>NC_141082.1:32272728-33761478 GCF_041138505.1 Cibotium barometz
TAATGATCCTTAGCTCCACAATGGAAGCAGGTATTGGGGATATTCTTATATATAATCTGCTGGTCTATATAGTACCCACTATCTCCTGTGAAAATGTTTAAGCTCACTGGAAGTTCTTAGCTCCACAATGGAAGCAGGTATTGGGGATATGCTTATATATAATCTGCTGGTCTATATAGTACCCACTACCTCCTGCGAAAATGTTTAAGCTCACTAGAAGTTCTTGAGTAATATCTATCTCAATCAAGGCATGGGGATGCCACCTAGGGTTGAGGTCATCTATAGGTCTTATTCCTAGAAGCCTTCCCAAAGGGTTGACAATAAGCTTTAGCAACGGATAAAGGTGCAAGCAGATTCGGGAGCTCTACCCAGATAGGGACTACGGAGGGTTTGGGACCCAAGGGAGGGGGTGCTCGAGAGACGGACCCCCCTGGTTTCGCCATAAGGGAAAACAACAGGGCTGAGAAAGTATATTGAAAAATGCGAGGAATATATATATGTGTGTGTGTGTGTGTGTGTGTGTGTGTGTGTGTGTGTGTATAGAGAGAGAGAGAGAGAGAGAGAGAGAGAGAGAGAGAGAGAGTATATTGAAAAATGTGAGGATAAGATAAGGTATCCCACAAATTGCTCCAATGGTCACATTTTTCCCTCTTGCCTACACCCGAGGTAGCTTTTGATCATATGTGTGTGTGAGAGAGAGAGAGAAGCAGCCATGGCGCCACCGAGCCCCAAAGGTGAGTGTCCTCACGAAGCTTGTACTGCAGAGCATAGCAATTCATTAAGAAAGTAGTGCTGTTGCCTGTGCATACTTCTACGCTATTTAATGTTTTAAGTTTATTCTTTGTTGTTCTTTAAGAACTTTTAAACAGAGAAATTTGGGTCGGAGAAACTCTACGTTTCTTAGCTGTCTGATACGCCTTTCATAATCGATGGGGGTGTTTTTAGGAAACTTTTTTAATGCCATAATTCTTTGGGCTTTGATATAATTGGATGGTATGTTACAAAGCATGTTCTGATGTTCTGATTCTTCTCCTTGTTGTTACTGTAGATACAAGCAGCTCTCCCACAGCAAAACAGGCATCCAGGAGGGCAGGCGCCGGACCCCCTATTGGCGCAGGGCGCGTCAATCCGTTCGACTTCTCTGCCATGTCAAACCTTCTGTCTGTAAGTAGCATTTGTAGCCATTGTTGCTCCTGTGCTAGCTTTGGTCTTTTCTGGGAGTCTTTGTAAACGCCCTAAGGGTCCTTTTTTTCTGAAATATGTAAGAAAATCCTTAAGCTAGACGATATACCAATGTTAAGTCCTAGTTCAGAATGGAATTTCCATGTATGATGTGGATTTCTTTCTCATGGTAGGATCCTAGTATAAAGGAGCTAGCTGAGCAGATTGCCAAGGATCCGGGCTTCACTAATGCTGCCCAGCAGCTGCAACGAAGTGTGCAATCTGCAGGACAAGATGGCTCTGCTCCTCAATTGGATCCACAACAGTACTTTGTTGCACTGCAGCAAGTCATGCAGAATCCCCAGTTCGTAACCATGGCAAAGAAGCTTGGCACCGCCATGATGCAGGTGAAGTTCACTCCTCCCTCTAAATGTCCTTCATGTTGTTGGAGTATTAAACCAATAGTGAGCATCAGACTGTTGAAATTTCAGGATCCATCTGTCTCTAACATGATGCAAGGCCTCTCCAATCCTGCCCAGAAAGAGCAGCTGGAGGCTCGGCTTGCGCAAGTCAGAGAGGACCCTGAACTGAAGACGGTCATTGATGACATACAGACAGGGGGACCGTCTGCAATGATGAAGTGAGTGACTTTACGATGTGTTAGAAAGCCTCAGGAGCATTTGATTTATTAAATGTTAAAGGTTAGTGGAAAGGTCTACTTAAGATACTGCAAACTCATAGGCGTATCCTTGTGCTATCAATTTTGTACCTTTGTGCTATCTATAACAAGTATTAGCTTAGGCACATTTATTGGTGTACCCTTGTGACATCATTGCATGTGCACTGACGACAGTTTCTGCTGTTACAAGGTATTGGAATAACCCCACGATATTGAGTAAGCTTGGGAAAGCCATGGGTAATGCCTCTTCAAGTGAGACGGAGACAGCATCAGCACATGTTGGACAGACAGCTGAAGGAGAGCAAACTAAAACTGTACACCATGCAGCTAGCACAGGTGACATTGAGGTATAAGCTTAGGTCTTGCTGGTGTCGGGCTTTTGATTCCATAATGCTTCTCTATTGTTGTTTACCTGGCTTTAGATAAAGGTTGGCTTTTTATATTCTCTCTGTCCAGACGCTCAAGAAACTGCTTGCGGATGGTGCTGACAAGGACGAGAAAGATGCAGAAGGACGCACAGCTTTGCACTTTTCTTGTGGCTATGGAGATGTAAGTTGGTTAAGCCTGATGAATTTCCTAATACTAGCATGGGGTGTAATTACTTCCACTTCCCATCTATTGTACGATAGCCCAGGGGATGATGAGTTTAATAATGTTGTTGTGGTGACAAAGGAACCTGGGGAACTGATTAGGGATAATGATAGCTTGTAGGGTTAAAGGGGAACTAATTAGGGATATTGAGATTGTAGTATTGGTGGTTGTAATGCTAGGGGGGACTAACTAGAGATTATTCTAACATTGGGGGTTGAAGGGAGCGACTAAGGCAGAGAAGGTGAAAGTGACTTGAAGGATAATGAGTTTGTAGTAATTTAGGGAGAATGCTAGCTTAGGGGGTCAAAGGTAGACTGATGTGGAGTTTTACACAGTAGTAATGGTGGAAGCAACATATGATTGGATTCTTATTTTGTTGTTTATTCAAGGTGGACTAATGTGGGGTTCATAGTAATGGTGGAAGCGCCGTTTGGTTGGATTCTTATTTTCTTGTTTATTCTATGCCAACCTTTTAATCCTGTGGTTGTTGTTTTTTAAAGGTCAAATGTGCTGAAGCTCTACTAGAAGCAGGTATAGTTGTTGATGCAGTAGATAAAAACAACAATACAGCCCTTCACTATGCTGCAGGTTACGGCAGGCATGAGTGCGTCGAGCTTCTGTTGAAGAATGGTGCTGCCGTGTAAGCTATCTTGCCTTTGGTCTTTTTGGGCAGTGACAGTTTTGAACTAACTCATTTCCATTTGCATTGGCCTTCCTCTTCCTGGTTCCATCGATCCAACCTTGTTTTCCCTTCCAAGTCTTTGTAGCCTTAGCATATCCCAAGTCTAGCAGGCCTCACTCCCCGCCTGTAGCACAGCCGTTTCCCATTTTTGCCATTTCAGCACATCACCAGCAAGGGGGCACAGCATACCTCGTGGACATGAGCTATCACTGCTGTAGAGCGAAGTGATTAAGGTCATCCTTGTCCAACCAAGGGAGAATGCCTACCCATCCAAAACTTCTCTAACAGGCACACATTGGCAGCTGAGCAAGCAAGGCTATGGATGGCTGGGGCTTCTGTATGTAAAGGGAGCATGGAAAAAAAAAGACAAATCCAATGGCTCATGTGTGTGTAACCAGCCTAATGAGTCGAGGTTTTCTATTGGTTTATAGCCCTCATGTGTTTGCATGCACAACATTTGCATCCATGTGCACGTGGATGCATGCATGAATATGTGCATGTGTGTGTGTGTGTGTGTGTGTGTGTGTGTGTGTGTGAGAGAGAGAGAGAGAGAGAGAGAGAGAGAGAGAGAGTTTGTAAGTTAGTAGTCAGTTGCCCTATAGATAATAAGTCTAGAAGCTTCGGAACTTTTGCTGATTCTGTTACCATTGCAGGACTGCTGAGAACATGGATGGAAAGACCCCAATCGATGTGGCAAAATTAAACAAACAAAAGGACGTATTGGCCTTGCTTGAGAAAGATGCATTTTTGTGAGAGAAGTATGCAGTATTGTAACTCCTTGCATATATGCTACTCACTCCCAATGGGAGTACTGTTCCTCAATGTTTATAGCATATGCAATTTTCTGGGAGCCCATTCTTGGTTTCATCCGAATGTCAACAATATAATGATTCTTCACATATAGGTTTAGTCCTTTTCAAGCATGGGATCAATGAGGCAATTAAATAATAGTCTATTTTAAGCTGAGGACTCTAGGTTGCCTTGATGTATTATTTGCTGAGGGACCTTGTTTTTTTCAAGTAGTTTTTGGGAAAAAAAGTTCAAAACAGAATGTCCAAGTGTTTCATGATTGGATTGCTGACATGTTTTACCAATTGATGCAGGCTAGGATCCCTACACATACATACTGTTCTCGTTAGAGTTGGTCCAGAGAGGGGAGGCCTAGGCAAGAAACCATGATGTGCAAAGATTGCTCAGCCTTAGAGTTGGTCCAGAGAGGAGAGGCCTAGGCAAGAAACCTGTTCTGTATGAGGATTGGTAGGCCAAAGTTAATTGTGTATGGAACTTCATGTCGATTATTGGGAATTGCCATGTTGAAAAAATTAAAGATTGAGACATTTGGGTTGTAATATCCACAGAGGCTCTAGTTTCTCCTTAAATTAAGGGTGGTCCTCTAGTGAAAGAAAGTACTTGTTTCTAAATCTGTTGTGTAGGGATTGTGATGACCTCCAACTTGAGATCTATCGTAGCAAAGCCAGACAATGTTGTATGGTAAAGGGCAGTGGGGCAGTGTTACAGGGGAGTTTTGCTTGTCTTCACTCACTCTTTCTATGTCTCCCTTTGGTGGGGATCTATGTCTGAGTTCTGCCTGTTACTCTGCACACAAACCAGGGATAGCTCTCTCTCTCTCTCTCTCTGCTCATATAACAAATTGGGATTTACTATATAATAATTGTAGCCAGTTGGTTCATATAACAAATTTTATTGATATTGGCGCATATTGACTAATGGCTCTACTCTTGAAAGAAAAATCTTACTTAAAATTTATAAAAGGAAAAAATAAAAACATGTATATTTCTTATTTGTGATGACAAAAATTTCCATGGAATTCAAATTGAAAAACATATTAAAGTGTCATTCATTGCATTTTCATGTGATCACAATAGCACTTTTTCTCTTCTTTGCACAAATAAAAATAATGTAGCTTGTGGATGTTGACATCATTCATGTGATTACAATAGCACTTTTTCTCTTCTTTGCACAAATAAAAAAAATGTAGCTTGTGGATGTTGACATCATTCATGTGGTCACAATAGCACTATTTCTCTTCTTGCATAAAGAAATATAATGTAGCTTGTGGATGTTGACTTCATTGTCACTCTTATCACCTTCACTTTCTATATTAATGATTCTCACTTTCTTTCTCTTCTCTAGGTTTGTGTTGGCTCTTACTTTATTATTTCAATTGTTTATTTTGTAGCTTTATTCACTTTCTCTACTAAAGCACCATATTTACATGTATAACTTGGATCATCTACTTTGTTCTCATTTCTTTTTGACTTGTTGATAAACCAGTCTTATCTTGGATGTGAAGCATCAAAATGTTAATTATTGATAAAAATTATTATAGATTCCAATAACTATTTCATAGTGTAGATGAAAAATTGTACCTCTTTCCAATGAGAATGAGAAACACAATCAACAAGACACTCTTGTGGCAAATTTATTGAGATTAATGATTAATACTATAGCAATATCACCCCCACCCATAGATATTGTCACACTCAACTTAAGAACTTTTAAGTTGGCATTTGTTTGTTTGTGTAATTTCCTCTACATTTGATAATTTCTTAGGCCCACCCCCACTCTTCTTTGGTTCATTACTTTGAACATAAATATTTGGTTCTTTGAAAAAAAGAACCTTCCAATCTTCTTCATTTTTGATTATCCTACAGCACTTTTAATTTAATATTATAATTCTTTTTTGGTAATCTTGGACTATCTTAAAGTTTTGGTAAGTCTTAATTAGGACAATGTTATTCTTACAGAATAGATATACCACTGGAGTTGCAAAAAAAAAAACAAAAATACATTAGAAGTTTAAACTCTAATTCATATTGCATGTAAAATATAAAGCTTTATAAACCTTCACAATATCCTTAGCGTTAATAGGTTTTCATTTTTGCAACTCAAATAAATTAATAAATGAATAAACTTTTTTTTTCACCGTGAATGTATATAGAGTAAAAACTAAAATTAAAAGAGGTTAAATATAATGAATAATAGTATGTTATGTGTGTGTGTGTGTGCGTGTGGTTACTATACGTACCAAGTACGAAGTAGTCAACAAATCCTTAGTTGAGCAATGGACAATGCAAAAAATAAAGGAGACCTCGCTTGTATATGATCAATTTTGTACTTCCAACGTTTCAAAAAAAGCTTGGAAAGTCCTATTTTAAAACATCATTTTTCTTGAGTAGCATAAGAACTATATTGAAAAAGCATTTTTCCATGTGGCATCAATCTTTAAGTTAGCATTGTTATAAACACCCATAGCACAACTTTTTTAAGTTGTTCTTTTATAGACTCTTTCATAGACACGCTATTCTAGAGCACATTAACTTATTAGCACTTTTAGAGGGGTGAGAATGGCCATGGGAAGGCATGTTTCTAGCAATGGATAACCAACAGTAGTTCAAAGCCTTTCTGGGAAATCGACCCACTCACAAACATTCACCATCTCACAGATGGATTTCCATTCCAGAGCTAATCGTGACACGAGAAGATACAGTCCATTGTAGTATGCAGAGCATTCAACAGTCACCAGCTAGGATTCCGTGTAGATTGGATAGTGGAGGTAGAAGCGGCTGCATATATTCCTCCAGTCAAACATCCATGAAAATAACTTGTCAAATCACGGTGTTGACACCTCAACATAGAGAAAACATTCCAATATGATGTTACATGTGGAGCATTTCAAATTGGACACATCAGCTTGGATGCTTAGTTGTCACAATCCTGCAGGAATTCCTTTAAAAAAAGTGGCTTGATTTAATGGTTGGGACTCGCATTCTAGTAACCCATGATGGCTATTGGAGGCCAATGTGAAGGGCACCTTCATTGAAAAGGCTAATGCCTGAAGAGGCTGGAGAAGACCATCGACAACAAAGATACTCAACATGTAAAATGGGTGAAACAGGTGCTCGGTAAGCATAAGGCCACGCTGGACGTGATGGAATAGATGAATATGGAGTATCGACTACATATAAAACAGAGGGCTAGAGCTGAGCCTCTTCCTACACCTGGATCTCTAAGGCCAGAACTTTCTTGCATGCCGCTGATTCAGAGTGGTGCCATCTACATGGGCCTTTCATCCTGCAATCATGTGCAAGTATATACTGGCTCACCTTCATACTCTTTGCTATTTGAACAAGCCTTGTCCGTGCGAGGTAGGTTGTTATTAGAGAACAAGTACTCATGGGGATTGCATCACATTCATAACATCATTAGTAACCTCAGGTATGCGCCTCGTATGAGGGCACACGCCCTTATTGATAACACTCTAGGTGTGCTTTACATACAAGAAAAGGGAAAGATGGTCTTCTTCAACAAAGAACTAGCCAGCTTCCGAAATTGTTGATTAACTTGCACGTTCACTTTTCACCATTGTGCAAGGGGAGGAATAGCTTCAACAAAGAATGCACGCTAAACTAGCCATCCTTTCACACTCACTTTTCCCTATCTTCAAGTAGCCACTCTCTTTTTTTCTAAATGAAGTATGAATCTAAGAATATGGTAATCTACTGTAGTCATACTCACTTGGGATCACACATACCTAGCACCGCCACCCATTAGAGCGGATCACAAATATCTTTCCCTCCCTTGCTACCCACCCCAGATATCCTGATATCTTTCGCTCCCTTGCCACCCACGTAAGATCCCCCCAGATCCACTTTCACCCGTAGTAGCTTCCGTCCTGACCTTCACTCCATCTTCTTGGATCACCCATAGCACCACACAATTGACCTAGACCTCGCAGCACATCTCCCATCTATTTTGCATGAATCTACCCACGCTAGCTTCCCCCACTCTTTGCTCACTTGGGATCACACATACCTAGCACCGCCACCCATTAAAGCGGATCACAAATATCTTCCCCTCCCTTGCTACCCACCCCAGATATCCCAATTTCTTTCGCTCCCTTGCCACCCACGTAAGATCCCCCCAGATCCACCTTCACCCGTAGTAACTTCCCTCCTGACCTTCACTCCATCTACTCGGATCACCCATAGCACCACACAATTGACCTAGACCTCGCAGCACATCTCCCATCTATTTTACTCTTTGCTCCATTGCCAAACCCCCAGTAGGCTCTAGCCTCAAAGTGGGTATTGTGAGTGCAGAGTCACTTCCACCTCCACCGAAAAAAGGAGATCAGACAAATCCTTAAACACGAAATGCAGAGAGATTCCCATCCATGCCCACTTCCACTAAGCTATTCACCACAACTAATGTCACCAAAGCACTATTGAAAGTGCATGGTAGAGCCCAGAATCAGGATGACCTCGGCACAAAAGCCTTCACCAACTTGGATCCTATACTCGCACAGGGCTGCGTGTGAAGGCCTTACTCCCTCCTGGACAACAAACACCATTGTTCCCATCCATGAAGTAGGAGACCCTGTAGGCCCCAATAGGACTGTGTAAAAGGCCTTCCACCCTCCTGGACCACAAAACACCATTGTTCCCATCCATGACATAGGAGACCCCAACAACTACCAAACGATGTTGGCCATACCTTGGCCAAGATCCAAGGGGCAGCATCGGAAGCAAAGATCAATACTCTACAGAGGCAAATACAGAGCACCAAGACAGGCAGGCTTAGATCATATCTTTACTCTCAAGGATATGATTGAGGCTAGGGCACACTGGCAGCAGGTTTATTGCTGCTCTAATGGGACTCTACAAAGGTTATGTTGGAAGGGTCCTTCAACAGAAACAGGGGATCTCATTGACATCGTGAGAATCGATATCCTTGTGTATATTAAAAGCCCTCAGCCTAAATTTGACACATCAATGAAACTAACTCGACTACACATCGACAATCTTCAATCTTCTCTTCATGCTTCTGCTGAATCTGTACAGGGCTCATGGGGGTTTAAAGGCAATCTGTCAGCCTGTATTCCTGGAGTAATACAGGTAAAATGTGAAGCAAGTGTCAAGCTAGCTTCATTCACAACACTATCATCCAAAACAACCTTAGTGATGATGGATTTGATAGTTGGCTGGTAGTATTATAAGCTCAGGCATACTAAAAAGATCACAGGCCATAAAAAATCGCAGGCCATAAAACACTCAAAGAAAGCTACAGTCCAGGTAACCTGGTGGAAATGATTTACATTCAACCCAAACACACCCAAAAAACTCTGCTACTTCAACTCGTCTCAATGCAGATCAATAATAATACTCTAACCTCATGACACAAGAAGAGGCTCTTTTAATCCAGATGTTTGATAGCTGACAAATAAGAGAATAACAGCAATGACAAGACAAAGTTAGTAGCAAAGGTCTTCCACCAGAATACTTAATGCATTAATACAAGCATCCTTCATAGACATAACTACCTCAATATAGCTAACTGGTTTTCAATCCATAATTCTGAGTTAAATCCTTCATACCCTGAAAATACACAAAGCAACCTAAAGCCTGCTAAAACTTCATCAAAAGTCCCTGCAGAATATCAGTAAACAGTGTGAAGGATCCTACAACCTGAGGAAGTGAAGTCCTGCACAACACTATATATTAACAGAGATTTGCTAACCAAATCATCCACTGCACTAGCAGAAATCCCCAGGGTGAAGACTCCTGGTTGTATTGAGATAATCAACCTGAATTCTTGCCTGCAGCACTTAAGGATAATCCCACCTGTAAACAAAGCTGCAGTTAGCACTTGACACACCAGTACACCCCCGAAGAGTTAAGGAAACCTGAAACCTGCATCACCTAACAAAATCATATGAGCCCATCCAAATTTTGGAAAGCCCGACTTCCAAAAGCCCCAAAAAAAACCATCAAATCCCTACCATGACACATGCGCAAAACCTGCAACCAATTCTACAGATTCTCCCCACAATAATCAAGGCAACCAACCGTGTACACCTGCCATGACCAACTACCCCTGTGCTGCAAATATGCATACAACACACACACTTCCAAGCACAAGCATTTCATGCAATTCCCATGCAGTATACATACTTCCTAAGCACAAGCATTTCATGCACAACATTCATGCCACTATCTAAAATTTCAGACTACAATGTACAGCATCCTCAACCTGCAAACCTGCACAAAATCAAACTACCTGTGAGCTACATACTGTAGCCACCTCGTGCACGTTAAAATGTGGGGCTGTTTCAGGTAGTGGACAGAAACAAGCAAGGCTCAATTACCTACACATCATTGCTGGTATCCATTGGCATTCCCATAGGTCGAACGTTGTAGCTCTTCACGGTCTCGATTCCACTGCTCGATCTTAGCTCTTCGCTCAGCACTGCCCTCCCTCACAGGACTTCTGTTCCTGTATCCAGGAGGGCTTCGTCGGCGGCTGGCCGGAATCTGGCCTCTATCCTCCTCTCTCCTCCGATACCTTCTGTCATCACGATCATATCTGCGTTCGTCTACACCACTACCATTGTGCCTGGAACTTCGACCACCACTGCCATATGCGTGATAGTCATCTTGATACCTTTCACGTCTCTCATGATCTCTACGTGGGCTGCGGCTGCGGCTGAGGCTCCTGCTCCTATGATTACCAAACAGTTTTCTTCGCAGTTCCCTGCCGCCAGTAGCGAGAGCATTAATTCCTGGTAACAAACAGGATGTTAGCTTTAACAGTGTATAGTGTAAGTGGGAGAATCTGGCTATTCATTACCTGCTTGTTTTCTTCAAATGCATAAAGTTACAGTAGCCACCACGATTACAGGTATTCTCTTCATACTGTCTGCATGTTGCTTCCCTGAAGTCTGTTACAGGAGAGAAGTCCACAATGATTGGACGTCCTGTACCATAACAAGTCAGTAACAAAGCAGAAAAGCCAGATCAGACGGTGCTCAAAACAGTCTTGCACAGATATATCCATTGAGGTAGAAGAGAAAATACCAGCATAAAACCTCCCTGTCATCCCTTGCAAGGCTGCTGATGCCTGTTCTTCCTCGCAAAATTGTGCATAAACATTACCAACCTGTACTTGACAAAGTTTAGATTAATTTGCAATAAAGATGTCAAGAGAAAAGGTATGGTGAGAACAGAAACCAACTAGAAATTTACCATGTGATCAGCCATATTGTCACAGACATTCAGGCTTTCCAGCTCCCCATACTTGCTTAGCTCTTCAAAAATGTCTTCATAGAAATCCTGGTGAATGAGACACCTGGTCAGGAAAAATGATCAAAAGCAACAAATCCCAGAAAATAAATATTCAGACACACCATATTACAAATGCCATTCACAAGAGCAGAAGCACAAACCATGCTACGGCACTGTGTAGAAGACAAAAGACAGCACGCATCAAGCTGTTTCTTACATGCCATGCCATGGCACAGAGTATGCCACATTGTATGTAGCATTCGCAACACACGGTATGATACATTATGGGAGCAATGCACAAGACCAAGTCCAAAGACCCACTGTAGCATGTGGTACATGACTTGAGAGAGTGGACATACACAAAGACACATGACATGGATGTGTTACATGTCATGTACAAAACACAGGGCAACCCCAACCTTATAAGAAACAACATGAATACATTGCTTCTCAAGAGGACATCAAAACTTCAGTGAATTCAACAGTTAGAAAAAGCTAAGAAACACCTCAGTTCTTAAGTGGTCCTGCACTTCAGTTGTTTACATGGACATCGTTAGGTCACCTATTTATTACACGGCATGGGCATAATTAGTATTTGTGTTTATAACATGGCATGTGCATTTACAGGCTTTAATGGCATGGCATGTGCTAACAACGGCGTTCTCGCATGCCATCATGCTACAACCAGATGCATATGCACCATGTACACAGCTACATACCATGTCCCGAAAATGCAGCCAACTACGGTACCTTTTATACCAACGACAGAACATGCAATAGTGTGACCGGTGCATTACTAAATTGATCTGAAATATCTCTGATCTTTTGAGACAGGAGCCTCAAGTTCCCAGTGCAAGTAAATACTTGTAACGTTTAGAAAAAACCTAAAACACCAAAAGACTCAGATCCGACAGCACATCCAGAGGCAGGCACAGGTACTGCCTGAAGAAAGCCACACGGCTATAAATAAATAAATAAAAAGCATCTTCTAAAGAAAATTCACAAGCCACAGCAAGGGAAAGAGATGACGAGAGACTGCAAAACAGAGAGAAAACCAGCGGAGAGGAAGGAGAAATACCTCGAAATGTTCCTGGACCTTGCGCGGGTCGATGTTCTGGGCCGGCACGTTGACTCCGGGGGTGGTGTAGTCAGGCCTCTGATACATGTTGGAGAAGAGAAGAGTGGGGCTGATGGTGGGGCGATTGTGCAGGCGCGAGCACCGATCGCCATGGCGGCAGGCCCCGATCTTGAAGTAGAAGGGGCAATTCACCCTGTCCTTCTCTGTCCCGAAGATGGAAGCCAAGTGCTCAGCCATGACAGTAACGCAGAAAGAAAAACCAGGTAGACCTAGACAAACGGGCTTTTAGATATCACAAGAAACCAGGCCATAAGAAATTTATACGCGCCTTTACACACTAGTCGGAGGTGTCCGGACATAACCCAACTAAAAACCCAAGAGTTTGTTTTATTGTTACTGTTTTAGTTTTTTTTTTTTTACCCAATTTCATTGCTGCACTCTAAAGCCCACTCACAATTCGACAGTATCAAGAATCTTTCCTCCGTGAATTGCATGATCCTAAGTGTGAGAATGAAGATAATAAACTCCCTCGTACTAACACTCTTCCACATGGATAATCTTGGTACCTTAATTGACTCAAAGTATCTCGAATCACTCCCACGTACATAACCATGGGGAATCCCGAGACACTCCAAGCTCCATTAGCACCTTTGAATATCGAGGCACGACCCCTATGCATGCATACATATAGGCATTCATAGATAAGGGCCTCACCACAAGTGCCATGTACGCATCAACAAGCAAGCGCCATGTACACATGACCTCTACATCTCAAAACACCTGATCACACACCTCTTTAAAATCCCATGCTTTGTAAGGTCCCTCCCTCTCCGAACTAATGATATTGGTCATTTTCTCTTCTTCTCTTTTTGGAAAAGAGACTTTTATTAAGTATGAAAAATTTTTACAAAAAAGGGAGATTTCAAACCAAGCAACCAATCGGGTGCCTTGTGCTGCCAGCAAGGCCCCATATGAGATCAAGTGAAAAGAATGTCATGATCCCATTCTCTCCTAAATTGGCCATGTTTTCTGTTTGTAACCCTCGAAGATCCTTGACTCCTGGCCCAAGTGGCCATGAGTGTGTGGATAATATCACACCAGATCCTGCAAATGCACTAGGTATTATAAACCCAAGTGCCCTCCATGGCCTAAGTGCATCTAGACTTCTAGATGTGCCATGTTATGGTGCTAGCAATAATCTCCCATGCAATGTCCAACCTCTGTGCTGGAGATACGTAGCCTGACTCTGGCATGTCCTGAAGAAGACACTGTCAACCCACTCCCTGGGTAATCCGCATGAACAAAAGAGGTACGTAGCTTGTGACTTTGGCATGTCCTGAAGAAGACATCATCGACCCATTCCCTGGGTACCCGCATGATCATATCTCTTTCGTTCCCTTCAAATCTGATTTGTGGGCCCAAGTGTGTCAATCAAACAATAGCACCAAAACAAATGTAGGCGACTCTCCTCGTCCTTCCAAAAAGGTGTGCTATTGCAGTCCATATCCTCTATGCTATTGCCTCCCTGCATTCCCATAATATATAAGCAATGGTAAACTATCTTTGAAGCTCTTACACATCTGGGGACAGGCTAGGCTATCCATTGGGTGGTGGCAAGTCCACCATGTAGAGAAAGCCAAATAAAAGAGGAAATCTTCATTTCCCTATATGAGTGCCACAACCTCTGCCAAAAATCTCCATGAATGTCAAGGGTGATCCCATAAGCCTCCCAATGCGGTCTAGAAGTAGGGACTCTCTGGATTTGTCCCAAAACCAACTGTCTAGCATTTCACATAGTGTAATTTAAGAAGGGCATGGTTTTCATGGGGTTAAAAGCATTCCTCCAATCCCACTCACCCGGGTCCGAGTGCAAGTATCTAATAGGACACCCATCATATAACCAAAGGCTCCAAGAGTCCGTAATCATCCCTTGAGATGGATCAATATAAATGTGCTTTCCTATCCTGCCCACCACTCTCACTAGCCAAACCACCAGATCCTCAATGATATCATGCTCAACACTTGTATCCAAGAGCCATCTATCCTAAATGGAGTAGAAGATCGGTACATCATCTTCACCCAAAGTGGGGAGGCACATGACCTGAATAGGCACATGACCTGAATAGGTACCCCTGTTCTTAAGAATACCCCAAACCATAAGTGGTGAACCCCTTCCAGAAAGTTCCCTGTGATCCAATGGTTGCTTTCACTTGCATAATCCTTTGACTAGTGCCTCTCAAGTGCTAGGTGCGAAGCATTGTTTCACTTGCATAATCCTTTGACTAGTGCCTCTCAAGTGCTAGGTGCGAAGCATTGTTTCATCCTCCACAAGAGTCATAAGCCTTTTCCAATCCAACACTAAGGGGAGAAGAGTTGATCAAGCAACCGATTGGATATGCATGGTTGCTTTTTGGAAATCAAATAGTTGAGTGGGCAAGTTAATTCACAAGTGTTGATATTAAGAATATTGTTTTATTATAGTGGCCACCCCCCTTTTTAGAAGTCAAATAGTTGAGTGGGTAAGTTAATTTACAAATGTTAATGTTAAGAATATTTTGGTTGTATAAACGGTTCGTTGGTGAGGCTCTTAGGCTAAGCACCACCTTATATGTTGTTTGGAAGTTAGTGTTAAAACCTTGCATAAGGATGTTGTGTAAAATATAATATATTTGCATTGTTGTTTGATTTTTCCTATTTGCTTTATTCTCTTGTATAATGAGAATGGGAATAAATGGAATCAATGATATTTAAGTTATATTCTCTTGTATCATGTCACGTAGGCTGTAATGCCTGTGAGACCGACGGCAGACCGGATGGCCATGTCCGGGGTTCAGTGGGAGAGGACGCCCATGCGGAGTCATGGGCGGCCAGGCTAGTGTGGACAGCATGCCACACACTATATAGCCTGGGGGATGAGGGGCAATCCTCATTCTTCCTCTATGGCTGGGTGGTGAGCCAGAGGCCGTCCCCTCTGTGGTAACGCCCGTAGAAGCGGCGTTACAGGCATCTAACACTGGTATCAGAGCGTTGGTTCGATTGGGTCCTCAGAGTCCGCGCATGACCGGGGGACCGGAGCCCACTCAATGGTTTTCAACCATTCATCTTCTCACCGATATCTCCACAATGGGGTGTGTGGAGGGAGCCGGCATTTTTGAAGGGAAGAATTCTCTCTCTCTCTCTCTCTCTCTCTCTCTCTCTCTCTCTCTCCCCGTCACACACACGTGAAACGTAGGTAAGCAATTTTTGTTTTTTTTTCTCGGCGGCGGCGGCGGCGAGCCAACGGCGGCGCGGCAGCCAGCCAGGCCAGCAAGCAGCGGCGGTGGCCAGCCAGCGGCGGCGGTGGCCAGCTAGGAGGCGGCCAAGAGCAGCCGGCAGCCAGCACGGCCAACCACGGCCAACCAACCACAAAAAACTCAAAATGCTCGAAACGGGTCCTAAATGCTGTCTTCGCAACATCTTCTGCTTTTATTCTAACCTGATGATACCCAGATCTCAGGTCTATTTTTGTAAAGTATCTCGATCCATAGAGTTGATCAAACAACTCATCCATGCGTGGCATCGGATACTTGTTCTTAATCGTTATCTGATTAAGAGCCCTATAGTTTATGCACATCCGCATAGATCCGTCTTTCTTCTTTACCAGAAGAATAGGCAATGCCCACGGACTTGAACTAGGCCGAATGAAGCCTTTGTTCAAATATTCCGTCAATTGTTTTTCCACCTCCTGTGCCTCGGAGTAGCTTAATCTATAAGCAGGTTTGCTTATAGGTTTTGATCCTGGCATAACTTCGATGCCATGGTCTACTTCTCTAGATGGTGGTAAGGCATCTGGCAAATCATCAGGAAAAACATCTTGAAATTCCTCTAATAAATTCATTAAAGTATCTACGTACTTTTTCTTTAATGTCTCATTCACCTTGGATTTTTTCTTGTTTGAATCACATGCATGCCAAACAGGGTTTTCAAATAGTGGGTCTCGTCCAAGGTTATTTTGTTTTCCTTGTTTGTCTACGCAAACATCATTTATCGTTTCATCTACGGAAACAGAATTCAAAAGAGGGTAACAAGCATATACCTCTGCTATCTGGTCTCTGTGGACCGCTGTACACAGCTCCATGGAGGAAATAAGTGGTGTGGGCGCAGGGACAGTACGGTCGCCCTGCAGGGTAATGACTCTACCTCCGTGCTCAAAACATAGCGTATTATGTAAGTAATTCCGAGCTAGACTAGGGCCCAAGCCATACAGCCACTCCCTGCCTAGATATACGTCTGCTCTGGCTAAGTGCATGACCTGAAAGTCAAGCGGAGCCTCGTAGTCCTGCATAGATAATGGGACCCCCAATACTATGGTATTCCATACCGTTTTGTCATATCCGTTGGCTAGGCCAACAGTATATTCATGATCACTCCGGGTCGTCTCAGTCAACCCCAACTTCTTGACTAATATAACGAGTAGTTCAAGAAGTTGTGGCTAGCTCCATCATCAATAAAAACTGTGACTCTACGGCCACCTATGGTGCCATACATGCGCACCATGTCATGCGGACCTACAGTAGGCTGCCACATCGCTAGTGTCACTGAACAAGCGTGATGCTCATCACAATGACACACTGTCACCTCTCTGAACTTTGCGGAACTGAGAGGGAGTCTCTGCACTGTATGCAACTGCCTAGAAGATTTACCATCTTTTTTGGGCTCGTTGCCACTCGTGTTGGCTTTAGGCTTTGGACACTCAGCCTTCGTGTGCCCTACTTCATTGCAATTAAAGCAGCGATTTTTCTTTCGCGCTTTAATATACTGCTCTTTCTTTTGGATTTCGCTGTCTCTTTTCTTCTTGGATGGTCGCGATTTTTTAGACCAATGCCACCCTGTCCTTCCTGGTCCGTCCTATCCCCTAGTTTATCACTGCGGAACCCTTTTCTTTTGAGGCCTGACCTCCCTCGGCCCTGCTAGAACCACCACGCGCACTACGGCGCTTGATGTCATCAAATATCTGTGCATATTTAATTGCCTCTGCTAAGTCTTTAGGCTGTAAGGGCTCTACGTACTCAAGGTAATCATCTTTGAGGCCTCTCTTAAAGCCTCGCAATGTCTGGAATGCATCGATTCCCTTTAGCTTGAGTACTATCTCCCTGTAGTCTGAGATGTACTGAGTTAGGGATTTGTTCTCCATCGAGCACTTGTCCCATAACTCCCAGCTTCTCTCTGCCTCATTAATAACAGGCAAAAATTCTTTTGGAAACATCGTTTCAAATTTCGTCCAAGTGGCAGGGCGAGTTGTCAAACTCATCCACCACTTAGACGCTTTGCCGGTTAATGAGAGGCTAGCCTCTATAGGCTGTATCTGGCTAGGCTGCTGTCGCAGCACGTGAAAATCTGACCACTTCGCTAGAAACATATTGACCAAGTCCTTGTTTCTCTCCTTCTCCTCGCCACCAAGTCCTTGTTTCTCTCCTTCTCCTCGCCACCAAAACTAGGCGGCTTTAAGTCTTTTAATAATGACGAAGCTGTCGCTACTACAGACTGCCCCACAGGCACATCAGCCTGTACTCCTGCAACCACTGGCGAGGCTACGCTCACCCGTGCCACGGGAGCTCGGCTACCACGAGGAGTCGGAGTACTAGCCGAGGCGGCTGTCAGTGCATCTAACCATGTGGAGATGCTTTGTAGCATCGTGACTAAATCAGCCTGGACTTTACCCATATTGTTTAGTTTGGCATTAAGATATTTAAACAGTCCACTAGAGAGATCCGTCTCTGTCAGGACGTCAGCAGGGTCCAATAGGTCATAATCATCGTCGTCGTACTCCAAGAGGTCCTCCTCGGTCCCCTCAACGACGTCGATGTTCATGTCATCTAGCTCATCTCGGCCAGAAAGGGGTCATCTGCTAATGCGGCCGCTGTGGGCTCGCTGGGTCCTAAGGCAGGGTCAATAGACGAGGAGGGCGCTGGCGGATCACGCGTGATCGACGAGCGCACTCCGGACCGAACAACGGTCGGGCGTGTACGGCCTGACAATTCGGTCGGGGTCAAACCTGCGACCGAGGACAAGAGACCTGAAAAACCTAGAGAAGTAGAAGGCGGTGGGGACACACTACGCCGAGCAGACATCTTTAATTCTTGCAAAAATAATGCAAGAACTCGAAAATTACAAAAAAGAACGATAATAAAATGAGCAGTGGTGGTGGAGAGAGAATAGTCACCCCCCTTTACGGTTGCCTGTCGATTTGTATTTCCTGCGAGCCTCTACAAGCGTCGCTAATCCAGGATGCTCCGATCCACGAGAAAAAAATGCCTGCAACTCATAAAAAATTTAATTCGCTCGGGAAGTTGTGCTTGAAAAACTCGGATTATCCCTCATCTGCTGGGATTATCCCTCCGTTGCCGTTAGAGAAGATCCGTGTGAATTTAGTTTCATTTTTAATTTTATTAAAAATGAATAATTAAAATATAAAAAAATAAATGATATTTTTTTTATTTTTATTTTTTTCTCTTCTTCTGGCCGCCTGCACAGCACCAATGCTCCAGCGACGTTTATGACGCTGATGGACAGCATTTTACGTCCATATCTGGGAAAATTCGTAGTAGTTTTCCTAGATGATATTCTTGTGTACAGTAAGACACAGAAAGAACACATAGAGCATTTGCGTCTAGTGTTCAAGTTATTGCGAAAGCATAAACTATTTGCAAAGAAGAGCAAATGTGAATTTTTTGAAACAAAAATTCACTACCTTGGCTATATTATATCCGCCGATGGTACACGGATGGAGCCAGAAAAAGTAGAGGCTATTCTTAAATGGCCAGTGCCAAAGAATCTCGAGCAACTGTAGATTTTTCTTGGCATGTCGGGGTTCTACCGACAGTATGTGAAGGACTACGCGAAGATCGCAGTCCCGTTGATTGACCAGTTTACGGTCAAAAACTAAAAACATTAGTTGGGGGGAAGCCCAACAGAAAAGCTTTGATAAGCTTAAGGTGACCGTAGCAGCTGCACCTGTTTTGACTATTGTTGATCCAAAATGAGCCGTTTGTTTTGGAAACAGACGCTAGTAATGAGACCATTATGGCCGTACTTATGCAAAGGGGACGCCCAATTGCATTTGAGAGTAAAAAGTTAGATCATGCACAGCGTAACTACTCAGCTTATGACTAGCGATAGTTCATGCACTAAAAAAGTGGAGACACTATTTATATGGTGCTACTTTTGAGGTCCGGACGGACCATGAAAGTCTGAAATGGCTTTCAAGTCAAAATGAACTGAAGGGTAGAAAAGCTCGGTGGGCGGAGATTCTACAGGAGTTTGACCTTCAGATACGTTACCAGAAAGGTAAGTATAACGTGGTGGCAGATGCACTTAGTCGCATGCCACAGATTAATGAACTTAGTTTCACAGTCTTCAAGAATGATTTCTTGGAGTCACTACGTGGTTTATGTGAGCATGATCCATCTTTTACAGAGGTCTGGCGCGCTGTACGCGTACGCACTTCTTCACAGACGCGACCACCTCCCTCGTTGGCACGGATAGCTAGTCCGGAGAGACTAGCCGGAGGTGCAACGAGAAGGGAAGCGAGAGTTAGTCCGGAGAGACTAGCCGTGTCTTCTAGGTATAGTTTGGAGTCGGAGAGCTCTGACGTAGGCCCTTCATCACCTTTGACTGCCACCCACGGCTTCAAAGGGGAGTGATAAACTTCGTCGGGGGGAGAAATATGCTAATTACTCCATTGACGACGGGTACTTACTCTACAAGGGTAGAATATGTGTACCAACTATTGGTGACTTTCGGGCCCAAATTCTTAAAGAAAGTCATGATAGTCCAAGTGCGGGTCATCCTGGGATTCAGAAGACCTATGCACTAGTAAAAAGACAGTTTTATTGGCCTAGTTTGTTTAAGGACGTCCAGACTTATGTGCTGAAATGCAGTAAGTGCCAGGTCAATAAACATGAATGTCTTAAGGTTGGAGGACTACTCCATCCGCTGGAGATTCCTCAAGGGAAATGGGAAAGCATTTCCATGGATTTCATTACCGGTTTACCCACCAAGACGAGTCGAGGGAATGACTCGGTGTGTGTGGTAGTGGACAGGTTAACTAAAATGGCAAAGTTTATTGCCACGAAGAAAATTATTAAAACGCCAGAGTTGGCAAAACTCTTTATTGAACATCTCTACAAGCTATATGGCCTGCCCGCATATATAGTGTCGGATAGAGATAGAAAGTTCAACAGTCATTTTTGGAGGGAAGTCTTCAAAAAGTTGGATACTACTCTGAGTATGAGTACGGCAGATCATCCGGAGTCTGATGGTCAAACTGAAAGAGTTAAAGAAATTCTAGAGGATATGTTACGTTCTTATGTTAGTAAGAAGTAATCTAATTGGGAAGAGTACTTGCCCTTATTGGAGTTTGCCTATAAAGCTCCAAACACTCAGCGACTGGATTTACACCATTCATGTTAATGTATGGATTCCAGCTGAGATCTCCGATAGCTGTAGGCCTAGAAAAGGAGAAGATTCAATCTATCAAGGATTTCCTTGAAGATATGAATGATATGCTCAGAGCCGCACGTGAGAGCATTCGTAGTGCTCAGGATCGCGCTAAAGCTTATGCGGATAAAGGATGTAGGTAAAAGGCTGTGTTTTCTCCACAATGAGGAGACTAGAAAAAGATCCTCTCTTTGATGCAAATGACACCCCTTAATAGGATGCCCAGGTTATGCAAAGACCTATGCTTAAATTAAAAGGAGTTTCTTTTGGCTGGGTTTAGGATGTATTGAATTATGTAAAAAAGCAATGCCTTTCTTGTCAGTAGATCAAAGAAGAATATCAAAGCGGAAAGAGTTAAGCTTCCAGGGAAGCTTCAACCCTTAGAGATTCGACGTATAAAGTGGGAATGTTTCAGTATTGACTTCACCATCATTGGGCTCCCAATTGTGCAAGGTGAATATGATTCCAACATGGTGGTGGGGGACACACTAACTAAGGTAGCCCATTTGCTATATATATATATATGTGTGTGTGTGTGTGTGTGTGTGTGTGTGTGTGTGTGTGTGTAAGAGAAATCATAAGACTTCATGAATTGCCCGATTACACACACACATATATATATATATATATATATATATATATATATATATATATATATATATATATATATATATATATATATATATGTAAGAGAAATCATAAGACTTCATGAATTGCCTGATTACATCATCCAATGATAGGGATAGTAAGTTCACTTCTCGATTTGGGACTACTTTATTTGAGGCCGTAGGGCATTTATTTGGATATGAGTACGCCCTATCATCCGAAGAGATAGATGGACATATCGAGAGGGTAAATCAGGCTATTAAAGATATGGTTAGAGCTTACTTCTATAAATCAAGAAATAGATGGACATATCGAGAGGGTAAATCAGGCTATTAAAGATATGGTTAGAGCTTACTTCTATAAATCAAGAACCAAAGAAATGATTTGGTAGAATTTGCTTATAATGCCTCTTGTTTATAAAAGCTTAGGAATGTCTCCCTTTAAGGCCTTGTATGTGTAAGAATGCATTAACCATGTGAGCTACTTCTACCTTCTCATCTTCGGATCCATGATGACTTTCATGTAAGTCTTCTCAAGAGGTATGCTGTTCTTTTCTCTTATATTAGATAATGCCCAGGGGATCATCGCTAAACAAGTAGAATTTGAACTAGAGCTAAAATAGATATTAGATTTCTCAGAGAAACCTCTTACGAATAGACCACCTTGAGAGATTTTGGTAAAGTAGAAACACTTACCACAAGAGGATACTACATGTAAGTGTTTTCTCTAAAGTGGAAACACTTACCACTAGAGGATGCTACATGGGAAAAGGCTGATGATATTCATCATGCCTATCCCTATTTTTGGAGCTAAGGACATCTTGATCTTTTTAGGGGGGAATGATGTAAGGCCCCTCCCTCTCTGAACTAATGATATTAGTCATTTTCTTTTATTGCACACTTATGTTATAAAGTTTGAACTAATGAATTTTACTTGGGTAGCAGGTTAGAAAAATTCTTAAGCTGGGCATTATAAAGAGACATAATATTACTTTTTGATTTCGAGACTCAGAGATTGATAATGATAGATATTTTGTAAATTTTACAAGGCAAATGGTGTAAATATTAGATAAGAATTCTTTTACTTAGTAAAAAGCTAAAAAAATTGTTAAGCATGCCATTATTGAGAGTTATGCTGATAAACTACGATTTTAATTTGGGTATGATACATTAGCAAAATATCAAAGAAAAATAATAATGTATTTTATAAAATTAGAAACAAATTATTCTTAGTGATCTTTGTGAAGGGTGAAATTTTGGGCCAGTGTAAGTGACCATTTGGGCACCTAGGTGTGCGCAAATTGTAACCTTAGTCAATTAGACATTATTAATAAGGGGCTTGCTTAAGGAACCTACTCAAGGGATTTGCTTACCCATTATCAATCATGTGTCCTCTACACCTCATTCTAGAAAGTGCAGGTGCTTCTCACCTCACCTCCTGCCATCCCCTTTCTATGGGAGGTCACCACCCACCATATGCTATTGAATTTGGCATGTCTAGATGCTTCTCTTTCTATCCTCATGGCTTAAAAATGTGCCAACTTCCCTAGCCCCTAGGAGTTGTTGTTTGTCATAACAAACCTTCCCTCTTGATTGCCTTCTACTACTAGCCCCTTCACTCTCGAGCGTAAGTTGAAACCTATTATTGACAAGGTACACATAGAATTATGGAGTCCAAATAAGCCACCCGCTCACAATGAATGACAAGTTTATACCTATTGAGTGTACAAAATGGTCCATATGAGAGTAGGATTTAAGAAAAAATGAGAGTAGCTATACGAGAGAAATAGCAAAGGAGGATGCACATGCTCCTTCAAACCCACCATAAAAGGTAGAAGACTAGGTTGATTGAGCTTGAGCATCTAACAAGTGCCTCAAACCCCCAAGGAGGCCAAACCCAAAGAGACCATTTCTAATGGAGAGGATGTTGAATTACCTAAGCTAAAAGAAAATACTTGAAAAAATGTGTAAGGACATAAGGCTATACACATAGTTATAGGTAATAATCAGACCAGTGAAGCAATTCTAGGGAAGGTTTCAATGCTTCAACTTCTACCTAGAGCAATGTTACAAAAGTCTTACCTAAACTTGCACTAAACAAAGGAAATTCTCTAATGGAATAATTACGAGTGTAAGGACATAAGGCTATACACATGTTTATAGGTGATAATCACACCAGTGAAGCAACTCTAAGGAAGATTTCAATGCTTCAACTTCTACCTAGAGCAATGTTACCAAAATCTTGCCTAAACCTGCAATGACCAAAGGAAATTCTTTGATGGAATAATTACGAGTTCTTAACTAGTAACTTTAAAAGCCTTGTAGGTCCTTAACTGATATATGTAAAAGTCTTAAAAGTCCTTAACTAATAACTTTAAAAGTCTTAAAAGTCCTTAACTAATAACTTTAAAAGTCTTGCAAGTTCAGGCCCGTTAGGCACAAGAGACTTGACTTGGACTCTTATGCATGTCTCTCCATTACATGCGACTCCGACAATGACGTACACATGAAAGAATTAAATATCAAGAGGATAATGAGCTATCCACCATGTTTTGGTTTTTGAGCGACACAACGTGCCAATTTGTTAACCTTTTCACAAATTTTGGGCTTCAAGCTATCATGGTACTTTTTATTCTTTTGGCTTAAGCACCAATTGTTGGTTCCTTTGCTACAGTAGTTGGTTCCTTTGCTACAGTAGTTGAAGTTCTTCTTTGAGCTCTGCTGCTTTGTGAATTGTTTATGCGATCAACTTTTAAGGAGGATCTTTGGCCTCACTTTTTTTAAAATTCTCACTCCAAGCTAATTCTTCTTGAGTTGGATCAATATGCCTTTTATACCTCCAACTGCTTTATCCTCTGATTCTTCTTTCTTTGAGGGTCAACTTCTTGTGATGTATTTTGTATCTTTCCCTTGCTTGCTTGAGCTTGCAATATGTCAACATGGATCACACAAAATGTATTACAATTGAGACAAGGATTAGTGATTGGAAGTTGTAAAGAGCGACCATGCAATTAAGGAGTTGGAAGGCCATGATACAACTAGGCCTTCATTGGTGATTAAAAATTCAAAGATGGATTAACGAGTCACCAAATGTTCTTTTTGGGTATGTGCAAGGATCGTGTGCATGGATCACAACAACTCATTGTGCTAATGCATGCACCTTGTAATATAGTGCCCTACTTATGCATAATGCATGCTTTGTAATAAACTCAGTGAGGGTCTATGGGTTGCATGTGTGACGAGGCCTTCTATCCTGTGTGCTTGGTGCGCGTAGTGAGATACTCTTACACAAGCTTGAGTGTTCAAAGCAAAAGAGGTTAGTATCAATGGTGAACCAGTTATATTAACAAGATCTTTGCTTTGTATGGAAGCCCTTCTCCTGTGAATTTGCAATGTTAACATATTCATGACACCAATTAGCAGTTAGGAACAAAATGTTTAGCATATTTTTGAACGAGTTATTATGTTTTTGGGTGAAAGTTTCCTTGGAAAGGAGTAGTGGCCTGATCAATTGTCAAGCCAATCTCACCATGTTAGGTCTTTTTAAGCGATTTGTTAACTATACAAAATTTCTCATTAGGATTGGCCTTAAGGATAACATCAAGAAATCGATCTTGCAGCATGACAATTTTGTCAACCCTTTGGATGAGGTTTGGTTTAGTCCCAAGAGGAATTGGGGGCTTGTTGGATAAAGGGTTAATTATAATGGTGCATGTTTAGCTAAGTTTTCTTTTTGGAATCAAAATAGAGGATGTTCCATCATAATAACCTTGGTTGCTAGGTGTATTCCAACACTGAGGTTTGGTAGCTTTGGGCACCCAAATTGAGTCATTGGGTGGACAATTTTGAGCTCGAAGAAGACGTTTTGGTAGCCACCATTGTGATTTTCGAGCCTAGGATTGCCTTAGGACTTTTTATTTGTGCCGAGGCCTTGGTGATGATTTGTTTGTGTGAAATGTTTGACTACCACTTGGAAATTCCAAGACATTCTCAGGATCTTGCCTTCAGTGTGGGTAGGGCAGTTAGGTTGGAAAGTTTTTCACACTCAGAAGGTGTAGGCAATGCATTCCAGGGTAGAGCTAAAAGAGTCTCTTGGTTGAGCAAGTTTACAGATTCATCCTTTGAAAGGAGAATATTGACTTATTGAGCGGCAATTCTTAAGGAAGCAATTCTAGAATCCCAATCAATAGTACATCTATATAATCGCCTATCTAGTTCCTTTGAAGCAGAAGCTCTTTTGATAGTGCTAGAGGATGCATCATAAAAAAATACCTTCTACTGGTGGGTGGTCGACTATGTCAAATACCATTTTGCACACACCTAGAAAGTTGACCGTTTGGTTATCTAACTTGGTTTATTATTGAAGACAATGGAAGTTTCCTAAGAGAAGTCCAAGTCTCATAAGATATTAGTTTGTGTGCCTTGCATCGCAATCTGAAAGACTAGTTTGTGTTCAAAGTTGTTACCTTCTGGCATATGCAACCACAATCATGTAGGCTTAACTTTCCATTCCTCTTTTTTCTCAATTTCCACAAGTTTAGCCATATTTGTGCATCTATGTCTAGGTTTTTCTTTTCTTTCTTTGGCCACTATGTTTTTCCTTATCAACTCTTGGTTCCATTGGTTCTGTCTCCACCTAGCCAAAAGGCTAAGTTTTTTTGGTTTTTGGGGTTGAGCAAGATGGGGAGGGACTTCCGCCTTGCATAAAAAGGTAGGCATTTGTGTTCCCCCCTCCCCTATTGACTTCCCTATCTTCATGGGAAAGCTCCAAGGTAACAGAGCCAATTATGATCATTTTCAATTATAAGGGATTCTTCTGCAAGAATTTTGATAGGCTTTATTTTTTTCCTCTTTTTTCAGCCTCTACTTGCTTCAGTAATGGTTTTTTGAATCACGTTTGAATTCTTGAGGGGTTCAAGGATGTCTAAAGCTTAACCAAGTATCCAATGCCTTCCTTAAGGAGTTTTCAAGCTCACAATTCCTTAAGGAGTTTTCAAGCTTAACCAAGTATCTAGTGCCTTCCTTAAGGAGTTTCAAGCTCACAATTCCTTAGGCTGAGTTGTTGATATACAGTTTCAAGGATCATTCTAAGTTCTCATAAATGATCTTCTTAGGATCATACGTTATAGGCTTTTTCAAGTCGACAGCAAAGATATGATAAAGGTCAATCCACATAAGCCCAACTTGTTGATCCTTAACCACGCCCATGGGCAAGGTACGTTTCTATTAGCTAGCTTTAGCTTGATTTTGAATATGCAAGTTGCCCATCATGCTATATATCATTGGAAACATCTCGAAGAGTAGATTCCCAATCTATAATCTTCGACAAATTTTGATTTGATTTGTAAAAAAAAAACCATCATTTCATTTTTTTAAAAAGCTGACATGGCATTTCTTAGAGGGCCATTTTTAAGTCCAAATTTTTCCTAATGTCATCCTAGATATACCATAAAACTTATGCTTCTATAAGGAAGAGTTTCTTTTATCCAAAAGGATATGTTGAATTATGTTAAACTTGGTATTTAGTTTGTTAAAGAGTTAAGGAGGAAAGAGTCAAATTATCAGGAAAAACTACTAGGAATCCTTCAACCCTTAAATATACCTCAGATGAAGTAGGAGTGTTATCACTATGGATTTTATCATAGGTATCCCTAAAGTTCAAGGAGGGAATAATAAAATTATGGTGGTAGTTGATAAATTGACTAAGGTAGCTCACCTTATGTAAGTGAAGAAGGTTTTCACCATCATTGGCTAGGGTATTTCTCAAGGAAATAGTTCAACTGCATGGTCTCCTTCACAAGATAGTGAGTGATCGAGATTCCAAATTTACTTTAAAATTTTGGAATGGATTATGTATCAAGCTCATGGCTTGTTGGAATAGTGATTATTAATACCTTGCATGAAACAAAAGTCTAGTGTAATTGAGATGATGAATTTTTTCAGAGGCCACTTAAGTTGTTTACAAGGGATAGCTTCGAATTCAGGGGGGTGTACCTTCAAAAATCTCATGTATCACGTGCATTCAAAGGCATCTTTTAAAACCCCTATGTAACCTCTTTTCCCCTATTTTATGCATACCTCCTATTACTTTTATGGTATATTGTTATGAACCTCTTGTATTTTTAATATTTCAAGCTCATCCCTCCTGTAGAATTAAGATTTAACACTAGGTTTGTCCTAACGTGACCATCAATGTTCTGCATGACAAGAGAGCAGTCATCACATCATTAACATGCCCAAACAAGATATAGAATGAGGAAAAGCCAATGTTATCTTACCATAATCCATTTTGGAGATCGGTTCGTCTTTGTCGTTTGTGTAAGCTCCATGGTCACGCACCCGCCTAGCTAAAGGACTCTCAATGCGAGAAGACTCGCAGAAGTTGAGGGAGCGAAACCCACCAAGAGATGATAGGTTTGAGATTATGAAGTATCTCAATGTGGTCAGCCCTTGGTTCAAGTATGGTGCACTTAGCTATGAAGGAATCTGACATGTATGCATAACCAGTCTGCTCATTAGATGCTCAAGAGAGGCTTATGGCTACGTCTAACCCGGCCATGATTTTGGGACATGGTCATATCAGACCTTGTCAAACTTGAGTCGAAGCCTCCAGAAACACGGCTACAATAGGCGACTAGTGTGTCCAATTTAGGATCTAAAGTTATGTGCACATATCTAGGTACTTTTTCTAGGTGCCTATATGGTTAGTATGCCAATTGGAGTCATGGTTTGCCTTTATGAGCAAACCCTAGTAGATTCATGGCCATGTGATTGGATCTCTATTTAGATGATCTACATGGACACATTGAATGCAGATCCACTTGGCAGCTTCTACAGTAATGCAGGTCGACCGGAAGGTCAAAGACAAAAATGGCAACTGTGGCCACACAGATGGTCAGATGGAGGCTGATCTTGATGGATAGGTTGGCCTTGGTCTGCATCACATGTTTATACCATGCTTGGGTGCCATAACGGACCCTCAACAGTGTCTAACGCTGGCTGGTAGACCTAGGCCAACCTATCCACCAAGTTCAGACTCCATCTGACCATCTGTGTGGCTAGAGTTGCCAACTTTATCTTTGACCTTCCAGTCGACCTGCACTCCAGTCGACTTGCACTGTGGAAACTACCAGGTGGATCCACATTCATTGCGTCCACGTAGATCATCCGAACCGAGATCCAATCACATGGCCATGAATCCTTAGACCTAATGCACAATCCACGTCTGTCAAATCTTGCAAATCACTTTCTTGTTGTTACCATGCATAGGCCTTGGTGTAGTACTAACAGAGCAGCGGTGAACTTTTTGGCCTGCTAGAGTTTACTCATGCAACAGAGATGATGTCCAAGACTTGCAGCCCCAAAACAAAGCCACTAGCCATCAAGATGCCGCCAAATGCCAAGAAAGTGAGTCCCTTCACGTAGTGTGGGTGCTGATTCATGACTTGAGAATGACCAAACCATGATCTGACTTAATAGACATGTGGACAACATTTCATTTAGCATAGTTGAACATCAATAGAGCCATCCAAGCACCTGTGTGGCCTGTCCTTGCCAATGTCGGACCAACAATGCAAAAGTGTGAATCGGGATTGGGAGGCCTTGTTCGTGTGCATATAATTCAAGAACGGTGCAAAATTCAAATCTAAGTTGAACTAGAAAGTTGTTGTAATATAAAATTACTTCACTTTTGTCTTCTATACCTCTCTCGTATGAGGTACCACGAAAAGGTTACATTGCGTCCAAAAAGTCTCCTGTTGGTTGTAAACAGCCATGTGCAAGCTACCGTAAGACCTTGTTGATGGTCCCGTATGCACCCTATCATGGCATAAACATGTGTTACAAACTTAGGTAAACCTATCCACCAAGTTCAGACTTCATCTGACCATCCGTGTGGCCACAGTTGCCATTTTTGTCTTTGACCTTCCGAGCAACCTGTACTGCAAAAGCTGCCAGGTGGATCCGCGTTCACTGTGTCCACGTAGATCATCCAAATTGAGATCAAATCACATGTCCATGAATCCTTAGACCTTTTGCACATCCCACACCTGTCAAATCTTACAAATCACTTTCCTGTTGGCCGTACACCCGGATGCATAGGCCCCGGTGTAGTATTGACAGTAGCAGTGAACTTTTTAGCCTGCTAGGGTTTTCTCATGCAAAAGAGATGTTGCCCAAGACCTGTAGCCCCAAAACGAAGCCACTTCACCCACTAAGATGCCGCTAAATGCTAAGAAAGTGAGTCAGTGTGTCATTGCCTTCATGTAGTGCATGTGTCGATTCGTGACTTGAGAATGACCAACCATGATCCGACTTGATAGACATGTGGACCACACTTCATTTAGCCTAGATACTAAGTCGAACGTCAATCGAGCCATCCAAGCACCTGTGCGGTCCATCCTTGCCAATGTTAGACCAATAATGCCAAAAGTGTGAATCAGGACTGGTAAGGCCTATTCGCGCGCAACAGTACAAAAATTCAAATTTGAGTTGAAATAGAAAGTTATTGTACTATAAAAGTACTTCACTTTTGTCTTCTTCATCTCTCTGATCCGAGGTACCATGAAAAGGTTACATCGTGTCCAAAATGTCTCCTGCTAGCTGTAAACAGCCATGTACAAGTCGGTGTGTCAGACCCTATTGACGGTCCGATATGATACCCGAGGCACTCGAGCATGGCATAAACATGTGGTGTAGACCTAGGTAAGCCTATCCACCAAGATCAGACTCCATCTGACCATCCGTGTGGCCACAATTACCATTTTTGTCTTTGACCTTTAGGTTGACATGTATTGCAAAAGCTGCCAGGTGGATCCACGTTGACTACATCCATGTAGATCAGTTGAACTGAGATCTTATCACATGTCCATAAATCCTTAGGCCTAATGCACATTTCACGCTTGTCAAATCTTGCAAACCACTTTCATGTTGGCTGTATGGCACTCGAAAGCATAGGCCTTGGCTATAGTACTAATAGTAGGGTGAACTTTTTGGCATGCTAGGGTTTTTGCATGTATCAAAGATGTTGCCCAAGACCTGCAGCCCCAAAACAAAGCCACTACAACCACTAAGATGCCGCCAAACGCCAAGAAAGTGAGTCAACATGTTACTGTCTTTAGGTAGTGTGGGTGCCGATCTGTGACTTGAGAACTGCCAAAACATGATCTGACTTGATAGACATGTGGATCACACTTTATTTATTTTGGATACTAATTGGGATGTCAATCGGACCGTCCAAGCACCTGTGTGGCCCATCCTTGCCAATGTCAGACCGACAATGCCAAAAGTGCAAATCGTGACCGGCAGGGCCTATTCGCATGCATATTACTAAAAAACGGTGCAAAATTCAAATCTCAGTTGAACTTAAAAGCTGTTGTACTATACAAGTACTTCACTTTTGTCTTCTGCATCTCTCTCATCCGAATAACCACGAAAAAATTATATCGCGTCCAAAAAGACTCCTGCTAGTTGTAAAAACAGCCATGTACAACCAGCGTCACACGCTGTTGACGGTTTGGTATGGCACCCGAGGCACCCGAGCATGGCATAAACATGTGACGTAGACCTAGGCCAACCTATCCAACAACTTCAGACTCCATTTGACTATCCGTGTGGCCACAATTACCATTTTTGTCTTTCACCTTCCAGTCAACCTGCATTGCAAATATTGCCAGTTGGATCGGCGTTCATTGTGTCAATGTAGATCATCTGAACCGAGATCCAATCACATGGCTATGAATCCTTAGGCCTAAGGCATATCCCATGCCTCTCAAATCTTGCAAATCACTTTCTTGCTGGTCGTTCTACACCCGGATGTGTAGGCCCTGGCCATAGTACTAACAACAACAGTGAACTTTTAGGCCTGCTAGGGTTTGCTCATATAGTAGAGATACTGCCCAAGACTTGCAGCCCCAAAACGAAGACACTATAGCCACCAAGATGTCGCCAAATGCCAAGGAAGCGAGTCAGGGAGTTATTGTCTTCAAGTAGTGCGAGTGTGCCGATCTGTGACCTGAGAACAACCAAACCATGATTCAACTTGATAGACATGTGGACCACACTTCATTTATCCTGGATACTAAGTCAGATGTCAATCGGACCATCCAAGCACTTGTGTGGCCCATCCTTGCCAAGAACTTTTTAGCCTGCTAGGGTTTGCTCATGCAGCAAAGATTCTTCCCAAGACCTGCAACCCCAAAACGAAGCCACTAAACCCACCAAGGTGTTGCCAAATGCCAAGAAAGTGAGTCAGCCCGTTACAACCTTTAGGTAGTGCTGGTGCCGATCCATGACCTAAGAACGACCAAACCATGATCCGACTTAATAGACATGTTTCCACGCTCCATTTATCCCAGATACTAAGTCAGACATCAATTGAACCATCCAAACACTTGTACGGCCCACCCTTGCCAATGTCTGTTGACCGACAATACCAAAAGTGCGAACTGTACCGACAGGGCCTATTCACCCATGTATGACTTAAAAATGGTGAGAATTTCAAATCTGAGTTGAATTAGAAAGTTTTTGTACTATAAATTTACTTCACTTTTGTCTTCTACATCTCTCTCATCTGAACTACCACGAAAAAGTTACATCACGTCCAAAATGTCTCATGCTGGCTGTAAATTGACTGTAAACAGCCATGTGCACCACATGTTTATGCCATGCTTGGGTGCCTGGGGTGCCATACAAGACCATCAACAAGGTCTGACGTTGGCTTGTACATGGCTGTTTATAGCTAGAAGGAGACATTTTGGACACAATGTAACTTTTTCGTGGTAGCTTGGATGAGGGAGATGCAAAAGACAAAAGTGGAGTACTTTTATAGTACAACAGTTTTCTAGTTAGCTCATATTTAAATTTTGCATCGTTTAGCCAGCTAGGTCAGACTAGTGTTAGCAGGGAGTCAACTAAGGAGTGCTGACAAGTTTAGAGAAGATCTGAGGCACGTATTTGAGGTTTGCTGACGTTGGAAGACATTCTTGAAGTCAGGCGGTCTGACTAGCATTTGCAGAAGCAGGCATCCGTTTTAGACCACAGTAAGAGTTTGATCAGTTTTGTGTCATCACAGCTGGGAGGGATTTAGGTTAGTTATTTGTTAGAGGAGGTAAGGTGAGGCATATAGGTTGAAGATCAGAGGTTTTAGGAGCTAGATCTGGCCTGAGAGGATAGTTGGAGGTATCAGCCAAGCTAGATTGAAGGGTGTAGAGGTGTCCGTTTGGGTCAGCTGGAGGTCTGAGTCCCACTGCCCGCCTTCTCGTCGGTGATGGGTTTTTTTGTGTCCAGGCCGCCCTGGTGCCCAAGACATGTGCCTGCCCAACCCTCAAAAATGAGAATAATCCCATTAGACATGATTAGAACCATAGGAAATAAGGGGCTTTTGCATGGCCACCTTCTAGTATAACTAACTTTTGCCAGTTTTAGTTAGAAAAAGAGAGGCCATGAGCTGAGCTAAACCTTGTAATTTTTTTAAGAAGAGAGGAGCTTTTGCATGCATAAGGATCTTGCATCTGAGAGAGAGAGGTCTCTGAGCAAAAGAGATCTTTAAATTTTTGTCTTTGGAAACAACCTACTGCCCTAGAGGAACAATGTTGCTATACCTTCTTGGTAGAGCTTGTGGGAAAGGTTTTCATCTCTGTGGCAAGATGTGGGCTGGTACTTGATGCTTGATCTGTAGTTTGTGGCTGTTGAGTACAATCTGGGCATCTGCAGCCCTTCAGAAGAAGGAAGATTGGGAGATTGTGCTCTGTTCCCTCTGCAACCAGCAACCTCTTTGTCAAGGGCTGATCAGAGGGGTACCCTGGTTCTGGGAAGATAGCATGTGTGTCTAGAGCAAGTCTAGAGGAAGTACTTCAAGTCTGGTAAGTTGCTCTAAGTTTGGATCCTGGGAATTAGGGTTGTAGTTGGGGCAAAAGAGCAAGTTTCTCATAGTTTTGGGCCTGGATCAATCCTTGTAGGGGTTGTCTCTAGGGGGTTGCTATGTGCACACCTAAGGTATGATTTGGAAGGTTAAGGGCTTTATTTGAAGAGGAGATATAAGACCACAACATACTATGTTTGGGGTGAATTTGGAGTAGTGGAACAGGGTTGCCAGTCTGGAAACAGGGTCTGCAGGCTATTTTGTTGCAGATCTAGGGGGCTACTATGTGCACACCTAGGGTCTGATTTGGGAGGTTAAAGGCTCTATCTAAAGAGGAGATATAAGACTACAACATACTATGTTTGGGGTGAATTTGGGGTAGAGGAACAGGGCTGCTAGCTCGAAAATAGGGTGTGCAAGCTGTTTTGTTGCAGATTTGGGCTGTGTGCAAGTGGTGTTTGGGACTATCTTCCGGCACCTGCTGTACCCAAATGATGATAGATCTCTAGGTGGGGGTGGTACAAATTTGAATCCCCCACTGAGGACTTGATTCTGCCAAGAGGCAGGGTTATTTGGGTTTTGGGAAGGTGCCAATAGCATGGCCCAAAACATGGGATTTCTTGTTGTTTTTTGTGGATTCTGGGTAGCGTAGTGGTTTGGAGGTGGATTGTCTGGGGTTAGATCTGAGAACTTGGGAGAGGTTGTGAGGATTATATTGCTAATCCCTCATATTGTGTACTAATTACTACTTAAGTACTTACCAAGAGACTTCAGGAGAACACTTGAGAGAAGATTGAATTGACTTGATTAAACTGAGTACAATAGGTCTCTTATATAGGAGATGAAGAGACACATTTGAAGAGGCATTTCCTTTAACGAAAGGACATGACCATAGACGAAAGGATACAACTTTAGGCTAAGGGATGTGTCTATTCGATGTAGAGGCACAACCATTCATCAAGGGATACAACCATTCGTCGAAGGGATGTGGCTATTCGATGAAGAGGTACATCCTTTGGCGAAGAGTTGTAACCAGTCGAGGGCAGGGGTTCCCTTGGCTGGTTACTCTTTGCATCTGCAAATAGGAATCAGCAATGAAGAGGGAAACTGATACACACATACGTCACAATCGTGACATTCCCTCCGATTTAAAATAAGACCCATGTGTCAAATGATAGACATCCCTTTGTCAAAGAACTCTTGAAGAAGATTAGGGTACTGTTGCATGTCTTCATCTGTTTGCCAAGTGGAATTAGACTCATCCAAATCCATCCACTTCACAAGAAATTCTGTAATCAACTTTCTTCTTGTTTCCTTCTGTCGTATGTCAAGAATTACTTGGAACAAGGATAATATGGTTATCTTCAATTTCTGGTACATATGAAGATAAGTCTAGAATAGGCGAATCTCCTTGAACATATTGTTTGAGCCAAGAAATGTGAAAAGTCAGATGAACCTTCCCCCATGAAGGTGGAAGTTCCAACTTGTAAAACTGACAACTGAATTTTTCTGAAGAATCTTGAAAGGCCCATAGAAGTGAGGTCGCAACTTTGAAAAGATTGACTTCACTGTTTTGTAGCGGTGAGGTGCCACATACAACAAGACCAAATCTCCTTCTTGAAAATCTGCATGTCGACGATGCTTGTTGGCCTGTTTTTGATATTTTTGTTGCACATGGACCAATTTATCTCGAACTTGCACAAGCACATCTTGCATCTCCTGAACCAACTGATCTGCCAACGCCACTTTGCGTTGTAAAACAAAGTTTGTAGGCACAAGAGGAGTATGCCCATATGTTGCTTGAAATGGAGTCAATCCAATTGCTGAATGATGGGAATTATTATAAGCAAATTCTACGAGTGGCAAATAATCTTCCCACGATGCCAAACGGGCTTGAATATAATGTCGAATCATTTCTTCCAAAATCTGATTGACTCTTTCAGTCTATCCATCTGTTTGAGGATGATAGGCTAAACTGAACAACAAATTCGTGCCAAGAGATTTGAACAAAGACGTCCAAAAATGTCCATGAACTTGGGATCTCTGTCGGAGATGATGGTCTTCGGCAAGCCATGCAATTTGAAGACATGTTGCATGAACAATGAGGCTGAAGCAGCTTTCTTGCAAGGAATGAAATGCGCCATTTTGGAAAATCGATCAACCACCACTACAAGAATCTGAGCATTGCCTTTGGATGAACGAGGCAAAGTGGTGATAAATCCATACTGATACTTTCCCATCTCTCATTGGGAACTGGCAAAGGTTGAAAAAAACCTTGAGGAAGTTGTTGAGAGGCTTTCATTATCTGACACGAATGACAAGCTTTGACAAATTTGATAACATCTTGCTGTATCTGAGGCCAGAAGTATATGTAACAGACAAAAGCCGATATGTCTTGTTGATACCGGGATGAGCAGCATAAGGAACGTCATGATGCTCTTGAATATCGCAATGAAGTATTGTGAGGCACACAAATGCAATCAGAAAAGAACAGCAATTCATCTACGATGGTGTAGGCTGCAAACATGTTCATTTCTGCAGGATTGGGATTAGAAGATTTGAGAGCACGGAACGCATCTCCAAAATCTCTATCAATCAAATACTCATTCTTGAAACAAGCAGGGATTTCCATTTGCACATTTGGGATGGCAAAATTAGTGGCTCGAGGCATGCGGCTCAAAGCATCTGCAACCACATTCTGAAGACCAGGAACATACTGGATCATCATGTGGAAATTAGCCAAGAATTCAACTCATCGGCCTTGTCGAGAGTTCATTACAGGGGCTGAGTGAAAATGTACGTCAGAGATTGATGATCTGTACGTACAACTGAATCTGCTCCAAGAAGATTATGTCTCCAAGTCTGATAAGCATGCACCATTGCCAAAAACTCCTTATCATACACATGATACCTACTTCCTGCTGTCAAAAGCAATGACACAATCATTCTGCATCAAAACTCCACCAGAAGCACGATTTGAGGCATCTGTCATTACATTAAAGGGCTGGGTGGGATCTGCAATGGCCAAGACCGGGGTTGTCGTCAAGGCATGCTTGAGATCATTGAAGGATTGCTCAGCTTCAGAAGACCACTTAAGTTTGTCCAGCTTTGTCAATTGTGTCAAAGGGGCAGCAATCTCTGAAAACTTATGCACCTTGTTGTGATAAAAGTTAGCAAGTCCCAAGAAAGATCAAACATCTGAAATGGTGAGAGGCAAAGGCCAATCCTCCATAATCGCTTGAATCTTCTTAGGATCTACTGCAATCCCATTAGCAGAAATGATGTGACCAAGATATTCAACTCCACCAGAAGCACGATCTGAGGCATCTGTCATTACATCAAAGGGCTGGGTGGGATCTGCAATGGCCAAGACCGAGGTTGTTGTCAAGGCATGCTTAAGATCATTGAAGGATTGCTCAGCTTCAGAAGACCACTTAAGTTTGTCCAGCTTTGTCAATTGTGTCAAAGGGGCAGCAATCTCTGAAAACTTATGCACCTTGTTGTGATCGAACATCTAAAATGGTGAGAGGCAAAGGCCAATCCTCCACAATCGCTTGAATCTTCTTAGGATCTACTGCAATCCCATTAGCAGAAATGATGTTACCAAGATATTCCACATGGTTCTTGAAAAATTCGCTCGTCTTCTTGTTGATGTACAACACATTGGTGCGTAGTACTTCAAAGACAATCTGTAAATGCTCTTTGTGATCGACAAAAGATCGGCTAAAAACCAGAATATCATCGAGATAAACGATCACAAACTTGTCTAGGTACGGCCCAAAAATTTCATTCATCAGGGTCATGAAAGTGGCTGGGGCATTGGTTAACCCAAAAGGTATGACCAAGAATTCATAATGGCCATATTTTGTCCAAAAGGTTGTCTTGTATTCATCACCATTACGGATACGAATTTGATGATAGCAAGATTTCAAATCAATCTTGGAAAACACTTTTGCACCAAGCTTGATTGTCAGCTTGTTGAGAGCACGGTAATCAATGTAAAGCCGCATTGATCCATCCTTCTTTTTGACAAGCAAAACTGGGGCTCCGAAGGGACTTTTGCTGGGACGGATGTGACCTTTGTCCAGCAACTCTTGTAATTGCTTTTGTATCTCATGAGATTCAGAGTAAGAAACATGGTATGGAGCTCGGGTTGGAGGAGGTTGACCTGGGGGGACAAGATCAATCGGGTGCGACGAGGAGGCAATGTCGTTCGAAGATCATTCGGAAACAGATCCTGAAAAGGCCTGAAGAAGAGTTGCTCCAAGTAAGCAGTTGTTGATGACGAGGCTTGAGATTGCTCACTAGTTTATGCTTCAATCTCCCATAACATGACCAAGGCTGTTGTACAGTCACGTTTGTGGACGAGCCGCTTGACTTGCAGAGCAGAAACAACAATGATGGGTTTGGCACACTTGAAAGGCCACAAAGTTCCAGCTCTCGACCATCATGGTATAACTGGATCGAATGAGAACGAAAGCTGATCACTGGATCATATCGATACAGCCAAGATTGTCCCAATATCATGTCATAATGTGACAACGGCATCACTGAAAAATTAAGGTGATCTTGGTAATCTTGAATCTGGAACTGAAGTTGTTGCACCTTTTTGTTACACAATTAAGGAAGGAACCATCAGCAAGCTCTACTTGAAAAGCATCCACAAAATGTTGGGTCTGCAAGCGAAGCGAAGCTTGTGAACCAAAGAAGTGCCCACAAAATTAGTGGAACAGCCACTATCCACCACCAGCACATTGATGGGATGGTCGCCAATGAAACCCAAAAGACTAAGGACCTGCTTGGAAAGATTCACCGGTACAGGGTTGGTACTTTGGCGCCCACCGAGGATGATGACGATGTTGGTGAACGCGATCGACGTGCCTGCTATGACTTCCTGGATCCCTCGCACTGGTCTTGGTTCCGTTGTTGCATGTCTTCTATTTGTGATCGCATTGATGCCATACCTTCGAAAAGGGCCCTTTGCAAGTCCTCCATCTGTTGTTGAAGAGTGGTCATCTGCAAGGCCTCCATCTCTGGATCCGGATTGGCGGGTGACATGTTGTCGTGCGAAGTCGACATTTGGAGAACTCAGAGAGAGTACTGAGGTGAAGTAGGAAAGGTCCACCCGGGATGTAGGATGGGAGGAACAGCTGCTGGAGAGGCAGTAATAACGGGATCCTCATACTCGAAGTCGGGGTCCTCCACTTGCTCGGGATCGTCCTTGGAGGCTACTTCGTCTGCTTCCACTTCCTCGTTTGGTTCCGCCAAAGAGTTGGGCACCAGAGATAATGGAGTATAATCGGGGGACAAAGATCTCGCAGTAGAATGTCACAGGAGGGCACGTGGAGAGGAGATTGCGGAGGCCACACTGCACTCTGGAAGAAAGTGTGCCAACTGAGGGTACCGCGACAGGAAGTACTCGAAATGAACAAGGTGCAGTGGCTCACAGGTGAGGAAAATAGTCCAGATCGCCCAAGTGTGGGGTTTGGTTGCATGCGGCCTGCTGACATGTATGCGGTACATGTGTGAGGCCGAGGCTACTGGGATAGGAGAGTCCGGGAGACTTGGAATCTACCCAGCATGTGTGAGGCCGAGGCTACTGGGATAGGAGAGTCCGGGAGACTTGGAATCTACCCAGCATCGGCGGAAAGTGGCACCGGTGGGGGCACGCAGAGGGCTGTGTTCAAGAAGGAGAGCCTCGGGGATCTCGTCGATGTAACTCAGGTAGGGGATGTGCATGTAGGGCTCCTCCGAAAAATTGTCCATGAAGCATACACATGAATGGCAAGAGCGCGCACACAGCGTGACATGGGCAGAGCTAGGAGAGAGGATGACAGTGAACGTGTAGTCGGTGGCATCCTGACAGCCGAGAGGTTAAGCGTCGAATCGCCAACAGAAGGGGAGGGCGCTTCACACTGGCGCACGTAAGAGCATGCTGTTTTTTTTTTATGAGGACCCAAATGCCACGTAGCTTGTCTATTTTTTTGTTTGTTTGTTTGTGGTTTATGGGTGACGGCTGCCTGGAAGCGTCACGTACACGGTCGGAAGAGGGGGTGTGCCTCTTTGAAAAGATGCAGCAATTTGCATCTGCACGAAGCAAGAGGGGGCGGTGGATACTCAGCAGAGAGGGGGGCTCATGGCCGTCAGTTGCACGAAGCGAGGAGGGGGCTCATAGCCTGCATCTGCACGAAGCAAGAGGGGGCAGTCGATACTCAGCAGAGAGGGGGGCTCATGGCCGTCAGTTGCACGAAGCGAGGAGGGGACTCATAGCCTACAGCTGCACGAAGAGAGGAGGGGGCTCATAGCCTGCAGCAGCTGATAACCTGCAGCTAGCGGATACCACCTCCGGCAGCAGGGAGGGGATAATCTAGGTATGCGAAAAGAGCTCCCTCTCTCAGACATGAATGTGTGTGTGTGTGTGGGTGTGGAAAAAAATATTTTACATCACCATGGGCAAAGCTTTACGCCAAGTCCACCATCGCTCTGCTGCTTCCATACAACACTGAGAAGAGGGGTGGAAGGGGGAGTGCATGCGGAGAGAGTGAGGGCTTCACAACCCACGGGTAGGAAAAGTTTTTGCTCTGAATACCACTGTGAGGATTATATTGTTAATCCCTCATATTGTATACTAATTACTACTTAAGTACTTAACAAGAGACTTTAGGAGAACACTTGAGAGAAGATTGAATTGAATTGATTGAACTGAGTACAATAGGTCTCTTATATAGGAGATGAAGAGACACATTTGAAGAGGCATGTCCTTTCATGAAAGGACATGACCATAGACAAAAGGATATAACTTTAGGCTAAGGGATGTGTCTATTCAATGTAGAGGCACAACCATTCATCAAGGGATACAACCATTCGTCGAAGGGATGTGGCTATTCGATGAAGAGGCACATCCTTTGGCGAAGAGTCGTAACCAGTCGAGGGCAGGGGTTCCCTTGGTTGGTTACTCTTTGCATCTGCAACAACAGGAATCACCAAAATGAAGAGAGAATTTGATACAGTCGTTGACAGAGGTGATTCTGTGAAGAGGTTGCTTGGTTGTGGTGCCCTAAGAGGAGTGGGTAACAGTGGGTGATAACCAATTCAGGAGATATAGAGGTAGGCTTCTTGGTCTCATCATTGGACCACTTCTAGTGTGCATTGAGTGTCGAAATCCCAAACGGCACTAGAATCGAGTGTTTGAGAGCTCATTGGAAAGATTATAATGTCTAATTTTCACTTCCAAAGGATTGAAAATAAAAAAATATACCCTATATCTCTCTATTTTGGGTTTTGTGCAAAAAGCAGTCCCACCGCCCGCTTTCTCGGACCACTTCTAGTGTGCGTTGAGCGTCGAAATCCCAAACGGTACTAGAATCAAGTGTTTGAGATCTCATTGGAAGGATTATGATGTCTACTTTTCACTTCCAAAGAACTGAACATAAAAAACTATACCCTATATCTCTTTGTTTTGGGTTTTGTGCAAAGCAGTCCCACCGCTCGGCCGCCGCCTTCTCGGACCACTTCTAGTGTATTGAGCGTCGAAACCCCAAATGGTATAGGAATCCAATGTTTGAGAGCTCATCAGAAAGCTTATGATTTCTACTTTTCACTTCCAAAGTACTAAACATAAAAAAATATACCCTATATCTCTCTCTGTTTGGGTTTTGTGAAAAGCTTTGGAAGTCTTGGCTTATATGGCTGTTTCAAGTACAAGACAACTCTTAGCTGATATGGTTGATTGCGTTGCTCTTTTGATGCCCCAGGCTTTCAAGTTAGGTCATTGTAGGTCATTGCATTTTGAGAGAGGTACTCACAACGCCTTGCTTGCACTCAAAGAATCTATAAAAATCTATAGTAAACGTATCATTAAAAAAATCATTAAGAATCTATATGGGAATTTCCAAGCTTTCTACAAAAATCTATAGTAAACGTATCATTGAAAAAATCATTAAAAAGCTTGAAATCATCCCCATCAAGTTGATATCTATCAGTTACTTCATTGTATGTTAAATTTGCTAATGCCATGATCGACTCTATATCCACCATGTTCAAGTCCGTCAAATCATATGTGTAATCCATGGACCTTTCACCTTTTGATACCACCCAAGCTGAACCTCTAGCCCTTGAGGTCAATTTGTCAAGTCAAAACCCCGTTTGTAATCCACGTATCTACCTCCTACCTTCTTTCACATCTTCTGGACTCTCCCAAGGTACCATGTGCTATGTACTTTCCCCACTTTCTTCAAGTTTGTGGCTTTCCCCTTTCTTTTTGGATTTTGCTGTCCTTGTCCTTGTGTATCATCCATGAAAATAAACTGCACAATCACTCCCAATCCCAAAAAAGTTTCCATTGCTTGAAGATGTTGATTTTGTCTCACGGGTGAAATAAACTCCCTGTCTCACCCTTGTCAACCTATCCTTTAATAGTGTTGAGTTCCCATTGAGTTGGCTTACCAACGTAGACTTGAAGATGAACTTTCCATCAACCTCTACTACTAGGCTGACAATCTTCTTCTCTACTTCACCACTTGCCTCATCTAGGAGTCTGTCAACTTCATGTCGAATCTCACTAAGAGAGATGGCTTCATCATCTCCATCACTATCCTCATTTGGGGGATGGTCATCACTACATGGTTGAGCAAAGTCATCATACTCATCTGCCTCACCCATATTAGCATCTACCTATGACCATGTAGATTTCGTATCTACCAAAGGCTGCTCCCACCATAGGTCCTTAGCTTTTTAACTAGGCTTTAGACCCAACAACTCACATAACACTTGTGCTTGCTGCAACCCCTCTTTCAATGCATCTATTAACTTTGCATCGAAGGACACGCTCTCATAGTTCCCTAAGTCTGCTTCTTGAACTTCTTCATGCTTGTTCAGGTCCTTCCAACAAATATGTTGTTATTTTTTATGTGCCCTTGAGAAAGTTAGCTCATTAGAGGTACATTTGTGCATGGAAATCTTATTTAGACTACCAACACTATGTAAAAGATCCCCAAAATCAAATTCTCTTTCTTGCCCGACCATAATCTCTTGTTGCTGAAATAGATTTTCGTTTGCTAAAATAGATTTTCGTTGCATCGGATCCAGTGAGATGCAATGGACACTTGAGACTCAGGTAGAAGTCTCAAAACATCTTTATGAGCAGCACAACAAAATGGCAAGAAAGCTGAATATCTATGTATGCGTCTTTACTAATGAAGTTTCTCTTTAAATTGTAACTTGGATGGTGATAAACCCATAACCTCCAAAGCTTAAAAAAGAAAACTACTTTGGCTACAAGCACCACATGTTGCCTCAATTCTAGATATGGTGATAAGAAAATGTCAATATAATAAGCCACAACCTGCAAATATGCCTCAATCTTGTGCATACTCCTTTCTTTCTTTTATAACTTCTCCATACATTTTTGCACTTGTCTACTTGAAATTCTTTGAGCTGCTCCCCAATTCTAGAGATCATTTCATTGTATATCCCCATCTCGTAGAATATACTCATTAATTGAAAATGAAATGTGAACCATAGCCACATGATTGAGTGTGATCTAGACACGTCCAATTGCAAGTTGTCGTGTGGGACTGTCAAGTGGACTTACAAGCTTCTTTCCCCCATGCACAAAGTCCTGATCATGTAACCCCATAGACATCTCCATCTACCATTTTGCCTCTCAACTTCCATCCACACCAGTCAATGAAGAACTGTGTGTCACTCTTTCCTAGGTAGTCTTTGAGCATGAGCTTGCGGCGTCTACTATCACCATATCAAGCATGCCCTATTATCGGTCCTATGGTCTTCTTGAACTTCGCATTCCACATTCTCTTCACAAGATTCCATTGATTTCTAACGAAATCACTATTAAAGCGATTACATGTGCACTGCACAACTAAAGCCACTCGTGGAAGACACTCATGAAGAGGGTTGACAATGAGAAGTCTAGCATAGTGTCCCACAACATGGTTTTGGAAGGCATCTACTATTTTATCATATCCTTGTGAGCCATCTCCAAAATGATGGCATCATTTGAGCAGCATTGATGATTCTCTTCTTTGCTCCCACAAAATCCAATGAGAGTATCATCCTTTGCATTCCACTTACAAAAACATATATCTCTACTTAACATCCTCACTTCATAAACATCTTGTGAATTAAAAAATTTAGATTTGGCCTTGTGACTAAAAAAATTCAGATTTTGCCTTGTGAATAAAATTTTTTGGATTTTCCAAGAAATACACTAGATTCAAGCAAGTCTACCTTATGCGACGCATGATGGCTGTCTCATCTTCAAAGATGATCATTGGCACTGGTGATGTTTCTCCATGTTTGTTATTTTCATCCATGGGTATCTTGCCCACCGCATCAAAAATATATTTGTGCTCCCCCGCTTTAAATTGAGTTGCCTTTTTTTGCTTGCCTCTCTTAGTGGTTGATATGGATGCCCCTCCAAGATTTGTGCTCAAAAAATCATGCAAGCATGGTGTTATATGCACATTATGTGTGCATATACTAGGAGGCTAACCCACATTGGGCTTGTGAACAAACTCTAGTGGAGCATGGGTTAGGACTAACCTTAAGGGTTAAGGTTAGGGTCAGGCATCCAAGGGTCACACATGGGAAATGGAGAGTCAAGAGTCACTTGAGGGCCCTCCTATATAATAGGGGCATGGGGCACACTCAAAGGAGGCTTGGAGGCTTAGGCTATGGTCTCTTGATGTTATCTTGAGGCTAGGTTATGTTATGTTCTCTTGTGTAGAGGATCATATCTACTCACCTACCATTTCACACTATAGCTACATTCTATTGGATTGGAGTTATACCTCTTGATGGTATGGGACATCAAGGTAAAGGTATGATGTACTTCATTATATTTCATGTGTGCATCCCTTGGGCTCGGGGGTGGTCGGGTGGATGAGTTTATGCCTGATTTATGCATGTTTATGCATAACAATTATCTAGAGAGATCTTAGGATTTTAACAGTGGTATCAGAGCAATCTCTAGTTAATTGTTGTTGATTTTTCTTTCTTATTGTAATTTTTGGCATTTTTTGAAGTAAATTTTAATATTTACTAAATAAAAAATATTATTTTATTGATTTGTGTTGATGATTTACATGTGCATCATCGATATGGTGGTTGGAACGCGTGTTACTACTATTCAATGGACGAATCGACGTTGCAGGGGAATTTCGTGAGTTTAATGCTATTTTTTCATATTTTTTATGGTTTAAAATAAGCATTAATAGAAATTTTTACAAAAATACCACATATTTTATTGTGGATATTTTTGGTAGAATGGATTCCCTAAATTTTTATAATTTTTAGGAATTTTTTCCTAAATTTTTAGAAAACTTTTGAGCATTTTTATGGTTAAAAGTGTATTTTTAATGCATTTTTGAGTTTTTTCGCGGGGATGCTATCAAATTTCTACCGATTTTCTGCTGAAATTCAGTAGGGGGCAGCATGTTGATGCATGGAGCGCTCGCCCGTGTGCGTGGGATCCTCTTCGTCTCTCAAATCAGAATTTTCTCTTCTATTTTCCTCTCCCGCGTGAGCACGCCTCTTATTAGGCAAAAATTGATTAAATTTTAATAATAATTAAACTTTAATTATGATTAAGATAATCTTAATTATGGCTTAATCTTCTCTTAATAGAGAGAAGAGAAGGTGGGGTGGAGAAAGAGAGTATGAGAATTGGAGATGGAGAGGAGGACAGAAGAGAGATAGAAGCCTCTCTCTCTCATTTTTTTTCCCAACAGGTAGGGGGGAGCGCGCTGCAGCGCAGGGCAAAAAATCGCCACCCCCCAAGAAAGTTTTTTTGAAAAGTTTTTTAAAAAAACCTTAGCTTTAAAAAGTTTTATTTAAAGATTATTTTTAATTAAAAAAAGAGATTTCTTTTTTTTTACAAAAAGCTTTTCAAAGCTTGAAAAAAAAGCTTTAAGAAAAGGGGGAGAAAATATGAATTTTGAGAAAAAAAATTCTAAAAAAATATCTGAAATTTTTCTCTTAAAACCTTTTAGCTTTTCGCATTCTCGGGAAACCTTTTGGCTTTCCGAATTCCAGAAAATCTTTTGACCTTTCGGATTCCGAAAACTTTTGACCTTTCACATTTTGATTTTTTTTGTCTTTTCATTTTCTTGAAACTGTTGGCTTTTCGTATTCCAGGAAAACCATTGGAATTCTGAAATTTTTTGATTGTTCGTATTCTAAATGCGTTCGGGGTAAATTAATGTTTTTTAAAAATTCCAAGAAATTAGTAGAAAATTAGACAAAGGTTATTGTAAATTTTTGGAAAATGTGGGGTTGGTGTTTGGCATCTGGTGTGTCCATCCGGGCACCCGTTCAAATTTCTTTAAAATATATTTTTTGACCCAAAAAATTAAAAAATCCATTTAAATTGTAAATTTTCATTGGATTTGAGAATTGTCGGGCGGAATTGGAAATTTCATGAACGATGGGATTTTTAGAAAAAATTAGGAATTTTCTAGAAATTATTTTTAGAAAACTTGGAAATTGTATTTTTAAAATATCAATGGTATTTTGGCAAATCTAATTGCTAAAAATTTTCTGAAAAAATATATGTTTGGAATGCCATAAGATAGGTTTGGTGGAATTCAAAATTATCATATTTTGAGGCCCTATTAAATTTGAAAAAATTCATGATAATTCTTTTTCTTAAGAATTTAATATTTTCGAGGGTTATTTAATGTTGAAGTACGTTTTCTCGTGCTGACATTAGATAGATGCGGGTTATTCGCATATTATTAATATGATTATACCTCTTATTAGTAGATATTTCTATTTATATTAATTCTAAACGATATTTTCATGATTTTTTACCTTTGTTTAGCCATTCTTTTTGGACATGTTCCTTAAGTTTTTCAATGTTGGCTATAATCTGTGTTCAAAGTGTGTCTCACTTTTGACACTTTTCCATGATAATTTATTTTGCACTTATTTAAGTGTGGTCTATGCTTAATTTCCTAAGCCTAAGATAAATTCTATCATGGGTCAGTTGATCGGTTTGTTTTGGTAGATTTTATTGGATGTTTTCCAAGTTTTATTTGGACTCATCAGGTTCTGCCTAGATCACTTGTGTCTAGGGGTTTTTTAATGAGTGCTACACACATGTGTTTCACTTACTTACTTTGGAGTTTCGCTTGAATGACACCACGTTCATATACTCCGGATTGATGAGTTGGCCTCCACATGTTAAAGTTCATCCAATCTTTTATATCAGTAGATTGAACAGGAAACTAGGAGGTGAGGATAACACAATTACTCCTCAAAAACTCGTTGAAGTCAAAGAATTATCCTATGTTCCACATGAACCTGATAAGGTACTTGAATTCAGGAAAGGAAACTTTGTAGTTGACTAATCCCTGAGGTTAAAATTAGGTGGAAAGATAGAGAAATAGAGGATTCGAATTGGGAGTCGGTTGATATTGTTTAGTGCAGTTCTCCTTCTTTTCATTGCAAGAGTGCAATGTTTTGAGAGAGGGGAAGTATGTTATATGTACATTATGTGTGCATTGTTGAGAGAGGGGAAGTATGTTATATGTACATTATGTGTGCATTGTTGAGATATCAAGCTCATCTAGTGAGGCAGTGGACACTGATGATCCGCTTGAGGGATAGGCCCCACACTTACACCACTGGCATGGTTGGTGAGATCATGGGTGATATGCGGCCAGTGAGATGACAGGCTGTGTGACAGCCATTCTAGAGACTGGCATAGTTATAACGCCATCTCATTTAGTTGGGTTCACACTATAGAGAACCCTAGTATGTATTTGATTGAGTACCTTTCATATTGTGTGTACTCTTATCTTTGTATATGGTGTGTTGAGTGTTGTGTGAAGAAGAAGAAGATTTTCAGCCTCTCACCTTGTGTGTTCTCTTTTAGGGTTTTGTGAGTGTGTGTGTGTGCTTTTGCAAGAGCTCAAGCTCTCTTCTCCCCTGCATCTTTTCATGGTATAAGAGCCTGGTTCATGCTAAGGGCTGAGCTGCAAGCAAGAGAAGCACAAGAAGTAGTACAAGGGTAAGAGCTTCATCTACTCTTCCCTATTTATGTTGGCAACTACACCCTTGTCGTCGGGAGCTCTATGGGAGGCACCGGTAAATGATCTCTGATTAAGGAGCTTTCTTTGTGGGAGTAAAGCTATAGGGCAACTGTACCATCCTATCGGAATGATTTTTCGAGCCGAAAATGCGTTCCGGGAGTGTTAGGACCTCCGTTTTTCGAAAAGTAGGCGATTTCAAGCAGTGCGAGTAAGTCATCGATTCTCTGCATAACTTTGTTTTAAGAACTACAGGAAGACAGATTGGTTGTGCAGACATTGTGTGTGCTGCAAGGAAGTCAACAGTTGCCATTGGGTATATGTATGCACATTTAGGTCACTGGTTGTGACATTTGAGTGTAGTACATACTGCTGCAGAAAATACAGCAGTTTGTTGTGCAGGGACAAACCAGAGTGCTGTTTCTGGTAAATTTGTGTGTCTGGCAAGATGCCAAATGATGGCATAAACCAGATTTTTGCTGAGAAGCTTGATAAGAACAACTTCCATGCTTGGAGGTTTAGGTTGACAAATTTTCTGATGGCAAAGGGTTACTACTGGGACTACATAGAAGGTAAGCATGAAGAGGCACTGGAGATACCGGATCAATCCGACTGCTGCTGCAGATGTGAAAGACTTCAAGGATTGGAACCAAGGAGCTAGAAAAGTTATGTATTGGCTCTCTATTAGTATACAGGACACCATGATTAGGTATATACAGGATGCCAAGTCCCCCAAGGAGGCGTGGGACACCTTGGTAAAGCTCTATGAAACGAATACCAAGGCACGAAAGATACAGTTGAAGAATGAACTTCATACGTGGAGAAAAAGAGTATGTCTGTGAATGACTATGCATTGAAGATCAAGGGTATTGTGGAATCCCTTGCATCTATTGGCATTTCAGTAGATGATGATGATAAGGTGGAAGTCTGTCTACGTGGTCTCGGGCCACAATACAAGGCGTTCAAGACGTCTATTCAGACTCGGGAAAACATTCCCAATTTCACAAATTTGGTGTCTATATTGATTATAGAAGAGAAGAGCTTGGGTGAAGACCACCAACAGTCTTCACAAAACAAAAACGGTTCAGAGCAGCAGGCCTTCTACACAAGTTTAGGAAGAGGACAAGGTACAGGAGGCCGTGGACGCGGCCAAGGAGGTGGCCGAATAGGTAATCAGAATTATGGCCAGCAGAAGCAACAACAACAACAGTCCAAGAATTCACAACAACAACAACATACAGGTGGAAGAGGCTAATTCAGAGGCAGGGAGAGTCAAAGAGGTCGTGGAAATTGGCAAAGGTAGCATAATGATACACGTGGATGCTTTTATTACGGTGGTAAGCCTAGACATGTGCAGGCAGATTGTTATAAGAAGAATTGGACATGTGAATGTGCAGAGAATGAAGTCTATGCAGACTAAAGGAATTGTGACAAGGCTGCCAAAGTTTAAAGTTAAAGGTATGCAGAAAATATGTGAAGCATGCCAATTTGGAAAGCAAACAAAGCATATATTTCCACGTGACAGAAATGTGAGCAGAAATGCACTAGATATTGTGCATTCAGATGTATGGGGTCCTACGAAGACCAGGTCTATGGGAAGCTACAGGTATTATGTGACATTTATTGGATGACCACACAAGGAAAGTGTGGGTATACTACTTCATGAAGGAGAAGGGTGAGGTGTTCACTCATTTTCAGAATTTCAGAGTTATGGTTGAAAAACAAACACGGAAATATGTAAAGTGCCTAAGGTCAGATGGAGGAGGAGAATACTTCTCAAATAAGTTCTCTGAATTTTTGAAGAAGAATGGTATTTGGAGACAGTTTACATGCAGATACACTCCGCAGCAAAATGGAGTTGCTGAGCGAAAAAACAGGCACACTATTGAGATTGTGCAAGCATTGATGGGAGAGAAGAATATGCCGCATAGCTATTGGGCCTGAGGCTGTTTCTACAGTAGTTTATATCATGAACAGGACTCCAACTGCAGCCATACATGATGTAACTCCAGAGGAGAGGTTTACTGGGGCAGAAAACCTGATTTGTCTCATCTTAGTCTTTGGATACATTGCATATGTGCATGTGCTAGATGAGCTGAGAACTAAGCTAGATCCAAAAGCTGAAAAATGTATGTTTATTGGATATTCCCTTGAGCAAAAGGGATACAGGTGTTATAACCCTGCTACACGTGAGTTGAGGGTAAGCAGGGATGTTGTTTTTGATGAGATGAGGAGTTGGTATGCTGCTGAAAAAGAAGCTGTTGTTGGGACTGATGTGAGTGGAAATGTGGTTGCACAGAATGCAAGTCAGCAATCACAGTCTTTGAGTGGACCAGGAGAGTCCTCATCTAGTGGTTCAATTGATAGACCATGGAGAGGTTTACTGGCAGAAAACTTGATTTGTCTCATCTTAAAGTCTTGGAGAGGAGAGGTTTACTGGTAGAAAACCTGATTTGTCTCATCTTAAAGTCTTTGGATGCATTGCATATGTGCATGTGCCAGATGAGCTGAGAACTAAGCTGGATCCAAAAGCTGAAAAATGTGTGTTTATTGGGTATTCCCTTGAGCAAAAGGGATACAGGTGTTATAACCCTGCTACACTTGAGTTGAGGGTAAGCAGGGATGTTGTTTTTGATGAGATGAGCACCCTGGTATGCTGCTGAAAAAGAAGTTGTTGGGACTGATGTGAGTGGAAATGTGGTTGCACAGAATGCAAGTCAGCAATCACAGTCTTTGAGTGGACCAGGAGATTCCTCATCTAGTGGTTCAGTTGATATACCATGGAGAGGCAGGCTACGTCATAATACCAGTCTTGCAAATGTGATTAGTATATCACATAAAGGCAAAGAGAAAGTGGTTGAGCCTCTTAGTATGCCTAACATTTCTGTAGGGCATTCTCATGTTGATGGAGAGTCTAGTGGCTCTCAGAGATGAGCCTTGATAAGGATCTTGGGATACCAGCTATGAGAACACCTGGTGTAAAGAAGGCTATAGAAGCCATGAATGCAAAGCTGCGAAGATTTGGGAGAGTGAAGAATCTTGTCCAGAGGTTTACCTATGAGGATGGTTATGTGGCACATCACTATGCATACATAGCAAAAGTTGTGCAGGTTGTAGAGCCCGCATGCATTGATGAGGCTGTTGGAAATGTGTGTTGGGAGAAAGCTATGGATGAGGAGATGGATGCACTATATGGAAATGAGACTTGGGATTTAGTGCAATTGCCTGAACGCAAGAAAGCCATTGGATGCAAGTGGGTGTACAAAGTAAAACATAACAGTGATGGAAGCATAAGTTGGTACAAGGCTAGATTGGTAGCCAAAGGATATGCACAGACATATGGCATTGATTATGAGGAAACTTTCAGCCCAGTTGTTGCCAAGATGGCAACAGTGAGAGTTGTGATAGCAGTGGCTGCGTCAAAGCAATGGTCTTTACATCAGATGGGGATTTGCAGGAAGTGGTGTATATGTTGCAGCCACCTGGTTATGAGGATGTGTCACCCCGAGCATGTTTGCAGGTTGAAGAAAGCCTTGTATGGCTTAAAACAAGCACCAAGAGCATGGTCTGACAAGATTTCTGAATATGTTGTCACTATTGGCTTTCATGTAGCCAATGCAGATTTTCGCTGTATGTGAGACACAGTGATAGAGGGGTTGTGCTTGTTGTCATCTATGTAGATTGTTGAAATATACAAGTGAATAGGGTGTGTGCGGGAACAAGCCCTTGGTTAGAGGCTGTAAAAGAGGATGAGTAAATGTGAAGGAACCTGTGAAAAGGTGAGAAGAATCTACTGGGAGAGAATAAAGGGTAGCATGAGAAGATTTAGGAAGTGTGGAGATATTCTGGGAAGTGTGAAGAGGTGGAGAGAAGGTGAGAAGAATCTACTGGGAGAGAATAAAGGGTAGCATGAGAAGATTTAGGAAGTGTGGAGATATTCTGGGAAAAGTGAAGAGGTGGAGAGAATTAGGGAAAAGAGGTGGAGTGAATCATGGAGAAATCAGTGGGATTTGATACTTGATGTAAACTCTATAAATTGAGGCATTGCCCTAATGAGAATTTGTTGGTTTTTGAGTATCCATGCCTACATTAATCTATTTATTAATTACCCACTAATTATGTCTTAATTATTTGCTAATCACTTTGTTAATGATATTGATTCTAGTGTTTGATCCACCATAGCTCATCACATTACTCTAATTTCAACATGGTATCAGAGCCATGTCTAGAATCCATCAATTTGTGGGCCCATTTTCTTGCTAATTATTTTGCTAATTAGGATTAGTAGAAAATTATAATTTTTTCTCTTTTTTTCAACTATTCTCTGTACCCCCAGCCAGTGGACGAGCTCCCTCTCCTTGCACACACAACATTAGCTCAAAAGCTTCTAACCCTAGCTAGCTAACCCTATGATGCTCCAGCCAGTCGAAACAGAACATCAAACCGCTGCGTAGATCTCCGGATTTTCGTCGATTTGCTAGCATCGTTTTTTTGCAGAAGAATGGAGATGATGTCGTGGTCAGCTACAATCAGTCTAATTTCTCTTAGCCCAAGGTGTTTTCAAGCATGCTCTACAAGCTGGTGAAGACAGAATTCAATTTCATCAAGTCTACAGTGAGATCCAAGCTCTTCATCAAATCTACAGGTGACTTTGGTAAAACAGAGATTAAGCTTTCAATATTTGGTCAAATCTTGTGTTTATTGGCTTAATCCTCTACTAGACTCATTGCTATTGATGCCTTTGAAAGCATTTGAGCTCATTTGAAGTCTAAGGCACCAGATCTGGACTCCCTACATACTCTGTTTTTTGCACACAAAACAGTGGATTAATTTGCTAATTAGTGATTAATCAGTGCTAATCACTATATTTTGGTGCAATTGAGGGTTCAAATTAACCATTAGGTATCTGATATAGATCCCTGTAACTTCAGATTGCAATTCGGAGTTGGTTTGATACTCCAACCTGTTGGAATTAGGGTTGCAGGAAAGCACACAAAGCTTGGAGAAGAAGAAGCAAGAATGCACATAACACAAAGTGTATTAGATTGTGTCAATGTACAAAAGATAAGTTAGCCCTAGAAGGATGGGCGTATATATAAGCCGGGGGAAAAAACCTCCTAAAGAGGGAAAAAGTGCCCCGGCGGTCCTAAGTGTGTTCACACACATCACTGCCTATATATATATGGCAACAAATCCCCCCTGGGAGTGATGGTGTGAACGAGAGCTGGCACTCATGTATAGGGGAGTGCCATGCCCGAAGTAGATCAGTCCACAAAGGGAAGCAAGCCCAAAGCTTTGCGGAAAGCTTCGAACTTCTCACGAGGAAGCGCCTTTGTGAAAAGATCGGCGAGGTTGTCCTGTGTTGGCACATAGGCCAAGCTGATCTCTCCTGCTGAGAGTCTCTCCCTGACATAGTGATAATGCACCTCAATGTGCTTTGTGCGAGCATGAAAAACTGGGTTTCTCGCAACTGCCAATGCACTCTGACTGTCAGTGAAGATAGAGGTGGCAGACTCCTGTCCAACACCCAAGTCAGCCATAAGCCGTCTGAGCCACACACACTCAACCGTAGCTGTGAAAGCTGCCCTGTACTCAGCTTCACAACTAGAAGTGGCCACAGTAGGTTGCTTCTTGCTCAACCAAGATATGCATGAGCTACCGAGCATGAAACAAAAACCACTTGTGGACACTCTTGTGTCATAGCAACCAGCCCAATCTGAGTCCGAAAAAGCATGTAAATCTGGCGGATCCCCCCTTGGGATAAAACAACCCAAGATGTATGGTGCCACTCAAGTAGCGAAAGATGCGTTTAACTGCCTTCCAATGCTGAGACCCTGGGCTATGCATAAACCTGCTCACCTGTGAGACTGTAAACTGAATGTCCGGCCTCGTAATGCATACATAAATGAGGCAACCAACAGCTGTCTGATAGAGTGTGACATCAAAGTGATCTCCAGCATCATGAAGACTCAACTTCAAACCTGTCTCCATTGGAGTAGCAATAGGATTGCAGTCTTCAAGGCCAAATCTCCGCAACAATGTCTCAATATACTTTGTCTGACACAAAGCAATACCTCCATCACACTGCTTAAATTGTATCCCCAAATAATGATGCAAATGCCCCAAATCTGACATCTCAAAAGAGGCATTCAAATCAGCCTTAAAATCAGCAATATGACTCTCATTTGGTCCTGTGAGCAGCATGTCATCGACATAGAGAGCAATGATTAGATGTACACCATCCACACGTTTAACATACAAAGTGCTTTCTGTTGGACTATTCTGAAATCCATGTGCAGTCAAATATGCATGTATTTTTTCATACCAAGCTCGTGGAGCTTGGTATTTTTATATACCAAGCTCGTGGAGCTTGCTTTAAACCATATAAAGCCTTTTTTAACCTGCACACTTTGTTTTCCTGCCCTCTTTGAACAAAACCACGAGGCTGCGATACATACACCTCCTCATGCAAATCTCCATTTAAGAACGCAGTCTTTATGTCCAGCTGATGTACATTCCAACCATTATGAGCTGCCAATGCACAAATGCTACGAATGGTAGTCATACGACAAGTGGGAGCAAAGGTCTCATCAAAATCAATGCCCTTTTCTTGAGCATAACCCTTTGCAACAAGTCTAGCCTTATAGCGATCAACACTGCCATCTGGCTTTCGTTTCAACTTAAAAACCCACTTACATCCAATGGCCTTTTTACCAATAGGCAAATCACACAAAGACCATGTACCATTCTTCATTATAGCATCATATTCACTTTGCATTGCAGGCAACCAATTTTCTGAATTTTGTGCCTCATCAAATGAAAGAGGTTCTTCCTCTTCACACATACTAGACACAGCCAAAGCATAACAATCTGATGCATAAGAGGCATGCTGAAAACCTGAACGAGTACGACTAGGCATAGGTGCATCAATCTTACTATCACGCAAGGTTTGCACCAGCCATTTAGGCATACCTCTAGCCTGCTCATTTTCAGCCCTATCCTCATGAATTACATCCTGTAAATCTGCATCAGAAATAGGCTGATCTATGATGTCGTTTGAAATCTGCATAGGCTGAATATTTGCCTCATTAGGACTTACATTTGAATTCCCACCTGTAAACAGAGGCAACAATGTATCAAATACATCCCGTGAGCTCACACCTGTCTCTTTGGTACATGATAACAAAGGCTGCACAGCATCTTCTACAAAAACAACATCTCGACTAATCAAGATACGCTTTGACTGTGGATGATACAATCTGTAACCTTTGCTTTCAGCACTGTAACCAACAAAAATGCATTTGACAGCCTTATCATCCAATTTTCTGCGTTGTTGCACAGGCACTAAAGCATAGGCCAAGCAACCAAAGACACGCAAGTGACCAATAGAAGGCTTCCTGCCATGCCAAGCTTCGTATGGAGTAATAGACTGCAAGGCCTTAGTGGGACACCTGTTGAGTACATATGCAGCACACATGACGGCCTCAAGCCAAAACGCATGTGGCAAAGCTTGGCTCTTGACCATACATCGTGCCATCTCCATAAGTGACCTGTTTTTCCTCTCAGCAACACCATTTTGCTGAGGGGTATATGGCACTGTACATTGGTGTTTTATCCCACGACTAGCCAGAAATGCATCAAACTCTTTAGACATGTACTCCCCCCCTCGATCAGTACGGAGGGTGCCCACAGTACAATTGGATACATTTTCAACCATAAGAAAAAACTGTTTGAAGCACAATAACACTTCGGACTTTACCTTCAGTGGATATACCCATGCATGCCTTGAGTAATCATCAATGAAAGTCACGAAGTACAAGTGTTTACCAAATGACGGAGTTTGCATAGGCCCACATACATCACTATGTACAAGCTGCAATTTGCGAGTGGCCCGCACAGAACCATCCTTTGGAAACGCAGAACGCTGCATTTTGCCCAAAATACAGCCTTCACAAACATGTTTCAATGGTGCCTCAAGAGGGGGCAATGAAGCAACCATATCAAATTTCTGCAAACGCAGCAAACTAGCAAAGTTCAGATGACCAAAACGAGCATGCCATAGTTTTGCATCTGAAACTGCCTTTTCATCAGAAACTGCATTTGCTGAATCTTCCACACACTTGTCATAAGAATTGAGCCTATACAGCCCACGAAACAAGGTTCCAGATGCAATAATCGTATCACCAAAAGTCAAATCATGAATAGTACATCTGTCATCCACAAATTTGACTACAAATCCAAGTCTAGCAAGCGCAGAGACAGACAATAGATTCTTCTTTATCCCTGGCACATACAAAGCATCTGAAAGTGTGAAAGCGCTGCCATTTGCAGCAGTAAGCATAATTTTACCAACGCCCTTCACTGGGTAAGAAGCATTATTGGCACATGTGACAGTATTCCCATTAGGGACAGCGTCAAGAGAAGTGAACATATCACGATGCGAGGTAATGTGCTTTGTAGCACCACTGTCAAAATACCAAACATGAGAGTCAACAAAAACTGCCAAACATGCATCATGTACAGATGGGTCATACTGGCAATACACGCTAAACGCCCATTCTGTATCCTGCACAACATTTGCAGAATCTGCATTTGTAGAAGCATCCGCTATTGTGGCTGCATTTGACTCTTTCTTCTTTGCCTCTTTAGCCTTAAGCTTAGGGCAATTCTTAATGACATGATCATTTGCCTTACAATAGTTGCACCTGGTCTTTTTCTTGCCTTTATCAAGAGCCTTCTCAGACTTATTGTTACTACCTGTGGAAGGAGAAGAAGTTGCAGACCTACTAATAGGAGAAGAAACAGTGGAAGGGGCTGCCTTACCACTTCTTCTCTGCTGCTGGGCAGCAATAAATGCTTGATCAACTGCACGCTGCCTGGCCCTGTTTTGCCTGGACTGCGCTTCTTGCAAGAGCTTGTTGACTAAAGTATCATACTTGACAGCATCAGGTCTGTCCTCATTAAGAAGTCTCCATGTGGAAGCAAAAGTCTGATATGTCTCAGGTAAAGCATCAAGAACAGTCTGCACAAGAGAATGATCAGGAATAATCTCACCTGCAGAAATCAACTGTTCTTTGAGATCTTTAATCTCAGCAAGAAAAACATTCATGTCATCATCTTCTTGCATAATCTTCAATTCTAGCTCTTTACGCAGGTAAGCGATTTTTGCCTCGTTACGACCTGCATACAAACCAGCTAGAATATCCCAAGCCTGTTTTGCTGTTTTAGCTGAACGAATATGTGGGGTGATGTTACGTTTGACAGAAAGTGCAATCAAGGCACGAGCCTGCACATCTTTACCATCCCAACGAGCTTGTTCAGCAGTGGGTAAAACAGCACCAACAGTAGAGCTGTTAGAACCTGCAACATCCTCAACAGATCCTACATCCACAGAACCTGGACGTACATCCATACCCTGCACAATGTTCCACACTCCTTTTGCAACCAAAACATGCTGCATCATGTATGCCCAAAGTGGGTAGTTGCTGTCTCCATCCAATTTGTCTTCGGCAGACAACATGCGAAATACATCATTGCTGTTATCAGCCATGGCCACTGACTGAAACTGATGCAAAAGCTGCCTGTAATGAAGCAAAGACTGAATAGAAAACAACTCGTGCTATGTAGCACGGTCCACAATAGAGTACGTATGCCTGTTTTGCAGAAAACTGCATTGTCAAAATTTCTACAGAAAATGACGAAAACACCTGTGCAGAACTTGAAATGCAAAAACGGAGCCCGAAACGACCTCAGATGCAAATTCTGAGAACGCAAGCGCTCGTGAAAACTCACCTCAATCGGAGAACGTGAGTCGGAGGGTGCTGACGGTGTAGCCCTGGGAGCCGATGCCTGCTCTGATACCAATTGTTGGAATTAGGGTTGCAGGAAAGCACACAAAGCTTGGAGAAGAAGAAGCAAGAATGCACACAACACAAAGTGTATTAGATTGTGTCAATGTACAAAAGATAAGTTAGCCCTAGAAGGATGGGCGTATATACAAGCCGGGGAAAAAAACCTCCTAAAGAGGGAAAAAGTGCCCCGACGGTCCTAAGTGTGTTCACACACATGACTGCCTATATATATATGGCAACACAACCATCCCGTACAAATTGGTTACCCTTGATTTAATGTAATTTCTGGTAAAATTGTGTTGATAAATTTGTGATGATCATCATTTTGCATTTAACCCTTGGTTAATGCCTGTAAATCTCACTCAAAATTAAGATTATTCACAGCCAGAGTTGCATTTGCGAATGTGCATAAGAATGAATGCTATATGCATTATGTATTGGGCACATTACATCAGTGTAAAAATGGGATTAGACACTGCCCTTGTCCAGAATAAGGCAAGAGGTAAGACCTCCCGCATAGATTTGGGTTTGCATTGCATAATGACACAAGATAAACAGAAAAAGCCCAAAAGAACTGTCAACAAAATGTTTAAACATGTTGCTCACATGGAGCAAGAAGACCTGACGAGACGGACAAGCTCACATGGAGCAAGAAGACCTGACGAGACGGACAAGCTCACATGGAGCAAGAAGACCTGACGAGACGGACAAGCCCCAGCCATGAAAGAAGAAGAACATCTCCTTCCAAGAAGAAGATCCACACAAGAAGATCTAAAGGAAGACATGGACACGAGAAGAGAAGCTGCCCCAAGAAGACTGAAAGAAGAGGACGACATGGACGCGTGGAGAGAAGCTGCCACGACAGGAAGACTGAAGACAAGAGAAGATGTGAGGCTCCAAAGAGTGAGGAGCCATGTGAAAATCTATGAGAGAGAGAGAGAGAGAGAGAGAGAGAGAGAGAGAGAGAGAGAGAGAGAGAGAGAGAGAGAGAGAGAGAGAGAGAGAGAGACCCCACAACCAAATGTAACCTGCCCCAACAAAGTAAAACCACCTCTGAGCCACCGATGATGTAGGCCACGTGGTAGATAGATGTGTGTGTGAGCACTTTAGTTAAGGTCGCGGGCACTTATAGTAGCCTTGGACACATAGAGAGAGAGACTGTCAAGGACTATGGAGTTTAGGGACTTGAGGCACTGGTCACGGGCTATCAAGTAAGAGAGAAACTTGGTACAGGGTCCAGGTGTGCTAAGTTAACTTGAGGGGAGGTGTAGACACTGGTCGCGGGCTATCAAGTAAGAGGGAAACTTGGTATAGGGTCCAGGTGTGCTAGAGAGTATTCACTTGAGGGGAGGTGTTGAAATATACAAGTGAATAGGGTGTGTGCGAGAACAAGCCCTTGGTTAGAGGCTGTAAAAGAGGATGAGTAAATATGAAAGAACCCGTGAAAAGGTGAGAAGAATATACTGGGAGAGAATAAAGGGTAGAATGAGAAGATTTAGGAAGTGTGGAGACATTCTGGGAAGTGTGGAGATATTCTGGGAAAAGTGAAGAGGTGGAGAGAATCAGGGAAAAGAGGTGAAGAGAATCAGGGAAAAGGGGTGGAGTGAATCATGGAGAAATCAGTGGGATTTGATGCTTGATGTAAACTCTATAAATTGAGGCATTGCTCTAATGAGAATTTGATGGTTTTTGAGTATCCATACCTACATTAATTTATTTGTTAATTATCCACTAATTATATCTTAATTATTTACTAATCACTTTGTTAATGATGTTGATTCTAGTGTTTGATCCACCATAGCTCATCACATTGCTCTAATTTCAACATAGATGACCTGTTTTAACGGGGGATCATGATGCAGAGATCTTTGATGTAAAGATCTTGCTTAGATAGAAGTTTGAGATGAAGGATCTGGGGGGAGCTCAGATATTTCTTGGGTATTGAGGTGATCAGGTCACCACATGGTATTAGATTACTGCAGAGACAGTATGGCTTGGACATGTTGTCCAAGTATGGTATGAGAGGTTGTAAGCCTATCTCAGTGCCATTGGATCAGAATGGCAAGTTGAGTGCAGATTCAGGAGAGATTTTGGCACATAGTAGGAAGCTTGATCTACATGACGATCACCAAGCCAGATTTGAGCTATGCTGTTGGGTTGGTGAGTCAGTTTATGCAGGTTCCTCGGAAGCCGCATTTGGATGCATTGAGACACATACTGAGATATGTGAGGTCTACTTTGCATTGTGGACTATTTTATGAAACTGGGACAGAGATATGTGTACAGATGCTGATTGGGCTGGTAGTATCTCAGATAGAAGATCTACTAGTGGCTTCATGTTTTCTTTGGGGAGTGCTGTTGTGACTTGGAGCAGCAAGAAGCAGCCTATGATTGTTCTATCCAGTACAGAGGCCGAGTACAGAGGTGCTGCTATGGCAGCATGTGAGGTAGTTTGGTTGAGAAAGCTACTTGCAGATTTGGGTCTATCAGTGGTGGATAGACAAGTCATTTTCTGTGACAACATTAGCAGTATACAGTTGGCTAGGAACCCGGTTTTTCATGCTCGCACGAAGCATATAGAGGTCCACTACCATTTTGTCAGAGAGAAGGTTTTGGCAGGAGATGTTGACCTTGTTTATGTCAGCACACAGGATCAGGTCACTGACATCTTCACCAAAGCATTAGGTACAGAGAAGCTCCGCAGATTCAGGGCTTCGCTTGGTGTACATGAGATAGAGTTGAGCTCGAGGGGGAGTGTTGAGATATCGAGCTCATCTAGTGAGGCAGGACACTGATGATCCGCCCGGGGGGTAGGCCCCACACTTACACCACTGGCATGGTTGTTGAGATCATGGGTGATATGCGGCCAGTGAGATGACAGGCTGTTGTGTGACAGTCATTCTAGAGACTGGCATAGTTATAGTGCTAGCTCATTTAGTTGGGTTTACACTATAGAGAACCCTAGTATGTATTTGGTTGAGTACCTTTCATATTGTGTGTACTCTTATCTTTGTATATGGTACGTTGAGTGTTGTGTAAAGAAGAAGAAGATTTTTAGCCTCTCACCTTGTGTGTTCTCTTTTTGTGAGTGTGTGTGTGCTTGCAAGAGCTCAAGCTCTCTTCTCTCCTGCATCTTTTCATGCATATACTAGGAGGCTAACCCACATTAGGCTTGTGAGCATGGGAGCATGGGAACAAGCTCTAGTGGAGCATGGGTTAGGACTAACCTTAAGGGTTAAGGTTAGGGTCGGGCATCCAAGGATCACACATGGGAAATGGAGAGTCAAGAGTCACTTGAGGGCCCTCCTATATAATAGGTGCATGGGGAACACTCAAAGGAGGCTTGGAGGCTTAGGCTATGGTCTCTTGATGTTATCTTGAGGCTAGGTTATGTTATGTTCTCTTGTGTATAGGATCATATCTACTCACCTACCATTTCACACTATAGCTACATTTTATTACAAGACATAATTCTTTTGCAGTATTCACATGTAAAACCATCGAAGGGCATTCCAACTTTTGAAATACAAAGACAGTTTATATGCCTATAACAACCATCTACCTTGTACTTCATTGTGCCATCAAATAAAGTAGCTTTAGTGTATGGCTCACAATACCACTCATGACCCATCTTTACATCATATAAAAAAGGTTTTATATCAATCTCAGTCCCTTTTACATGCATGGTGCTCTGCTATAATCCCCAACACAAAAAATCAGATTTGATGAAGGCAACAAGCTTGAATCACTTGTGGGAATGGAAGATGCTTCTACATGCTCTTGCATTGGCAATTTGGTTGATGTGAGGAAACTACTCAAATATTGTTGACATGGATCTTTGTCAAAATGTTTTCTTGGTTGCCGCGGAAGTCCTGTCAAGGTTGAAGGTGAATGATGCGATGATTCTTTGTTGCATGCTGTAATGTGAGCTTTCCCTTGGATATGTTGTGCTAAAAGTGTCTTCAAATCTGAACCTCGAGGACATAAGGGTACCCACTTTCCATCATGCTTACATGCCACTTTGACAAGCCTTTTATCTTTGTACTCGTTTAAGGTTGCTTCAACAAGCTGAAAATCAGCCCCTACATAAGCAAACAAGCTGAAAATCAGCCCCCACACAAGCAAAAACTCTTGAAAAAGAACCTAAAATACTAAGTAGAAATCATCTCTTGCATGCGTTAATATGAAGAATATATTAGTTTAGTAGCCTTAGGCAAAGAAGTAGTTGCTTACCTTTATGAGAGCTATTGAAATCATTCATCTCCTCAATAGCTCCAAGAATTGTTGGTGCATCTTTGCACAATCATCTATGAGTCCTTTGTACTATTTCCATGAGTAAGTTGTGTTTCCACCTTTGACCCTCGATTAGTTAGGTATCTAGGATGAGTAAGTTGTGTTTCCACCTTTGACCCTCGATTAACTTACTATTTCCATGAGTAAGTTGTGTTTCCACATTTGACCCTCGATTAGTTAGGTATCTCTTTTGATGTGCTTGGCTATCTAGGATGTGAAATCTCATGAAGTTGGACAAGCATGAGTAAGGTGATTGTTTACCACCAATGAGTCTCATTCCATAAGCGCTTCCACATTCATGACACCACACTCGGATTAAAGGCTTATCATTGACATGAGCTCAAACTTATCATCTCTAGGTGGCTATCGCTCCCTCAACTTTTTGCGAACCTTATCACATTGATCCTCCCAAGTTTGAAGAGCTGATTTTGAAACCAAAATACTCTTAAGCATGTTGTTGCCTTGTACTTGTCTGCCACCACCATCGAGATTATGCTCCCTATGATCACCTTCTTCACTTGCATTCACATGAGTAGCTTCTTCACTTGCATTCACATGAGTAGCTTCTATGGCTTTATCTAAGCGTTTACACACATGCTTTGAAGGTCCGTTGTCATCAACCATGTTTAATACTCTCTTTATACCAATGCACTTGTTGTTCTCAACTTGCCAACACTCTTCTTGAATTGGATTTAGTGTGCATAGTTCATCATCATCTTCATCTGTGATGACAAATTGGAAAGCATCACTAACAATGCCATCTTGCATAATCTCTTCGCGTACCACACTATAAGTACAATCACTCATGACTCTACATAACCCAATAGCTTCTTCTCACAAGACCCATGATTGAAAACCTTTATGCGAGCCTTTAAGGAAGGACTATATTTCTTGTGCAGGAAGATTTCTTGTTAAGGAAGATTTAATGAGCAAACAAGAGAGCTGAAAATTATTGAGAAGTAGTGCTAATACTGAGGCTCATTGTTGATTACCCTATTAGAATAGGCTTGCGAAGATTCAATAGATGAAGAAGAGGAAAGCAATAAGAAGAGGGACGAAGAAGAGGAAAACAATGCGAAGAGGGATTTAAGCAGCGTGAACTTTCGCTTTTGGTAAAAGTGTGCTTTAAATTTAAAAAAAGAAATAACTAAAGGCATACTATCTCAAGTGGGGAGGCATATCTCAAATAAAAATTTTCAAAATTGGCATATCTTTTTCAAAATCCAACGTGGGAGGGATTTGAGCTATACAAAAAGTAATCTTACCACTTGGATAAAGCCTACTTCTAAAGACGTTTAATAAAAAAACCCCTTATATTAGTTTGACGGAGCTGGATATTTTAACCCCTCCTGTATTTACAATTCTGTTAGCCCAGACAATTAAATAAGCCCTCCTTTTGAATGCACGTGGTACACTAACGGTGACTTTCGTCAACTTTGACCAAATTATGAATTGATGAATGCCATTTGCAAATCGCTACAAATAATTTTCGAATGGAGATTGGTAGCATTAACTTCAAGATGGATGAAAGAACCTTTATATGCAATGCGATTTCCTGGTTTGTGGTCATGGCCCTTGCTATAGCAAAAATAGGGAGTTCAATAACATTAATAGATACTTGCAATGTCATGAAGAAAAACCACCAATAATGGACATGTCAAGTGAAGACAACAAAATAGGAGATGATGAGGAGGAGGATCAACCTTCAAGGGCTCATCAAGAGTTTTATAAAGGCATATTGCGCAGGGAGGATGAATAATGTTTTTACAAGAGGAGTAGCATCATTTGCATAGCGCTTTAAGAGAAGAGTGGTTGCATTAATAGAGGAATTGAGAGAAATTGAATGCCTAATAAATGGCTAGGATCTAAGGTAAATGAAAAAACAATTCAATTCAAGAGAAAGATGATGCAAACAAGGACAAAGAGGAAGAGCATAAGCAAGTGCACATGGACTTGTAGGATGTTTCTATGGAGACATGCTAAATTTTGATGGGGTATGGAGAGAAGCTTCTGGAGGAACAAAGCACATGTTTATGACTATAAAACTTTTTCTTTTTAGAATTTGCATAGGTTTTCGAGTGTGTGTCATTGTTTTTAGAGGAACATATGGGTGCAAAATTTAGTTTTACAACCCCATTTACACAATTTAGCATGTAGGTGTGTTTAGTAATCGACACACACTAAGTTTATATCTTTTTGTTTATCACTTAATCAATTAAACTCTCAAGCTTATGGTTTCCTCAATACTTTCATGTGTGTATTCTCTCATGTCTATTTGACAAGGGAGAGATGGGCATGATGCAACAAGGGATAAAATTTTTCCACCTTAAAAAAGTGCCCTAATTCTTTTAAACTACGGAGTGATTTTTCCTCCTTCAAGAGAAGCGAGGGGAGATCTACCTAACTTGCTACATCCTAAAGTGGCTATATGAGAAAATGGAATCTAGTCACACTAGAGGCACATGTGTATATAAATGCATATGTGCGTGCCTTTTTATACTATAGTTGCAGAAACATTACATCATCTTAAGCCTTTTATAGTGTCTGGGAAAAGGAGTGTGTCCAAGTCTTTGCATACTTGCATACACATTATTTATATGCATATGCATGTGTTTGCCTTTTTATACTACACTTGCACACACATTATCCGTACGTATATGCATGTGCATGCCTACATCACCTTAAGCCTTTTACAGTTGTATGGGAAAAGGACTGCATCCAACTTTCTAAGGAATATGCTTTTACAAGACTGTTCCCTAAAAGAGCCACTTTCATGAATTGTGTAGAAAAATATGTGTGTGTATTGACAAAAATTGGAAAAGCTTCACCAAATTCCTATTAATGGATTATCTTTCATGAATTAAGTGAAAAAATATGTGTGTATTGATAAAATTTGGAAAATCTTCACCAAATTCCTATCAATGGATTAACCTTGAGGCGTTATATTTTTAGTGCATTCATTTTGATTCATGAGTGAGACTTGGTGGTTGAATACTTTCTCTCATGACATTTGTCTCATGTTTAAAAATGATCTTCTTGTGAAACTTACTATTTATACAATCTGCTTTCACTTCATGTATATCATTACTAACTTCAAAATTAGAAAGGTATGTAGTGGCATTTCATTACCTAAAATTCACAAAGGTAGAAAAGTCACTTTAGTATATAGATCTATTGAGAACTTGAATATGTCACTTGGTTTGTTTCTTATTTGTTGTGATTTACTAAGGGCTTGAATATGGCACCTTATATTTATTCTTTGAACGTTTTTACTCACCAATCTTTACACATGTAAATCCTATACTTATGCATCTTGTAGTGGACCACAAACCATGAAGTGTTACTTTTCTTCCATAGAACATAAGATTTTGATATGGATATGAGAGTTTGCACATCTTCACTGTTGAGTCACTATTGACCTTTGGGAGGGCATGCACCTTACAGTGGTCCTTAAAGTTATGATATGGATATGAGAATCAATACATTTTTGGTGTTGTCCTTTATTTTGGAGAGGACGTGCACCTTAGAGTGGTCCTTGGTGACATTTTTGAAGGAAAGGCAATATAAAGGGGTGAGATGGTAGCTCTAAGGATGGATCAATTTTAGTGAGCGTAGGAGAAGCAAGATACTTAAAAGTGGGAACCTAAAATATGTGGGAGACTTTATGGCAAGAACAAACATATGAAAAAGTATATAAAATAAGACTCTCTAGTAATGAGCATAATGAGGAATAAAGCAATGTTTGTAGGTAACTTTTTTTTTAAAACACAAACTAAAATCTTACAAGAATGTAGACAAGACTCTCGAGTATTAAGCATAATGAAGAATTAATCAATGTGCACATAGAATTGTATGCTAAACATTCTTAAAAGCTTACAACTTCAATGCTCTTTGCTTAATTTTTGGTTGATATGGATAACACATAGCTAAAGTCCCTACATCTTTTGCAACTTTCAAAAGAAAATTAAGGAAGGCTCACAAAAGTGTCTTGACTCCATTATATATGCTTTGTACATCTCCCCTAAGCATGAATGAGTAAATGCCAGTATTGGACAGAGAACATTGACTAATAATAATGGTTAATGGGCTAATAGAAGGCAGTCCTTGATACTAGGAGTAATGGACAGACAACATCGACTAATAATAATGGTTAATTGGCTGACAGAAAGCAATCCTTGATACTAGGGAGTAAATCTCCAGATAAATGTAGGCAATTATCTATGTAGCATAACTTTAGGCAAGGTATAAGTGAGCATGCCAACTTTGCTACAGGGAAGAGGAGGTGGGGGGGGGGGGGGGATGGCAAAGGTAATGATGGAGGCAAGGAACTTGTGACACTAGAGCATTGGAATTTGGTCCATAATCTCAATGGGCACGTGAGAGAGGGAGAGAGAGGGAGTCTATAGAGAGAGAGAGAGAGAGAGAGAGAGAGAGAGAGAGAGAGAGAGAGAGGAGTCTAGAGAGAGAGAGAGAGTCTAGAGAGAGAATTTCTAAGGGTGGTGATATTAACGTGGGTTTTTTTTTTTTTTTTTGGGGAGAGAAACGAGTACCTCGCCGATGTCTGGTTCGCATGTTGCTTTCTGTCGAGCACCAGTCGCAGCTAGCTTGTTTTCTCGCTAAGCTGTTTATCGCCATAGCCACCCATCACCGAGGTTCTGTATGCCCCCCACGAGAAGCCCCTCCCCTTCACTCTGATAAATGCTCGCCTTCCTTCGTCACACTCCTTGCTCTTGACTCTACTCGACGTTACTCGCCGCCTTCTTTACTGCGGCCTCTCTCTCTCTCTCTCTCTCTCTCTCTCTCTCTCTCTCTCACACACACACACACACACACACACACAAGACATGAATCCTCTGCTGTTTCTATCGCTTCCTTGTTCCCTCATACAGTTCTGCAGCTCTCACCCCACCATCTCTGCTTCCTATTCGCAGCAGTAGCCCCTCTTGACGCCCTCATTTCCATGCTTTACCTGCTTCTTTTCATCATCATCATCATCATCATCATTTCTGATCCTATAAATCCACTTTCTAACTCTCGCCTCCCTCTGAGCTACCTGCAACGGCCAATTCTTCTAATATCATCAATTATTTGACCTAAAAGCCTTTATTTATCTATCGCAAGAAACTTCTTCTCCATGGCTGTGGCTGAGGAGGTTGTGTTGGAGGCTGCTTCTTCTAGTAGCACCAGCAATGAGGACATGGAAGAAGTTTCTTGCTCTTCCTCAAGATGTGAGCCTCTCTTTGAAGATGCAGACAAGGATTTTATTAACCATGTTAATTATGAGGATAGTGATGAGATTAAACAAGCTTGTGTTAACCTCAGCAATGAGGCCTTAAAGCTCTTGAGGCATGCAAGCAGGTCCGTGATGAAGAAGAAACAGAGGAGGAGAAGAGCCAGCTCTCTCTACAAGGAGCTGGAGTCCTTTCGGGATTTGATTCCTCTTCACACAATTGGCGACATCAACACAGAGGTTTAAATAATCCACTTGCAAAACAAATTAATTAAAGAACAAAAGCTATATACATACATACATACATATGTGTATTTATGTATATGTATGTGTGTGTTGTTTTTGTGTATATACATATGTGTATTTATGTATATATATGTGTATGTGTGTGTGTGTTGTTTGTGTATATACATATGTGTACATATACATATGTACACATATGTATGTACACACACATGTATAATGTGATGTAAGTCATTTATAAATTCATATATTTATATTTATATGTATTTGTGGTCGTACCTTAACTAGGGTTTTATGAGTAGACTTCTTCATGCGTGCCATACTACTTTTTGAGAGTGAAGTGGAGTGACTTTATCTTTCAGACTTGATAATCTCAAGTTTGATAAGAGATACTAAGGACAATATATATGCGTAAATATATGTGTGTGTGTGTGTGTGTGTGTATACACACATATATGTATGCATACATATGACACAATCTCCTCTCTTTGCCTTTGAATTTATAACTTACTACGTGACATTAGATCTTTGCATCTTGCTTGCAGCCATGTGTTATCACAAATGCATTGGGCTACTTGAAGCTCCTTAAACAGGAGATCAAAGTTCTGAAGGCTGAGGGTCTGGACTCTAATCTATGGGCATTCCAAGATGCGCAGGTATTGGCTTTAGGTGCTAAATTGAAATCACTCTAGATAACTAATCTTAAAGTAATTTAAGTACTCACTAATTGGGATCCTTGTATTAAGCTCTCAATGAAAACTACATATGATGTGAGCATATGGTTTACATTAGATTTTGCCTGATGTGAAGGCCTATAAGTGCCTAGCCCTGGTGTGTTATGTATGAATCCTTGCCTCTGGTCAGATTAAGTGGGTCATTATTACTTTACTTTGACTAGGTTAAGTGTGTCATTAACTCTAGCTTTGCTTAAGCTAAGTGTGTCATTATTACTTTGACTAGATTAAGTGGGTCGTTATTACTTTACTTTGACTAGGTTGTGTGCCATTAACACATGAATTTTACCTATGCTAAGTGTGACATTAACCTAGGTTAAGTATGTCATTAGCAGTTTGCTTTGTCTAAGTTAAGTGTATCATTAACGCTTTGCTTTGCTGTGTAGGCGGAAGTGATGAGCTCAGGGCATAGGCTTGAAATCCACGTGTCATGCAATAAGAGGATAGGCCTTCTTGCAGAGCTTCTGCTGGTGTTGGAATCCACTGGCCTTGTCTTTGATGATGTGGATGTTTCTTGCCATGACCGCTTCCTCTTCCAAGCTTCTAGTACCCAGGTAGCCTGAGAATGCATCTTAATCATATTAAACTCTTAACCCATCACCATAATCAGAAAAAACAACTCAAAACCCATTAGCATTACCTAATCCATCATTAGTATAAGTGTTTTGCAAATTATTTGCACTCCATTTTAGTAATCAATCAGTGGAAATAGTCCAGGCTAATGTATACCATGGAAATCAGGGTAAACTATAAGATCCCATTATCAAGCAATAATTTGGTTTTCCTCATGATCTTATGCAATTTGACCTAATCTTATCAATTCATTGTCAATAATGATCATTATGGCAATTTTTTGTCTAATTGTGATTCGTGGCTGTGTTGTCTCAGAAAGGAGTTCACTTGATGGACAAGCAGGCCATAAGAAGAGCAATCTTAAGGGTGATATACAAAAAATAGAGGCAATATAGGAAATCATTGCAAGCTTAGTGGAAGGGAAGGCGTCTCTCATGAGGAGACCCATCATCATACATCATACAATAAATGGGACCTTTGCTGAAAGAATTCAGATGATTATGTAGTTGAATAGCAGATTACTGGCTGAATGTGGCTCATGTAGGAAAGTCATTAGTTATAATTTCTGCTCTTGAAGCTGCTGTGTACCATTTTAAGTTCAGGAATGTAAGATATACAGAGCGAGCATGCATATACTTGCTGTACTTGTAACTATCTATAGCGTATGTTCTCTCTCTCTCGCTCTCTCTCTCTCTCTTTCTCTCTCACACACACACACACTCACTCACTCACTCACTCTCTCTCTCTCACACACACTGTCCTCACTGATCTCACTCATTGTCACTCACTCATCTCACTCACTCTCTCTCTCACACACTGCTCACTCTCACACACACGCACTGTCACTCACTCTCTCTCTTATACACACTCACACACACACCCTCTCTATATAGCGTATGTTCTCTCTCTCTCACTCACTCTCTTTCCCATACACACTCACACACACACCCTCTCTATATAGCGTATGTTCTCTCTCTCTCACACACTTACTCACACTCTCTCTCACACACACACACACTCTCTCTCTCTCTCTCTCACACACACTCTCACATTTACACACACTCTGTTTTTTTGTTTTTCGAGCCGGGGTCAGAAACGAGCACACTCGTTCTAAGACTCGAATAGAGAAACGTTTTTGTCATTAGCTTCGCGTCTCTGTCGTGAAGACAGTTTCACTACTTCCTTAAGGCATGGCCCCGGAAGACCCAGAAACTGGGCATGACAACGACCAAGAACTCCCAAAGGAGCCAAGGTATTGTGGGACTTGCCCTCAGGCTCACCCACTAAAAACTCTGTATACCCGGTGGATTTCTCACACTCTCTCTCACGCACAATATCGTGTCATACCGAGAATTTAAGCTGGTGAGCAAGCATACCATTTTCGAGGGTGGGTTGGACGGCATAGATCTCCCACTCATGAGCGATGGACGGCTGAGATTTTCCCTAGTTTTGTTATTTTTGTATGCTCTTTAGTAACTAATTTTGTTGGGAACACTGTCATCATATACCTTTCCATTTGTTGGAAAAAGTATTTGTCCAACGTGTTTCATGTGTTTGAAATGGATTCAAGCCTTCGCAATTATTTAGATGTCCAAAGTATATCATGTAAATAATTGCCAAAGTAAATGATGTTTTTATATGTGTGAAACCCCTGCCCCCTCCGCGCACTGGTATTCCGGGAGCTAGCAGTGGAAGTAGCAACCTCTCACGCAGAGCAGAGCTTCCCACTTGGGGCCTCACCCACGAATGTTCGGACAAGAGACTAATCTCTCGGTTCTTCCAAAACCGAACCCGGAAAAAACTTGCCTTACCCAGAAAGCATAGGCAATTCCTCCAAGAAAAATCTTCTAACGTAGTCAAGGGCCTTAACTAACCTTTGTATTCCGACCGAACCCACGAGTCACATGGCCGAATCAAAGGAGGAACTTGCACTTGGTTCATAGAGACCAACGCTTTTTTCCTCATCATTAGAGGTGCAGCCGTTGATTCTTTTTCCATAGAACAAGGATTATCTTGGGACTTACTTCAACTATCGTAACTTGAATATAATTGAATTTTAATTATAGGGATCCATTAGTCTAGCTTAACAACATCCAACCGCCCAACAACTGCTATATTGATAGGATCCATTTTGAAAATTTGGTTATGTTTTGTCTCGGGTACCAGGGAAAGAATTCCCAAGCCCCCTAGCCGGCTCTCATGCAAAAATTAAATAGACAGACCACTTACACACCCAATATGAAATTGCCTTTTCTCTGATTCAACTATTTTCAAAACAGATTTGCAATAAAACCACAGTGTTTCCATCCTAATCCTCAGTATTCAATTTCCAGATCCAATGTCCAACTTTTCCACTTTAAAACCATAAAATCCAATTTCAGTCATTCCTTCCTCAGCATACCTATGGCATCATCGGCAACTAGAACGCTCACCACCTCAGGGACCTTTTCAATAGTTCATAGCCCATAGTACCTAAGAGTTTAATCACATAAAAACCATATGGACTTTCAGTTGGAGATCAGCAAGATCAACCAACAAGATCCATGTAAAAGAGCCATGAACTCATCTGTTGAAGACTAGCAAGGCCAATCAACCAAATCCACGCCCATGTTCAGAAAACAGCACCAACTCATTTTTTTCATCGTCGCACGCGTGGATAGGCGACCCAGAGCCCGAGCATTGTATGGTCAACACCCTCTAGGTTCCTTCGTAGGTCACCTAGCGCTTCACTCATAGGCCGCTTCCTTGGTCCCTCATCCACCGTACCGGAAGCTCACCATTTTTAATCGAACCGAGGCTGGTCAAGACCTCGGCCGACCTTACCACGCGAGACGTCCTTCATTGACTCTCCGTCAGCTGTTGCAACTATTTCACTTAGGTCACCACGACCTCATTCCACAAGATAGTCAAAATGCTTCCCCAGCATTATTGACATAAAACAATCTTTAAAAAACAGGTTTCACATACAATTATAGCTCCAACAAAATACCCATCTTTTCTCATCATTACACATTCTTTCACATCATTCCTCATCATTTCTCATTGTCCCATGTCATTTCTCATCATTCCATATCATTTCTCATTATCCCACATCAATTTACATCCAATCACATCACCCCACATCCACTCACATCCAATCACATCATTTCACATCAATTCACATCCAATCACATCATTTTCACATCAACTCACATCCAATCACATCATTTCCACATCAACTCACATCCAATCACATCATTTCACATCCAATCACATCATTCCCACATCAACTCACATCCAATCACATCATTTATCCAATCACATCATCCCACATCAATTCACATCTAATCACATCTTTCCACATCAATCCACATCTATTCACATCTTCCCACATCTATTCACATCTAATCACATCATTCCCACATCAATCCACATCTATTCACATCTTCCCACATCAATTCACATCTACTCAAATCATTCCCACATCAATCCACATCTATTCACATCTTCCCACATCAATCCACATCTAATCACATTATTCCCACATCAATCCATATCTAATCACATCATTCCCACATCAGTCCACATCTATTCACATCTTCCCACATTAATCCACATCTAATCACATCATTCCCACATCAATCCATATCTATTCACATCTTTCCAAATCAATCCACATCTAATCACATCATTCCCATATCAATCTACATCTATTCACATCTTCCCACATCAATCTACATCTAATCACATCATTTTCACATCAATCCTCATCTATTCACATCTTCCCACATCAATCCACATCTAATCACATCATTCCCCCATCAATCCTCATCTATTCATATCTTCCCACATCAATCCACATCTAATCACATCATTCCCATATCAATCCACATCTAATCACATCTTTCCACATCAATCCACATCTAATCACATTATTCCCACATCAATTCACATCATTCCCACATAACGTAGTCAAAGGCCTTAACTTTCCTTTTTCATTCCGACCGAACCCGTGGATCACATGGCTGGAATCAAGGGAGGAACTTGCACTTGGATCATAGAGATCAACGTTTTTTTCCTCGTCAAAGAGGCACAGCTGTTGATTCTTTTTCATAGAACAAGGATTAGCCCTGATTTACTTCAACTATCGTAACTTGAACAGAATTGAATTTTAATTATAGGGATCCATCAGTCCAGCCTAACCCCATCTAGTCCCATGGGTTATCCAAACGCCCAACCATTGTATTGATAGAATCCATTTAGAAATTTGGTTATATTTTGTCCTGGGTATCAGGGAAAAGAGTTCCCAGGCCCCCTCGCCGGCACTCATGCAAAATACAATTTAGACACACCACTTACACACCCAATATGAAATTGCCTTTTACAGATTCAACTGTCTTTTAAAGCGAACTTGAAATGAAACCATAGTATTATTGATCATAATCCTCCAAAATATCCAGATCCAATTTCTAACTTTTCCACTTTCCAATCAAAAAATCCAATTTCAGTTATTCCTTCCTTGGCGTACCTATGGCATCATTGGCAACCAGAACACTCACCCTCTGCTTACTCCGGGGCCTTTTCGATATTTCCTAGCCCATAGTACCCAGGAATATAATCAAGTATTCCATTCATCCCTTCCTCAGCGGACCTATGTCATCATTGGCAACTAGAACGCTCACCACACCTGCTCACTTAGGGGCCTTTTCAATAGTTCCTAGCCCATAGTACCTAGGAATATAATCACATAAAAATCATATGGACTCTCAGTAGAAGATCAGCAAGATTAACCAACAAGATCCATGTAAAATAGCCATGAGCTCATCCGTTGAAGAATCATCCTTCTACCAAGGACCTAACCATAAAGATGGTTAATCTTTCTAAAAGAGAGATTTATTAAAATAAAATACTATAATTAAGCATAAAAATTAGCATTAATCTATTTAAACATTATGAATCATTGGAGAGCATGATTCAAGAGAAAACCATTCCATTGAAAGCTTCTCAAGTTTTAGAGGGGTCGAGAAAAAGAAAATCATTGAGAGAATTGAAAAAAAAACCATTAAATTAGGTTTACCTTTGAATTTGGCTTGATTCTTTGGCTAAGAAGTGAAGCCCACAAGCAAGTCCTTGGCCACCAAGAGGGGGAGGGTAATCTCCAAGAGAGGATGGAGAATAGAGAAGCTCCAAAGCTCCCAAGAGAAGAGGCAAATAGAGGGATAATAGAAATTACACTAAAATGAAGATAATAATGGCATGTAAATTCACAAAGATAAAAATACAAAGGAATGAGGGTCTATTTATAGGTGAGGGAGGCCAATAACCAAGTCCAACTGGGTTCTAGAGGTTTCCAGCTTCAATTTGACTCAATTTGGACAAGATTTGGATCAGTTTGGCTCCCTTTTTGATCTAGTTTGCATCAGGAGAGAGGAGAGTTGAAATATCTTGATTTTTTTTGAATTAAAAATATCAAGCAATGATGATAAAAAAGGCACCTACCTCAAGTGGCTTTACCTCCTTACTGAGGTGTCAAAATGCATCATTTTACTAAAATATCCTATTTTTTTACTATTATACCTTAATTTTTAACTAATAAACCCTGTACTCAGTCAACTCTTCATCTTATGCAAGCATTTACTCATTTTTGGGATATTTTCTTTTATTCTTTGCATTTTTGTCATCCCAAACACTTGGATTAATCCTATTGTCCCTTTGGAACCTTATTTAGACCTTAATCTAATTTTTTTTGAAAATGTGGACCCTTAGGTTAAGGTCTCTTATACACATATTCAATGAATTCCTAATTCACATTGGAAAGTTTATTTTGAACTTCTATTTTAGGGAAATTCATTTTAGATATCAGGAGAATTTTTGTATCAAAAAATATTTCAATTTTGAGTTACCTCTCTCTAGATATTTCTCTCTCAAGGCCAAAACAGGGTAAAACAAGATCTTTTTCCATTTCTGAGGGGGGATGATTACAAGAGACTGAAGAGAAGGTTCTTACACTTGTACATCTCAAAAGCTGGGGGAGAGGAATGTTACACACATCCATTCACATTTTATCTGAGAGGAATGTTACACACATCCATTCACATCCATTTTATCTAAGTGAATTATATTTATAATCATTTTCATAATTTATCTAGAAAATTTGTGCACAACCTTCTTTATTTTTCAGGCAAATGAATAATGCTCAAAACTCCACTTTTAGCATAAAATCAATTATCTAGAAAATTTGTGCATAACCTTCTTTATTTTTCAGGCAAATGAATAATGCTCAAAACTCCACTTTTAGCATAAATCAATTATGCATAAAATTTATTTTTTTAATAATAAAATTTTTGCCATAGTTTTCCCGCATTTTCTATGAAATGAGAATGCCCAAAAGTTCATTTTTAATATAAAAAATTGTTTATGCAAATCCTTCATTTTCTAATGATAAAATTTTGCTATAGTTTCCTCGCATTTACTATGAAACGAGATTGGTTAAAATTACATTTTTAACATAAAAAATAGTTTATGCATAAGCCTAAGCTTAAACATAAACATAAACATAAGCACCTTTAAAAAGTACCCAATATGACTTTCATATTATAAGAATGTTAGCCCAAGCCCTCTTTTACTTTAGAATGAATAAATATGAATTTTCCTAACATAAAACAAGCATAACTGAACTAATCCTCATTTTAATTAGCTTAAAAAATCATAAAAAAGCTTAATCTTTATCTAGCTTGTTAGGCCTAGAGATTTGGTTAAGAAAATAAGATTAGGACTAAGATCTATCCTTCCAAGAAGGACTAATCCAATAAAGGTGAGATACCAAAAGAGAGATTTACAAATCAAAACATTACTTTTAAGCTTAAAAGATTAGCATTAATTCATTTTTAACAACATAATCAATAAAAACATGGTTTTAAAAGAAAAACCCATAGATTAAAATGCTTCCTAAGCATTAGAGGGGTTGGGAAGAAGATTACCATTTAGAAAAAACACCATTGTTTAGGCTTACCCTTGGTTTTTGGCTTGATTCTTTAGGGAAATGCGAAGCCCTTAAAGAAGAAGCTTGGCCACCAAGTAAAAGAAGGTAATCTCCAAGAGAAGAAGACTATTAATGAAGCTCCAAAGCTTCACAATAATAGAAATATAATAAACTAAAAATTACACTAGCATATAGTTACTCCAATATGAAAATACAAAGGAATGGGGGTTTATTTATAGGTGAGGGAGGCCACCAACCAAGTCTAACTAGAATCTAGAGGCTTCCAGCTCTAGTTTGATCCATTTTACAAGTTTAGACTAGTTTGGCTCACTTTTTTGATTTGGTTTGAAGGAGAAGAGAGGAGAGATGAAATATGAAATATCTCACTTTTTTGAATTAAAAAATATCTCACTTGATGTGATTTCTAGGTGCCTCCTTCATGAGCCCTTCTTCCCATTCCGAGGTGTCAAAAATTTTATTTTTTAACTAAAAAATCTCATTTTTTAACTAATAAACCCTGTACTAGTCAACTCTTCATCTTATGTGAGAATTTACTCATTTTTGGGAGATTTTCTTATATTCTTTGCCTTTTTCTCATCCCAACACTTGGATTAACCTTATTGGCCCTTCTTGACACTGTTTCGACCTTAATAAGAATTTTTTTGAAATTATATACCCCTCCCTAGGCTAAGATGTCCAATTCACATTTTTAATTAATCTCTAATGCATATTGGAAAACTCTTTTTAAGATTATGTTTCCGGGAATCTCTTCCTATTGACTGGGAGAAAATTCTTATCCAAAAATATTTCAAAATTGTATTACCTCTCTCTAGAATATTTTCTCCCTCTAGACCAAAACAAGGCAAAACAATATTTTCTTGCATTCAGAATTAGGGGATGATTACAGAGAATATTTTCTCCCTCTAGACCAAAACAAGGTAAAACAATATTTTCTTGCATTCAGAATTAGGGGATGATTACAGAGATTGAAGGGGAGGTACTTACACCTTTACATCTCAAAAACTGGAGGGAGGAATCTTACATTATGATCCTACCTTGGTTGATGTGATGATCATATCTATAATGGGCAAACAAAGAGGTCACACAAGAATCCAAAGCCTATGAAAAGGGCATGAGTTTGATCCCGATCCATGGCTAAAAGAGTTGTGAGGTGTAGCCAATCACCCGCTCACTTGTTGCCACTGGCACAGCAAGTGCCTTCTCGGCCATGACGAACTTATCCAAAGCCTATGAAAAGAGGTCACACAAGTCTAAGGATGCTTACCCTCATAGGTTCTCAATCTCAACCATTGAGGGAAGGGAACTGTACATATTCTCCTTTCAACCTTCTTTGTTTGTGACTTTGATATTCACATTTGAATTGGTTCGTTATAATCTAGCGGGCATGTTTTCGGCATCCCAAGGACCGTGGGCATGTTGTCAGTATCCTAAGGACATGTGCCCGAGAACTCTCTCTCTCTCTCTCTCTCTCTCTCACACACACACACACACACACACACACACACACACACACACACACACATGCATGTGCATGCATGCACACATTGTAAGATGAAGTAACAACTTTATAGACTAGGTTTAGGACCATGGTCATGGGATCAAGTATATAAGGGGCTCATGGGCCGTCATTTATACCTTTTGACCTTTTGATACCTTTTGATCATTGATATATTCTTGGAGCCTTTGGATGCCACCCATAGGCTTATGGAAAGGTTATTCCATCCTCTTAGTGGTGTGAGGTTAAACCACTTAGGCACCATGGTTTTAGTAAGCTTGATTGCAAGCTTCCATGATGATTTGTCCCATATCTCAGCTTAAGTCACACTCCATTACATTTGGTATCAAAGCTCTTAGCTTAGATATTGATGTTTTTATTAGAGAGTGATTAGTGCTTAATCTATTTTTGGATTAGTGCTTTTACACTTGCTTTTTTCATTTTGAGAGGATTAGTAGTGAGATTAATGATTAATCATTTTCGAGTTTATGCTAAGCACTATTTTCACAAAACCTAATCTACACAATTTTTTGATAATCTCCTTGATTAGTGTTCCTTGATTTTTTGCATTTCTTGAAAATTTTCTTAATTTTTTTGAAATCTTGAAATATTTTTAAGATTAGAGTTTCTTACACTAAACCTACTAGTCCTTCTCTATTCTTATTTAGATCCTTAGGATTCTATGTATTCTAGGGAGAGAGTTGAGGTTTTATGCAGTTTTAGTGAAAATTTAATCAAGAAAGTGGTGCAGATTTTAGATTTGTTGCAAAAATTGTTTGAAGATTGCTGCACAGAGTTCAATCCGTTATAGATTGATTGGTGCATAATTTTTGATCAAGAAAGTGTGCAGATGGAAGATCATAGTTCTATTTAAGATTTTATACAGATTGCTATGTAGTTGGCAGTTCACTGCAGATTTAGACGATTTAGACAAAGTTTACTGTGCAAAGTAGAAATTCAAGAATCTTGGTGCAAAATTTTCAAAGTTTACAAAGATTATTATGCAGAATCAAATCTTAGTGATAGTGAGTGATTCTTCATCCAACCTTTCAATCTTGGTTATTTTTGTAAGAATTTGGTTCCTTAAAGAGAAATTGTTATAAACTTCAAGAAAGCAGTGGGTATTATATTGAAAATTTATGCAAGAAAGTAAGATTATTGAATCTTGGTGATAATAGTGAAAGATTATGTCAAGAGTTTATTGATTAAGTATCATTAAGATAGTTTCTTGATCAAGAAAATGACTAACAATAATGATTAGTACTAATCTTATGATTATTAATTAATCTTAGTGAAACTTGATAAATCAAAGTAGTTTAGATTGCTTATGGATCAAGGAAGTCATGAACAATAGTTCATTAGTGATTAATGACAAATTTTAATGAATCTTGGTAGATCAAGAAGTTTAAAAGCAAGCTACAATGGCTAACAACATATTAATTGGATTGTTTAATATCTACCAGAGATTGGTTAACAATTCTAATAGCTTGACTAGAGATCCTTAAGTCTGATTGAGGCCTATTTTGCAAAGAAAGTAAGATTATTGAATCTTGGTGATAATAGTGCAAGATTATGCCAACAATTTGTTGATTAAGTGCCGTTAAGATAGTTTCTTGATGTAGAAAATGATTAATAATAAGGAATAATGCTAATCTTATCATTAGTAATTAATCTTGGTGAAACTTGAAAAATCAAAATAGTTTAGTCAGCCTATGGATCAAGGAATATAACAATAGTTTATTAGTGATGATCTTTGATTAATGACTAATTTTCATGAATCTTGACAAATTAAGAAGTTTACAGTAAGCTATAACAATTAACAATAGATTAATTGGATTTGATTAATCTCTACTGGATTGGTTAACAATTGCAATAGCTTGACCAAAGATCCTTAAGTTTGATTGAGGCCTATTTTGTAAAGTCTTGGTGCAAAAGAAAGTTCAAGAGAAGGTTTTTCTTGATGTTTTGAAAAATTCTTGATGTTTTGAAAAATTTCTTGAAAACTTTGGAGGTTTGCATTCTCTGATGAAGCTTACACACTTCAATAGTGTCTCTTACACACTTCAATAGTGTCTCTTACGCCTACACTTCAAGCAAATTGCTAGGTTAAGGCATTATGTTAGCTTTATTGAGGGAAGATTACTAGGTCAAGGCATTATGCTAGCTCTGTAGAGGTCTAATCTATCACCTCTAATGGTCAAGGAAGCTTATATCTTTCTAAGGCAAGATGGTAGATTAAACCACCAATACTAACAAGTTTGAAGCTTGCTTGTAGAAGCATCATGAATTAGAGTGTTCTATGTTGGCCAATCAAAGGCTACCAAGAACTTCAACACAAATTTACCTTGTTCAGAGGATAAGGACTAAAGGTTAATGATGCAGTGGGAGCCATAGAAGGTGTTATTCCTCAATCTATCAAAGAGAAGTGATCTTAGGCCATGGAGGTTTTTCGGGTGCCCTAAGGGAGGCTTTTGCGAAGCTGTTTCTGGATCGGAGCTTTGGTTATCTAGTGAAAGTCCCTCTGCAATTGTTTCTCCCAAGGGTTATTTGTAGAACCTTGTTGGAACCAAGGAAAAATCTATTGCTATTTTTGTTCTTCTTCACAAGTGACTCCTTGTTCTCCCTCCCTAGCTTGTTGTGCTTGGACTTTGGCATCTCAAGCTAGGTAGAGCTCGTCGCCTTACCAAATGTTTTTTCTAGCTGTTCAAAAGAATTCAACATTGCTGCTTCTGCCATTTAGCACCCCATCATGCTCATACATATATTGATGTAGTGGGATCATGCCTTTGATTTTTTGAGCGATGCTACATGGGATGATGGCATGTATTCACATTTAGTCTTGCATGATCCGGACTTTGAGTCATGTTCCTATGGATTCCATGATTGTCTAAATAAGCCTATTTTCTTTGGAGTTGTGACATTCATCTTTGGGTGCATCATATGTCTCATTTGAGATGTATGGTAGATGATTATGTGGCATATCACTCAGATGCACATGTGTTAGATCTTGGGCTTTGGCCTACACGATGGTTCTTTTATACGAGGATCATTCTTCATCTAGTCATGGGATATGATTTCATTTGGTGGATATCCTAGATGTTGGTTTCATGCTATTGTCTCGCGAGTCTGTGCCTATGAGCTTTCCCTTGGACTTGAGCTTTTTCTTTAATCTAGGAGCTATTGCTACATCAATTTTAGGGATCCGCAATGCATACCACGTCTATCCATTTTGATCCTAGTGGTGGATACATGGAGAGCTTCGAGATCGACATTGGTTCTTTATATCTTCCATTTGATCTAGGTGGATGGGGAGCCATTGCTTTGGACCTTGCATGGATCGTATTTCCCTTTGCTTTAGGTAGTTGCTTCGTTAGCTTCATCATTGACGGGAGTCCATCATCCTTTCCATTTGATCTCGGGGACTTTGCGACTTTGGCGATTCATGCTCAGCATCTACCCACCCTCGGTCCTGAGCATATTGACACTATGATTGTGGGATATTTTTGGCTTCTGTATATAGCCTTTTGCATATGTTTGATTTTTGCATGACCACCTTTGATGATGATTTTTAGGACGAAATCATTATAGAAGGGGATGGTTTATAATGAAGCAACAACTTTATAAATTAGGTTTAGGACCATGGTCATGGGTTCAAGTATATAAGGGGCTCATGGGCCATCATTTGTACCTTTTGACCTTTGAATACCTTTTAATCATTGATATGATCTTGGAGCCTTTGTATAACATAGGCCTATGGAAGGTTTATTCCATCCTCTTGGTGTGAGGTTAAACCACTTAGGCATCATGGTTAGTAAGCTTGATTGCAAGCTTCCATGATGATTTATCCCATATCTCAGGTTAAGTCACACTCCATTCCACACACACATGCACACCCACACCCACACACACTCTCTCTCCATATAGAGAGGTCTCATGATATGCTACTCTATCTATGAATGAGAAGCCCATTAAAATACTATAGCTATGCACCATGTGACAAAATCATGTCTACTAACAGTGTCTAGACTAAACTTTTGGAGAAGAATTACGTAAACTCAAACACAAAAATTAATAGAACATAGACTTTGCATAAATTGCAGACCAAAACCTTACGTAAACAATTCAAAAAAATAACATAAACCACGAAAGCTTGAAAATAGAGAAGAAGTCACCAAAATCATGTCTACTAACAGTGTCTAGACTCTAAACTTTTGGAGAAGAATTACGTAAACTCAAACGCAAAAATTAATAGAACATAGACTTTGCATAAATTGTAGACCAAAACCTTACGTAAACAATTCAAAAAAATAACATAAACCACGAAAGCTTGAAAATAGAGAAGAAGTCACCATCGACACATGGTTGGGTTCAATCTCCCCCGGGTGAGTGTGGCCCATCGTATCGCTCACCCATATTTAAATATATTGATGCTTGCTTTTATAAAAAGATACTCTAAAAATAAAGCCTAATAGCTTTTTGAGTATTGGAGTGTACAAGCTCCTTCTAGAAATATAGCAAGCCTAATTATAGAGTCTTGGGCCTACCAAAAGCATAAAAATACTATTTGGTGTGTACAAAGGTTTGAGGCTAAGGTCTTCCAAAAATATAAATGCCAAATGTGAAAACCTAAGAGGTGATCACATGTCTTCCAAGTTATCTCATTGTGGTCCAACACGTTCCACTACATAATCCACCACACTCAATCAAACTGGCTACACCAAAATAATATTAGTTAGTGCACACAACTGATTAAACACATTAATCCTGACTTATCATACCAGCACACACAACTGATTAAACATATTATTCATGAAAAATGATATAAATAAATGGTCATCCCATATGCAAATATTGACCCGATCTACGTACTTCACATATGGAATTAAAATAATGGCATCACCCACTTTCCTATGTGAAAGCAATGATCGCATGGGTGTCCCCACTTGACCATAGAGTTTATGACTAACATACATTGTTTTCACATGCCAGTAATATGAAAAACTAAATGTACTCAAGAGCTCTCCGGCAACTCAAGTTTGTAGACTACGTTACCAGGCTACACTACTAACATGCTGAATGTTTTCCTTATATAGCTCTACGACCATAGGACATCCAGACTAGAATCCATTCATCAACCTGAATGGAGTAATCTAGTCAACAAATGTTTATCTCAATTGGATTGCTTTCTACTCATATATGCACAAGAATATGCTCTAGAACTTGGTTGACTTTTTGATCTGACCATCAAACTTCAGATATGGTTGGCCGTACTCATACTTAGAATAATATCTAACTTGTTGAAGATTTTTCTTTAAAAGTAACTATCAAACTTTCTATCTCTATCCAACACTATATTTGTGGGAGGACATATAGTTTGTAGAGATGTTTGATAAATAGCATAGTAAGCTCAAATGTTTTCACAACTTTTAGTTGGAATAAACTTTGCCATATTGGTCCTCTTTTTTAAGAAGAGTTTTATCTGCAAAACAATAAAAAAACTATAAAAAAGTGTCTGTGTTGTGTGTAGACCATATGATCATCTACATCTGCAATTTCCTTAAGTACTACGACAAGGAAAGAAAGACACACAACATGTATTTTCCTTAAGTACTGCAACCAAGGAAACATGCAGCACTTGTGTTTCATTTGTAAACACTAAACCATAGTTGCAACTTGCAACTATGAAAGATACATGTCAATAAACATAAACTACTACTAAGGCATCAAATAATATCATGCCTTTGTATATGCCAAAAGTTTTCATCCTTACCAAAAAGTTCATATTGAATGTGTTCCGACATTTAAGGAATTTCTTTGCATGTTCTATGACATCAAAGATGTTTTTCTCTTATGGTTAGAAACCACATAGAGTTTAATTCAACAATTTGTGCAACTGTTATAAGTCTTTAGCAAATTGTTCTATAATGTGGTAAAATTCAATTGACATTACACATAGTCCAGGGATAGCTACACTTTTCCCTCTCAAAAAGTTATTGTGTTCTTTAAGAACAATTTTGAGTTCTTTGTTCTTCCTATAATATTTCACGCATCTTACAAACGAAGATGATGTCCACATAGATAGCATCTATGTGATCTATAGTGTCTACACACTACTAGGAATCAAGAAGGACATGCAAGTAATGAGAGTCATACAAACCCCCAAGCTTACTAATAGAAACATAACTATCTACATGTCTACTTTGGCAACCACTTTGGGCAAAACCACTCTGGGCACTACAACCATGTGACTCAATAGTCAGCGCTATGTCTCTCTACTACGGATATGTTTTTGGGTTACCATGCTGACATCTAAACATTACTAGCACTATCTAGACACACCTCTACAGGTGTGGGCTCACTGGACACCTCTAATAAGTCAAACATTAGACAACAAACATTAGACAAACTAGTGGTAAATCATTCTCAACTATAGACAATAATATGTAAACCATTTTCAATCTTGAACAATGGCTTACTCTACAAAGCTTTGCTTTATTAGAATGATGTAAATCTGAAAAGGAAATACAAAAATCTTGACCTTTCTTGGCTGAGAAAACTCTGAGATGCATCAATGGAATGAATAACCTCGCGCGCCTTCCTTGCAGAACCATCAATGAGAAACACGGAAGCACCTTGTTTTAGACCCTGCAATCCCTGAGAAAATCAAGATCTCAATAAGAAAGACCAAAGCGATGTTTTTACGGTAGTACACAAAACTATAAATGTAATTCAATCTCAACATGAGTTCAGGCTCCAACCAAAGTTTGAATCTCACCTATCAATGCAAGTTTGCTAGGAGGCTAGGCTCCATCTAAAGCTTGAGCCTTGCCTGCATATGCTAGCTTGTTAGTAGGAGGATCCATGAGCCTCACCATCATATGTTAGTTTGCTAGCTTGTTAGTAGGAGGTTCCATTTAAAGTTATCATCCTCAATTGCATAATATATTAGTTTGCATATGTTAGCTAGAAGGGTAGGCTCCTCCAATAAAAGTTTGAGCCTCACACGCGGATGTTAGTTTGCTTCTAGGAAGCTGAAAGTAAAGTTTTAGGAAGCTGAAAGTATATTTGGGTGTATGGGGAAAGAGGGAAGAAAAGAAGAAATCTCAAGCTCAAGCTCAAACTCAAGCTCAAGCTCAAGGCTCAAACTTGAGCTTGAGCCTTGTCTATTACAGAAGCAAGTAGGAATAGAGAGGGAAGTTAGGATAATCCCAGAGAACAAGTGGGGTGTGGGTGAAGAAGGGTATATAAACAAAAGTGAAACTAACTATAATCAAAAGACCTGGGACCTGGGGCCTGGGCCTGGGCTTGGGCTTGGGCTAGGGCTAGGGCTTGGGGAAGAAATCGAAATCGAAATCTTCTTTCTGCATCACGACGCCTGCACCCGCCTCCTCTCCCTCTCGTGCACAGTAGCACCCTGCCCCCTCTCTCTCCCTCTCGTGCACAGCAGTGCCCCACCCCCTTGTGACCTCACACATCCCTTCCATTAAAAAACTGATCTCGCGTTTGAACCAACCCAAAGGACCTGTGAACCCTAAACGCGATTAACGCGATTGTGCACCCACAAAAAGCACAAGCGATTCTATGTGGGAGCGAACGCGATTCTATGTGGTGAGAGCGTACAGTGCTCATAATTGCCATCGTATGCAATAATCATCTCTGTTTCCTGTCTCTGAAGTACTCGCTCAGCCCTGCGTCCTCCTGCGTTTCAAACAGGTTCTTTTCCTCCCGCAATCGACACGTCTGCGTTGGTTCCGACCTTTGTTTCCTACAAAACCATCACGCCCACACGCCATCGGAGACTTCAAGCATTCGTCACGTGTGTGCGACATCGGAGACTTTCATGCGCCCATCTGGGTTTCGTGTGTTCCCTCATCTAATTGAATACTTTATGCAACAAGTAAGTCCTTCTTTAATTGATTGTCTATATCAATATAAACGCTTATTTGATTGCACGCTAAGTGTGCCATTTGTCAATCATTGCTCGTCGTGTGTTTGCACTTCTTGCTGCTCTCTTTTGTATCTTCACATATGTCGAGAACCTATAAAACTGATCTTTGTGCACATTATATAATCTAAATGACAAGGGTTCCCTATATAAACATGGTATATGTGTCACATATCTGAGTGCACAACTTGGATATAGACTCCACCTTAAGTTCGAGCCTCCCCTACATAGAACTTATGTGTTAACGCTCGACCTAGATTGAGTCTTTGTTCTCCATGTTAGTGCACCCCGGCCTTAAGGCTCGAACTTGAGTTTGAGCCTTTGCTCTCCATGCTAGTGCACCCCCGGCCTTAAGGCTCGAACTTGAGTTTGAGCCTTTGCTCCTTTACTCTCCATGCTAGTGCACCCCGGCCTTAAGGCTCGAACTTGAGTTTGAGCCTTTGCTCCTTTGCTCTCCATGCTAGTGCACCCTAGGCTTAACGCTCGAACTTCAGATTGAGCCTTCGTTCTCCATGCTAGTGCACCCCGGCCTTAAGGCTCGAACTTGAGTTTGAGCCTTTGCTCTCCATGCTAGTGCACCCTGGCGCCTTAAGGCTCGAACTTCAGATTGAGCCTTCGTTCTCCATGCTAGTGTACGCCGGCCTTAAGACTCGAACTTGAGTTTGAGCCTTTGCTCTCCATGCTAGTGGTCTTAAGGCTCAAACTTCAGATTGAGCCTTCGTTCTCCATGCTAGTGTACCCCGGCCTTAAGGAGTTTGAGCCTTTGCTCTCCAAGCTAGTGCACCTCGGCCTTAAGGCTCGAACTTCAGATCAAGCCTTCGTTCCATGCTAGTGTACCCCAGTCTTAAGGCTCGAACTTGTGTTTGCGCCTTTGCTCTCATTCTCCATGCTAGTGTACCCTGGCCTTAAGGCTCAAACTTGAGTTTGAGCCTTTGCTCTCCATGCTAGTACACCCCGGTGTTAAGGCTCGACCTTTAGATTGAGCCTTTGTTCTCCATGCTAGTGTACACCGGCCTTAAGGCTCAAACTTTAGTTGGAGCCTTTGCTCTCGATGCTAGTGTACACCAGCCTTAAGGCTCGAACTTCAGATTGAACCTCCCCTATATGGAACTTATGTGTTAAGGCTCATTCTCCATGCTTAACTTTACATGGAACTTGGCCTTAAGGCTCAAACTTAGCAAACTGATTCTAGAATTTTCCAGATCAGTTTGGTCAATTTTTGACCATTTTTGGGTCAGTTTAGCTTACTTTTTGGATCTAGTTGAAAAACAGGAGAGAGGAGAGATGAAAATATCTCATTATTTTTGAGTTTAAAACTCCTCCACACATGTGAAATAGGTGCCTCCTTCATGAGGGGAGATCCCCACACTGTGTCAAAAATGCATCATTTTCTCTATTTATCTCTTAATTTTTAACTAATAAACCTTGTACTCAGTCAACTCTTCATCTTATATGAGCATTTACTCATTTTTGGGGGGTTTTTCTTTTATTCTTCAATTTATCTCCTCCCTACATTTGGATTAATCTTATTGGTCCATAGGAATCTTAATTGGAGCATAATTCAAAAATTTCTGAAAATCTAGACCCTTAGACTAAGGTCCTTTATACCTATTTTTAATTAATTTCAATTGCACATTGGAAAGTTCTTTTTGAATTTCTATTTCAAGGGAAATCATTTTAGACACTAGGAGGATTTTTATATCCAAAAATATCTTAATTTTGAATTGCCTCCCTCTAGACATTTTCTCTCTCCAGGTCGAAACAGGGTAAAACAGGATCTTTCTTTTATTTTAGAGAGGGGAATAATTATAAGATCAGAAGGGGAGGTTTTTTTACCTACACATAGGGAGAAATCTTATATCCTACCCCATTTAAAAAACGCGAGATGTCCTCATCTCGCAACTGGAGGACAACTCTTTCCCTTAAGATCCAACTGATTCTAGGGTTCCTTATAGTCCAATGAACCCAACAGAATCTTGGGATAAAGATCCCTTATATAGTACTCGGTCGTGATCAGATAAGAAATTCACTCAGATCATATCATTTAAATCCTTATCACACAATAATGGTCCATTAGACCAAAATTTCCATCTAAACAGTCCTTCATAGGAATTTTCAATTATACAGATTTTTAATTTGACATCCCTTAACTTGATCCACTGGATCAAGTGTTAACGATATCAATCTGTCACAGCACAATCCACTAATCTCATAGTGATTTACTGAAGTCATTAACATCATTCCAGTTATTACGAACATCATCAGAGGGACTCGCCCCATTCATCCTCATTGTGGTTTTGCTCAGCTTATTACATTTCAACCAAAATTCAGGAATCATCATTTTTCAATCAGAATCCAAATCAACTCATCAGTTCCTCAACCAGAATTTAAAAATCATATCAACCACATTCGAATTCATCATTTGGATAGCATTTATGCTTATAATTTCAAGGTCTTAGATAGTGCCATGTCTCAATCGAACATCGACAAATTAGAGGGACATGCAACTCTTGGGACCCAATATTTACTATATATATGTACATATATATATATATATATATATATATATATATATATATGTACTGAGGCAATACATGTGGTAATGCCGCATGTGTTGCGCTTGAAACACATGTGGCACCTACCACATGCATAACACACGTGGTGCCTTCCATGGTGCCATGGTGGTAGTCGCCATTAGACAGGCTATTGGCCCATCTAATGGTATCTTGACCTAGCCGCCCCACATGCCTCCTCTTCCTCAAATCGACCCTCATGCCATGGTGGTAGTCGCCATTAGACAGGCTATTGGCCCATCTAATGGTATCTTGACCTAGCCGCCCCACATGCCTTCCATGGTGCCATGGTGGTAGTCGCCATTAGACAGGCTATTGGCCCATCTAATGGTATCTTGACCTAGCCGCCCCACATGCCTCCTCTCGCTCACACGCCTCCTCTTCCTCAAATCGACCCTCATGCCTCTTTTCCCTGGCATGGCCCTCTTTCTCCGTCACACACCCCTCCACTCACCCCTCACACATATTGAGATATAGGCCTTGGAGCCTTAGTGAACAAGGGTGTAGAAGGTGTGTGGGTGTGAATGGTCCTAAGGGAGCCACCTAACCCTAGGCCACTAGCAAGCCTATTAACAACACAGCCCTCTCCCTCAAATCGCCCTCTCTCTCCCTCACATGCCCCTCTCTCTCTCTCCCTCACACACCCCTCTCTCCCTCACACACCCCTCTCTCGAATCACCCATCTCTCTCCCTCAAATCGCATCTCATGTGCTCTCTCCCTCAAGTTGGCCCTCTCTCTCCCCCGAATCACTCCTCACATGCCCCTCTCTCTCCCTCAAATAACCCCTCACACCCCCTCTCTCTCCCTCACATGCTCCCCACATCCCCAAACAAAATGCCTCCTTGGATGTGTTTACAATCCAAGGACTTCATCGAAAATCCAAACGAGATTGCAGTATCGCAAGATGGAGGCATGTCACAAGTTGCCACATCAAGCGAGGTAACCAATACATCTAGATTATAGTTGGTGTGAGGCTTGCTCCTGCAAAACAGCCACCAAAAATCATGGTGCCAACAGTGATGCCACGATTGCTGAAGAAAAGGAGTCCACCATAAAGGAGAGTTTTAGCTAAGTGGTTGATTGTTGACACATATCCACGAATTGGGTAGAGGATCACTTGGTTTGATAACCATCACCACCTTCCTAGAGTACCTCTATGTCGCCTCCTTGCAAACCCTACAATCCATACAAACGAGGATTACATCAAAGGGTTGATTAAAAGCCTGGAAGAGAGAACATACCAGTCAACAATGGTGATGTTCATTGTCTCTAGGGGTTTCCCTAGATAAGAGCCCCTTCCATTAAAACGTCGAAGTGCAATTGGTCATGACCTATCATTGTTTGCAGAGTTTGACACGATACTAGAGAGCAGGTTGGCAACACATGGTTGGGAAGATGCTTGTTGTCTGGGATGGCAACCATCAACTCAAAGCATGGAGGATTGGGCAAAAACCAATTAAGTTGTAATAGAGAAGGTTCCAAAGGTGATTTGTAGGGTGGTCTAATTTGTGTAGGAGGATGCTACTAAGTTCTTGTTGGTGTTGTGCATGATAAACTAGTAAGTGGATTGTATCTTGTTATTTTGTGATTGAAATGAATAAAGCTCTTGTATATCATCATTAACCTTGCTTATTATGCATGCCAAATTTCTAGGGTCACTACCGTTCATGTGTCGAACACAACGACACATGATATATTTATGATACAGTGTGTGGGCCTTTGCTAATCCATAGTTGTTGTCATCGAAGTTTAGTGAAAGTTTAGTGACACAAATTGTGCATGGAGTGAGAAAGCTCTTGGTCATTGGCAATGCGAAAGCTCTTGGTCATTGGGAGCCTAACAAATCAAAGTGGCTGAAGCTCTTGGTCATTGGGAGCCTAACAAATCAAAGTGGCTGAAGCTTCCCATGGCACTCCTCTCTTAATTGGTGTTCAAGGTATGTCTGCACCTCGTTCTCAGACTACAATAAAGCCATATTTTCATTTCCAAAGATGTTTCTAAAATATAAATGCATTGCTAAGTTTGATGCCACATACCAAAGTGAAGGTCAGTGACTTACCTGAGTGAGAGACTAGAGAATACTTTTAAAATTTAAAAATGTTCAATAAGAAATATAAAGATTCCCTCAAGGAGACGGAGGCACTATTTACAAAGAGGGGACATGAGTGGGCACAAATTTCCAACCCCGACTATGGTAAAGAGTTTTTCAAGAAGGTGATCTCCTAACAGGGCTAGGGTGAAAAGACAAGTAATTTTACTCCTCCCAAGATAGCCGAGATTGCTTGGGTGCATATTCCAAATGAAGAGTAAGAGCACACATTTTTTCTCGACACATTAAAGTTTTTTGATATATAGCTAGACACATAAAGATGGTACACAATGCAAGAAATGTAGGCTCATTGACATATTGGTAGTGGGTGGCGAGTTTACAATGAGATATGCCTAGATTCCTCCTTTTGATAAAGCATTCTTCATGTGGATACATCGACATGTGTACTGGTTCCAATTGACCAAGTGCATTCTACAACTCTATGCCAAGTTGAAGGTGAGCTCACCCACCTTCTGGCATACACGAGAGAGCCATAGTTGACTATGGGGAGGGTATCATGAATGCCCTCAAAGCTTTCCCGAAGAAGCACTTTGGAAAGGCAATCGTAAGGTGGAAAGGGAAAATGGGTGCCATCATGGATCTTGACTAGTAATCACACTTGCCTTGCATGGCATGATGCTTATTGTATAGGTATGTATTACCATCCCATGATACTGTGTGTCTCATATTATTGTTATTCTTAGTATTGAAACAGTATTCAAATGTTTCTATATGAGTCGGTGGGGACAAGTTTTATGTCTAATCGAATATGTGTTCCCGAGCACCCTTCAGATGCATGGGTGCAATCTAAGAGAGAGGAGACAGTATTGTACCCTGAGGAGTGGATCAACAAGCTACAGGCCAAGGACACTTGGATATTGTGCCCATGGTGGATAAACTACCCTAAGGAAGAGTTTCCTCTTAGGTGGAGGCTAAGCAATTTCAGAGTAAGTTTCACTATGTAGGGTAGCACATTTGTATGAACTATGAAATTTGTTTTTAGGGAGTTTAAAGATACTATGTGGGTTGGATGTAGGAGAGAAGAAGGGTAAACCGAGTAGTGTGACCCCAGTGAGGAGAAGATGGGCAAGAAATCATTCTCGAGGAGAGACCCAAGGAAAAGGGAAAAAAGCTAAATGAACTGCAGCAACGCCCAAAAAAAAGTCACGGGGCTAGAGTGGGTAGGGATTGAATCTAATGAGGATGACGAAGATAGCGACCCTGAGGATAATGAGCGTGAGTCCCCACACACAAAGGGTGATGAGCAAAGGGTGATGAGCAAAGGGGAGACCTAGTGGGGTGAGAGTGAAGAGAGGGGGACGGAAAGTCCAAAAGAAGATAACATAGACCTATTGGGATTCAATAAGTAAACTTAACATGTTTTGTGTTTTAACACAAATTTATTATTTGAAAAACAAGAATAACATGTGATTAGTCTTGTTAAAATAAAGACTTTAATTCAGAAGTGGTGGACCCTCTCCACTTAGGTCTCAACTCCAACATTAATCACCTCTATCTCGCACTTTTGGGAAAGCAAAAACACACGTATGATCTCTTACTCGTGCTAGTCACTCTCTCCATTCGTCGTGGTTATATAGTTTACAATCTATTTATCCGTTATGTTGTTCTAGTAATCTTGCAACGATTCATGGGATCGCTGAATAGGATTGGAGCCATGGATGTGTATGATAGCCTTAGAAGCATGCTCTTGGTGTGGACTGATTTTATCACAAATCTTGCTCTCTCTTCAAGACCAAGGATGTGGTTCCCCGATGGAATGTATTTAGGGAGAGGTGCTTGTGGAGTTAACCTTTGTACTACAAAGTTTCTATGTGCTAACGGTGTTAGGCGTTTTTCTGAAAGATGTTTTGGGCATGTGTATATATGGAATGCATGGCATGTGTGAAGGTTTTACTTTTGAGGGCGTTGCCAAGTGTACAGGGTGGACGGTTTGGCTATAGGCTTGTGCAGGCCTGTCCGGAAACATAGCTGCTAGAGGTGGTATTAGCCATTCGATGGCTCTGAATGTGTGCGCGTCCCCAAAGAAATGAGTGGGCACTCATGGGTCGTGTTGAAGGTATACATGGAAAGCATGGGGAGCAATTAAAGACTAAAGGGGCCGGTGTTGCCTTGAGCTTTGGTGTGAAAAGGAAGTGATGATGGCCATCTTCTAGGCCTTAGGGAAAAGGAAAAAATAAAAAAATGATATAATAACGTGGCCAATTTATAGAATAGCCACATGGCTACTTGTTTGGTTGCCAACGTAGCTGCCAGTGTTGGCCAGCACGTGAAGAGAAGGTTGGCGAAAGCGTGGGCTGTGGGTGCTGCCGGGTAAAAAGAGAGAGACGCCTGATGAAGGGTTTTGGCCGCCTTGCAGAGGCGTGGTGAGAGACCAGAGAGAGAGGTGACGGCCTCAGGGCACGCAGGAGAGGCTGGTGCAGAGCTGCTGGGGAGCCGCCTACGTGAAGCTGGTGCTGATAGCAAGGAGGGCCCGTCGTGCAGAGACCGGGGGCTCTTGGGTGAGTGTGCAGCCACAGGCACAGGAGAGAGAACTGCAGTGGGGCTGGCATCGAAGGCGATGGGCAAGTGAGAGCCGCCTTGGGGTGAGCTAGCGCAGCTGCTGACAGAGACAAGTCCAGGGAATCTGCCTTTGAAGCTACAGTGAGCGGGCAGAGCACACAAAGAGAGGAAGCCGCCTTTGAGGTGTTGGCACAACAGAGGGTGCAACGTGTGGGAGATATGCTGGGTAGCTGCTGCTGCTGGCGAGCTGAACCAGGACACTATGTAGTGGCCGCCTCAGAGGAGGGAGAGGCTTCTTTAAAGAAGGTGCAGGGCAGCTGGCAAAGAGGGGCTGGAGGGCTGCAACCAGAAGTGTGAGGCTGGCACGTGAGCGTGCGGGCTGATGATCGTAGACTGGCTGGCGACTGTGAGGAGGTCGCCTAGGAGACAGGGCTGTGGACAAGCAAAGAGCAGGGGCTGGCGACTGTGAGGAGGTCGCCTAGGAGACAGGGCTGTGGACAAGCAAAGAGCAGGGGCTGGATGTGAGAGGAGCTTGACGTGGAAGCTATACAGAGACAGGGGTTGCTGCTTGGCTGGTGGGGCTAGTAGCACTGCAGAGAAGTGGCAGAGGAAGTGGGTTTGTTGTGAGGCTGGCAGAGGATCAGCACACAGAGAGAGAGGTGTTGGTGTAGCTGCTGCTGGTGACACACACAGAAGTGATGGGATTCAGAGAGAGTTGAGAGTTAGCTGGTGGGGCGCCTTCTGAAGTGAGAGTGGCCGGGTTCTTTCTGGTGTGGTTGGTACAGCACGCAGGCGAGAGGTTTGCGGTGATTGAGAATGTGGTGTATCCTCTCGGCAGTGATGAAAGGTCAAAGTGTTGAGGTCGTGTGGTTGAAGAGGCTTGGTCGTCAAAGGCAAGGTTGAATCCCAGAGGTGGTGTGGCCATGGTGGAATTCCCTTGGCAGTAAATCCAAGCCTAAGTGTTTGTATGATGGTGTGAGTAAGGCTTCTGTGTCGGGAGAAGCTTGTATGAAATGTTCTGTCTAGGAATATATTGCTGGGTGTTTGCTTTGTCTATGGTGCCCCTGTTTTGTGCTGTCTTTCTGGTGTGGGTGGTGTGGTGAAGATGCTTCTTGCACCCTGCCTTGCCCAGCCCCACCAGTCCACTCCTCATCAGGCAGATCTAGTGCCTTGTATAGCCCCCCCCCCCCCAATTGCCTTATCCACCTCTAATACTACCACCTCAATTGGTTCCTCCAATAACTCGACTAGTACAATAGTAGTAGTACTCAGTACCCTGCCTCTACAAATAGAGATAAAAAACCAGGAACAAGAGAGCTATGAGTCTTATGACCAACAAGACTCATATGATCAACAATTGTATGATCCCTATGAGTATCCTGAATAGGCTTCATGCATAGATTATGCCTATCTGTTCAAAGCCATGGTGTAAAAAAGAGAAAAAGACCTCATCAATATGGTATGTAGAGGCCATTGATGTAATGATGCAAAGCCCCCCATCATATTGCTGCAGAATGCCTCACAAAGACCCTGCACCAAATCCCCTAGAGTGCACGAGCACTCTAAATCCCATGCCAAATCCTAATTTAATTCTTTATGGAGGTCCTGAATAGGCTTCACATAGACTATGCCTATTTGTTCGAAGCCATGGTGTAAAAAAAGAGAAAAAGACCTCATCAATATGGTATGTAGAGGCCATTGATGTAATGATGCAAAGGCTCCCATCATATTGCAGAATGCCTCACAAAGACCTTGCACACCAAATCCCCTAGAGAGCTCCACAAGCACTCTAAATCCCATGCCAAATCCCAATGCAATTCCTTATGGAGGCACATGTTATATGTCCATGGTTGCTAAGACATGGACCCAATCCTTTAGAAGAGGCTCATCTTGGAGGGTTCACTAAAAAATATGTAAGTGTATCACATGAGTTCATTAGAAGGGATTTTTTAATTCAAAATTTTAAGGTAACATAAATACATTTATAGAAGGGGCTTGTTTAATCAAATTTGAAAAAATCCCATAAGTCTATAAAGAAAAAGGGGTCATTTTATTCATGAAAAAGGTAAGGGGTATTTTAAATACGCCTTGAACACACGTGATATATAGGGTTTCTTAATAGTGCACACCCCAAGAGGCTCATAGTCCTTTTTCTCATCTTCACTACTATCAACTTGTTGCAACATTTACACATGTTGAGACCGAAACAATTCGGATAGTTGTGTTAGACTCATTAGCGAGAATGCCTCAATCCATGGGATGAGTCTTCCTTGTCTTCAAGTTTATTTTTAGGGACTGGTTGCCTTTGCATATATAAATTTCATTAGTTTCCAATTATGAACCATCCTTACTTATCTTATATAAGGTCTTCAGAGGATCATCATGTATGACCCTCTTCTCTGAAAATCCATCACCACCACAGATATATGGTAGAAGCTTATTCTAAAGGTCTTGATCTGTGTATCTTGCGGGACCCTAAGGGTTTGGTTCTTGTTGCCAAGCAAGTTCACTACAAGGGTTGTGCCTTTAAGTGGTAGGCTACCCTAGGCCTCCTAGGAATCCTTGGTTGTTATGCTCACCAACACCACCATCCAAGATCATGGAGACCGTAAGGCCCTTGTACACAATAGGTAACATAACGTTCATTTCGTCGCTTTCAAAGTAATGTCCCAGCTTGTTGATTGACACTTTTGGATGTCCTTTAGTGTTGGTTATAGAGGGAGGATGCTTATAAGGATAAGGTTTGTCCTCCTTCTCCTCACTTATGTGGGCTCTAAAATTTCAATTCATCAAGTCAGATAAGTCTCTACAATAGAAAATTTTGATTCATCAAGTCAGATAAGTCTCTACAATAGAAAATTCTGATTCATCAAGTCATATAAGTCTCTACAATGGAAAATTTCCTTGCAAAAGATAACTTATCAAAACTCGAACTTCTGAGGACAAGAAGGATGTAAGGCCTACTATATCCCCAAAGGCAATACTCGCACACTCACTAGGTTCATAATGTTTAGGATGGCTAAGAAGAAAACCAAGAGGATTAGTAGATAAAGAGAACATATCCCCATCCTAGCCAATGAAGTTGATGAGGTTACTCCTAACAAAGAGGTAAAGATTGCGAGGAGATGGAAGAAGAGAGTGTCAAGGATGATTTTTCCTTGAGTAGAAGCCCCTCTTACCCACAACTAAACTATGTAGAAATCTCAAACTTGGTAGAGGCCCCTCTTACCCACCACAGTTAAACTATGTAGAAATCCCAAACTTGGAAAACCCAAGACTCACCCAAGAAGCCTAATTCATAGCAATAACTAAAAAGAAGATTTTCTAAAGTTAGCAATGCCTACCCTCCTCCCACCTCTAAAGTGAGGGATAGTTCTACCCCCTCCTTATCTAAATCTCCCAATTATTAAAAAGCTTACCATTCTTTCATGCAATTCTCAAGGTTTCATGTAAGATCCCTCTTCCCTTATTGTGATGTAACTGAGAAATTAAACTCTAATGTATATTTCTAGTAAGAGAATATGAGGTTTTTCATTAGATGAGCATTTTTAATAGAAATTTAGAAATCTAATAAATTAAGAAATTATAAAATAAAAAAATAAATTTTAATAAAAATAGTCAAGATGCGATGTGCAAAAAATAAGTTGGGGATTTATATGTACACCACACCACACCACCACCACACCCCCCTGCACATTGAGATTGAAATAGAGGAAGAAAAAAATAAAAGTATATTAGGGAAAAAAATTAAAAGAAATAAAATAATTAATATCAGAGAAATTAATTGACGAGAAGGGCCACTACTATGTCTTGAAAATGTGGTAAGAAGGGGAAGAGAAGAAGTTTTAGAAGTTGGTGCTCACATTTAGGAGCACTTCTAGATGGCATTAAATGCACTTCTAGGCCATGTGTCTTGAACTCACATACAAAAACACATAAAACTTCTGATTAGCGTGTCAGATACAATTCCAAGCCAAAAGCCATTGAGAAATAGAGATATTTACCGGATAGCCCATAGTTTATTTACCAAAGAGCCCATAGTTTCTTTGATGAGACCTATGGGCTTCATAATGTATAGAGGAAGTCATGATGAAGACGTGTGGCTTGTTATGGTATTCTTTCATATTTGGAGGTCATGATGAAGACCTATGGCTTGTTATGAATGAAGAGGTGAGTAGTGCTACATCCGGTGCTCGAAAAAAACCCTGGTTTAGTGTAATATCACCTTCAAATTTTTAAAAATACCTTCAAATTTATAGCTTGAAGGTGCCAATACTTGCAAAATTTAAGGGAATATAGTACAAATACCTTCAAAAATTTAAAAAAAAACTCTTCATACATAAATTTTTTGATTTTATATAGGAAGGTTTTCCAACTGTTGAGAGAAAATAGTTTTTTTCAAGCACTGGCTACATCTTTGAATATTGGGGGTAATTTAATCAACGCGTGCCTCAGAAGTCGTGTAGAAAAGTGTGAGTCAAGTAGAGATGTCAAGGTCGTCATAAAGTCAGCATAATGATGCATCCACGAAACTGATCAGAGTGACTTCTTCATCATCATTTAAACGTAAAAGAGAGAGAGAGGTGCCGGACTTGCACGAGCTGCCGGACTTGCACTGGCTCTCCTCTCCTCTTCGTGCAACCTAATGGACGTGCTGGAGCTGCGCATCAGGTCGGCCGAGGATCTCAAGGACGTGAGGCAGCTGGGTGTGGGCAAAATGCTTCACCCCTACGCAGTCGCCTGGGTCGCCCGCAGAGGCACGCGCGTGGAGGACCTGCACAAGCTCGCTAGTCGCCCGCCCGATAACAACACCTCCGTCATGCTGCAGTCGGACGCCGCCCATGAGGAGGAGGAGGAGGAGGAGGAGGAGGAGGAGGAGGAAGGCAGCCTTTACCCGACTTGGCCCAAGCACCACCCGGGCCTCACGCTCGCCGTGGAGTCGCAGGCCTCCACGCTCATCATCCGACTCTACGGCCAGCGCAGCCGCTCCTCCCTGCCCAACCCCAATCCGCGCAGGCTCATCGGCACCGTCACCATCCCGCTGGCGGACATTGTCAGCTCCGGGCGCAGCCACTGGCAGCTGCTCAGCTACAATGTGAAGAGGCCGTCCGGGCGGCTGCAGGGTGTGTTGAACATCTCGGCTCGCTGCGCCCCCTCCCCGCCACCCTTATCGTCGGTTGCGCCATATGATTCCTGTGTATCGCCGCCGCCGCCACGTACTTCTCCTTATGGTCATCCCTAGAACAATTGTACCAAATATATGGACTCCATTTGTGGATATATAACCTTAATCCTATATAAGACTCTTTAACTTCTTTCTTTTCTATAAAACACTCCTCTTAATTCTATCTAAGACTCTTCAACTTCTTTCTTTTCTCTCTCCCTTCACAATTAAAACTCATTGTTGTTATCAATCGGATGGCTTAACTTTTATTTAAAAAAAGTTATTATTTCTCAAACATTCACAATTATGCACAAGTAACTTTAGTGTAAATTTTTTTTTCCCTGAATCCCAGCTCATGATGCGCACATGTCAGAGAAAGAGGATAACTTTTGCTGGTTTTTTGAAATTTCCCAAATTTTCACAATTATGCAGAAGTAAGTAGCTTTAATGTACATTTTTGAAATTTTTTTAAGTGACAATTAATGTGTTTTTCATGATAGATATTTTAAAAAATCATTTAAAATTTTAATTTTCCTTGAAAGTTGTTACTGTTGTTTCAATAAATTCAATTGGTTGAAGGACTTTGCTTGGATTTTTACATTGATTGTTGATGGTTTAATTTTGAGCACTTCTTTTTTCTCTTATTTCTATAAGCTAACCATCTACCATTAGGTTTTTCAAAATATATACATGGTCATATTCATTATAAATTTTGATACGAGATGTTCATGAATAGTATGAGTTTTACATTTTGTTTTCCAATTGTAAACTGTTTAAAACTTATTACAGCCTAGTCATGATCAACTACTAATAAATTCTTGGCGTGATACTTTTCCAGTGTCAAAGCCTTCCTTGAGTTTGCATCAACCATTTAATCATATGGTAAAAGTATATTAAATTACTGACTAATCATTAGTAGACAACACTTGCAAAGCTTTCACAAATCCATGCTATTTCTTATTAGCAAGACTCCTAAATATAGAATGTTCATGAATGAGTTGATAAGAGAAAGATGGGTGTTGTAATCTTATTTTCATGCTCCCATGGTGGGTAGACATTTGACATTGACATGGGGCTAGTTGGGATGATTGGTTGAAAATTATTGGGGATTGCATTGTCTTCCACCCGCTTCTTCCTAGACTTTCTTCCATCACCTACAATGGTCCTTGTGGTGGGATTTTTATGTCCAGCTCCTTCAAGATTAAATTTGAAATACCTACTTGGGTACTCACCATTGCTTGTTTCCATACTTTGGGTCTTCTCAAAAGTGTCGCTCATAACTTGGCATACTCCTCTTCTTCAATTTGCACTTTGAGTGCTCTCCTTTTATGCCTTCTTTGTCTTCTTTGCCTCTCAAGGAGATGTGCTTCCTTCACTTCAACCAAGGCTAATACGATGTCTTATTGGAAATTAGAGGCCACTTCCCGGGAGGTCACCCATCCCAGTAGCGCCACTGTGCGCTTAACCTCCACCACCCTAATTCTTTCCAAGCCACAAAAAGTGGTGGAGGAGGGATAAGAATGGCCCTAATCTTCTATTACTTATAGATGATCCCATTGCTTGGGATTCTATGCATGTGGGATGTAGGCGGCCAAGCCACGACCTTTCAACACCCTCCCTCGACGGCCAGGGCGTAGGGTACTCAGAGGTTGATGATAAGGGGCTTAGAGGATTCTCGCACTAATAATGATGTCATGGTTGGTATCCTTAGGATTTACCCACATAGCCTTCTTTTTGGCCCATGATTACACCCGGCATGTGAGCAAGCTTGTCTATCCACTCATACACGCATTTGGCCTTCGTTCAGCTCCATTGAGAGGAATTGGCAAGTCGACCTGGTCCGCTAACAACATCCCAACATGCCCTCCCTCGCTCTAATACTGTTGAGAATTGGGAGCCACTTCCCAAGAGGTCACCAGTGTTCACACCACTACGCGCTTACCTCCACCACTCTAATCCCTTCGAAGCTATAAAAATTGGTGGAGGGGGGATGAGAATGGTCCTAGTCTTCTATTACTTATAGATGATCCGATTGCTTGGGACTCTATGCATGCTGGATGTTGGTCTTCTCTTCAGCCAAGGCTTATATGATGTCTTCCTTGGTTTTGACCCTATCTCCTTTCATAGGTTGCTATTCCCTTGGCTTTTGAAGCTATGATTGGGATTAGGTGATTAGTTTCTTGTGCTTAGGCTCTTCTCCTTTCTTCTTGGGATCTTCATGAACTCTTTAATGTTTGGGAGGCTTTGTTGAAATAGCAATGTGTGAGGGTACAACAAGTGTAGAGCAAGGGGGAGAGCATGCACATTAAAATGGAAAGAAGAAAGACTAAGGGTCCTTACTCAAAGGTTAATTCGTATGGTTACATGAAAAAGGTGAATTCAATGGTCAAAATAGTAGCACGTGGAAAGCACAAGGTGGCATGTATTTATTAACACATGGATGGCACAAGGGTGCATGTATTTATTAACACATGGATGGCACGAGGGTGCATGTATCTTGTGGATGAGTGTTCCTTGAGAGCTATAAAAATACGTAATCCTTGGCTCATTTTGAGAACTTGATTAATGAGATTGTGTCTTGATTAAGTGTGACATTACTTAAGCTTTTTTATCAATCCTTGCTTAATTAGTGTAGCTTCTTAATCATAGAGTTTTTCTCTTATTATGATCTACCCTAGGTAGCACAATTTATAACATGGTGGCTATGGTTCTTAGTAAGAGGTTAAGATCAAAGCTTTATTGAGCTCTTAAATAGTTATTAATTAGTACCTTAATTAAGCATCTCAAGTAGCAACCCCAATGCTTTTGGGTTCACACTAATCTTGCTGCAATGTTTTCCATGATAGTACAAATCTATAGCATCACCGAATCTGTAGAGCATAGCATTTGAGGGTATCTGTACTCAGTACAATAGAATTGATCTCAGAGCAAGACGTGCATCATGTCTTCATCTTTGTAAAAATGACTGGTGTCCAGTGGGGCAATAGAATAACTATGAAAGCCGACTCTGGTGCACATTTTTACACAATAGAAATAGCAACAACATGTGTAGATACCAGTAGTCCTCACGAGAAGTAAGTGTTGAGATGTCAAGCTCAACATAAGCTGACACTCATGAGGTGCTTGCATGATCGTTTGACATTTACATCACTGGCGGGTTTGGTAGTTGGCACCAACATATCTTTGCCAGAGATTCTACAGTTGGACTACACCGACTAATCCACATCTACCCACTCCTCTTAGCGTGTTCACATTATGCCCGCTTGTATATACTCTATTATGTGTGCTCGGGGGGTTCACTATATGTAAACCCTGTGTATCACGTGCGTTCAAGGACTATTTTTATAATCCCTTATCTGTGAAATTTTCATGAGAATAAATCACACCCTTTGTCTATTCAATATCTGAATAACCCCTTTAAATGGTATCCTTTTATATGTAACAATTGTGTAAAAAAGAGAATTTAAAAACTCTTCATGTTGAACTCACATGCTACGCGTACATATTTATGAGTGACGCCCTCGAGTATGTGTGTTAGTCACTTTATCTTCTTTGTAGGCCTCTTTTGTTGTGTGAAGAAGAAGAAGAATTTTCAGCCTCTCACATTATGTGTTCTCTTCTAGGGTTTGTGTGAGCTTGTGTGTGCTTGCAAGAGCTCAAGCTCTCTCCTCCCCTACATGTTTTCATGGTATCAGAGCCTGGTTCATGCTAAGGGCTAAGCGGCAAGCAAGAGAAGCACAGGAAGCGGTACGAGGGTAAGAGCTTCATCTACTCTTCCCCCTTTGTGTTGGCTACTACATCCTTGTCAGGAGCTCTTCGGGAGGCACCGGCAAAGGAACTTCGATTGAGGAGATTTCTTCGCGGGAGTAAAGCTATAGGGAAACTATGTTATCTATTGGACCCAATTTTTAGGGCTAAAATTGCATTTCGGGCATGTCTAGACCTCCATTTTTCAATTCGTTGGCGTTCACGCGACTGAGCAATGTGGGTAAGTTTCGATTCTCTACATCACTTTGTTTTTGGAACTGCAGGAAGGGCGATTGGTTGCGTAGACACTGTATGTACTGCAAAGAGGTCTCAAAGTTGCCATTGGGTGTATGTATGCAAATTGAGGTCACTGGTTGTGACAGTTTGGGTGCAGTACAGTACCGTTGTAGAGAATATAGTAGTTTGGTGCAGAGTGTTGTTTTTGGTAAATTTGTGTTACAGAAAAGATGTTGAATGATGAAATAAACTTGATTGTAGCAGAAAAGATGTCGAATGATGAAATAAACTTGATTGTTGCAGAGAAGCTTGACAAGAACAACTTCCATGCTTAGAGGTTTAGATTGATAAATTTCCTGATGGGAAAAGGGTACTGGGACTACATTGAAGGTGAACATGAGGAGTCATAAGAGATACCGGAGATTAATCCAACTGTTGCATATGTCAAAGAATTCAAGGATTGGAATCAAGGACCTAGGAAATTCATGTATTGTCTTTCTATTAGTATACAGGACGCCATGATTGGGCAATACAGGATGCCAAGTCACCTAAGGAGGCATGGGACACCCCTTGGTGAAGTTGTATGAAACTAACACCAAGGTACGAAAGATTCAATTGAAGAATGAGCTTCATACTGTGGAGAAGAATATGTCTGTGAATGATTATGTCTTGGAGATCAAGGGCATTGTGGAATCACTTGCATCAATTGGTGTTTCTGTTGATGATGATGATAAGGTGGAAGTGTGTCTATGTGGTCTCGGGCCACAATACAAGGCGTTCAAGACATCTATTCAGACTCGAGAGGAGAATATTCAAAACTTCACAGATTTGGTGTCAATGCTGATCATTGAAGAGGAACTTGGGTGAAGATCAACAATCTTCACAAAACAAAAATAGTTCAGAGCAGCAAGCCTTCTACATAAGTGTAGGTAGAGGACGAGGTAAAGGTCGTGGACGTGGATGTGGATGTGGACATGGTGGTGGCCAAATATGTAATCAGAATTATGGTCAACAGTAGCAATAGTCCCAGGATTCACAACAACAACATACAGGTGGAAGAGGCCAGTTTAGAGGCAGGGGGAGTCAAAGAGGTCATGGTATACAGGAGATCTACCAGTGGATTTATGTTTTCATTGGGAGGTGGTGTTGTGAAATGGAACAGCAAGAAGTAGCCCACAGTTTCCTTATCGAGTACAGAGGCAGAGTACAGAGGGGCTGTGGTGGCAGTGTGTGAGGTAGCTTGGTTAGGCAAGCTACGTTGATTTGGGGTTGCATGTAGAGAGAAAGGTTGTCATATATTGTGATAATGTTAGTAGTATACAGTTGGCCAGGAACCGAGTTTTCCATGCGTGGGACGAAACACATTGAGGTACACTCACTTTATCAGGGAGAGAGTCTTGGCATGCGACATCGACTTGGCCTACGTCACCACACAGGATCAGGTCAGCTGACATCTTCACGAAGGCCTCGGGCACTGAGAAGCTCCGTAGATTTTGAGATATGCTTAGAGTTCATGAGCTAGAGTTAACCTTGAGGGGGAGTGTTAAGATGTCAAGCTCAACATGAGCTAACACTCATGAGGCGCCTCTTTGACCATTTGACATTTACATCACTGGCGGGTTTGGTAGCTGGCACACTGACATATCTTTGCTAAAGATTCTACAGCTGGACTACACCGACTAGTCCACATCTACCCACTCCTCTTAGCATGTTCACATTATGGACCACTTGTATATACTCTATTATGTGTGTTAGTCACTTTATCTTCTTTGTATACCTCTTTTGTTGTGTGAAGAAGAAGAAGAATTTTCAGCCTCTCACCTTGTGTGTTCTCTTCTAGGGTTTGTGTGAGTTTGTGTGTGCTTATTACAAGATCTCAAGCTCTCTCCTCCCCTACATCTTTTCAGCAAGCATAAGAAGAAGAGCAGTCCACATATCTCTGCAAGTGCCTCAGATTCTTGGCGGTAAGCATAGTGTCTAATTAATTTCCCCAGAAGCAAATGATTGGCCATCATAGTAGCGCGCAACTAAGAATTTTTTTGTCGTTAAGCTCTTCAGCTGGAAGCATACATTGTCTCAAGTAGACGAGCTACATCTAGGCAGTGAAAGTGAGAAGCATCACAACAGTAGTCTAACAATACATCATCTCATCAATAGATGAGTAGATGAGCTACATCAGATTCGGTTGGCCTGGGTGCATCACAACATGAGTATAACAATCCTGCATAGAAGGCATATTTTGGAAGAGCAATTTTGTGTAGCCAATAAACTAGTGTACCTCATGAGCAGGCAGTAGCTCATAGTCATCTCCATGGTTAGAGCAAGCAACACAGTCTTAAAAGTAGGAAACAAGCCTCTACTATGTGAAGAAGCATAATTTTCATTTATAAACCATAAGGTTATCATTAACCTCTCTAAGTTGTGGTGTAAAAAGCCTTCTACAAAAGTTTAGTCAACACTTTTATTTGGGCTTTGGGTTGTCCAATTGGGCTACATCAATTGGGGCATCATCGACGACAACAAATGATTCTTTTAGAGAAACCCTAAGGGTTAGCTGTCACCATTCGGGTCAAGACCCGACACTTCAATGGTCTCGGACTACCTAGTCGGCTCCTAATAAAGAGCAACAACTATCTTTATTGTGTTCAATGATTGTAATCAGCCAATGCAGAGTGTTGAACCCATGCGCAGGGGAATTATGCACAAGTTAGATTCCATTCATTCATGCCTCCCGATAGCAGTAGTTAACACCAAAATAGACATTCATGCAACACAGAGTAGCAACAAGAGAGATGGACTACCTAGAAGACATCCTCTTTCGAACATTGTCACACACACATCCCCCCACGAAGGAGAATCCCCTTCCTCCTTACATCCATATAGAATTGGAGAGCCCCCATACAAAGAAGTAGCACTACTCTCATGAGTCCTTACCTCCTCATCATGACCTCCAAATATGAAAGAATACCATAATAAGCCATAGGTCTTCATGACTTCATCCATATATTATGAAGCCCAAAGAAACTATGGGGTCTCACAAAATCTAAAATATATCACTATTTCTTAATGGATTTTAGCATGAGATTACATCTGATGCTAATTGGAAGTTTTATGTGTTTTTGTATGTGAGCCTAGAAGTGCATTTAATGCCAATCAAGAAGTACTCCTAAATGTGAAAAATTTGCTTAGGGAAAAATTCTTCCTCAACACTCTCTTCTTCCATCTCCTCACTATCTTTGCTCTTTGTTAGGAGTAACATCATCAACTTCATTTGCTAGGATGGGAATATGTTCTCTTTACCTACTAAAGGGGAAGAACCCTCTCGGTTTTCTTCTTGGATCCTAAACATTATGAACCCAGAGAGTGTAAGTATCACATGTGCAGCATAGCAAGCCTTACATCCTTCTTATTCTTAGAAATGTGAGTTCTTATATGTTTTCTTTTGCAAGGAAATTTTCTTTTGTAGAGACTTACCGCACTAGATGAATGGGAATTTTAGAACCCATATAACTGAAACTCAACCTGAGGAGAAGGAGGATAAGTCATGCCCTTATAAGCATCCTCCCTCAATAACCAAAATCAAAAGATAGCTAAAAGTTCCAATGAACAAGATGGGACACTACTTTGAAAGCGATAAAATGAACGTCATATCACTTGTTGTGTACAGGGGCCATACAGTCTCTTCTTCCATCTCCTCACTATCTTTGCTCTTTATTTTTAGGAGTAACATCATCAACTTCATTTGCAAAGATGGGGATATGTTTCCTTTACCTACTAAAGGGGAAGGATCCTCTTGGCTTTCTGCTTGGATCCTAAATATTATGAACCCATTGAGTGTAAGTATCACATGGCAAGCCTTACATCCTTCTTATTCTTAGAAAGCTGAGTTTTGATATATGTTCTTTTGCAAGGAAATTTTGTTTTGTAGAGACTTACCTCACTAGATGAATGGGAATTTTAGAAGCCACATAACTGAAATTGAGCCTGAGGAGAAGGAGGATAAGCCATGCCCTTATAAGAATCCTCCCTCCATAACCAAAACCAAAGGATAGCCAAAAGTGGCAATGAACAAGATGAGCCACTACTTTGAAAGTAATAAAATGAACGTCATATTTCCTGTTGTGTACAAGGTCCGTAAAGTCTCCATGATCTTGGATGGAGGTGCTGGTGAGCATAATAACAAAGGATTACTAGGAGGCTTGGGGGGGTAGCACCACTCATAGGCACACAAGACTTGTAGAAAACCTTGTTGAGACAAGAACACATCCAAACCCTTAGGATCTTGTGAGATATAAAGATCAATACCTTCAAATTAAGCTTCTCTAACACATATTCATTGGTGATGGATTTTTAGAGAAGAGGGTCAAACATGATGATCCTTGGAAGGCCTTACATGAGATAAGCAAGGATGGTTATGATTGGGAAAACAATCACATTTATATATTCGAAGGAAACCAATCCTTGAAGATAAACTTAAATACAAGGACTCATCCCATGAGTTGAGGCATTCTTGCCAACGAGTCTAACACATTTGTCTCTGAACCGCTCAATCTCACAACATGTGTAAATATTAAAACAAAATGATAGTGAAGATGAGAATAAGGACTATGATCCTATCCCAAAGCTTGATGATGACTCTGTGAAAAGATGCAGGGGGAAGAGAGCTTGAGCTCTTGCAAGCACACACACACACTCACAAAACCCTAATAGAGAACACACAAGGTGAGAGGCTGAAATCTTCTTCTTCTCTACTCAACACTCAACACACCATATACAAGATAAGAGTACACACAATATGAAAAATACTCAACCAATACATACACGGGTTCTCTATAATGTGAACCCGACTAAATGAGCTGGCGCTATAACTATGCCAATCTCTAGAATGGCTGTCACACAGCCTGTCACATCCCACTGGCCGCATATCTCCCATGATCTCACCAACCATGCCAGTGGTGTGAGTGTGGGGCCTATCCCCCAGGCGGGCCACCGCCTCACTAGACGAGCTCGATACCTCAACACTCCCCCTCGAGCTCAACTCCATCTCATGTACACCAAGCGAAGCCCTAAATCTGCGGAGCTTCTCTGTACCCAATGCTTTGGTGAAAATATCAGCTACCTGATCCTCTGTGCTGACATAAACAAGGTCAAGATCTCCTGCCAAGACCTTCTCTCTGACAAAGTGGTAGTGGACCTCTATGTGCTTTGTACGAGCATGAAAGACTGGGTTCCTGGCCAACTGTATACTGCTAATGTTGTCACAGAAAATGACTTGTCTATCCACTGATAGACCGATTTGGGTCTATCCAATGATAGACCCAAATCTGTAAGTAGCTTTCTCAACCAAGCTACCTCACATGCTGCCATAGCAGCTCCTCTGTACTCGGCCTCTGTACTCGATAGAGCAACCGTAGGCTGCTTCTTGCTGCTCCAAGTCACAGCAGCACTCCCCAAAGAAAACATGAATCCACTGGTAGATCTTCTATCTGAGATACTACCAGCCCAATCAGCATCTGTGTACCCATGTACACATATCTCTGTCCCAGTCTCATAGAATAGTCCACAATGCAAAGTAGACTTCACATACCTCAGTATGCGTCTCACTGCATCCAAATGCGGTTTCCGTGGAACCTGCATAAACTGACTCACCAACCCAACAGCATAGATCAAATCTGGTCTGGTGATCGTCATGTAGATCAAACTTCCTACTATGCTCTTGTACATAGTAGGATCCTCCAAGATCTGTCCTGAATCTGCACTCAACTTGCCATTATGATCCAATGGCACAGAAATAGGCTTACAGCCTGTCATACCATACTTGGACAACATGTCCAAGCCATACTGTCTCTGCAGTAATCCAATACCATGTGGTGACCTAATCACCTCAATGCCCAAGAAATATCTGAGCTCCCCTAGATCCTTCATCTCAAACTTCTGTCTAAGCAAGATCTTTACATTAAAGATCTCTGCATCATGGTCCCCCGTAATGATCAAGTCATCTACATAGATGACAACAAGCACAACTCCTCTATCACCATGTCTCACATACAATGAGAAATCTGCATTGGCTACATGAAAGCCAATAGTGACAAGATATTCAGAAATCTTGTCAGACCATGCTCTTGGTGCTTGCTTTAAGCCATACAGGGCTTTCTTCAACCTGCAAACATGCTCGGGGTGACCCTCATCCTCATAACCAGGTGGCTGCAACATATACACCTCTTCTTGCAAATCCCCATGCAAGAATGCATTCTTTACATCCATCTGATGTAAAGACCATTGCTTTGACGCAGCCACTACTATCACAACTCTCACCGTTGCCATCTTGGCAACTGGGCTGAAAGTTTCCCCATAATCAATGCCATATGTCTGCGCATATCCTTTGGCTACCAATCTAGCCTTGTACCTGTTTATGCTTCCATCACTGTTATGTTTAACTTTGTACACCCACTTGCATCCAATGGCTTTCTTGCCTTCAGGCAATTGCACTAAATCCCAAGTCTCATTTCCATATAGTGCATCCATCTCCTTGTCCATAGCTTTCTCCCAACACATATTTCCAACAGCCTCATCAATGCATGTGGGCTCAACAACCTGCACAACCTTTGCCATATATGCATAGTGATGTGCCACATAACCATCATAGGTAAATCTCTGCACAGGATTTCTCACTCTCCCAGATCTTCGCACCTTTTCATTCATGGCTTCCATAGCCTTCTTTACACCAGGTGTTCTCATAGCTGGGATCCCAAGCTCCTCATCAAGGCTCATATCTGAGCCACTAGACTCTCCATCAACATGAGAATGCCCTGCAGAAATGTCAGGCATACCAAGGGGCTCAACCACTTTCTCTTTTCCTTTACGTGATGTAGTAATCACATTTGCAGGACTGGTATTATGACGCAGCCTGCCACTCCATGGTCTATCAACAGACCCACTAGATGAGGACTCTCCTGGTCCACTCAAAGACTGTGATTGCTGACCTGCATTCTGTGCAACCACACTTCCACTCACATCAGCCCCAACAGCTTCCTTTTCAGCAACATACCAACTGCTCATCTCATCAAACACAACATCCCTGCTTACCCTCAGCTCACGTGTAGCAGGGTTATAACACCTGTATCCCTTTTGCTCAAGGGAATATCCAATAAACACACATTTTTTAGCTTTCGGGTCTAGCTTAGTTCTCAGCTCATCTGGCACATGCACATATGCAATGCATCCAAAGACTTTCAGATGAGACAAATCCGGTTTTCTGCCAGTAAACCTCTCCTCTGGAGTTACATCATGTATGGCTGCAGTTGGAGTCCTGTTCATGATGTATACTGCTGTAGAAACAGCCTCAGTCCAATAGCAATGCGGCATATTCTTCTCTTCCATCAATGCTCGCGCAATCTCAGCAATGTGCCTGTTTTTCCGCTCAGCAACTCCATTTTGCTGCAGAGTGTATCTGCATGTGAACTGTCTCCGAATACCATTCTTCTTCAAAAATTCAGAGAACTCATTGGATAAGTATTCTCCCCCTCCATTTGACCTTAGGCACTTGACATATTTCCCTGTTTGCTTTTCAACCAAAACTCTGAAATTCTGAAAGTGAGTGAACACCTCACTCTTCTCTTTCATGAAATATACCCACACTTTCCTTGTGTGGTCATCAATGAAAGTCACATAATACCTGCAGCCTCCCATAGATATGGTCTTCGTAGGATGCCATACATCTGAATGCACAACATTTAGTGCATTTCTGCTCACATATCTGTTACGTGGAAACACATGCTTTGTTTGCTTCCCAAATTGGCATGCTTCACAGATTTTATGCATACCTTCCACTTTAAATTTTGGCAGCCCTGTCACAATTCCTTTTGTCTGGATAGACTTCAATCTCTGCACATTCACATGTCCAATTCTTTTATGCCATATGTCTGTGTCTGCAACAATTCCTAAACCATTTGCAAACATCGCAGCACTCATTTCAGGCATGTCTACATTCAACGTAAACATTCTGCCCACTCTGTTGCCTTTTGCAACCAACCTGCACTTGTCTTTGAAATCTTCAACATAACACCCATCAGGGTTAAACCGAACCTGCAAACCCTGCTCAATCATCTGGCCAACTGAAACCAGATTCTTTGTTATGTTCGGTACATGAAGTACATCTGCAAGGTACTTCACTTTGCCATCCTGCATAGACAATGGCACATTTCCAACGTGGGCAATTGGATGAGCAGTGTCATCCCCTGTTTCCACAAAACCTGGTCTTTCTGGGTTTTTTATCTCCTTGAACCACTCCCCATGACTCGTCATGTGGTTCGAAGCGCCTGAATCCACATACCATACATTATCTTTTTGTGCTGCATCAACATTTTCAGACATGGCATTCACAACATGCTGCATAACAAACAACCTTTCATTATCCTCATTATTTCTGCTTGAGGATGCATAGTTGTTTTGCTGCACTTTCCCATTTTGCATGTCAGCCTGCTTCTTATAACATTCTGACTGCACATGTCCAGGCTTACCACAATAATAGCATTCACGTGCATCATTATATTGCCTTTGCCAATTTCCATGGCCTCTTTGACTCCCCCTGTCTCTGAATTTGCCTCTTCCACCTGCGTGTTGTTGTTGTTGTTGTTGATTCTGGGACTGTTGTTGCTGCTGCTGCTGCTGGCCATAATTCTGATTACCTGTTCGGCCACCTCCTTGACCGCGTCCACGGCCTCCTCTACCTCGTCCTCTTCCTGAACTCGTGTAGAAGGCCTGTTGCTCTCTGAATTGTTTTTGCTTTGTGAAGACTGTTGGTCTTCACCCAAGCTCTTCTCTTCGATAATCAGCATAGACACCAAATCTGTAAAGTTGGGAATGTTTTCCCGAGTCTGAATGGACGTCTTGAACGCCTTGTATTGTGGCCCGAGACCACGTAGACAGACTTCCACCTTGTCATCATCATCTACTGACACACCAATAGATGCAAGGGATTCCACAATACCCTTTATCTTCAGCGCATAGTCATTCACAGACATGCTCTTTTTCTCCATAGTATGAAGTTCATTCTTCAACTGTATCTTATGTGCCTTGGTATTTGTTTCATAGAGCTTTACCAAGGTGTCCCACGCCTCCTTGGGGGACTTGGCATCCTGAATGTGCCCAATCATGGTGTCCTATATACTAATGGAAAGCCAATACATAACCTTCTTGGCTCCTTGGTTCCAGTCTTTAAACTCTTTCACATCTGCAGCAGTCGGATTTATATCCGGTATCTCCGGTGCCTCTTCATGCTCACCTTCTATGTAGTCCCAATAGCCTTTTTCCATCAGGAAATTCGTCAACCTGAACCTCCAAGCATGGAAGTTATTCTTATCCACCTTCTCAGCCACAATCTGTGTTATGCCATCATTAGACATCTTGCCAAACACACAATTTTACCAGAAACTGCACTCTAGTTTTTCTGCACAAACTGCTGTATTTTCTGCACAGCGGTACTGTAGTACTCTCAAATGTCACAACCAGTGACTTCAATGTGCATACATACACCCAATGGCAACTGTAGACCTCTTTGCAGCACCCACAGTGTCTGCACAGTCAATCTGTCTTCCTGCAGTACTTAAAACAGAGTTCTGCAGAGAATCGATGACTTACCCGCAGTGCTCGAAATCGCCTGCTTTCTGAAAAACGGAGGTCTAGACGCGCCCGAAATGCATTTTCGGCCCGAAAATTGTAGTCCGATAGGACTGTATAGTTGCCCTATAGCTTTACTCCCGCGAAGAAAGCTCCTCAATCAGAGACCGTTTGCCGGTGCCTCCCGTAGAGCTCCCGACAAGGGTGTAGTCACCAACACAATAGAAGAGTAGTTGAAGCTCTTACCCTCGTACCGCTTCCTGTGGTTCTCTTGCTTGCAGCTCAGCCCTTAGCATGAACCAAGCTCTAATACCAGGAAAAGATGCAAGGGGGAAGAGAGCTTGAGCTCTTGCAAGCACACACACACACTCACAAAACCCTAATAGAGAACACACAAGGTGAGAGGCTGAAATCTTCTTCTTCTCTACTCAACACTCAACACACCATATACAAGATAAGAGTACACACAATATGAAAAATACTCAACCAATACATACACGGGTTCTCTATAGTGTGAACCCGACTAAATGAGTTGGCGCTATAACTATGCCAATCTCTAGAATGGCTGTCACATAGCCTGTCATCCCACTGGCCGCATATCTCCCATGATCTCACCAACCATGCCAGTGGTGTGAGTGTGGGGCCTATTCCCCAGGCGGGTCATCAGTGGCCACCGCCTCACTAGACGAGCTCGATATTTCAACACTCTGAGGATTGGGTCCATGTCTTGGCAACCATGGACACGCTTCCACAAAAGCTTGGAACAAGATTTGTGTGACTGGATAAGATGAAAATCACCTTCCTACTCATGCTTAATGTAGCCTCCCTTTTGGGAGCTAATAAAGACTTCGAAGCTCAAGCTAGGAGCAACTGGTGATGTATCTAACAAAGACTACTCTACAAAAGGATCAACTTCTACATTGCCCATAATTACCTAGCCCCAAGAAGGAGAAAACTGCAAAGAAAGCCTAAGATCTTCTCCCCATAGAGACAAATCTTCACTGGCTTCACTACATTGAGGCTATAGATTCACATGAAACCTACACTTGATGGGAAGTTAACCTCAACAACATCATTATTCAGACCAAGACTATGGTCCATAAAAGTGGATAGGAGCCATGCGCTCCAAGCTCTACTATGACTAGATGCATGCTCAATAACGTCAAGGTTAATGTAGAGAAGGAAGGATAAACTCAAAGTGCTTGTTGATCCTTAAGGGAAATATTTAAGGCAAGTACTTGAGTACTTTAATTCCTACAACATTGGAGACAAAGTGGTACACAATGAGAAGGCTCAAAGAATACCATAATAAGCCATAGGTCTTCATGACTTCATCCACCATATATTATGGAGATATTATGAAGCCCAAAGAAACTATGGGCTCTCACAAAATCTAAAATATATCACTATTTCTTAATGGATTCTAGCATGGGATTACATTTGATGCTAATTGGAAGTTTTATGTGTTTTTGTATGTGAGCCACAGAAGTGCATTTAATGCCAATCAAGTACTCCTAAATGTGAAAATTTTGGTTAGGGAAAAATTCTTCCTCAACACTCTCTTCTTCCATCTCCTCACTATCTTTTCTCTTTGTTAGGAGTGACATCATCAACTTCATTTGCTAGGATGGGGATATGTTCTCTTTACCTACTAAAGGGGAAGAACCCTCTCGGTTTTCTTCTTGGATCCTAAACATTATGAACCCAGAGAGTGTATCATGTGGAGCATAGCAAGCCTTATATCCTTCTTATTCTTAGAAATCTGAGTTCTCATATGTTTTCTTTTGCAAGGAAATTTTCTTTTGTAGAGACTTACCACACTAGATGAATGGGAATGTTAGAACCCACATAACTGAAACTAAACACCTGAGGAGGAGGATAAGCCATTGTTAACCTATGAGGGATATTCAGACGTACTATGTTTTACGTTATTAATTTAAATATTCTGAGTCATGGGCCGGGCTTGTCGGCACCATATGTTAAGGATGAAGGGATTGGGTGATCGCCGATGAGAGGCGCACCTTGAATATCAGTAGGATAAGGGTTAGGATCGACCGGCCATGTATGGATGCCCAAGTGTGAACGGCCAAGTCACCTATAAGAGCCAAATGTAACCCTAAAATCCTCATTCTCATGTATTGTGAATACAAGAGTGCTCTTGCCTTATCTCCTTGGTTTCCTTCTCCTACGTGAGAGAGAGAGAGAGAGAGAGAGAGAGAGAGAGCGATTGAGCACTGTGTAGCGGCACAGCGGCGCGGAGAGGCGGTAGAGCGACGACGGCGGCTCCTTCTTCACTGCGACGCGGGAATCCTTCAAGGTAGCGGTGAGTGACACACCTTTTGCATTCTGTTTGAGCTTGCCTTCCCTCGTTGTATGCTTGCAGCCATTCGTGGCTCGCATACGGAGTCCCTAGCTACGACCTATGCAGCAAAAGCGCACATTTTTGGCGTTGTTGTCGGGGAGTTGCCCTGCACCAAGCTCCAGTTTGCAGCTGGGGCTGGTATGTGAAGTTTAATTCACACTGTAGGAAAGCGACTGTGTGTTTGTTGTTGAGGTGTTTCCGGTTTTTGCAATCTGTTTCTGCAATTTGTCTTCTGCATTTTTGTTTCTTTTGTTATTTTTCCGCTCCACGTGTGGGCGTGCATTCTGTTACCTGGTTTTCTACGTGTGAGGGGGGATTTTTGAATCCCTAGACCTGGTGTGCGAACTGCACTGCGACCAAGGTTGAACCCTAGATAGAAACCCTAGAAAACTTATCTCAAAAAAAGAAAAAAAAATAAAAAATTAATTTCAAAAAATAAAAAATAAAAAATTAAATTTTATTTCTAAAGAAAAAACCAAACGTGTGGAGAGGAAAGATTTTTTAATTGGAGAAAAAAATTTTGAAAAGAAAAAACCCCAATAGACCCACGACCTCGGTCTCGGTCTCGGTCTTTTGATATATATATATAGGAGAGTGAGCCTCCATAGCTTTCTTTCAAGTGAGAGCTTATGGGAAGTTGTGCCCTATATGTAACCCACCCCCCAAGAAGTAAAGTGAGCATGTGGGATAAAGCCCTCACCCTTTCCTCCACAAGCAAATAGGCTTTTGCCCCTTCCCCCCAAGGGAAACGGACTGTTTTGAGGACTACAGGAGCTCTAGATAGGCGAACACGGTGCTGTAAAGCACACTAGGACCCTTGGAACGATACGCTCGTTTCGAGCTATCACACGCCCTAGTCCAAGTTTGACCATAAGTAAGGGGGTCAAAAACGAGTTAAACACAATCTAAAAACAATCTAAAAACAAGTAAAAACGGGGTGCGAAACACCTAAGAAACTGAAAAGATGCAGGGGGAAGAGAGCTTGAGCTCTTGCAAGCACACACACACTCTCACAAAACCCTAATAGAGAACACACAAGGTGAGAGGCTGAAAATCTTCTTCTTCTCTACTCAACACTCAACACACCATATACAAGATAAGAGTACACACAATATGAAAGGTACTCAACCAATACATACACGGGTTCTCTATAGTGTGAACCCGACTAAATGAGCTGGTGCTATAACTATGCCAGTCTCTAGAGTGGCTGTCACACAGCCTATCATCCCACTGGCCGCATATCACCCAAGATCTCACCAACCATGCCAGTGGTGTAAGTGCGCGGGGCCTATCCCCCAGGCGGGTCATCAGTGTCCACCGCCTCACTAGAGCTCGATATCTCAACACTCCCCCTCGAGCTCAACTCCATCTCATGTACACCAAGCGAAGCCCTGAATCTGCGGAGCTTCTCTGTACCCAATGCTTTGGTGAAGATGTCAGCTACCTGATCCTCTGTGCTGACATAAACAAGGTCAAGGTCTCCTGCCAAGACCTTCTCTCTGACGAAATGGTAGTGGACCTCTATGTGCTTCGTACGAGCATGAAAGACTGGGTTCCTGGCCAACTGTATACTGCTAATGTTGTCACAGAAAATGACAACTTGTCTGTCCACTGATAGACCCAAATCTGCAAGTAGCTTTCTCAACCAAGCTACCTCACATGCTGCCATAGCAGCTCCTCTGTACTCAGCCTCTGTACTCGATAGAGCAACCGTAGGCTGCTTCTTGCTGCTCCAAGTCACAGCAGCACTCCCCAAAGAAAACATGAATCCACTGGGGTAGATCGTCTGTGGTGACCTAATCACCTCAATGCCCAAGAAATATCTGAGCTCCCCCAGATCCTTCATCTCGAATTTCTGTCTTAGCAAGATCTTTACATCAAAGATCTCTGCATCATGGTCCCCCGTAATGATCAAGTCATCTACATAGATGACAACAAGCACAACTCCTCTATCACCATGTCTCACATACAATGAGAAATCTGCATTGGCTACATGAAAGCCAATAGTGACAAGATATTCAGAAATCTTGTCACACCATGCTCTTGGTGCTTGCTTTAAGCCATACAAGGCTTTCTTCAACCTGCAAACATGCTCGGGGTGACCCACATCCTCATAACCAGGTGGCTGCAACATATACACCTCTTCTTGCAAATCCCCATGCAAGAATGCATTCTTTACATCCATCTGATGTAAAGACCATTGCTTTGACGCAGCCACCACTGCTATCACAACTCTCACCGTTGCCATCTTGGCAACTGGGCTGAAAGTTTCCTCATAATCAATCCCATATGTCTGCGCATATCCTTTGGCTACCAATCTAGCCTTGTACCTGTTTATGCTTCCATCACTGTTATGTTTAACTTTGTATACCCACTTGCATCCAATGGCTTTCTTGCCTTCTGGCAATTGCACTAAATCCCAAGTTTCATTTCCATATAGTGCATCCATCTCCTCATCCATAGCTTTCTCCCAACACACATTTCCAACAGCCTCATCAATGCATGTGGGCTCAACAACCTGCACAACCTTTGCCATATATGCATAGTGATGTGCCACATAACCATCATAGGTAAATCTCTGCACAGGGTTCTTCACTCTCCCTGATCTTCGCAGCTTTTCATTCATGGCTTCCATAGCCTTCTTTACACCAGGTGTTCTCATAGCTGGGATCCCAAGCTCCTCATCAAGGCTCATATCTGAGCCACTAGACTCTCCATCAACATGAGAATGCCCTGCAGAAATGTCAGGCATACCAAGGGGCTCAACCACTTTCTCTTTTCCTTTACGTGATGTAGTAATCACATTTGCAGGACTGGTATTATGACGCAGCCTGCCACTCCATGGTCTATCAACAGACCCACTAGATGAGGACTCTCCTGGTCCACTCAAAGACTGTGATTGCTGACCTGCATTCTGTGCAACCACACTTCCACTCACATCAGCCCCAACAGCTTCTTTTCCAGCAGCATACCAGCTATTCATCTCATCAAACACAACATCCCTGCTTACCCTCAGCTCACGTGTAGCAGGGTTATAACACCTGTATCCCTTTTGCTCAAGGGAATATCCAATAAACACACATTTTTTAGCTTTCGGGTCTAGCTTAGTTCTCAGCTCATCTGGCACATGCACATATGCAATGCATCCAAAGACTTTCAGATGAGACAAATCTGGTTTTCTGCCAGTAAACCTCTCCTCTGGGGAGTTACATCATGTATGGCTGCAGTTGGAGTCCTGTTCATGATGTATACTGCTGTAGAAACAGCCTCAGCCCAATAGTAATGTGGCATATTCTTCTCTTCCATCAATGCTCGCGCAATCTCAACAATGTGCCTGTTTTTCCGCTCAGCAACTCCATTTTGCTGCGGAGTGTATCTGCATGTGAACTGTCTCCGAATACCATTCTTCTTCAAAAATTCAGAGAACTCATTGGAGAAGTATTCTCCCCCTCCATCTGACCTTAGGCACTTGATATATTTCCCTGTTTGCTTTTCAACCAAAACTCTGAAGTTCTGAAAGTGAGTGAACACCTCACTCTTCTCCTTCATGAAATATACCCACACTTTCCTTGTGTGGTCATCAATGAAAGTCACATAATACCTGCAGCCTCCCATAGATATGGTCTTCGTAGGACCCCATACATCTGAATGCACAACATCTAGTACATTTCTGCTCACATATCTGTTACGTGGAAACACATGCTTTGTTTGCTTCCCAAACTGGCATGCTTCACATATTTTCTGCATGCCTTCCACTTTAAATTTTGGCAGCCCTGTCACAATTCCTTTTGTCCGCATAGACTTCAATCTCTGCACATTCACATGTCCAATTCTTTTATGCCATATGTCTGTGTCTGCAACAATTCCTGAACCATTTGCAAACATCGCAGCACTCATCTCAGGCATGTCTACATCCAACGTAAACATTCTGCCCACTCTGTTGCCTTTTGCAACCAACCTGCACTTGTCTTTGAAATCTTCAACATAACACCCATCAGGGTTAAACCAAACCTGCAAACCCTGCTCAATCATCTGGCCAACTGAAACCAGATTCTTTGTTATGTTTGGTACATGAAGTACATCTGCAAGGTACTTCACTTTGCCGTCCTGCATAGACAATGGCACATCTCCAATGTGGGCAATTGGATGAGCAGTGTCATCCCCTGTTTCCACAAAACCTGATCTTTCCGGGTTTTTCATCTCCTTGAACCACTCCCCATGACTCGTCATGTGGTTCGAAGCGCCTGAATCCACATACCATACATTATCCTTTTGTGCTGCATCAACATTTTCAGACATGGCATTCACGACATGCTGCATAACAAACAACCTTTCATTATCCTCATTATTTCTGCTTGAGGATGCATAGTTGTTTTGCTGCACTTTCCCATTTTGCATGTCAGCCTGCTTCTTATAACATTCTGCCTGCACATGTCCTGGCTTACCACAATAATAGCATTCACGTGTATCATTATATTGCCTTTGCCAATTTCCACGGCCTCTTTGACTCCCCCTGCCTCTGAATTTGCCTCTTCCACCTGCGTGTTGTTGTTGTTGATTCTGGGACTATTGTTGTTGCTGCTGCTGCTAGCCATAATTCTGATTACCTATTCGGCCACCTCCTTGACCGCGTCCACGGCCTCCTCTACCTCGTCCTCTTCCTGAACTCGTGTAGAAGGCCTGTTGCTCTGAACTGTTTTTGCTTTGTGAAGACTGTTGATCTTCACCCAAGTTCTTCTCTTTGATAATCAGCATAGACACCAAATCTGTAAAGTTGAGAATGTTTTCCCGAGTCTGAATAGACGTCTTGAACGCCTTGTATTGTGGCCCGAGACCACGTAAACAGACTTCCACCTTGTCATCATCATCTACTGACACACCAATAGATGCAAGGGATTCCACAATACCCTTTATCTTCAGTGCATAGTCATTCACAGACATGCTCTTTTTCTCCACAGTATGAAGTTCATTCTTCAACTGTATCTTACGTGCCTTGGTATTTGTTTCATAGAGCTTTACCAAGGTGTCCCACGCCTCCTTGGGGGACTTGGCATCCTGAATGTGCCCAATCCTGGTGTCCTGTATACTAATGGATAGCCAATACATAACCTTCCTGGCTCCTTGGTTCCAGTCTTTAAACTCTTTCACATCTGCAGAGCAGTAGGATTTATGTCCGGTATCTCCGGTGCCTCTTCATGTTCACCTTCTATGTAGTCCTAATAGCCTTTTCCCATCAGGAAATTAGTCAACCTGAATCTCCAAGCATGGAAGTTATTCTTATCCAGCTTCTCAGCCACAATCTGTGTTATGCCATCATTAGACATCTTGCCAAACACACAATTTTACCAGAACCTGCACTCTGGTTTTTCCTGCACAACTACTGTATTTTCTGCACAGCGGTACTGCAGTCCACTCAAATGTCACAACCAGTGACCTCAATGCACATACATACACCCAATGGCAACTGTAGACCTCTTTGCAGCACCCACAGTGTCTGCACAGTCAATCTGTCTACCTGCAGTACTTAAAACAGAGTTCTGCAGAGAATCGATGACTTACCCGCAGTGCTCGAAATCGCCTGCTTTTTGAAAAACGGAGGTCCAGACGCGCCCGAAACGCGTTTTCGGCTCAAAAATGTTAGTCCGATAGGACTAATAGGACTGTATAGCTGCCCTGTAGCTTTACTCCCGCGAAGAAAGCTCCTCAATCAGAGACCGTTTGCCGGTGCCTCCCGTAGAGCTCCCGACAAGGGTGTAGTCACCAACACAATAGGGAAGAGTAGTTGAAGCTCTTACCCTCGTACCGCTTCCTGTGGTTCTCTTGCTTGCAGCTCAGCCCTTAGCACGAACCAGGCTCTGATACCATGAAAAGATGCAGGGGGGAAGAGAGCTTGAGCTCTTGCAAGCACACACACACACACTCACAAAACCCTAATAGAGAACACACAAGGTGAGAGGCTGAAAATCTTCTTCTTCTCTACTCAACACTCAACACACCATATACAAGATAAGAGTACACACAATATGAAAGGTACTCAACCAATACATACACGGGTTCTCTATAGTGTGAACCCGACTAAATGAGCTGGCACTATAACTATGCCAGTCTCTAGAGTGGCTGTCACACAGCCTGTCATCCCACTGGCCGCATATCACCCAAGATCTCACCAACCATGCCAGTGGTGTAAGTGCAGGGCCTATCCCCCAGGCGGGTCATCAGTGTCCACCGCCTCACTAGAGCTCGATATCTCAACAGAAACCACTTGTGTGAGTTGCAAGGGTAGTTACCAACGCACGTAGGGTACCCACGTCACATGCATCTATGTTCTGGTCGGGTGCTAGAGCCTGAACCACTAGAAATTGTTTCAGTTTACGCAGGCTCACACCATCCCTCCACGTTAGCATCTTGGCCTTCGGCTGGAACCCAAGGGAGTGCAACCCAAGATCCACGAATAGCGGATAGTGATTCGTCCTCTGACTCAGAAGCCATGGAAGGGCACCCTACCAAGAACCCTGAGGAGACAAGCCAAAATATGCCAGTTTGGGCCCCACAACCCGGATCTAGCATGTTTAGTCGTCTAATAGAGACCTTTAGTAGAGCTACACGCTCTGAACATGCGACAAGCGAAGTAAATGAAGAAGGAGGGGTAGTGGATTCGCCATTCACATCTCATGTGGACCCTACCCTCCCAAAGAGTGTCCATGTGGATATTCTACCCACTTCGTTTAATGAGGGCCCTACTGAGCTACCACATTCCGATGCTCTTCCTAAAGTAGAGGTCCCTAGAAGCCAACCCATAAGAAGTGACATTGCGTCCACTTCAAGAGAACCGTTTGGCACACCAAGTCTGGATGGGATATTTCTCAATGAAAATTGGGAATATGATCTACACACAGAGACTCTAACGGACCTATACATGGGTTACACATACCATGTGGGTTGGTTAGAAGTCCTACGATCTACATCTAGCGCCACTAATCTAGAAGAGCAACAGCAAATGATATGTGAGGTTATTCATAGAATTATCCAAATTGAGAGGCAAAATAGGGGAGTGAACCTAGTTTCCACCACTGGCCTTATGAGATTTTTGGATACGGGCAAGGCCAAACAACCAACCCTATCACAATTGGAGACTCCCTCGGTGAGTCCCATAGACCCTTGGTATGTTGTTTCGCCTGGAGTCTCAATGCAGGTTGAGCCCACGAGCAGTAACTTTAGCTTTCCAACCTTGGCTCAACTTTCCATTAGGGAATCCGCAATGCCTACCCCAATGATGAGCATAACGAAAAGTGCACCTGTTACCGCTGTAGTTAGTACGACACCGCTACCTAGTGGAACAGTACATACAACAGTGCGTGCAAGTGCATATCAACCATATGTACCTATCGCTACTCATGCTCATGTAGCTTCTACGCTTCTCAGTATGCCAATGGCGTATGCTCCACGACCGCCTTATCACAACCCTTATCCAAGAGAAGCTAGGCCTAGTCACATATCATATCCTACGTCATTTGCCAACATACTCAGACCACCGCCAACTCCTATCAGCCGGGCTATCCCAGAAGTGCCTCCACCAGCTATGCCTGCTCACCTAGGTGATCTCGTAGCGTTTGCTCAGACGATCGGACGATCTATTACGGAAAACATGCGGGGTATGCCTGAGAGAGAACCTAGAAGCAAGGCAGTACAAGTGGCTAAGCTCACTCAAAACTTCAGTGGTAACGAGGATGTTAGGAAGCACATTGAAGTCTTTGAACACGTGTGTGATTCCTTGGAAGAGAACAATGAGCTGCATAAGTGTAAAGCCTTAGGCTTAACCTTGAGTGGGAAGGCCGGAGATTGGTATCGAACCTTAAGGGTTGAAGAGCGCACTCACTACCCCACTCTCAAGAGATTGTTCTTGAAAGAATACATACGTGAGGGTGTGCTTTGGGGAGTAGCATCTCAACTCCAAAAAGCTGAACGCGAGGAATGGGAGTCAGTGAGAGACTTTATAAGTCGATTGAAGCATCTAAATTCTTGTTGCACTCCCGATGAGCGCTTCAATAATAACCAACTGCTCGATAGATTCATCCGAGGATTGCGCCACGAGGACATTTACAATGGCCTAGTCATTAGAGGTCTTACAACGTGGGAAGCAGTCTCACTGCCAATGCAATCCAGTTAGAAGACAACTTGATGATTGCAGGTAAAAAGGTGTCTTCAGAAACAAAATCCGAAGTATCTGGGCACGAGCCAATGACGGTGAAACCTATTGCCAAGGAACCCAAGATATCTGAAATGTCTATGACCGACCTTACTAAGGCTCTCCAAGAATACTTTAGGGGTAATCGAGCTCCTCAGAATAGCCATATGTACCCAAGGAGAGAGCAACAATGGTGTTCGGTGTGCTTAGGACCACATAGCACGAGTGAATGTCCCACATTCAGAGTCAAATTCAATGGGAATTGCAATGCATGTGGTAAGTATGGCCATCAATCTAAAGATTGCCTAGTACTTAAGCGAATGTTGGCAAACCAGGCACCACTAGCCTGATCAAACACACCTCAAGTACCCGCGCTAATGCCTGCACAACCTGTCGAGCAACCGTCACAGCACATAGTTCCAAGGAATCCGAATGTAGTCCAGTCTGTGCCATTACCACCGCCAGTGTTAGGACCACAACCTCCACATCCAAGGATTACCCCAATAAACCAGGTGGGTTGTGAGTCACATAGTGCGTGTGGGGATTATGAAGAGGAGATAGATCCCACTGCTCCATACGGGATTGATACGTTTGAAATGATTCCCCAGTACTACATGGAGGATCATTTCGGGCAAGTCAAGCCTGTATATCAAGCGGCTGCTCTCGCCACAAGAGGGCAAAACCTTAATACCTTGGCGAGGAGACCACCTCTTCAATGCTACGATTGTGGTGGACCGCATCGTGTAGCGGAGTGCCCTAATAGGCTACAGAAGATCACTACTCAGATGCAACCAAATCAAGGGAGCACATCGGGAATGCCGGTACTTACATGTAATCGTTGTGGCATAGATCATTTGATTGCTCAATGTCCACATAATCCTAATGCACCCAAGATTACACCATTGAATTTGGTTGAGGTCACCAACCAAGCACGAGGAACCACACCCATTGTACCCGCAAATGTAGTTACACGGTCAATGCTTCAAAATCAAAACTACATTCTTGAAGAGAGGGATACTGCATCAATCGCTCAGGCAAAGAAAAAGAAAACACGGCGGAAGAGATCGCTTAATGCCACGAGCTCCAAGCCTAGTTCAAAGACTAACATAGGGACAGGAGACGACCCCGTGTATATGAATGATCCTGAAGATGATTCTAATTCAATAGAAACCATGGGGACCAAAGCCACTACCTTAAGGGAGGAACCCACTCGGGAGCTCAATGAAGGAGAATCAAGCGAGTACATAAATAAGGGGAAACAGAAGGAAACTTCCTCGGCCCCACAACCAAGTCAGTTAATGCCCTCTTGACCACCCAAACTGACTGAGACTCCCCAAGACAAGCCACATGGGCCAAAAACCCTTAAGAAAAAGATTGGAACTTACCCAAACCCAGTTGAGGAGATTGAACAAGTGCAACACTTAAGGGGTTTGGTGGAAGAAACACAAAGAGAACTGGAACCAAACCCGAGAAAAGTCAAAATTCCAGATACAGTGTTTCCTACGCAAGTTCAGCCTCACAGGAACCATAAACCGTTAGCTATACCTAGTATCATTCGGGAAGAAAGTGAGGACAGGACATCAGGAAGTGGGCAAACACCCTTTTTGCTTGAAAGAATGTTTAGTGAGGGAATGCCTGACCCCATCGAAGAGGAAGTGATTCCATCTTCACCAATCCCTAGTCAAGGGGCAATATCTCGAAAAGTACCGTTGAATGTGTCTAAGCTAATGGATTTCATGTCCTCTGAAATCACGACCACGATCATATCCAAATTATACGTAGATCCTGAGCTATTCTTAGCTCTTCGGGCATTTCTCAATGGAGAACTAAAGGCGGGGCTACCACAATTTGCAAATATGGATAGACCCGACACGCTTCAAGATGAAGGGGAGCATTGGTATCTACAACCCAACTTAGATGAAGATTCGATCGTTGAAATACCTGTTAACAAGTTGGGACAGTACTTTGAAGGTGACGAATCTAATGCAACCCTCCCCATTACTACCAAGGGATTAACTCTAAAGGAAATCCTTGATGGTGGTGCTGGCGTGAGCATTGTGACTAAAAACTGTTGGGAATCTATGGGAAGACCTCACCTTGAAGTCACAAACATAGTAGTTAAGATGGCAAACGGAACCATAGCTAAACCTATTGGAATGTTAAGGGACCTTAAGATCAAGGTCCTGGGATACAAGGTAAACCATACCTTCATTGTAATGGATTTCTCCAAGCATCCTATGTCATATCAAATGATCTTAGGACGTCCTTTCATGAGGGAAGCACAAATGGTGCATGACGGGTCGAAAAACCATGTCTATCTACAATTCCAGGACTCTGTCATTCGAGTTGATCTTGAGAATGGTCGTGCACATCCTTTAGGAAGCAAGGTTATCATTGATAATCGATCGGATACCACTGTTCACTCTGCCCCATTAAGGTGTTGCTATACATGCAAAAAAGAGACTGATGATGGGAAAGATTCTCCTTATATGGATGTCCTACCGGGTATGATTGAGTCGGATAATGTGGATTGGGTACACCTAGCGGCAACCATAGACACATGGGGAAATAGAGGCACAAGTTGGGTAACACATGAGGGGCAAGATATGCCACCGTTAGTGCCAATAAACATGATAGGTGTTATGCACTTGATCCCTGATGGCGAGAAAGCGACAAACTCCACTGACATTGAAAGTAGCGAAGACTCTGACCCATGTAACTCTGAGTATGAATCTTAGGAAGAAACTGACTGAGCCTGATGGGGGGAATGAATCAAAGACTCACCCAAATGTGGAAGCAATGTGCTCAAGGCCTAGGATGGTGACCTCCTGCAGTTCATCCGAAAGTGAGGGGGACACAAGTGAAGGTCGACCAAGTGAGTTCGAATCTGATAGAAACAAAAATCAAAAACTTGGTAAGAAGATAACGAGACATAAGCGCCAACGCTATCGAGCTAATGTACGAATTGCAATAAACAAAGAGAGATCCACTGCAGAATGGCTTAGTTATGTAGGAGCCATTGACGCTCATCGGAAGCTAGCGGATAATTGGGGACAATACCTCCAAAGTGTCATGTGGTGTATTCCGCAACCTCATGACGTCGCCCAATTAGAAATTGATGAGAAGCCAAAAGTAAGTCGTACTACAAGGAGGCGGCAAAACCAAGAGTTGGCTCAGCAGCAAAAGGAAGTGGAATTGAAAGAAAAAAGCCTGGCACAACAAGAACCAGTAGACTTACACCCCGCACCCGAGCATTTCAAATCATTCACCACAGGGGAACGTAAAGTGGTCTACACAAAAGCCCAACGAATGCCTACCAATGGGAGTAGCGGTGTCTACGATGGCCCTGCGGTAGTTAAGGAGATAGACTTAGCAGGCGGAAGAAGCTGCACTTATGAAGCTTCTTAAAGAATTCAAGGACATATTTGCTTGGACATATCATGATATGAAGGGTGTTCCACCGTCGGTGGTGCAACACACGATTCCAATGATTAGCACTGCTAAACCAGTCCAGTAACATCCCTACCCAATGAATCCTAAGTACGCAAAGATTGTACAAGAGGAAATTTAAAAGCTTGTAAAATGTGGATTCATATACCCTATTGAGCACTCAGAATGGGTTTCTCCGATAGTCATCGTACCAAAGAAGAATGGGAAACTCAGAGTGTGCGTTGATCTCAAAAAGGTTAATGCAGCCACCAGAAGGGATCATTACCTCTTGCCATATTCGGAACATGTGCTTGAAAGAGTGGCAGGCAAGGAGGCATATAGCTTTTTAGATGGGTACTCGGGTTACAATCAGATCACAATTACAGTCGAGGACCAAGCTAAAACAGCATTTATCACGGAGTTTAGAGTGTTTGCCTTTCGCGTCATGGCTTTTGGCTTGACCAATGCACCTGCAACATTCCAACGATTGATAAACACGGCCTTTAAGGAATATCTAAGGGACTTTTGTGAAGCTTTCTTAGATGATCTTTATGTTCATTCCTCTTGGGATGAGCACTTGATGTGTTTACGAAAGGTGTAGATTATATCGCATCTCCTTGAATCCTTTCAAATGCCAATTTTGAGTTAAACACGGAGTTATCTTAGGGCATATAGTGTCCAAAAATGGGATTTCCATTGACGAGAGTAAAATCAAGGTCATTCTGGAATTACCCCCACCCACCAACTATAAGGGAGTCCAACGCTTTATGGGCCATGTTGGTTATTATCGAAGGTTTATTCTCTTCTTCGCCGAGATAGCTCGACCATTGTATAAGCTGCTCATCGAGTTTATTTGGACCGAAGAATGTGATCGTGCCTATGAGCTATTAAAGAAGGCCTTAGCGAGTGCTCCAATCTTGAGAATGCCTAACTGGGATTTAATCTTCCATGTGCATATTGATGCATCAAACTTTGCTATTGGGTGTGTGTTAACTCAACCAGGCGAACACAAATTAGACTACCCCATTAGCTTTGCCAGTCGCTAGTTGAACGATGCTGAGATGAACTACACAACTACGGAGCGAGAAGGGTTGGCAATGATATATGCAGTAAGGAAATTTTGTTATTACCTCCTTGCCACCAAGTTTGTTTTCTATGTGGATCATCAAGCATTGTTGTATCTGGTAAACAAACCATGCTCCACAGGAAGAATCACACGATGACTATTGATTCTTCTTGAGTTTGATTTCACTGTTGTTGTGAGACCTGGCAAAAAAACATGTTATGGTTGGTTGATCATTTGTCTCGCATACCTAATGGTGAGGCTCCTAACTACAGGGGTTGATGATGACTTACCTGACACTTCCCTGTTCATGGTGGAGACAATGCCTGAGTGGAGTGAGAAGATTGTTAACTTTTTGGTTAATGGCTTTCCACCCAAGGAGCTTCGTAAAGATCTAGCTCTAAAGCTGATCAAAGAATGCGAACCCTATTGTCTGATAGCCAGGACTCTTTATAAAAGAGGAAAGGATGACGTTCTTAGGCGTTGTGCCCGAGAGGATGAGTATCTATACATTTTGCAAGAGGCACATATGGGCGTAGCCGGTGGTCACTTCTCAGGAGACTTAACTGTGCGAAAGATCTTACAATCAGGGTATTGGTGGCCCACTATGTTCCAAGATGCATCACTCTTTGTGAAGGGTTGCGAGGATGAATGCCAACGATACAAGAAACCCCAGAGGAAAGATCAGATGCCCCTACATCTAATCAAAGTAAACCAACCATTTGAAAAGTGGGGTTTAGACTTTGTAGGTCCAATTAGCCCAGCGGCCCGAAACACACAATCTCGCTATATTATTGTGGCCACTAACTATATGACCAAATGGGCTGAAGCGAAGGCGACACGTAAGGCAGATGCAAGGACAACAGCCAAGTTCCTCTTTGAAAATATAATCACGCACTTCGGTTGTCCTTTTGAACTTGTGAGCGACAATGGTACGCATTTTATAAATGAAGTGATTAAGGAGCTCACAACAAATTTCATGATATCCCATCATAAATCTACTCCTTACTATCCGCAAGTGAATGGCCAAGCTGAGAGTACCAACAAGACCTTAATCTCTGTTTTGACGACAAAGACAGTTGAAGCTCATCGCACGGATTGGGATCTAAAGCTTACAACAACTTTATGGGCCTATCGTACTGCGTACAAAGTGGCTATTAAAAGTGGCTATTAACTGCACACCATTCAAAATGGTATATGGCCAAGAAGAAGTCATGCCGTGGGAATTTGTCATTCCTAGTCTTCGTGTTGCTACTCAAGAGGGTTGGGATGGTAATCCCTTAGCAGAGCGTCTGTATATCCTTGAGTGGCTAAACGAAGAAAGACAATTGGCTGTGTACAATGCCCTTGTGGAGAAGGATAGAAGGAAAAAATGGTTTGATTGCCACCTGAAGGACAAAGACATCAAGGTTAGGGATAAAGTCCTGATGTATGGAGTGCATAACGAAAAGAAGAAGCTCAAATATATGGTGGTAGGGGACCGTATAGAGTATGTGAAATTACCCCGCAAGGTACCATCAGAGTAGAAACTCTCGACGGAGTTGAAACCATTGGATTCCTTAATGGGAGTAAATTCAAAAGATACTATGACCCCCTGAGCCGAAGCCAAAGAACGTCAACAGTGTGCTAGGTGACAACGAGAAGCCAACTTGGGAATTACACAAGTATTTTTCGAGGAGGCGGAGGAGGATGCACTGGAATCTGACCCACCTCTAAGATACCCAATTGAGTTACAGAGTCCTTACGGGGAGGTGCTGTATAATGCATTATTGGATACAGGAGCTCAACACAATTTGCTATCATATGGCGTGTGGTGTCAACTTGGAAAACCACCTTTATCCAAGAGTGCTATCCAAGTTCAAGCTATCAACAAGAAGAAAACCCCTGTCTCAGGAATTCTGCACACTCCGGTTGCCTATGAGGGGGACCGTAATTCAAAGCTTTTTGGTTATGCCTGCTGTACCATGGAAGGGACTGTAAACTTAGGGCGCAAATGGATGTTGGCCACCAAGTGCAATATCGATTGGGCAACCAGACGAGTCACAACGCAAGAACCAACACTAGGACTGACCACTCAAAATCCCGCTCCTAAGCCATCGACTCTGGACAAAATGCTGGATAACAAAAAATCACCAAGTCCAGTGGCAAAACCATCTTTGATTGTTTGCCACCCCTCTAACGCTTCAACGCCAAGAGTGGAAACATGCAGGGTGGTCTCTAAAGCTTCGCTTACTATGCCAAAAAATACATACAAATGGGTCCCAAAAGCTTCATTAACAGCTACTTTCCCTGCTCAATCTCGTTCAGCCACCAAGAAGCCTCGTAAAAGGAAAGCAACTACCCACCCGAAAAAGGGCAATGTAATATCACGATGGATCCCTAAAAAATTATTAGTAGCCCAAGGGTACTACGAGGAAAATGACCAGATTTGGGTCCCTAAACATAAGCTGAATCCCTCTACATCACCTGTAAAACCTTGTAAACCAATTGTTGCCACCCCAACGATAATTCAAGATCGTGGTAAGGGAAAGGTAACAGAGTGCTCCACACCACTTCTTCCAGAGTTAGTTTGGATTCCCAAATGATATCGATCAATACCACCTAGCTCAGGAAGGGGAGAGTCACATGAAGCTTCTAGCTCCTCATACCAGGCACACATTGATATAGAAGCGTCTACATGCTCTGCACCTACTCTTGTCAACACCCAACAAAAAATCGATGAGTCTACGTCTCCCCTTGTAATAGTATCGTCAGAAACCATTTCCTCCATTCGTCAATGGGAGCGTACACTACCATCTCTGCAATTGGATGTGGCCACAAGGGTCATAAAAAGCTATCTGCCCACATCACAACCTATGACCCGCTGGACAAATTGGTTCCAAAAGAGGCTACAACATCATTGCAAATAATATGATCTACCCAAGGAAAGAGGGAGCATGTACTCACGCTCGACATTCTAATGCTTCCTCCTTAACCTTCTCCCCTGACCATGTAATTGCCAAATTCAAGGGGATGTATATATATAGCTTCATACAAAAAAAAACAAAGAAAAGAAAAATAAAAAAATAGTAAAAAGAGCAAGAGCACAAAAAGAGGAGAATTATCCGTATACAATCAGGAACTAGATTGACCTGTCATAAACCTACTGATGCTATATCTGTGTTTGCAGATATGGCAGATGCACGATCATCATACACTTCATCCATTCCCACCTTTGGTGAGAGGTATCCTCTGTACCTTTCTCAGATATTCCACATGTGCTATCCTGTAATTGAAACTGAATGGGATCATATAGATGTACTAGCCAGAGAGGAAAATGTTGAGGAATTAGAATGGCTAATTCACCTATTGACCATGACTGACCCCTACTCCGTAGAGGACATATCCCCGATAGCCCAATGCTTTCCTTTCCCACAAGATGACTATCCTCGCATGGTTACATTCTTGATGAGTTTATGTGGATGGGAAAATGAAAAGGAAATATCTGACAATGATGAATGGAGACGGATGAAACTCATGGCACTACTGAGGTTGACTTTATTTGTTTGGATGATGCGGATAGAGGCTTAGCCTTAGGGCTAGAGCCAGGACTCTACAACATCCTCTTACCGTATCCTCAGTAGTAGTGTGGTGACTGGTAGGTAGGTTAGAGTTTTCAAGTTTTTTCTAGTTTGGATTCCTTAAACGAGTCTTTAATTTTTCACACTAATGTGCCTCTCGAGGTATAGTGCTTGTTAGTTGATTGTACAGGTTGAAAAGTTTGAGGTGGGTTTGCTTTCAAGTCCTGAGATAGCCGCAACGCTCATACTAAATATCTCATCAAATTGCGGGCATTTCTCTCATCGAATCAAGGAGATCTCCAAAATACAGGTGTAATTCTTCCATACCCACTCTCTTTCGTTTTCACTGTTCAATCAATTGCATAAACTATAATGCATGACCACATGGAAATTATCAATGTACTACTTAGTTTTTGAAGTTGCTTGCATGCTAGTGTAAATCATTAATGAGCTTAACTTTATTGGAAATATTCCTAGGTAGCATGACGTCTTTAGTTAACCTTGGAATATGATTGTCTTAGGTCTAGGGTCAAACCATCTTAATGTTTGACACTTGGCCATGTGTGTGTTGACCTCTAGGACATAGCTATTACCCCTTTGTCGAAAGGATGCAAGACAAAATTATTGTTCAAGAGCAAAGATCAAAAGAAATAGATTTATTTAAAAAAAAAGCCTACAATAAATGGCAATACAAGTCTATGATGTGCTTTAATGTTGGCCTATCGCCTTATTGATACTTGGTAGGCGAGGAGTATTCTACTCCAGACCGATGCCTTGGTTGGTAGGGGGTAGCCTTGCCTAAGGTGAACTAATAGATTCTTGGATAATGCCTTGTGTTAAACATGGTACCAGGATCGATGTTAGTTTTGCCTTAGGAAGGTCGCCATTGTGTGTAAAAATTGTCACGTGCATTAAAAAAAAATAAAGGCAAAAGGCTCCTATAACTTTGATGTTTCTTGTGTCCCTAGGCTCGTGGTATTAACTTGTTCTTAGAGTAGACACAGTGTGGTCATCTGTTTATTTATTAAGCTTGGTTATTTTCCTTGACTTAGGCCAATTATAAACCTTGATTAACCTTTGACACTTTGCAAACTCTTGATTTACTTTCAATAATTTTAAACTCCTATTAATTTGCTACACTAGCTCATTCATGTGACCCTTAAACTAAGTTCTCATAGCAACATCCATTGTGGTCTAACATGCTTGAATTTATACACTTTATATCTTTTGAATTCCAGCATACTTTCACTCTACTTCCCTGTTTTGCAGACGGTCTATCACAACAACCCTATCGAGCTTACCATACCATAGCTTCCGAGGACGGAATCTACATCAGGAAGGGGGGCATGTTAACCTATGATGGACATTCAGACGTACTATGTTTTACGTCATTAATTTAAATATTCTGAGTCATGGGCCGGGCTTGTCGGCACCATATGTTAAGGATGAAGGGATTGGGTGATCGCCGATGAGAGGCGCACCTTGAATATCAGTAGGATAAGGGTTAGGATCGACCGGCCATGTATGGGCACCCAAGTGTGAACGACCAAGTCACCTATAAGAGCCAAATGTAACCCTAAAATCCTCATTCTCATGTGTTGTGAATACAAGAGTGCTCTTGCCTTATCTCCTTGGTTTCCTTCTCCTGCGTGAGAGAGAGAGAGAGAGAGAGAGAGTGAGAGTGAGAGAGCGATCGAGCACTGTGTAGCAGCACGGCGGCGGAGAGGCAGTAGAGCGGCGACGGCGGCTCCTTCTTCACTACGACGCGGGAATCCTTCAAGGCGGTGGTTAAGCGGTGAGTGACACACCTTTTGCATTCTGTTTGAGCTTGCCTTCCCTGGTTGTATGCTTGCAGCCATTCGTGGCTCGCATACGGTGTTCGGCAAGTCCCCACCAACTACGACCTGTGCGGCAAAAGCGCACAGCCATGCACTTATAAGCATCCTCCCTCCATAACCAAAATCAAAGGATAGCTAAAAGTTCCAATGAACAAGATGGGACACTACTTTGAAAGTGATAAAATGAACGTCATATTACCTCTTGTGTACAAGGGGCATACAGTCTCTTCTTCCATCTCCTCACTATCTTTTCTCTTTAGGAGTAACATCATCAACTTCATTTGCTAGGATGGGGATATGTTCTCTTTACCTACTAAAGGGGAAGGATCCTCTTGGTTTTCTTCTTGGATCCTAAATATTATGAACCGAGTGAGTGTAAGTATCACATGGCAAGCCTTACATCCTTCTTATTCTTAGAAATCCGAGTTTTGATATGTGTTCTTTTGCAAGGAAATTTTGTTTTATAGACACTTACCTCACTAGATGAATGGGAATTTTAGAAGCCACATAACTGAAATTGAACCTGAGGAGAAGGAGGATAAGCCATGCCCTTTTAAGAATCCTCCCTCCATAACCAAAACCAAAGGATAGCCAAAAGTGGCAATGAACAAGATGGGACACTACTTTGAAAGTGATAAAATGAACGTCATATTACTTGTTGTGTACAAGGTCCATACAGTCTCCATGATCTTGGATGGAGGTGCTGGTGAGCATAATAACAAAGGATTACTAAGAGGCATGGGGTAGCACCACTCATAGGCACAAGACTTGTAGTGAACCTTGTGGAGACAAGAACACATCCAAACCCTTAGGATCTTGTGAGATATAAAGATCAATACCTTCAAATTAAGCTTCTCTCTATCACATATTCATGGTGATGGATTTTTAGAGAAGAGGGTCAAACATGATGATCCTTGGAAGGCCTTACATGAGATAAGAAAGGATGATTATGATTGGGAAAACAATCACATTTATATATTCGAAGGCAACCAATCCTTGAAGATAAACTTAAATACAAGGACTCATCCCATGAGTTGAGGAATTCTTGCCAATGAGTCTAACACATTTGCCTCTGAACCACTCAATCTCACAACATGTGTAAATATTAAAACAAAATGATAGTCAAGATGAGAATAAGGACTATGAGCCTATCCCAAAGCTTGATGATGACTCTGAGGATTGGGTCCATGTCTTGGCAACCATGGACACGCTTCCACAAAAGCTTGGAACAAGATTTGTGTGACTGGATAAGATGAAAATCACCTTCCTACTCATGCTCAATGTAGCCTCCCTTTTGGGAGCTAATAAAGACTTCGAAGCTCAAGCTAGGAGCAACTGGTGATGTATCTAACAAAGACTACTCTACAAAAGGATCAACTTCTACATTGCCCATAGTTACCTAGCCCCAAGAAGGAGAAAACTGCAAAGAAAGCCTAAGATCTTCTCCCCATAGAGACAAATCTTCACTGGCTTCACTACATTGAGGCTATAGATTCACTTGATGGGAAGTTTGTTGAAAATACAAGTGAATAGGGTGTGTGCGGGAACAAGCCCTTGGTTAGAGGCTGTAAAAGAGAAGATATAAATGTGAAAGAACCTGTGAAAAGGTGAGGAGAATCTACTGGGAGAGAATAAAGGGTAGCATGAGAAGATTTAGGAAGTGTGGAGATATTCTGGGAAGTGTGGAGATATTCTGGGAGATATTTTGGGAAAAGTGAAGAGGTGGAGAGAATCAGGGAAAAGAGGTGGAGTGAATCATGGAGAAATCGGTGGGATTTGATGCTTGATGTAAACTCTATAAATTGAGGCATTGCCCTAATGAGAATTTGCTAGTTTTTGAGTATCCATGCCTACATTAATCTATTTTCCACTAATTATGTCTTAATTTATTTGCTAATCACTTTGTTAATGATGTTGATTCTAGTGTTTGATCCACCATAGCTCATCACAATGCTCAAATTTTATTATCTTGCTAATTATTTTACTAATTAGGATTAGTAGAAAATTATAATTTTTCCTCTTTTTTCAACTAGCCTCTGTACCCCCTGGTGGTGGAGGAGCTCTAGCTCCTTGCATAGTCAATCATTGGTCAACCCTTCTAGCCCAAGGTAGCTAACCCAAAGAAGCTTCAACTAGTTGAATCCACGCAGTAAACTGCCGGCGCATGAGGGAGAAATTACGAATTTGGCCAGCGCAGACTTTTTTGATGAAATTGCAGATCTTGTGCTCATCAAATCAAATTGCTTTAATTCCTCTTGGCCCAAGGTGTTTTCAAGCATTCTCTACAAGCTGGTGAAGATAGAATTCAATTTCATCAAGTCTACAGTGAGATCCAAGCTCTTCATCAAATCTGCAGGTGACTTTGGTAAAACAGAGATTAAGCTTTTAATATTTGGTCAAATCTTGTGTTTATTGGCTTAATCCTCTACTAGACTCATTTCTATTGATGCCTTTGAAAGCATTTGAGCTCATTTGAAGTCTAAGGCACCAGATCTGGACTCCCCGTATACTCTATTTTTTGTACACAAAATAATGGATTAATTTGCTAATCAATGATTAATCAATGCTAATCACTATATTTTGGTGCAATTGAGGGTTCAAATTAACCATTAGGTATCTGATACAAATCCCTATAACTTCAAATTGCAATTCGGAGTTGGTTTGATACTCCAACCATTCCGTACAAATTGGTTACCCTTGATTTAATGTAATTTCTGGTGATTTTATGCTGATTTGTTTTGATAAATTTGTTGTAATCATCTATTAATTACCAGATTGAGTTGTAAAAGGGTAGACACTGCCCTTGAATCTTGAAATTGGATCAAGAGGTAAGACCCCGTTCACATCACCCCATGAGTACAGCACAGGAAATAGCCAAATTTAATGGGGAGCAATTTTATACATGGCATACAAAAACCATGTATTTGCTCATGAGGAAAAATTTGTGGGGATTAGTTGAGGGAAGAGATGAATGCCCAGAGAGAGGAGAAAATGAGTGGAAGAGTAGGAATGAAAATGCATTGGGACTTATTGCACTCAGTTTAAATGATGAAATCATTTATCACATCATAGGGATACAATGGGCAAAAGATGCATGGGATGAACTCAATAAATTATTTGGCACACAAGCAAAAAATTCAAAGATAAATCTGTTAATGCAATTCTACAAATTGGACATGAAGGAAAGTGAACCTTTAATCACACACTTGAACAAATATAAAAGCATTAAGCAACAGCTGGCAGCTATTGGCAAAAAGATAGAAGATAATGAGGCACTAGCAGTGCTTCTGAAGAGTGTGGACAAAGGTGAATATGAAAACATTGTAGCAACACTAAAGAATGTACCTGAATTGAAGCTACACGAGATAGAAGCAGCTCTACTAGAGCAAGAGAGCAGAGGCAAACAGAAGAAATGGCTCGACTCAACAGCAAGAGAAGAAAAAGCATTCTTCACTCGAGGAGGATTCTCTCAAGGACGAGGAGGAAGAGGCAGAGTAGGAGGAAGGACCTTCACTTGCCACAAATGTGGAAAGCCAGGACACATGGCAAGAGACTGCTCTACAGCAAACTCAGTGGAGAAGGAACGACATCGACAAACTTCATGGAGGCTCCAAAGGAAGTGGAGTTGGATCATCTTTTCTGAGAGAGAGAGAGAGAGAGAGAGAGAGAGAGAGAGAGAGAGAGAGAGAGAGAGAGAGAGAGAGAGAGAGAGAGAGACCCCACAACCCAATGTAACCTACCCCAACAAAGTAAAACCACCTCTGAGCCACCGATGATGTAGGCCTTGTGGTAGATGTATGTGTGAGCACTTTAGTCAAGGTCACGGGCACTTATAGTAGCCTTGGACACATAGAGAGAGAGAATCTCAAGGACTATGGAGTTTAGGGACTTGAGGCACTGGTCGGCGGACTGTCAAGTAAGAAAGAAACTTGATATAGGGTCCAAGTGTGCTAAGATAACTTGAGGGGAGGAGTAGACACTAGTCACGGACTATCAAGTAAGGGGAGGCAAACTTGGTATAGGGTCTAGGTGTTCTAGGAGTATTCACTTGAGGGGAGGTGTTGAAAATACAAGTGAATAGGGTGTGTGCGGGAACAAGCCCTTGGTTAGAGGCTATAAAAGAGAAGATGTAAATGTGAAAGAACCTGTGAAAAGGTGAGGAGAATCTACTGGGAGAGAATAAAGGGTAGCATGAGAAGATTTAGGAAGTGTGGATATATTCTGGGAAGTGTGGAGATATTCTGGGAAAAGTGAAGAGGTGGAGAGAATCAGGGAAAAGAGGTGGAGTGAATCATGGAGAAATCAGTGGGATTTGATGCTTGATGTAAACTCTATAAATTGAGGCATTGCCCTAATGAGAATTTGCTGGTTTTTGAGTATCCATGCCTACATTAATCTATTTGCTAATTATATCTTAATTTGATGCTTGATGTAAACTCTATAAATTGAGGCATTGCCCTAATGAGAATTTGCTGGTTTTTGAGTATCCATGCCTACATTAATCTATTTGCTAATTACCCACTAATTACATCTTAACTTATTTACTAATTATATCTTAATTTATTTGCTAATCACTTTGTTAATGCTGTTGATTCTAGTGTTTGATCCACCATAGCTCATCACAATGCTCAAATTTCAACAAAGTTAACCTCAACAACGTCATTATTCAGACCAAGACTATGGTCCATAAAAGTGGATAGAAGCCCATGCGCTCCAAGCTCTACTATGACTAGATGCATGCTCAATAACGTCAAGGTTAATGTAGAGAAGGAAGGATAAACTCAAAGTGCTTGTTGATCCTTAAGGGAAATATTTAAGGCAAGTACTTGAGTACTTTAAGTCCTACAACATTGGGGACAAAGTGGTACACAATGAGAAGGCTCAAAGAATACCATAATAAGCCATAGGTCTTCATGACTTCATCCACCATATATTATGGAGATATTATGAGGCCCAAAGAAACTATGGGATCTCACAAAATCTAAAATATATCACTATTTCTTAATGGCTTTTAGCATGCGATTACATTTGATGCTAATTGGAAGTTTTATGTGTTTTTGTATGTGAGCCTAGAAGTGCATTTAATGCCAATCAAGTACTCTTAAATAAGAAAATTTTGCTTAGGGAAAAATTCTTCCTCAACACTCTCTTCTTCCATCTCCTCACTATCTTTGCTCTTTGTTAGGAGTAACATCATCAACTTCATTTGCTAGGATGGGGATATGTTCTCTTTACCTACTAAAGGGGAAGAACCCTCTCAGTTTTCTTCTTGGATCCTAAACATTATGAACCCAGAGAGTGTAAGTATCACGTGGAGCATAGGAAGCCTTATATCCTTCTTATTCTTAGAAATCTGAGTTCTCAAATGTTTTCTTTTGCAAGGAAATTTTCTTTTGTAGAGACTTACCACACTAGATGAATGGGAATTTTAGAACCCACATAACTGAAACTAAACACCTGAGGAGGAGGATAAGCCATGCCCTTATAAGCATCCTCCCTCCATAACCAAAATCAAAGGATAAGCCATGCCCTTATAAGCATCCTCCCTCCATAACCAAAATCAAAGGATAGATAAAAGTTCCAATGAACAAGATGGGAAACTACTTTGAAAGTGATAAAATGAAAGTCATATTACCTCTTGTGTACAAGGGGCATACAGTCTCTTCTTCCATCTCCTCACTATCTTTTTTCTTTAGGAGTAACATCATCAACTTCATTTGCTAGGACGGGGATATGTTCTCTTTACCTACTAAAGGGTAAGGATCCTCTTGGTTTTCATCTTGGATCCTAAATATTATGAACCGAGTGAGTGTAAGTATCACATGGCAAGCCTTACATCCTTCTTATTCTTAGAAATTCGAGCTTTGATATGTGTTCTTTTGCAAGGAAATTTTGTTTTATAGAGACTTACCTCACTAGATGAATGGGAATTTTAGAAGCCACATAACTGAAATTGAGCCTGAGGAGAAGGAGGATAAGCCACATAACTGAATGGGAATTTTAGAAGCCACATAACTGAAATTGAGCCTAAGGAGAAGGAGGATAAGCCATGCCCTTATAAGAATCCTCCCTCCATAACCAAAACCAAAGGATAGCCAAAAGTGGCAATGAACAAGATGGGACACTACTTTGAAAGTAATAAAATGAACGTCATATTTCCTGTTGTGTACAAGGTCCGTAAAGTCTCCATGATCTTGGATGGAGGTGCTGGTGAGCATAATAACAAAGGATTACTAGGAGGCTTGGGGGGGTAGCACCACTCATAGGCACACAAGACTTGTAGTGAACCTTGTTGAGACAAGAACACATCCAAACCCTTAGGATCTTGTGAGATATAAAGATCAATACCTTCAAATTAAGCTTCTCTAACACATATTCATTGGTGATGGATTTTTAGAGAAGAGGGTCAAACATGATGATCCTTGGAAGGCCTTACATGAGATAAGCAAGGATGGTTATTATTGGGAAAACAATCACATTTATATATTCAAAGGAAACCAATCCTTGAAGATAAACTTAAATACAAGGACTCATCCCATGAGTTGAGGCATTCTTTTGCCAACGAGTCTAACACATTTGTCTCTGAACCGCTCAATCTCACAACATGTGTAAATATTAAAACAAAATGATAGTGAAGATGAGAATAAGGACTATGAGCCTATCCCAAAGCTTGATGATGACTTTGAGGATTGGGTCCATGTCTTGGCAACCATGGACACACTTCCACAAAAGCTTGGAACAAGATTTGTGTGACTGGATAGGATGAAAATCACCTTCCTACTCATGCTTAATGTAGCCTCCCTTTTGGGAGCTAATAAAGACTTCGAAGCTCAAGCTAGGAGCAACTGGTGATGTATCTAACGAAGACTGCTCTACCAGAGGATCGACTTCTACATTGCCCATAGTTACCTAGCCCCAAGGAGAAAAAGACAAAGAAAGCCTAAGATCTTCTCCCCATAGAGACAAATCTAGATTCACATGAAACCTACTTTTGATGGGAAGTTAACCTCAACAATGTCATTATTCAATCCAAGAGTCTGGTCCATAAAAGTGGATAGGAGCCCATGCACTCCAAGCTCTGCTACTATGACTAGATGCATGCTCAATAACTTCAAGGTTAATGTAGAGAAGGAAGGATAAACTCAAAGTGCTTGTTGATCCTTAAGGGGAATATTTAAGGCAAGTACTTGAGTACTTTAAGTCCTACAACATTGGGGAAAAAGTGGTACACAATGAGAGGGCTCAAAGAAAGGCTCAAACAAGCCTAGGTGGAGAGCCACACACGCTTCCTATGTGGAGAGCCACACACGCTTCCTATGTGGCAGCCCCATCAGAGATCAAAGAAATAAATCTTGGTGGACCAAGGACCTAAGCATAAGACTCATAGCTCTCTTGTTCTTGTTTTCTATCTCAATGTGGGTAGGGTTATGCGAGTACCACTATTGTACTAGTGCTACCTTGGGAGGAACCGATGAAGGGTGGTAGTATCAGAGGTGGATATGATTATTTGGGGGGTCTATACAAGGCACTAGACCTTATGCCTACTAAGGAGTGGACTAGTAGGGTTGGCAATACCAATGGTTATCCTAGCATGAGGGTCCCGAAGTAGTCCACTCTACTAGGCTTCCTTGGTACCAATAATGAGCTATGTCATGGTTATTGTGGTGCAGACAAAACGAGCATAAAATTTTTATTGTCTAGGCCTTAACATGATTTTATTGATAAATTTCATATAAACCATATCTCTTCATGGAAATAGGTATGGGCATCCTGCTTAAGGTGCTAGTTGAGGGGCTAGCCTTGAGGGATTGACCTTGCTAGCCTAAATGGTTGAGAAAATTTTCTACCAACTTGTCCATACTCATATCCTTGACTAGGACTCTAGTTGGTGCTTTGGACACCTATGCCGATGAGGCTTTGGATGATGCATTGCCTATCTCTTGGTTCACGTAGATGACTTCTACATCCTTGTCTTGCAGATTATCTACTAGGTATATTGCCTCACAATAGTGCTCATTGAATATTTAGTGCCTAGACCAATAGAGATGGTCATCAAGCCTCTCATCTATGAGGCATAAATCGTCTAATATTCCATGGTGGGTGCTTCATCTCATGTGGAGATGAAGCACCTAGACCGATAGAGATGGTCATCAATGAGCGATAAATCATCTAGTCTTTCATGTTTGCTTCATCTCATGTGGAGATACTTAGTTCTAGAAATGTAATCCTTTATTGTTTCTCATATTTTATGTTATAGATCTATGATAGGGCTCCATTATCTGGCTGCACTAGGCGAGTATCCCATAATGAAAGTGTGTCCCATGACCTCATATCTCATGTGGAGATACTTAGTTCTAGAAATGTAATCCTTTATTGTTTCTCATATTTTATGTTATAGATCTATGATAGGGCTCCATTATCTGGCTGCACTAGGCGAGTATCCCATAATGAAAGTGTGTCCCATAATGTAATCCTTTATTGTTTCTCATATTTTATGTTATAGATCTATGATAGGGCTCCATTATCTGGCTGCACTAGGCGAGTATCCCATAATGAAAGTGTGTCCCATGACCTCATAGCTTGTCTTTTCATGTGGGTTTAAAGACCTAAACTACTAGCCTACTTTGCCTTCAAGGCAACATTCAAATGAATAGATATTAGTGGGATCATCAATCCATCCCATGGCCTCACAAATTTGATCAAACTTCCCTAGGTAATGAATAGGACCTCCAATTTCATCAAATTTGGTCATCATCCTTGAGATGTAGATTGGCTTGGTTTTGCCCTACTCTGAGCCTCTAGATGGTATGTTTATTGCAACCCCCTTTCTATTTCAAATGACATCCCCTTAGCATATCTTCTATGTATTATTCATATTGTGGGGGAACATAAGGAGGTAGTTACCTGAAACCCTCTGCTTCATGGTATGGAATCTGTTGCCCTATGGGGTTAGGTTGTGTGCTTTCTAATGAAACTTATCCTGGCTTTTAGGTTGCAGACTAAAAGATGCAGGAGGGGAGAAGAGAGCTTAAGCTCTTGCAAGCACACGCTCACTCACACAAACCATAGAAGAGAGTACACAAGGTGAGAGGCTGAAAATTCTTCTTCTTCTTCACGCAACAAAAGAGGTCTAGAAAGAAGATAAAGTGACTAACACACATAATAGAGTACATACAAGCGATCCATAATGTGAACACTCTAAGAGGAGTGAGTAGATGTGGACTAGTCGATGTAGTCCAGCTGTAGAATCTCTGGTGAAGATATGTCGGTGCCAGCTACCAAACCCGCCAGTGATATAAATGTCAAACAGCCATGCTGGCGTCTCGTGAGTGTCAGCTCTCATGTTGAGCCCTTCTTCTCTTTTCTGAAACTTCTGGTGCTGACCAATTTACTCCACATTCTCCTAAGTTTGGGCATAACATCTCAACTCTCCCCCTCACGCTTAACTCCAGCTCATGAACTCCAAGCATGTCTTAAAATATGCAAAGCTTCTCAACTCCCAAGGCCTTCGTGAAGATGTCAGCAATTTGATCATGTGTGCTAACGTAGGCCAAGTCAATGTCGCCTGCCAAGACTCTCTCCCTCATGAAGTGGTAATGTACCTCAATGTGTTTTGTCTGCGCATGAAAAACTAGGTTCCTAGTCAACTGTATACTGCTAAGATTATCACAATATATGACAACCTTTCTCTCCACATGCAACTTCAAATCAACAAGTAGCTTGCATAACCAAGCTACCTCACATGCTGCCACTGCAGCTTCTCTGTACTTTGCCTCTGTACTCGACAAGGCAATTGTGGGTTTCTTCTTGCTGCTCCATGTCACAGCAACACTCCCCAATGAAAACATAAATCCACTGGTAGATCTCCTGTATGAAATGCTACCTGCCCAATCTACATTTGTGTACCCATATAGCTCCAATGGTACACTTGCTGCATAAAACAATGCATAATCAACAGTGGCCCTCAAGTATCGAAGTGTACATCGCACACTGTCAAGATGTGGTTTACTGGGAACCTGCATAAATTGGCTCTCGAAGACAATAGTGTAGCTCAAATCCAGCCTACTAATCGTGACATAGATCAGACTCCCCACAATCTTCCTGTACATAGTGGGATTCTCCAACACATAACCTGCATCCGCACTAAGCTTGCCATTTTGATCTAATGGCACTGAGATTGGGTTACAATTAGCCATCCCATACTTGGCCAACATGTCCAATGCATACTATCTTTGTGATAACCAAATACCCTCAGGTGTGCGAATGACCTCAATTCCCAAAAAATAGCGCAGATCTCCCAAATCCTTCATCTCAAACTTCCTTTTGAGAAGACTTTTTACATGCTCAATCTCTTCCAAGTTGTCGCCCCCAACAATAAGATCATCTACATATATGGTGATGATCACAATACCCTTATCACTCTTGTGCACATACAAAGAGTGATTTGCATCTGCCATATGAAATCCAATAGTGACAAGATACTCAGCAATCTTGTTATGCCATGCTCGTGGAACTTGCTTCAGCCCATACAAGGCCTTACGAAGCTTACATACATACTCTGGGTGACCTGTATCCTTAAAACCTGGCAGGCTGATCCATATACACCTCTTCTTTGCAAGTCACCATGTAAGAACACATTTTTTACATCCATCTGGATGTAAAAACTAGCCTTTAGCTGCAGCCACCGCAATCACAACTCTCACAGTTGCCATCTTTGCAACTGGGACAAATGTCTCCTCATAATCAATCCCATGTGTCTGTGCATATCCTTTGGCTACCAATCTAGCCTTGTATTTGCTTATGCTACCACCACTGTTATGTTTCACCTTATACACCCACTTACAGCCAATAGCTTTCTTGCCTTCAGGCAATGGCACCAAATCCCAAGTCTCATTTCCATACAATGTATCCATCTCCTCATCCATAGATTTATCCCAACACACATTTCCAACAGCTTCATCAAAACATGCAACTTGCACAACTTTTGCCATATATTCATAGTGATGTGCCACATAACCATCATAAGAAGTCAACCTCTGCACATGATTTTTTACTCTTCCAGATCTTTGTAACTTTGCAATCATGGCTTCCATGGCCTTCTTCACACTAGGTGTTCTCATTGCTGGAATCCCAAGCTCCTCGTCATCATCAAGTATACCTAGGGACTCAACCACTTTCTCTTTGCCTTTATGTGATGTACCAAGTACATTTTTAGGACTAGTATTCTAACAAGCAGCCTGCCACTCCATGGTCTATCAACAAAACCACTAGATGAGGACTCTCCTAGTCCACTCAATGACTGTGATTGCTGACTTACATCATCCCCAACAACATCCTTTTCAGCAGCATACCAGCTACTCATCTCATCAAATACAACATCCTTTTCAGCAGCATACCAGCTACTCATCTCATCAAATACAACATCCCTGCTTACCCTCAATTCACGTGTAGCAGGATTATAACACCTATATCTCTTTTGATCAAGGGAAAACCCAATAAACACACATTTTTCTGCTTTTGGATCCAGCTTGGTATGTAACTCATCTCGCACATGCACATATGCAATACATCCAAAAACTTTCAAGTAAAACCTCCAAGCCTGGAAGTTATTCTTGTTAAGTTTCTCTGCACAACAATCTGGTTTATTCCATCATTGACATCTTTTTTGCAACACCAATTTACCAGCAACAGCACTCTTGCTTGACCTGCACAAACTGTTGTATTCTCTGCACAGCGGTACTATACTGCACCCAAATTGTCACAACCAGTGACAATTACTTTGCATACATACACCCAAATTGTCACAACCAGTGACCTTACTTTGCATACATACACCCAAATTATGGTAGCTTTGAGACCTTTTTGCTACTCACACAGTGTCCGCACAACCAGTCGCCCTTCCTGTAGTTCCAAAAATAGAGTTCTGCATAGAATCAAAACTTACCCATGTAGTACTTGTTGTGAACACCTGTGAATTGAAAAACGGAGGTCCAAACGTGATCGAAACGCGTTTTCAGCCCAAAAAATGGTATCTAATAAGACAATATAGTTGACCTATAGCTTTCCTCCCGCGAAGAAAGCTCCTCAATCGGAGTTCATTTGCCGATGCCTCCCGAAGAGCTCTCAACAAGGGTATAGTAGCCAACACGAAGGGGGAAGAGTAGATGAAGCTCTTACCCTCGTACCGCTTCCTGTGCTTCTCTTGCTTGCTACGCAACCCTTAGCATTATGAACCACGCTCTAATACCATGAAAATATGCACGGGAAAAGAGAGCTTGAGCTCTTACAAGCACACACACACTTACACAAACCCTAGAAGAGAGCACACACAGTGAGAGGCTGAAAAATCTTCTTCTTCTTCACACAATAAAAGAGGTCTACAAAGAAGATAAAGTGACTAACACACATAATGTTGAGATATCGAGCTCATCTACTAGTGAGGCGGTGGACACTGATGACTGGGGGATAGGCCCCACACTTACACCACTAGCATGGTTGGTGAGATCATGGGTGATATGCGGTCAGTGGGATGACAGGCTGTGTGACAGCCATTCTAGAGACTGGCATAGTTATAGCGCCAACTCATTTAGTTGACGCCAACGCATTTAGTTGGGTTTACACTATAGAGAACCCTAGTATGTATCTCGTATGTATTTGGTTGAGTACCTTTTCATATGGTGTGTACTCTTATCTTTGTATATGGTGTGTTGAGTGTTGTGTGAAGAAGAAGAAGATTTTCAGCCTCTCACCTTGTGTGTTCTCTTTTAGGGTTTTGTGAGAGTGTGTGCGCTTGCAAGAGCTCAAGCTTTCTTCTCCCCTACATCTTTTTATAGTATCAGAGCAGCCTGGTTCATGCTAAGGGCTGAGCTACAAGCAAGAGAAGCACAGGAAGCAGTACAAGGGTAAGAGCTTCATCTACTCTTTCCTATTTGTGAGCCGGTGGTCACTTCTCAGGCGACTTAACTGCGCGAAAGATCTTACAATCAGGGTATTGGTGGCCCACTATGTTCTAAGACGCATCACTCTTTGTGAAGGGTTGCGATGAATGCCAACGATATAAGAAACCCCAGAGGAAAGATCAGATGCCCCTACATCCGATCAAAGTAAACCAACCATTTGAAAAGTGGGGTTTAGACTTTGTAGGTCCAATTAGTCCAGCGGCCCGAAACACACAATCTCGCTATATTATTGTGGCCACTAACTATATGACCAAATGGGCTGAAGCGAAAGCGACACGTAAGGCAGATGCGAGGACAACAGCCAAGTTTCTCTTTGAAAATATAATCACACGATTCGGTTGTCCTTTTGAACTTGTGAGTGACAATGGTACGCATTTTATAAATGAAGTGATTAAGGAGCTCACAACAAATTTCATGATATCCCATCATAAATCTACTCCTTACTATCCGCAAGCGAATGGCCAAGCCGAGAGTACCAACAAGACTTTAATCTCTATTTTGACAAAGACAGTTGAAGCTCATCGCACGGATTGGGATCTAAAGCTTACGACAGCTTTATGGGCCTATCGTACTGCGTACAAAGTGGCTATTAATTGCACACCATTCAAAATGGTATATGGCCAAGAAGCAGTCATGCCGTGGGAATTTGTCATTCCAAGTCTTCGTGTTACTACTCAAGAGGGTTGGGATGGTAATCCCTTAGCAGAACGTCTGTATATCCTTGAGCGACTAAACGAAGAAAGACAATTGGCTGTATACAATGCCCTTGTGGAGAAGGATAGAAGGAAAAAATGGTTTGATCGCCATCTAAAGGACAAGGACATCAAGGTTGGGGATAAAGTCTTGATGTATGGAGTGCGAAACGAAAAGAAGAAGCTCAAATATGCTGGTAAGGGACCGTATAGAGTATGTGAAATTACACCGCAAGGTACCATCAGAGTGGAGACTCTCAACGGAGTTGAAACCATTGGATTCCTTAATGGGAGTAAATTCAAAAGATACTATGACCCCCTGAGCCAGGAGGAGTTACACGCAATCCATCAAAAGAAGGCAGCTAAAGAACAAGCTGAGCTTAAAAAGATACAAGCAAGAGTCGAAGCCAAAGAACGTCAACAGCGTGCTAGGAGACAACGAGAAGCCTACTTGGGAATTACGCAAGTATTTTTCGAGGAAGCAGAGGAGGATGTATTAGAATCTGACCCACCTCTAAGATACCCAATTGAGTTACAGAGTCCTTACGGGGAGGTACTATATAATGCATTATTGGATACAGGAGCTCAACACAATTTGCTATCATATGGCGTGTGGTGTCAACTGGGAAAACCACCTTTAACCAAGAGTTCTATCCAAGTTCAAGGAATCAACAAGAAGAAAACCCCTGTCTCAGGAATTCTGCACACTCCGGTTGCTTATGACAAGGGAACCATAATTCAAAGCTTTTTGGTTATGCCTGCTGGTACCATGGAAGGGACTGTAATCTTAGGGCGCAAATGGATGATGGCCACCAAGTGCAATATCGATTGGGCAACCAGACAAGTCACAACGCAAGAACCAACACTAGGTCTGACCGCTCAAAATCCCGCACCTAAGTCATCCACTCAAATATTAGATAATGAAAAATCACAAAGTCCAGTGGCAAAACCATCTTCGATTGTTGGCCACCCCTCTAACGCTTCAACGCCAAGAGTGGAAACAGGCAAGGTGGTCCCTAAAGCTTTGCTTACTATGCCAAAGAGTACATACAAATGGGTCCCCAAAGCTTCGCTAACAGCTACTTCCCCTGCTCAATCTCCTTCAGCCACCAAGAAGCCTCGTAAAAGGAAAGCAGCTACCCACCTGAAAAAGGGCAATGTAACATCACGATGGATCCCAAAAAAATTATTAGTAGCCCAAGGGTACTACGAGGGAAATGACCAGATTTGGGTCCCTAAACATAAGCTGAATCCCTCTACATCACTTGTAAAACCTTGCAAACCAATTGTTGCCACCCCAACGATAATTCAAGATCGTGGTAAGGAAAAGGTAACAGAGTGCTCCACACCACTTCTTCCAGAGTTAGTTTGGATTCCCAAACGATATCGATCATTACCACCTAGCTCAGGAAGGGGGGAGCCACATGAAGCTTCTAGCTCCTCATGCCAGGCACACGCTGATATAGAAGTTTCTACATGCTCTACACCTACTCTTGCCAACACCCAACAAAAAACCGATGAGTCTACGTCTCCCCTTGTAATAGTATCATCGGAAACCATTTCCTCCATTCGTTAATGGGAGCGTACACTACCATCTCTGCAATTGGATGTGGCCACAAGGGTCATAAAAAGCTATCTGCCCACATCACAACCTATGACCCGCTGGACAAATTGGTTCCAAAAGAGGCTACAACATCATTGCAAATAATATGATCTACCCAAGGAAAGGGGGAGCATGTACTCACGCTCGACATTCTAATGCTTCCTCCTTAACCTTCTCCCCTGACCATGTAATTGCCAAATTCAAGGGGATGTATATATATAGCTTCATACATTTTATTTTATTTTATTTAAAAAAAACAAAGAAAAGAAAAACAAAAAATAGTAAAAAGAGCAAGAGCACAAAAACAAGCGAAATATCCGTATACAATCAAGAACTAGATTGACCTGTCATAAACCTACTGATGCTATATCTGTGTTGGAGATATAGCAGATGCCCGATCATCATACACTTCACCCACTCCTACCTTTGGTGAGAGGTATCATCTATACCTTTCTCAGATATTCCACATGTGCTATCCTGTAATTGAAACTGAATGGGATCATATAGATGTACTAGCCAGAGAAGAAAATGTTGAGGAATTAGAATGGCTAATTCGCCTATTGACCATGACTGACCCCTACTCCGTAGAGGACATATCCCCGATAGCCCAATGCTTTCCTTTTCCACAAGATGACTATCCTCGCATGGTTACATTTTTGATGAGTTTATGTGGATGGGAAAATGAAAAGGAAATATCTGACAACGATGAATGGACGGATGAAACTCATGGCACTACTGAGGTTGACTTTATTTGTTTGGATGATGCGGATAGAGGCTTAGCCTTAGGGCTAGAGCCAGGACTCTACAACATCCTCTTACCGTATCCTCAGTAGTAGTGTGGTGACTGGTAGGTAGGTTAGCGTTTTCAAGTTTTTTCTAGTTCAGATTCCTTAAACAAGTCTTGAAATTTTCACACTGATGTGCCTCTCGAGGTATAGTGCTTGTTAGTTGATTGTACAGGTTAAACAGTTTGAGGTGGGTTCGCTTCCAAGTCCAGAGACTGCCACAACGTTCATCAAAATATATCTACATCAAATTGCAAGCTGTCTCGTCAAATCAAGGAGATCTCCAATTACAGGTGTAATTCTTCCATACCCACTCTCTTTCGTTTTTACTGTTCAATCAATTGCATAAACTATAATGCATGACTACATGGAAATTGTCAATGTACTACTTAGTTTTTGAAGTTGCTTGCATGCTAGTGTAAATCATTAATGAGCTTAACTTTATTGGAAATATTCCTAGGCAGCATGACGTCTTTAGTTAACCTTGGAATACAATTGTCTTAGGTCTAGGGTAAAACCATCTTAATGTTTGACACCTGGCCATGTGTGTGTTGACCTCTAGGACATAGCTATTACCCCTTTGTCGAAAGGATGCAAGACAAATTATAGTTCAGGAGCGAGGATCAAAAGAAATAGATTTAAAAAAAAAAGCCTACAATAAATGGCAATACAAGTCTATGATGTGCTTTAATGTTGGCCTATCGCCTTATTGATACTTGGTAGGCGAGGAGTATTCTACTCCAAACCGATGCCTTGGTTGGTAGGGGGTAGCCTTGCCTAAAGTGAGCTAATAGATTCCTGGATAATGCCTTGTGTTAAACATGGTACCAGGATCGATGTTAGTTTTGCCTTAGGAAGGTCGCCATTGTGTAAAAATTGTCACGTGCATTTAAAAAAAAAAAAAAAAAGAAGGCAAAAGGCTCCTGTAACTCTAATGTTTCTTGTGTCCCTAGACTCGTGGTATTAACTTGTTCTTAGAGTAGACACAGTGTGGTCATCTGTTTATTTATTAAGCTTGGTTATTTACCTTGACTTAGGCCAGTTATAAACCTTGATTAAACTTTGACACCTTGCTGACTCTTGATTTACTTTCAATAATTTTAAACTCCTGTTAATTTGCTACACTAGCTCATTCATGTGACCCTTAAACTAAGTTCTCATCGCAACATCCATTGTGGTCTAACATGCTTGAATTTCTACACTTTATATCTTTTGAATTCTAGCATACTTTCACTCTACTTCCCTATTTTGCAGACGGTCTACCACAACAACCCTCTCGAGCTTACCATACCATAGCTTCCGAGGACGGAATCTACATCAGGAAGGGGGGCATGTTAACCCATGGCGGACGCACTATGTTTTACGTCATTAATTTAAATATTCTGAGTCATGGGCCGGGCTTGTCGTCGGCACCATATGTTAAGGATAAAGGGATTGGGTGATCGCCGATGAGAGGCGCACCTTGGATATCAGTAGGATAAGGGTTAAGGTCGACCGGCCATGTATGGGCGCCCAAGTGTGAACGGCCAAGTCACCTATATGAGTCAAATGTAACCCTAAAATCCTCATTCTCATGTGTTGTGAATACAAGAGTGCTCTTGCCTTATCTCTTTGGTTTCCTTCTCCTGCGTGTGTGTGTGAGAGAGAGAGAGAGAGAGAGTGAGAGAGCGATCGAGCACTGTGTAGCGGCACGGCGATGGAGAGGCGGTAGAGCGGCGCGACGGCGGCTCCTCCTTCACGGCTGCGACGTGGGAATCCTTCAAGGCGGCGGTTGAGCGGTGAGTGACACACCCTTTGGCATTCTGTTGGAGCTTCCTTCCCTGGTTGTATGCTTGCAGCCATTCGTGGCTCGCATACGGTGTCTGGCAAGTCCCCAGCTACGACCTGTGCGACAAAAGCGCACACTTCCCAATCTCATATGCTAGTCGACAATTGAACAATGCTGAGAAGAATTATACCACAACAGAAAGAGAAGGTTTGTCCATGATATATGCAGTGAAAAAGTTTCGCCATTACCTTTTGGAAAACAAATTCATATTTTTTGTGGACCATCAAGCATTGCTATATTTGGTGAATAAGCCTTGTGCAACTGGAAGGATTGTGAGGTGGTTTATCATCCTTCTTGAGTTTGATTTTGAAGTGGCAATCTGAAAAGGAACAACTCATCTTAGGGCAGATCATTTGTCTCGAATCACCTTTGGCGAAGCTCCTGTGGGTGTGGATGATGATATGTTAGATTCAACACTTTTCCTTGTAGAGACAGCTCCTAAATGGTCTGAATCCATCTTGGAAATTTTGACAAGTGGGTAGATAAAACTAGCGGGTCCTAATGTGGACCTATGGCGACCATTCAAGTTAATCTCAAGGAGATTATATCGTCAAGGTAATGATGGAGTGTTGCGGCTTATACCTAACCCTGACCAATATGAGGAGATCTTGTAATGGGCACATACGGGTATCGGTGGAATCCATGCATCAGCTACTACTTGTGTGCGACGTATATCTCAGGATGGGCAATGGTGGCCTACCATGCATGCGGATGCTGAAAAATTTGTTTGTAACTGTGCTTCATGTCAAATTCAACAGCCAATTCATAATGTCACATTATTTCAAATTTCAACTACACCAAGTTGGAGTAAGTATATTGTGGACTATCTTCAGCATGGTCATACTGATCAAAAAATTCCTAGATATCGAAAGTATGCTATTGAAGTTGAAGCGGCAAACTATATGCTGATAGAGGGCCAACTCTACAAGAGGGGCAAGGATGGCAACTTACGCATGTGTGTATGTGAAGCTGACTACTTGAAAATCTTGACTCATGCACATGCAGGTGTTGGGGGTGGACACTTTTCGGGCAATACCATAGCTAAGTTGATTAGGTGGTCTGGGCTTTGGTGGCCAACCTTACAAATGGATGCCGAAGAATATGTAAAACGTTGTGACGATTGTCAAAGGACCAAACCTCCCATCACAAAGGACAATATGCCATTGCGGCCTATGTTAAGCACACGTGCTTTTGCAAAATGGGGTATTGATTTTGTCGGTCCCATTAAACCTCCAGCTCGTTGTCAGGCTAAAATCTGAGAACTGTTTTGGGTCAGTGTACATATGGTGCGTGTGGTGTGTGAATAAAATTTGCCCTGAATGCCCTGGCAAGTGTACAGGCCGAGTGTTTTGGCAGAAAGCTGGTTTATGCACGTGTTTTGTTTTCCGGAGCAGACGCTGGAGTTTGGAGTTTTATGGCAATTGTGTGGTGTGCGGGTGGTTACTAAATGCAGGGCACCGCGACGACTGGCAATTGCAGATTTGGAAATAAGGATGCTGATGAAGACGGCGGGCAGTTCTTGTCATGCTTGGAAAGTGTGGGCGCAGTATGTTCATCTGAATGCAAGGAGAAGAGGGGGCCCTTGTAGCATTGTATGGCTATTTTGAGGCTTTAATCAAAAATAAAAAATATAATGTAAAATGGCCAATTTAGAGAAGGCCACGTGGGAATTGTAGGGGCTGCTAGCTTGTTATCTCGAAGGTGGCCAGCACGTGAGGGAAAGGTGGCGCTTCGAAGGTTGCAGAAGAGGGGTCACCGTTTATGCCTCGGAGGAAAAAGCCCAGTCGGTGTTCAGCAGGCAAAGAAAGAAGAGCCGGGGGCCTCGTCAGTGTTGGTGCGACGGGCGCTGCAGAAAAAGACGCCAGAGAGAGAGGAAAAAGCCAGAGGGCTCGTCGCCTTGCGAGTGGGCTGCAACGCACTGAAGGGTCGTCGCCTTGCTGAAACGGGGCCGACTGGGGAGGCCTATTGTGAAGACAGAGAGCCGGGCATAGAGAGGAAGCGGCCGCCTTGAGAGAGAGGACTGTGTGCAGCCAGAGGCGCAGAAGAGAAAAGAAGTGAAGAGTGCGCTACAGACGGGCGAAGAAGTGCTGATGTGAGGGCTGTGGCTGGCGCGCAGGTGAGGGGACCCTCTGGGGCGTAGCTACAAAGCTGCAGAAAAAGAGACACCAGGGAGAGGGGGAGCCGGTAGACTCGTCGCCCTGCTCAGAGGTTGAAGCTGTGGGAAAGAGAGGTGTGAAAGCCGCCTTGGTCGACAGAGGCAGCCGACTGGTGTAAAAGAAAGGCGCTTGGTAATAGAAGGCTCAGGTAGCAGCAGCTTCCAAGACTTGAGGCCGGGAGAGGGCCACAGAGGTTGGCGACCTGGGGATCGTGATCCAGAGGAGAAAGTGGCAACTACAAGGCGTGAGGGGGCCCTACGTGGAAAGTTAGCTGGCGCTGCAGGTAATGGCCGCCTAGCGACTGGGGAGGCCGAGAACTGTGTACATGAAGTTGCCGGAGAGAGAAGTGGGAAAGAGAGGTGTGAAGGCCGCCTGGTTGATGTGCAGCTGAAGTGAAGGCTGGTGTGAAGCCGTATGTGTGTTGATTCTAAAGAAGGCTGGTGACAGTACAGAAGAGACTGCGGGCCTTGGGTGATGGTCTAGTATGGGCTGGTGATTGGAGCTGCAGAGAAAGCTGTTTTTTAGGAAGGAACTGAAGAAAATGTGGCTTGGGCTAGATATCTAAGGATGCTGCGGTGAGCAGTTGGTTCGTGGTGCTGAGGATTGTGCAGAGGCTCTGGTGGTTGGTGAAGCTGCTAGTCACGACATACAGAGAGTGGGAGCTGCTGAGTGAAGGTTAGCTGGTGTGGGTGCCTTCTGGAGAGAGTAGCTAGTCTTGTGTGGGCGGTGATTGCAGGCAGTGCGTGGATGCTGACCAGAGAGGGAGCCTTGGGTTTTTGTGTGGGTTGGATGCAGAAGTGGTGCTGATGTGTGGGCTGGAGACAGTGGGGCTCGCCTACGACAATTGGCAGGTAGCAGCTGGAGACAGAGAGTAGCCAGGCTACAGAGAAAGAGAAGAAGGGTTGCTGGTGTGGGCGCCCTCTGGAGATTACAGGGACCGGGAGACAGAGGCTCGGTTGTCAGACGCAAGGGTGTATTCCCTTGGCAGTAAATCCTAGCCAGAGTCCTGGTCTTTGGTGTATTTTGTTGAGTTTGTACATGGTTGATGCTGTATATGTTTTTTGTTGAATGATCATCTGTCCTTCATGGTTCTGAGCTGTCATATGGTGTGGGTGGGTGGCGAATGGTGAGAGAGTGTTCCAGCCGGTGGCTGGTGGTGCCCCGTTCGTGGTAGTTTTTCCAAGTTTGGGAGGTGGAAGAGCTATAGAGGCAGGTTCTTTCTTCTTTTTTTCACCTCACACTCGTCACATGCATGCCGAATATATTATAGTCGCAACTGACTATTTGACCAAATGGGTAGAGACAAAGGCTACAGTCAAAAATGATGCCATAACCACAGCCAAGTTCTTATATGAGTACGTGTTTACACGCTATGGCTTACCTATGAAATCGTTAGCAATCAAGGTGTGCACTTTGTGAATGAGGTCATAGAGTTTTTGCTTCAAGAATTTATGGTAATTCACAAGCTTTCTGCACCCTATCATCCCCAGACCAATGGACAAGCTGAGAGTACTAACAAGATTCTCTGCATAGCACTTACAAAGATTGTTGAGGGACATAGGACTGATTGGGAGCAAAAGTTGCACTCAGTTCTTTGGGCATATAGGACAGCCTATAAAACATCTATGGGTTGGGCACAACCCCATTTGAGCTTGCTTTTGGGCTAGATGCAATTCTTCCCATTGAATTTCTTGTACCTACTCTATGAGTTGCTAAACAATTGGACTGGACTGGTCATGAGCTTTCACAACGCATTGATGAATTGGAAAAGCTTGATGAGACCCGCTTATTAGCGGTAATGGGGATGTATGCTGAGAAGAGGAGACAAAAGCAATGGTATGATAGAAATGTAACAACTGGCCGATTCAAAAAAGGGGACCTTGTGCTCTTGTACACACTTAAGAAGCATAAGAGAAAGCTCAAGAAACGTGGCCTAGGACCGTTTGTGATTAATGAGCTTACTCCAAGTGGTGCAGTGCATTTAGAGACACTAGAAGGTAAGCAAATGCCTAACTTCATTAATGGAAGTCGTCTCAAGAAATACAATGAACCATTAACTGAGGCCATGCTTCAACAAATGCATGCTGCACACACACGAAAAGAAGCACATGACCTACTTAAACGTCAGGCTCAAGAAGAGGCTAAAGCTAGAGTTGCAAAAGCCAAGGAGCATCGCAAGGCTTCTATGTTGACCTTACAGTTGACTACTGATGAACAATATGTCGATCCTTTCAATATTCAAGTGTGTCTTCATCTTCATGAGACTACCTACTTTGTCTTTGCCTTAATTGACTCTGGTGCAGATTATAATGTTCTCTCGTTTGACACATGGATAGCCTTGGGACAACCAACACTTGTGCACATTCCTATTGACTTACGAAGCTTCTCAGGTGAAGATAACCCTATAGAGGAAAAATGTGTCATTATGATGTCCATTCAGGATCACCAGATGTCAGTTTCCTTTTATGTGGCAAGTAAGTCCAAGGCAGTGGTAGAGGCGGTTCTGGGTCGATCATGGTTAAGTGCTACCAATTGTTCATTAGATTGGAAGAATAGACAATACAAATTGCAAATTGATTCTGATTGCGTATTGGGATCTGCTACTCCAAGAGCTTTATCATGTCAAAAGGGTGGTGTTTCTACCTTACACAACCCACTTTCAAAATCTGCTCTGGAAGCTCCAACACAAATGATATGGATAATCGATGAGTCCTCAAGTGAGGGCCATGGCTGGCATGTTCCAACTACTTTAGTCTCACTGCTCAAAGAAGGCCAGGCAAGAAGGAATTATCAATTTGGCTACCCAAAGATGCATACAAACTTGTACCATCTGGCCTAGTTGCTAAGCCTCCTAAAAAGCACATCTTTTCCAAGCCTAAACCTCAGATTATTACTCGTTGGGTCCCAAAGTATGTTCTTAAAGCACAAGGCTATTATGAGGGTACAACAGCACTTTGGCTTCCCAAATGCCATGGTTTGCTAGGGGTAAAAGAGTGTATCAATAAGATTCCAAAAGCCACCCTTGGTTTTCCATATCAGTGGGTGCAAAGGAAATCAACACAACCTCTTCAAGATAGGATAGGTGGTTGTGATAGCACCTACAAATCTCCTTGTGTTGACCTTCCCAAAACATGTATTGAATCACCAGTTATCCCAATTTCTCCTTGTTACACAATTCCACCATCAAATTGTGTACCTAAGACAAATCCAACTTTACATGAGTCTCCTTTGAGCATAGATTCTAGCACTTCAATGCCTAAATCCTCTTATCTTGCTCAAATTCCTCGACAATTGCTAACCCTCCCACCTCTTAAGAAGGACATACCCAAAACCAAAGGTAAGGCATTAACACTATAATTAAAGCTCTTTGGTAGATCAGTGTTTGAATAGTGTGGTTCCTTATGCCTTTAGGGGATTCTTTTTGAGATGATCTTATCTAAAATGTTTTTGATTGGGATTGTAATGATGGATATGAGTGTTTCTAAATCTCATTGTTCTACGTCCAGATAACTCCTGATGAATACTTGGCGAGATACATGTCCACCATGCATTGACCCTGATAGTACTCAACCTGAACATCACGGGGGTTATAGTGCTCCTCTTTTCAAACTCATTCTAGGTACTTTTATGCTCCCTTAGGTAAAAATTGCTGTGGGCATCACTTTGGCACTTTATTCTATCAACAGCATCACCCATTTCCACATTATCAAGAGTGTGCACGACTCGTATTAGGAGAAGCTTCACACATTTGTTGGATATGCCGCTCTTACTTTAGACGATATGGCACGGGCTTAATGAAACAAATTGTGGGAATTACACCCCAACGCCATAACCTTCTTAATGTGAGAATACCAGAGAGAGGACCAAATCAACGTAGATTACCTGAGGAGGTTCAAGCACAACAATGGAGGGGTACATGCATAAATGACTTGCAACCACCTATCTTGCAAGCCCTCCTTCCCCAAGCCTCAACATGTCAATTTTGGATCAATATGAGTACCTATATTGAGCAGTTCCAAAATCAAAATTGTCTGTTTAACCTTCCCATAGAACCAATGCCATATTTTAGCGAGGAAGCACTCCTTCCTCTACCACCTTCTCCAGCGGCCGGTTTTTGTACAGGGTTGTCCTTGCATCCTGAAGTGATTGATACCATCTTTCCAGCAGAAGTGGACACAGATCCACCACCAGTGCAAGGGTAAGCTCATCGACTCCACAATAAGATCAACAAGCCAGGGCACTTTTCTCCCACTGGGTTTTTTTCCCTCGGCTATATTCGGTGATTGGCACCAATAACAAATTTTATTCCTTTCTTTTCTTTTCTTGTTTGTTAATAAACATTTTGCAAAGATCTCAGCTAAACAAGAGCATACAAACACGCCCCAATAGTCCACCTACCGTGCACACAAATTAGGAAGGGGGGAGACATACAATGCCTATAAAGAGCAAAGAGAAGCAATCTGCACAACATCAACAATGCATCAATGCAAACGCACAACATCAACGAGCATTACAACAGGTGTATTCAAATCATAATCTTTTGTTCTTTATGTGCTTTTAACTTTTGGATATATTGTTTGCATGTTCACACACAGTTGGCTGGTTTAAGTTTTAAATTAGTTGTTATAATGTGGTGAGTGATTTCTAGATTCTTAGAGGACTTAGTAGAAGGTATTTCTATTTAAAGACGGTGTAGGATATATACCAACGGAGTATGCCAATTTCTTATGCTCTCGAAGTATATTAGTTATTCCTAGTAGTGGTAGCTACCTCTTAGGTATGGGCTAGGTGCTAGGATTAATAAAAAAAATTTACGAAAATCATGACCTAAAAAATATATACAAGTGAATCGAGACATGAAGTGTCTACAGCCATGTGGAATGCTTGGTAAGACCTGGGGTTGTCTTAGCACCTTGGGGCCGATGCCTTGGTTACCATGGGGTGAACACTGACGTCTAAAGATTTAGAAAAAAGACCTTCAAGGAATCTATCGCCTTGATAGATGTTGGTAGGACTCTGGGGTATATTATGGGCCCTCGAGACCGATGCTCTCATCTTCATGGGATACTCCTTATGTCAAAAAGAAAGAAAAGGGTCTGTTGCCGTTGAGATACTTAGCGGCCTTTAGATTCTCTTGGCGGAGGTCTCTTGGCCATTGCTTGGGTCTCATTGGGATGGAACCTTGCTCTTTATCATCTTTTACACACACACCAAAAAAAACAAAAGAAGAAGAAGAAGAAGAAGAAGAAGAAGAAGAAGAGGTCCAATCACCATTGCTCATATTTAGGAGTAGGTTTGCCACTTAGAAATAACTTAAATACTTGTAGGACATTGAGACTACGGTCATAACCTGCGGTGTACATGCACACTTGCCTTTGCATCGCACTATCTACCACTTAGTCTCACTTTGACTAGTCTTTACTCACCTATTTTAGCACTCTTTAAAACTCTAATCAGCCTTTCACTTGTATGCTCACGTGTGAGATTGTCATTGCTGGTTTTTTTCTTTTCTTTTCTTTTCTTTTCTTCAATAAAAAGCTTTACTTGTATCCATTGTTTTTTGTAGCTTTTGCTTCTACCGCGCTCGAGGACGTGCACAAAATAGGAAGGGGGGAGTGTTGCGTGACGAGAGATCAATGCAAGGATGCAACAAAAAGATGCAAGCAGGAAAACAAGTGACATTCTTATTTAGGGCTCTTGTAAAGAGTTCCAAGTTGTAGATGAGTGTGGGAGTGGGCTTGACAATAATCCCACATGGGAACTTTTGGGAGTTTTAGAGTTTTTGTATAAAAAGTGGCTCATTTGAGAGCTTATACACATTGGGCTATTCATGTTTGAGCTCTCTTGAGACTAGCTCTCCTTCTTTTTCCATAGAGGTGCAGGCTCTTCTCTCTCCCCATCTACATTATTGTAAGTTTTTTTTTTGTTAATTCAATGCAATGAGATGATGTTTGTCTCTCTTCTCATGTCTATTCTCTAGTGTGCATGTTTCTTTGTTGATAGTTTCAAGGTTTGTGTGCATGCTAGGGAAGTAAGTGCTTGAGAATGAAGAATGCTTTGAGCTTGTGTATGCAATAGCTTAGCTTTCTTCTTGTATTGGATGCATGAATGAGTGGGATGATGAGTGAGTGAGTTATGGCAAGATTGAGCTTGTGTGTGTATTAAGTCTATGTCAATGGTAGTAGTATTCTTAGCATTCTCTCCATTTGTGGATAAGCTTTTGTGCACCGGTACGGGTTGAATCCCTAGCTCCGAAAGGGATGCAAATCCCATTGGATTGAGCTACACGTGGATCATGCTACTCTTGCTACAAGTGAGAGGGTTTTCCGTCTCTCCAGCTACCTTAAGTTTAGAAAATCTCATCATGAAGAAATTTTGATTGGAATTGGAAATTATAAATTGTTTATTGACTCTTGAATGGAAATATTAACTTAAAGAAAATCAATTTAAATCCATGGCTGGGTGTGGTGGCTGGATCATGGGGTTCACGAGACTAAGGTTGGATCTAGGCTTAAGTATCCTCCCAAATGGAAGCAAAAAACTAAAAATTAAGATATATATTCTGCTACTTATTTAGAAAAAGTTTTAAAATGGCTAAAAATATAGATAATGTTTTGTTGTTGAAACCCACTTGGTTTCAGACGAGCATCTGTCCATATCCCAAGAGGGAGGCAACGAGCTAGTGGTCCCAGAGGAAGGAGCTAGGCTAGGCCTCACATCTACGGTTTACTTATATATATATATAAGCTTTTTATCCTCAATATCTTGGAGTCTCTACTTCTTCTTCTTTTTTTAAAAAAAATATCCCATATGGAAAGTCAGCAAAACAAGTCTTTAATATATAAATGAAAAGAGTAAGGTTCTCCCCTTATCCCTTTCATCGTCGTAGGGATTGGGGTAGGAGGGCAAGCTCTTTCCTACATCATTTGGTGGAGGTGGTTGCTCTAGTGACTAGTGCTCTGCTTGTTGTTAATCCAATTCCAGGATTAACAAGAGCTACCACCATTATCTTACATCAAGGAGTCATGATAGATACACTAAAGGGTTATACATTCAAGATATCAAGCAATAGTGTCCAAAGCTACAACTTGGACGGGTGCCCGTAATGGTGTGATGGAGTATTTATGGTAATTCCCTCTTCAAGAGCATGTGGTAGCAAGTTAGGATGAAGTCCTAAGTGATGTACTTCATGCATATATTATGAGAGTAATCACTGTAATAGCATTAGGTCTCTTATGAGCCTAAAGTGCCTAGCCGACCATAGTTTAAGTAAGTGTGAATACTTATGGCCATGTATATAAGTGAATTTCTCTCATAATACAATATACACTTCCATTGTGCAATTGAGTCTTGCTCTTACTAATCCTCTTGCTAATCTCTCTCCCTAATGCATGCTAGTGAGTATGTATAAGTGAAGTGAAGTGAGAGGAGAGACGAGGACCCGTAGTGTAACGCAGCGGTGTGACAACACTCATGGAAGACACGGTGGAATTGCTTCTCAAGGAGTTGTAGAGCTTAGAGGCCTCGAGGGTTACGAGCTCGGCCATTGGAAAGATCCTCACATAGTCGCAGTTCACCAGGTAAGCTCTTTTTGGATGTGTTTCAAGAAGGGTTAGGGTGAGCTTTAACATTTTTGGCGCCGCTGTCGGGGAGCCATCCCTTGGCTTTTTCCATCGTTTTGTCTCTAATCTATGCATAACCCATTGCCCATTATCTTGATTAGTGGTTTTCCATGAAAAAGATATGGATTTGATGGTGATTTGTGTGAGATTTGGTGTAAAAAAGCTTTTTTTTTAGAATGCTTTTTGCTTAATTTTTAGATTAATTTATTGTTTTTTTTTATTTTTTTTGTAGTTTTTCATGTTCTTAGAGCTTGCACATAGTTTGTCTTAGGCTTAGTTTGCATCCATTGCATCAAACAATGTAAGAGTGCATTTCTTAGTGAATGTTAGCTCTCTTTAGTATAAACATAGATCTAAGATCATTCATTCTAGTTTAATTGTGTGTTTTTTATTTAAATTGTTTGGATTAGAGTGTTAGCAAGCATTAGGAGTAGCTTAATCTTTCAAAAAAAATTCTTAAAACCATAAAAAAAAACCCTTAAATTTGACTAATTTCTCTTAATGGACTGGTTTTTTATCATTAAGAGTGATTAATCTTGATTAAGAGACTAAAAATTTAGAAAATATGTTAATTGGGGTCTAAATTGATCATATAAGTAGTCAAAATTGGGATTTTTGAGTGATTTGAGAGCATCTAGATGCATCAAAACACCTAATCACATCAATTGTTTGATCAATTGGAGAAATTTGACTCTCTTTGCTTAATTTTGCCTTAAAAAGGAGACTATAAATAAGAGTCTAATTAATCTCCTAATTTAGATTCATTTATACAATTGTTGATGCACATAGATTAGTTTTTGGTTGCTCTATCCAATGATGTGCTCAATTGTGTGAATTAGCGGTTAATTAGAGTCCTTGATTAGTGTAAAAGAGAGAAAGATTAGTAAAAGGATTAATCTTGGATTAATCTTTAATCACCTTTTTACATAACTCATTAAGGCTAATGAAGATTCAATGAGAAGATGCTCATGAGTTGTCAATTTGTCCATTTTGGGGGTCATTTATGAAGGGTGTAAGGTGTGTCATTAAAGAGTTGACTTTTTTTATTCCACTTACCTTTTTTGGGAAAAGGCCCATATCCCTTTCATTCTAAATTCAAAAAATATTCCCCCCAAAAAGAAAAATTCGTATTTCCCACTAGAATCAAAAAAAAAATCTTCACGTGACGTTCGATTCACGCGTGCAGAGTTCTTCACGGCATGAAATAGCAGTTCACGACACGGGCACCCAAAAAAATAAAATTTAATCCCATGTGAAGTCTGGTTCACGCGTGAAAAGTTCTTCACAGCGTGAAACAACAGTTCACGCGAGCAAAAAAAAATCAAAATTTAATCCCACGTGAAGTCCGAAGTTCACGCGTGAAGAGTTCTTCATAGCGTGAAACAGAAGTTCATGCGGTGGCTTAAAAAAATCAAAATTTAATCCCACGTGACGTCCGGTTCACGCATGAAGAGTTCTTCACAGTGTGAAATAGAAGTTCACGCAGCAGCGACAAAAATAATAATAATAATAATAATTAATTAATTAATTAATCCCATGTCAAGTCCGGTTCACACGTGAAGAGTTCTTCACGGCATGAAACAACAATTCACACGCAGGAAAAAAAATGATTTTTTTTCTTCACGTGAAGTCCGGTTTACGCGTGAAGAGTTCTTCACGGCGTGAAACAAAAGTTCACGCGGCGTGGCGGCAAAAAAGAAAAATTAATATTTAATCCCACGTGAAGTCCGGTTCACTCGCGTGAAGAGTTCTTCACGACGTGAAACAACAGTTCACGTGTGGGCAATATATATATATATATATATATATATATATATTCTTCACGTGAAGTTCGGTTCACGCCGCATGAAAAGTTCTTCACAGCATGAAATAGATTTCACGCGGGGGCCAAAAAAAAAACTCTGGAAACCACCCCTGTTTGGAGACCCGTATCTCCTAAACCGTGTATCCGATGATGGCATTCTAGGGCTCATCGGAAAGCTGACATCGAGCTCTTTGACTTTGGACTATTGTCTAAAGTCAAAATCGATCATTTTGGCCTCTGACCAGTAGCCTCAAAATTCAACCCGAAAATTGAAGCAAAAAGAACAGCCAAAAAACCATTTAAAAATCACCCCAAAAAAAATAGCACGAAAATGACAACGAGCCATATTCGGGCTACTTTTTAAAGGTCTAAACGACAAAATCACGGATGGCTCAAGGAAGCAAAGTTGTGGTACTCCAAAAATACTACAACTCTCTCATACGGAGTTTTTCAAAATTCCTTTTGGAACACCCTCAAAAACGTGCTGCGAAACAAGGAAAAAATTCTCGAAAAATTTTTTCGTCTTGAGACAGTGATGGAAAATAGGTTTTAGGACCTCCTCTTCCATTTGGGAAGTTCCTAGCATATGCTTTTTTCGGAAAAATATCTCAGGTCGCATGTAGTCCAGTCTGTGCCGTTACCACCGCCAGTGCTAGGACCACAACCTCCACATCCAAGGATTACCCCAATAAACCAGATGGGTTGTGAGTCACATAGTGCATGCGGGGATTATGAAGAGGAGATAGACCCTACTGCTCCATACGGGATTGATACGTTTGAAATGATTCCCCAGTACTACATGGAGGATCATTTCGGGCAAGTCAAGCCTGTATATCAAGCGGCTGCTCCTCTCGCCACAAGAGGGCAAAACCTTAATACCTTGGCAAGGAGACCACCTCTTCAATGTTACGAGTGTGGTGGACCGCATCGTATAGCGGAGTGCCCTAATAGGCTACAGAAGATCGCTACTCAGATGCAACCAAATCAAGGGAGCACATCAGGAATGCCGGTACTTACATGTAATCGTTGTGGCATAGATCATTTGATCGCTCAATGTCCACATAATCCTAATGCACCCAAGATTACGCCATTGAATTTGGTTGAGGTCACCAACCAAGCACGAGGAACCACACCAGTTGTACCTGCGAATGTAGTTACACGGTCAATGCTTCAAAATCAAAACTACATTCTTGAAGAGAGGGATACTGCATCAATCGCTCAGGCAAAGAAAAAGAAAACACGGCGAAAGAGATCGCTTAATGCCACGAGCTCCAAGCCCAGTTCAAAGACTAACATAGGGACAGGAGACGACCCCGTGTATATGAATGATCCTGAAGACGATTCTGATTCAATAGAAACCATGGGGACCAAAGCCACTACCTTAAGGGAGGAACCCACTCGGGAGCTCAACGAAGGAGAATCAAGTGAGTACATAAATAAGGGGAAACAGAAGGAAACTTCCTCGGCCCCACAACCAAGTCAGTTTATGCCCTCTCGACCACCAAACTGACTGAGACTCCCCAAGACAAGCCACGTGGGCCAAAAACCCTCAAGAAAAAGATTGGAACTTACCCAAATCCAGTTGAGGAGATTGAACAAGTGCAACACTTAAGGGGTTTGGTGGAAGAAACACAAAGAGAACTGGAGCCAAACCCGAGAAAAATCAAAATTCCAGACACTGTGTTTCCTACGCAAGTTCAGCCTCACTGGACCCATAAACCGTTAGCTATACCTAGTATCATTCGGGAAGAAAGCGAGGATAGGACATCCGGAAGTGGGCAAACACCCTTCTTGCTGGAAAGAATGTTTAGTGAGGGACTGCCTGACCCCATTGAAGAGGAAGTGATTCCATCTTCACCAGTCCCTAGTCAAGGGGCGATGTCTCGAAAAGTACCATTGAATGTGTCTAAGCTAATGGATTTCATGTCCTCTGAGATCAGAACCACGATCATATCCAAATTATACGGAGATCCTGAGCTATTCTTAGCTCTTCGGGCATTTCTCAATGGAGAACTAAAGGCGGGGCTACCACAATTTGCAAATATGGATAGACCCGACATGCTTCAAGATGAAGGAGAACATTGGGATCTACAACCCAACCTACATGAAAACTCGGTCGTGGAAATACCTGTTAACAAGTTGGGACAGTACTTTGAAGGGGACGAATCTAATGCCACCCTCCCCATTACTACCAAGGGATTAACTCTAAAGGGAATCCTTGATGGTGGTGCTGGAGTGAGCATTGTGACTAAAAACTGTTGGGAATCCATGGGAAGACCTCACCTCGAAGTCACAAACATAGTGGTTAAGATGGCAAACGGAACCATAGCTAAACCTATTGGAATGTTAAGGGACCTCAAGATCAAGGTCCTGGGATACAAGGTAAAACATACCTTCATTGTAATGGATTTCTCCAAGCATCCTATGTCATATCAAATGATCTTAGGACGTCCTTTCATGAGGGAAGCACAAATGGTACATGACTGGTCGAAAAACCATGTCTACCTACAATTCCAGGACTCTGTCATTCGAGTTGATCTTGAGAATGGTCGTGCACATCCTTTAGGAAGCAAGGTTATCATTGATAATCGATCGGATACCACTATTCACTCCGCCCCATTAAGGTATTGCTATACATGCAAAAAAGAGACTGATGATAGGAAAGATTCTCCTTATATGGATGTCCTACCGGGTATGATTGAGTCGGATAACGTGGATTGGGTACACCTAGCGGCAACCATAGACACATGGGGAAATAGAGGCACAAGTTGGGTAACACATGAGGGGCAAGATATGCCACCGTTAGTGTCAATAAACATGATAGGTGTTATGCACTTGACTCCTGATGGCGAGAACGTGGCAAACTCCACCGACACTGAAAGTAGTGAAGACTCTGACCAATGCAACTCTGAGTATGAATCTCAAGAAGAAACTGACCCTGAGCTTGATGGGGAAAATGAATCAAATATTCACCCAAATGTGGAAGCAAGGTGCTCAAGGCCTAGGACAGTGGCCTCCTGCAGTTCATCCGAAAGTGAAGATCGACCAAGTGAGTCCGAATCAGATAGAAACAAAAATCAAAAACTTGGTAAGAAGAAAACGAGACATAAGCGCCAACGCTATCGAGCTAATGTACGAACTGCAATAAACAAGGAAAGATCCACTGCAGAATGGCTTAGTTATGTAGGAGCCATTGATGCTCATCGGAAGATAGCGGATAATTGGGGACAATACCTCCAAAGTGTCATGTGGTGTATTCCGCAACCTCATGACGTCGCCCAATTAGAAATCGAAGAGAAGCCGAAACTAAGTCGTACTGCAAGAAGGCGGCAAAACCAAGAGTTGGCTCAACAACAAAAGGAAGCGGAATTGAAAGAAAAAAGCCTGGCACAACAGGAACCAGTAGACTTACACCCCGCACCCGAGCATTTCAAATCATTCACCACAGGGGAACGTAAAGTAGTCTACACAAAAGCCCAACGAACGCCTACCAATGGGAGTAGCGGTGTCTACGATGGCCCTGCGGTAGTTAAGGAGATAGACTTAGCAAATCCGGGTGAGGAGTCTAAACCAGTTTATATTGCTCAAGACCTCACCAAGGCGGAAGAAGCTGCACTTACGAAGCTTCTTAAAGAATTCAAGGACATATTTGCTTGGACATATCATGATATGAAGGGTGTTCCACCCTCGGTGGTGCAACACACGATTCCAATGATTAGCACTGCTAAACCAGTCCAGCAACGTCCCTACCCAATGAATCCTAAGTACGCAAAGATTGTACAAGAGGAAATTGAAAAGCTGGTAAAATGTGGATTCATATATCCTATTGAGCACTCAGAATGGGTTTCTCCGATAGTCATCGTGCCAAAGAAGAATGGGAAACTTAGAGTGTGCGTTGATCTCAAAAAGGTTAATGCAGCCACCAGAAGGGATCATTACCCCTTGCCATATTCTGAACATGTGCTTGAAAGAGTAGCAGGCAAGGAGGCATATAGCTTTTTAGATGGGTACTCGGGTTACAATCAGATCACAATTGCAGTCGAGGACCAAGCTAAAACAGCATTTATCACGGAGTTTGGAGTGTTTGCCTTTCGCGTCATGGCCTTTGGCTTGACCAATGCACCTGCAACATTCCAACGATTGATAAACACGGCCTTTAAGGAATATCTAAGGGACTTCTGTGAAGCCTTCTTAGACGATCTTTGTGTTCATTCCTCTTGGGATGAGCACTTGATGTGTTTACGAAAAATATTTGAAAGGTGTAGATTATATCGCATCTCCTTGAATCCTTTCAAATGCCAATTCTGGGTTAAACACGGAGTTATCTTAGGGCATATAGTGTCCAAAAATGGGATTTCCATTGACGAGAGTAAAATCAAGGTCATTTTGGAATTACCCCCACCCACCAACTACAAGGGAGTCCAACGCTTTATGGGCCACGTTGGTTATTATCGAAGGTTTATTCTCTTCTTCGCCGAGATAGCTCGACCATTGTATAAGCTTCTCATCGAGTTTATTTGGACCGAAGAATGTGACCGTGCCTATGAGCTATTAAAGAAGGCCTTGGCGAGTGCTCCAATCTTGAGAATGCCTAACTGGGATTTACTCTTCCATGTGCATATTGATGCATCAAACTTTGCTATTGGGTGTGTTTTAACTCAACCTGGAGAACACAAGCTAGACTACCCCATTAGCTTTGCCAGTCGCCAGTTGAACGATGCTGAGATGAACTACACCACTACGGAGCGAGAAGGGTTGGCAATGATATATGCAGTAAGGAAATTTTGTTATTACCTCCTTGCCACCAAGTTTGTTTTCTATGTGGATCATCAAGCATTGTTGTATCTGGTAAACAAACCATGCTCCACAGGAAGAATCACACGATGGCTATTGATTCTTCTTGAGTTTGATTTCACTGTTGTTGTGAGACCTGGCAAAAAACATGTTATGGCTGATCATTTGTCTCGCATACCTAATGGTGAGGCTCCTACGGGGGTTGATGATGACTTACCGGACACTTCCCTGTTCATGGTGGAGACAATGCCTGAATGGAGTGAGAAGATTGTTAACTTTTTTGTTAATGGCTTTCCACCCAAGGAGCTTCGTAAAGATCTAGCTCGAAAGCTAATCAAAGAATGCGAACCCTATTGCCTGATAGCCGGGACTCTTTATAAAAGAGGAAAGGATGACGTTCTTAGGCGTTGTGCCCGAGAGGATGAGTATCTATACATTTTGTAAGAGGCACATATGGGCGTAGCGCCTAAGCTAATTAGGGCAAACGGACACCCGTTTGATCCAATGAAGAGTATGCCAAGCCTTTGGAGGCTGTAAAACGGGCTATGGGAAAGTATAAAAAGCCAAAAAAAACTGTGATTGCTTATTAAGGAACATTTAAGCACTCTGACGGCCACAATAGAGGGATTGCCTACAATAAACAAGGACTGAACCCAATGGCTAACATCTTCGAACCATTGAGATCCATGCTACCAATTCACCTCCCCATGCCATTGACCATGGCTATAACAAGCGTGTCATCAAGTTTTACACCCCCTATGACTTTGATCCCACCACGCTTTGGTCCTTTGCTTGACATTCTCGCAAATCCTATAAGTACCAACTCTTTCCTGGATGCCCACACCTTGGACATACTGATTAGTCTAGGAAGGGGGGTGACCCAAGGACTCAGTGAGTCTCTTCCAACAAGATCACTCACGTACGGCCTCAGTGACATACAGAAATACGGCCGTACAAATTTTCCAAATTATGGGCAAATACGACGGAACAACAGACCCTGTTCAATTCATTCAAATGTTTGAATAGAGATGTGAAGCCTTGGAAGTCCCAACTACCCCACTAAGGTACATGTGTTAAACTTATGCTTAGAAGGAAAAGCTAGTCGATGGTTCATCGCATTAATGCCGGCGATCATCAAAACCAACTTCAAAACTTTGAAATCAGCCTTTATACATGGCTTTTCCAGACAAGGTGATCGGTGGAGTGCAACAACACAACTCTATTCAATTGAACGTCAACCAAAAATGAATACATTAGAGATTTTATTCGTCGAATAAAACCCTTGGACTCACGTTGTGAGTCATGGGAAAAATTAAACGATGTTCAACTGAGGAGATGTTTCATGATGGTCTTAAAGAATAACAGCTTACACAACTGGATCATTGTATCCAAACCGAAAACATTCGATCAATGTTGTAAAGAGGCAATACGTTTAGATGACAACATGCTAGAAAATGATCATGCTATGAGATGTTACTCATCTAAACCAAATGAAGCAATGGCAAAAGAAAGATCGATCTCGAAATTGACATTTTCAGAATTTTATGCAGCCTTGCTTAAAACCTTACAGCAGCCAACATCTTGAAGAGAGGATGAAAACCTTCAAAATCAGACATCCTTAATGCCTACAAAAATGACGAGTGAAATGCCTTGTGTTGAATGCAATCACTATGACCATCCCAATCCTCATTGTGCATACAAGGCACCTGTTTTTCTATATTGCATGTATTGTAAAACCTTTGACCATGATAGTAAAAATTATCCCGCTTCATCCACAATGGGCTAAAACCTCCATCTCCCGTGCACCAAACAGAAATAGTCCAAAGGGTAGAAAATGCTCAGGAGGCAGTTAATCGGACACTTGAGTGTTTCTATTGTCGTGGACCTCACAAGGTGGTAGACTGCACAGTTTGGAATACTTCCATACCCATAGTCATTGATACTTTGCGACCAATGTGTGAATAGTGTGGCATTGATCACATGTTCCAAGATTGCCCAAGACGACCAAGATACAAAACCTAGAGGAGTACCGCTTTCCCTTTCAAGAGGAAGACATACTTCCTACGGAAGAGTCATTTAAAATAGACTATACGAACTATAGGCTTGAGAAAACACGTACGAAATTTGATAATTCCCTTACAAGATTAAAACAGTCTCTCAAAACCTTATACGGAGGAATGCTCTTCTCTCATGAGATAAAGCCAGAATTATATCAACACTTGCACCTTTAATGGATCAACCTGAGTTATATAAGGACAACGAACTACATAAAACAAGACTGTCATGATTCGCAAGTTTCTAAACAGCCCTCATTGTCAGAGGGCCAAGTGTGCCGTTGTACGCATTGGGTACTTTTGAAAAAGCTGAGACCCAAACAAAGGATGAAAGTGAATGAGAATATGAAACAGACATAGGATCTGAAGAAGCTGAAACACTAACTGAAACACTCATGGTTCCTTTGGAAGATTCTATCATGATATGGTTGGATTTTCCTACAGGCAATGATGTTCAGCGCAAGCGCGCATTGATTTGCCCTCAAGCAAGTCATAACATCATGACAATAGACACTTGGGTGTCATTGGGACAACTTGAACTCACCCTGACAAGCAATGGTCTTGCAAAAGGAACCAATGAACAAAACATTGAAGTTCCAGGTTACTTTAGATACACTACTCGAACAATCGATTGACGATATGGAATTTATATTTCATGTCACCCTAGATTCCCTTGAGTATGAAGTGATCATTGGTAGAACTTGGATAAGTGAATCGTTGTATTCACTAGATGAATCCATGCAATCGTTGTATTCACTAGATGAATCCATATAAAAAGTCACCTTGAACACTCCTGCATGCAATGTACAATTGCTATTACAAGAGGAAGAAACCTTGCAGGAGCCGAAAATTCAAACATATCTTACTGAAAAGATCCCTAGGATTTTGGTTGGATTGGAAATTTGAAATGTAATCACCACAGCTCAAGCACAACTTTATCTAAAACGAGAACACAATCTCATGACCCTCGAGCTATGGGATTTGTTAGGTCAACCAACACTCAACGGAACATCCTGAAAAGATTATCTTTACACAAGACTTGAACATGCCATGTCTGGGGTACTTTGAACATACAATGTATATTGAAACTAATCCCCTCACTTGCAAGTTTTTTGTGGTTATGTGTTAGAAGCAAATTTGATCTTGGGGCATAAATGGACTGTTGCTACCCAAGCACCACTGTGCGTTGCTAGCGATAGAGTCATCTCATGATGGTCAATGACAAGAAGTTGATAATACCATACTGCCAGGAGGAGGATCCAACTTTAATGGATATCTATGATGCTGAACGCAAAAGGATACAAGCCTCTTCCACAAAAGCCCCTCTACACAATGACCTACCATCTGCATCAACAACCAACTTCGATAAAGCCTCTACTCCATCAACCCCATCCTCACCTACGAAGTTCGATGCTAAAACCTCACAATCCGCAGTTATCCCTGAAGAATTTCCCAGAGCCCCAACCATCTATCTCTAACAGGGAACTCAAAGGAAAGACCCCGGATCCTATGCATCTTCATTGACAAACCTCATCAAAGAAGACAACCACATGCTCAAAGGCCTCGTCATCAAACAGCTACTCAACAAGAGACTCTAACCTCATCATCATCAACAATGCCAATGATTCTCAAACCTGCAGTCTCAGTGCCAACCAAAGTCAAGGAAGGACCCAAACCTTCCACATCAACCCAAAAGAAAAGTCTACCGAGACTACCACAATCACGATACCTTAATAGTATCAAAATGTGGGTGGAGAAGTAGCTACTTGTAGCTCAAGGACAAGGTGCCAATCAAATTTGGGTGCCTCGACATTCAAAACCTCTTCAACGCAACACTTGAAAGCAAAGGAATAACAAGAGTACTCCACAACACCGTCCACAAAAGCCTATGCAAGTCCCACAACGAACTCCACCAATGCAACAAGTGTGGGTACCAAAAACATTGCTGTAAGCACAAGGGTACTACCAAAGAAATACCAAAGCTTGGGTCCCCAAGCGCATCACAAAGTCCCCTGAGCTCGCACAAAGAAGGAAGCCTCAACACCAAGCACATCGGCAACCAAATTACTGTGTTCATCAAAGATGGGTGCCTATGCATGTACTTCAACAACAACAAGGATACCATGATGGTAATTCTATCATATGGTTGCCAAAATCGAACAATGTGAAGAAAACCTCACCCACCGACTTCAACCCCAACAACTTCACCTATTGTTCGACAAGAATAGAGGCCCAAGAAATAGCAAGCAAATCCCTCAACCACTCTCGTGCATCCAACACTAACACAAGAGCTTGTCTGTTCAAGCAAATAATCAGCAGTCTTCCCTACTACCTCAACATCATTTCAGCAAAAAATTCAAGATCAAACACAGAGACTTAAGAGCACATCAAGAACAAAATAACAATGCTCTTGTCACCCCTTTGGAAATGATAAATGATCCATCCTAAGCATGTGCAAACACAGTTGGTCAGTGTTTGCAACTTTACGTCGTGACTTTCACGTCTGTAATTTCACATCATGACTTTCACGTCTGTAACTTCACATCATGACTTTCACGTCTACTATTTCACATCATGACTGTCACATCTGCAACTTCACATCATGACTTTCATGTTTGCAATTTCACGTCATGACTTTCACGTATGTTATTTCATGTCATAACTTTCACATCTATTTCACATCATGACTTTCACGTCTGCAACTTCACGTCATGACTTTCACGTCTACAACTTCATGTCATGACTTTCATGTCTACAACTTCACGTCGTGACTTTCACGTCTATAATTGCACGTCATAACTTTCACATCTGCTATTTCACGTCCTGACCTTCACGTCTGGTCTTTCACGCCTCCATGTGTCACGTCTTAGCAGTTCATGTGAAAAAAAATGAGGTCAAAATTTGCAAATTCAAGGAGTCCATCTCAAGGCTTAAGAACCTGCACTTTCATAATTTAAGTCTCATCATGGATTAAGCCATATCACACAATAGCCACTATATATTTGTTAAGCTTATTGCTTACTATTCTTTTGGCTAAATTAATGTAGCAGCTGCTCCATGAGTATGAATCCATACCCATGCACTGGAGAACATTTACACCAATGCCTCACCATCAACAACTTCCAGGTACATCTCGGATGGGGGGGCCATGGTGGGTGCAAGCCTGGTCAATGGTACAACCCATCGCCTGGATTTTTCCTTCAAATTACAAACCTCTCCAAAAGACACCACAATCTTCACAACTCAATGATCCTCACCAACAAGTGGCTACTTCAACACAAAGCAATTCAATAAGAGTCTATATGACTCAATTCTTGTACTTCAAGAAAATCTACTTCTAAGAGTACTTAAATATACATAAAAATATAAAAATCACATGGGCAAAATAAGACAGGATCCGGTCCTACTCAACAACATTTGACAAGAATCCTGCCACACCAAGGGACATCATCACAAGCCAATTATTTCAAATGATGAATGTCACTTCAATGATTCAAATGAGGAACTGAGAATCACCATCTCGTTCTGATGATAAAGTCTATGTTCCTCCGGATCCTTCTCTCTCTTCTCTCCCATTATTAACATCTCTTAGTGTCTCCACTGACAAAAATCACATGTAACCTTGCCGCAAAAACAAAGCAAGCAAAAAAAAAAAGACTCACACAAATATAAAAATGCAATCATTTGCAATAACCCCCCACCTCGTTAGGAATTCCCAATACACCACTAACCTCTTCATTCATTAACTAGCTTTTCTTATTCCTTCTGGAGGAACACGGACTATTGAACGTCATTCAACATCAAATCCATCGATAAAGCTTGTTCATTCTCCCCACACAAAGGTCTTCAATGCAAGGACGTGATCATCATCAACATCAGGAAGGGGGGAATGTTAATCCAATTCTAGGATTAACAAGAGCTACCGCCATTATCTTACATCAAGGAGTCACGATAGATACACCAAAGGGTCATACATTCAAGATATCAAGTAATAGTGTCCAAAGCTACAACTTGGACGAGCGCTCGTAATGGTGTGACAGAGTATTTATGGCAATTCCCGCTTCAAGAGCGTGTGGTAGCAAGTTAGGATGAATTCCTAACTGATGTACTTCATGGATATATTATGAGAGTAGTCATTGTAATAGCATTAGGCCTCTTATGAGCCTAAAGTGCCCGGCTGGCCATAGTTTAAGTGAGTGTGAACACTTATGGCCATGTATATAAGTGAATTTCTCTCATAATACAATATACTCTCCCATTGTGCAATTGAGTCTTGCTCTTGCTAATCCTCTTGCTAATCTCTCTCCCTAATGCATGCTAGTGAGTGTGTGTGTGTGAAGTGAGGTGAGAGGATGGACGAGGACCCGCAATGCAACGCGACGGTGTGACAACACTCACAGGAGACACGGTGGAATTGCTTCTCAAGGAGTTGTAGAGCTTGGAGACTTTGAGGGTTACAAGCTCGGCCATTGGAAAGATCCTCACACGACAGTTGCGGTTCACCAGGTAAGCTCTTTTTGGATGTGTTTCAAGGAGGGTTAGGGTGAGCCTTAACACTTGTGCTCCCCTTGTGTGCTGTGTGTTGGTGTGTACTCATCCGATTGGTTGTGTAGCTGGTTGTTGGCTCTGTCAATTATTGTGAAGCTGATTAGTTAGCTTGGCCTTGTGTGTTAGCGCTGGCTGGCCGTGCTAGTTTGGTTGGTACTTTGGGCCTTGGTTAGAGGCCCTCTCTTGCCCCATCGGCTTTGGTGGGACCTCGCTTGGCCACCACCATTGGCCTTGGTTGGGACCTTACTTGGCTTTGGTTGGCCTTGGTTACCATTTTTTCCTTGGGTGCATGACATCTTCACTTTATGGGTCAATCGGCACATTGCATCTCTCTCCTTCCCCAAATCTTTGAGGGAGGAAAAATTTGTGTGTGTGGCTCTCTCTCTCTCTCTCTCTCTCTCTCTCTCTCTCTCTCTCTCTCTCTCTCTCTCTCTCTCTCTCTCTCTCTCTCTCTCTCTCTCTCTCTCAACTAATTCTTTATCTCTCTATTGTAATGAGGGGTCCCGCTTGTTCCCCGAAAACCTTTTTTAATAATTTCCTAAGAAAAATAAGTGATCTCTTCCTCTCTCCTCACGTACAAGAAGAAATAATTTACTAACACTACTAAAATTCAACGAGAACTTCACCTTAGGCTGCACCACTCTCTAGACTAGGAGGGGGGTCATTTATACATAAAAGGGATGATTGAGAGCCTTTACATGTGCATGGCTAGATGACTAGCTGTCAAGCCATTATTACCTTTTATGCATTGCATGCAAACCGTAGATTTTTGGGAGTAAAGCCCTTTTTTACAATACATGCAATTCATGTCTTTTAAACTAATATAGAGTGCATGCCTCCTCTTTTGCATTATGAGCCATAAACAACATACCACTAACAAATTACCATGGGTAATTTTACCACCACTAACCAAAATCCACCTAGCTTTTTGGCCAAACCACAGTTTTCTAAACCTTAGGAAATCTAACACTTTACCTCTTGTTGTAAATTAAATTAATGTGCATCCACACACAATAGTCCTTAGTGTTTGGGACATCATAGCATAGCGGAGGCTACACTCCAACCCACACACTTTGTCAATCCATGAATGCAACCCGGTTAGCGCATAGAGGCTATCCCGAATGGGAGAAGATTAGTTAACCACACACTAATGACTTCTAGTCCTACTCAATCCTTCTTCAACACTCAAGCAATCAACCTAACATAATCAAAGCATCAAGATTAGGCTACACTTAAGCACAAAAATGCAACTTATGCAAAGAATCTAACATGCAAAGAGCTATCACACAAGCCTCAACTACACATCATTTCATGCACAAGCTTCATCACATGCACTCTACAAATCAGATTTTAGCATCAAAACATCATTAAGAAATCTAGATTAGCAAGTGTGTAGACCATAACCTCATATCATTGAAAATGTAGAGAATAGAGAGTACAAGATTGAAGCAAGAATGGAGATGGAGAGCCTTGGGAGAGCACATGAGAAGGAGCTATGGAGCAAGCTCTCTCTATGAGCCTCTCAACCAAATGACCAAAGAGTCCTCTCTAGCTCTCAAATGGGCCACCTTTTATATAAAAACTCTAGAACTCCCAAAAGTTCCCATGTGGGATTATTGTCAAGCCCTCTCCCACATTCATCTACAACTTGGAACTCTTTTCAAGAGCCCTAAGTGTCTTTTTTGTTGCATCCTTGTATTGATCTTCATTCGTCATGCAACACTCCCCCCTTCCTATTTTGCGCACGTCCTCGAGTGCGGTAGTAGCAAGAGCTGCAACAAAAAAACAATGGATACAAGTAAAGTCTTTTATTGAAAAAAAAAAAAGAAAAGAAAAGAAAAACCAGCAATGATAATTTCACACGTGAGCATACAAGCGCAAGGCTGATTAAAGTTTTAATGAGTACTAAAATAGGTGAGTAAAGACTAGTCAAAGTGAGACTTAAGTGGTAGATAGTGCTATGCAAAGGCAAGTGTGCTTTGTACACCGCCGGTTATGATCTCAGTCTCAATGTCCTACAAGTATTTAAGTTATTCCTAAGTGGCAAACCTACTCCTAAATATGAGCAAAGGTGATTGGAACTCTCTTTTTTTTTCTTTTTCTTTTTTTTGATGTGTGTGTAGAAGGTGATAAAGATTAAGGTTCCATCCCAAAGAGACCCAAGCAATGGCCAAGAGACCTCCGCCAAGAGAATCTAAAGACTGCTAAGTATCTCAAGGGCGACAGACCCTTTTTCTTTCTTTTATGACCTAAGGAGTACCCCATGAAGATGAGGGCATCGGTCTCGAGGGCCCATAGTGTACCCCAGAGTCCTACCAACATCTATCAAGGCGATAGATTCCTCAAAGGTCTTTTTCTGAAGCTTTTAGACATCAGTGTTCACCCCATGGAAACCAAGGCATCGGCCCCAAAGTGCTAAGACAACCCCAGGTCCTACCAAGCATTCCACATGGCTGTAGACACATCATGTCTCAATTTACTTTGTATATATATATATATATATTTTTAGGGTATATTTTCGTAAATTTTTATTACTCCTAGCACCTAGCTCATACCTAAGTTGTAGCTACCACTAGGGATAACTAATATACCTTGAAAGCATAAGAACTTGGCATACTCACTTGGTATATATCCTACACTGTCTTTAGATAGAAATATCTTTTACTAAGTCTTCTAAGAATCTAGAATTCACTCACCATATTTTAACAACTAATCAAAAACTTAAACCAGCTAACATTGTGTGAACATGCAAACCATATATCCAAAAGATAAAAGCACATAAAGAAATAAAGATTAAGATTTGAATACACCTTTTGTAGTGCCCTGTTGATGTTGTTCGTTTGCATTGATGAATTACTGATTTTGTGCAGATTGCTCCTCCTCGGTCTTTGTAGGCGTAGCATGTCTCCCCCCTTCCTAATTTGTGTGCACGGTAGGTGGACTATAGGGGCGTGTTTGATGCTCTTGTTAAGCTGAGATCTCTGCAAAAGTTTTATTAACAAACAAGGAAAGAAAAGAAGGGAATAAAATTTGCTATTGGTGCCAATCACCGAATATAGCCGAGGGGAAAAACCCAATGGGAGAAAAGTGCCCTGGCTTGTCGATCTTATTGTGGAGTCACTGAGCTTACCCTTGCACTGGTGGTGGATCCGTGTCCTCGTCTGCTGGAAAGATGGTATCAATTTCCTCAAGATGCAGGGACAAGCCCTCACAAAAACCGGCCTCTGGAGAAGGTGGTAGAGAAAGGAGTGCTTCCTCACTAAAATATGGCATTGGTTCTATGGGAAGGTTAAGCAGACAGTTTCGATTTTGGAACTGCGCAATATAGGTACTCATATTGATCCAATATTGACATGTTGAGGCTTGGGGAAGGAGGGCTTGCAAGATCGGTGGTTGCAAGTCATTTAAGCTTGTATCCCTCCATTGTTGTGCTTGAACCTCCTCAGGTAATCTATGTTGATTTGGTCCTCTCTCTGGTATTCTCACATTAAGAAGATTATGGCATTGGGGTGTAATTCCCACAATTTGCTTCATTAAGCACGTGCCATATCATCTAAAGTAAGAGCGGCATATCCAACAAATATGTGAAGCTTCTCCTAATACGAGCCGTGCACACTCTTGACAATGTGGAAATGGGTGATGCTGTTGATAGAATAACGTGACAAAGTGATGCCCACAGCAATTTTCACCTAAGGGAGCATAGAAGTACCTAGAATGTGTTTGAAACGGAGGAGCACTATAACCCCCGCGATGATCAGGTCGAGTACTATCAGGGTCAATGCATGGTGGACATGTATCTCACCAAATATCCATCAGGAGTTATCTGGACGTAGAACAATGAAATTTAGAACACTCATATCCATCATTACAATTCCAATCAAAAACAAGATTTATCTCAAAAAGAACACATCTTCTAAAGGCATAAGGAACCACATTATTCAAACATTGATCTACCAAAGAGCTTCAATTGTAGTGTTAATGCCTTATCTTTGGTTTTAGGTATATCCTTTTTAAGAGGTGGGAATTTTAGCAATTGTCTTGGAATTTGAGCAAGATGAGAGGATTTAGGCATTGAAATGCTAGAGTCTATGCTCAAATGAGACTCATTTGGACTTGTCTTAGGTACACAAGTTGATGGTGGAATGGTGTAACAAGGAGAAATTGGGACAACCGATGTTTCAATACATGTTTTAGGAAGATCAACACAAGTAGATTTGTAGGTGCTATCACAGCCACCTATCCTATCTTGAAGAGTTTGTGTTGATTTCTTTTGCACCCACTGATATGGAAAATCAAGGGTGGCTTTTGGAATCTTTCTGAAACACTCTTTTACCCCTAGCAAACCATGGCATTTTGGAAGCCAAATTGCTGTTGCACCCTCATAATAGCCTTGTGCTTTAAGAACCCATCGAGTAACAATCTGAGGTTTAGGCTTGGAAATGATGTGCTTCTTAAGAGGCTTAGCAACTGGACTAGATGGTACAAGTTTGTACGCATCTTTGGGTAGCCAAATTGATAATTCCTTCTTGCTTGGCCTTCTTTGAGCAGCAACTAGAGTAGTTGGAACATGCCAGCCCATGGCCCTCACTTAAGTACTCATCAATTATCCACATCATTTGTTTTGGAGCTTCAAGAGCAGATTTTGAGAGTGGGTTGTGTAAGGTAGAAACATTACCCCTTTGACACGATAAAGCTCGTGGAGTAGCAGATCCCAAGATGCAATCAGAATCAATTTGCAACTTGTATTGTCTATTCTTCCAATCTAATGAGCAATTGGTAGCACTTAACCACGATCTACCGAGAACAGCCTCTACTACTGCCTTGGACTTACTTGCCACATAAAAGGGCACTGACATCTGGTGATCCTGAATGGACATCATAATGACACATTTTCCCTCTATAGGGTTATCTTCACCTGAGAAGCTTCGTAAGTCAACAGGAATTTGCACAAGTGGTGGTTGACCCAAGGCTATCCATGTGTCAAACGAGAGAACATTATAATCTGCACACCAGAGTCAATTAAGGCAGAGACAAAGTAGGTAGTCTCATGAAGATGAAGGCACACTTGAATATTGAATGGATCGACATATGGTTCATTAGTAGCCAACTGTAGGGCCAACATAGAAGCTTTGCGACGCTCCTTGGCTTTTGCAACTCTAGCTTTAGCCTCCTCTTGAGCCTGACGTTTAAGTAGGTCAAGTGCTTCTTTCCATGTTTGTGCAGCATGCATCTGTTGAAGCATGGCTTCAGTTAATGGTTCATTGTATTTCTTGAGACGACTTCCATTAATGAAGTTAGGCATTTGCTCACCTTCTAGTGTCTCTAAACACACTGCACCACTTGGAGTGAGCTCATTAATCACAAACAGTCCTAGGCCACGTTTCTTGAGCTTTCTCTTATGCTTCTTAAGTGTGTACAAGAGCACAAGGTCTCCTTTTTTGAATCGGCCAGTTGTTACATTTCTATCTTCTCAGCATACATCCCCATTACTGCCAATAAGCGGGTCTCATCAAGCTTTTCCAATTCGTCAACGCGTTGTGAAAGCTCATGACCAGTCCAATCCAATTGTTTAGCTACTCGTAGAGTAGGTACAAGAAATTCAATGGGAAGAATTGCATCTAGCCCAAAAGCAAGTTCAAATGGGGTTGTGCCCACCACAGATGTTTTATAGGCTGTCCTATATGCCCAAAGAACTGAGTGTAACTTTTGCTCCCAATCAGTCCTATGTCCCTCAACAATCTTTGTGAGTGCTGTGCAGAGAATCTTGTTAGTACTCTCGGCTTGTCCATTGGTCTGGGGATGATAGGGTGCAGAACGCTTGTGAATTACCATAAATTCTTGAAGCAAAAATTCTATGACTTCATTTACAAAGTGCACACCTTGATCACTAACGATCTCAATAGGTAAGCCATAGCGTGTAAACACGTACTCATACAAGAACTTGGCTGTGGTTCTAGCATCATTTTTGACTGTTGCCTTTGCCTCTACCCATTTGGTCAAATAGTCGATTGCGACTATAATATATTCTGCATGCGTGTGACGAGCTGGAGGTTTAATGGGACCGACAAAATCAATACCCCATTTTGCAAAAGCACGTGTGCTTAACATAGGCCGCAATGGCATATTGTCCTTTGTGATGGGAGGTTTGGTCCTTTGACAATCGTCACAACGTTTTACATATTCTTCGGCATCCATTTGTAAGGTTGGCCACCAAAGCCCAGACCACCTAATCAACTTAGCTGTGGTATTGCCTGAAAAGTGTCCACCCCCAACACCTGCATGTGCATGAGTTAAGATTTTCAAATAGTCAGCTTCACATACACACATGCGTAAGTTGCCATCCTTGCCCCTCTTGTAGAGTTGGTCCTCTATCAGCATATAGTTTGCCGCTTCAACTTTAATAGCATGCTTTCGATGTTTAGGAATTTTTTGATCCGTATGACCATGCTGAAGATAGTCCACAATATACTTACTCCAACTTGGTGTAGTTGAAATTTGGAATAATGTGACATTATGAATTGGCTTCTGAATTTTACATGAAGCACAGTTACGAACAAATGTTTCAGCATCCACATGCATGGTAGGCCACCATTGCCCATCCTGAGAGATACGTCACACACAAGTAGTAGTTGATGCATGGATTCCATTGATACCTGCATGTGCCCATTCCAAGATCTCCTCATATTGGTCGGGGTAAGGTATAAGCCGCAACACTCCATCATTACCCTGACGATATAATCTTCCTGAGATTAACTTGAACGGTCGCCATAGGTCCACATTAGGACCCACTAGTTGTATCTGCCCACTTGTCAAAATTTCTAAAATGGATTCAGACCATCTAGGAGCTATCTCTACAAGGAAAAGTGTTGAATCTAACATATCATCATCCACACCCACAAGAGCTTCGCCAGAGGTGATTTGAGACAAATGATCTGCCCTAAGATGAGTTGTTCCTTTTCGAACCGCCACTTCAAAATCAAACTCAAGAAGGATGATAAACCACCTTACAATCCTTCCAGTTGCACAAGGTTTATTCACCAAATATAGCAATGCGCTTGATGGTCCACAAAAAATATGAATTTGTTTGCCAAAAGGTAATGGCGAAACTTTTTCACTGCATATATCATGGACAATCCTTCTCTTTCTGTTGTGATGTAATTCTTCTCAGCATTGTTCAACTGTCGACTAGCATATGAGATTGGGAAATCCTTATTATGTTCTCCCGATTGAGCCAAAATACATCCAATTGCAAAGTTAGAAGCATCAATATGGACATGAAAGATTTGGTTCCAATCTGGTGCCCGTAAGATGGGTGCAGTCACTAATGCTTGCTTCAACTTTTCAAAGGATTCCTCACACTCATCAGTCCAATTAAACTTTACAAGAAGAGCATATAATGGTCTGGCTAGGACAGCATACATGTAGATGAATCTACGGTAATAGCCACAATGTCCCATGAATGTTTGTACCCCTTTAGGGTTGATAGGCCGAGGTAATGAGACAATGACATCAATTTTATCCATATCTGTTGAAATCCCATTGCGAGAAACAATATGGCCCAAAATTTTCCCTTGTCTTACCATGAACTTGCACTTGTCAGGATTCAAGCATATACGATAAAGTTGACACTTTTGAAACACAAGTCTGAGGTGTTCTATATGATCATCATGCTCTTGTGAGTGAACACATAAATCATCCATGAAGATCTCAAGAAATTGCCTAAGGTACTCCTTGAATACATGACTCATTAACCGCTGAAAGGTTGCTGGTGCATTTGTTAGACCAAATGGCATAACACGATAGGCAAAGATGCCATCTTCAGTAGCAAAGGCTGTCTTGTGTTGATCCTTTGGATCAATTGACACTTGATTGTAACCGGAGAATCCATCCAAGAAACTGTATGCCTTTTTCCCTGCAACTCGTTCCAGAACATGATCCGTAATTGGAAGTGGGTAATGATCACGCACAGTAGCTGCATTTACCTTCTTGAGGTTTATACATACTCGAAGTTTTCCATTTTTCTTGGGCACCACTATAATAGGGGAGACCCATTCAGTGTGTTCAATCTCATAGATAAATTCTGCCTCTAAGAGCTTGTCTATTTCTTCCTTTATCTTCCGTGCGAAGTTTTCATTGTAAGTATAAGGACGTTGCTTGGAGGGCTTTGCATCCTCTCGCAATGGAATTGTATGCTGACATATGCTTGGATCAACTCCTTTGAGGTCTTTATAACTCCAAGCAAAAACATCGCGATACTCCTTTATTGTTTGTATTAATAACTTCTCCTCATCTGAGGACAAGTCTGTGGCAATCCACACATAGCGAGGCTCTTCTCCTGGCTTAGCAATATCAATCTTTTTAGCATCTTCTGGACCATCGTATGAAACCCCTGGCATGCTTGGTTTTTGTCGCATGGGCTATTGAAGAACAATCTTTCGATCTTGAAGAGTGTACTGTGTGAAATTGGGAGGAACATTGAGACCTTGTTCTTGTCCACTTGAGTCTTCACTCATTGAAGACCATGCGGTTTTGAGCTCTCCTTTGCTATCTTGCATCAGATTTTTTTGTTCAACCGTTGTCTTTGCACTTCCGACACTCTCTTTTGAATCGGTTTTAGACTTGAGTTTTGGTTTTTGTTTCTTCATTTTTTTACGATTTTTGCTAACAGTTGTTAGCTTTTCTCCCGCTTGGAATCCATCTGATCGTTTTATTTGGTCTTTGATACTATCTTGTGCTTGGACATAGTATAGATATCCGTTCTTTCCTGAGAAGTGAGGTGGTGGTCGAGAGTGTTCACTCTTAGACTCCTCCTTTTCTTTTTGTAGTCCCTCACGTCGTTCCCGCTCATCTTGTCTACTGATTCTCTTATGGCTCTTACAACATTTACGTTTAGGTCGGCTTTGAGGGATCTCTACTTGAACCTCCCTTCCTCTCAAGAGTAGGCATGCCTTTCCTAACTCATCCTCAGGGATTATCACATTATTATCAAAATCAGAGTCCCAGCCATCTTCCTTATCAGATTGTCTTTGCACTTCCGACACTCTCTTTTGAATCGGTTTTAGACTTGAGTTTTGGTTTTTGTTTCTTCATTTTTTTACGATTTTTGCTAACAGTTGTTAGCTTTTCTCCCGCTTGGAATCCATCTGATCGTTTTATTTGGTCTTTGATACTATCTTGTGCTTGGACATAGTATAGATATCCGTTCTTTCCTGAGAAGTGAGGTGGTGGTCGAGAGTGTTCACTCTTAGACTCCTCCTTTTCTTTTTGTAGTCCCTCACGTCGTTCCCGCTCATCTTGTCTACTGATTCTCTTATGGCTCTTACAACATTTACGTTTAGGTCGGCTTCGAGGGATCTCTACTTGAACCTCCCTTCCTCTCAAGAGTAGGCATGCCTTTCCTAACTCATCCTCAGGGATTATCACATTATTATCAAAATCAGAGTCCCAGCCATCTTCCTTATCAGCATCATTAGCAAATTTGAGTGTTAAATCCTCCACTGAGACTTCCTCGACATGCATAGCTATTGTGGATGTATCCCTATAGTACAAATCATCTAGAAGGGCACATGGTTGTACCATTCGTATAGGTATAATATCATATCCATCTGAATCACAAAATTGAATTGGCTTCAGTAAAGCACATGTCGATAATGTTGCAAGGACATGACTCCATTCTAGTGGATCAATTAAATGCTCGGGGAAGGGTTGTGGAATGTATGCCTCATCTGATACACTTCGATTACCCTTAAGTCTCTCAGTGTTGAAATCCCTACATGAGGCTCCACACATCCACAGATCTTCTCACCCGTCTGACAATGTAACTCTTGAGCCCTCAGATGAAGCAGAATCAAACTCATCTATTGGAGACCTTGTTACATCACGATATGAGTGATTCCTTAGGTTGACCCTTGTGATGACAGAATCATGTCGGAGGTACAAATAATTGTATCCCCAATCTTGAATCATTTGAAATTGTCGCATGAATGGTCTACCCAATATCACTTCATAGTTTGGATGTTTTCCAAAATCCACTACTGCAAAGGTGTGCTCATATTCAATCCCACATGTGGTGACCAATATGTTCTCAAGTAGCCCAAGGGGATGTTCTAAGCTTCCATCTGCTAGCTGCAAGCGCATCCTGGTACTCCTAATAGCTGGTTTGCCCCACTTTTCCCAAATGGACCTTGTCACAATGCCCACTCCTGCACCACTATCAAGTATTGCAGTTGAAGCTACTTTTCGCACTTCTAATGGGAGGGTAGCATTTCCCTGATCGTCCTCACAAAATTTTCCTACTTTGTTGATAGGAACTGGCATAACATGCTTTGTCTCGGGGTGTATAGTACACTCATGGTGACCCTTTTGTAGCAATACCTGCTCTTACAAACATGTGGCAATATCATTCCACAACTCCGGTCGAATTTTTATCAAATCAAGCAATGGTAAGGTACAAGCCACTGGTGCTGACAAAATAGCTTGCACCATACTCATATCCTTTTCCTTTGTCAACCTTTTATGCATGGAGGGTATCCTCAAGGTTTGAGAACAGTTCTCATATTCTCCCAGATATGATGGTAGGGTTTTCAATGTATGCTTACTTCTGGGAGAAACAATTGTTTGAACTTCCTCCTGGATGCTTGGGCGTCCAAAGTTGTTTTCCGTGCCCCTGGTAAAATCCACCTCAGAGAATGGAGGCGAACTAATAGAAGACATGTTCTCATTAACTTTCTCATGAACTGCAGCCCACATCTCATTTGCCATGTCCTCATTAGCATCAATAACTTCATCATTGCATGGGAAGACAAGGCTAGGTGGTGGCAGATTACCTCCTTTCAATTGGGTGTCAATTGGTGCAGACCTTTCACTATGAGCTTGTGAAATGAGCTCACTTTTCATTTCCCGACTTGATGACACTTTTGGTATGGTTTCTAATGTTGGCTTAAGAGAGGTTGGGCCCCGAGGAATAGGTGGTGGTGGTCCCTCAAGTATTGACTGAGCTTCCCTAATGAGTTGCTGATGTACAGCTAGATTGATCTTCTCCTCACGAGGGTTTGGGTATTCTTGAAGCTTCTTGGGTAGCTCAGATAAAGCTGCAATGCGACTTCTATGAGCATCAATGATGGCATCTAGAGTCTCATTCACTTTATCCACAAAAACAGAACCCCCAGAACTATCCTCAGTCGTACTAGCCTCATCTTGTTTAGCACTAGGCCCAGGTTGAGGTTGATGTTCCTCATGCACTTCTTGGGATGTAAAAGTTTTATCCCTCATGTTTTGTTTAGAGGCTTCTTGAGAACTAGTGGATGTACTTTTAGTTCGCTTGTTTCGGTTCTTCTTCCTCCTAGTGGTTTTTTTTCTATTGGACTGTAGGGTCTTGTCCACTAGATTTGTCTTTGCATCCCTAGTTCGAGGTGTCTCATCAGTCTGTATTTCGGCATTTCGTGTCTGTGATCTAGTCATGACTCTAAGTGGCACGACATCCTCATTCTCAGATAAAGGTGGTGATGGAACTGCCCCTACAAGGTTGAGTGAGACCTTTGGTTGAGAGGTGCCTTCCTCATGTGGTTTCAGCAGACAATCCTTTGGGAAGTGTTCTACACAACACCCTAGACAATATCTTTCAATTGGTGAAAACTGTTGTACTGTTGTATTGGATCGAGATGCTTGCCTTGAGCGATGTGGACAATCACGAGCCCAATGGGGTTCTCCACACTCATAACAGGGGCCCATTGGCTTGGCCTCTACTTTCCTTGGCTGCCATTGACCTGAGGGGCCTGGAGTCCTAGGTTGGTAGCCGCCTAGTAACATTAAAGAGTTTTGTTCCCCTGGTTGAGCCTCCACAGTGCTTGGCTTGGGTATGTAGGACTTTCAAAGAGATTTTCTTTGGATGAATATGATGCGTATTCCTCTTCCACATAGCTTGGGTTTACCAAGTCTCTACACATATTTGAATTGTCGTAGTCAACAACCCTCACAGGAGCAGTCCCTGGAGCAGGAGGTTGGGCACCAAGAACAGGTCGTGCTTGCTCTTGTGCCATCGGTGGCTTACGTTCAAAATTAGTATACTGTTGATACATTTGTGGAGCCACTCCACCCCTTGGCTGCTCACGCTCCTGTCTCATTCTTGCAATGCGAGTACATTCCTGTGTGGTATGGGTAAAGTTCCAAGCACAAGCTTGGCACGACTTTTTTGTGGGTTGGTTTGTGACTAGAGGAGAAAAGGTATTACATTCCTCTGTTTTATGGTTATCGCCACATGCTCCACAAAGATGAGGACCTGTAGGAAGTACACTCCTCATTCTCTGCTGCTGTTGTTGTGGCCGCATGGGTGGACAATAGGTCTGTCCCAATCTCCTTAGTTACTAGGTTAGCTATCTGGTCTGGATTTACTAGCGTGCTAGACCCTAAACTTTGGTCATCACCCCACTGATCTCTAGGTTTCATCTCTGGGCCAGAACCATCTTGGAATTTGAAGTTATCGGTGAAATCCATAGCATCATGGCAACACTCATTGAAATTTGTATGCTTCTTTGCATAGAGATGTGTATGCAGTGTTGAATTTTTGAGTCCTTTTAAGAAGAGAGAAATTAATCGACTTTGGGCGGGCTTCTCATCTTCTGGGCAACGATTAATGTACTGCTTCATTCTATTTACATAGTCTCTAACACTCTCATTCTTGCCTTGCTTGAAAGAGTAGATGTGTGCTACCATGTCATGTTGAATTCCCATCAAGGAAAAAGCAGCAATGAATCTCTCTTCCAAAACTCGTAAAGAAGATTTGTCTGAAGCCTCTAGTGCCTGAAACCAAGCCAGGGCTTTTCCCTCAAGAGTGAGTCCAAATCCTTCAATTTGAGTATGCTTGTCAGCCACTTGCTCAGCTCGAACTACTTGCCTAAATGCTGCTACATGGTCGTATGGATCTCCCGACCCTTCATACTTCTTTACCAGTTTCTGAAGAGTTGATGGCCTTACTTGTCTTGAATACTCATCATAGGGCCTATGGCCTCTCACTCTCAGTGGGAATTGTTCCTCTCTTTGGTAAGACGGTCCACATGCATCCAAACTTGGTGTGGGTCCCCTATTACCAGCCTCACAAACCCCTCCAAAGATCTTGTCACCCGCATTTCAGGAGGTGCATTAATGGGAGGCCAAGTTGGCTCCCCTCTCCTCCGATTGTCATAGTGAGAAAGATGTTGTTGTGGTGTGACCGGTGGTCGCACATTTGGTGTAGGACAATATCTTGGTGCTAGAGTTGGGCTACTAGCAGTGGTCCACTTGGATGTTGAAGGTTCCTCTCTAGTGAACTCTCGTAGGGGAGGAGCAACAGTTTCTCCAAGAAAGGCTGTCTCTCCTGGTTTGGCTGTATTTGTTGAGAACACATCCATGAATAATGGTTGTCCTTTCCACGTGAGCCCCCGAATCTCTTTCCAATCTAAGGTTCGGTATTCATTGGCCCATTTATCAATTATTCGGTTCATGTGTCCTGCAAGCTTCTCAACTACCACCACAAGAGCTAGAGGAAGATCTAGCTGTGGCAATCTAGTTGTGGCATAATATCCCTCTAATGAGTCCTTATAGACCTCTTGAAGTGGGTCATCCTGTAAGACCTTTGTCACTGGAATTTGTCGTACAAACTCCCATTGGTTCTCAGCCCCCTGATCCATTTTGCTCTTGCCTTTCCTATCCCTTTCCAAATTTAGATCTACAAGAAGTAAATCATCTATGGATGGTTTTGAGGACTGGGCATTGGAGGGTCCAGGCATGTCCGGCTCAATGAGCCAATCATCTCTAGACTCCCTTGCTCTGGAAAGTTTTGATAAGTCTAAAAACTCGGTTTTAGAGAGCTCTCCTAATTTGTCTACATTTTTTGGATGGTAGGTGACTTCGTAGCGAACACCATCTCCACCCATGTACATGTTACCCTGGTCATTGACTAGAGGTGCTCTATCAAGTTCTGAGAAAATGTCTGCGATCTTAACAAGATACCGTTGTTGTGGGTCCCTAAATATCTCAGCTCCTTGAGCATTTGTGTAGACATATTGGAGTCTCACATTAAGTGTTAACCCCATGGTGTCGTCTTCAAATGGATTAAAAGATCTTGCGGGTGTCCTATTTGGGGCTACGGGATGACTATTTGTCGGCCCATGATTGTCCATGGACAATGAACTAGTTGTTCTAGAGGAAAGGGTATCGGATTGGGATTCAGAAAGGGTTTCAGCAATATCTGCCAAATTTCCTACCGATTGGGTCCCACTTTCCTGCGTAGGTACTCTAGAAGGTGCCCTAGGCCCCATGGCAGAATCTATAAGACGTCCAGACCGCAGGTGCATAAGGTCAAATTTTTTTGGTTTTTTATGTGTTTTTTTGTTTTGTCTTTGTTTTTATTTTTTTTATAAATATATATATATATATATATATATATATATATATATATGTATATATATATATATATATATATATATATATATTTTACCCTACCTAACCACTGAAGGCAACTAAAATGAGTATGTGTGGTGTAACTATCTATCTTATTTTTTATTATTATTATTATTTTAAATGATTTTTTTATGATTTTTTTTAATGATTTTATGTTTTTACTTTTTCTTTTAAATTACAAAAATTATGAATCACACTAAAAAAATACTAATTATGCACAAAGTTACAAATTTTTTTAAAAAAAATAATAATAAAAATAAAATTCTATAAATTAAGTGTTTTTTAGGAGTCTACTTTTTTGCATATTTTGTAATTCTTCATTTTTTTTTAATTTTTTTGCATAATTAGTGTAACCTTTTTTGCATATTTTGCAAAAAAGGTTACACTAATTATGCAAAAAAATTAAAAAAAAATGAAGAATTACAAAATATGCAAAAAAGTAGACTCCTAAAAAACACTTAATTTATAGAATTTTATTTTTATTATTTTTTTTTTAAATTTCTTTCTTTTCTCTTGTTTTCTTCCTTTTTTTTCTCCTTGGTTGTTTTTTTTTTGTTTTTGTTTTTTTTGTTTTTTTTTTAATACTAATAAGTTTCGTACTAATTACACAAAATTATGAATCACGCTAAAAAAATTTACTAATTATGCACACAATTTACAAAAATTTTAAAACAATGCAAGCTACTTTAATTATGCAAAATTTTATAAAAATTTAAGAAATGAAAAATGGACTCAAAATACGAAAATAAAAATTATTTTCTTTTTTTTTAAATATTTTTTTTAATATTTTTTTCTTTCTTTCTTTCTATTCTCTCTTTTTTCGCTTTTCTCTCTCTCTTTTTTTTGAATTTAATGTTTTATGGTTTTTTTTTTGAATTTAATGTTTTTTTTTGAAGTTTAATATTTTATAGTTTTTTTTTTATTTAAAAAAAATAAAAGCAAAATAACAAATTGAAAAAAAATAAAAAAATAAAAAAATACTAACCTACGTAACGTTATCTCCTCCGAATTCTTCGCCTCACCGCTCGCCGGCGTATTCAATGCACCGCCTCTGCTCCTCAGCGCTCCTTCGCTCGGCCACCTGGCCTCCTTATCTGCTGCGTTCAACTCCGTCGGCCACGTCAGATGTAGCCGACCTCTCCTTAGCTTCCTTTTTGCTGCTGTGCCACCGCGCTCAACACTTTAAGCTGAGGCACCTGGCCTCCTTCCATACCGACGCCTTCCTCTCCGTGCTACACTCTGCTCTGCAGGCTGCGCCTCAATGCTACCGTCTGCTCCTTCTACCAGCCTTCTGCACTGCAGTGCTCGATGCAGACAACGCCCCCCACTGCAACCGCTGCTGCCACGTCAGACGACGCCTTCCACTGTGCTTTTTGCCTACAGCCTACAGCTTCACGCCGGCCTTCCTGCAATGCCTTCGCCACGTCACCGGCCTTCACTCGCCTGCTACTTCTCTTCCCCAGGCTCTCGCCTCCAACAACGCTGGCCGCCCACAGTTGCAACACCTCCGCCTCCACTTTCAGTCGGCCACGCAACGCTGGCCTCCCACAGTTGCACGTATATATATATATGCCTCCAGCAACGCTGGCCGCCCACAGCTGCAACACCTTCGCTCGGCCACCTTTCAATCGGCCGCCCACAGCTGCACCTTCTGCAACGCTGTCTGCTCCTTCTACCAGCCTTCTACACTTGCAGCGCTCGATGCAACCAACACCACCCACTGCTTTGCAGGCTGCTCACGTCAATATATAAAAATATATATTTATATATATATATATATATATATTTTTTTAAAGGTCGCCTTCACTGCAGGCTTTCAGTTGGCCGCCTTACAGATGCATGTATATATATATATATATATATGTATATATATATATATATATATCTATTTTTCTTTGCTGTGCTTGATGGAGACGCCTCCCCACACAATAACAAAACAACAAAACAATAAAAAAAAGGCCGCCCCCAACACTTTCTACCTACCTCTCGCCAACCCCGTCAAAGATACAAAAACAGAAAGTACTTAAATCTGAATAATGGCGGGATTTCTCTACCGCAATGGGATTTTAATTTTTTTTGCTTCTAATCAAAAAACAGAAAACACACAAGGCGCCCTTGAGATCACACACTCAATGCCCTTGCAAACTCTACTCTAATCTACCCTAATCCACGATTTTGCAATCAATGGAGCACTTAGTAAGAAGTAATGGTTAACACCCTTCACTAACTTAGGTGTGTGTTCCCCGGCAAACGGCGCCATTGTTTGGGACATCATAGCATAGCGGAGGCTACACTCCAACCCACACACTTTATCAATCCGTGAATGCAACCCAGTTAGCGCATAGAGGCTATCCCGACTGGGAGAAGATTAGTTAACCACACACTAATGACTTCTAGTCCTACTCAATCCTTCTTCAACACTCAAGCAATCAACCTAACATAATCAAAGCATCAAGATTAGGCTACACTTAAGCACAAAAATGCAACTTATGCAAAGAATCTAACATGCAAAGAGCTATCACACAAGCCTCAACTACACATCATTTCATGCACAAGCTTCATCACATGCACTCTACAAATCAGATTTTAGCATCAAAACATCATTAAGAAATCTAGATTAGCAAGTGTGTAGACCATAACCTCATATCATTGAAAATGTAGAGAATAGAGAGTACAAGATTGAAGCAAGAATGGAGATGGAGAGCCTTGGGAGAGCACATGAGAAGGAGCTATAGAGCAAGCTCTCTCTATGAGCCTCTCAACCAAATGACCAAAGAGTCCTCTCTAGCTCTCAAATGGGCCACCTTTTATACAAAAACTCTAGAACTCCCAAAAGTTCCCATGTGGGATTATTGTCAAGCCCTCTCCCACATTCATCTACAACTTGGAACTCTTTTCAAGAGCCCTAAGTGTCTTTTTTGTTGCATCCTTGTATTGATCTTCATTCGTCATGCAACACTTAGTAATTTATTTCTCCTTTTTTTCTTTGACCTAAATTAATTCACACAGGGATTTTCCTAAGTATTTCCAACATATGAACCAGTTTAATTTAACTCAAAAAAACTTCTTCTAAAGAATTTACACATTTATAATATTTTACATACTCAATTTAATTTGTTAAATTTGTTACCTGCTAAGAGGGATTTTACATTCTCCCCCACTTAAAGAACCAAGATATCCTCATCTCACAAACTTGGGATAATATCTTACTATATCCTCCTCTTTATCCCATGTTGCATCTTTGGTTGGGAAGAATTTCCACTTGATTAAATCTACTTGATCTAGAATAATAAACTGACATGAAAAACATTGTAAATTTGAAGATACAGGAGTTGAAATAGTTCATAAGCCTAATCCCTGATCCCATGCGTAATTATATATGGACCATGATATCTAGGTGATAATTTCTTATAGTTTTTCCAAATGAGGGAGAAGTCCTCTTGGGTTGTACACAAAGAAAGACCATGTCACCTTCTTCAAATCTTGATTGGATCTCTTTCTGTTGGCATATTACTTTTTCCTATCCTAAGCATCCTTTATGTCCTTTCTTCTGGATTATATTTGGTGGTCCATATCATCAAGCATTTGCTTAGAACTTCAAACTTGATCAGTGGGTCATACCAATTCAAGAGTGCAAGGCATTCTTGCTTGTATAAAGCCTTAAATGGGCTCATACTAATGCTTTGATATATGTATATACTCATCCTTCACTTAATCCCAAACAATAAAGAAAACCTTTACTACCCTTGATATCGCTAAATTCTTTCTGTAGGAAATATTTTGACTCCATGGATTACCTCATAGAATGCGATAGATGCCAAGTTTACCTCTTGATTTTGGATTATTTTCTTTGAAGCAATGGGAACTTCTCTTGATCTCAATGTACTACCTATCATCCTGAGAAAAATGGATAAACTGAAAGGGTTAATCAAGTGATTGAGGTTCTTTATGCATATTATGATCATGAGCAAAGAGGCAGATAAATTATCTACCACATCTTGGCCCACGTGTGACAAAGGCCTTGTTTCCCCCATGGTGATGAGTCAGAACTTCTTGATTTAGCTTAGGTGGTGGAAGGTTTGACATCCTACATGGTGGACATTATAGAGGTACCAAGAGACTCCGCCATGTAGGATGTCAACCCATGTCTAATGAAGGCCTTATTCCTCCCATGGTGATGAGTGAGAACTTCTTAGGTGGTGGAAGGCCTAACATCTTACATGGTGGACATTATAGAGGTACCAAAAGACTCCACCAACATTAATAGTGTTCACTTTACTTTACTTGTACTTGTGTGTGTCAAGCGACTTTGTCAACCTATCGACTACAATGAATATGGAGTTATATCTTGCATTTTATTGAAGCCATGCTTATGCATTCCTATTTCATTTGTGGAATACATAAGGGATACTTTTTTCTTGGCATTTTCACTCTTTGCCTTCCTCTTGGTATTTTCACTCTTTACCTTAATCCTCTGGCATTTTCACTCTTTGCATTGATCCTCTGGTATGTTATGCATTGGCAAACATGATATTTTAATCCAAGCCAAATGAAAATCCTCTTGACCATCATAAATATCTTCACATAACCAGGATGTCCTGCAATGATGGCTATTCAAAGAAGGAGACATGTTGTTTCTTTGAGTCAAACCAAAGAAGAGTTCCCTACCCTTGGGAAAATTATGGAAACTCTCTCCTAGGTATTATGGTCCATATGTGATCACAAGGCATATTGGTGAGACTAGTTACTACTATTGCCTCCTCATCTTTGGATTCATAACATCTTTTATGTAAGTCTCCTTGTTGAGAGGTATGTAGTTGACTCCTCCCCTATATTGGATGATACTCAGGTGATCATCCCTAAGCAAGGAGAATTTAAAGTAGAGTCAGAACATATAATAGACTTTTGAGAGAAGCCTCTTTAGAATAGACTTCTCCAAAGAGTTTAGTAAGGTGGAAACACTTGCACATTAGAGGATGCTACACGCATATCCTCATTTCTCGAGCTGAGGATAGCTCTTTCTTTTAAGGGGGGATGATGTAAGATCCCTCCCTCCCTAAGCCATTTTCTTTAAACATGGCATGATGTTGTAAAAATTGAAGTTGTGAATTTTGGCTTTAGCTAGAAAAATTCTCAAGCTGGCCATTTCCATGAGATATAAAATCACTTTTTAATTTGAGAATTAGAGATAAATAATAATAGATATTATATAAACTTTGTAGGGCAATGATGTGGCAAATATTAGACGAGAATTTTTACTTGGGTAAAAAGCTAAAATATCCCTTAAGCTATCCATTATCGAGAATTATGCTGATAAGTCTTAATTTAAAGATGGGCATGGTGCATCAGCAAGAAATCAAAATAAAATATTAAATTATTTAAAAAAATTAAAAAAAAATTAGTGATTTTTGTAAAAGATAAAATTTTGCTCCCATGTGTGACTGTTTTGGTCACCTGTGTGTCCAGATTGTAACCTTAGTTAATTGGACCTTAATAATAAGGGGGCCTACTTAGGAAACCTACTCAAGGGACTTGCTTGCCCATCCCCCTACCAATGTGCACCATACCTCTTTCTAGAAGGGATTGGATGCTTGGGGGGTTCACCTTAAAAAATGTTAGTGTACCACGTGAGTTCAACAGGAGGGGTTTTTTAATTAGATACATTGAGAAAAATTAGCACGATTACATTAACAGGAGGGGTTTTTTAATTCAACTTTAGAAAAAAATTATTTAGTTCATAAGTAAAGAGGGGTTGTTTTATTGGGGGAAAATTTTTAGTTAAGGGGTTTTTTAATACCTCTTGAACGCACGTGATACCTAGGGTTTCTAGTAGTGCACCCCCCGAGACTGGATGCTTCTCACCATGTGGCCACCATATCTCCTTCTAGAAGGGACTGGATGCTTCTCACTATTCCCTTTCCTTGTGTGACCACATCCACCATATTTTTGCTGAATTTGGGCACTGGAGACTTCTCCTCCCTACTTCTGGGCTACAAAATGTGCCTATTTCATAGGGGTTTCGGAATTGATTTTTATAATACTTTCCTCTTCCCCTTTGCTACCTACTGCCTCCTACCACTAGCCCCTCCACTCACGAGTGATATTGGAGCAATTTTCTAGATCTAAAAGGCTAATTCCCGCTCTCCCAAAGTTAAGTCAAGTGTTTTGTAAGTATTTATTTGGTTTTTCTCTGAATTTTAAGGAATTAATCTGAATTAATCTTTCCCTAAGGCTTAATTATGCTACTAATGTGTTATGGAGTGTTGCATAGTGCCTCGAGAGGGAGCTTTCCACTCTTCTCTCTCTCTTTTGCTCTCAATTTAGTAATTAGAGAGCTCTTGCTTACAAATTAAATTATAGGAATTCCATTAATTATGATTAGTAATTAGGTTTAATGATTAGAGAAAGTAGAGAAGTGAAATTGCATGATTATGCTATTCTTTAATCCATTCCTTGCTAGAGCTAGGCCGTTTGTGAGAATTTCTCTTTTGTAAAGAATTTATCTTTTCTTAATTTTTAATTATATTAAGCATCTCTTTTATGACTTTTAATGGAATTAAAGATAAACTATCTTCTCTATTCTCTTAAATAGAGTAGAGAAGTTTCTCTTGTGATTATTATTTTATTATGTTGTGTTTAGAGATTTGTATGGTTAATTAGGGCTAGGGTTTTGTCCCTTTTGAGTAGAGAAAGGTTATTTATAATTGTAATTTGAGAATGAGGGAGGATAAATTAAATTGTGTATAATTGGGCAAAGCATAAGATATGGTTTCTATCTATTATGTTGTGTTTAGAGATTTGTATGGTTAATTAGGGCTAGGGTTTTGTCCCTTTTGAGTAGAGAAAGGTTATTTATAATTGTAATTTGAGAATGAGGGAGGATAAATTAAATTGTGTATAATTGGGCAAAGCATAAGATATGGTTTCTATCTATTATATTATGAGAGAATTAGGGGCTTTGTGAGAGCATAAAGAATTTAAAAGAGATTTCATTTCTCCTTTGATAAGGAGGATTGCTGTGTGTGAGTAAAGAGCATTAATTTTTCTTAATCTAGGTCTTGTTATGTTTGTTTACAAATAATTAACAAGTAATGGTAGTTAAGAATGTTAATTAAGTACCACAATTTACTCTTTTAAAGGCAAAGTGCTGAGTGGGTGTGTTAAGGAAGATATAAATGTGCAAATAAATTATTATGAGAATTCACTTGTCATGGAAGAATATAAAAAATGGTTTCGCTTCCAAAGTGCAACAAATGATGTTTTTATGTAGTAGTTATGATAAAAGTATAATCACAGATAAAGTAGATTGGAAATTCAGAGCCGGTTGATAAGGTGGATGAGGGTTAGCGAAAGAGTTTGCACTTATCATGGAGAATGGCGAGTCTAGGGCTTGACCAACCCTGACGACTTGGGTCCTTCGGTTTGGCATGGGTAAGGTCAGGATTAACAGCCTTGGCTGTGGGGGCTTGCTGGAACATATATCGCATGAAACGATCCTTGGTGAGATGATGCTTGTGAGGTGAAAAAAAGAAAGAAAACCCTGCCTCTATAGCCCTTCCACCTCGCAAACTTGGAATAACAACACGAACGGGGGCACCACCAGCCACCCCACTGGCTGGAACACTCTCTCACACTTCACCACCCAACCCACGCCAGACTGACAGCAAAAACAGGGGCACCATAGACCAGCAATATATACCCAGTTACAACATTTCATACAAGCTTCTCCCGACACAGAAGCTTTACTCACACAACCATAAAAAAACTCACTCAGGCCTGTCAGCCCCGAGGATACACCACATCCCCAATCACCGCATGGTCCACTCGCCTGCCTGCTGTACCAATCACACCAGAAAGAACCCGGCCACTCTCACTTCAGAAGGCGCCCCACCAGCTAACCCTCAAGTCTCTGCAGCCCATCACTTCTGCATGTGTCGTCAGCAGTAGCTTCACTCCACGCTCTCTCTCTCTTTCTCTGTGCTGATCCTCTGCCAGCCTCGCACAAACCCAAGCAGTTTATCTGCCTTGCTACCGGCCCACCACCAAGCAGCAACACCTGTCTTTCTCTGCTTCACTCGGCACCCTGCTCTCTATCCACTGTCCTGCTTCACCTGCGCGGCCCACACCAGCCCTCGTAGATCACTTGTCCACAGCCACACGTCGGCACTTTCTGCAAACAACTGCAGCACCTTCAGCAGCTTCTTACTTCACTCCCACTCGAGCTACATGCTCTTGCTGTCCACGAAACTCCAAAATCCAACAGCTCCATGGCGCCTTCCACTTCCGGCTTCAGCTCTCTCTCCGCTTTCGAAGCCACTGCCCACCATCTAGGCGACCTCCTCTGCAAGTCGTCAGCCCATCAGCAACCTCCATGTCCTTTTTGTGGCGAACCTGCCACCACTGGCCATCAGCAGAGCTGAACGCTGGTCCTCTCTGTCGCCTTATGTGTCTGCGCTCCACCTCAAAAGCGGCCTCCCAACAAGGTCACCTCTCCATGCTTCTAACCAGCAGCTACCCTTTGCACTTTGCTTTGCGCCAACCACTACGCCCATCAACCAATAGGCAGCCTCCACACACGTCCTAGGCGGCTCCCTCTGCTATTTGCAGTCCTTCAGTTGCCGCCAGCCTCCAGTCATGTCCGCAGCCACAACCAAACCTCTCTCTTCGTGGCGATCCTCAACTGGCCACCTTCGCTACCAGCTGCCGCATCCCTCTTCTCTTGCACTGTCAGCCATGCTATCCACCACGACCCCTTGTCCACCAACGCCAACCCGCAGCCCTTCTCAGTTGCCACAGGCGGCTCGCACCAGCCCTTCACCAGCTATCGCCTGCAAACTGTCACCGACACCAACTGCTCGTTGGCTTTCTCTTTTGCCTTTGCTCGCGTCAGTCACCACCACGAGCTTCGACGTCTCTTCATTCAAAGGCTGCCTCAGGGCCCCCTGCCTCGTGTCCCTCTTCTCTTGCTGCTCTCCTGTGCTACCCTTCAGGCGGTCACACACCAGAGGCGGCTTCCCCAGCTGTCGCCTGAGAGCCTCTGTGCTCCCCGCCCTTTTCACCGTCTTGCAGCTGTGCCCAGAGAGCCCCAGTAACAACAAGGCGACCTCCTTCTCCTTCAGCAGACTCCGCCGACTTGCCAGCTTCTGGAGGTTTTCGCTGGCAGCCGCGTAAACTCCCATGTGGCCATGCCTTTTATGGCCACGTCAATATTATCTTTTTTTATTTTCCAAGGCCTAATGAATGGCCACCATAACATCCTATTGCTTCCATTTCTTACCAAACAAAAGGTTATACTAATCCCTTCTTTCCTTGCTTTTATTGTGGTAAACCAGGTCAAATTGCAATAGAATGTCACAAGTAGAGTGACATAAAAAGTGGCAACAAGTATGCATCTTTTGTTGAAATGTATGATGTGAAAGAGGTTAAAGATGAGGGAAAGAGGTAATGGAGGTGTGACCTCACCCAAATAAAGTGGGCATATGGGTGGAAAAGGGATCTAGGATTAGCCTAAACCCTAACCCTTGGTGGAACCTATATAAAGGGCAGAAGACCCTACTTTTTGTAATCATATGAAGGAGAAGGGTAAGCCAACTATGGAGTGGCTAAAATAGAAACTAATACAAGAATCTTCCTATATATCTTGTGCATATCTCAAGCTATGGAGTCTTAATGATGTGTAATAAGGAAATCACCAAAAGAAACATAACCTTCACGTGTAACACATGCTTCCTCACATTCTGATGGAGGTCAACCCATCCCATGTCCTTGCATTCTGATGGAGGAGATAGCCCACCCCATTTCCTATGGGGACATGGATTTTGAAGATGAAGAATAAGAGAATATGATGTGTCACAAAAAGTTAAGCCATTCCCTAAGTGGCACACAGAGCATCATGCTCTTGTTCTTCATCTTTAAAATCCATGTCCATTTTCTATGGACATGGATTTTGAAGATGAAGAACAAGAGCATGATGTGCGACAAAAAGGTTAGCCATTCCCTAAGTGTTACAAGAAACCTTTGGATGGAGCAGAACCTCCGGCCATCGAGGATGTGCCTTAAGAAGACATTCATAGATCTAGAAGAAGGTTAGAGGAGGAAAATAGGGCTCATAAGAATCTTGTGAATTTTACTCTTATGATAGAGGTACTCAAGATTTGGGAGTGCCCGCCACCCTTATTAAAGCACAAGGGGATCCAAAGTGGATGGTAGCAATGCAAGAAGAGTATGACTCTATCGTAAAAAACCACACTTGGAACCTTGAAGATCGTCCTCTACGTGATAAGGTAATTGGCACTAAGTGGGTTTACAAAGCAAAATATAGATTTGATGGTACTTTTACAAGTACTTTGTAAAAGTACAAGGCACGGTTGGTTACCAAAGGTTTTGCACAAGTTGAAGGTTTTAACTTTCAGGAAACTTTTGCTCCTCTACAGCCAAGTTAACCACAATCCACACCGTTCTTGCATTGGCACAACATAAGGGGTATGACTTATTCTCCAAATGGATGTAAAATTTATTTTCATCAATGGGAACCTCGAGGAGGAGGTATATATGGAACCTGGGTTTGTAGTTCGCGATTCCAAAAGAAAAGTTTGCAGGTTACGAAAGGTTATTTATGGGTTGAAACATGCTCCATGATCATGGGCTACCAGAGGATTGATGCTTACTTTATGAGTATTGGTCTCTTACGCAACCCTTCAAATGTAAATTTATATGTCTTTTATGAGTAGGGGAAGTATATGGTCATTGTTCTCTCTCTCTATGTAGATGCCCTCATCTTGATAGGGGATCATCATAAAAAGACCTCACAAACATAGCAAATGCTTAGTGTAGAGTTTGAGATGACAAATCTTGGGCTTATGCATTATTTTTTAGGGATTCATGTCTAGCAGAAGTAATAAAACATTTTCACCTCAACAGAAATATGCAGGTGAGATACTCAAGGCATTTGGCATGGCTAAATATAAGGTAGTTGGTACCCCAATGGATATTGATCTGAAGTTGTCCAAGTTGACGACACCTCAGACCTTATGGATGAGACCTTATATAACTGGTTTGGTAGTCTTATCTTCTTGTGTAATACTAGACTAGGCCATCAGTTTTGTTGTTAGAGTTTTGAGCAAATTCTCTAATAAGCTCCAAGATAATCATTTGAAAGCACATATGCTAGTGTTACGATACATTCAAGGTACACAGGAGTACGCCATCACCTATGCCAAGACCCTCAGTGGCTTTTATGACTCCAGACACCATGCACTTTAGTAACTGAGTATTGTTTTTCTCTTAGTTTGAGATGCATCCCTCCTTGGTGCAGATGATTGAATTAAACTCAAATGCTATGCCATTGATGAAAAGGCCACCCCCTTCTCTTCTTTACATTTCAACCCTTCTAACCCACAATTACACTCTCATCGATAGGGGCTGAGTACAATGCTGCATGCTTTGCATCATGTGAGGCACTGTAGCTAAGGAGGATTCTACATGACATGGGAGTGGTGTAGAAGCAATCTATAATGGTGCAATGTGTAACAACTAGAGCTACTACATGCTTTGCATCATGTGAGGCATTGAAGCTGAGGAGGATTCTACATGATATGGGAGTGGTGTAGAAGTAGTCTATAATGCTGTAATGTGTAAACTAGAGTTGCTTGGCCATTACTCGGAATCTCGTGTTTCTTGCTTGCACAAAACACACTAAGATTCATTAACACTTTTTGTGTGAGCTTATCATGTTCAAGGAGTTTGAGATGGTTTACTGACCAATGAGAACTATGTAGACATCTTTACAAAGTCTCTTAGCATGTATTAGATGGAGTAGCATCTTCATTGATTCACAAAGAAGATGCTAGACGAAATGGATTATTAAGTCAAGCTGATTTGACAAGATCTTAAAGTTGCTCGGGATCGATAAAAGAGTTATGCAGACATAAAGAGATATGGGAACTATCATGAGCCTCAATCAAGATTCTCTTCCCCTTTCTTATTAGGAACACACCTGTGGTTTAAATTACAAACAACGATCTTCAATTTATAACCTTGGATTTTCCTTAGTTCTTGAGAGGTCTTGTTTCCCTACTTTAACAAAGCAATGATTAGAGCAAAGAACTTAAGCCAGAGCTACCCCTATCACACATGAACTCATGTTGAGAAACTTGTTTGGTGGTGGGCCTTTTGGCGGTGGCCTTATCTTCTCCATGTTAAATATTGGAAACAATATTGCTATGCTCATAGGTACCTTAGAGCCAGCCCAATCTATTTTTCAATTGAAGAAAGATGGGCCTAAGACCTCTTAAAGAAAGAGCTAGAAACGAACTAAACCCAAAATTTAACTTTCCATAGATACCTCCACCTCGGCCACCCCTCCTCCACAAGTTTGCACAATGTGCAAGTTCATCCAAGATAACGATAAGAAGTATCTTGACCTTGACATAGTCATCACTATTTACTTTCTTGGCTTGACCTTGACATAGTCATCACTATTTGCTTTTTTGACTTATGAGGTGGAGTTTTTAGGATGGCACACTTTTCATAAAAGTCTCCAGGGCATGGCCTTCGACATCAATAAAGACCCCACTCTTTGATAGATACTTGTGCTACTACAAAATGAGTCTAATGAATGCAAGGATGGCAAATGATTACCTTTGAAGACATGTTTATAACTTCCTTTTGGACATCCTACAAAGCTTTCCACCATCGCATTGCCCATTACCATTATACAAAGTCTCAGTTCGACTTCACTAAAACTTTAACACTAACTTCCTCTAAGCATATTTCCCTGATGTTGATAGCAATTACATATTTGAATTATCTAGATATAAACGCATAGCCATTTCTTTAAAATATATTATTTAGTATGTACACATAATTAAAGAAGATAACTCAATTATTACTTTCAATCCTACTTAAAAGGAAGAAGAATTGCTCTACTTGTACATTAAATTCTAGCATCCTAGCTCCAACTTAATCATACAACAAATAATTTAACTATCATACATGAGTAGGTATCTCATGTATACATAGATATCGCATGAATAAGCCTTGACAAGCATAAGCATTGATTACTTAAGCCTACATATATACAGACAATGTAGGTATGTGAGCATGCACATGCATAGACTTTATTGTTCATAAGCATAGATAACACATGTATGAATATACACATGCATATAGAGACAATGCATGCATGAGCATACATATGCACATACATGGTATATATGAGCATACGTATGTAAAGCTAAATTAAAAGTATGTGTAGCAATTTAGATCACAATTTACAACCTAAAAATGATTTACTTCATCACTCTCTCATGCTAATTATACATTATAATTATGAATTAGGGAAAATCATGGCATGGTTAAATTCCCATGAGCATATACATGGTATATATGAGCATACGTATGTAAAGCTAAATTAAAAGTATGTGTAGCAATTTAGATCACAATTTACAACCTAAAAATGATTTACTTCATCACTCTCTCATGCTAATTATACATTATAATTATGAATTAGGGAAAATCATGGCATGGTTAAATTCCCATGTCCTTGTATAAAACTTCATTACCTTATTATTATTAGCATAATCTTATCACATAAAAGAGATACCTTATCACACTTAAATGCATACATGTGCATTGGTATTGCTTGCTTAAGCATTCACTTGCATTATCATCACTAAACTTAGGCAATTTACACACATTAATACCACTTACATGCAAATATCTATTCATTAGTAATACTCACATAAGCTTATTCTAACCTTAATATAACATAAAAGCATATACATTGATTATCATATCTTACATGAGCATATGCATGCATTAGCATCACTTGCATAAGTGTATATATGAATGCATTAGAATCACTAGCATAAGTGTATATATGCATTAATATCACATAAGCATATGTATGATTATTATCATTTCTTAATCATGATTCCCTAATTAGGTATTCATCCCCATACACATAATATCATTAATGATATGTAACCATTTTGATAGGCAAAACTGTTAACCTAATAAACATGGCTACATAATAATTAATGAAGCATAGAATTCTTATTACAACATGCGTAGACCTAAACTACACAATTGTGGATTAATCCTTAATCCAATCATGCCCAATTAAGTAACCCTTGATTAGATATAATTTATAGATCTTAAACATACATAATCATCTAAAGAAATTACCATAGCAATCAACCCTAACTAGTCTACATAACCTAACAATTATTAAAATTCTACTCATACCTAGGGTTTGGGAAAATTCACTTAATTGCCCTAATATTTTACATGATTAATTGCCAATAATTATGGGGTGATTAGCTCCCCATGCCCTTTGTACAAATCTTGCCAATTGATAGAATTTTAACTCCATATCCACAACAATAGACAATCCAAACAAAAAACTTGTAAGACAAGGATTATCACCCTCCATAACCTGTCAATTTAGGCTTATGAGGAAAACCATTCTCCAAGCAAATTTTTTCGAGCAAAGGCAAAAGCAAAGTGCAACTAGCCAAAAAAAAACTCCAAAAAGAACGAAATAGTTACACTTTCTAAACATGCACACATAAGCATAACACTATAGTTAACATACAAATTAGAGCATTTAATAAAACAAATGACACCACCTAGAAAAAAACATGAAAACATAATTTGGTTTCCTTGTATGTTTTAAAACTCAGCACAGCAGAGCAAATCTAAGTTTACATTTTGTAGTGCTAATCCAAGCTAATTTTTTATATTTCAAGGGTATAAACATGCCTTTAATATTAATCTCACCACAAGAAACTTCACCCATAACCCAATAAAAGCATTCTTGAAGCCACATATGTGAGCAAATCTTTTCAGCCCAAAATTCAAAACTCACAACAAAAAGTTCCACCTATGTCAAGGTGCTATATTTCAGCATCAAAAAGCGACACCAAAAATATATGCCCCATGTAGGCATATTGCATCTTCTAGCACTAAGGGCCTAAAAGAACTCCACCTTAGTGAGTGCTGCCTAATACATGAGCTCATGAGCCACTGAATCCAATCCTAGAACCCACAAGTACATGAAGTATAAGTGCTTGCATGGCACGTATGTCAGGTGGTTGCTATCTTATTTTTGAAACCCTTCACATGTGCATCGTGAAAAGTCAGTTATTGACAGAGAGTATTTCACACCCTTTTGCTCTGGACCCTTCAATATTGATGTAAAAGATGTGGGATTCATTGTATAATATAATGGCCTCACAAATAACCTGTGCATCCACCAAGGTCCTTGCTATTTCAAGGTTTTTCCTTACCCAAATAATGAGAAGGGTTAAATTGTTGAATGTTTTGTATAATTTAAGTGTAATAATCTTATGGCTATATACATAGCTTTTGCATTAAAGAAATGAAATTTTTTTTTGGCAAGTAATCTCTTTGCTTTTTTTATTATAAAGGAGTTTAGATAAAAACAAGGTGGGTTTTATAAATATTGCAATTGATCCTAGCTCTTTGTCTAAGTTTTAGTTGAGATTTTGATTGGATGGATGCAGGTGAGGGGAGTTAACCTTTGATGTTTACTTACATGGCATTTTGATATTGACAATCATGTAGTTATCCCCTACAAAATGAAATTTTGATATTGATAATCATGTAGTTATCCCCTATATATAAATGGTGTTGGATTCAAATACCTTTGTTGTTTTATTCGAAGTAATACTATGTAATGTTAGCCCCTTACATACCTTTTTTGTTGGGTATTGTGAATATCATATGATATTTACTATGATTTACACACATACATCTATACATACACGTGTACACACGTATACACGTACATACCACACATGTATACATACACATTAATACACATACATTTACACACATTAATACATACTCATACATACATCTACACACACACACACACACACACACACACACACACACACACACACACACACACACACACACAAATCACAAATCTAGAGGGCTTACAATAAAAATAGGGCTAAAGATGTTGTTGTTCCAAGATTGGAGTAACATGGTAACACACTAGTGTAAGCTAAACCTTGTTCATAACTATATTATGAGATCGACATAATCCTAACACATTTATGACATCATGATCAAATAAGTGCAATGTACAAGTTCTAAAAAAATGCCCCAATCGAATTATAATTTCATGATTAATTCCTAGGGGAAAGCCTAATGAAAAAAGTGTCCTTAGAATTGACTTCTATAATACACGTGACACTACATGTGTAGTTGCACATTCCTTTTAAATATTAATGTAAAGGCTCCAATGTGGCCGGCCTCTTGCTAAGACTCCACTCTCAAGCGTCTCAGGGAGTCGAGCTTTTTTCAAACTCAATATGCCATGAGAAACGCAATGCATAAGTGGAGGCAACTCTCACTCACCTCTTACTTTCTTGCCGATTTAGGGATTCCCCATGGCCACAATGCCAAAAGAAGCACTTTCCCACAACTCAACTCCATCATACCACTGCCATACCTTAAGTGTAGCTGTTGAGCTCTTCCTCACACACACACACACACACACACACACACACACACACACACACACACACACACACACACACACACATACACTCACACATAGATAAGCAAGCAAGTGATAAGCAAGATACACCTCACACACACACACTAATGACAGAATCTTGGAGGCAAGCTAATAGGCAAGAAAGAGAGACAAGAGATAGGAAAGATAGAAGAGAAAATCTCTAAGTTTCACCTTAGTTTGCACATGGATTTCAAGCTCAAAACCATGCCCAAAGTGCATTTTAGGCTTATAAATACCAAACCCTTAGAATTCACATTAGTAGAGAATAATGTCCTTGGTCCTCTACGATCGCCCATACTAATGTAAACCTAACTCACTAATCCATGTGGTGCATCATTAAGATATAAGCAGCGATCACCAAACAACCACAAATGTACAATGTAAATATGCTAAGTGTGATCTATAGTCGTTCACTGACAACAAAGAAGAGGGTCACTAGAGTTGTCGCATCATATTGAGGTGCACTATCATTATGTCATGGGGAGAAGACCAAAGAGATGCCAGAAAACCTCAACTAGTAGTAATGGCACTAAAGTGCCCAAGGTTTAAAGGGAAGAGTGATTAAGATCTGGAATGGCATTGAAGTTCCCAAAGCTTAAACGCAAGAGTGATGAAGATATGGACAACCAACCACTAAGGTTTTTGCAAATAACTCTATCTTTTGAGCTATAGGAGCTTTGTTGGGGCCAAGAATGTGGTTTTAAATGCGAAAACAACTGGTATGTGGAGTACCACTTCTAAACATTTGATAGACTCAATAATGTTTTTCTAAAGATATTCTAGAAGGAAAAGACCACCACGGAAGTGATTGAGAAGTTCCTACAAGACTGACCTAAAAGAATAGGCCTACTGCAAAAGACTCACCTAGTACTAAAGATTAATAGTAGAATTAATGGGATTTGATCAAGCTAACAAAGTAGCAGTAAGCTACTCTAAGCCAATGGTTTGTTGTTGGAGGATTACGAGGAAAAATCTAGATAGTAGTGGTTTGGAGAAATGGTGGTTTGGAGAAATGGCCTAGTTTGATCTAGAGAAACCCTTACATTTGAGCAAGTAGTGACAGAAGCAATGAGAGCAAAAATTATCCTGAGGAAGAGCAAGAAAGAGCCCAAGAAGAAGAAGGAGAGGTATGAGAAAGCAAAGGAGAAGGAAGATGAGTCTTTAGTGTTAGAGTCTAGTGAAAACACTTCTGATTTTGACTCCAGTTCAGATTTGGATACCAATGAAGAGTGAAAGCCTCAAAAGAAGAAGGGCATAAAGCATTGCAAGATCAAGCTAGTTATACCAATCATACCCCAACAAAAAAAAAATCATACACCACTGCTAAATGCTACTATAACACCAGAAACAAGAATCCTAGAATAGTAGAGATGTAACAATGTGGTTAAATAGCACCAATGCGGCTAAACAACCACCAATGGTCAACAATCAGTCAATCAATCAAAAGGTCTCGTTAATCAGATAGCCACCACACCTTAAACTAATCATTTATATGAAAAAGGAGGAAAAGGTAGACTACAACAACACACTTGGTCATAGAGAGACAGATGCTCATATGGAAAAGGAGGTGGTGGAAGGTTTAATTAAAGAGGAGGAGGATTGATGTGTTAACACTAGAACAACACACCTCGCTAGAGAGATAGACTGCCTGGTCTGGAAAAGGGATAAGCAAGAGTTGCAACACATAAGGGAGAAAAGAGATGAAGTTCCACAAAGACCTAATTTAGCTATGAATGGTGAAAGTGGATGCCATACCCAGGACATACCTACCCGCCACCACTGAGGGATTGCGAGGAAAGCCCCAGAAGTGTTGGCAAGGCTACCATGTGAAGAAATTAGTAGATAAGAGATCTAATTTGAAAAATAAGGTAAAGCTATAGGAATGGGTGGGAAAACAAAGGATCCGTGAATAAGTCACTAAGCTTGTAAAGTACGCACATGGAGGGATTCAGATAATGTAGGAGAACGCAACCTATATAGAAACATGTAGAGGATAGTTTGGACAAGACCAATCTGGCCCAGAAAGGAGAATAAATTGCTACACGTAAGAAGCCACAAGGCAATATGGATTTGCAAAAGGAAAGTGTGCAAGAGTGCCAAACATAGCCCATAGCAACCTAGAACATGAAAGCCTTTTTTTCAGGAAAATATGAAGGTGAACCAGGAGCAAGATATGCCTAACAGGAAACAATCAAGGAAAAGGAAAATATAAGGAGCAAGGAGAGCCAAGCAAGAAAAGTAAAAATTCCTTTCAGGAACAATAAATTAATGGAAGTGGCTCGGGGGGTGCACTACTAGAAAACCCTAGGTACCACGTGCATTCAAGAGGTATTTTAAAAACCCCTTAACTAAAATTTTCCCCCAATAAAACAACCCCTCTTTACTTATGAACTAAATGATTTTTTTCTAAAATTGAATTAAAAAACCCCTCATGTTAATGTAATTGTGTTAATTTTTTTCAATGTATATAATTAAAAAACCCCTCCTGTTGAACTCACATGGTACACTAACATTTTTTGAGTTGAACCCCCCGAGGAAAGTGGAGGAGGATATAAGCTATGGAAAGATCTTAGGAAGATGAAGCTTAATGTAGTGAGGACCCTTAGGTCCACGACCACTTGGCATGCACGGATTACCTCCATTTAGGACCCAGAATTCTATTTTACCAAGTCCAAGGGGATAATCACATAACATAAGAACCCGCGTGGCACATAACATAAGAACCCGATTGGCACAAAACTCAAAAACTCAAATAGCACTAAGAGAATACAATGATGCAAGTATGCTATAGTTTATACAATATGATTATGCAAGATTCTTCCAAGAACTTCTTTATCATAAAAACTTGTCAAAAAGAAAGCAATAAACTCATCCGATCCACCCATTCTTAGGCCAGTACGTCGAACAACCACCATGCTGCCCTTTTTTTAATTTATGATGCTTGGCTATGGGCTCAGTTAAGCTAGGGAGCATTGTCAGGCATTTTTCTGAGTGGTCTTTTTGGTCATTGTACATGCGTGTGCATGGTGTGAATAAAGGATTTGTTTGGGAATGCATTGCCAGATGCTCTGGGTAGATCGGTTTGGATTTGGGCTTGTGCAGACCTGTCCAAAACAGGGTCCATGGAGATGGTATCAGTCGCTTGGTCGTCTTGAAGTGTGTGCACGTCCAAAGGATGAGTGGGCACTTGTATGCTGCATCTTGAATGTGTGTGGAAGGCATGGGCACACTATGTGTTAGTCTTATGCTATGGGACACAAGATTAATCCTATGTGAAGGATTCCTATACATACTTATCTCTAGATCTGTGTGGGATAATTTCTGGTGGTATGGGACACTAGAATTTATTACACATAGAAGTCCTTGATACAATGTCTTTTACTATAATTAGAGAAGATACTTGAATTCATATGTACGGGGATTCCTGGATGCTAGTGTGCCATCTTAGTGAATTGGTATCGTGGGTGATTCCATATTAAATATTGATTACCTAGTGGTATTGGCATAGCTTAAGACCATGCTTGACGGGTGTATGTTGTTGAGGTGTAACAAATAGTGCCATGCTTGACAACTGTATTGTAGTCAAAGTGACACAAGTGGACTATGCTAATAAATAGTTGCACACGATCAAAGTGAAATAAGTGGTTTATGCAACTAATGTGCCATGCTCATTGGAGTGTAACAAGTGGTAACTCACACCATGCTAGATGATGTGTATAATGATACTCTCATCATAGCGAAACAAGTGGTGAATATATGTTGTGTTTGTGCATATAACCGTTTCATATTGGGATTAATTGTAGAGAATGGCAATTAATTGGGATATGTTTACAAAAATAGGTGATGAGCAGTGCATGTGTCATACATAAGGGATCTTGTCTATATCATATTACTTCGTATTATTATTTGTGATTTGTTGTTAATAAGTGCGAGGATCACCAATTTAGGTGTCGTACGAGTTTTGTTGTTACAGTCCATGTTCACCCGAGCCTCTGAGCCATGCCTTTGCGCCTTTGAGCTATGGTCAATCAATAAGCCTTTGAGTCTATTTGTGGTATTTCATGTCCATAAGAACCTCTCTGAGCCATGCCTGATCAAGATTTGAGCCGTGTTGTTTGGATCTCTGAGTTTACTTTGCAGCAGGTTATGACATCAATAGCTCTAACGAGCATAATGTTGTTGTAGCATTTTCTTCTACAAAATTGAGGATAGTTGTTTCCTCAAAAACGGTAGGACTATTACAGGTATATATATTATCATATTTTTGATGCTTAATAATTGTACAAAAATATGCCTAATTTAATGTGTGTAGAAATTAGCTTAATGGAATGTGCGAATGTGCACAAGGTTATTTTATGAGTTATTTTTGTTGGCCACGTGCCAAATGTTTGTACAAATTATTTATGTACACTTGTGCATGGTGTTGCTACATTCCTAGCACATATGCTAGAAGAGTTTTGATTATTACACTTAGTGTGTGAACAAGCTTTAGTGCTTGAGCTATTTTTGTTAAAAAGTGGAAAAGCAAAGCCCAATTTTGTATGCACAACTATTAATAGCTCCTTGGGCTATTTATTGAATATAATTCTCAAAATACTCATGTTGTGGAAGTCGAGCTACATGCATGAGGGGACAGATTGCACCCAATCTTGTGTTCTTTGATTTTATGCTCTTGAGTTATGCTATGGTATCTATGGTTTATTTTTGTTATTTATTAATTTGTAGATTAATCAATTCTCCATGTACCTTGGTCCTGTAACACATTATAGTTTCATAAAGAAAATTTACCACAGATGATGCCTTGTAGTCTCTAAGGGCCTTAGCCTCTACCCATTTTGTGCAATAATCAGTGGCCCACCAAAATGTATTTGTTTCCTGTCTTGTGAGAAACTAGTTTGAATGGGCCGACAAAGTCTAGAACCCACTTCTGGAATGGCTCGAGAGAGCGACAGGATTGGATTATGGGGCATTCTGTCTGCGTCGCTTGGTTGCCTCATCCTCTGGCACATGTCACACTCTTTTGAAAACTTATGGGCATCTTTTAATGTAGTTAGCCACCACATACTTGCCTGAAATACCTTTCGTCTTGTGACCTCTAGAAAAGTGCCCATCGCTTACACCTTGATGTGCTTGTGCTAACACAGCCTATTGCTCGTGCTCGGGGACACATCTCCTAAGAATCTAGTTGATACCCATTTTGTAGAGCTGTCTAGCCACTACCATGAATGACTTGCTCCGGAGAGTCAGCTTCTTTTTCTGATCTCTGGATTCTGATCTCTGGACATGTACTCCAGAAAGGACAGGTCAAACAAGAATTGTAGCATGTTGTCATACCAACTGGGCCTTTCTCTTTATATGAGGAAAAGCTATGCGTCTGGGAAATCATCTTCCACCCCGTCCGGTTCTTTTCCTGTTTCCAAGCATGATAGGAAGTTTGCCATTGCATGCTTGTTCCTGGGGGTGTGCCTTATGTTGAACTCAAATTCTTGTAACAAGATCATCCATTTAGCCAACTTACCTGCCAGGTATGGTTTGTTTATTAAGTACAGGAGAGCTTTATGTTCTACATGAAACTCAAACATCTTAGCCAGCAAGTAGTGCATGAACTTCTTGATGGAGTAGATCATTCCCAGTGACTCCTTCTCTGTGGTGGAGTAGTTCTTTTTTGGTTTGGATAGCCTTCTGCTCGCATAGTACACCGGTCTGTACCATCCCTCATGTGCTTCCTGCATCAGAGCACTATCAATGGCCACATCTGAGGCATCAACAAACACATGGAGCACCAAGTCATAGTTGGGTTGCTGGAGGATGGGCACTACTGACAGTATCTTCTTCAGATTTCGGAATGCCTCTTGAGAGGTTTCGAACCAGACATATTTTGCATCCTTCACCATTAGGCTATATAAGGGCACTACCACATTAGCTAGGAAGCTCATGAACCTACTATGCCACTTGATTAGCCCCATGAATCTTGAAAGCTCTTTGGCATTCTTGGGGGGCTGCAGCTTCACATTGATCGTGACCTTAGCCGGATCCACCTCCAGTCCTTCTACAGACACTATGTGTCCCAAGAGAGATCCACTGGTTACAACGAAGGCACATTTGGATGGATTTAGGCTCAGTATGACCCTCCTACACTTTTCCAGGCACATTGTGAGGTGTGTAATGTGTTCTTCTTTCTTCTTGAACACATTGAAGTCATCCAAAAACACCCTCATGAAGGTGGTCAGATATTCATAGGATATTTCTTGAACCATCCTCTAGAATGTAGCAGGAGCATTTTCAGCCTGAATGTTATCACATTAGAGGCGAATGCTCCCCATTCTGTTATAAAGGCATATTTTTCTTTATCGTCTTAGGCCATTCGCACTTGATTGTACCCACTAAATCCACCCAGGAAAGAATATGTTTCATGCCCCACTGCATCTAGTAAGGAATCAATGAAAGGCAGTGGGAACATGTCGAATATAGTGGAAGATTTCAGCTTGCGGTAGTCAATGTAAACCCTAAGCTTCCTATTCTTTTTTGGAATGATGACTACGATGATAGCCATTTTTCCCAATCCAAAAGATAGATGAGCCCCACCTTTAATAATTTGTCAATCTCTTCCTTCACTTGTTTGGCATAGTTTGGGTTCATCCTGTATCTACTCTGCTTGGTTGGGGTTGCATCTTCTTTCAAGTTAATTCTATGCTGGTAGAAATTGGGATGAATCCCCTTCATGTTAGAATAATTCCAAGCGAAGACATCCTTGTAGGAATTCAAAAATTCAAGGAGCCTCCCTTTGAATTCCTGATTCAATGTGGCACTAATCCTAACTGTTTTGGGTTCTTGATCATCCCCCAGATTCACCTCCTCAAGCTCATCTTCTTGCACTCTAATATTTCTTTTCTAGGAGCATGTGGTATACACCAGCTATCTTGGTCATCTTGAGAACAATGAACACAGCAATGAAGCTACATCTTCCCACCTCTATCTGTTCTCCCTTGATTATCCCAATAGGTCATACCCTTCTCTGGTGGTCAGCCATATGAATTTGGAACGGAGCGGGCTGCATGTTAGTGACTCCTAGCTTTGTAGCCAAGTTATCTAACATTGTGTTTACTCTTGATCCACCATCTAGAATGACTCTTGTTACTGTCTCACCTCTAATCTTGATGGTTACTTCCGGAATAGACATGTCACAGCCCTTAACAGTTTCCTCATTCCTGCATTCTTCCGCCTTATGCATATGAACATGGGTTATGAGGAGGTGTGCTTAGGGCCCAAGAGAAAAAAGGATGGCGTGGGAACTCGCCTTTTACAAATTGGGAATTTTGTGTGATATTTTATGCCAATTGGGATTAATATGCTTAATTTCAAGCTCCATTTATAGCCAATTTCTATCCTTCTTTAATCCTATCTACCTTCATTTGCACCAGTTATTATCTCATCTTCTAAGTTCCCAGATAAGTTTAATGGCCAAGGATTTCATACTTGGCAAATTAAAGTAATAGCGCACTTAATGAGAAAAAACCTATGGGATCTTGTGAAACCATTGAGTGAGAAATAGGGGTTGCTACTAGAGCTACCACAGCTGCATTACAAGTCAAAGATGAATAAGCCTTGGGAATCATCATTACATCACTTGAATATAATTTTATACACTACATAAATGAAGGCAATATGGCTGCCAAAGCTTGGGAAACACTAGAGAAGATATTTGGAGCTAAGGCTAAACATTCCAAAATTAGCCTCAAAATACAACTTTATGGGTTAAGTATGGAAGCTAATGAAGGCATATCTAATGTTGTAAATAGGCTCAAGAACCTTATGACACAATTCGTGTATGTTAAATCACCTATTCCAGAGGAAGATGCCATAACAATCTTACTCAAAAGAATGCCTCCCAGCTCACATTGTCGAGGCGGCAGAGGAAAGTCACTTTGTGGCAACGGGGGGTGGCATTGAAGACTTTGATGATTCTTATGCATTTTAACTCTTTTGTACACTCCCTTTTTGGATTATAAGCCTTTTTTTAATCCATTCCCTTTATTATTGTAAGAGAAGAGTACACACACCCTATTGTTATAAAAAGGTGGGGGGCTCTATCTCATTATTTCAATGAGGATACTTGTAGGCTAAATCCATGTATTGAGTGTCTTTCACAAGTTTGGCTTAAGGGGAGGTTTGTTGGCAATAAGCCCAACTTGTAGTCCCTAGCCTTTTTATTTATTATGTTGCATAGAATATCTTTTAGCCTAAGATCAAAGTTGTAATCCACCACCAAATGCCATAAGTAGTGATGTCGTAGAAGCAATATATCCAGTCATATTGAGTGTACCTTGTTGAAATATACAAGTGAATAGGGTGTGTGTGGGAACAAGCTCTTGGATAGAGGCTGTAAAAGAGGAGATGTAATTGTGAAAGAACCTGTGAAAAGGTTAGGAGAATCTACTGGGAGAGAATAATGGGTAGCATGAGGGAATTTAGGAGTGTGGAGATATTCTGGGAGATATTCAGGGAAAAGAGAAGAGGTGGAGAGAATCAGGCAAGAGGTGGAGATATTCAGGGAGTAAATCATGGAGAAATCAAGAGGATTTGATGCTTGATGTAAACTCTATAAATTGAGGCATAGCCCTAATGAGAATTTGCTGGTTTTTGAGTATCCATGCCTACATTAATCTATGTGCTAATTATTCACTAATTACGTCTTAATCACTTACTAATCACTTTGTTAATTATGCTAATTCTAGTGTTTGATCCACCATAGCTCATCATTTTGCTCAAATTTCAACATGGTATCAGAGCCATGCCTAGAATCAACCAGATTTATGAGCCCATTAGTGAATTAATCAGGATTAGTAAGATAATTAGCAAAAAAATCAGTTTTTAATGAGTTTTCACTCTTCCCCTTCACCCCCAGCCAGTGGAGGGTCTCTAGCACTTAGCATACTTCAAATTAGGTCTTGTGCTTCTAGCTTAAGCTAGCTAAGCTCCTTGGCTACCAGCCCATCTACTCCACGCAGCAAACCGCCGGCGGAAGCACCGGATTTTCGCTAATTGCTGGGCGCCGTTTTTCTGCAGAAGAATTAAGATTTCTCTTTGCTCAGTTCAAATGTCTTCAATTCCTCTTAGCACAAAGGGTAATCAAGCATGCTCTACAAGCTGGTGAAGACAGAAATCAATTTCATCAAGTCTATAGTGAGATCCAAGCTCTTCATCAAATCTGCAGGTGACTTTGGTAAAACAGAGATTAAGCTTTCATTATTTGGTCAAATCTTGTGTTTCTTGGCTTAATCCTCTACTAGACTCATTGCTATTGATGTCTTTCAAAGCATTTGAGCTCATTTGAAGTGGAAGGCACCAGATCTGAGCTCCCCGCATACTCTGTTTTCTGCACATAAACCAGAGCATTAATTTGCTAATCAGTGATTAATCAGTGCTAATCATTGTATTTTGGTGCAATTGAGGGTTCAAATTAACCATTAGGTATCTGATACAGATCCCTAAAGCTTCAGATTGCAAATCGGAGTTGGTTTGATACTCCAACCATCCCGTACAAATTGGTTACTCTCAATTTAATGTAATTTCTGGTGATTTTATGCTGATAAAATTGTTGTAATCATCTATTAAACACCAGATTGAGTTGTAAAAGGGTAGACACTGCCCTTGAATCTTGAATTTGGATCAAGAGGTAAGACCCCCTTCACATCACCATGAATTCAGCACAGGAAATAGCCAAATTTAATGGAGAACAGTTTTATACATGGCAAATAAAAACCATGTATTTGCTGATGAGGAAAAATCTGTGGGGATTAGTTGAAGGGAGAGATGAATGCCCAGAGAGAGGGAAAAATGAGTGGAAGAGTAGGAATGAAAAAGCATTGGGGCTTATTGCACTCAGTTTAAATGATGAGATCATTCATCATATCACAGGGATACAATGGGCAAAAGATGCATGGGATGAACTCAATAAATTATTTGGTACACAAGCAAAAAATTCCAAGATAAATCTATTAATGCAATTTTACAAACTGGACATGAAGGAAAGTGAACCTTTAATCACACACTTGAACAAATATAAAAGCATTAAGCAACAGCTGGCAGCTATTGGCAAAAAGGTAGAAGATGATGAAGCATTAGCTGTACTTTTGAAGAGTGTGGATAAAGGAGATTATGAAAACATTGTAGCAACACTAAAGAATGTGCCTGAACTGAAGATACACGAGATAGAAGCAGCTCTACTGGAGCAAGAGAGCAGAGGCAAAGAGAAGAAAGAGCTCGACTCAACAGCAGGAGAGGAAAAAGCATTCTTCACCCGAGGAGGATTCTCTCGAGGACGAGGACGAGGAAGAGGCAGAGTAGGAGGGAGGACCTTCACTTGCCACAAATGTGGAAAGCCAGGACACATGGCGAGAGACTGCTACAGCAAACCCAGTGAAGAAGGAACGACATCGGCAAACTTCATGGAGGCTCCAAGAGAAGTGGAGTCGGATCATCTTTTCTGAGAGAGAGAGAGAGAGAGAGAACCCACAACCCAATGTAACCTGCCCCAATAAAGTAAAACCACCTCTGAGCCACCGATGATGTAGGCCAAGTGGTAGATGTATGTGTGAGCACTTTAGTCAAGGTCGCGGGCACTTATAGTAGCCTTGGACACATAGAGAGAGAGTGTGTCAAGGACTATGGAGTTTAGGGACTTGAGGCACTGGTCACGGGCTATCAAGTAAGGAGAGGGAAACTTGATACAGGGTCCAGGTGTGTTAGGATTATTCACTTGAGGGGAGGTGTTGAAATATACAAGTGAATAGGGTGTGTGTGGGAACAAGCTCTTGGATAGAGGCTGTAAAAGAGGAGATGTAATTGTGAAAGAACCTATGAAAAGGTTAGGAGAATCTACTGGGAGAGAATAATGGGTAGCATGAGGGAATTTAGGAGTGTGGAGATATTCTGGGAGATATTCAGGGAAAAGAGAAGAGGTGGAGAGAATCAGGCAAGAGGTGGAGATATTCAGGGAGTAAATCATGGAGAAATCAAGAGGATTTGATGCTTGATGTAAACTCTATAAATTGAGGCATAGCCCTAATGAGAATTTGTTGGTTTTTGAGTATCCATGCCTACATTAATCTATGTGCTAATTATTCACTAATTACGTCTTAATCACTTACTAATCACTTTGTTAATTATGCTAATTCTAGTGTTTGATCCACCATAGCTCATCATTTTGCTCAAATTTCAACATACCTCTCATGGCTATATAAGCACTATGTACAAGGTCATTTAATAGAGTGCAATCAAGTCTATTTTCATTTATGAATGGCTCACTTTTATTTCCCCCTTAAATTTTAACAGCAATAAGATTTGTAAAATTTTTTGACGATACCATGGATAATGGTAATCCATAAAGAAAAAGATATTTTTTTTTCATATAAGCCTCATGGAGAAAATTTTGGCTTTCAAAAAAGAAAGGGTTTTTTCTTTAAAAAGGAAGAACCTTCAAAAAGCCAAAAATCCAAGATTCCTAGTAAGTTTCTAAAAAAGCAAGATTTTGAGAGAGTGGTTAAAGAAAACTTTGTTTCTCTTGTTTTGAGCTGGGACATTTATAAAAAGAATTGTCCTAAGTCCCAATAAGGACAAGAACTTACTGCGAATGGTAATGATAAAACCTAAAGGAAAATCAGTGCACACCATTCAAGTGTTAACACTTAAGTATTCTCCTAAATATAAATTGGTCGAGCTTTGTTATTCTGACGAAAAGAATTGTTGTATGGTGGAAAAACATATGTGGGAACCATCATTTGGACCACATGATTTGGTTTGAGTGCATGGAAATATTAAAGATAAAAAAGTTAGAATCTTTTAGATGATACATCCACACACAACTTTTTAAATTACAACTTGTTTAAGAAACTTAAGCTGCCTAAAGTACCAAGTTCTCATAAGTATATAGTATCATTAGGCAATGGCACTTATAAATATGAGTGAGATACTGTGGTAAACCAATTTGGAATAAAAATTCAAGAGTATGAAGCACTTTTGGATTTTTAAGTGATGTGTCTGTCGACCTCGCAAATGTAATTCTTGGGAGAGAATGGTTATTTTCATTGGGGGAACACTTTCGAGAAGCTATTTGCATAATACACTAACATTTGAGCATAGAGGAAAATTTATTACATTGCAAGGAGAGAACAATGTACCATCTTCTCCTTTGATATATAATATTGACCTCCAAAAGTGTTATCAAGGTACTAAATATTTTGGTAAGATAGATTTAAGGTCTGGATATCATCAAGTAAGAATTAGAATTGAACATTTGCCAAAAACAGCATTTAGGACATCTTTTGGACACTTTGAGTTTTTAATTATGCCTTTTGGTCTAGCTAATGCTTCCGCTACTTGTATGACCATGATGAATACACGATACTTCATATTTATTTAGAAAAATCTATGGTGGTTTTTATTGATGATATATAATTTAGTCTTTAGTCAAAATGAAGAAGAACATATTGAGCAACTTAGAAAAGTATTTCAATTATTAAGGAAAAATCAATTATTTTCTAAAAATTCTAAATGTGATTTCTTCAAAAAAGAAGTGCAATATCTTCGACACATAGTGTTTGAGGAAGGGATTTATATGGATCCTGATAAAGTTGAAGCTGTATTGCGATAGAAGACCCATCTAAGACCCATCAAATATAGATGAGTTACAAACCTTTTTAGGACTTGTAGGGTTGTATCAAAAGTTTATAAGGAATTATGCTAAGATAGCCATTCCAATGATGAATTAACTTAAAGGAAAAGGAAAACAATTTAGTTGGACTCATCATCAACAAGCTAGTTTTAAAAAATTGAAAGTAGCAATAGCTATTGCTCCTATTTTGCAAATAGTGGATCCAAATTAACTATTTGTATTGGAAATAGATGCTAGCAATTTTGTTGTAGGAGCAATATTATTTCAAAAGGGAAGGCTGGTTACATTTGAAAATAAAAAGTTGGACAAAGCTCAAAGTAACTATTCAACTTATGAAAATGAACTATTTGCAATTGTGCATATGCTCTTAAAAATTGGTGTCATTATTTGTATGGTGCCAATTTTGAAGTATTGTCTGACCAATGAAAGTCTTAAATGGTTAAGTACTCAAAAGGAGTTAAAAGGTAGGAAGACTAGATGGGCTGAAATCCTACAAGAGTTTGATTTTCAAATCAGATATAGAAAAGAAAAATTTAATGTCGTGGTGCACCCATGATAAATGAGTTGAGTTTTACTCAACTAGAAAGTGAGTTACTGGCTCACTTAAAACAATAATGTGCTAATGACCCTAGCTATCAAGTAGTTTGGAATTACTTGATTCAAAAAGACAACTCTCCAATAGAGAGTAAAGAAAATGCAGCTGCTAGTGATAAAATGGTGTCACTTAAAAAAGATAGTGGTTCAAAGGAATCAGTTAAAGAAGGGTCAATAAGTGAAAAAGATCGTTGGAAATTTTTTTCCATCGCGGATAATGGGTACTTGTTATATAAAGGTCACATTTGTGTACCCAACCAAAGAAGAAAATATTTGTGAGAATATTTTACTAGAATGTCATGACAATCCAAGTACTGGGCACCTGGGAATTTCTAAGACCTATGCACTTGTTAAAAGATAGTTTTATTGGGAAGGTTTAAAGAAGGATGTTCAAAATTATGTTATAAAATGCCCTAAGTGCCAAGTCAATAAAGTCAAGTGCTTGAAATAGGTGGAATATTAAAACTACTACAAATACCTGAGGGTAAGTGGGAAAGTATTTCTATGGATTTCATAGTGGGATTACCCCCGAACAAGTAGAGGGCATGATTTAGTGTGGGTAGGTTAACCAAGCTAATACAATTTATACCAACTAAAAAAGAAGTAAAAACACCATAATTGGCTAGAATGTTTATCCATCATCTATATGGAATATTTCTTCTTTGTGTACCCAACGAAGAAAATATTTGTGAGAATTTTTTACTAGAATTTCATGACAACCCAAGTGCGGGGCACCTGGGAATTTCTAAGACCTATGCACTTGTTAAAAGATAGTTTTATTGGGAAAGTTTAAAGAGAAAGACATCCAGAATTATGTTATAAAATGCCCTAAGTGCCAAGTCAAAAAAGTTGAGCACCTAAAATAGGTGGAATATTACAACCACCACTACAAATACCTGAGGGTAAGTGGGAAAGTATCTTTATGGATTTCATAGTGGGACTACCTTGAACAAGTAGAGGGCATGATTCAGTGTGGGTAGTAGTGGATAGGTTAACCAAGTTGGTACAATTTATACCAACCAAAAAAGAAGTAAAAACACTAGAATTGTCTAGAATGTTTATCGATCATCTATATAGATTTTATGGATTGCCAACAGATATAGTAAGCGACCTAGATACAAAGTTAACAAGCTATTTGTGGAAAGAAGTGTTCAATAAGTTGGACACCAAACTTAGTATGAGTACATTTGAACATCCACAAAGTGGTGATAGCGTCCTATTTTCTTAGATTGATTCATATTCTACGATAATCTTTGAATCATTGATGCCCGTTCAACGATTGATTCTTATTTGTAGTTTTTGGGATGTAGGAATTGATTCATTTCCTCCTCGAAGAACTGTACAAACTATGACATAGGATACCACTTTGCCCTTTGGGGTAATCCCGAGAGGGATTCATCTACCCTTTGGGACTCAACTAACTATCGATGTCTACGGCGTTGGGACTACCCTTCGGGACTGCACTTCGGGGGGTTAATCAAGTCCTAGAAGATATGCTTCGAGCATATGTTAATCACAAGCAAAGCAATTGGGATGAGTATCTTCCATTATTAGAATTTGCTTATAATAGTGCTAAACATTCTGCTAGTACTGGTTTTAGTCCATTTACGCTAATGTATGGATTTCAACCTAGAGCACCCATAGTAGTTGGGTTACAAAAAGAAAAATTTTAGAGTGTAAAAGACTTTCCCAAAGACATGCAAGACATGTTAAATGTTGGAAGAAATGTTAAAAGGGCACTGGATCATTCTATTAGTTATGAGAAAGGTAAAAGAAGACCAAACTTTTGAGGAAGGTGATTTAGTTTATGTAAAGGTTTCTAAAAAGTTAGAAACTTTTAAAATTGAAAATTTTCCAAAGTTAAGTCCAAGATATTATGGTCCTTCATATAGTACTTTAAAAAAAAGGAAGTGTAGCTTACAAGGTAGCTTTACCTGAAGGATCTAGAGTACATCCTGTGTTTCATGTTAGTAGACTAAAATGCAAGATGGGAAACAATGATAACATCATTGGAAAAGAAGAGATAGTTGATTTTATAGAACCTCTTGTTCTTCCACATGAGTCTGAAAAGATTTTCAAGTATCAAGAAAAGAAAACTAGCCTTTTTGTGTTTAAAGAATGTTTAGTAAAGTGGAAAGGTAGACCAGAAGAAGGATCAACTTGGGAAAGAGTGGCTACACTAAAGAAAAGGATTCCCAAGTTTTTTTCGAGGACAGAAAATTTTCTTTCAAGGGGGAGAAAATGTTATGATACCGGACAAGAAACACTAAGGTAAGACTAGGAAAGATTATTTATATGTAAAAGGTTACACATAAAAGGTTTAAGGGATTTCAAATAGCAAATATCGAAGCAATAGGCATTAAAGTTAAAGTTAAAAGGGAATAGATGGTGCACAATGGAAGCCCAAGGGGGACACAAAAGTAGCACCCCCTTCTAGGGGTAGTTTAAGAGGCATTGAACAAGGAAAAGGTAATGTTTAGCCAATAAAAGGTCAAGGGGCTGAAGTTGGAAGGTCATGCACCACTTAGGCCTATATAACCATGATTTTATGGACTATTTGGGATATGGTTGGGTGGAGAATCAAAGTACTAGTCTTACAAGTCCTCAAGCTTATAATGCAAGGAGCATTACAGGATGTGTAATTCTCTACCTTATCCTCTTCCCCATACAAGTAGGTAGACAGGAATAGAAAAGCGAGAGATAAAAAAAAGAATTGAAAAACAAAGATAAGATTTATCTCTTCTGGAGCTCGATCATGCGTGAGAAGAGAGAGAAGACTACACTGGCTCTAATACCAATGTTATGTTACCATAGTTGAGAAGGGCAAGGAGCTATAGTCACCACCCAGCCATAGAGGGAAGTGTGGATAACACCACACTCTTGGGCATTTATAGGGACATGCTCGCCGCCCATAAGCCTTCCCATCGCCCAAGTGATATGACTTGGGTGCCCTCACCCCTAGACTCCAGATGCACTTGTCATCCGCACTTCGACGTTCGAGCTCCACATCTAGTCGAGCTCCCATGCACAGTTTCAAGCTATGTGACAAGTCCTTTAATAAAATAACGTACAATTTTTTTCATAATATGCATATAACATATGTCCGTATCACAAATCACATATCACAAGTAATACATCAGTGTCAAATCATCATCATAGATCTCCTCGCACCACGATTATGATCCTTAGACAAGGACAATATGCACCAATGAGCCCAAACACTCACATAGACCACCGTGATGGACTGGAGGAACTTTGCATGTCTCATATCCACCTTAACAAGTGTTAAATAATCCTAAGAGTTGCTGTTATTAGTTGTCACCTATCCAAGAAGCACAAACACTCTAGTTACTAGTGTCATGATCAACACATATGTGTAGTACCAACATGCAAACTTAGCCACCAGGCACTGCCTTGCTCATTTTAGTCTGGATCCACTTTTGTCCATCACACCAAATCATGCTCTATGAGTACATCCATGTTCGGTCTAGAGGGGTCAAGGTCTCAAATGACCACCTTCATGTGATGCATCCCCTAAGGAGGAGACCCACATGGCAATCCATAAACCTGTATGGTATCTTCACAGGCATCCAAACACATATACATCACACATGAATAGAGTATTCCAAACAATGAAGCAGGATCTCAACAATATACACCATATTCATATCCAAAGCAGTGTAAACCATCGCAAAAAGGTCAAAGAGACATGCAAAAGTACTCTACTCGCATTGATGGAAAAACTTGAGGATTTCTCATGAAGGAGGAGGGACCTTTTTATACTAGAAAATGATAGGTGCACTCTTTACATGTACTAGTAGTCTACTATAGTCCACCATATCTCATGCAACTCAACCTGAGGCTTTCGTGCATCCATCCATTTTCTCATGCACTCAACTACTCTACATGCATCCACCCATACATCTAGTCAACTCCCACATTATGTATGGCTAGAGTTATCTCTTAGTTCAGTATGCCTAACTCCACATTAAAAAGTATTTTTCTACTAAAATGTAACCCTAAGTTATTTGCACTCAACTTTCAACCTTAAACCTTAACCTTTTACCCACTCAACCTTGAAATTAATTGAGTGTGCACTCCACATTAAATAGCATTTTTATGCTAAAATGTAACCCTAAGTTATTTGCACTCACCTTTCAACCTTAAACCTTAATCTTTTATCCACTCAACCTTGAAATTAATTAAGTGTGTTTACATCTGGTAATATGCACACATAGTCCATTGCATATATTTTTATAGATAATTTTTATCACTTAATTTCATAAAAAATAAGTCTTTTTATTTGTTTTGGATTTTTCTAATATTGTTTTGTTTATTTTTTTTCTCTATATTAATCCTAATGTACAAGGGGTGCACATGATACTTGAATTTTACACATGGCAACTTCACTATTAATATTACAATTTTCTTTTTGATTTCTTAGCTTCTCATTCCTCTAAGTTTACAATTTAAAATTTTCATCTTATCTGGATTCCCAAGCAGAATTCCTCGAATTCTGTAATCTTGATCCTCAGATCAAAATCAAAGGTCTCAACTTAGTTTCAGATTCGGTGGGTGATTTAAGTGCATTTTTCCTGAACTGGGCACATCGTCATTGATCGAAACTGATAAAGAAATTAGGTCTTGGTCAAAAGTTTGAATCAGAGTTTGAGTCAGGAAAGGTTCTTCCTAAACTATCTTTCTCGAAAGGTAATATTTCAGTTTCTCTTTTTCCTAAATTTCATTCATTGAATATTTGCTTACAGATTTCTAAACTAAACATGAATTCCTAGGAGGAATAAAATAATCATTTATCTCGATCTCCGACTTCGATAGTTTATTTAAATTTTCTCATTCCCATCTTAGTGAATATGAAACGGTAGAATTCCCTCTCACATTTTATCTGCTTATTTTTTTTCTAATTTTTGTAAAAATTAACAGAGGATTAAAGAGAATCCTCTGTTAATTGTAAAATTTTTGCAAAAATTAACAGAGGATTAAAGAGAATCCTTATTTAATTATAAAAATTCTATATGCATCTAATTATGCATAAAATCCAATTCTGATGAAAGTCACACTTTTATCATCATAAAAATCATTTATGATGAAAATCACTCTTTTAACATGAAAGAATTTCTTTTATGCATATGTTTATGCATACAAATCATTTATGATGAAAATCACTCTTTTAATATAAAAGAATTTCTTTTATGCATCCATTTGTGCATAAAAATCATTTATGATGAAAATCACACTTTTAATATAAAAAAATCTTTTATGCATATATTTATGCATACAAATCAAATCATTTATGATGAAAATCACTCTTTTAATATATTTATATATACAAATCATTTATGATGAAAATCACTCTTTTAATATAAAAGAATTTCTTTTATGCATCCATTTATGCGCATAAAAATCATTTATGATAAAAATCATTTATGATAAAAATCACACTTTTAATTAAAAAATCTTTTATGCATACAAATCATTTATGAGGAAAATCACTCTTTTAATATAAAAGAATTTCTTTTATGCATCCATTTATGCATAAAAATCATTTATGATGAAAATCACACTTTTAATATAAAAAAATCTTTTATGCATATATTTTTGCATACAAATCATTTATGATGAAAATCACTCTTTTAATATAAAAGAATTTCTTTTATGCATCCATTTATGCATAAAAATCATTTATGATAAAAATCACACTTTTAATAAAAAAAATCTTTTATGCATATATTTATGCATACAAATCATTTATGATGAAAATCACTCTTTTAATATAAAAGAATTTCTTTTATGCATCCATTTATGCATAAAAATCATTTATGACGAAAATCACACTTTTAATATAAAAAAATTCTTTTATGCATATATTTATTCATATAAATCATTTATGATGAAAATCACTCTTTTAATATAATAGAATTTCTTTTATGCATAAAAATCATTTATGATGAAAATCACACTTTTAATATAAAAAAAATCTTTTATGCATATATTTATGTATACAAATCATTTATGATGAAAATCACTCTTTTAATATAAAAGAATTTGTTTTATGCATCCATTTATGCATAAAAATCATTTATGATGAAAATAACACTTTTATAATCAAAATAAAAAATTTCAATATGCTTCCTTCTATGCATAGAATTTAATTCTAAAAAAGTAACACTATTTTTAATAAAATATTTTTAGTATGCATTCTTCTATACCTAGGATGAAAAATAACACTTTAAGAATACATATACGATGGAAATTACTCTTTTAGAATTTAAAAAAAAGTAAAACTTATTTTACACAATTTTAGAAAATTTTTCCATAACCTCCTTTGTATGGCTGACCATTTTTCAATTTTTAACTCTCTAAAATTAATTAAAATTTCACCAAGAGTATTTAAATCATTCTAATGTAAACATTTTCTACTTATTTAAGATAACATTATGAAAAAAACTTGATTTTATCTATTAATCGATCATCTAGGATAAAGAAGGGTTGGATTTACTAAAGAAGAGAGGGAAATGCCTTTTTTCAATGAGGCATAACATCATATTCATATTAGAGAAGACAAAAATCATAAAAAATCATAAAATGAAATAGAAAAGAGAAGAATCTCCAACTTACAAGGAGAATTTGAGAGCTTTCCTTTAGCTTGATGGTTTGAGGGATCTACTCTTGTTTGAAACAAGAGTGGCCACCAATCTTGAGAAGAGAGAAGGTCAAAAACTAATGAATTATGAGTAAATTCACAGTTTTTGGCTCTTGGGAGAAGTAGGGTAACAGTGCAAAAACACTATTGAGCTTCAACAAAGGGGAAGGCTTCTATTTATAGGAAAAAGTGAGCTTCTAACCAAGTCAACTGATTCTAGAATTTTTCAAATGAGTTTGGTCAATTTTTGACCATTTTTGGGTCAGTTTAGTCCACTTTTTGGATCTAGTTGAAACAGGAGAGAGGAGAGAGAAAAATATCTCATTATTTGGGAGTTTAAAACTCTCCCACATATGTGAAATAGGCGCCTCCTTCATGAGGGGGATTCCCCCATACTGAGGTGTCAAAAATGCATCATTTCTTCTAAATATCTCTCTTTTTTAACTATTAACCTTGTCCTTAGTCAACTCTTCATCTTATGTGAGTATTTACTCATTTTTAGGGGATTTTCCTTTTATTCTTCCATTTATCTCCTCCCTACATTTGGATGAATCTTATTGGTCCATAGGAACCTTAATTTAAAATTTCAAAAAAAATCTTGACCCCTAGGATAAGGCCTCTTGAACAGATTATACTTGATTTCTAATGCACCTTCTGAAAATCTTTTTGAGCTTCTGTTTTGGGGGAAACTTATTTTAATAAGAAGAGATATTTTTCCATCCAAAAATATTTAAAAACTGAATTACCACTCTCTAGAAGATTTTCTCTCTCTAGGCCAAAACTGGTAGAAACAAGACCTTTTATATTTCTGAAGAGGGATTTGATTACAGGGGAAGATGCTGGACATCTTGAGAGGCTAGGGAGGAATCTTACATTCTCTCCCACTTGAAAAATGCGAGATGCCCTCATCTCGCAAACTGGGGGTAATCCCACAACACAGATCAGCTTCATTCTCCCAGGTGGCATCTTCAAAAGGATAGAACTTCCATTTTACCAATAGTTTTCTGAGAATTCTGTTCTTGAGAATCTTTTCTTGAACATCAAGAATTTCTTCAGGTTGGAGTTCCATCTGCCCTTTGATTGAAGAGGTTAGGATTTCATCATCAAGCACATTATTTAGGCTTGGCACATATTTCTTTAGAAGGCTTACACGAAATACATTATGAACTTTGAGATGAGGAGGCAGAAGAAGCTCGTAGGCTAAGTCATCTACTTTCTTTGTAATTAGATATGGCCCACAATATCTGGGAGATAACTTCTTGTACTTTCCAAGAGATAGAGAACTTCTTTTGGGCCGTACTTTAATGAAGACCATATCTGCTTCTTCAAACTTTCTGTCTATCCTCTTCTTATTTGCATACTACTTCTGTCAATCCTGGGCAGCTTTAATATCTTTACGAATTGACTACATCTGCTGCTCCATGTCGTCAAGCATCTGTCTGGACATCTCGACCCTAATCAATGGGTCAGACCAAGTTAATGGAGTTAAGCAATCTTGTCCATACAGAGCTTTAAAAGGGATCATCCCAATACTTCTGTGATAAGAAGCATTGTAGGCGAACTCGACTAGGTGCACATAGCTTAGCCACTTCTTGGGTTCCCTGCCATAGCATGACCGAAGTATATCTTCAATTACTTGGTTTACCCTTTCAATTTGACCATCGATCTCAGGGTGATAAGCTGTGCTGAGATCCAAGAAAGTTCCCACTGCTTCGAAAAATGCAGTCCAGAACCTTGAAGTAAACTTGGGATCTCGATCACTTACTATTCTCCTGGGTAGGCCATGCAATCTGAAGATTTCTTTGAGGAACACTCTAGCCACATCCACTGTAGTGTAGGTTTCTCTTATTGGAATCAGATGGGCAACTTTGGTTAGTCTGTCAACTATTACGAAAATGCCTGATTGCACTTAAGGTAATCCAGTAATAAAATCCATACTGATACATTCCCACTTCATCTGGGGGATGTCCAATGGATGTAACTTCTCAGGCATTTTTACTCTTTCAGCTTTGACTTTCTGGCATGTCAGACATTGACGTACATGATTCAGTACATCCTTTTTTAGACCAGGCCAAAAGAAGCTTTTCTTTATAGATATGTAGGTTTTGATGAAACCTGGATGTCCTGCTATAAGGTTGTCATGGGCTTCATTCAGAATTTGATCCTTGGTTCCCTCATCATCGGGAATGCATAGCCTGCGATTATAATACATAATGCCATCATCCAGGCTGTACCCTTGAACTCTGTTCAACTCCTGTGGAGTTTTGCTTTCCTGCATAAGTAGGATAGCAATAGGGCCAAAGAATCTATCCTGCATGATCTTCTCTCTTGCTTTAATAATCAAAGGATTTGATACTACAGTAATTGCAAGCAAGGAGGCTTTTCTGCTGAGGGCATCTACTACCACATTTTCTTTGCCTGGGCGGTACTTGATTTCAAAATAAAATTCCTACAGGGTCTGCATCCACCTTCTTTGGCGCATGTTGAGATCCTTCTGAGTGAAGATCCTAGGGGAAGGATCTTCCTTCACTTCGGAATCTTCCTGCATCCTGATTCTGATTCGGGCCTTGCTGCCTCTTCGGGGGTGGAAAGTTTGAAGTACTTCCCTGGGTTTAGAATATTTTAAAGTTAGAGGGTGCAAGCTTCAGCGGGACCTTTACTACAAAGGCTTTGGCAAAATCCTTTGCCATTCTTACAGCTTCGGCCATGGACACTGGATTGGCATTTTTGACCAGTGTGTCCAAGGGTTCGTTCATTCCTCGAATGAACCTGGCCCCATGAGTTGTTCTTCATCTAGAGGTGGTGAATATTTGAGTAAAAGAGCAAAGGCCTGGTGATATTCCTCGATGGTTTTGCTCCCCTACTTTAGCTCTAAGAATTCGTTCATTTTGATTTCCAAAATCCAGGGGGACAAAATCTCTTTCTCAAATAGGTTTTTAGGTCGTTCCAGGACTGAGTATTTCTGTCCAGACGGTTGGTGTCACAGTGGTTCCTCCATGCTACCCTGGCTGTTTCCACTATTTTCATCTTGGCAAGAGCCATTTTGCTCCGCTCATTCTAGCCTGTGACATCAAAATATTCTTCCATGGCTTCCACCCATTTCTCCACAGCCTCACCTAGGTTCTCTCCTTCTCCTTTGAAGGGGTCCTGGCTGAGTCCTATGAAGAGCCTTGCGAACATCAGGGTCAAGCTCGTCATCTTTAGAGAGAGGGTCTGGCTGACGGCCACGATTTCCTTGTCTCATGATTCTGCCAAAAATTTACATATTATTGAATTTTTATTTTGATATCATCCACGAGATCCTAAGACTTATGAGGTTCGGAAAATAATTTCTTAAACAAGACAATGATCTTATTGGAGATCTATGACATATGTCCGATAACAGATTTTTCTTTATCAGATCGTCCATAAACAATCACTTATACAACAGGGAATTTTTCTCCGAAAAACATTTCTTTATTTATATAAAAGTTGCAATATGTACATAGAGCAGCTCGGCTCCAGAATTCAAAATCTCCTCGGGAGTCGCATAAGACCACAGTACTGGGCCATAGCCATGCCCTGATACAAACGTTCACTTACTGACAAGGGAGCTATTATTTTCTCCTTAGGAATAAAACAACTAAGGAGTCTGTAGACTTGGCATGAAAGTCTGAAATTTCGAGCCGTCGAATGATATAGAATGACGCCACGCACCATTTTCAGCTTTAACAGAATCATTGCTAAGGAGAGGTTCTACCACAGCATTGCATGGTGGTCGCAAGAGGCGTGGACATACTGCCCTGCAAAAAAACCACTTATGCTATTATCTCTCCGGCTGGGTTAGGAAAATATAAATCCTCGAAATGGCGTGCGAGTCTTGCTCGGCTTGTTCGAGTTGAAGCGGAAGAAATGAGATGCTCGAAACGCAGTCATATCTTGAGATTGGGTGAGGTCGGGAATACCAGATAAATAGGGAACTTCCATCTATAAAAATAATTTCTTTGATTAAAAATTCTTCATTAAAGAAGCTTACGGAATGAAAATACATTATGAAAAATGCTTTTTTTGAGTTTTTATTATCAATTTCTGATAAGAATTTGTTTATCCTTATTAGCTTTCAACAAAGCTCTGATGATACCAGCTGTGAGGTCCCTCTACTCCCTCGGCGCACCGGACTCCCGGTAGGCTGACAGCGGAAGTAGCCTCCTAATGCGCTGCGGGGCAGGGTTTCTCACTCGGGGCCTCGCCCACGAATGCCCGGGCACGAGACTAGGCTGGTGGTCACTCCGAAAACCGAAGCCGAGAAAATTTCCCATGCCCGGACAGCGGGGACGATTCCACATTTTTGAATTTTCTTAACGAATTTTTCTAACGAGATCAAAACCTAAACTATCCTTCACCTGAATAAACAAGATAGAAGGAAACTATCGCTGATATAATTTGATCATCTGAGCAATTCAACGCTTTTTTCCTAATCAAGATCAGGCACAGCCGTTGATCCACTCAATTGAGAAATTTATCAGGGAATTAACTAACTACTCGAATTCTAGCATAATCTTAAGATTTTCCAGTTTGATTATTAAAACTCCACTGATTCCAGACTAACCCCATCCGGCCCATGGGTTAGCCACCACCCTACCATTGGAATCGGTAGAACCAAACAAGTACTCACCCACCCATAATTGAATGCCTTTCTTAACTTTAGCTTTAGAAAACAGGTACGCACACACTCCTCTTAACTTTAGCTTCAGAAAACAGGTACGCACACACTTCTCTTAGCTTTAGAAAATAGGTACGCACACACTCCTCTTTAAACTTTAATATAAAAATAATCCATTCACAAAATAAAATAATCCATTCACACTCCTCTTTAAACTTTAATATAAAAATAATCCATTCACAAAATAGATATGGTCACAGATTTCATAACTCAAAATTTCCATTCAATCCCTTGTTTCACAAAAAGAGTACCACTCTGGACTCTCCGTTGGGACCAGCTGGTCAGCAACGAGATCCAGTTAACAGATTACAATAATCATTTCGTCAACATTCATATATATATCTTCCATGACATAAGCAAGGTTGTCCTAAGCACCGCGAGCCCGTGCATCACCTGGTCAGAACCCTCCAGGATCCTCCTTAGGTGTCCTCGTACTTCACTCAGGGACCGCTTCGTCGGCCCTCGCCCATTGTACCAAAAGCACACCATTTTTCACCATACCCAGGCTGGTCAAGACCTGGGTAGGTTTTTGCCGCCTGAGCTATCCCTTGAACACTCCTCGCCGCCAGTTGTTGCAAACGAACTTCCCTTAGATAAACACATATGCCAAATACTCCCTCCAGCATTCTGGCGTAAGACAGTCCTTTAAGAAAAAAGGGTTTCTATGCAAGTTTTCAGTTTTGATTTTGTTTTTGAATACAATGGTTATATCTTAATTCCGTATCCCAATACTTCTAGATCACAGGTCTGGATTCCCAAGTAGAATTTCTCGAATTCTATAATCTTGATCCTCACATCAAAATCAAAGGTCTCAACTTAGTTTCAGATTCGGTGGGTGATTTGAGTGCATTTTTCTTGAACTAGGCACATCGTCATTGATCGAAACTGACGAAGAAATTAGGTCTTGGTCAAAAGTCTGAATCAGAGTTTGAGTCTGGAAAGGTTCTTCCTAAACTATCTTTCTCGAAATGTAATATTTCAATTTCTCTTTTTCTAAATTTTGTTCATTGAATATTTGCTTACAGATTTCTAAACTAAACATGAATTCCTAGGAGGAATAAAATAATCATTTATCTCGATCTCTGACTTCGATAGTTTATTTAAATTTTCTCATTCCCATCTTAGTGAATATGAAACGATAGAATTTCCTCACATTTTATCTACTTATTCATTTTTTCAATTTTTGTGGAAATTAACACAGGATTAAAGAGAACCCTTATTTAATTAAAAAATTCTATATGCATCTAATTATGCATAAAATCCAATTCTAATGAAAGTCACACTTTTATCATCATAAAAATCATTTATGATGAAAATCACTCTTTTAACATGAAAGAATTTCTTTGATGCATAATGCATACAACTCATTTATGATGACAATCACTCTTTTAATATAAAAGAATTTCTTTTATGCATCCATTTATGCATAAAAATCATTTATGATGAAAATCATACTTTTAATTAAAAAAATCTTTTATGCATATATTTATGTATACAAATCATTTATGATAAAAATCACTCTTTTAATATAAAAGAATTTCTTTTATGCATCCATTTATGCATAAAAATCATTTATGATGAAAATCATAATTTTAATATAAAAATTTTCTTTTATGCATATATTTATGCATACAAATCATTTATGATGAAAATCACTCTTTTAATAAAAAAATCTTTTATGCATATATTTATGCATACAAATCATTTATGATGAAAATCACTCTTTTAATATAAAAGAATTTCTTTTATGCATCCATTTATGCATAAAAATCATTTATGATGAAAATCACACTTTTAATAAAAAAAATCTTTTATGCATATATTTATGCATACAAATCATTTATGATGAAAATCACTCTTTTAATATAAAAGAATTTCTTTTATGCATCCATTTATGCATAAAAATTATTTATGATGAAGATAACACTTTTATAATCAAAATAAAAAATTTCAATATGCTTCCTTCTATGCATAGAATTTAATTCTAAGAAAGTAACACTTTTTTAATAAAATATTTTTAGTATGCATTCTTCTATACCTAGGATGAAAAATAACACTTTAAGAATACATATACGATGGAAATTACTCTTTTAGAATTTAAAAAAAAGTAAAACTTATTTTACACAATTTTAAAATGTTTCATCATAACCTCCTTTGTACGGCTGACCATTTTTCAATTTTTAACTCTCTAAAATTAATTAGAATTTCACCAAGAGTATTTAAATCATTCTAATGTAAACATTTTCTACTTATTTAAGATAACATTATGAAAAAAACTTGATTTTATCTATTAATCGATCATCTAGGATAAAGAAGGGTTGGATTTACTAAAGAAGAGAGGGAAATGCCTTTTTTCAATGAGGCATAACATCATATTCATATTAGAGAAGACAAAAATCATAAAAAATCATAAAATGAAATAGAAAAGAGAAGAATCTCCAACTTACAAGGAGAATTTGAGAGCTTTCCTTTGGCTTGATGGTTTGAGGGATCTACTCTTGTTTGAAACAAGAGTGGCCACCAATCTTGAGAAGAGAGAAGGTCAAAAACTAATGAATTATGAGTAAATTCACAGTTTTTGGCTCTTGGGAGAAGTAGGGTAACAGTGCAAACTATTGAGCTTCAACAAAGGGGAAGGCTTCTATTTATAGGAAAAAGTGAGCTTCTAACCAAGCCAACTGATTCTAGAATTTTTCAAATGAGTTTGGTCAATTTTTGACCATTTTTGGGTCAGTTTAGTCCATTTTTTGGATCTAGTTGAAACAGGAGAGAGGAGAGATAAAAATATCTCATTATTTGGGAGTTTAAAACTCTCCCACATATGTGAAATAGGTGCCTCCTTCATGAGGGGAATTCCCCCATACTGAGGTGTCAAAAATGTATCATTTCTTCTAAATATCTCTCTTTTTTAACTATTAACCTTGTCCTTAGTCAACTCTTCATCTTATGTGAGTATTTACTCATTTTTGGGGGATTTTCCTTTTATTCTTCCATTTATCTCCTCCCTACATTTGGATGAATCTTATTGGTCCATAGGAACCTTAATTTAAAATTTCAAAAAAATCTTGACACCTAGGATAAGGCCTCTTGAACAGATTATACTTGATTTCTAATGCACCTTCTGAAAATCTTTTTGAACTTCTGTTTGGGGGGGAACTTATTTTAATAAGAAGAGATATTTTTCCATCCAAAAATATTTAAAAACTGAATTACCACTCTCTAGAAGATTTTCTCTCTCTAGGCCATGGTAGAAACAAGATCTTTTATATTTCTGAAGAGGGATTTGATTACAGGGAAAGATGCTGGACATCTTGAGAAGCTGGGGAGGAATCTTACAATATCAGTTCACCAAATTTCATGCAAAATCACATAAGCCTATTTTATCCAAGTCGCGTCTAGACATGACGTGAGCTTAACCATATGTGTTATAAATCCAACCAGACGTGACATTAGCTTAACCATATGTGACATAAATCCAACCAGACATGACGTGAGCCTAATGAGATAGGACATGAGCTTACTAAACCTGTATGAGCCAAGTTCATCCAAACTTGCATGATCCCAAAAATCACAACCTTGTGAGCTAAGTTTATCCAAACTTGCGTGATCCCCCCAAAAAAAAAGACTACGTAGACCCAATTTAAACACACCATATTGCCCCACCCATGGTCATCAAACACACCCACTCATCCAAGTACCCTCGTTATACCCACTCATCTACCTTTTGTACCACCTTTATTGCACCTATCACTTCCAACCCCAGTGTGCCATCCAACAACCTTGCCTTCACGTGCATTAAAAACCTACCCTTACATCTCACCAAAAGTACCTCTCACAACAACAGCTTTAATCCATGTGTTAGCCGCACTTGTTAGGACCGGGATAGATCTCAAGCTCCTGAGTTTGTCTTATTTGACATGATGGAAAGCAGACTAGGCCCACCGCCATCGGCCACATTTTGGGGCTTCAGCGAGTTTTGGCCCCTTTTTTTTCCTTCAAAAAACCATATTTGTTTTACATTATAACACATATCTTCAGCTTTTTGAAACGCTTGTAAGAGTGTGTTCATACGCGCGCGTGTGTGTGTATGATCTACGTGTGTAAGAGTGTGTATGTTAATGGGATATATATATATATATATATATATATATATATATATATATATATATATATATATAGAGAGAGAGAGAGAGAGAGAGAGATAAAGAGAGAGAGGGAGAGAGAGAGAGAGAGAGTGTGCATGTGTGTGTATGATCCATGTGTGATGTAAGAAAGTAGGAGAGAAAGTGAGTTAGTGAGAGAAAGAGAGAATTTCAGTCATTGGAAAAGTGTGAGTTGACCATAAAAAAAAGAGAGTTGACTACAAAAAGGCCCACATTCTCAAGCTTATGAGAAAAAAAACTCACAAGCTTGAGATCTATCCATAGCCCACTTGCTAACTATGTGTCCAAACTACCCCCTTCAGTCCCGTGTAGAGCCGCTGTGTAGAGCCACTTGAGATCCGCCCATCATCTGGACATCTGCATCTCACCCTTTGCTAGACCTACTTGCTACTATTCAAACCTACCCTGCCTATGTAGAAGCACCCCATCCATGCATTGTCAAAACCCGCTCATTGCTTCTAAATCTGTGCCTATGTAGATTTGACCCCACTCTCCCATGTTTTTTGCTCACCTTTGCCTTGACCCCTCCCATCAGTCTATGCATCGACGAACTGCTCTGTTGTGCTCAAAATTACCACCCATTGTTTTTATAGCCCCACCCTAGCCTTTTGAACCCCCCCCCCCCCCCCGTTCCACCCTATCCTCTAACATCTATCGTTTGCTACCATCAACCTAACCCCACCCACAAACAATGAGAAGGGGAGGAAGAGAAACAGAGAGAAAAAGGGAGAGGAAAGAAAAAGGGGAGAAAAAGGGAAAAGAAAGTGAAGAGAGGAAGGGAGAGGAAAGCAAAAGGGAGAAGAGAGAAAGGAGAGAAACAAAGTGAAGGGTCTTAGGGAGAAAGGAAGAGAAGGAGAGGAATGAAGAGGAGGGAGGGATGGAGGGAGGGAGGGAGAGAAAGGAAGTAGATGATGAGAAGGAGAGGAAGGAAGAAAGACATAAAGTGAGCAAGGTCATGATCTAGTAATTAGAGGGTTGTAAATAAGGTAAATATAATAGGGCATGTCATCTAAATCTTCCCCCTCATCTTCCTTAGGTGGTGGTGGTGGATTTTTGGATTAAAAAAGGACTCTATGGAAGTCCACTCACTCAAATTAACATGTAGAGGGTATTCTATATGCCCTAAGATTTATTTATTAAATAAGCACGACATTGAGATTATTCTAAATGTGTTGGTATAATTTAAGAATGCCATGGGGGCGAAGATCTTAAAGTTTAAGATACGTATGGGTGTCGTATACCTCTAACCACCCCTATGTGATGATCAGCCTAGTTAAATATGTCCATGAGTTTTACTTACATAATAATCATTGACTTGCTAGGTGAACTTTTTTTGCATTATTGCCTTTGCTATTTTCATACTTTGTATCATTAGTGCTGTATTTCTTTTCCTTCAGGATATCTGCAAAGTAGAGGTCCTTTTTCTTGATCTTGTGTGTCCTAGTTGGTGAGGATAAATGCATGGGTCCTCCCCCTAATATTATTTTTCTTGCTCATAATTTTGACCTTGTTGCCATTTGGCTCAATGACCTCACTTATCTTGGTGTCTTGGTTATAGTTCTTTAAGAATTGTGCACATAACTCTGTGTTGATGTACTTTGAGAGTCGCTCCGCATACATACCCACTCCTTGTAGCTTTTCCCTGACATCTAGATCTTCCAAGAATAGGAGGCATTCTTGAGAGTGTTACTAGAAGTGGACCTCACCTAGGGGTGTCAACTTGCTTTTGCATAATGTACCCGACCACTTTGTCCCCATGAAGGAACCCAAGTGTGTCTTCTTCTGAGATTTGGAGCTTTCCTTCTTATGTCTCCTTCTTATGTCTCCTTCTATTTTGTTTGTTGGGTGTGGAAAACACTTCTTTAAGATTTGGAGGTTTTCCTTCTTATCTCTCCTTTAGGCCGAAATAGAGAATATTTCAACTCTATAATACACAATGGAACACAGTGAGATGCTTGGAAACAATGTTTTGAGCTATTTATGTTGCCATGAAAAACTAGGCTTTGGTTCTTCTCATGATGTGAAAAACTATATTTTTCTTGGTGAACAACTATAAGTGTATTCATGTTTTTGGGCTCAACTATAAGTATGAAACACTGATATGCATTGAATCACTTATCTTAGTGATTTCTCTAAATGAGAAAAACCAAGATTTGGCTTTTTATAATGTGAAAAACTTAGTTTTTCACTATGATCATATTTTTTGAGTTGTTTTAAGCATGGGGAAGGATTAGCTGGCATTAGTAAAGGTTAGTGAGCAGTGTTAGGTTAAACTCATGTATTTCTCTCTTGTGAAAAATTTACATGATGAAAAATAGAGTTTTTCACAGTGAGATTAGAAGTGTATTACCATAGGATGTGCCTAGCTTGATGTTATTCTTATCATCTCAGAGGTAAAAATGCCTATTATAACCTTGCTTTATAGAAATCTTACCCTATGGAGGGACATAAAACAATGGGTTGAAGGAACTTCAAAACCATAGGTTAAACGAAGACAAGAACAAGAGGTTGGTACCTCGCAACATTTGAGAGAAGACAGTAATACTCCTAAATTTATACAAATTCCAGTCAATCAATTGGGGCATTACTACAAGAATGTGGCCATTCCCATCTACCATAATGGATATTAGGAATCTATGATCATGGATGGTGGAGAGGGAGCAAGCATCATTACAAAGAAATGTGGCCATTCCCATCTACCATAATGGATATTAGGAATCTACGATCATGGATGGTGGAGAGGGAGTAAGCATCATTACAAAGAAATGCTAGGAAAAATGGGAAAGATGACCTTAGAATGAACAAATCTTGTCGTAAAAATGGCCAATGGAACATTTGCAAGACCCATGGGAGTATTGCAAAGGTAGATGAAATTGAAAATCTTTTTATTTTGATATCATTACACATTTGTAGTGATGAATTTATTGTGCCAACTAGATTTGTATATGATGTCATACTTGTTGTTGGTAGACCTTTCATAACGAGGGAGGCTAGGTTGGTACATGATTGGGCCACAGACCAAGTCTATAAAAAAAGACACTTAAGTCCTAAATGTTAGCCTTCTGCCTCTAGAATGTTCAGGTGTGAACATAGCTGATCACGGGCACTTTTTACTCGTGAAAAGAGTTGATCACGAGCACTTTTTACCCGTGACACGAGCACTTTTTACCATGTACTGGAAAGGGTTTTTCCCCTGTGAGAACACACCCTTAGTGTGTTATCAGGCACGTCAACCTAAGGGCTACTAGTACGTTGTACTCCACACACTCATTATTCAATAGAGTACATTCTAGCTATTGATATTTTCTCTGTTGCTCTCTGAGCTTGTGTGTGTGTTTTGTCTGTGAGTCTATGTAGAGCATCTCCTTTCACATCTAACATTGGTATTAGAGCTGTGTTGTCTTGAAGATAGTGCCTAGGGTTTAGAGTTTGGCTTCTTAGCCAATAGCTCTTCCCTGCTGCCAGACACTATCCCGGTGCAAGTTTTAGAGCAAGTCTTACAAAGCTCTTATTCTGTTGACCGCTTTTGCTACTCTTTATCACATTGGCACCATTGCACGTTCTGGGTAAGATCTCACTTTGTGCACTCTCTCAGATCTAGGGTTTTTGCTTGGTGTTGTACATTAGCATCATTTCTCTTAATACTATCGTACATTTAAGGCACACCTTGCACTAGCACTTCACTTAGCTTACATCAGAGTTTTTCAGCTTGTATTACTCTTACTTTTGCTATTCAGTCATTTAGCTTTCTTTTGACATTAAACTTCTATGCCTGTCAACTTTGAACTATCAGCTTCTTAGCATTTTCTTGGGCTTCTGACTTATTCATCAAGTGATTTTTCTTTGTTAGCTCATTTAGCTGCATCAATTAGTATTACTTTATCTATAGCTCAGTCCTTCGATTTTTGCATTTAGTGTCTTGAGACGCTTTCACTCTTTAGCATTTAGCACTTAGCTCTCCGCTTTCAATGTGTAGCTCTTGGCTTTCAGCATTCAGCATTCAACATTCAGCACTTTGCTCTACATTCAAAAGTCTATTTTTTTGTCTTCGATTTCCTATCTTTAGCAGTCAGTGCTTCGCATCCCAAATTTTCAGCAGTTGGCCAGGTTTACTTTTTTGGCCAAGGATTATCTTTAATAGAGTCAGATTACATGCCTGCCAACTCTGAAGTGCTGAAGCCACATTAGCATCCCTACTGACTTTACATTAACTTTGGTGCTAGTGATGCCACATCACCTTCGAACCCTCTGTCTCCACATTAGTATCAAATCTGCCAATTTAACGTCAGCTTCCATCTTGCTGATTCCATGTTAGCTTCCGGTCAGCTAATTCTAACCTGCTGCCTCCCCATCCAATTTTGCCCTTATTGATTTAGCAACCTCCTTCTGGTAAATTTGCACATCCCTCTAATCCCTCTATAGACATTTGAAGTACCTTGATTGCTTTTGCAGGTAATCCCTATGTCAAATACACTTTAGTCTATATATTCCTTTGTTGTGCAACATGTTCGGAAACACCAATGAATTGTTTAGCATGTTATCCATTGAGGATAAGTTGGATGGAACCAACTATCCTCCCATGTGGACATATATGATGCATCATGTTCTAGTGTGGTCAAGAACCTGTGGGGGTATATGTATCTAATGCTAACACCTGCCTTGTTGGGCCTACATCTATTTTTATCAGCATGTCCTTTCCATCTGCTGTTGGAACCAGTGAATCTAGTTCTAATGGCAGTGTGTACAGCCTGCACTTGTTCCTCCTACAGCGGAACAACTCAGATGGAATGCCAAAGATGCACGAGTGCATGCACTTGTTGCCCTCTCTTGCAAATGACAAGCTATTCCTCACATCCGATCATGTTCCTCTGCTAAGCGTGCATGGGATGTCCTTGCCTCTCTATATTAGATCCGCCAATGAAGCCCGAGTTGCCTATCTCTAAAAAAAGCTTGACTTGGAGCATCTAGACAGAGGGTAAATCTATGGATGGATTTCTGATCCATGTCAAGGATCTGCAGGAACAACTCATCAATATTGATGAGGATACTATGGATAGTTCTCTTGTCTCTACCATTCTTAATGGCCTACCTGAATCATATCAGAGATTTGCTACCACACTATGGCTCCTAATAAAGAGCCATTCAGAATTGTATACTTTTGATGAGTTGGTGGCTCTCCTCCTTCAAGAAGAGTAGTCTTGTTCTAATCAGAATAATATTTTTGCTTCCTATCAGGCATTTATTACTTCCCATCATGGCAAAGGAAAATCTGGGGCTCCATCTCGTGTTAAGTCTAAAGGCCAAGCGGCTGCCCAATCAGATAACCCAAAACCCAAAGAGGATCCAGCTAAGAAGAAGAAGAGATGCAATTACTATCAGAAGCCTTGTCATGTTTTAGAATACTGTCTCTGGGGCTCCATCTCCTACTTAGTCTAAAGGCCAAGCACCAGCCCAGTCAAATAACCCAAAACCCAAAGAGGAGCTAGCTGGGAAAGAAGAAGAGATGCAATTATTGTCGAAAGCCTAGTCATGTTTTAGAACGCGGAAGGAGAGTGAGAAAAAGAAGAAGCAGCAAGGACTTGCTACCATTACAAGTGACAATGTAGAGGAGGCAAATTTTGCACATGATGGCTATGCATTGATAGTAACATGCATTGATCTACCAGCCTCTTGTCTGTCCTTGTTAGATGATGACTGGTACTTTGATTCCAGTTCCACTAAACACATTACTTCATGCAAGAACCTATTTTCTACCTTGCACGATGCTCCATGAGGTGTGCTAACAATTCATCCTATGCCATCAAAGACCTTGGCAATGTGGAGTTGACTTCATGCTCTAGGGATCCTTATACTCTTGTTGACACCTTGTATGTACCTAGAATCCATAAGAATCTAATTTTTATCTCAGTACTTGCAAAAGCTAGCCTCAAAATCCAATTTTCTGATCACTGTTGCTGCTGCTCCATTTATGACAGAATTGATTCAAATCTGCTTCTTCTATCTAGTACATTGTGGAATGGCCTATATAGGCTTGACATGTATGACATGAGTTTTGATCCTCATGCAGATGCTTTGATTGTTTCCATGTCATGAATTCAGCATGACACTGAGCTTTGGCATGCTCAATTAGGTCATCTGAATTTTCCATCTCGTCTACATTACAATGTCAAGCTATGGTTCATGAGCTGCCACCTATGCAGCTCCCCCATAAGCATGTATGCGAGGGATGTATACTGAGAAAAATGCATTGTCAATCCTTCCTAAAAGATGGCACTATTCATGCTACTCGCCCATTGCAGCTAATTCACAGACAGTGATCTCTGTGGTCCTATGCGGGCTCCCTCTTTTGGTGGACATTTGTACTTCATAACTTTTATTGATGACTATACACGCTTGTGCTTTTGGGTGTATGGTTTGAAAGCCAAGTCAGATGCCTTCTCAGCTTTCCGTTAGTTTCTTCCTCTTGCTGAAAATGCTTGCAATCATAAGCTGCTAACATTGTGTATACACGCTTGTGCTGGGTGTATGGTTTGAAAGCCAAGTCAGATGCCTTCTCAGTTTTCCGTTAGTTTCTTCCTCTTGCTGAAAATGCTTGCAATCATAAGCTGCTAACATTGTGTACTTGTAGAGGGGGGGAATATTTGTCAAATGAGTTTAATGCTTTCATGCTGTCCCATGGCATTTCTCATCAGTGTACTACTCCTTATACACCACAACAGAATGGTGTAGCTGAACGTTGGAAACATACACTTATGGAAATGGCCAGATGTATGCTCAAAAGCAAGGATCTGCTTCTAGATTTTGGCTTGAAGGGATCATGTGTGCTAATTCATTGTCCAATTAAAGCCTTGAAATCTATGACAACTTATGAATATTAGAATGGTTGAATTCCAGTCATCACTCATCTGCGTGTATTTGGCTATTTTGCTTATGTGCATGTACCAGCACAGCATAGACATAAGATTGAAGCAAAGGCTTTGAAATATATTTTCGTGGGGTATAGTAGTGAAAGCAAAGGATAACATATGTATGTTCTGTCTAGTCAAAGGCTGATTGTATCGAGAGATGTCATCTTTGATGAATTTGGATCTCAACCCATGCTTTCTTGTCGGCTACAACCATCAATTGACGCTATGGATGTATTTGATACATTGTTGCCTTTGTTTGTACTAGTGCTAACTCTTTTGAGCCCGCCTTAGCTCCGATTTAACCACTTGTTGGCTGTAACTCATCAGCAAAAATTTACCTTTTTCTCCAGATAAGCAACCCTTTAATTCGAATTCCTTGGGTGATCCATTAATTGAAGAAGATGTAGCTATTTGTGATTCTCAGTGGATTCTACGTTGGCTATAGGCTATGTTACATGACAACAAGCTCCCTGAACCTTTGCGAGGAAGGACACGAACTGCGTCTAGACATGCATCTCATTTTATCGACATAGCCCTGGTCACTAATGCACTGACTGAGGAATCGATTTATTAATGCACTGACTGAGGAACCGATTTATTAATTTGATGCTTTGGAGGATGACAACTAGCCATGCATTCAGAATTGGATTCCATTTTACTAGAAATGATACATGGGAGTTATGTGATCTGCCTGCTGGCAAATGTGCTATAGGCACCAAGTGGGTGTTTAAGCTGAAACAGAAGCCTGATGGCTCAATTGATCAGTATAAGGCTTGATTAGTCACCAAGGGCTATGGCTAGAGGGAAGGCATTGACTATGATGAGACTTTTGCACCTACATCATGTATGATGACCATTTGGACTTTGGTTGCATTGGCTGTGCATAAAGGTTGGAACATGCATCAGTTGGATGTCAAAACTACATTTCTAAATGGTGATCTGCAAACAGAATTTTGCACCTACATCATGTATGATGACCATTCGGACTCTAGTTGCATTGGCTGCAAAGGTTGGAATGTGCATACTTGGATGTCAAAACTCCATTTCTGAACGGTGATCTGTAGAGCAGCAAATCAAGAAGAGGTTTATGTCACACAACCTCCTGGCTTTGTTTTAGCAGGATGCAGAGCATCAGGTATGTAGATTGCACAAAGAATTATATGGCTTTAAATAGGTTCCTTGTGCTTGGAATCAAAAGATACATGCATACTTACTCTCTTGCCTGTTTCAGAATAGCCCGACTGAAAGCACTTTTTATGTCCGCAGACAAAAAGGGATCATCTCCTTATCCTCAATCTTTAAGTGGACAATCTGTAGGCCACCCTAACGAAGGGGCACATTACAGATTTCATCGTTGCTATCCTGTAAAATAATTTGAAGTTTTTGACACGGGGCTTCTGCATTATTATTGGGTACCCAGTTTATTCCGACGAGACTGAGGGGGCCACCATGTTATCTTAAAGAAGATACATTCATCAGCTCTTGGAACGCTTTCAAATGAAAGATTGGAAATCTGTTTCTACTCTTGTGAAACCTGGTCTCTACTTGTCAATTGAGGATTCTTTTGAGCCTTTTGATGTAGCCACCTATTAGCAAGCTGTTTATTTCTAGATGTTCACCTTCAAGGCACTCAACACTATGCATTGTTTTATAGCAACAATGAGTCTTCTTTATGCTTGTCTGCATACACAAACAGTGACTGGGCAGGATGTTCTAACACAAGAGTGTTAACCACAGTGGATACTGTTTACTTCTTCGCAACTCATGCATATCATGGCCCAGCAAGAAGCAACTGATAGTAGCCACATCTAGCTGTGAAGCTGAATACAGGGCAACATTCACAACTACTATTGAATGTGTCTAGCTTCTCCGTCTTTTGGGGGGCTGATCTTAGTACCAGACAATAGTCTGCTACCATCCTTTATACTGACACAGTCAAAGTGCATTAGTGGTTTGCCAAAATCCAGTATTTCATGCACAAAAAAAGCACATTAAGGTGCATTATCACTATTTTAAGGAACGATTCCATGCTAGAGAGATAGCCTTGACCTACGTGTCATAATGAACACATCATAATAATTTAAAGCGATGAGTGCAACTCAATTATGACTCCATGAAGTGTAGCATAAATTGTTTAGATGTGGAGCTATATTGTTACTCCATTAAAGTGAAAAAATAGAGTAATATTTAAGAAAATTAAACTTAAAGCAACAATTGAACAAGGACAACTTGAATAATATTTCCATAGTTACCTTAATCTGATACAATTATTAGTATAGTTATATTCCCTATGCACCTATGTAGGCCTTTGTTAGACATGCTGGTCATATTGGAAAGGAGGCTAAACCAATGTGAATCAAGATGCTCACCATGCCATGTTAAAGTTAATCAAGATTCCAAATGACATCATATTAATGGTGATGGTAATGGTCAATGTCAACCAAGATGCCCATGTTGTCAATATTGATGTTGATGGTTGTGTCTTTTATGCCTCTTATGCTATTACTAACCATGATATCCATGCTCATACTAATGGTGATCAAGATATTCATGTTGCTCACATAATGGATAAATGTTGTTAATGATGGTGATATTGCTCATGTAGGCCATGTTAAACCATGCTCGTGATGATTACTCAATGTTTGTATAGACCTTGCCAAAATGGTTTAACAAAAATATCCAAGATATATTCATGGAAAACCCTTAGCCATTTTGATGTTATTGGAGATGTGCATAAGCCATATTGCCACACCCATCAAAAAAATCAAGCACTACATCTTGAGATTTTGATGCTACTAACTTAGTATTGGTGTGCATAAGCCATATTGCCACCCCCATCCTAAGAGTTTACATATAGTCCAACACATTTCTCTACACATGTGCATAAGATACATCTATGTGAAGACCTATAACATCAAATCAAAAAATTGAATAAAAAAGAAGAATAAGAGGGCACATGTGTACGTGTAGAACATTGTGCAATTTCTAGCCCATCCTTACAACAATTTGGGCATTGGGACATTGGGACATTGGGGAGGGTTTCGGGTCCCATATTTGATCCAATCAAATATGGGAGGGTTTCGGGTCCCATATTTGATCCAATCAATGCACGCATATAAAGTGTTGGAATTCACATGATGCCCAGAGAGAGAGAGAGAGAGAGAGAGAGAGAGAGAGAGAGAGTTGGGCACAACACAAGGTGATTGTATGAATGATTGAGAATGAGATGAATGAATCACCAAGTACAAAACCCTTTTATAGGCATTAAACCCTATCTTTTTACTCTAACTAAGAGGTTGTTCACACCTAGAGTTTTCATACCAATTTGGTTATAAACCTAATGACCGGATGCCTGTATCCCCAATGTCACATGATATTTTGGTGTATTTCTAATAGAAAACACAATTGCCAACTCTTAATGTAGTATGGGTTTGGCCTCCCCATAATTAGAACGTTGTTCCTACAGATAGAGAAACAAAAGTGTGTTTCATTGATATGAAAATGTACCATTACTACACACTCCACTTCTTCAGAGACAAACTTCTTGCCTATAGTTAAACTCCATTTGTTTCAGAGACAAACTTCTTACCTATAGATAGATAAACAAAAGTGTGTTTCATTGATATGAGACTATATCATTACTACTCTCTCCACTTTTAAGAGAAAAACTTCTTGAATAGCTAGAGATGTGAATGAAATTTATGTGGAGGATATTTGTTCTATTCAAAGTCCTTTAACACTAGTTTGGTAATAGAATAGAAAAGTGTCCGTGGACATATTTATGTCCTCTTTACTAACCAACTTTATGGAATTATTTAGAATACATGGATAGTGAAAATTAAAGGTTTCCTTTTTTCATATCATCAATACATCATGAAGGAAAATTAGGATTTTTTTGGATCACATTGGTTACCTCTACACTTTTTAATTTCATAAGAATTCAGAGCTGATTGGACTATATTTGGATCAAAGGCTTTAATTAGCCAATTTCTCATTGCTTTCCAAAGTTTTTGGATACTCACTGCTTCACAGAGTTTTAGGCTCAAAAATCAATTAGAACTCCAAAATTTAGGCTTAATGAAAATTCTAAGGTATTTATCTGTCTCCAAAAAAAATAACTTTGAGGATTTTTATAGCTAACTAAACAATTATAGACTAGGACCAAATCTTGCACACATGTTCTGTACAATTTTATGCTTTGTTGGTGTATTTTGTGAGAGCCAATCACATATACACCTATCTTTTTAGGCACTTTGTTTTAGACAAAAGTTTATAAATTTTGAACCATATTTATTACTATAAAATAAGAGACTACTTCATGCATTTTTAAACATCTCATAAGGCTTTAAGTGGAATATCTAGTCGTTTTATATAATAATAAACACTATTTTCATAAGTTTCTCACTAGATGATCCAAATATTGGCAAGGGTCCATACACGTTGTTTTGTTATCAATGAAATTTTAAAAGTTGAGACCATCACCTTGTCTTCTTACTAAATTAAAATTTTTAGATATGTATTCTTGATCGATTACTTCAGTTGGAGACATTGGTTTATTAATATAACTAAAGTAAATCACCATATAAACTCACACTATTATCGTATTTGATTGAATTAATTATTAACATAATAATTCTTTTTGTCATGAAAAATCTCTCTCATCTCTTAAATGTTATATAAGGTTTAGGAGAAATTTATAATGATTCAAGATCATTTTTTTATTGTATGTAGGAACCTACTTTGTAAATTTGTACCTTTTTGAATTATAGTGTTGCATATATCTCTACTTATGGTGATTTATCAATTATGTTTAAGATTATTTTTATCATTTTAATAATTTTCTAAGGTTTTCCACATTCATGAAGACATGCCTTAGAAGAGAAATGCTAAAATACTGCTCCTATTCAACAAGATATGATTTTTTTAGCAAACCCCTAAAAAGACATATTCAGGTCCTATTGAGCTACCAAACTAGTGCTAAAGGTGGATTTACACTCATCCTATGGAGGGTAACCTCTTTAGAAATTAGTTAGTTACCACTAATCACAACACATCAGTTCAAGTGTGTGAACTAAATCTATCCAAACAAGGGTAAGGAGGAGGACATGATGTGTGCATCCCTCCCTCCTCTAGATTTCAGAGAAAACTAGATATAAGTGTTGTCAATAGTTAATGTATTTCCTAGTAAAGGAACCAAGTATATGGAGTCAAACTTAATGAAGCAAGGTCCTTTAACTTCTACCTTGATGCTGCCTTGATGATAAGAGCTGGGAGGACTAGTGCTGATGTTTTTGAAGCAAAGTTGTCAACAAGATCTAGTAGTGAATCATCACCAAAAGAGAAACACATTAGAAAATGGTTAAGGTGAAAGTACTATCAAGCTAGACATAACAACATCTCATGAAGCAAATGGACAAATGCATAATGGCTAAGACACGTCAAGAATACAAAGGTGCATGAAAAGTTTTCTGAGAATTGGAGCAAAGAACTAGAAAAAATCACTATCCCTGGTAAGGCACAAGTGAGACCCAAACCTCTAAAGAAGGATGAGCCGCGACTTTTTAGATCAAAAAGGTACATGATAAACTAAGCCTTGGTAGAAGAAGTTGAACAAGAAGCCAAGAGGATTTTAGCATAGACCAAGGAAAAAGAAGACAATGTAATGGTGGACTTAAGGCCCGTTCTTCCTAAGCATTAAATATCATATGTAGTTGGTGAACAAATAGTTGTTTTCCTTAGAGCCCAATGCTAAGGAGGGGCAAGAAGACATCTCATATAATGAATGTAAGTCAAGGAGGTAGCTGAACCTACCTAGGGAGGAGCCCACCAAACTAGTGTTCATTTACTAAGGATCAAACTCTAGATGGGGAAAGGGAGATTTGTTAAAAGACTTAGCTGAACTTGGGGAGGAGCCCAAACCAGTGTTCGTTTTATTAAGGATCAAACTTTGAATGAGGAAAGAGATATGGTAGATTTGCTAAAAGACTTTAAGGATTGCTTTACTAAAAGACTTTAAAGATTTTATTTACTTGGAAATACATAGATACAAAGGGAGGAGTACCACTTGAAGTAGTATAGTACATAATCCCTATCACAGAAGGATCAAGGCTAACTAGGCAAAGACCTTATCACATGAATCCCAAATATTCTAACATTGTACAAGAAGAGATTATTACTAAAGGTTTCATTTATGAAATTGAACACATTGATTATCGTTGTGCCAAAGAAAAATGGAAAGCTGCAAGTGTGTATGGGCTTAAAAAAGTAAATACGGCCATGTGAAACTGAAGCATGTTTTCGAGAGATTATCAATGAAGAAGCTTATAGCTTCTTGGAAGATTTCTCTAGCTATAACCAAGTATCCATCTCACATTTAAGGATAAGACAAGATCACATTTACCACTATGGGTGGCACATTTTTCCTATTGAATTATGCCCTTTGGACTAACCAATGTCCCTGTAACATTTTAGTGGCTCATGTGCACAACTTTCAAGGACTATATGCAAAAGTGGTCAGAAGCTTTGATTAATTATTTATGTTCCTATTCCAAGTGGAAAGACCACTTAGTTATTTCTAATGTTTCAATTGTATCAAATATCCTTAAATAAATTGAAATACCGATTTTGGGTAAAGCATGGGGTTATATTGGGACACAATGTGTCTAAAAATGGTATCTCCACATATGAAAGCAAAGTCAAATTGATTTTGGAATTATCCCCACCTACTAATTTTATGGGATTGCAAAGATTATATGTCTATCAATAAGGTGATTAATTGCCTCATAAAAGGCTTCATGATAATTCATAGAAAATCGTCACCCTACTATCCATGGCCCCACAAGCCAATGGCCGAGCACAGATCATGAACAAAATCTTGTGTGGAATTTTAACAAATATTTTTAGGAAGTAGAATGGATTGGGAACATAATCTTACAACAATGCTATGGGCTTATTGACATGAAAAACTAGTGTTTTTCATGACCATGAGTATCTTGAGTTTTTCACGTCCCAAAAGATGGTTTAAAAATAGTAAAAAGCATACAAAGACCTTAATAATGATGAGGTGAATCAAGAAAACAACTTAAAGATGTGAAATTCAAAAGTTTTTTTTAACATGAAAAACCAATAGATATTCACGACTATGAATATCTCAACTTTTTTAGACCCAAAAAAGTGCCTTGAACCTATCAAATGAAGGTGACAAAAAACTTCCATAGGGAGTGAGAAGGAAATACATCTAGTCGAATAATAAAAACAACAAACTTTTTCAATGCAAAAAACTAAAGGTTTTCACAACCACGAATAACTTGTTTATGCATAAAAAACTTGGCCAATGAACTAATGATAGGTGTCGTCCACCACACACCCAAATTAATGAACTAATGATAGGTGTCGTCCACCACACACCCAAATTAATGAGTAGAAATCTCCCCATGCCCTTCACTTATTAAGCACATTTAAATTATTCATGTCCTTGTTTCTTGCTTATTTAACTTTTCCTCTTTTGTTTTCATTCTTCCTCACTGCTTGGTCATGCTTATCCATTGCCTTCAAGACCTTATGTCTTTCATGCCACCGATTCTTGACCATCAATGCCTTCGACACTGAGGTAGGGGGCACTTAGGCCCTGCTTTGCTTTTGGTGGTTGAAGTCATCTTCTTTGTTATGGTTGAAGCATTATTGTGCTATTGTTTAATGTAAACTTCACACTGTCTTCTCTCTCTTCATGGGTATTGTTTGCTACCCTAGCAAGGTTGTCTATGTACCAAAACATGTCCATGATTCTCTCTGTTAATTTATGAGCCTGATCCTCACATTGTATTTCTTGGATGTACACCCTAAGGGAAGAACCTCTGTCAAGAGTTTATGTACAAACTCAATCATGCTACTATTTTTTTATGTACTTAAAAATTACAACAATATATATATATATATATATATATATATATATATATATATGATTGGAAGTGAAAACTTAATCTTGCTTTCATGTCATGAAAAACCAAACTAGTTTTTCAAAGTGACTTCAAGCCACCAAGGGAAAAATATATCACCACCTTCCCAAGTACTAATATGTAATTCCTTATCCATTTGTTGGCAATAAAAGTTTAGGCATGGATATCTCAAATATTCACGACGATGATCATAAAAAAATATACTAGTTTTTCATGCCAAGGGAAATTCTTAAGAAGTTATCATTCATCTCTATTAAGTTAAACCTTCATATATCCTTCTAATGTCACTTTGTATTGTTGAACTAACTTTTTATTGACGTGATTATCTCTTAGAAAATCATGTGTGAAAAACCACCTTGGTTTTTCATGCCACAAAAATTTTAAAAATTGCATGTGTTATTAAATCCATCTCATTGTCTACATGGCCTACATCACTAATATGCATTAATCTTATCAAATAAACATAAAGTTTTTGACGTGAATATCTTCAGTATTCACGATTGTGAAAAACTAGACTAGTTTTTCATGGCAAAAAATAATAATTTAGGACTGACTTGTTACACATATTTTGATGACTAACTGAGTTATTCTAATAAGTTTTTATCTATAATTACTAACTTTTTTATAGTGTGAATATCTCAAGATATTCACACCATGAAAAACTAGTCTATTATGGCTTAATCTCAACCTCATAAGAGCTCTACCATTCTAGCAATTTGTGAAATAATCAATAATCATCATGGGGAACTTACCTCACTTCCACCTTAGGATCTCCTTGTAGTGATAGGGAGAGAGAGAAAGAGAATGCACTCATAATGGAGTACCACATGCACTCAAGGAGTACCACCATAGCCATGGAAGCTTGAAGATCCAAGAAAGTATGATTTGATTAGTCAAATGATTAGTTACCCCTAATTATTAAATTTTCATTTATATACTTGTCCACCTTTTCACACTTATTAATGTTGGGCCTCCATACTTACCAGCCATATCCATGCCCATGGGCTCCCTTTATGTCCAAGACCAAGCCCCCTTCATTACAAACCATCCCCACTCAAAGGTTTCGTCCTCGAAACCATGCATGGAGCAATGTATGGGCTATTGGATATCAACTTCCCTCATGAATGTGGAAGTACAATCATTACAATCCCAAAAGTGTCTCACACAAGAGAATTCCACATAGAGCTGGCCACTTATTTTATGTACATATGGACTGCTCTCTATGATGTCCATAAGCCCATGGAGTCTTGTTGAGCATTGATTTTGATGAGTGGCAAAGTACACCAATGGCCATGGCTGTCCATACAGTAAATTTACAACAATGACACCCTTCATGTCGTCATCCCATTCCATGCATATAGCTGTCCAAAGACACCATACAGTTGTGCCCATTTCATGAAGATTCAAGCGTACGGTAATCCCCTCCCAAGTCAAAGGTGACCTACACCCATTTCAAGATTCAAGCGTACGGTAATCCCCTCCCAAGTCAAAGGTGACCTACACCCAGTCCCCCCATCAATAAGGTTGACTTCCAAAGATGCCTGGTTCAAAAGGAAACCCATCCACTTCAAGTGACAACGCATAGTATCCACCCAGGTCATATGGAAAGGAATCCACATCAAGCATCTTTCCATGTATTCCAGGATCAAATGGGTATGAATCATTATGGTTGGAAGTGTCATCACCAACCAATGATCCACCATCAAAGTCCACCTATGAATCATCTCCATAAACCAAAGCATCATCATCATCATTACCCATAGAATTTGCCTCATAGATACCATCATATGGATCACAATCAATCACATTATTACTTTCATCCACACCATCATCTTGTGAATCCACATCATGTGCCACATCTTCATGGTTGACAACCACATTTTCCTCATGCAATGCAACACCATGAAGATCTTCGTAAGGGTTGTAACCTTCTTCAAGAAGAGTCTCATTGCATTCATCTTTATCCATACAATTCTCCTCTAGAGAAGAGATCCATGCATTTGCTCTTCATTGTCCCCGATCGTCAACACTTGCATCCTCATGGCTGTCCACTGGTTCATTTTCAGCCATCCATACATGCATTGAAGCCACTTGACATGAATCTTTAGCATCGCCTTCATCACTTGAAGTGTCCCCATAGCAATGGCTTCCAATAAGAGATGTGGGCTGAAGTGAACCCCTAGTAGAAAGCCCATGTATAGACGAGGTAAGCATGTAGAAGAGTTCCACCAACAACATGATCTCATTGAGAGCAATGTCATTGTCAATATCCATGATGCATTGGACCACTTGCATGAACTCCTTGCCTAATTTTTGCATAAATCCACCAACTCCCTCCTTCTCAATGTTAAGCACTAAGAAGGAAAGGTACCAATATTCCTCGGCATACTTAGGCAATGAATCCACATGTAATAGTGCCATGCATTTTTCCCTAAAGCTCAATTGCTCTTGAGTAACCAAAATTTTTTGCATCACTTTATAGGCTAGATTCGCCCAATCCCACTTGTACTCATGCATTACTTGGAGACACCATTGTCTAGCTTTGCCTCCAAATTTGCATGTCACTTGCTTCACTTTGTCCCCCTCATTGCATGGAAATGCAAGTAACTCCTTCCACATCGAAAGAGAGAAAAGCTTCTGAAAATGGTTCACCATGATTGAACCATAAGCTTTCGAAACTATAGATCCACAAATTCATCCTTTGTCAAGGACTTTGGAAACTTGGAGTGTATGACCTCATCATACAATTGTGCATACCTTTCTTTTTCATGATCATTGGAAATTATGGCTATTTCCCCTTGTTTTTGCATCAACATGCAATGTTGTCCGGACTGTTTTGACTCCATCAAATGTTGCATATCCTTTTCTTCCTTTCCATAGGGATTTGTCAATGGTAATCCAACATGAGAAGCATCTTTTGGGTTCATTTGAAGTGTCATTTTCATATTTTGAGTGTTTCCACCTCAAATACAACATTTCCATGTCTAAGCCCATAAGATGATGGATTTGGGAATGATCTTTGTGGTTGTGACCAGCCTCTTGTCTTATTAAGAGAAGCGTCAATCTTTTTCACACACCTTTTCACCTCATTTATCCCATCACCAAGCTTCTTTAAGCCCTCATTCATAGCATTGAACATTTGCTCCATGAAAAAATTTCTTTGCCGCATATGCTCACTGTTTTGTCACATAAGCTCATTGTTTTGGAAGCAAATATCCCTTTCGGTATCCTTCATAGCTTTGGTGATAGTAACCCTTAGCATATCCAAAGTAATGTGCTCTAAAAAAACTTGTGCACTTCCACTTGTATGCCCTGACATGCCCTCATTCACTATGTGACCACTCATGTCATGTAGGCATTCCCTCTTGGTCACGGTCACCCTGGTACCAAATTAGGGTTTTTGGTGCTACTGATGTTGAAATTGAATGATCAAAGGCTTGCCACATTCGTCTCAATGAGAAGAACACTCCTACCACCTTGAATTACCACTTTGAGCATCCCTATAACTATCTGTTTTAACTTTTAGCTGAAAGTCAACTATGTGAGGTTGACCACCCAAACGGTAACAAAATCGGGAGTTTGTTGGCTCATTTGAAAGCTCTTAGGTAGTGCACTCAGGCTATGTAAACACCTTGAATTCAGTCCACACTGTTTTGGACTAAATTGGAACTTTCAGTTTGACCAAACTAGTCCCTTTGCACCCTGAAACGGTGTCCAAAAATCAACCACTTGACAGCTTGTTAGATTTGCCTTAAGTTGGGTCTTTTAAGGCTTCTCAATGCCCTTGAGAGATCTTGAATGGTTTGGGACTGAATTGCACTTTTGTATTCACTATAGAATGTAGGAAAATCATAAAAAATTGGCCATAATCTCCCCGTAATATGGACCGAATCTCGATAATAATCCATTAGCATTTGCCCAATGTCCAATCATGACATAATGTCCCAAGTATTCACAACCAAAAGCATTCACTTACCAATGCAACTCTTATGCTTTTATCACCACCAACAAGTGTCCATGACATGCTCAATCAAGTAACATTTGGCTTCCATAGCCTCGGCACGCTTGCAGTGTAGTTAAGTTGTGTGTCGAAGGAGCGTTTTATGCTTGCCAATCTCCCGATCAAGCCTTCCCACCCTCGTACCTAGTCCAAATCTAGGCGCACAAGTTGGGGCCAAGTCTTCACATCCAATGTACCTAATCCCCCTCCTTGATGCTTTCCAAAAGCACTCACGAGACGAGAAGAGTTCATGCCATGCTCCCCGGGCCTCTCCTCCAATGCCCGAGGTAACCTCACAAGCATACTAGATGCTAGGAAATTGAAGTGAGAGTACAAGTGAGGTGTATGTGGATGTAACTTCAAAAGAGAAGGTAGGAGCACTTACAATGTGTTTAGCATGACTCATGCTAGTTTTATATTATCAATTACAATGAGCATGTACTCATGCTTTCCTTCAATCACCATAGTAGCTCCAATACACCAAATCACATCAAAACAACATCCAAATAGCATCCAACACAATGTGAATCAAAAGGCACACGATTTGCAAGAATTAGCCCAAAGTAAAGGCTCCCAAGGTTAATGCAATCATAGGCTCATGTAGGCACATGCATGTGCTTGCTTTAGGCTAAGATTTGGCACTAATATGAATTCGCATACATTTGTTTTCATGGACAACACTTAAGCCCTTTTCCTTCACTCCATAGCCATCATTTATGAGTAAGACAATCTTCTAAATGGCATTGAACACCATGCAAAGGCCTCCAAAACCTAATGGGAATACCATCATTGAATGTAGCATGCACATGAGTGAAGCATTAGCATTCAAAGGATTCAATCAATAGTATTCAAGGAGTTTGAAGCAAGGGTGTTGAAAGAGCTTGAAATGCAGCCTTAAGCATCATAAGGCGCTTAGTAGAAATTGTGTTAATCAATGGCATTCAAATGAATAAACGAAGCCTTACATCATGGACAGTCAAGTTCTTGTACACCCATGCTACTGTGGATCAACGATGACCTTAAACGTGACTACGCCGGTAAGCATACCTATTACATAGCTGAAGTGATTCGAGAAGAAGAATCCACAATTCACCCCATGATTACTGATATCTTAAGATCTTGCTTAGGCTTTGTCCAAGCTTAAGCAAGACAAATGGCTCCTCAACAAATCAGTGAATAGACGAATAACAATCACGACTACAGTCTCCTCACGATGGTCAAACGTGCCATTAACAATTTCTTTATGTTGATTATGTTGATTAGGAGTAAGCTCATGGAGGTCCTAGGTGAATGCTACGGTCAAACATGCCATTAACAATTTCTTTATGTTGATTAGGAGTAAGCTCATGGAGGTCCTAGGTGAATGCTACGGATATGCATGGATTGAAACCCTATTTCTCTCAGGATCAAACATGAGGAGGAGAAGGGATTAGCAGTAATTTTTGGTCCCTTCATTCAAATTTGGAGCGGCTACCCCAAATTTTGGTCTACAGTGTCCCATAGCTCCCAAAAGCTTAGAAGAACAATCCAAAAATCAAAGAAATTTCCATCATCCCACACTCACCATACCATTTCTTGATCAAGAAATTAAGAAAATCAAGAAAATAAAGAAAAATTTCAAGAAACTCAAGAAAATCAAGAATTCAAAGAATCTCCCAAATTTTATTAAATCTAAGATGGAAATGGATCAAAGACATGGCTCTGATACCACTGTAGTGATAGGGAGAGAGAGAGAAAGAGAATGCACTCATAATGGAGTACCACATGCACTCAAGGGAGTACCACCATAGCCATGGAAGCTTGAAGTTCCAAGAAAGTATGATTTGATTAGTCAAATGATTAGTTACCCCTAATTATAATTTGTTCACTTATATACTTGCCCACCTTTCACACTTATTAATGTTGGGCCTCCATACTTGCCCAACCATATCCATGCCCATGGGCTCCCTTTATGTCCAAGACCAAGCCCCCTTCACTCCTTGACCTACAAGTACCACCAATAGTTGCTCCAAGCTCCCGAATTCTCCTCCTTGTTTGTCACCACTAAGAAGTTGCTCTTCACTTCCCTACAAGGACTCATCTCTATCACTCTTACTCACTCTCACACAATGAAAAAGAGACACATGAACTCTATTCTCAACTCTCTCTCACACACATAAGACAAGAGCAAGTAGATAAGCAAGCCTCAATTAGCATAAAGGGGGATTATGTTTTTCCATTATGAGGACGTTACTTATTATACAACTGGCCCTTGTTCACACTTGGGCACCCAAACTCAGCCCTAATCTATTAATCTTGTTCATTTGGATGGGGTGCCTAGAAAGAGGTAACTATCATGTCTTTGAAAGTACTACACATGTAACCTAGTGGGCTCTTACTTATATACAACTAGCCCTTGTTCACACTTGGGCACCCAAACTCAACCCTAATCTATTAATCTTGTTCATTTGGATGGGGTGCCTAGAAAGAGGTATCTATCATGTCTTTGAAAGTACTATACATGTAACCTAGTGTGGTAGATATCTCAAGTGATGATAATAATACAGAATCATGTTCTCAACACTTCCTCATTAAAATTCTATATCGCTTTCTTTTTTGATCCAATAAAAGTAAAATCAACTTTAGGAAGCAATAGGCAACTACCATAGATGGATTGGGGATCCTCCTCCATGTTATGATCCATAATAGAAGTCCTTTTCCTTTGACTCTCAATGTAATCAAACTTTGCTATCTCAAATACTAGAAAGTTGAAATAGGCATGGGATTCCCTCCTCTGTTCTATTCCAAGAGTTGTTGGGGTGAACTGCCTTTTGATTAGCACATACAGAGGGTCCACTTGCTGTGTCATAACAACCACATGTATATACTTCCATATTCTAGGATTGTTAGGAACTCCTTTTCACCATTGGTTAAATGTTGTTTCAATCCTAGGCTTGGCTTCATCTATCTCTATCTTGAAATACTAGCCTCGTGTTTCATGAGATGCCCCCTCTTCCACCTTTTGTAGCTATATACAATCATGCACGTGATTAAACGAATCTCAAGAAAATCTTGCACTTGAAAATTTACAAGCTTTATGGAAATAGCTATGTTCTCCCATAGAGTGCCTTCCCCTATCATAGGTGTGAACTCTTCCCACTTTGGCATAGGAACCTTGATAGGATATGGTGTATATGGTAGGTTTCTTAGATCTCCTTGCATTAGGAAAGAAGAGCTGTTGCATTGTTGGATTAAAGAGTGTGACCTCCTACATGATCACTTTAAAGAAAACCTTTGACCTCGGCATAAACTTTCCACTCTAATGATCACTTTAAAGAAAACCTTTGACCTCGGCATAAACTTTCCACTCTAATGAGATCTTTATGATCTATTATAGAATGTGCCAAGATACCTTTGTTAGAATAGTCTACAACTATTGGATATGGTGGTAGTTTTATGTCAGTGTAGATAGCTACTATTAACTTTGGGGCTAGTGACTCCTTAGGGGAGAGATTCTCATTGATAAAATCATTATGGAAAGAAGAAGACTCTATGTTAGTAGGTTCCTCAATGTTAGTAGGTTCCGTTGGTTTATGAGAGAGGGAAGAATCTTGGAGGATAGAGGCTTATTAAGGGGTTAGGCATAAGAATAAGCATTTTCCCCCTCTTTATCTTCATCGAGATTTGGGGGTGGAGTGGTATTCATGAATGCATTGAGTTCCAATTGCTCTTTATGAGTAATAATAGTAGGATATTCAATGTGTTTGAGAGAAAAATCATATACCATAGATATCAAAATTTGCTTTAGATGCATATACATTTTAGAATAAAACTTCAAGATAGCATAAGGATGGTATAGGGTGCTCTGATGTAAGCTTCGGTACTTGTATATATCATAGGCCTCTATACATCCCTGCATTTGGAACCAAACAAATGAGTTAGTGAGAGTATCAAGATTGGCAATAGTGGACAGAAGCTTAGGGGGCATAAAGAGCTTAAGCAAGTCTTCCCTCTCATCCAAGATGCTAAGGTGTAAGTATACATGTCCATATAATTGGTAAGATAAACGTCGTTATGAAAAATGGCCATAATCATGGTTGAGTTAGCATCTTTATCAAAATTTTATTGGACTAAAATGCAAGGTCCCCCTAATCAGATTCTCGCTAATATCTAGCTCATATTGTAAGAAAGAGAGGGTTAGTATAGAAAAGAAAAGTTTTTATGTTTGAGGAGGGGCCCGAGGATTCACCGGGCAATGAAGCCAACTATTGCAAAGCTCGCTCCATGAGTTGCTTCATTTAGGCATTTGCTCTTTAGCTTGTTGGCTGGAGTTACTGACTCAGCCTGCTGCTAGGTATCCTTTCATCTTTCTTTTTTTCATTCTTTAATAGCCACTTCTCTTATCCCTTGCTTCTAAAAGTTAATCATATCTTGCAATGGCTTCCTGTGCTACTTTGACCCGTTCTTTCTATGCTACTTTGACCCATTCTTTCTATACTACTTTGACTAGTTCTTTCTATGCTACTTTGACTAGTTCTTTCTATGCTACTTTGACCTGTTCTTCTATGCTACTTTAATCATATCTTGTGCTACTTTGACCCATTCTTTCTATGCTACTTTAACTTGTTCCTCTAGTTTTTGTGCCTATAGTTTTTGTTAAAGTGCCTCATCCTTCATTTGTAGCTCTATCTTTACTTCTTGGATGAAGGCTGTGAGGTGTAACATGACCTACTGGTGGCTATTGATGGTCATCTTGAGTTTCTCCTTGATTTATTTGGTCTCTACATTATGTGCTCCTCCTTGCTTGCTTTGGTCTCTAAATTATGTGCTCTAATTGCTTAGGCATGTTACATGTTTAGTTCTTCATGCTCTTCTTAAGGTATTCAATTCTTTCATTCTTTATTTCTTAGGCTTTATGCAATGCATAGATCTTAGCTAGTTTTCTTCTTGCCTCAAATTCTTTCTCTATTTGTTCAACTTGTCTTGGAGATCATTTTCTTTTGGCCACTTCTTGCTGCAACATTTGTTCACATTTTTTCCTTTTCCCCTTGTAACTCCTTGACATGCTCGTTGGCTTGGACCTATAGTCTTTGTGTTTCCTCTTTATGAGCCATGTATTCTAACACCTTCTTATCAAAATCTATCTTCATTTCATTAATGTGTCTATTAATCTCATCTAAGGTGGTCTAATATATATTTTATACCTTTAGATCCTATTTGGCCATCCTTCTCCTTGTTACTTCCTCAATTAATTGCTCTTTTACCTTGTGTAGCTCCTCTTCACATGTTCCTAACCTTTGTTTATTCATTGATTGGTTATTTATGAGTGAGAATGTAACTAGCTAGTATATAACATTCAGATATACAATCTTCTCATTATCTTCATCTTCCTATGACCTATCTTCTTTATATGATTTTACATCTGAAATGCTCTAAGGCTAACATATAATTGATGAGTAGGCTCGGCTATGTGCCATGAGGAGATAACATCTTTAAATCTTTAAAGTATCATAGGGTTCGCATATGTGCAATGTTATGTTCTTCAACTAGAACATTTGTTGTATTTTCTTGGTCTAGCCTTGCCTTCATTCTCAGTTCTTTCGTGTTTCTTCGAAAGGCCAGCTTTGTTAGGACCGAGTCTTTGATTTCTTCTAGCAAAGAAGAAGAGAATAAAGAAGAGGAAGAGGTACCATAAGAAGGAAGCCCACAAGTAGAAACAATAATACCAGATCAGGGGATAGTCTTAAAGGCAGCAACCTTGGTTAGTGCCTTTAACTTCAAAAAATTGTCTGAGCGAGCTGGGGAGCATGTCTCTTGAGGAATAAAACAATGTTTTCCCACCATCCGATCTATGTACTCTTTCAAGGACAAGTCTTGAACTCTTCCTTAACTTCCAAATCTACTAGCCTACCTAGATGAGAACTCATCAAGGTATAAAACATATTACAAAAACTAGATTTAAAAAAATGTAAGTATGAATACATGCACATGTTAGCTAGTATATAAGTAACCTCATCCATTGTTTAGGGTTATTGCTCATTTGTATTTTCTTCTTTGTACTTGCAGACAGCTTCATATCTCTCCCCTTTAAGCTAGTCATTCTCTCTCACACTCTACACCCTTGTGTTCTTCTCATTGAGCATTGTATGTGTGAGAGTTCAGCTCCAAGGACTCCACCTCTTGTTCATGTTTTTGTTTAATGTGGGGTTCTAAAATTCCTTCAACACATTTTCTTACGTTCCTCCATAGGGTAGAATTTCTACATAAAAGCAGGGGTCCAATAGACATTTTCACCTTTGAGACAAGAATACTGTTGGGCTAGGTGGGTACATCTTGTGGTCCATGTTAACCACAATGGTTAATTAAGTGTGGTTACACTTCATGTAATTTATTTCTATGAAAAACCACGCTAAGCGCTTCATGTAAAAAGATATGGGATGACAAAGCTTACAACATGTGTAACACCAACCATGAGCAACAAAGCCTAGGTGTACATAGAGCTAGAGAACCAATTTTGGGCCCCCAATTGTTAATGGGCAGTCGACTATTGTAAAAAGAGATCTCATGTATATAAGTGACTTATGAAATATGAAAAGGATACAATCCCATTATCACAATAGAGTCCTCTTCTTCTCCCCTCTTGATTTTTTGTGGCTATGGTGATGAGCTTGTGTGTTGATGCATGCTTGCATGCTTGATTGTGAGTGTGTGCTTGTAGGTGAAGCTTCCTTTCTTCCCTCCCATTCTTCTTCTTCTTCTTCTTCTTCTTCTTCTTCTTCTCACTCTCTCCCCCCTTGCACACATGAAAAGGTACTGAGATAGGAGTAGAGCTCTCCATAGCTCCTTCTCTCATTACTCCCTACCTAGCTCAAGGAAAGCTCCATTTATGGGACACAAGTGGTGGTGGAGTGAGCCACTAGCAGCTTCATATTGAGAAGTTAAACCACTTAGGGTTGGCTAAGTGCATGTTCCCAACCAGCCCTTGCATCTTCTCTCTTTTCTTCTCTTCTTCCTGTCTCATGCAAGGAGAATGATAATCTAGGTGAACATCTTTGGCACCACTACTAGGATAACACTTAGCTTAGGGTTCTTTCACGATCTCTTTCTAAGCTAAAGTCTTGTCTTGCCTGGATGGAACACAAATCCACTAGTAGGAGTTTGGTATGAGTTTCTTATTTGATTTGTGTTATCTTTATTTTTTATGGTACAATGGAGTTGCAATGGAGCATTGGGAGAAATAAGAGTTTTGGAGGCTACACCAAAAGCAGAAGCTATAAGCAAGTGCCCTAATTTTGCTCTTGATTCCATTGATTTTTGGTTATTTCTTCAAGTAGTTAGAGAAACTACATGTTAGCTTAATCACACCATTAATCGTAGTAGGTCATTAGGTTAAACTAGGCATTCCTTGCATCATTAGGTAGCTTAGGACTAGCTGAAGCTACACATAAAAAGAAAACCCTAAAAAACCATCACTAAGGGGGAGAAATCAAGAAAAAACTAGGAAAAAATTAGGCGCGTAACTTATTCTCGGGTTGCACCTTTGAGAAGTGAACGGCCGTTCACTTCACAGAGGTATGGTCATACCTCCTTTATCCATGCCCATTCACTTCATAGAGGTACGGTCATAACTTATTTAGCCATGCCCGTTCACTTACAATTGTAGAATCTCTCCAAATCTATCTCATAAATGAGAGTAATGGGTATTAAAAGAGCATAAATTGTGCATTAAAAGAGAATAAATTATGAATTAAAAGAGCATAAATGTGGTGCAATGCCTCCCAAGCTTAAGTACATGAACCATAGCTAAGAACTCTAAATAATGGGTAGGATAATTCATTTCATGTAGTCAAAATTTTCTATACTTATAAGATATAGGATGACCTTGCTGCATCAAGACAGCACCAATAGCAATGCCACATGGCAATACCACTAGCATCGATCACCACGATGTGAAACCTTATCTCTTCACAGTGTGAACCTTTGCCTACAATCTCATGCCTTAATCCAATCCAACTCATGAGCTTGGTATAGTCAAGTTAAGGCTACAAAAGGTCTTGAAAGGATTGACACTCACAACAAGGTAACGTAGAATTTTGATTCCAAAAAGAAGAAAAATTTGAAACACGTTGTCGTGACGTGTGCGGTACAGCCAGGAAAGTACGAAACTTCTAGCTGTGAGAGTGAATGTCAAATCCAACAAGGAAACTCACGCACAAAATTTCCCAAGGAGTATTGAACATCACTATTTCCAATGACAATACATGTGTCGATTCACCTCAATACATCCTTGAATTCATTCCGTTGATTGCACAAAATTGCATGAAATCCTTTGAACCATTCACATGTGGGCATAACAAAGCCTTCCCATATTTCCAATATACATGTGTCCAGTTACATCCTTTACATCCAGTGCCATTAAAACCATTATATCATGATGCTCTTTTTCACCTGAAAACCTGCCTTAATATTCTAACATTTCACAAGTAAAAGATAGAATACGGCATAGCTATTTCATGTACATAATTTCCAAAACTCAGTCAAGCAGAAACAAGGCCATCTTCCGTGATTTTACAAAACTCCAAGTTCCCCCCAAAATTATATTTTGTTCACAAGCTTTTTCCCATATATTCCAAATCTTTTAAGGACTTATATGTCATGCCCTTTTTCTAAAGTAAACAAAGTGGTTTTAAAATTAAGCTTATCTGAATGATGCGACGAGTGAACACTTCGATTTTTTTTTATTTTTGTTAATCCATAAAGGTCGCTTCAGCGCCGGTAACACGATGGAGAAAGGAATGGTGAAACAGTCGCCTCTGCGGCGGCTGACTGTGAGCTTTGAATTTCCAAAAAGCACATCATCATATAGCACTCAATTTTCCCTTCATTTCTAGCACCTAAAAGCTATGCGCAGAAGATATGGTCTTCAAATGAAATCCTCTGGTCGTCAACGCCACTGTTCCTTAACTCTGCAAAATTTTCCTCACACTCTGGTTTTTCGCCGCTTGCCTCCGGCGCCTTTTCTATTTTTCCCGCGGTGAACTCGGCGCCCCCCCCCACCACCTTTTTCCAGCTATACATGCCATTTAAAAAAAGCTGCGCATTTCCCTTCTATGCTTTCTAGAAAAATCCCAAATATGCTTTGTTTTTTAACCTTAGCACTAAGGTTGCAAGGCATAACCTTAACATACATTCACCCATAAGGCATTTTAGCCGATGACTCTTTGAATTCTCTGCTTTGGCACAAACACAAGATTCCCAAAGCATTCTCACACCTATGAAGACATGCTTACAAGCCCCATGTTTTCTATCTCCACATTTCCTCAACATTCAATGAACTCCTCGGCACTGTGATGCTCATTAAATCTCCATTTCTCTTGACACCTTCATAGTTTATAAATCATCATATCGGCCCATGTGATTTATAGAATCCCCAATTGCTCATTCAAGTATTTCTCCATGCCTTCATAAATGCATTCCTTTGTGCATTGGTATGCCCTCATGCCATCATATATAACTGGATGCTTCTAACCTACCCATGAGCTCTGAGTAACAGCAAAAACATCATCCTCCATACTCATATACAAAAAACTCCTAAATCTGACTCAGCCTCAGCTTGTCTTATTGAACCTCATATACAATATGAACATATGTACATGGCATCATATATTGACTCGTCATGGCACTTAACCCCATGCATCTGGATGTGTATTTGATGGCCTCACATGCACGGTTTCACATCATAGACGTGCCATGGCACGACATCCACCCCCTCTAAACCTGCACATCCTCTGGTATGTGCCAAATCATCATCAAGGTCCACATATAACTGGATGTCGTCTTCATCTTCTGCAGTTCCAGGAAGATTATCCTCTTCCTCTTCAATCATATCCATACTACCACTGTCAAGCTTCTCATCCTGAATCTCTTGTGAATCAAAAGGATCACCATCATGCCTTCTTTTAAATATCTTGATTCTTTTGCCAGCCACAAGATTTTTTACATCTGTTCCATCAAGCTCACACAGAGTATACGTGGCATTTCCATGCACATGCTTGACAATGTAAGGGCCAAACCATCTTTTTGCAAATTTTCTTTGAACAGTGAATTGGTTGTCAAGACTACTATCATACATTAAAACCCAATCACCTTCTTCAATAGGTTTTGGCCGGAGTCTGTGTCTACTATCAAATCTTTCTTTATTTTTCAGCCTTGCATCTTTCAAGCGAGCTTTAGCAAGCTCTACATCTTCAGGCCTCCTCTCCAACTGTCTTATTCGCAATGCAAGGAGGTCATCTCTGCTCAATCCTTCCACCCAGGGCAATACATTCCAAGTTAGAATTACTTCTTCAACTGGCATCACTGGCTTCTGACCATACATTAATTCTGCAGGCATGTATCCTGTCACACTGAGCTATGAGTTGTACGGTCAGCCCACAAGGCATATGGTAGCAGCTTTGGCCACTCTTTCATCCTTTCTCAGCATGCCTTAGCCAAAGCTTTAATGATTGGAGGATGTCCTCGCTCACTTTTCCCATTGCTCTCAGGATTGTAAGCACATGTTAGAGACAGTTTGATACCAATTCTAGAGAAGAATTCCCTTGCTTCTTCAACATCTAGCTCACCCCTATCAGCTGTTATTTTCCCAACACAACCATATCGGCAGATCACATCTTCCAAGAGAAATTTGCATACTGTTTCCGTACTCTTTGTTCTAAGAGCACGCCCTTCTACCTGATTTGTCAAATCTTCTCTTGCAAGTGCTATATACCGCATCTGCCAAATTCCCAAAGGCATTGTAACTAGATCCACTACCCATTTGTAGTGCATGGCAGGTGGGTAGGTTGGTTGCAAGCCATCACGATGCCGCACATTTGAATACATTTGGCATACTATGCATGTTTCCACATATTGGGAAATATCCTTGTACATTCCTCTCCACCAATATTTTTCCTTTATTTTGGTAAAGGTGGCCCATACGCTTCTATGTCCAGCCCAGAGACTCTCATGGAATTCTTTCACAAGCTTTCCTTGAGTCTCTTTATCACATATAACTCTCTGTGGCATAGCATTCCTCTGCTTAGGATGCTTCCAGAGATACCCATCCTTTAGAAAGTAACCATATGCTTTTCTGCGGATCCTCTTAAATTCTGAGTCAGACCAATTTTCTTGCCTTGTTAGAGTGCTCAAATATTGACCAATAAGCAACCAATCTCCTTCATATATTTCCTCAATAAAAGACTCAAGTGCATTTGATAGGCAAATATGATCTCCTTTTGCATATGCTGTAGTATAGAACTTTGTACCCACATCATCAATGTCACTAATCATCTCTTCCTCATCTTCATACCTGGCTCGTGATAGCATATCTGCAACTGGATTATCTTTTCCCGCAATATGCTCAAACTCAGGATTTAGTGACTTGATATAAGCAATCCACCTAAGCATAGCAATATCTGGAGTGGTACAACTTGCTATCATCCCAAGAAGTGGCAAGCAATCAGTTTCCACAAGTACAGATGCCCCAATAAGATATTCTTTTTCACATTTTAGAGCAGTGACTATCCCCCATAATTCTCTCTTGATCTGTGGATACTTTCGCTGTCGAAAGCTTAACACCTTTGCTCCAAATCTAATTACATACCTATGATCATCCTCATCATCTTGCCCTACTGCCCATCCTATCCCAGTAGGACTAGTATCAACTGTAACAATCACAGGCCTGCCACACTCATAATCTGCCTTTCTCAAAGTGGTGATGATTGGAGCAAATTTTTCAGCTTCCGCATAGCTTTAATATGTACTGCACTCCACAGAAATTTTTGATTTTTCCTCAAAAGTTGATAAAGAGGATCTGCTACATGTGCATAATGTGGGATCCAAATAACATAAAAGACACATGCTCCAAGAAATCTCCTCAGCTCTATAACATTAATGCATATTTCCTTCATTCTTTGTATTGCATCTATCTTGGCTGGACAAGGACGGCGTCCACTAGTACTACAAAGATGTCCCACTATTAGCACTTCACCAACCCCAAACACTGATTTCAGCCCAGATAAAGTAAGATTCACTTCTTCAAGCCTGGATAGAATCATGTCACAATCCTTTATATGATTTGCCACAAACTTGCGGCACCCTTTTGAATCCAAATCCTCATCTTTGTCTTTCTCATCACAGCCCTTTATTGGCACATCATCCAGAAATGGCATAGTTTTTTGTGGTATGAAGTCTCGTAAGACTTTATTCATTCCATTCATCATATGTGCCACTGAGTTAGTGGCTCCCTGTGGTAAGGTACACATCCTTACTAATCCCAAAGGAGTTCTCATTGTGGTCAAGTCCCTGCTTTGCATATCCAGCTGGAACTGATCATATCCCGAATACAGATCACCCATAGAGTATATAGCTTTCCCTGCAAATGCTTCTGCAAACTCATCCACAATTGGACCTGCTCCCACATTCCTGATTGTGACTTTGTTTACAGGTTGCATGTCTTGAATAAAGCGCAATGTCCCATTTTTCTTTGGTACAGTAAACCATCTGTTGGAATATGGGGCACATGAAGGCTCCAAGATTCCCATCCTGATCTTTTCCTTTAGTAATTCCATCAACTTTGGCAAGAGAGCCTTTGGTACTGGAATTGGCCGCAGGTTCCAGGGCACATGTGGAACAGTAAAGATCACCATTGGTGCTGTTACACTTGGATCAACACAACCTATCTCATGCGGCTGAAAGGCAAAAGCTTTCCCATGTTTTACAAGCATCTCCTCAAAGCATTCCCTTTCAACTGGCAACAGAAAATCCCTCTCACCAATCTTCAGCTCTTTCAGAGTTTCTTGAGTAAATTTATGCCCAATTTTCTTCGGATCTCTAAGACTTGGCTGCATAGAAGCTTCATCTATCTTCTCCTTGCTTCCCGGTGGCAAGGGCAAGGCAACTGGTTTCACCTTCTTTGCAACCGTTTTGTACTTTGTATCAACATGAGCATCCATCTCACAATTCATGTTTTTACATTCCACCCCCTCAAATTCCTGGATTATATCATACATCTCCACAAATGACACCTTTATCATTTCATTTCCACCATGTAAGCATGCTCTTCCCATATCAAAAAGCACATCCATAGTATCTATAAATGACACCTCATCAAGCACCCCTGAAATAAACTCATTCTTCTCCAAAAGACCACACTACTCAAAACTTTTTTGTTCATTTTGTATATGTTTTTGCATGCCACGCTTTAAATCCTTGCTTTTTACAAAAACCAGTGACCCATAGCTGGAGAATCCCTGAAAATTTGCTGAAAAACTATTTACATTGATTGAGTCCTGCGAGAACTCATTTCCCCTTGTACCATTGGAATCCCGCTTTACAATGGCACCTGGCCAAAATCCCTCATCTCCCTGTAATTCATAAACTCTCTGTTTATCTTTGGGAGTGACTGTGCCCGAAGAGACTCACGATTCCTTTCATGATTAATGCAAACTGTCAAAAACTGAACAGCTTTTTTGCCATCTTTACTCCTTATTCTTGCATATGCTGAACCATCATCTAAAACCTTTGTTTCCATCCTTACAGCTGTAATGTAGGGTTGCCCAAGGATAAGGGGATACGATGACATCTCCTGAACAAAGAAATTCTGATCATCCTTCACATCCCCTATAGTTACCCTTACATTTGGACATGCTGCATAAAGCTCTCCAGATGAGTTATTGGCTGCTTTAATCATCCACCCATGATCCACATCCATTGGCCACTTACATTTGTTATAGAGATTTTTAGCCATAAGATTTATTTCAGACCCATGATCAATTAGAGCGACATATGGCTCTTCCAAATCACCTATCTTGACAAGGGTTTCAGTGGTTGCTCTTGCCCAATGGCTCTTGGAGTAATGACTCTTTGTAAGAACTTCTTTTTCATCATCCTCTTCCACAAAGCGCACTTGACGTGCCCCATCAACAGAGTGATTACATTCCACCACATTTTCTCTCTCTTCCTTTTTCTGTACCTGTACACCATGAGTCTTGGAAGTGCTTGCCTCCCCTTGTGTTGGAATAGACTCAATTATGGACTGCCTTTTTCTTCGTATAATATCAATTATCTCATCATGAAATTCTTTCTTTGCAATCCCCAAGACTTCCCCTAGTGTGAATTCCACCCTGCTGTTTAGAATTCTCTCTTCAAGCACCTTTTTGAGATCTGTTGCAACTTCAATATCAGATTGAAGCTTGTAGAGTGGACTTTTCCCTTTACCCTTTTCCTTCATTTTTGCTGGCACTTCTTCCATTGAAACATCATGTGGAGGTCTGCTATGCTGTGGAGGCATATGTGATGGCCCAGGATCCTTCTTTTCACTTCCACGTGTAACTCTTTTTGATGGCCCTCCTTCCTCATTTTCCCTTTTACGCTTCTCCTCTACCTGTGCCTCATTATTTTGGCATTTAGCAATATAGGCATGAATGGATAAAGAATCCACAGGCTCCTCCCAGCCAGTCTCAAGACGTATACAATCACCTGCCTCATGCAAAGCTTGCTTTGACACTTTCTTTGACGCAATTAATTCCATTGTTGATGGCCAAAAATTCTCATTCTCATAATCCTCGTCATTCTCAAATCCCTGCTTTAATTGACCAACCTTTAATCCATAGGTTGCTGCCTCAACCATAGAAATGGCATGACTAGCAGCCATATCCTCTACCAGCTTTTTCATCCCTCCTTTCCCAAAGTTTGTACTCAATGGAAGACCAGTCTCTGTAAGATGAATTTTCCCATCTTTGAAAAACACAAGTTGATTTTTAAGAGCTTCTTTATAGCTAGTACAATCCTTCTTTGCATGCTCTGGGTCATCACACCATATGCATCTATATGTAAACCCTTCTTTGGTTTGAGGCCTTTGCATAGAAGCCTGCCCCAATGGTAGACCTTTTTCTTCAATCCTGGACATCTTCAATTTTAAATCACGCATACCCTTGATAAGCTCATCCATCGGCCCATCTATCTTTGGAATTGTAGCAGCTGGTTTGGATAGATTCTCAGGGGTAACAGCAGTTATTGGGGTTGCAGAGCCCATCACCATTTTATCCCTCCTCCACTGCCGCTTTGCTAACATAGTGACTGCATCCTCAACATCATTCCAATCACTCTTTAATCCTTGCTCTGTATTCTTATCCTCAAGGAGGATTTCCAATTTCTCCTGGAGATCTTTCCCAGCTGCTTGCAAGAAGAGCTCTGTTTTTTCTCTATCCAAAGTTGCACGCTCTATTCTTGACAACTGGGCATAACGCTTCTCAAACTCCCTTAGCAATTCTGTGGCAGAAATTCCCATTTTAGGTTTTGTGACCCATTCCAAGAAAGTTGGTTTGGTCACCCGCTCAGAATCCTCCATGAAGTATTCATCCTTTAAAGCAAGCTTGAACTCTTCCCAATTTCTGCCACCCTGTGCTGTCTGCAATCCTTTTATGCGCTCTCTTATTTCAGGAACGCATACCAGCTCGAAACTTCGAACCATATCCTCCTCAGTCACCCTGTTTAGCTCCATCTCCTTTATATAATTACGCAGGTACTTTGTAATGTCCTTCCCATCAAATTGATCCACCTTTTTCACAATTGATTGTAATGCCTTGGTCGTGGAAATCTGTCCCCTCTCAGCAGCTTGTTGCTGTTGCATGTACATGGTAAACATTTGAAACATCTGCATAACTCCGGGGTCAAAATGAACCCCCTGACCCTCAGAATTCTCAGCCATAGCTTCCCTGTATATTTCACCACACTCTCACCCCAGCAGTTTCACGTCGGGTTCACCAAAGCTGTCGTGACGTGTGCGGTACAGCCAGGAAAGTACGAAACTTCTAGCTGTGAGAGTGAATGTCAAATCCAACAAGGAAACTCACGCACAAAATTTCCCAAGGAGTATTGAACATCACTATTTCCAATGACAATACATGTGTCGATTCACCTCAATACATCCTTGAATTCATTCCGTTGATTGCACAAAATTGCATGAAATCCTTTGAACCATTCACATGTGGGCATAACAAAGCCTTCCCATATTTCCAATATACATGTGTCCAGTTACATCCTTTACATCCAGTGCCATTAAAACCATTATATCATGATGCTCTTTTTCACCTGAAAACCTGCCTTAATATTCTAACATTTCACAAGTAAAAGATAGAATACGGCATAGCTATTTCATGTACATAATTTCCAAAACTCAGTCAAGCAGAAACAAGGCCATCTTCCGTGATTTTACAAAACTCCAAGTTCCCCCCAAAATTATATTTTGTTCACAAGCTTTTTCCCATATATTCCAAATCTTTTAAGGACTTATATGTCATGCCCTTTTTCTAAAGTAAACAAAGTGGTTTTAAAATTAAGCTTATCTGAATGATGCGACGAGTGAACACTTCGATTTTTTTTTATTTTTATTAATCCATAAAGGTCGCTTCAGCGCTGGTAACACGATGGAGAAAGGAATGGTGAAACAGTCGCCTCTGCGCTGACTGTGAGCTTTGAATTTCCAAAAAGCACATCATCATATAGCACTCAATTTTCCCTTCATTTCTAGCACCTAAAAGCTATGCGCAGAAGATATGGTCTTCAAATGAAATCCTCTGGTCGTCAACGCCACTGTTCCTTAACTCTGCAAAATTTTCCTCACACTCTGGTTTTTCGCCGCTTGCCTCCGGCGCCTTTTCTATTTTTCCCGCGGTGAACTCGGCGCCCCCCCCCCACCACCTTTTTCCAGCTATACATGCCATTTAAAAAAAGCTGCGCATTTCCCTTCTATGCTTTCTAGAAAAATCCCAAATATGCTTTGTTTTTTAACCTTAGCACTAAGGTTGCAAGGCATAACCTTAACATACATTCACCCATAAGGCATTTTAGCCGATGACTCTTTGAATTCTCTGCTTTGGCACAAACACAAGATTCCCAAAGCATTCTCACACCTATGAAGACATGCTTACAAGCCCCATGTTTTCTATCTCCACATTTCCCCAACATTCAATGAACTCCTCGGCACTGTGATGCTCATTAAATCTCCATTTCTCTTGACACCTTCATAGTTTATAAATCATCATATCGGCCCATGTGATTTATAGAATCCCCAATTGCTCATTCAAGTATTTCTCCATGCCTTCATAAATGCATTCCTTTGTGCATTGGTATGCCCTCATGCCATCATATATAACTGGATGCTTCTAACCTGCCCATGAGCTCTGAGTAACAGCAAAAACATCATCCTCCATACTCATATACAAAAAACTCCTAAATCTGACTCAGCCTCAGCTTGTCTTATTGAACCTCATATACAATATGAACATATGTACATGGCATCATATATTGACTCGTCATGGCACTTAACCCCATGCATCTGGATGTGTATTTGATGGCCTCACATGCACGGTTTCACATCATAGACGTGCCATGGCACGACAACGTGAAAGTGCAGAAAATCGTTCATGACATGAACTGTTTCCTAACACTTCATGCCGTGAATTGTTCTCTACAATCTCATGACCTCAGAAACAGATCGACTGAATCTGATCAAAACTTAATTGGGTCATCAAAGTAGCTTATCAAATCATACATACATGCACTTAAGATCTAGAAAGCTCATCGGAGATGATCTTACACCTGACGATAGTGCATCAAACCACCCAAGATCTTCTTATTAAAAAAGTGTGGGTTCAAGTCACTCAGTAAGCACTCACTTGAGTGTCTTAAAGAAACCTGACCACTGTTGAAACTAGTAGTGAAGAGTCCATGAAAGAAGATCTGAGGTACTCTGGGTTTGGGGAAGAGAAGAAACCACCCTCCCCAACTAGATCCAGTGGTATCATTGATATCGCCCGGAGATTTTTTGGTCTCCAAACCAATCATGGGTGGCGAAGAAGCGCAATCTGCAGGCATGGGTCCGTCAACCAGTGCTAGACTTGAGAAGTGCCCATCCAAATGTTAAATTAAAGGTTGTCGAACACCGGCACTGCCCGAATGAGATGGGACATGGAAAGTGTAGCCAGGACAGGTCAAGTATTCTTCCCCACCTCAGAAGAAGTAGAGTTATATCTAAAAAGGATCGAGGTGGAATGACAGCTCTACAAGAGTTGAGCTTAAGGAAACAAGAGCTCGATACTTGAAGGGTGAGAGCTGAACAAAAGAAGATGGGAGGTTCAAACCTACTCCAATCACGGGGTAAGGAGCTGGAGATAGTCATGGGAAGAAGTGAGGGAGAAAATCCAAACTTAGAATCCATAAATGAAGAGCCTAGAGCTGAGAAAGGGTTTGTGACCCTAGAAGAAGAGGATAATCTAGCAAGAGCTATGGGTGAAGTGGAGGACCATTTGTACACCAAAAAAGATATTGAGCAAATGCTCAATCATCCTACGTTCCTATAGGACATGGAACTTTTAATTCTACAAAGGCATGCAAAGGCAACTAATGAGGAGCCACTCCAAGGTGCAGTGGAAAGACCATCCCATAGACGAGAGATACCTAGAAGAGCAAACACAGGAAGAGGACGAGGTCTAGGTAGAGGGGGAGAAATTCCTCATAGACCAATGGTGGACCCAACCATTGACCTCCACAAGGATGGATCTATTGAATATGGCTATAGACATGGGCCGAGGAATAGTCAGGGAACTAGGCACTGCTCTAGAATCCTGACCCTCCCAAATGAAGCCACACATCATTTCCAAACTCGTCCAAAGTTTCTTTGCGGACAAAGATCCTATCCAACATGTAGAGATTTTTGAATCCACATGCAAAACCTGTGGGCCTGTCCAGTGATGTGACAATGACTCACGCTTTCTCATGACCCTGGAAGGGAAAGTGCATTAGTGGTTCCGAACCCTCAAACCTGAGGATAAGGTTAACTTCGCACGACTCAAGAATGTGTTTGTGCCCAACTTTGCTAGAAGTGACAGATGGAGCCCTGTGACACAACTTCACAATATCAAACAAAAGGAAATGGAGTCGATGAGAGACTATGTGTCTCAACTTAAGCACTTAAATTCAAGGTGCAAATTACGGGAGAGGTTAACTAATGATTAGTTATTGCCTTGCTTCAAGAGAGGGGTTAGAGACCACAAGATGCATGATTATCTGGTACTGGCCCGCGACCAGCCACTCTAGATGCATGTTGCAAACTTGCAATTGAATATGAAGATAATATGCTAAAATTGCGGAAACCGAAAGATGTCAGAATATCTTCAGCAAAACAATGACTTCACGTGTTTTGAGTCACTAAGAGATTGGAACTCGAAGTAAGCAAGTTAGAAACATGACTGTAGAGACGAGCTCAGTAACGTAATATTAGAGAAATTGAAGATAAAGGAGGGAAGAGAAACATCTGGTTGTGGGCATAACCATATTTACCCCTGTAGGAAATTGGTGTGGTGTTCTATGTGTAGATTAAATCACACTACCACCGAATGTCCGTAATTAAGAGCAAGGCCATTACTCTATTGTGCACACTATGTAAAATTAGAGAATCATGACACTTTAATGTACACATATCCAAGGTTCTAAACTATTGCACTAAAGATAGCACCTAGAGCTCCATTAGATTTACTAGCACCACTTAGACAAATCACTGCCAGTGGGGTAGGACAACCCAACTCTTCCTATTTACCTAGGGGGATGTTCCGAGTACAAGACACTTCACCGCTACCACCACCTGTTTTACCACCACAACCCACCAAAGGCTAAGATCAACCAAGTATTTATTAAAGATCCATTTGAAGATATTGATATGGTGCATGAAGTAGAACTTAGGGGAGAGTACTATGAAGAAGCTACGGAGGTCACACCAAAATTCTGTGTCCTACAGAATAACACGCCAGTACCTGTGTTTCAAACCACGGTATAGTGGAAGGGAAAGGATATGAACTCGAACATGAGGAGAGGACCACTACAATGTTTTGGCTGTGGAGGGCTGCATCAAATTGCTGAGTGCCCAAACAAGAATATGGTTCATACACACCAACCCCAACACATGACTGCTTCACCCACCAATGACATGCCAGTACTTACTTGTACTAAATGTGGTATTGATCATTTGATCAAGGATTGTCCATACTGTGCAAGTGGTTTGCCTTCCACTTTGATTTAGGCCACCATTCGAACCATTAGTGTGCAAGACTATTTCCAGAACTGACCACATGAGAAGAGTGAAAAAAGTGGGTAAGGGTGACACAAGGGTCACAATCTAAGATGGATCCAAAGACGATATGATTGACACTGGGGATCCCCAATCGAGGGAAGATGGGATCAACCACAAAGGGCCGGACCTAGAGGAGCAAAGGGAGCGACCATCAACTCCTAAAGGAGTCGATGAGTACCCCAACGCTGATGAGGAGATAAGAAAGCTCAAAGACGCTAAAGCCTTAGTAGAAGAATGTCAACGGCTTCATGAAGCCAAGCTAAGGGCTAACCGGGTCAGGGATACAATGTATCCACGAAACGAGCCAACAAGGGAAAGGGAATTGGACGTACCTACTCTAGTTCCAGAAGAAACAGAAGAGGGATCTCAAGCAGTCCATCCATTCCTTCCCTATGGATGAATACGAGACATACACCTAGGAAGAACCCTCAATCACCAAAGAACCCATGATGTAATGTCCACGCCTGTACAAATGCCATTTGTAAAAATTGTTACACAGTTCACAAACCCTATGGATAGACATAAAGGAATGGGTACAAGGTGGACTTAATCCATCGACGAATACTATAGAGAAGGTTCTGCCACCTCTGGCAAAAAAAAACCTAAGACACACAAGGAAAACCCGAGTCGTTTTAAGATACCAGTTAATCAACTGGGACGTTTTATGAAAGCGACGACACAAATGCTACAATCCTGATTCATCATGGCGGGTATCGAGCACTAGCTATCCTGGATAGTGGAGTAGGGGTTAGCATCATCACAAAACATTGCTGGGAGAACTAGGAAAAACCCGATCTAAAAAGGGCAGATCTAATCGTTAAAATGGCTGTTGACAGAACATCTTCAAGGCCCATTGGACTTCTAGAGAATGTGAAACTCAAACTTTTACGTTTCGCTACCATGATACATTTGTGGTAATAGACTTCTTGTGCCAACCTGACTCATATGGCATAATTTTGGGGAGACCCTTCATGAGGGAATCCAAATTGGTGCATGATTGGGCATTAGATCACATGTATGTGCGTAGGGATTCACAAATTTTAAAGATAAATCTCAGAATATGAGCACATCCCATGGAAGGGTAATTGTTCGATAATGATTCAGTCACAATGGAGCAGACTGCATCTGTACAAATATGCTAAACCATGGTGAAAATTTCCAAGGAAGAAGAGGAAACAAAAATGTATGCATCACTTCCTCCTCCGGACTTCAGTGAAAACTGGATGCATGTGCTAACTACCATAAATGTGATGCAACCCAGGGGGACCGAATGTGTGGAATCTGGAACTGTCCCTACTATGACCTATGTTTATATGGTTAATTGTCAAACCATTGATGAAGAATCAGAAGGGGAGACTTTTGGCATAGAAGGGACCGTAACACAAAGCCGTACCAACACTCAATGCCTCAAAAGATGGCGAAAGCAGAAACGATAATGCCCTCATTGTGGCTTTATTCAACTTATCTTCTTTCAACCAGAATTCAGAAATCATCATCTTTTAATCAGAATCCAAATCAATTCATCAATTCTCAACCAGAATTCTAAAATCACATCAACCAGCATTCGAATTCATCATCTAGATAGCATTTTTGCTTATAATTTCAAGGTCTTAGATTTACTCGTATATATTGCCAGTAAAGAGCTGCAATTATATCCACAGTATATACGGGTAATCACGATCCTTGGAACTATAAGGTAAATACCATCATATCTAGGCCTCAAATGAGTCAGGGATTCCACACAATTGCGGTACTTCCTTCTGAAGACACAATTTCCAATTTATGAATCTTCATTTTGAATATTAATTTGCATGAATGGCAATAAGGGTTAAGGAGGATGGGCTATCCACATCATACAATGGACTAGCGGAGGTTAAGGAAGTTGATATTGCGGGACCAGGGGAGGAAGCCAGACCCATATTCATTACTAAAGACTTGACTTCACGGAAGAAGAGAAGCTCGTTACCCTCCTTAAGGAATTTAAGGATTGTTTCGCTTGGAATTACAAGGAGATGAAGGGTGTACCACCTGAGGTAGTGCAGCATACCATTCCAATCATGGAAGGATCAAGGCCAACCCGGCATAAACCATACTAAATGAATCCTAAGTATGCATCAATTGTAAACGAGGAAATAGACAAGCTCATTGCTGCAGATTTTATCTATGAAATCAAGCATACGGATTAGTTGTCACCAATCGTGATAGTGCCAAAAAAGAATGGGAAACTTAGGGTATGTGTCGATCTTAAAAAGGTCAATGCAACGACTAGGAAAGACCATTACCCATTACCCTATACGGCACATGTTTTAGAGAGAGTGGCTAGTGAAGAAGCTTCTTGGATGGATTCTCTTGCTATACAATCAGGTGTCCATGGTACCAAAAGACCAGCATAAGACAGCTTTCAATACAATGTGGGAGACATTTGCATACAAAGTCATGCCCTTCGATCTCACCAATGCCCCAACAATATTACAACGCTTGATGTGCACGGCCTTCAAAGACTACTTGCAAAGACTACTTGCAGAAGTGGTTGGAGGTATTCATTGATGATCTGTGTGCACACTCTCGATGGGCAGACCATCTGGCTTGCTTAAGAAAGGTGTTTGAGCAATGTCGATTATATCGTATATCCTTGAACCCTTTAAAGCATGGTGTGATATTGGGACACATTGTTTCAAAGAACAGTATATCCACAAGAATGATAGTACACTCAAGTTGATATTAGATCTGCCACCACCACCCACTAACTCTACAAAGGTGTGCAAAGATTTATGGACCACGTTGGGTATTACCGTCGCTTCATCATTTTCTATGCTGAAATCGCCAGGCCATTGTACAAGCTACTCATTGTCTTTGAATGAACTGAGGAATGCCAGGAAGCATATGATCAACTAAAGCAAGCATTGCGTAGCGCGTCAATTCTATGACCCCCCAATTAGGACCTCATATTTCATGTGCATATTGATGCATCAAACTTTACTAACTTGTACTAGCCCAACCCGATGAGTTCAAATTGCACTATCCAGTCTGCTTCGCTAGTCGTCAATTAAATGATACAAAAATGAACTACACCACCACAGAGAGAAAAGGATTGGCCATGGTTTACGCTGTCAAAAAGAAGTATCGACACTACCTATTGGCCAACAAATTTATATTTTTCGTGGACCATCAAGCCTTGTTGTACCTAGTGAATAAGCCTTGCACCACGGGAAGAATCACATGATGGTTGCTATTATTGTTGAAATTCGACTTTACAGCAGTTACGGTGCGGTAAGAAAAGGGGCACAGCATGTGTTAGCTGATCATATGTCAAGAATTTCAAATGGAGAACCAGCAAAACGGGCATTAAAGATGATCTCCTTGGTGCTTGTCTGTTCAAACTAGACATGGTACCCGAATGGAGCGAGGAGATATTTAATTATTTAGATTATGATTTTTTGTCGAAAACACCTTGAACAAAGATAAAATGCAGCGGCTTATCAATCTTGCTGCACCTTATCAATTAATTGCAGGACAACTATATAAGCTCTGTAAAGACAATGTTCTAAGAAGATGTGTGAGAGAAGATGAGTTCGTCTCACGATATTGGATGAAGCTCATTCAGGGATAGCAAGATGGCATTTTGCTGGGGAAATCACAGCTCGCAAGGTACTTCAAGTAGGATTATGGTGGCCCATGTTGTTCGGGGACGCCATAGAATTTGTCAAAAGGTGCGAAGAATGTCAGCGTTTTGCTATCCCACAATAAAGGGACAAGATGCCACTCACTCTATTATTGTAAGAAAACCCTTCGAAAGATGGGGAGTAGATTTTGTTGAACCTATGAGTTTAGCGGCACATCCATATGTGATCGTGGCCATGGACTATTTCACCAAATGGGCAAAAGCCAGAGCCTCGAAGCAAGCTAATGCACGAACAACAGCAAAATTCTTATATGAGCAAATTATCTCGAGGTTCGACTACCCATTAAAATTAGTTCGTGATTGCGGCTCGCATTTTGTTAATGAGATGATTGATTATTTACTTGATGGATTCTTAGTGGTCCATCGAAAACCATCACCTTATTATCCATAGGCTAATGGGGTCAAGCAGAGAGTACAAACAAAATTCTGTGTAGCAAGTCGAACGGACTGGGAACATAAGCTGACAGCAGCCCTATGGGCATATTGAACATCATATAAGGTAGCGAGACGAGATACACTCCTTTCCATCTAGCTTATGGTGTTGAGGCAGTAATGCCTATGGAATACCTAGTTCCAAGCTTAAGGATTACAGTGCAAGAATGTCTAATGGAGAATGCATTAGCTGAAAGGCTAATCGATTTAGAGAAGCTTGATGAGACTAGGCTAATAGCATTGCATGGACTCATGGTCGAGAAACTACGCAGGAAGCATTAGTTCGACAAAAATTTGAAACAAAAAGAACTGGAAACGGGGGACCTTGTCCTCATGTATAGTGTAGGAAGCACCAAAAAAAAGAAACTCAAATACAGAGGCATGGGACCCTTCTGGGTGTTTGAGATCACACCTCCTCAGGGGGGTCGGTTAGAATTGAGATAATTGACGACATCCAAATGGAGGGTTACGTCAATGGAAGCAAACTCAAAAAATATTTTGGACCACTAACACAAGAGATGCTCTTGCAAGAACATCTCTTAAAATGGAGGGTTACGTCAATGGAAGCAAACTCAAAAAATATTTTGGACCACTAACACAAGAGATGCTCTTGCAAGAACATCTCTTAAAATAACAAAAACAGCTTGCAAAGGAAAAAATCTAGCAAGCTCAAGAAGAGACTAAGGCAAGAGAGGCCAAAGCTAAACAATTACTCCAGAAGAGAATGTTACACATCAACATAGCTTCCTTGACTCTCTTGGATAAAGAGGAATTGAACATTGAGCCAACATGACTCAAGGTGGAACTCACTAACAACTAAAGGCCATGCAACGAGCATTGCACTAATCGATATGGGATCAAGTCATAACCTAATCTCATATGAGACATGGGTAGCCTTAGATAGACCACACCTTGAACCCACTGATGCACAAGTACGCACTGTACACTTGATAACTACGAAAGCTGAGGGATTTTGAAGTGTTAACATTTCCATCAAAAATAATTCCTTGGTTGGAAAAGTGGTTGTCATGCCTGCAGGTTCCATGGAAGAGGAAATGATCCTAGGACGATCTTGGATTTGCACCAGTAAATGTAATATCCAATTAGAGAAGAGGACAATGTTGATAACTACGAAAGCTGAGGGATTTTGAAGTGTTAACATTTCCATCAAAAATAATTCCTTGGTTGGAAAAGTGGTTGTCATGCCTGCAGGTTCCATGGAAGAGGAAATGATCCTAGGACGATCTTGGATTTGCACCAGTAAATGTAATATCCAATTAGAGAAGAGGACAATGTTGATAACTACGAAAGCTGAGGGATTTTGAAGTGTTAACATTTCCATCAAAAATAATTCCTTGGTTGGGAAAGTGGTTGTCATGCCTGCAGGTTCCATGGAAGAGGAAATGATCCTAGGACGATCTTGGATTTGCACCAGCAAATGTAATATCCAATTGGAAAAGAGGACAATGTTGTTGAACGAGAGTGACAATGTCATGTCCATACCCTTATGGAGCCTGACAAATAAATGGAAACAGATCATGATTGACGAAAGAATGACACCGAGCATAGTACATCAACTCATAAAACAGAACAATCATCAGTCCCACAAACCCTACATAAACAATACCCAAAGTCACAGGGTACACAAAAATGGGTGCCCAAGGTTCAACTCAAAAACCAGCCCCACAAGAAGGATAATACGGATACAGTAAGAAAGATTCACAAAGGAGCCAAAAATTATACTTGGCCTTCACAAACAAGTTGGCAGTACTCCAGACATACCAACATCCAACAAGGCCTTCATAAGCAATGGGTCCGAAAGGATTTACTACGAGCGCAAGGATACTACCAAGGCAATACCGCAGTGTGGGTACCCAAACTTCGCTTAGTGGCCACCTACACAAATTGTTCCGGTAACAAAGGAAAGGGTAGTAAAAGCATGCAGCACCAACACCCAACTAAAGCCAATGCTAAAACTGCACAAACATTGGTATGGAGGAGGAAAAAAGCAACTCAATAATATGGATTGAGGATTTCTAAAGCAATGCCAGTAACCACCTCAATCAAGGAGCTGGACAAATACCCTAAAAGAAACAAAGAAGATTAGCCAAGGGACATGGATAAAAGCCCCCACCCACAAGACCCAATAACAACATTACTCAGTTGGGTGGAAGGGAGAATCAAAAACTCTCACACACGGAGCTAAAACACCTGCATCAACACCTACCCCGAAGTGCCAAGGTGTCACCTTGGTTTTCATGGCAATAAAAGATGAAGGTATCCATTTGTTGCCCAATGGGGATACAAGGTAAATTGGGTATCATTCACTGATTTAATGCATTTTTGAATGATTGAGCATGAAGAAAAAATAGAAGCTCCAAAAAAGTTCACACCGTGAGCCAATCCAAAAAAGTTCACGCCGTGAGCCAATCCAAAAAAGTTCATGCCGTAAACTGGTTCGAAGAAGTTCACGCTGTGAGCCAATCCTAAAAGGTTCACGCTGTGAACTGATTCGAAGTAGTTCATGCCGTTTCACGCCCATGAAATGGTCACTTCTCACGGGCCAATCGCAAGATGCCACATGGCTTTCTTCATTAAGGCAGCCGCCTTGTCCGACGGCTACGTTATAAATTCAAAAATTCTTTCCTTTTTCGTCATTTCGCATTGTGTGTCCATCGCTACGCGCTTTGAGCTCCCGTTTCTGATCATGCATCATCTTCCTCAATTCTTCTAGACCTAATCAAACACAATCATCGATTAAGGTGGGAGCTTGGGCCATTTCTCATTTTCCTTTCATATTCTTTTTTCCTTTTTTATTTTGATTTTTATGTTCAATCAATATCATGCTCGTTAACAATCATGTGCATTAGTATCGTCCGAATTCGGTGTTTGTTCTAAAAAATTCCTTGCAGTATCATCACTTACACGCATTGCATCTTTTGATAAACAAACGATAACATCACAAAAACCTCTAGTTTCATGAAACTACCACCAAAACTGTAGTTTCATGAAACAACAAAAACCTACAACTTCACGCTTCACTGTAGTTTCACGGAACTTATAGTTCTCACGAAAAAACATCTCACGGAACTCCCTTTCACATAACCACATTTCACATGACAAACTCTCACGAAACTAAATCTCACGGGAAGCCATTTCACGGAACTCCCTTTCACGTAGCCACATTTCACGTGATAAACTGTCACGGAACCACATTTCATGAAACAACTTCTCATGGGAAGTTGTTTCACGGAACTCCCTTTCATGTAACCACCTTTCACGTGACATTTTCTCATGACTTGCAGTTTCATGGGACTACCAAGACCCTGCACCTTCACGCCATAACATTTACCTGTCAATTAACACACCTTGTTTATTGCTCCTACACTAACACACTTCTCATCTCAACTAACCAGTTTACCCCCCCAAAAAAAAAGGGAATGGTGTTGTTCTAAGAGTTGGGGTAAGAATTAATCGAAGGGGCCGAATGTTGATTCATCATAGAAGGGAGAGGCCTTTAACCTTGGCCAACATCAGATTGCCCACTTCTAAGAGGAGGAGGAGGAGGAGGCAGAGGAGGAGGATGCTTTGTATTTAGATGGTAAGGTTGACTTGAGACTTGATTGGCCCCAACAAGCCTACGTTGGCTTCGCATGGCTTCTTCCTTGGCCTTGGCTTGGAGCACATCATCAAGATAGAGGTTGGTTAAAGAGCTTCAACTTTAGAATTTAGCGAATGACCCAAGCCAATGATAAACTGCCTTAGTCAGCACCTCAGTCAAAGGAGGTGTATACTTAGAAAGTTGAATAAACTCTAAATAATACACATCTGGATGTCTACCTCTTCTTTGACATTCCAAGAAGGTATCCATCTTTAATTTGAAGTCAACCGCGTAGTATCTCTCTTCAATAATAGCTTTCATTTGATCCCAAGTAAGATTATTTTCATTAATAAGTTTCATTTGATCCCAAGTAAGATTATTTTCATTAATAAATTTGGTTTGGCATACAGACTTCCACTGAGTCTTGGTTGGGCCACAAAGCTTTAGACGAGCCATGATTGACTTACTGGTTTCATTATAACCAGCCATTTCAAAGTATTCCTCCATGGAGTCTATTCATTCACACAGAGTCTCTCTGACATTTGGGCCTTCACCTTAGAATGTCCCAAGTGGAGCTCAATGCAAGATATCTGAGAGGTCATCACATGAACAACCCCTTGGACAACCCCACTCATTTGTGATGAGACATGATTATGAGAAAAAAAAGAAAATAGTATAAATTTCTTTAGCTAACTCGATAACTCTTAGAAAAGAACAACTTCTCCTAAGCAGAACCTTTATACATGAAAAATATTTACACCACTTAAAAGCTTGAAAATCTTATTTGTTTCCCTTCCCCAAGTCTTCCTAAAAGTCTCTTAAACCTCGAAGCCTCATAATATTTTATGGGATAACTACTTTCTAGGCGGTAAGGAGTTGTCTAAGTTGAGTAATTTCTCTACAAAAGATGTCATCCTCAAAGGTGTTGTCTATACAGACAACCCACTAATAGTCTATAAGCCCATCCTCTTTTAATTCATGACGTATGGTGATATTTTGGACTAACATCTTTATATCCCCAAATGGGGATTTTCACAATATAAAGTCGATATTATTGTCCCAAATTCAGGTCCAACCAGCCCACCCTCTATCCCTAAGTATTTTTGTTTCATGTTTCAAAATTTGTCGAATGGTGTGGATGCACTCCATTGCTCGTAAATCATTAACCCATTCATTTAAAGGCCCTCAAGAAAAACATCACTTGACCTTCTAGGCATAATTCATGAAAGATAATATTCAATATTCTTAGTTTTGTCTTTCTTTTTTCCAATTTATCATTATGTTCATGGGATCTCTTTGATGCCACTAGAGTGAGGCCCCTACCCACCTGCCCTTGGGTCCAGGACCACTTGGCATACGCGGGTTACCTCCACTTGGTTCTTGAAATTTCATGAACGAGCCCAAGGGGGTAATCACATAACATAAGAACCCACATGGCCCAAAATTTGAAACCCAAATAGAATTGATTTTTTTTCATTCTCAACGTACAAGAGAACACAACAAGTAGGAAAAATCAAACAACGATGCAAGTACGATATAGTTTATACAGTATGCTTATACAAGATTCTTCCAAAGAGCTTCTTCATTATAAAAACCTACAAAAAGGAAAGCACTAGGAACTCATCTAGCCTACCCATTCATAGGCCAGTACGTTGGCTGCCATGCTTTACTTTTCTCCTTTTTACTTCATAATGCTTGGCTATGAGGTCAGCTAAGCTATGGAGCATCATCACAAGGGTCGCTTCATGTGGTATATATTTCAACCAGTCCCCACACCCAAGGCTGCTAATCTTGACCTCAACCATGCCAAACCGAAGGACCTAAGGTCCAAGTTGGCCCTAGACTCGCCAATCTCCACGACGAGTGCGAACTCTCTCACCACCCTCGTCCATCTTATCATATTTCCAATCTTCTTTATCAGTGATTATATCATTCTTTTATCAAAACTATGGTATAAAAACATCATTGGCAACAATTTAGAAGCTCCTTAGCCATTTTTATATTCTTCCATGATTAGTGAATTCCCACAACAATTTATGTGCTCATGTATATCTCCCTTAACACACCCACTCAGCACTTTACCTTCAAAAGAGTAAATTATGGTACTTAATTAATATTATTAATTACCATTACTTGTTAATTAGTTGTAAATAGAAATAACAAGACCTAGATTAAGAAAAAAAATCCCTCGTTACTCACACACTCCAATCCTGCTTTATCAAAGAAGAAATGAAATCTCTTTAATTCTCTATGCTCTCACAAAACCCCTCTCCTACAAGAGAAATTCTTACAAATGGCTTTTCTCTGTGGGGAAAAGAATAAAGAATAGCCTAATCACGTAATTCCACTTCTCTACTTTCTTTAATCATTAAACCTAATTACTAATCACAAGTAATGAAATTCTCATAACTTAATTTGTGAGAAAGAGCTCAAGCTAATTATTGAATTAAGAGTAAAAGAGAGAGAGAAGAGTGGAAAACTCCAAGAAAGGGCCTCTCGGGGACACTATATGACACTCCATAACAGCATAATTAAGCCTTTGAAAAAGACTATTTAAGATTAATTACTAAAAAAATAGAGAAAAGCCAAAAATTTACTTACAAAACACTTGGCTTCACTTTGGGAGAGCGAGAATCAGCCTTCTAGCTCCAGAAACTACTCCAATATCACTCGAGAGTGGAGGGGGTAGTGGTAGGGACATATTTCAGCTTGGAAGTAAAGAGAAGAAGTCCCCAGTCAACCCAAATTCATTCAGGAATATGGTGGGTGTGGTCACACAAGGAAAGGGAATGGTGAGAGATAAGGTGAGAAGCATCCAATCCCTTCCAAAAAGGAGGTATGGTGGACACAAGGCAAGGGGATGGAAAAAAAGGTTCTTCAGTAGGTTTCCCAAGCATGTCCCTTATTATTAAGGTAAAATTAACTAAGATTATAATATGGACACACCTAGGTGACCAAACTGTTACTTAAATGGGACCAAAATACAAAATCACTAAAAATAATTTATTTCTAATTTTAAAAATAATCTAATATTTTATTTTGATTTCTTGCTAATGCACCATGCCTAGCTTGAAATTAAGATTTATTATCATTAACTCTCAAAATGGGTAGCTTCATATTTTTTCCAACTTTTTGGCCCTAGAGGAGAAGATTTCAGGCTTCAAGGTTGAATTACGTGTGTCATTTGAGATGACAAATTTGGACTTGTTGTGTTATTAGTTGGGCATACGCTTTATGCAACGTGATGGTGATATTATGATGTTACAATCAAAGTACATATAGAGACTGCATACACGATTTGGTGATCTTGAAAACTGTAAGCATGTTCCTACACCAATCGTAGAGATATGAGATAGGCTTAGTCTCTAGGATGTAGGTGAACCATTTGATGCATCACTTTATCACCAGGCTATTGGGTTCCTCATTTATCTATGTAATATAAGGCCAGACATTTAGTTTGGGGTCGTCCAATTAAGCAAGTTATACACAGTCTCAAAAGTAAGCATTGGCAGGCTGCCAAGCGAGTATTCAAATACTTAGTCCCTTGGCCTATTCTATGATAAGGGGAGTGATATTTAGCTACATACTTTTAGTGATTCGGATTGGGTTGGATGTTATGACATGCGAATGTCCACCAGTGGCTTTTGCTTTCACCTTGGTGATTTATGTATATCATGGCTCAACAACAAGAAGGCGACAATGGGCCACTTCAAGTTATGAAGCTAAGTACATGGCAAATCTTGCAACGACTATATAGTCTTTTAGCATATCTTGGTGTTGGACAATAGTCTCCCACCTCTATTTCACTAATAGCCATAGTACATTAGCCCCATTACAAACAAAGCACATTGAGGTGCATTATTATTATTCTGTCAAGAAGAGGCTCGTGTAGGATAGACTAGCCTAGCTTATGTCTCTACACATGGTAATGTGGCAAATATGTTCACGAAGGCTCTCTCATGAGAGAAGTTTGAAGATGTCACTTCACTTGTACTTCACTCATTCTCATTAATCTACTTTGAGTGTTATGCTTCCATCTATCACTCCTTGCTTAATGCATTTATGTGTGTGTTACTACATTGATCTCCACTCCAACATTGGAAAGGTGTTGGCAAGCTATATGATAACTTTTTCATAATTAAGGCCCCTTAAGGTACTAATTTGTCCCTCTTATCACCAACAACTAAATTAACAAGCTAGTGACATCGAGAAAACATTAATGAAGGTGATCAAGTGTCATCCATGTAAATTTTTAGTAAAAAGTAAAGAATGAATTTTTAAGAAACATTACTTATTAGAGTAATAGCCAAAGGATAAAGTGGTGCATGAAAAGCCAAATAACTACATAATCAAACCTCATTGGTAGATTGGATAGTAGGATCACCCAAAGTAAAAGTTAGCTCGTACCCCATTGGCAAATTGGATAGTAGGATCACCCAAAGTAAAAGTTAGCCCATAATCATATGTCTCCATAAAGAACAATGGCAATAATTGCTAACAGATGGGAAAAACTTTTATCACCATCGTAATGGATAGTCAAATTCTTAAAACATATAAATAGATGGGGAAAACTTTTATCACTACAATATGGATAGTCAAATTCTCAAAACTATGATTTAACCCATGCTAATGAAATTAAAATCCTTGTGGTGTTGGATGAAATTAAAATCCTTCAATTGGAAGCTTGTTTTAAAGCTAACTACATGCAGTCTAATTGTGTGATTGTTAGTCTAATCAACATGGAGTGCAAAAATGACTTTTTTAAGCATTTGGCACCATTAGCTAAATGTGAAACCAACTATTATGGTGGATCTTGATGAAACCTAAGGCGATCTACTATGATTACATATTCCCTTCCTCAAAATTTTAAAAGAGTCAAACTATGGCTTCATTTACATGATTTGGAAGTTTTCATGGCTTTCACCCCCTTGCCTCCATTATATTTATTAAAAATAATAATTTTAGTATTTCCTTGTATTTTTCTAATTTACAGGTTCAAGGTTAATAAAGACCTTAGACATCCTATTCCTTTGTTAACCTAGTCATTACACGTGTCTTTTTTAAGGTTTGCATCACTGATCACATGGGCAACTACATTGTTCCTTGTTTCTTTTCTTATTTATGGGTTCAAGGTTAAGAAAGAGCTTAGACATCCTATTCCTTGTTACCCTAGTCATTACAAATGCATATGTGTCCTTTTTAAGGTTTTCATCACTAATCACTAATCACATGGGCAGCTACATCATTATGGTAAGGCTTTTGGATAAGGCCTAAGGTGATTAATTGGGCCTTCTTGTTCCTCCCTCTTCCAGTCTTCACCTAGAAGATCCATGTAGACATATAGTTTGTGACCTCACCATAATATTATCTACTTTTCTCCTACGGTTCACTCTCTTGATCCTTTAGATTAATTGATGGCTACTTTGTTCATGGGAAGCATGATTTCTCTACTTTGTCCATGGAAAACATTGTGCACAATTGTGCAATTTCTCATATGGTTCCTTAATTATGAGAGAAGCTTAGTGTACCTCCTATATCCCTTTATAAGCCTAGTTGGTTTGTATGACTTTTTTATTGCTATTATGTATTTTCATCCTTTTTTTTGTTTTTGATCAGGCCAAACCTTTTCCTGAGTGGAGCATTAACTTTCAGTACCCCCTCGCAATGTAGACCCACAGGTGAAATATCTATTTAGTCCAATGTTGAGTTCATGAAAATACTGATCAAGATGATCTCTCTAAGAGCCTTGGTAAAGATACTAAAATGTTAGTAGACCATCTCAACCTGAGCTTGCACACAAAGTGATACTAAATTTCAATATGCTTTGTATGAGCATGGAACCCCTTTATGAAGCCAAACCCCTTTAACTTGTGCAAATACATGAGCCAAGCCATGTACTTCACCACCATGAGCCAAGCCATGTACTTCTCTAATAAGCCATTAGATTTTAGTCAGCTTTATACATCCAATAGTAGATGCTATTGACCTTGCATTTATATTGTCTATCCATAAGGTCCCAAATTCAATTTTTCATAATGGAGTCATACTCTATTTTTGCGTGAACCCTATCTAAACTAGATTAGTTTGGATCCACTTGCATTTATATGGTCGATCCACAAGGTCCCTACCCAAATTTTTGAAATGGAGTCGTACTCTACTTGAAGACCATCTAATAACTTTATAAACCAAACCAAGCCCAAGATCCAAACTCAATGTATAGAGGAAAGTCTTCCCACATGAGCATTTATAAGAGATAGCTAGGCACATCAAGTTAGAAGTCATAGTCAAATTCAAGGAAAGCTAAAATGAGAAAGATATTATCCCTTAAAATTTGTGAGGGTGAAATTTTTTGAAGGATGATACAGAGTCCCAAGTGAATAAATTTATCCAAAGCACGTAAACAATTGAGTGGAACAAGCAAGCTATAAGCTACAATATAAACTACTAGTAAATGACCTACAGCTCCCCTCACTTTTTGAAAGTTTCCTCTATGCCCCCAAACCTATGCCAAAGCTCTTTCTTCCTCTCTTGAACTTGCCATGTGTAATTCTTCCTCTCCCAAACCTGCCGCTTGTAAGGCATAGGAATAGTGAAAATGAAGAATAGATATATATAATAAGGCTTAGCTGAATAACCATGCAAGTATTGTGTTTGACACCAAAGATTATATTTCTCAAGGCAATCTAAGACACTAAAGAGTATATACAATTATAGTTCTTAAGGTAGTTAAAGATACTAAAGAGAACTGAAGTAAAAGGATGCAAATATAGCTAAAGTTTAGGTATCTCGTAAAGAAGGCAAATAGATCAATTTATTAAAAGCCATAATAAGGTTATTTAAAAGCCAAAATTGATCAAGCTTCCACTTGTTGGAACTGATGTACCTTTTAACATCATAGCCTCACCAATTGACCACTAAGGTTTTTCTTTTTCTTTTAGGGTTTTCACATTCACATTCATACTTTAGATTGATTTAAGAACTTCATGTTTGTACATGATCAGGTAAGTTACTTTGGCCACAAGCAAAGATGATTAACTCCTTCTTCTTCTTCTTCTTCTTCTTCTTCTTCTTCTTCTCTCTCTCTCTCTCTCTCTCTCTCTCTCTCTCTCTCTCTCAATGTGTTGAGAAAATGCTTTCCATTTTGAGAATTTTGGTTTCTAAAGGATAACACACAATATAACTCGTCTTTAAAACCTATGATGAACTTCTAGAAATTATTTTGAATTGAGTATTGTGGGCCATAATTAAAATGCGAAATCTACTTTTTTTGTAGGATTTCTTCTTAATGTTAAGTTTATTAATTGTTAGGACCTTTATGACACTTAGAGAAGAGATTCTATTTCTCAAGCACAAAAATTAGAGCATAACATAGACTTGCACAAATTAAAAGCATAAAACTTAATAAACAAAATTAAATAAACAAGAGAGCTAGATAATAAGAGAGAGATCATTGTCAACACAAGATTGGGTTGAATCTCCCCTAGACGAGTGTGGCCTTTGTACCATTCACCCAAGTTTATATGTATTAGAAAGTTTGCTTTTCAAAAAGATAACTCTAAAACAAAGCACAAGTGCTTTTGAGTTTTTTAGCATAAAAGCTCTTACAAAAATATAGCAAGCTACAAATATAAATTCTTGGGCCTACCAAAAGTATAGAATACTAATTGGTATGTACAAAGGTTTGAGGCCTTAACCTTGCAAGAATATTAATGCCAAATATGAAACCATAAAACGTATTCACGTCTTCCAAAATATCTCATTGTGGTCCAACACATGTTCCACTTGCGATTAACACATAATCTGCCACTCAATCGCATCGCTTATACCCAAAATATAATATTATTCAATGCACACAATTGATTAAACACATTAATCCTGACTATATCATACCATCGCTCATAATCGATTAAACACATTAATCTTAGTAGTAGATGATATAAATAAAAGGTGAATCTAATATAAAATATCTTGAAATAAAATAATGGGCATCCCCATAGAAGTTATGACTAACATTAGTCGACATCTTTTTTAATAATACAATACAACTTATGCTTTAATTTTGTAAAACATGTATTGTAAATGGGAATATTAGTCTTGTTATATATTTAAAACATTAGCATAGTATATATATATATATATATATATATATATATAGAGAGAGAGAGAGAGAGAGAGAGAGAGAGAGAGAGAGAGAGAGAGAGAGAGAGAGAGAGATGCAAAATTTCTTTTTTGTTGGACTGACATTATATATATTTTTATAAATGTGTCTATTGGGGTGCCCTTTTTGTCAACAAAATTGCATAGAGTTTTCTTAATAAGTAAAAGCTAACTCGTACACACACACACACACACACACACACACACACACATATAGAGTGGTTGGAAGGTGTATATTGATCCATGTGTTTTGAGTGAGATTTGAGAAATTAAAATAAGACCTAATGTTCTCAACCCCCTTCCTCCCATGAAGTAGATGTGCTTGTATATCCCTTAATAAATCCCAATAAACCATTCCATTCAAGTATCCTCTAACCTCCTTAACATTTGATCATGCCTTGGAAAGCCTTAGTTTCCAACTCAAAGGCTTGGCCGGCCCATGGATGCATTTACCCTACTAGCCATTACACACTAAGTAGAGATAAGTATTATCATAGATAAGACAATTATCATAGTTTCCAACTCAAAGTCTTGGCCATCCCATGGAAGCATTTACCCTACTAGCCATTACTAAGTAGAGATAACTATTATCATAGATAAGACAATTACCTTATCATTGGCAACCATACTTACCTTATCATTGGCAACCATACTTACCAATTTAAAAGGTTAGCTAAACTAGAAAGAGTATGGCACTTACCACTCTCACATCTATTCATGGTCTACCAAGCATAAGTAGATAGAAAAGTTTGTTTAAAAGTATCAACCTCATAACAATTACCTTATCATTGGCAACCATACTTACCAATTTAAAAGGTTAGCTAAACTAGAAAGAGTATGGCACTTACCACTCTCACATCTATTCATGGTCTACCAAGCATAAGTAGATAGAAAAGTTTGTTTAAAAGTATCAACCTCATAACAATTACCTTATCATTGGCAACCATACTTACCAATTTAAAAGGTTAGCTAAACTAGAAAGAGTATGGCACTTACCACTCTCACATCTATTCATGGTCTACCAAGCATAAGTAGATAGAAAAGTTTGTTTAAAAGTATCAACCTCAATATGCATTGAGAGAATATTAATCCTTACTTTGCATCTTGGTTAGCCTTGAAAATTTGAAGGATCTCAGGTTAAAGTTGTGACAATAACCTTCAAAGAGATGTTCCTTTCCTAGTAAGTTTTTTCCCTATGTCATGCGATGAGATAGGTGATGACAAACACAAGCTTGTGCCATATGGATGTGATTACTTTCACAGTCATTCCAACTTGAGAGTAGCATGTTTTGTTTGTGGGGATTTTTTTATCATGGAATTTATATTATAGTTGAAGCATTAACTTTAAGCCTTTTAATATTTTCCCCACCTTGCAACCTCCTCGTCTTGATCAATTTGATACTAAGGAGTTAGTGTCCTAGATATCCCACATTTGGTCATCATACCTATTTATCCCACATTTTCTCCATCATACCTTTGATCTTTTAGTTGTTTTTGCGATTGATTCCATGGTCTTCTCAAATATTGGATGTAGAAAAGATCTATTGATTTTTCATTTTTTGTTCTTTATGAAGTTATGAAACTTTTAATTTACACTTTGCAGATATTTTTTACATAGGTGCAAAAATTTATAGAATCCACATCATGATGCACAACAATGTAATCAAAACTTAAATGTGTTATACTAGGACATAGTAGTGTATAAATTACCATAATGGTACTTGCTTTCCTCTCTCCCACTAATTTATTTCTTAGCCATGGTTGTTTTTTAGCAATAGTATTCTCTTATTTGCTTAATTTGCATGATGGACCATAGTAGTTCACTTTGTTTTATTATCTAATACTCCATGAATAAGTGGTCATATCTTAACAACCACCATAATGACAATTCTTGAAATGCAAATAAGAGGTTTGATAAGTAATTTATATTATGAAAAAGCTTATAAAATTTTCTTAAAATAAGGGGTATTACAACGCTTTCATGAAAATAACCTACATTATGAAAAAGCTTAGAAAATTGTCTTAAAATAAAGGGTATTATAATACTTTCACGAAAAGAACCTATATGCTTATGAAAAGAAATCCGTCTCAATGGATTCTAAAATCATCATTTTGATGTAGGTATTATATAGGATTTCTAATTATTGAACCCCTTTAAACTCTTCAACACACTTTCTATTTGTGGATGCCCTTAGTGACATAACTCCATAAAGCATTTATCTCTCCTTTTTAAGTGCCAATATATTCCATTACTCATGTGCTTTTCCTTTAGGGTCGGGAAGTCTCAATCATCCTACAACTCAACAATTTGAAAGATTAATGCAACAAAGTGAGAACTTAAGTTTAAAGGTTTATTTTTTTGCCATGGCAAATGCCAAAGAATATGGATAAGTGAAGAAAACTACCATACCGTGATGCTAAAAAGTGAGTAAAAATAGTGGACATCTAGTTCACTAAAAGCACTAAATAGTAAGGCCTAACATTGCAAAAAAGGAGTTTGGAAATTTTTGAAAAGAAAAGGAAAAAGAGGTTTTAAAAAAGTATTGGATTGTATCATATGTGACTATAGCTAAGTACAACCTCAACTAGGCGCATAAACAAGTGGGAGGTGACAATAACAAGTGACTTTTGAAATCTCGAATGAAAAGACTTGGAATACTTATTGAAGAAAGATCCCAATCCATAGAGTTGACCATTCAAAAAGTTGTTGAGACTATGGTTGGTGACTTGGTGTGGCCCATCTATTAGCATTGCATATCTTCCCTAATCTACCATTTCTTTACTTGAAGGCCCACACTACCGATCCCGGTAATGAAATTTATATCATTTGTGGCTTGCAATATCCTTGAGTAGTCTCACATATGGCAAACCAATAAAAGTAATCGTACCTTGCATATGCAAGTAGTGATTGTGTTAACAAATATATCTTAAGATCATTCCACTTATAATGTCGTGTATATCCACTTCACTTAGTTGACATTTGAATGTAGTGACACTAGAGATCTCATAGTTACATACTTGCATGTAGTTGACATTTGAATGTAGTGGCACTAGAGATCTCATAGTTACATACTTACATGTTGTTTATTAATACACTCCATCGTAATGTCATATACATCCACTTCCTTAATTAACATTTGAATGTATTGACACTAGAGATCTCATAGTTACATACGTGCACGTTGTTTATCAAGACATCATATGCACATAGAGACCTCATAGTTATATACTTGCATGTTGTTTATCAAGACATCACATGCACATATCAACTTTTGCAAAATGATATATCTTTTAAGACATTATGTGAGATTTACACACTCATAAGTCTTTTTATTTCATGTCAAGGTCTCAAAATTGCACTTTGCATATTATGCAACACACATTAATGCAATCTAATGAACTCACTATGGGTTTAATGGGACACCCTTACTTGCTTAAAACAAGCAAAGTTCATAAAGGGAGCAAACAAAGGCTAAGATGCACGTGGGTTTTCCTTTTTTCAAAAAAAGCTTATGTTCTTAACTAAACCAAAATAGCCATTAGTACTCTCTCAATGCTCTTGTGGGTTAGTTGGTAAGCTTTAAGGTTCTTGGGTTTATAAAGGTTAGGTTTAGAACAAATGAAAAACAAACCATGCACCTTGATGGTGTGGGGGGTTTATTGTTACAATTTGGAGGCATTCTAGGACTTCTAATGTGCATTGTGCTAGATTCTCCCTTTTAAGAGACTTGCAACCTACTAATCGCTTAACTCCCATGATTAATAGAGTGGTAAAACTACTCTCACATAAGCTTTAAGTAATTACCTTTACACATCTTTGACTTATGTGTCGTGCCTAAGGAAATGGAGGCTTGGACTAGATATTATTTGTGAGGACTTGTTTCTTTTTTGTAAAGAGAAAACCCGCATGTCTTAAAGTGTTGTTGCATAAAGCACATAGATGGCACAACTAGACCGCATGCTTCAATCACGAAGTATGGTCTAAGTCCACCTCACCTTTTAATAATCAATGTTTCATGTTTGCTAAGCTTCATCGATCCTCAATAATGGTGGTCAGCATGACACCATTCTCCTCTCAACTTGTTGATGCATAAAGTTTTACACTTTGTTGTATAAAGGTTGGTGAGAAGAAATTTCAATGGAGGTTATAAGTTCAATGGGTATCAACATTGGTTTCCTTTGAATTTGGGGAATCATATGGTAAGGTGAATGTGCTACTGCCCATGATTCTAATGCCATTAGGTCTTAAGGTGACAGTCTTACCACTTCATTGTAAACACAACAAGAAAATAAGAGTTCATGCCCTTATACCTACTCTAGCAAAAAACTCATTGTTGGGAACTTGCTAATTGTTGACACTAAGTTTTTTTAGTTGTCATGGATCTACCATTATAATACCTTACATCCGCCTATGTATGCCTTCTACATATAGGTTCCTTTCATACCACCATCAAGCTCTTCATTCCTTCTCAATATCAATATGGATAACATCTTGACCATAATTTATAGATTTGCCAACTATCGCCTTTCTTGTTTCGAAGGTTGTAACACCTTGGTAAACCCTCCCATATGAACCTTTGCCTATCAATGCATTTGCTCCAAAATCTCTCAGTTCATCCAATGATATAGCTAATGCTTCTATTGGCTTAACAATTTGTGTAACCTGGTTTTGGATTGGCCTTTTGGGAACCCAAATAACAATTCTATATATCATTATAGCGACCACAAAGACTGCTCTAACTCCTTCACATTGGTATCAACCTTTGGTTGGGAATACATCTACTATAAGTAGTCCTTCAACTCCACCTTTAGATCTTTTGTGCCATGACAACTTGAGCCGGTTTCATTGACGCTCACTTCTTTTGCGTTGCATGGTAGCCAACAAAATTGGCAAATATGTGGCTCCTAGTTGGGTCCAACTTCGTTACTTAACACACGTAAGAATTGAAAGGCCGACGTTTAAACAAAAGAAAAAAACCCTTATGGTCACTATGTCCATGTCGTCAGAATCTACAATTGTTGGTGCTTCGCTTTGCTTGAATGAGGGATAGGATGATAATGAAGCTTTACAAATATCTTTTATTAGTGTAATGAAGATTATACCATCTAGACTCTAGAGTAGATTTGTCCATCATAAGTAGTATAGCATAGTGGTTAGATGTTGAAAGCTTGAGCAGCTGGTTCCACGTTCGAATTCCCTTTTGCATTGAGCTCAACCTCTCGAAAATTTTCGAAGTCCCTCAGTTCACCCTGAGTTCACCTAATTCGCTTTCTCGATAGAAATCCGACGATCCAAATTAGGCAAGTATTTCACTTTCTTGATAGAAATCCGACGATCCAAATTACCTTGAGTTCACCTAATTCGCTTTCTCGATAGAAATCCGACGATCCAAATTAGGCAAGTATTTCACTTTCTCGATAGAAATCCGACGATCCAAATTAGGCAAGATAGCAACGCCTCTTTTGATCCCTCCTCATTCATAGTGTCATTTAGTGCCGTGGGGTGTACCGTGTGAGAGAACGGACGAGGAGGACTAGGGAGAGGAGAGAGAAGGGGTGGGTGACGGTGCGGCGTCAAAAGCCCGTTCACAAGTTCAGTGTGCGTTTTTATTTGCCCTCCATCTCCAGATTCTTCACCTTCAGCTTCCTCCCCCTCCCGCTTCCTGAAAAGCATCTCCCCTTCGCATCTCCACAGCTCCAATCGGCACTCTCTCTCTCTGCATCGCCTTTTTGCGTCCAGGTATGCCGTTGCTTTCCTGCACCGATCGCCTCCTTTTTCCCAAGCTTTTGGAGGGTTCCCTGTTCGTCTATCTGATTTCGATTATGCTAATCTGCACTTCAATCTCATCGAAATCGATGATTTCTCTAGTACTTTAGTGCAGCTTCGTGATTATTTAGGGTAATAAGGCTTCGCTTGCTGCAGCCACGGCCACAGATGTGTGATCCTTGTAATCCTCTCTTCAGTTTGTGCTTTGCATTTTGCAGGGAGAAATCTTGAAGCAGATTTTTAAAACTAGCATGATCTCAGTGGAGCATTTCACGCTATAGCTGCATTTTTTGCCATAGCTGGTATCCACTTACAGAGGAGAGAATCAGCCATGCCTGCCGAGCTTCTCTCCGTCCATCCGGGAGAGCTTAAGTTTCCATGTGAGTTCTGATCCATAGGCTTCTTGTCCTTCCTGGTTTTACCTTTGAAATTTTATCTTCCCTACTTACCCTAGCGATTCCTTGCATGCAGTTGAGGTGAGAAAGCAAGTCTCATGCTCTTTGCAGCTTGTCAATACAACTGAGGAGTATGTTGCCTTCAAGGTTAGTTACTTTTCTCAGGCGCACACATTTAGGGTACCTTTCTTCTGTTGCCAAGGACTACCGAGTTGATCAACAGTTTTAGGGTGTTCAGAATTACTAAATTAACTGTCGGATAATCAACAGCTTGAGGTCGCCTTTCTTTTGATGTCAAGGATTACAAAGTTAGTCATCTGATAAACACTTTATGGTACTGTCCTTATGTATGTTTATTCATGTTCAAGTTCGAATTGTCCATGATTTCTTGATTAGCAATGTATTCAAAGCGCTTTCGTTTCAGGATGGAGTAAAAATTTATGCTAAGGGTTTTGCTTGCTTGCTCGAAAGCTCATTGCCTGTCTTGCTGTCACATTCTGCTATTTAATGTTACAATTAGTGTAGGATGATCCAAATGTTGTCAGAGCTTGCAGTCATCTTCTTGTGCCATCTATGAGTGGCTAACGGGCAGCTAGGCTAAGGTCTTATGATGGGAACCAGGTGTATATATAGAGCTCATTGAACTTATGGCCTTCTTGCGGCTGTCCAAACTCTTATGGTTGCCAAAATGTGTATAGCTAAGGAATTGTATGCTCACCGCTCTTTTTTTGCCATCCACAAGTTGGCAACTGGCAGCTAGGTGAAACTCCCATGATGGTGGCCACATGTGGCCGTCACATTCTGCTCTTGTTGTTGCCATTAGTGTAAAATGATCAAATTTTTTTTTTCTCACATCTCTCTTTTGCCATCTGAGTTTCCAATCGGCAGGTAGGTTAAACCCCCATGAGGGTGGCCGGGTTTAACTCATTATACACACGTGGCAGTCTGCATTCTGCTCTTGATGTTGCCATATAATGTATAGCAATCTAATCTACCTGAGGATCTGTTTGCTCACAGTTCCTATCATGTAGCTGCTTTCTTTGTGTTAGTTTCTGCTCAAGGGATTTGGCAATGCATCAATGTATGGCAATCTAATCTACCTAAGGATCTGTTTGCTCACAGTTCTCTTTTGCTGTCTATCATGTAGCTGCTTTCTTTGTGTTAGTTTCTGCTCTAGGGATTTGGCAATGCATCAAGTGGAACCTTTTACAAGCTTATTTTTAACTGTTATAGGTCAAAACTACTTCTCCAAAGAAGTACTGTGTTCGGCCGAATACTGGACTGGTCTTACCTGGGGCCACTTGTGATGTCACAGGTAAAAGCTAGCATATAAACTGTTCAGCTTTGTCTAGTTTCATGAACTTTATAAAAAATTACTCCTCCTCAATACTAAAAGCAATGAACTGGAAATATATTTGTGATGCAGTTACAATGCAAGCACAGCGGGAAGCTCCTCCAGACATGCAGTGTAAAGATAAGTTTCTTGTACAGAGTGTGGTAACCTCAGATGGTGTTCAGGAACAAGAGGTTTCACAAGATCTGGTGAGCAACCTTAAAGCCTTTTGGGTCAGCAAGTCACTTGGCAAATCTTTACATCATATGGCTCTTTAAACATAGCAGAATCGTTAAATTGTGCTGCATGGTAGTATTCTAGAAAAGTTTTTCATTTTAAGTCACACTACAAATGCTTGAATGACAGTTATGTCACTTCCACTTAGCACATATTCTGATCTGTGTTCATGATGCCACAAGCTCTCCTCGAGAGCAGGGCTTATAGTAGATAGTGCAGCTTTCGCTGTGACGGTGCAGCAGTAGGGATTGTTTGTTGGCACAATCTCTGTAGGACTGAGGATTTGAAAGCAGGAGCACCAACAGCTAGTACATAGCCTGCAAGGGTTTTAAGAGCTGCTGTTAGTCAAGGAGGTGAGAAGGCCTTCTTGATACAGAGTTCTACACCCACTATTGGGCACTGATGACGTTAGTGGGGATGTCGTAGTATCTAGTCCATACTATGCATAATGGAGTTGATAGTTATATAGTCTTGTGGGTTGACTACCATGAGTATATAACATGCACGTTCCTAAAAGGTGAATTTGGGCATGTTCTTGGATTCATCTAGGTATATTACATAAAGTTCACTTGTCCCATGACATCAGTCATAGTCAATCTCTTTGCCACAGTAGCGGCTACGATCATGAATAATAAGTTAGCATCTGTCGCCTTCTTCTTGTGTTATCATTAAGTATCATGGAATCTTCCTTTTGGAGTTGTCGGATTTCCTTAAATCAACAGGCTGATTTTTGGGTGCTTTGGTCCACCACATGACATCGGTCACCTGGAAAGGCATTGAGGGTTAAAGATGCGTATGTCCAAGTAGAGTTGCACATGGACATGCTTTTCCCTTGCAGCCACCTTTTAGGCAAGATTAGGGACATGATATGGTCCAATAGGATATGGTCCGATTCGGGCAGTTTTGATAGCCCAATAGGCGCTTGAGGTTCCCAAGATGTGCACCAATGGATGGGACACAAGTTGGGCCTATCTAAAGGGAGGTCAAGGGTTATTTGAAGGCATCCATTAGCGAGTTGGCAAGACTAGGAGCAAGGCAGCAAGGAAGAAGGCAAGTTGTAAAGTAGCAAGACAGGCAGCCGTCGTGTGCATTAGAGCATGCATAAGTGGAGGACAACTAGGAACCTTTTGTATGCACAATAGGTAGGCATGCATGAAGTGGATCTTAGTCAAGATCCAAGGTCATTATTGTATATATTCATGTTTTGGAATATACAGTAAATTAGGGTTTACATCTCTTTTATATTGTATTTTTGCAGGTAGTTTGATTAGCGTTAATCTTCCATGCTTAGCGTTATCAAGGATCAAGCACGCTTTCACATAGTTAGCATGTCACATTGGTACCAGAGCATCTAGGTTTTTCCTACGCAACGGTTTTTGCATTAAGATTTGCCAAAAGCGCATGCAACTGTTAGGGTTGCGTTTTTGTATCTGCAGCGAAAATAGGGTTTTTGTTTTTGCATCTGCAGCCAATTTTGTGCATGTGCTAGGGTTCCCTGTATAGGTCTTGCATGTAGCAATAGTTTGCATACAGGTAAGTCACTGTAGGTTAAGTTTGGTAGGCAGCCATGGAGTTCTATGTGGGACAATTTAAAGGCTGAAGAGGAGAGTCACCTCTTGGTGCATTTGGTGCATGTCTTGGGCATCTCCGGGCACCTATTGGGTTGTCAAAATTGCCCAATTCGGACCAAATCCTGGCCCTAGTCTTGACTAAAAGGCGGCTTTTTGTATGAGGCTGATAACGTAGCAGAGGGTTGAGCAAAACACCTCAGAAACTTTGGGCTTTTGATTATCCTTTTTACCTGAAGGGTTCACATTTCCACTTAAAACATACCCTTTGTTAATTGTAGTGATCACTGTCAGTCTACAATTGGCCGCACATTTTCAAGAATTGAGTAGGAATTCCTCTTACTTGAAATGTTTTACTTTATAACTGACATGCCTTACCCTTGTGCACAAGGATAGTGCTAATGCTGTCACTTGGTTCTTACCAAAAGTAGCAGCTTTGGTAGTTTTTAACGAGCTGGCAGCCTTAATATATCTATTTGTGTATATCGTGGCTGAACCAATCTGATGATTTTATTGTGACAAAGCTTTCTAGAATCAGTAAACACAGCAGTGATCAGAACACCCATGATATTAGGGCTGAGAAATTGAGCACATCACGCCTTCGCCGACAATGGCCTGCCAAGCCCAGTTCCCCCTGCCCCCCGCCCGCCGCGTCTCCTCGTTTTTCATCTCTCTCTTTCCCTTGCAGATTATTTGCTGTTATTGATAAGAGCAAAAGGTAGAAAGAGTTACCTATGGCTGGCTTTTATTGGATTTCTCACTGTGCACTCAACTAGGGATGGAGATTGGAGCACTTTTGTAACCTGCACCCTTCTAAAGGAAGCTTTGCAATGTTCTGGGTTCACATTGTTGAAGAGGAGTGGTGGATGCAAAGGATGTGTCTGCATTGACACGTTTGGCATTGGATTAATGTTGGCGGTGAGATTGCAACACTATTGGAGTCTTAGCTGGTATTCAACTCCGTACTGGTTGTGGTTCTGGTAAGTCTTGTGTTACTCTCCTTAAGTTTTGCTGCGATTAGTGAAATTTAATTAGTAGGCAACACAATTTGAGTTAAAGTGGTTTGGATTAGTTTGACTGGCTGAAATGGCCAGAGGAAGAGTAGATTATTTGCTTCTGCTTCCTTAGGTTGCAAATCCTGAGATTCTTTTCCTCCTTGGGATGGTGTTATGGCTTCTTTCTGAAGTATTTCTTCTTTTAAAGTTTTTTGGTCCACTCAAACCAAACTTGCCTCTCGAAGATTGCAAGTTGGTTTGCCCAAGCTTGCTTCTTGGCAGCCACTTGCTCTCCCTGAGGTTTCTTTCTCTACTTAAGAGGCGCTGCTCTATTGAGTCTAACCAGGTTATCTGCTACTACATGTGCTGTCACATGCACCATTATGGGGACTGTTGCTGCTGCTCGAGGTTCTCATTGATTTTTTCACCACCTTGGCGCTTCAGGAACTTGCTTGGCTTTGGGATGAGGAGTCTGGGTCTCATCAAGAAAAGTCTCTCACTGACTTTGCAGTTGGTGCAGTGTCACAACACAATCATACACTGTCCAGGACCTGCAAAGGAGTGAACAGGCTTACAGGGAGGGAACCAAGGAGGCTACCCCCTGCAATTGCTGTGGTTGAGGTGAAACAAGTGAGTGGGGGCTGATAATGAACTCCAAGTTTGACCTGTGACCTTGTTTTTGAAGTAAAAATTTGGTTGTGTAGACCTGCCCCAAAACTGACCTCACGTTGAATGTGACTGATCTGTTAATTTTAATGTAGCAAAGTTTTCTAGCATCACTTAAAATATAAGAGTAGGATTGAGGAATTGTACACAACACACACTCATCAGGTCCTGACTCCCAACAACACCTCTCTCCCCTCTTTCCTTTTCCATATTATCTTCTCTACCAATAGGAGCAAGAATCACAAACTGCTAGCTGTTGTCAAATTCCTGACTGTGCACTCAATTGGGGCTGGGGACTTTAGAGGATTTTTGGAAGAATCACAAACTGCTAGCTGTTGTCAAATTCCTGACCGTGCACTCGCCAAATTCCTGACTGTGCACTCAATTGGGGCTGGGGACTTCAGAGGATTTTTGGGGGCTGCACCTTGCTGAAGGCTGGACCGAATCTTTGTAAGGTTTTGTTTCTGTCAAGTCTGCCCTTATTTTTAGATGTTAAGTAAGGGATTTATTTTACAGATATGAGAATGAAATACCAATACTAAAACATTTTACAGATATGAGAATGAAATATCAATACTAAAACAAACACCTTGCTGCAATAACAGAGCTGTCTTCACGTGCTGAGTTGAAGGCCTTGAAGACCTCTCCGCTCTCTGCAAGATCTTGCTTATTGGCTTCGTGTAGGGGACTCAAAAAGGGGAAAATGCTTGATGTGGTTCCAAATGGCCCTTTCACATGCCCAGCTCCTAGTGGGACCTTGGGCGCTTGTCTGGGACTGGTCAGGGGTAAAACCTGCTACTCACCTGCACATTTAGTCCCATGCCAAAATTTACCAGTCCTTACCGATCCATCTATCGGACACCGTTCTTGTTGTTACCAGCCTGTCACGCTCGTAGCCCATTGTTGGACCTTACTAATGTTAGGTGCAAAGCTCAAGGGGTAAAGATAGGCTAGAATAAAAAATAGTGTCGTTTGACACTACTCAAGGCAAAGGCAAAAATAGAGTTAGAGGAGTCGTGCAAGTCCTAACTATTTTGGGCTAACGTTTTGTAGGGTATTTCCCTCTCATAATTATAGAATACTTTTTCTTGTTTATTGTGCTGTCATGTGTGCCAAGATGTAGCTCCTAATTTCAATTAGTGTGTAATTAGGAGTAGTCTTAGTTAATATTGAATAAATTGCTTTCCAATTTTGATAACCCATTGCCTCTGGGCATTGAATTCTGTCATCATGGGTGTGTTCGTAGACTCCTAATCCCTTGTATATTCTCAAGTAGTACGACACATGCATCCACGCTGGGGGATGATGCATTGAGGCCTTGAGCGTTATGTAGTAACTATACTACTCCCATTAATGAAGAGAAGTTGTGTGAGCAGATCTTGGATACTATGGCAGATAGGGCCAATGTGTTCTCCACGAAGAACAGTTGGCACATTGGAGGGGGAAGAAAAGCGTCTGGCAAACAGTAGGGCAACATGCAGGGGGGGCATATTGACAAAAGATCTATAGTAGATGTGGCTACAGGATGGGCATGAGGCATTTCAGAATATTAGCAGCCAAGTGTGTAGTAGTGTAGATTTAGGGTTACACAGGTATAAGCCTAAGCTATGGTGGATCAAAGAGATCCATGGTGCGAGTGTGTGTTTTTGGAGAGAGAGAGAGAGAGAGAGAGAGAGAGAGAGAGAGAGAGAGAGAGAGAGAGAGAGAGAAGAAGAAGAAGAAGAAGAAGAAGAAGAAGAAGAATGTATTATCGTCCTCTGGGAGCCGATAAACGGCCCATGGGACCTCCACGAAATTATTACAAAGCTGTAAGAAACAAAAAACAAAGCCTCCTCCCTTCATTGGAGGGAAATACAAAGCCTTCTCCCTTCATGGGAGTGATATGGAGCTTGTCGTATGGTCGCATTGTGCTGTAAGGTAGCCATGATGTTTTAGAATCTTGGTGATATAAATGCCTACAGCAGCAAGCTTGGCATGTGTGAGCAGATCCACCAAGTCATGATATCCTTCTAGAATGGTACTAAAGTCCTTTCTTATGTGATCATATTGTGGGCATGTTAAAAGGACATGTTCCTCCGTCTCCACTGCTCCCAAAGTGCATACTTTGCATAGTCTTTTCTCTTTTGGGATATTGCTCCATGCTCCTTTTTCAATCTCGAGTGTGTGTGACCTAGTCCGGATAAGTGCAAGACCTCTCCTTGCATTGGCGGGAATAGGCATGCTTATGTATTTCTGAGCATTGTCTTCTTCACTTGAGTATGTGACCCAATAGTTTGGGTTGATGTGTGAGCCATAATATTCAAATTTAGCCCTTTTTTTTGATGATTGCCATTTACAGTGGAGTGCTTCCAATAGTGCTTGATGAAATGCCTTCTCATCTACTTCATCTGATGCTGCATTTAGATAGGAGTCTACCTCCTATCTTTGAAACCAGCTGTTGATGCCATGCATCCATCCTGAAGATAGCATCTTGCTTTTGTTTGTTTTTTGAGGTCTTTTACTCGCTAGCAAAGCTTTCTTCGGTAGTCTCCCCATCTGCATGGACTTGACCTTCTTTATGTACTTGAAAACCCTTTGGAGTGCTCGAAGCTCGATGGGTCTGCTGCCTGTTTCAAGCATATATATATATATATATATATATATATATATATAGAGAGAGAGAGAGAGAGAGAGAGAGAGAGAGAGAGAGAGAGAGAGAATGCTCAAAGAGAGACATGTTCGATGGATTGATACATGTATCAGTATTTGTTGATTCTTAGCAGATTTTGCCTACTGATCCTTGTTTGTTGCAAGGGGGGAATGCTCAAGGAATTGATACACCAACTTCAAAGCAGCTGGAAGATGCAGTAATGAAAGATCAACAATCAATGAATATAGGGTTATGCCTAGATGGGTTCACCTTGCAGGATAGCAAATTGTTTACTCCCCTACAGAGTAGAGCCAGATTTGGTGTTCGAACCAATTTCTTAGCAGATATTGTTGAGGTTGCATGTCTTAGTTCTCTACATGATGTAGATGAACGAGAGTCTTTTGACGAGGCTTAAGAAGATCGAAATTGGGTGAAAGCCATGTAGGATGAAATTTATTTCATTTAGAAAAATGCTATTTTTTTCTCTACCACTTGGGAGAAAGCTATTAGTACTAAGTGGGTTTTCAAAGAGAGAGACAGATGGATCAATTGACAAATTCAAGGCCAGACTTGTTGCAAAAGATTATGCCGAGAAGAAAGGGATTGATTATGATGAAACTTTTGCTCCCACTTTCCATATGACCACTATCCGATTTGTTATTGCTTTGGTAGTCCATCATGGATGAAAAGTGCACCAATTGGACATCAAAATAACGTTCTTGAATGGTGGCTTGCAAGAAGAAGTTTACGTGATTCAACGAGCTCGATTTACCCAACTTGATCAAGAACAAAAGGTATGTAAGCTTAATAAAGCTTTATATGGTTTGAAACAAGCTCCCAAACCTTGGTACCGGAAGCTTAATAAAGCTTTATATGGTTTGAAACAAGCTCCCAAACCTTGGTACCGGAAGATCCATGCCTATTTGAGTAGACATGGATTTCAAAATAGTCCTACATGTTACAACCTCACGGATCGCTTAAATGCAAAACACGAAGTGATTAGTACAAATTCCCTAAAGAGGGGTGCAGGCTAGCTCACCACCCACCCGTATGTTCGCATCCGCAAACCTTCCCCAAGCCAGAAGACTAAGGCTCCAATCCCATGAATCATGCCAATCAGCACTAGTATACCACCAATGCTTACCTGTTGAGGCCTTCGGCATGACCGTCCGTGATACGTCGAATCTAATCATGTTCCTGACGATAATCCTAGTCCATCAGAGACCATAGAGTGAATAACTCTCTGTGAACAATAATAATCTAAGTCTCACTTATACAGTGATTGCTATAAATAACTGTCTAGTGATAAATAGCCAGAATTAACCATGAGTCTCAACTGCCTGTATCAGCCTTCTTCCTCTAATCTCAGGGCTTATTAGATCCACTAATCGGAAAGATTAGTACTAGGTATGTAACATTAGAAAAATCACTTTGTAGGTGAAAAAGGACAAGCAAGATTTACTTGTTGTAATTCTCTATGTAGATGACATGCTAGTGACAGACACCAATGAGGATTTCATTACAACTTTCAAGGTTGACCTTGCCTAAAATTTTTAGATGTTAAATCTTGGTCTTTTGCACTACTATTTGGTTATTCAGTTTATACTGTAAGATGACGGTAGTCATTAAGTAGTCAAAGGACATCAAAGTACTGCTCAAGAGGTTCAACATGAAAAGTTGGAAACCATCTTTTACACCAATCGAACTTAGTGTAAAATTTAGTTTGCAGGATGCCAGTGAACCATTCGACATAACCACTTATGATCAAGCTGTTGGATGCCTAATCTATTTGTGTAACTCACGGCTATACATTCAGTATAGTGTGTCACAACTTTCAAAGTTCATGCACTGCCCATGCTCTAAGCATTGGCAGGGAGTTCGTATCTTTAAATACTTTCAAGGCACTCAAGATCTTGGATTGTTCTATACTAAGAAGGGTGATTTAGAATTGCAGGCCTTCAGTGATTCCGATTGGGCAGGCGATTATGATTCATGACACTTTTGGAAACTATTTCTTTCTTGGCAATTTGTGCTTATCTTGGCTAAGCAAGAAACAATCAACTGTGGGAACATTTCTGTGAAGCTAAATACAGAGTAGCATTCATTGTGATAGTTCAATGTGTATGGTTGAGAAGATCGATGGAGGATCTTTGTGTCCCTTTTAGAAACCCCTACTCCTATTCATTGATAGTCATAGCGCTAAGAATCCTGTCTTTCATGCTAGGACCAAGCACATTGAAGTGCATTATCACTTTGTCAGAGAGAGAAACTCCATGCAAGAGAGATCTATTGCAATACACATGACAATGTGGTTGATCTTATCACTAAAGCCTCATCTTGTGAAAAGTTTGAGGCCTTCCGCAAAGCTTTGGGCTTCTTTTGTCACATGCACGTCCGTGCCATGGCTAATCTCCAGCATGAACATCATAATTCTTGATTAATTTAGCAATTAGGACAACATTTAGAGCATCATAAGCAGTAGCATCATTGTCACGTGCACACCCATCAGGTGTACAAGTGGCATGTCATCATCAAGCATCCATAAACATTAAGTAGGACATTTAAGCATTAATCCAAGTATAATTCAGGCATATATCAGCATAAGCATGTGTATGGGATTGTTTCAGCACCATCTTCAGCACATAAGGCATTCATGGCATCTAGGGCATTTAATAACATTAGGTCGTGGGCATTCATGGCAGCCGACAGCAGTTCATAGCATTTATTGCAAGTCGTGAAGGTACAAAAGGCTGGCTGACTGAAGTATAGGTACCTGACCAGTAGCAGCACACCATATATATAGAAGCGTAGCATATTCAGTCCATTGTCTCATCTCTCCTCAGCGTTTCTCATCCATGGAGCAAGGGAGAAGCAGATCAGCAGTATAGCCAGCATATTCAGCACATAGTACATCATTCCTACCTCCTACATAGAGGGAAGCCGGCATCGAAGGGTGGACCTCAGCATTGGAGCAAGAAACAATCCTCATCATAAGCATTCAGCCTATCCCTCTCATCCCGAGAAGGATCTTCATCTAGGACAGCATCATAGATCTATTTAGATCTCATTGTAACCCATTCATCTAATATAGCTGGATTGCATTGCATTGACACTAACTGCCTATCTCTTAAGTATCATTAAGTGAAGTTTAGTTAGCCTAAAAAAGGTGAATTTGGGCATGTTCCTGGATTCATCTAGGTATATAATTCAGCCGCATTAGCGGACATGCAGATTTCACATTGTGAAGTTTTCGTCCGAGTTACGGCTAGTTGATATTGTGCTTATTCTTTCTATCTTTAGCGGTGCATTTGCCCTATCAACTACTTATTTGTTGTACTACTTCTTTCTATTTGCTACTTTCCTTAGTGCTAGGCTTCATTATGGCTGAGTCTGCCTTGCATCTCCGGAGGTTTGATAGAAACTCAGTAGGAAGGGCTTTGCGTGAATATATGCTCTTATGTGTGTGTGTGTCTGTACGCGCGTGTGAGAGCATATCTTGATACAGAGTTCTACACCTACTATCGGGCACTGATGACATTAGTGCGGATGTCGTAGTATCTAGTCTGTACTATGCATAATGGAGTCGATAGTTATATAGTCTTGTGGGTTGACTACCATGAGTATATAACATGCACGCTCCTGGATTCATCTAGGTATATAAGGTTGTGATTACTACGATCAATCCCTCACATGTCACATTCATCACCATCAGCAGTAGTATCAGCATCATCTTTAGCATAAGAGAGCATGGGAATCCAATTGGTAGCCATGAGCTTTCAACCAATAGTCGGCAGCTTGTAGGGGACCCTAGTAGCCGGTCGGCTATCATCAGTATAAATGTCAGCATAAGGAAAATCAGAGAAGTAAAGCGCAACATATTAAAAACGATTGCCTATTATTTGTCCAGTAGTAGGCCGACAGCTTTTGGGTTGGCCGACCAGCAACCTTAGCATGTATCAAAGCATAAAGTCAACATTACATTCAATACATTCAGTCATTCATCATTTCATCAAGCATAGGACGTCAGCATAAGGGAAATCAGAGAAGTAAAGCGCAACATATTAAAAACGATTGCCTATTATTTGTCCAGTAGTAGGCCGACAGCTTTTGGGTTGGCCGACCATCAACCTTAGCATGTATAAAAGCATAAAGTCAACATTACATTCAATACATTCAGTCATTCATCATTTCATCAAGCATAGGACGTCAATAGAAGTCATGTAGGGGACAAAGATCACCCCTAAGGGGTTGACAAAGTGCCTAAGTTATGTATAGACTTTCATGTCACCATTGTATCATATTAAATACAGAAAACCCTGACACCAACTATCTCACTCTTCTTTTCTCTTCTCTGTCTTAATCATGCTTAAATCAACATCTTGTTGTTAATCAAGCTTAGGGTTATGGATCAAAATAGCAAGGCTTCCGTGCATGCAACATTGGTATCGAGCATTCAGGCTTAGCCACTAAGCATAGTCCCAAGGAGGTGCACAGATCCATCAGAAGAATGTAGTCAGGGTTGCAGATGGAGTGGTCTGCAACATGCAAAGTTAGAGAAAAGCATTCTCTGGGAGTGTGTACTCAGAACCAGGACATCATTAAGCCCTTAGATCAGTTCCAAAGGCCTAGCAATAGGCATGATCAGTTCTGGCAAGTGACCCGTTGCTGTGTTAAGGGAAAGGGACAGCAGGCATGGAGACAAAACAGTGGAACATATGCTCAGTTCTTTAGCAAGACTTGGAAGTGGAGATTAGAAGTGGAAGGTGTTAAGATAAAAAAGAGTCAAAGTTAAAGTAGAGGTCAAATTCAGTAGTCTAGTGTCCACCTTGTCATCAAGTGTAGCAGGAGGGGATGTCACGCGCACGCTTGTGCCATGGCTAATCTCTAGCATGAACATCATAATCCCTGATTAATATAGCAGATAGGACAACATTTAGAGCATCATAGCAGTAGCATCATCATCATCATCATCATCATCTTCAGCATAAGAGGGCATGGAAACCCAGTCTGCAGCCATCATGAGCTTTCAGGGCCCAGGGGATCCTAGCAACCAGTTGGCTATTATTAGTATGAAGGCCAGCATAAGGGACATTAGAGAAGTAAACACAACATATTAGAAAGGATTTATTGCCTATTATTTGTCCAATAGTAGGTCGACAGCTTTTGGGTTGGCCGACCAGCAACCTTAGCATGTATAAAAGCATAAAATCAACATTACATTCAGTGCATTCACTCATTCATCATTTCATTAAGCATAGAAGTCATGTAGGGGCCAGAGGTCACCCCTAAGGGTTGACCAAGGATCTAAGTTATGTATAGACTTTCATGTCACCTTTTTGTACCATATTAAATACAGAACGTGACACCAACTATCTTGTCATCTTTTTGTACCATATTAAATACAGAAAACAGTGACACTAACTTTCTCTCTCTCTCTCTCTCTCTGCTTCTCTCGTGTCTTAATCATGTTTAAATCAGCATCTTTGTAACGCGCGGAAGCTCTGGGTAGTCTTCTTTCAGCCCTAAACACTCTTGAAAACCTTCTGATGCAAAACGCACCATCTGATGCAAAAACGCAGGTAGAGAGAGAGTAGAGAGAGAGAGTGAGAAGTGCTGGAATTTCAGTATATCTATTGTACAAAAAGGGTACATGTCTTTGCAGCCATGGGCTGCCTTCATAAAAAGGTTGTTAACCCCTAAATCTGTCCCCTATGGGACCTCCTATTGACTCACACCCCTAGTGGGTGGAATGAATCCAACATAGAGCAAAGGTGCCTTTATATAGGCCTTGGAGCATGTGGGGAACTGGCCGACTGCTGGTCGGCCAGTTATTAATTCATAAAATCAATTTAATGCTGCCGACTGTGTCTTCTGGATGCGCCTGCTGCCAGCACCTTCTGTCCTGCAGCCGACAGCCCCTTTGGTCATGCTGATGTCAGCCTCTATGCAGCCGACAGCCTTCTGATCCATGCTATGGTCCAAGTCCTGCTCCAATCCCTGGCTCTGTCTGGTTCTGCTCTTTATCTGGCTGCCTCCTCTGGATCTAGCCCTGAGAATGTCCATGGCATCTGTGATGCACATGACATCCCCCTCTGCTAAACTTGATGACGGGAATCCAACCTGCTCTTGGATGACTGTCATCATCCCAATCCTGTCCCGAAGTCCCTCTGTCATCATCCATCCTTGGCAAACCTTTTTCTCTGAAAATCCGGTCTGTTCTCCAAACCACTCTGTCTCTGATGAAGATCTATGCATCTGGTCTTCCTCTAGTCCACAATCCATTCCTGCCCTGGCTCTGAACACGGTCTTGGTCTGGAACTGAGCCTGGCACTCTCACATCACCCTTGGAGGATCAACCTCCCTTGGGACCGTTCCCTTAGAACCTATCTGGCTCACAGAACTGCCATCCCCATCTGGCACTGTGGAACACCACCAACAAACCTCCTGGGAGTTCTTCCTGATCTGTGTTCCCGCCTTGGGCTTCGAATCCGTGTACTTTCCTGTACCTTGGACCTGTACACCATCATATGGGACTGAATCAGTGTTTAGCTTTGCTGAGCCTGATGCTCTGATACCAATGTAACGCGCGGAAGCTCTGGGTAGTCTTCTTTCAGCCCTAAACACTCTTGAAAACCTTCTGATGCAAAACGCACCATCTGATGCAAAAACGCAGGTAGAGAGAGAGTAGAGAGAGAGAGTGAGAAGTGCTGGAATTTCAGTATATCTATTGTACAAAAAGGGTACATGTCTTTGCAGCCATGGGCTGCCTTCATAAAAAGGTTGTTAACCCCTAAATCTGTCCCCTATGGGACCTCCTATTGACTCACACCCCTAGTGGGTGGAATGAATCCAACATAGAGCAAAGGTGCCTTTATATAGGCCTTGGAGCATGTGGGGAACTGGCCGACTGCTGGTCGGCCAGTTATTAATTCATAAAATCAATTTAATGCTGCCGACTGTGTCTTCTGGATGCGCCTGCTGCCAGCACCTTCTGTCCTGCAGCCGACAGCCCCTTTGGTCATGCTGATGTCAGCCTCTATGCAGCCGACAGCCTTCTGATCCATGCTATGGTCCAAGTCCTGCTCCAATCCCTGGCTCTGTCTGGTTCTGCTCTTTATCTGGCTGCCTCCTCTGGATCTAGCCCTGAGAATGTCCATGGCATCTGTGATGCACATGACAATCTTGTTCTTAATTAGGCTTAGGACTGTGGATCAGTATAGCAATGCTTATTGCATGCAACATCTTTGCTTTCAGAGACTGATCTGTAATCTCTGTAAACCTCACATTTGTTGATAGATTGTATGTAGGTAACAAATGTGTGACATCGATAAAACCCGCATTACCTCAAGTGATAGAACAATGCAAGGGCCAAAACAAAGTAACTCGATGTGTGGGGAAGAAATCCACGTGATCTTGGAGCAATAAAAGAGAGTGCGAAAAGTCATAAAATGCAAGGACTGTCGGGGCACATCATCTCATAGCGAGATGACCATGGCTCGCCCGTCGACATGACATTGGCTAAATCCTCCCAAGCATCCTCCAAGAATGGAAATACATCCCACCAATCCTCGTACCACCTAAGAATGTGCATGAAGCTTGTGGCATGGAAATGCTCGCATGGCATTCATATGGACTTGTGCGGTCCCATGTGGACTACTATCCAAGGAGGAGCTAGGTACTTTATGCTTATTATTGATGATTATGCACGCAAAGTTATAGGTTTATCTCTTGGTAGAAAAACTCAAGCTTTCTCGTGCTTCCAAGAGTGGGTGAGTTTGGTTGAGACTGCGACCACGCAAAAGGTTCGACAAGTCCGCTCTTGACAATGGAGGAGAATTCATCTCCAAAGCCTTCCATAATTTTTCCTCACAGAAAGGTATAAGCCGTCAATTTTCCACACCTCACACTTCTCAACAGAATGGTGTGGTTGAACGCAAGAACAGGACTGTTCAAGAGATAGCCGGTACCATGCTTTCTTCTTCTGATCTTCCTCCCTCTTTCTGGGGAGAAGCTGTGAGCACTTCTGTTTACATCATCAACCGTTCTCCTACAAAGGCAGTTTCTCATATGACTCCAGAGGAGGCTTTTACTGGACAGAAACCTTCTGTCTCTCATTTCAGGGTTTTTGGTTGTGATGCCTATGTTCATAGCCCCGATTTTGACATATCCAAATTTAATCCTAATCTCTTTGATATGGAACTTCAACACCTTGCTGATTCTGTAGCACAATCTTTGACACGGGCACGGAGATTATAGCAACTTTGTCTTTCTTGTAACCTTGCCCTGATGAGTACACAGTGATACAATCATATGAGCCTACTATAGCTAAAAAGACTCTTGCTCTTCTGGAGTGGCGGGCAGCCATGGAGACCGATATTGATTCCATTGAGAGGAATCGTACATGAGAGCTCGTGGACCGGCCTTTGCATCGACAGGTCATTGGGGTAAAGTGGGTCTTTAAGACCAAGTTTCATGCTGATGGATCTATGGACAAACACAAAGCGAGATTGGTTGCGAAGGCATACTCTCAGATTGAGGGTATGGATTATGAGGAAACTTTTACTCCTATAGCGAGATACACCAGCCTCCGGACAGTTCTTGCTCTTTCTCCTCATGAGAACTGGTCGGTTTACCAAATGGATGTCAAGTTTGCCTTTCTTAATGGTGACTTACATGAGGAGGTGTATGTTGAACAACCTCAAGGTTTTCAGGTTCGTGGACATGAGGGCAAGTTGTACATATTACACAAAGTCCTTTATGGTTTGAAACAGGTACCCAAGGCGTGGTATGATAAGATTTATGGATTCTTTCTTTTCCTTGAATTTCAGAGATGCTTTGCAGACAGCGATCTCCATGTGTTTGCTCAGGATGCTTTGTTCCGCTTAATTGTCTTATATGTTGATGATTTATTGATCATTGGCTCACATCTTTCCAAGATTGAACAACTTCGGTAAGATTTAGCTCACCCCTTTGAGATGACTGGTTTAGGACTTCTCCACTTCTTTCTTGGGATGAAGAGCTATCAGTCTTCTGATGACGTGTTTCTTAACCAGTACATATATTTGCAGTAGCTCCTAGAGACATTTGGGATGATCTAGTGCCGTCCAATTTCTTGTCCAATGGATCCTAACTCCAAGCTCTCCCATGATGATGCCTCTCCCCTTTTCGTGGACAGTACACAGTACCGGAGGCTTGTTGGTTCTCTTATTTATTTGACTTACACCAGGCCCGACATTTCTTACAGTTTCAGTGTTCTTAGTCAGGTTTCTTCTGCTCCTCCGCTCTAAGGGTTCTCTGATACTTATCTGGTACCTTGGACTATGGTCTCTCTTTCAGAGGAGCAATTGTGCTTGTTGGATACTTTGATGCTGATTGGGTAGGTGATCAGGGTACTCGACGATCCACTTTTGGTTATTGCTTCACTCTTGGTTTTGATCTTATTTTTTGGAGATCCAAGAAGCTGAATACCTCTTCATAATCTTCTACCGAGACTGAGTACCATACTTATCTAGATACTTGCTGTGAGTTGTTATGGTTGTTCTAGATGTTGAGCAATCTCGATGTACTCTCGGATTCTTTGATCGGTATTCTTACAAATTGCCAGAGTCTCTTGGCGTTGGCTCGAACTTCATCTTTCCATGGCAGGACCAAACATATTGAGGTCCACTCTCACTTTATTCGTGAGTTGGTTGCCGATAGCATCATTACACTGGAGTATTGTCCTTCTCAGGACAACATTGCTGATCTCTTCACCAAATCTCTTCGTTGAGATACTATCGATCAGCATCTTACTCGTATGGGAGTCGGATCCTCGTGTTGGAGCTGAGAGGAGGTGTTGGACATGTCATCTTTACTCCATTTTCTCCCCTTTTTATCTAGATTGTTAGCGGACTATCTTAGCTCAGGTCTCTTTCACACATTTGCTCATCTTGCATGATGGGCAAGCATTATCGAGATGTGTTTCCAGAGGAGGCCACTCATCAAGTAACCTGAAGACTGGAGCTTATAACGTGCAGATCTTGTTGGACCCATGGAGGTTGAGTCTCTTGGAGGGGCTCAATATTTTCTTCTTCTTGTGGATGATTTCACTCGTAAAGTCTGGGTATGTTTTCTGGCTCGCAAGTCAAATGCTTTTGCTAGTTTCAAGACTTGGATTGCGATGGTGGAAAATCAGTCTAGGGATATAGTTTCTTTTCTCCGGACTGATAATGGTGGCGAGTTTATACCGTTTGATAACTTCCTTGCGTCGAAGGGCATTCACTGACATACCACAGTTCCTTACACTCCTTAGCAAAATGGAGTTGTGGAACGAAAGAACCGGATCGTAAAAGAGATGGCTTGTTCATGCAGGTCTTCCTCTTGCTTTTTGGGGTGAAGCTGTGGCTACCTTAGTTTATCTCATTAACCGCTCTCTCACAAAAGCGGTTGAGGGGATGACTCTGGAGGAGGCGTTCATTGGACAGAAGCCTTCTGTTTCTCATCTACGTGTTTTCGGTTGTGTTGCTTATGTGCATGCCCTAGATCAAAAGAGGACCACTCTCGCACCGAAGTCAAAAAGGTGATCTTCATAGGCTACAGTCTGAGATTCAAAGGGTACCGCTTCTGGGATCCAGAGGTTGATGACATTATCATTTCCTGGGATGCTCGGTTTGATGAAAGCTTGTTTGGCATTGACTCCTCTCCACCTAATGCATCTACAGATTTTCTGGATGATCCATTCCTGGCGGATGTTAGTGATCTTATACCTCTTCCACATCCAGCTTCTCCTCGTCCTCCTCCTCCTCCTGGTGCAACTCCGGTGCCAGGTGCTCCTTTACAGCCACCAATTCTTGTTGTACCAGCTTCTGCCACTCCGAGTCCCTCTACGAGTCTTGCTTCGACTCTTGGATTACCCTCACCAGTGCTTACTTCATCACCTCTTCGAGCAGCATCGGATGAGTCCTCTACTACAAGTGGATCTTCTTCCTCTTCACGCTTTGAGAGGAAGGTTGGCCTAGCTCGGTGGGTTCAACAACTCTTTAGAGATTTTGGTCTCAGTGTTGCACAACTCCATAACCAGATCTCTATCTTGGGGTTCCACATCTATCTCATCACACATTGAATTATGCTCTCATGAGTTCTCTCTAGGAGATTGATGAGCCTGAGAGTCCAGAGGAGGCTCTTTCACAGCCGCAGTGGTGGCAAGCCATGGAAGCAGAGATGTCCTCTATTGAGAGGAATCACACTTGGTCTTTGGTGCATTATCATTTTGTATGCGACTGGATCGAGCTGGGACTTCTTCGGCTGGCCTACTGTTCTACCAAGGAGAATGTGGTTGATCTCTTCACCAAACCACTTCCAAGAGCTACTTTGGAGGTGTTACTTTAGCGTGATGGTATTGGACCGCTCCTTTGGCGCTAAAGAGGAGGTGTTGGATTTTATATCATCTCTAGAGGGTCTAAGTTCACCTTTTTCATGCTTGTACTGGTCATTTTATGAGACCTTGCATGTGCATATTTCAGCAGATATTATTTGGGTTTTTTCTACCATTTTTAAGGCATTTTATAGCATTTTTATGCTGCATATTAGCTGTCGGCGTGCTACATAGCTGGCCGACCAGCTCATAGGAGGGGTATATAAGAATGTAGGATGCACACCCTTCCCCTTAGTTTTCATCTCATTCTTGCATATCTGCTGAAGGTCATTGCCTATAGCAACAGTCTCTTATGCTTGCATCTATGGGCTTCCCTAGTGCTCATTTTCAGCAATAATCAACTGTTTCCAGCCTTCTATAGTTTGTGCTTTGGGCCTACAACCTGTGATGCTCTTTCTTTCAAATTTCGCTGAATACTTGAACGATGGAATGATGACTGAAATGCTGCTTATATATGTTTCTATGCTGCTGGTCGGCTAGCATAAGCTGTCGGCCAGTAGCAAATGGACAAAAAATAGCATTAAATGCTATCAAAGATGCGCATGGAAAAAATGTTATTTTTCACTGCTGCCTGACTGCATGCTGAGCCATGCGCCAACTGAGAACTCCTTGTAGCTATGAAGCCTCAGATGTTGTCGGCTGAGTCCTAGTGCTAGCCAGGTGTTGCTACTGTTGTCGGCTGGCTCATAGGGTTGTAAACAACCCTCCAAGGCTGTTGACTGACGCTTGTGGCCATGGGCTGGCCCATAGGCATGCTTTATTATGCAATTAGTCCCTAAATGCTTACCGATGCATACCTAATACTAAGACTGACACTGCATGCACTATCTGATAAATTCTCCAAGTGGGTTAAGAGGAGTGACACATGCAGATTCTCTATGGCTGTGGAGATTGACCTACGTAGCTCGTGCCTGACATGTCCCGGACTTGGGGGGGGGGCATGGCATATGACAAAATATTCCTAAAAAAGTAAATCCTATTGATGAATGATGCATTGATGTAGAGTAGTGTGTCACATAGCACTCTAGTGCAGGGTGCATGTGACAATGCACAACGTCTTCTATGTCTCTTGGTGAAAGCCTTATATCAGAACTTTCAATGCAGAATGTTCTAGAAGAGCATCAGCTAGAAATGGTTGATGAAGCAGAAGTGATAGACCCCGAGCAGATCCTTCTACATCTTTGGAAGCATGGTTCCGGACGATGACTTCGCCAATATTATACCAAGTTCAAAGATCGAGGGACCTATGAAGTCGTTTGACTAGATGAAGAATTCTTCCTCGAGTATCCACAATTATTGGCAGACTACCTCGAAGCCATGAACTTGTTGCCAAGCTAAGTAGGAGGGCATGTCAGGTGCATCCATGCACTGTGGTACACGATGACACACTGGCTCATTGTCACAATCCTCTAGAGATCTGTGCCATACGAAACGATTTCCTGGAGCATGATGGATTCACTCATGTAAGAGTTGGTGACTTTAATGAGTGCTTAGAGTTGGAGACTCTTAAGTCAGTAAGAAGAGTTGGTGACTGTGACTATTGTAGTTCTGCATTCATGCAAGGGTTGGTGACCCGAGTGTCTGCATGAACTCATGAAAGAGTTGGTGACTCTGTTCAGTGAGTATGTTAACTCATGGAAGGGTTGGTGATCCTGGTGAGTTAGTGGGGCTCATGCAAGGGCAATGGCTCTAGTGAGTACAGCATTTGGATCCAGCATGGGTGGTGCGCATGGTCGCGACAGTTTGTGTACAAGATGGCAAGTTGGGAGATTTAATCCGAATCATCGTGCACAAGTATTTGCCTGTGAAGTGCACTTGCATGTGTGACTTGTTTTGTTTGCCTGGACATTGCATGGTATCTTGCTTGTGAATGTCTACGGGAATCGGGGACGCCTGGAGTGCGTGTGCATACTTGTTTGGGACTAAGGCGGTGAATTTTTTGTGTTTTGTAGGTGGTAAGTATGCACACTCAACCTTCTTTAATTATTATTTCTTTGTTTACTAAAGTCTATGTAGGTTCACATTCATTAAAGTTTGGGCGTACAAACTTATAACTTATAATAAGAGACTTCACATCGGGCTGGACTATTTTAATGAACTGGGACCAATTTCTAGGTTTGGGCACCCAAGTATGAACCAAAAACCCACGAGTTGCTAAAAGTGACCCTGGGGGCTATTTTTGCTAGACACGAGTTGCTTTTTTGGGTGCTTGGGGTGTGGAGCAAGGAAGGGCAGCCAAGAGAGCTGGACTACTACTTCTCTAGGGAACATTGGGCTGTTGAACAATAAGGAAGAGACGTGTGTGGCTGGCTGACTCCATCTACTGCTGCCAGACAATTGGGTGACTCATGGAATAGTGAATATTCAGGCTGGCCGACAATGTTTCCTCTTTTCTCTAGTGCTGGCCGGGATGTATACAGGCTACAGGGGCCAGTCGAGTTGCATAATTGCTCCCTAAAGCTGGTTGACTTCCTCTACTGCATCTCTATTGGCTGGCTGTACTGAATTACAGCAACTCTCAGCCATACTTCATGGGTTTCCTTGAGATAGAACAGACACAGGTTGTGCCAGGCTTCAACATAGCTTCATGAGATGCAAAACGATTGGTCTAAGTGCTGTTTTGGCTTGTTCGGAGCTGCTGAATTGCACAATCGTGTGGACAGTCGTGAAACTAAGGAACAATTGGTGGCTGTTAAGCCCAGGTTGGTGACCAAGGGGTTGGTTTCATTGGGTGACTGCTTTGGCCCTAGTTGGTGACCGAGGATCTGTTTTCTCTATTGGGCAGTTGGTGACTGCCTTGATATGGTTGGTGACCGAGAGCTCTGGTGCCATCAGAGGAGTGGAACTGTTGGGCACCCGCATCTTGTACAAGAGATTACTCTGTTGGTAATAAAGATACGGTGACGATACCTAAGGTGGGGGGGGGGGGGGACTGGCCCAACTTCACCCCCTAGTGCTGTGTCATGTGCAAGATTATCATATGTGATATGTACATGATGTATGTGACAGATGTGTTGATTCATGCTTATGTTGAGATGTATGCTGTGATTTGGGCCATTGGTTTTTTGTATTTCACGTGCCCGCTTGTGACACTCATCAACAGTGTAAGAATTATGTACAGTAGTAGTACCTTGATAGGATATTCTGTTGTATGCGGTGACCCCTTTGTGAGCCCCAGTTTGGGACATGGCTTGAGCTACATAGGTTAGTCTCCTAGCCATAGAGGTCTATCAGGTTAGTCCTCTTAACCCACTTTGGAGAATTCGCAAGTAGTCCTCATGTAGGTTAATGTAGATGTCAACCTTAGGAGTAGTATGCATGAGAGGCATGTTAGTTGCATCCATGTAGCAGGGGCCAGCCCTAAGGCCAGCCCAAGGAGGGACAACCTTGCTATGGGTATCAAATATCTTCGCATTCATCAGTAGGACCTAGTCGGCAGCAGTTGGCAACCTTTTGTGTGGTTTGGCAGTAGTCGGCCAGACCAGACAGCAATTGGCCAGGCCAGATTGTAGTCGGCCAGCAGCCAGAGAAAGCCCAAGACCCAGCCAGCATTTAATGTTGAATAAATCAGTCTTGGTAAGTAATAAACAGGCTGACAACATCATAAGCCAACCGACCAGCACCCATATGGACATATAAAAAGGCAAGTCATCCTCAATCCATAAATCATCAGATACAAATCAAGTTCTCAAGCAAATAGTCAAGCATGTGTGCTTAGGCCTTCAGCCTTTGCTACTTCCAGCATTCTTTGTGCTGTCAAGCCATAGGCATCAGAATCTCAGTCTCTTCAAGAGTTCACAGCACACCAGCCCTCAGTCTCAAGCCGGTGTATTCTCTTCGAAGATAGCTTCATAGTCGCCTACAGCTTATGAACAGTCTTGCCCAATGTTTGGTTGCTTTGTCCTTGCTTTTGGCAGTCAGTTAGTCAATTTGTTCGCTCAGTCTTGTGGACACAGTTTAGCTTGTATTCAGTTCTCTAGAAGAAATAAAACAAATACTCTTGCTTGCAGGAGGGGGGGGGGTAGTGGAGTGGGGGGCCTTCAACGGGTAATTTGGGACTCCATCTATTGGCGTCTCGACTACATTTTTTAGTTCATGTATGTTGTTTAAAGGATTGCTAAAGACTCACTAAACTCAGGTTCAAAGAAGGCCTCTTTGTTTCACACGGTCCTAGCTTGGCGTATGCTACATTTTTTTTTGACCCATACAAATATCACGCTCAAATAAGTGAATGCTACATTGCACACTTATCTTATCCACTTATAAGATTGTGTGTTACAACCCTTTTAGGGGCTGTTCCCCCCCCCCCCCCCCCCACACACACACACACGGGTTCAAACACTTGAGGGTCCAAATCCCAAGAAGCACGTCTGTGTATTTTATGGCCAGCCAGGGCAGCCAAAAGTGATGTTGTATTGTTGGGAGCAGGACCAAGACAGCGCTCAAGTGAGCTGATACCCAACTTGGACTGTTTGGCGGGGCTGCTTGATGCAGTCTTTTGGGGCTGGTGCCACTGGTGCTCCAGTTAGGGAGCACACAGTGAAGAAGAGTTTGCAGCCCTTTTGTGTTTCGGAAACCAGAAGCAAACGTTTGGCTATTTGTCCTCTCACTTGTGCAATAACAGCTTTTTTTTCTTCTTATTTTTAGAAGGGTGACATTTGCGTTCAATGTGGGCAAGCTTTTTTTCATAATTCGTTCGTTTTATCTAGTGTAATACTATTTATAAGACAGTTCACCATTGGATCATTTTACACAATTGATGTGTTTGTATTTACATTACATTGTTGAACAGTTCAGCAAAGAACATGGAAAAGAAGTTTCAGAGACAAAATTGAGGGTCATCTATGTCTCACCACCTCAGCCTCCTCCTCCTGTGCCTGAAGCAGCAGATGAGGGTATTTCACCTGGAAGTGTGTACAATGGTGATCATAGCTTTTATGATTCTGTAAGATGCAAACCTTATAAGATGTGTTCTCTTGCTTGAGAGTATGCTTTGCAGAGTTAGACTTTTGCCTAGCCTCCATAAACTCAGTTGACTTGTTCAAAATAATTGAAGAAAGGTAAGAGGCAAAAAGTTTTAATCCTCAAAGGCCTAATTTTGGCAGGGAAGAGATGAGGGTGATCTGAAGGCAAAGCTTGCAGAGGTCAGAGTTGCAAGATTTTACTTGAAATTGTGTCATAGCACTAACTTGTACGGCGTTTTGTTAAAATACCTTGTTTTTGGGTTTCTTTCTGGCAGACTCGAGCACAGGTTGCAAGATTGACCGAGGAGAAGAAAGCTGCTTTACAGAAGACTCAACAACTGCAGGAAGAAGTAGTAAGTGAATTTGGTGAATTTCAGATAGTTTGAAGAAGCATAGTAGTCTATGAGATGAGTAATATTGTTGATTTAATGTATACGAGGCAGAAGTGGAAAGTTTTCAACAAGCTATTTACATGGTGGAAGAGTCGTTTAATATTGTATGATAGAAGTGGATGGAGAACTAGAATTAGCTAACTATAAGTAACCACAAAGTATTGCATGGAAGGGTGCCACCTTGTTAGGTTTTCCCCTTTGCAGGGTTTGCCACTCCCTCCCTATGCAACATCCAACGAACTCCCAAATACACACAAACCAATCATAGAAGTGGCCAGCAGGCTACCTACCAACCATGGCTAAGCACCCCTAAGCTTGTAGCTAGACCAACACCAAGCCATGCTTGTTGCTCAAACTCCTGTACCCATACCACACCATCCAATGTATGGCAAAGCACGGCCTAGGCCTCACTTGCGTCTTGATTCCCAAGGAGTGGTGGATAGCTCACGAGGTCACTTATTTAGGCTTGATTTGTAATAAAAGCACACCTAATAATAAATAGGTATTTTCACAACTAGCCGATGCCAGAAATCATTTGTAACCTTAGGTGTCCCACCCATAGATGCAAGCCCAACCTCAGATATAACAGCCAGATTATGGTCTTTAGGGCCAGAAGACCCTCTGACTTCCCCCTAGGTTTGTTTGCCCCCCTGTCGTGGCTTTATTTGTGTAGTTTGTGAAGGTTTTTGCTATTGCACGTGTGATGGATTTTGCCGTCAATTTTGGTTCTTGCTCTTAAGGGCTAGAATTTGCTCTTTGAGCTTTCCAAAGGAAGGTCTCTTTGACAACTCAACAAGCCTAAGTTTGTGATATGTATGATGTCTACCCAAGGTGGTTTTAGCTGGGGATGGTTTTGAAATGTACCTTGCAGACCCTCTCTGTCATGTGCATCAGCAATGCCATGGACATTTCTAGGGCTAAATCCAGAAGGGGCAAGCAGATAAAGATTATGAACCAATAGAACCAGAAGGTAGGAGCTTCAGGTGACTCATCTGAGGTGGACATGGAGCAAAGCATGATCAGATGGCTGTCGGCTGCAGGACAGTGGATGCTGGCTGCCAGAGGAGCTGTCGGCTTACGTCAGCAGAGGGGTGGGCAGCATGCGCATCAAAGACAAGGACCAGCAGCAGTCGGGCAGGGCAAAAAGGGGATTGTTTGGACATGGAACTGGCCGACCAGCAGTCGGCCAGCATAAAGTGTCAAAAGTCCCATATAAATAGGGATCCTTGCTCCTTGGTTTATTCATTCTCTCCCACTAGGGGATTGGATCATTAGAGGTCCCATAGGGGACAGATTTTAGGGTTAGCTACCTTTTTATGAAGGCAGCCCATGGCTGCAAAGATATGTACCTTTTTGTACCATAGTATATACTGAATTTCCAGCACTTCACTCTCTCTCTCTCTACTCTCTCTCTACCTGCGTTTTTGCATCAGATGGTGCTTTTCTGCATCAGAAGGTTTTCAAGAGTGTTTAGGGCTGAAAGAAGACTACCCAGAGCTTCCGCGCGTTACATTGGTATCAGAGCATCAGGCTCAGCAAAGCTAAACGCTGAATCAGTCCCAGATGATGGTGTACAGGTCCAAGGTACAGGAAAGTACACGGATTCGAAGCCCAAGGCGGGAACACAGATCGGGAAGAACTCCCAGGAGGTTTGTTGGTGGTGTTCCACAGTGCCAGATGGGGATGGCAATTCCGTGAGCCAGATAGGTTCTAAGGGAACGGTCCCAAGGGAGGTTGATCCTCCAAGGGTGATGTGAGAGTGCCAGACTCAGTTCTAGGAACGAAGACCAAGACGGTGTTCAGAGCCGGGGCAGGAATGGATTGTGGACTAGAGGAAGAACCGATGCATAGATCTTCATCAGAGACAGAGTGGTTTGGAGAACAGAACGGATTTTCAGAGAAAAAGGTTTGCCAGGGATGGATGATGACAGAGGGACTTCAGGAACAGGATTGGGATGATGACAGTCATCCAAGAGCAGGTTGGATTCCCGTCATCAAGTTTAGCAGAGGGGGATGTCATGTGCATCAGCAATGCCATGGACATTTCTAGGGCTAAATCCAGAAGGGGCAAGCAGATAAAGATTATGAACCAATAGAACCAGAAGGTAGGAGCTTCAGGTGACTCATCTGAGGTGGACATGGAGCAAAGCATGATCAGATGGCTGTCGGCTGCAGGACAGTGGATGCTGGCTGCCAGAGGAGCTGTCGGCTTACGTCAGCAGAGGGGTGGGCAGCATGCGCATCAAAGACAAGGACCAGCAGCAGTCGGGCAGGGCAAAAAGGGGATTGTTTGGACATGGAACTGGCCGACCAGCAGTCGGCCAGCATAAAGTGTCAAAAGTCCCATATAAATAGGGATCCTTGCTCCTTGGTTTATTCATTCTCTCCCACTAGGGGATTGGATCATTAGAGGTCCCATAGGGGACAGATTTTAGGGTTAGCTACCTTTTTATGAAGGCAGCCCATGGCTGCAAAGATATGTACCTTTTTGTACCATAGTATATACTGAATTTCCAGCACTTCACTCTCTCTCTCTCTACTCTCTCTCTACCTGCGTTTTTGCATCAGATGGTGCTTTTCTGCATCAGAAGGTTTTCAAGAGTGTTTAGGGCTGAAAGAAGACTACCCAGAGCTTCCGCGCGTTACACTCTCTCACTTGTGTACTCCAGGGTTGTTCTAGTGTTCTGGAAGGGCATGGGGCAGGAAGGCATGGCTGAAGCGGATTAAGGGTAGAACTTTTAGAGTTTTGTAAGTTTGTTGATGTTGAGTGGTCTGGTGGCAAGTTGGGGAAGTTGCCTTTGGTTCTAGGTAAAGTAGTGGTCAGGTCAATGGTATTGTTTTTCCACAGTTGGCTAGGGATAGGAGTTGGTTGTGAATTAACTAGGTACTTGTTGAATAGCTTTCTTCTCTTGGTGAGAACAAGGGAAACAGGCTGTCCAGTGTCACTATCTCGGTAACAACTTACTTCTATTGAGGCCACCCCACCAGTAGGTGGCTGTAAGAAGTTTGGTGGCCTTGTTGATGCATGGATGAGCAGCAGAAGGCAGCTGTTCCTTTATCAAAAGGATGTCACCTGAAACACAAATGTGTTATGGCAATGGAAGGGTTATGCAACAAATATTGGTATTTTTGGAGGATAAGGTGAAAGTTACCTAAACTGTAAACATGACAAGAAAATCAGTTGCAATATTAGAACTCTTTCAGTTGCAATATTAGAACTCTTTCATCACTTTGTATGAAAGAGTTGTGTTAGTTACCACATTGTGCATGACTCGTGTAGAAGTTAAGGACAATTTGGAGCCTGCTCCAAGGCTTGATATGTGTTTCAAAAACGTTTCTTAAGTTTCTTAACTTTACGAAAATCTTACTCATAAAAATTAGTACATCAATGAAAGTAAAAACTCAAGTGCAACCTTTGTACATGCATAAATATATCCTTTTCTTTCCTAAATAGTAGACATGAGATGTCGATATTCCATACCGATAAAAAAATAGTGGTACTTTTGATGACGTTTATACCAAATTAAAGCATCATTAGATAGCATGCCTTAATAACAATAGTGCAGAACGTTCATTAATCATGCTTTATTTTTGCAAGATAAACACAAATTACAAGTCCAAAACTGATTTTCAATCTTTTAGAAACAAAAAAAAGTTATGAGAATAATTATTGACAAAGCTAATTTTCAATCCCATAATTTTGGAACCGGCTTTGGGAGAGTTTGCAGCCCAGAGTCACTCTTTTCCTTTGGCAGTTGGTTCACAGGAGCCTTGCGGGTTGATACTTGGTTGGCGATTGTTGGCTTCTCGCTGTAGGGTGTAGATTTCACCAGGACTTCTACACCATTGCCTTTGGGATTGCCTAGGCGGATTCTCAACTTTTCATAGCAGATTGATCATTGCGGGCTTCTCGAGCAGTCATTTGGGGGCCATTGTGTGGGCCATGGAGGCAAGTCTGGCTCTTCTCTATCGGGAGGATGGTGACGGCATCACACTCCAGCTTACATGCTTTAGGATTAAATCAACACTGCATCTATGGCCCAGGTGTCCCCTTGGACGCCTGACACTAATACAGACCCAAGATGGGAGATCATTAGTAGCATCACGGCCTAGCACATTTGTGGCGTGCATGTTGCAACGAGGCCAATGAGGGCCCTCTCAGCCGCCTTGCAGACTTGGAGTAGTGGTCCCTTCCTCACTCACAAAGACAACGATATTACTTGGCCCTACATGCCAGTGTGGCTTTTCTTCCCTCCCCCCTAGGATGTCGTCTCCCTCCAAGAGCAGCTAGCCATGGAGGGAGCGTCTTTTTTTTTGAGCACTTTACCTCAGTAGAGGGTTGTAGTCCACCAAAGGCATGTACTTGGTGTAAGAAGTCAATCTAATCAAGCCAACATTGAGTCATGCAATTCTCTCTCTCTCTCTCTCTCTCTATATATATATATATATATATATATATATATATATATCGTATTTGTTCCTCGCTGTCTGCACAGCAACTCTCTATTGTATTTGTTCCTCGCTGTCTGCACAGCAACCCACCATGTAAGATCAAACATGATATCAGAGTCACGTATGCTAGTCGTATATGCTGCTTGTGCACCATGATCGACTCCTTGCAGCTGTGCACCATTGTCTCTGGTGAGTCTCTAGTGCCCCCAACCAATCTGGTGCCTTGCTACGCCATCTCCGCATGGTGCTCCTTCACCCGCTTGTAAGCACAGTCGCTAGTTGTGCACAGGTCGAGATCCCTGCTGGCGGTAGTTCCTGCTAGCGATCGCCTGCTGCCTTGCTCTCCCCAGTGCCGCCTCTCCTGTAGCCCCTTGTCACGTGCATCCCGCACTTGGATGCCACGTAGACATATCTGTACAGAAGGTGCAGGACTTGGGATGGTGAACTGGTCCCATGTGAGCCCAATCCGGGACGAGTCAGCAAGGGATCCATCTCAGTCGTCTGAGGTCAGGTGTGCATTGTCCTGCACATGAGTCCAAGGTTAGGTGTGCACTGTCCTGCACATGAAACAGTGCCTCCCTCTGGAATGATGTCAGTGATTCTGTGTATCTGGTATGGTACCGGATGCCAGATCACTGTGTAGTTAGTTAGAGTTTGCTTTTAGAACAAGGGGCCAGCCCATAGGGCTACCCCAAGTCTTAATGTGGGCATGGGGATGGTGTGAAACCACCCCCATGAGGGCCAGGAAGGCCCTGGCTGAACCCACCAGCCATGGAGGGGCTGTAGGACAGCCCTAGGGGCAGGCTAAAGGCAGACATGCAGGAGATGCAACCTTTGTATGGCTGTAGGGCAGGTATGGGGCAGCCCATACAGGCTGCCCAGCCCTCAGAATGTTTGCAAAAGCATTGTCCAGCCATGTAGAAGCATGCGCATAATGCCCAGCCAAAAAGGGAAAGAAGCGCTGGAATTTATGTGATTTTTTCAGCATTAAATGCTGATATACTTAGTCGTGGGTCATTTAATGCTGGCCGCCTGGACTTCAGCTGGCCGACTGCTCTAGGTGGAGTAGTATAAATAGGAGAGTCCATAATCCCATTAGTTCATCTCATTTCTCACCAAGAGCTCAAGCATAAAAGGGGCTAGACAAGCCAAGAAGGTGCTAAGCAAAGGGGTGAAGGACTGCAGGTCAAGGGCAGGGAATTCCCAGCCAAGGAAAGTCAAGATTTTTGTATTTTCTTTTCAGATTTACATCATTCTAATAAAGCAAATACACCATCCGTGGTGGGGGCCCTACAGAGGGTATTTGGGACCCAATACTGTGTCCTCTCTCTCTCTCTCTCTCTCTCTCTCTCTCTCTCTCTCTCTTTCTCTTTTCTGCACACCTTCATTCAGTTTGTGCGTTAATTCCGTCGCGAAAGGAGTGCTGATTTTATGAGCATTGAAGTTACCGATTCTTCTCCGAAGCTCCCGCATGTTACAGTGGTATCAAAGCCTACTTCAAGTGCAAAGATTCAGCAAAGAAACTAGAATTTTTTCTCGCTCGTGTGGTTGGTTTTTAGATGTCGGTGGACTACCCCTTTCGGAGTGACCCCTGTCCCTCGAAGGACGGTTGGTTTCAGCCTCCGGAAGCCTCTTCCCGTCTCCCACACAGATACTGGATGGTCAGATTGCGTTCCGGAAAGGAAGTGCATTTTTCTGCTATGGCGAGCTTCGACGACGAGAGAGACCAAGAACCATGGGACCAGAGTGCACCAGGCAGCCCAGCTAGGGCACCAGGCTTGAGTGTTACAGATATGTTCCAGCAGATGATGCGAGCAATCGGGCAGACCATACAACCAAGTTGGACGAGCAGAAGGCGCAGATCTTGGCTCTGGAAGAGCGTACCCGTTCTCCAGCGTCGCGTTTTCCATCTCCTCCTCCCTCTCCTTCCGTATCCTAGATTCCAGATCCTCGACACAGGGACTCTTTTGCGGAGTCACGACTGCAGCCGAGCTCTTTGCTTGAGTTGCAGATGCGTGCATTGGAGATCTGACAACATGAAGACGAAGCCATGCAACGCGTGGAGCATGAGCGTTACCTAGTAGCTTTGGATGCTAGATTGACACCGGCGGCGCTCTCGAATCATTTTCTCGAGAAAATGAACTTTAGTAAGTATAATGGTAAACTCGATCCCACAACTCTCTATTCATGGTTACATCAGTTTGAAGCTTACTTTACCGCAGTTAGAAAAACGGATACTGATAGAGTGATCTTAGCCAGTTGGTAAGGTGAGGCCATTCCTTGGTGGACTCAGTGGGCTCATGCTCACACCAGATTAGGTATGGCAGCTTATATGTGGGACGAGTTTGTCCGCGACCTTAAGCAGCGGTTTCTACTGCCCCACTACCTTGAGCGTCTCGAAGACGAGTTCAGGGGAGCGCGTCAGAACGCGCAACCAGTCCTTCAGTTTGCCAATAGAATTTCGACCTCATGTTTGCAATTAGGCTTATGTGATTCGGACAAGAAAGGACAGTTTTTGTATGGCCTTGACACGCAAATCCAATGGGAGGTGCGTATGTTTAGGCCTGCCACCTTTGAAGACGCACTCTCGCTTGCGCAGTGTAGAAATGAAACATAATGGTGGAAAGCCCAAGACTTCCCAGTCGGCTTCTCCCAAGGCTACTGCCTCGGGGGGCAAAGGCCAAAACGAGACGGGGTCTTCCCCAGGACAGAGCCCGGTAGCCTTTGGCTCCAAGAACTCGAACAATACGTCTAAGCTTACTCCAGACCAGAAAGCAGAGGTAGGCAAGACAGGTGGCAAGTTGAGTGCTGAGGAGCTTTCTTAGTACAAGAAGGAGGGTAGATGTTTCGGGATTGTCCTAAGAAGCCTCCAAAGCCCGCCGTCGCTGCCTCCACAGCTTCCGTGGTGAGCTCAGCTCCCACATAGACCCCAGCGGCTAATCCTAGTTCTTCAAACCCCGGTGCTTCAGTTGGAGCAATTATTAGCCGGGAGCTCGAAGATAAGCAGAAGGGCGCCCATGACGAGGAGTATGAGCGCAATGAATTGCTCAAGTCCTTTGGCTACATAGGTGGCCAGAGAGTCGTTGTCTTGTTTGACAACGACAGCATGGAGGATGTGGTCACGGAACAGCCGTTAGGCGTGCTTGTTTTGACCTGACTTCGGTGGACAAACAGGTTGAGGGTTTTAGCACATGCATGACAATGAGCGTCAAGTATGAAGCTCTAGGTGCTAAGTTAGTTATTCAGGGCATAGAATTTGTGCGTGATTTTATGGTTGCCTCTCTTGTAGGAGCAGACATAATTTTGGGTATTCAGTGGTTTCACAAGTTTCTTCGTGATGTTAAGTGGGACAAGCACACGTTCCAGATCAATCGGAATGTGTCAAACGCCCCGGTGACCATTAAGTGTGAGCTAGGAATTCCGAACTTTTCGCTCGTAAGCCACTTAGAGGCTAACCGAGCAGTCAGGAAAGGCGCACAGTGTTCGATGATTTACATCGAGACAGCCCTGACGGTGGCCAATGCTTTCGAGAAGTACTTGGCTCTCCATGAAAAGTTCTAGAAGATTTTTCTTGGGGATAGCCTCCCTCCCCAGCTCCCCCCGTCCAGATCGGAGGACCACAAGATTGACCTCCTTCCAGGCTCGGAATCCCCGAGCAAGTTTCCGTATCGCCTTTCTAAGGCAATGGAATCGGAGAGTTGGACCGCCAACTCCAAGAATTGTTGCAATCTGGCTTCATCCGCCCCAGCGTGTCGCCATTTGTAGCACCGATCTTATTTGTCAAGAAGAAAGATGGGTCTTCCCGTTTGTGTGTCGATTATCGTGCACTCAACAAGCTGACTATCAAGAGCAAATTCTCGATGTCTTGAATTGATTATATTCTCGAGAGGCTGAATGGAGCAAAGGTGTTCTCGAAACTTGATTTAAAGAGTGGATACCACCAGGTGCGGATTGTGGAGGGGGAGATCCCCAAGACAGCCTTCTGTACGGAAGGGGCCCACTATGAATTTGTGGTCATGCCATTTGGCTTGACGAACGTCCCAGCTACATTTAACCGCATGATGATGCGTGTTTTCCGGGATTTGATTGGAAAGTGTGTTTTCATATTTCTGGACGACATACTGGTATTTTCAGCTACGGTTGAGCAGCATGACATTGATGTGGAGAAAGTCCTTAAGTTGCTGGAAAGCAACGAGCTCTACGTCTATGAAAAGAAGTCGGAATTTTATCTGTTCCAGGTGCATTACTTGGGATACATAATTAGTGCAAAAGGCATTCGACTTGATCTGGCTTAAGTAGATGAGATTGTCAATTGGGAAGTACCTCAGACAACCTACGACATCGGATCATTTGTGGGGATATGCTAGGCATACTCCACACATCGACAAGTTTTCTGATCTCTCGGCAGATCTCACTGATCTGCTAAAGGGAGTGAAGACAAGAAGGCAAAAGATTCGAATGACTCCACGAGCGTTGGCACTTGCCTTCTGGAACGAACCATTTCAGGTGATCACCGATGTGAGTAACATCGCATTACATGTCTCGTAAGTTACTTACTGCCCGCAGAGAGAAACTACTCAGTCTATGATCGTGAACCCCTAGCAGTTATACAGGCCTTGAAACATTGGAAACACTTTCTGTATGGCTGTGGCTTTGAGGTTCGCACTGACCATCAGGCATTACGGTGGATTCAGACAATGCCAAGTGCACAGTGGAGTGATCGACAATACCGTTGGAGTCAGATATTCCAGCAATTTGGTGGTATGATTGAGTACCTTCCAAGAAAGGCCAATCCGGTGGCCGATGCTTTGAGTAGGAAGGGGTAGGTGACTATGATTCAAACCACTAGACTCGATCTTGTTGGTATAGGACTAGATGACATGAAGCACATGTATGCGGATTCCGAGGAATTCGGTACACTGTGGGAACAGACATTGGATGCCACAGGACCATGCCACTTTCTGATACGCGATGGTTGGCTTTTCTACAAAGGCCGACTGTGTGTCATGAAGTCGTTCAGGGAAGCTCTTCTCCATGATGTCCATATCGCCATTACAGGTGGTCATAGGGGCATGAATTCGACTTTGGAGAAATTGGAACGGCAATATTATTGGCCAAAGATGAGGCGAGATGTGTTTACATATGTACAACGTTGTGATATTTGTCAAAAGGTGAAAGCTCCTTGTGGAAAGAAGATAGGGTTGTTACAACCCTTGTCAATTCTTGAGGGTCCTTTCGAAGATATTTCAATGGACTTTGTCACGAATCTGCCCCCTAGTCCAAGTAAGCGTAATACGCAGTGCTTAACTATCGTTGATAGATTTAGCAAATTTGTTATGCTTATTCCTTGCAGGGCCAATGTGACCGTCGAGGATGTTGCCCAATTGTTCATTCGGCATTGGTACCCGATTGGCGGGATTCCTAGGACCATAGTGTCAGACCGCGATGCCAAGTTTACCAGTCATTTTTGGAGGGCATGTTTGATAACTTTGGTACTAAATTGAATTTTTTCAGTGCATTCCACCCACAGACGGACGGCCAGACAGAGATATACAACCAGTTGGCCTTTGATGTGCTGAAGTGTTATGTCCACGATCAGCAAGGTAAGTGGGAATCATATTTGCCTTTAGTTCAAGCTGTTTTGAATGATTCTTTTTCTTTAGCTATTGGCAGGACTCCATATGAGGCAGCATTTGGAAGACCTTTCCAGTCATTGTTGACTAGGACCTCATCTTTAGTACCTGAAGCGAACAGAGCGACGGAGTCTTACCAGGAGATTTTAGAGTTAGTAAAAGACAGATTGACTAAAGCGTAAGAGGCCTACACTCGACAGGCCAATAAAGACCGAAGGGATATGAAGTTTTCGGAAGGGGATTGGGTTTATCTTCGGATTATGAAGCAAAGATTGAAACAGGTGAGCAAGCGATGTTCAAAGTTGTCTTTCAGGAGCTTCGGACCTTTTCTCATCAGGAAAAAGATTAATGAGGTGTCTATGCAGTTAAAGCTACCTCTGAGTTGAACTATGCACGATGTGTTTCATGTCAGTTGGTTAAAGCCATATGCAGGTCCTATTCCTTTAGAAGTCAAAGACGAAGCGGAACGAGATATTGTTGATGAAGCAGAAGTTATGGTTCCAGAACAGATCCTTCTGCACCGTTTCAAGCATGGCTCAGGCCGAAGACTACGACAGTTCCTCACGAAGTTTCAAGACCAAGGGACCCATGAAGCGGTATGGCTTGACAAAGAGTTTTTCGAAGACTATCCGGCGTTATTGACGGATTATTTGGAGGCTATGCAGCTTCCGTCAAGTCAAGCAGAAGGGGATGTCACGTGCATCTTGCACTTGGATGCCACGTAGACATATCTGTACAGAAGGTGCAGGACCTGGGATGGTGAACTGGTTCCATGTGAGCCCAGTCCTGGATGAGTCAGCCAGGGATCCATCTCAGTTGTCCGAGGTCAGGTGTGCATTGTCCTGCACATGAGTCCAAGGTCAGGTGTGCACTGCCTTGCACATGAAACAGTGCCAGTCCGCGTTGTGAGTCTCCCTCTGGAATGATGTAAGTGATTATGTGTATCTGGTATGGTACCGGATGCCAGATCATTGTGTAGTTAGTTAGAGTTTGCTTTTAGAACAAGGGGCCAGCCCATAGGGCTACCCCAAGTCTTAGTGTGGGCATGGGGATGGTGTGAAACCTCCCCCATGAGGGCCAGGAAGGCCCTGGCGGAACCCACCAGCCATGGAGGGGTTGTAGGACAGCCCTAGGGGCAGGCTAAAGGCAGACATGTAGGAGATGCAGCCTTTGTATGCCTATAGGGCAGGTACGGGGCAGCCCATACAGGCTGCCCAGCCCTCAGAATGTTTGCAAAAGCATTGTCCAGCCATGTAGAAGCATGCGCATAATGCCCAGCCAAAAAGGGAAAGAAGCGCTGGAATTTATGTGATTTTTTCAGCATTAAATGCTGAAATACTCAGTCGTGGGACATTTAATGCTGGCCGCCTGGACTTCAGCTGGCCGACTGCTCTAGGTGGAGTAGTATAAATAGGAGAGTCCATAATCCCATTAGTTCATCTCATTTCTCACCAAGAGCTCAAGCATAAAAGGGGCTCGACAAGCCAAGAAGGTGCTAAGCAAAGGGGTGAAGGATTGCAGGTCAAGGGCAGGGAATTCCCAGCCAAGGAAGGTCAAGATTTTTGTATTTTCTTTTCAGATTTACATCATTCTAATAAAGCAAATACACCATCCGTGGTGGGGGCCCTACAGAGGGTATTTGGGACCCAATACTGTGTCCTCTCTCTCTCTCTCTCTCTCTCTCTCTCTCTCTCTCTCTCTCTCTCTCTTTTCTGCACACTTTCATGCAGTTTGTGCGTTAATTCCGTCGCGAAAGGAGTGCTGATTTTATGAGCATTGAAGTTACCGATTCTTCTCTGAAGCTTCCGCATGTTACACCCCTTTGTCCACGCCTTGTGCCTGCTTGCAGCTAGCCTCTGCCTCGGCTCTAGGATCGCCGTTGCTGCTCCGCCCGCCGGCCAGCTGGTCTGCCAGTACGCCGTCTGTACAACCCAGTTGGGTGCCTTCTCCTCGTGCTCCGACGTTGAGAAAGCTGTTGCTGTCATTAGTATTGGAGTTGACGCAAGTGCTACAATCATGGAATTCAATATTTGTTTTGGCTTCCCACAAATCAAGTGACATATGTCTTCAACATTTATAATATTCAAGTAAATTATCATGGAGACCAATAGAGCTGGCATGGCGATTGAAAAATTCAATGGGAGCAACTTCCCAACATGGGAGTTCAATATTTGTTTGGGGCTTCCCACAGATCACGTGACATATGTCTAGTTACCGCCTTCAGCATTTATAATATTCAAGGATCATGGAGACCAATAGAGACAACATGGTGATTGAAAAATTCAATGGGAGCTACTTCCCAACATGGCAAATAAAGATGCGTCTCTTGATGATGAGAGATGGCATTTGGAATGTGGTCAATGACACGGACCTCAAACCAAGCAATGGAGTGGAAAAGATTTGCACATGGAATGATCGTAATGACAAGTCCATGGTGCTCATCGGGCTTGGGTTGTTCGACAACCTGATTGATCACGTGGACTTCACCAAAAGCTCAAAGGAGGTATGGGACAAGTTGGAAAACTTCTTTGGTCATAAAATCATAAACTCCAAAGTCTTAAGCAAAAATTCTTCCGCTTAAAAATGAATGAAAGAGAAACCTTGGGAGAACATTTTAGCAACCTAGGCTACATAATACAACTCTCTGGCTTGGGAGTTGTGGTGGATGAGGATGACAAGAAAGAAAGCTGTGCTTTTCTTTCTCCTCATCCACAACAACTCTCTGGCTTGGGAGTTGTTGTGGATGAGGATGACAAGTATAGAAGAGGTTTCAAAATTTTCTAAAACCTTGAATGTACTAAGGGTAGCTCGGGAAATGACCTATGGTGAGATGATTGCAGTTCTCATAGACGAAGGGGAAAAAGAAAACAACTATGAGATGCAACCTAGGACACATAGAGGACATATGCTTCAAGAAGATGGCCAAGGAGCAAGAGAAGGTACATGCAAACATGGTGGCACAAGATGAAGAAGTCGTCCAAGAAGCAGAAGCCTTAGGAATGGAACATGCAGCTATTGTCATGGATAATCTTCTTCTAAAAGAGGAAGATTACGATTGGGCTTTCTAAAAGCTAATATGTGTGAGTCATTGGAACTCTCCCTGGGTGGTTCCCCAAATTGATTGTAATAAATGTTGTGTGTGTCGGTCTTTCCTTCTATGTGTGTAATAACCCTTGAATCTTATAAAAGGCTTGAATTTTCTACACAACCCTGTTTAGGTCAAGGGGTGGTCATCCTGACAAACGGATGTAGGCTGTCATTTGTTATATCAGGCCTGACATGAGAGTTCAGGTGCTGGTGCGATTGTCTCTCCATTGAGCACATGGTGCAGTCTAGAGTCCAAACCACGATGACTATTGAAGGTTTTTCAAGCATCTCCACCTTTGCTCCATAGGGCGGTTTGTTAGGATTCAGAGCGTAATGTGTGAATAGCCCCTAAAAGGGTTTTAAAGGGTTGTGTATATGTGTAAACTTATTCATGTATATGTGTGTACACGTGCAAAAGTGTGAATGCAACACAGGAGCTTAATGGGGCAGGGTCTCATTGCACAACATTCCAACCTCCTGAGCCCCATGCTTACTGCTTTGTCTCTAAATTAAGGAATTTGGTTATGCTTTTGTATGCTTGCTTGCTGCAGTTCAGCTGATGGTACTGTATTGTATTTACAACACAATCAAAGCTCGATAATCTGTCTTTTTTTGGGGTCATTCTTTTAATCAGGTTGTTTTGGGTGAAATCACAGACATCAATAGCATTAAAGACTGGAGGGAGCTATCAGACAGCATTGCAGCCCAGCACAGCATCAGGCTTCTCTTTCTTGTTTGTTTTGGCAGTTGGGTTGTTGGGGATTATAGTGGGCTACTTTCTGCGTGCTTAGGCATAGACATCATGGGTTTTTCAAATAGCTATTACTACTACGCACACTGGGGTTTTTCTGCTGCAGCAGTTTGGATCTAGTCAGATGAGCTGACTCGTTAGTTTTGGGTGTTTCTTGTCTTGTAGATGGACAGGGGTCTTTCAAGTAGTGGAGTCTGTTTATTGAGACCAGTGTTAATGGACAGGCTGAAGTGCTGTTGTAATCTGTACTCCAATCATAAAATGAAGAAGTGAAGAGGGTGAGGCAAGGACAGCATCTTATGTGTGATTTGTATAAGGGAAGAGGATAGCTGCTTCTCGTGTGGGAAGTGGTGCAATTGCCCAACCAAGTACTTGTGTGTGTGTGTGTGTGTGTGTGTGTGTGTGTTTAGTGCTAGCCTTCATGATGGTTGAGTCTGCCCTTTACCTCTGCAGAAGGTGATGAAAACTCAGTTCAATGTTTTATGTATATGAAGAATTGTGTACTAAGGTTGCTATCTGTTTGCACAAATTGGCACCTACACTTGGGTGCTGATGATGTTAGGGGGGGTGTGATACAAGTAGTTTATGCTATGCATGATGGAGTTGATTTGAAACTGTCGTTGAGTCAAGATCACATTTGGTTTTTGTTAAGTTTGGGAAATAACCTAAACTTTACATTGGTGTATAACTTAATCTAGTCTTTTCTTAATATTGTTTAAAGTATACTCCTCCAAGATCGCTTGTTAAAAAGTAAGAAGGATATCATAAACATTGACTTAAAAAAGTTATAACAATCTGGTTGCACAGTGTAAGCAAGTGCGAGTCAAGTTAATGGTACGAGTTGAAGCTTCTTATAGAAGGGTTTGGTGAAGGTTGCGAAGAGGTGGTGTCATGGGTGCCTTGATGTCTGCTTGCATCTTGCTGCTTAGATTTGGCGACCTTGAAAGATTTTTTAGTTGCGCACCACGTAAGAAGACTTTGACATATGCACATGGAGCGCTTTATTAATGAGCATAAGTAGAGATGACCTTATGGTTGATTCTTGATTTACTATTGTGATTTCCGTCTAAGCTCAAGATCACATGGTCACGTGTGTGACTTTCACCAAAGCTGGTAAGTCTAATGTAAGACTTCTTTCACAAGTATTTATATATCTTGCACAAAGAATGAGATCCTCAAAATGTTGAACGGACACCACAAAGCATATGTAAGAAGACTTTCACTGTATGCACATTGAGTGCTCTATTAACACTAGTTTTGTAATTGGACACTTAAGTGTCCTGAAAAGTTCTTGAATTTTTGTGGGCAATCTATTAAGAGTTTTGAAATGCTTAACATCCACAGATGTTCCTCAAGACCCAAAAAATCCTTGAGATTTTTTAAATTGCACTTTTCTTAGCTTTTGCAAGGTAATATTTTAATTTTCTTAGACACATGCTGATAAAATGCATGATTTTTTGCTGTTTTCAAAAAATAGTAGTAATTTGGACATAACTTTTAGAAGGGACATAGTTTGATCATGAAACTTGGCTTGATGGAAAGCCCATGATGTAAACTAAATCCTGGAATCATCAAACGACAACTATTGGATAAATTTCTGACTCGCTAATATTGAAATGACGTTTTTTATACTGGTGGAGCATGAATTTTTCTCCTTCCATATGCAAGCTAATAATTTAAAACTTGAGGTGCACCCATGTTATATAGGGTAAATACTACTTTGTTTTGAATTTTCTACAACTTTAAAGCCACTTTTTGGGCCTCTTCTCATACATGGCCTTTTGCGCAACCTGTTTTTAATACATAAAATGTCTAATTATGAGCCTAATTTTGATTTTCATCAAAGGGGAAAGCTGTGTAAGTGCATTATTTGTTGTAACTATAGGTGTAGAGTACTTGTGCAAGCATAGTTATGATTAGTTTTTGATAAAAGATGATCAAATTTTGTATTTTTATTTTTTACAGTTTTTTTAGAACTAGGCGATAAGAACCTACTTAAGTGGAGGCTAAGTTAGTGTCATACACATCAAATTATGGCTTATTTATCTCATCTCAAGCATGAAAACCAATAATCAATATTCTCATTGATAGGGCTACATTATTTTTTAGTGGCGTGATTGAGTTTTGATAATACCCGTTACTTTTGCTGATTTTATTTTTGGAAAAAATTCTAGGAAAGGAAAATGATTTTTTTGGTGAACTTGTACCTCCTTGGACTGATGTATGCTATCAAAATATCTTGGAAAAAATGCTATTGATATCATTGGATTTTTTTTTGAGAGAATGATGCTTGCATATTTGAAAAAATCCTGAAAAATGTTCATTTTCAAGACATATGCTACTTTGTTGCTTATGTATTTTCAAATAAAAAGGCATTTTATATGTTTAGCATTTTTTACATAAGCATAGGGTTATGCTCTACATGCCCTATGAAGAATTTTGGTTTTTAAAGCCTACATTAGGAGTTTGATTTTTTTTCGCAACCCTCAAAAAAGGACACTTAAGTGTCCTGTTTTAGTACCAAACTAGTGTTAAATAAATTGTGTGGTGGTCTATTTTGGTTGTTTTATTATTGAGAGAGCACAAGAGGAGATGGCCTCATAGTTGATTCTTAATTTCTCTCCCTAAGATTAAGATCGCAGGGCTGCCTGGGTGACCTTCACCAAAGGTATGTTAATTTTAGACCTAACTCCACAAATATTGCACAAACAATGAGGTCGTCAAAATGTTGAATGGTCACCACAAAATACGGGAGTTGTTTTATTGACAGTTTCGTATTAGAGAGTGTGGTGGCTTTTTTTTGTACGCACACAAGTGTCTATTTAAAAATGTAAGGGTATTGTATGAAGGCCAATTGAGGAGTTACTACAAAATTGAGCATGTTGGGATTTAGGTTTCATCCAAAAAATAGATCCTTCTACTAGTAAAAAAAAAAATGAGACTTGCCTAGTACAAACATTGATACAACAATAAAAGAAACAAATTGTAGGAAAACACTTTCTCCATGTTTGGCTGCTCTTGGAGGAAGGTTACATTGACAATCTAGAGGTAGATGGCCACACTGAAGGTTACATTGACAATCCAGAAGTAGATGGCCACACTAGGGTAATCCAGAGGTTGATAGCCACACTAGGGGTCCAATAGACAGATGATCAACCAATGTCTAGGGCTATACCTTGCGTATATTAGCATAGTGATTTCATGAAATTTGATGTCGTTAAGGAGGGGCATTACCCTTCTCAAATGCCTTTGTTGACTTACGCCTGCTAGTGTGTCTAACCACCCTAGGATTTTGCCTCTCGAAACCCTTGATGAAGGTTCCGTATGTTGCTAGCATGCATACTTGACCATGGGCTAGGCTTCTTGGGGAGTCAAGGTGAATAGTTTGATAAAGGCATGGTTGTGAATTTGTGGAAGGTTGTGTCCACTGCTGTATAAGCTAGGTGGCCTCTCTAGCTCGATGGACTTGGTGTTGTCAAGTGTTGGGCCTAGGGGTAAGGTGGATTGAATGGGTGGGGTGGTCCAAGATGAGGGATGGAAGGTTTGTACTAATTATAGGAAGGTCCAGGCGCGATAAGGTTTGTGAAAGAGCAATGTTTGTGTGTCTATTACATGTAGAGCTTGTGGATATTGCAAGTGACGTGGATGGGTGTTGGGAAAAAAAGATAGGCTTGCACAGAAGCTTTGTCCAGTGAAAACTCCAACACATTGCTTTCTTTGACACTTCATTGTTTGCTTTCTTCAACTCTTACACATGGTTTGAGATAGGAAATTGTTAAGGCTGGTAAATAAAGCGAGCTTGTGGATATTGCAAGTGACGTGCATGGGTGTTGGGAAAAAAAGATAGGCTTGCACAGAAGCTTTGTCCAGTGAAAACTCCAACACATTGCTTTCTTCAACACTTCATTGTTTGCTTTCTTCAACTCTTACACATGGTTTGAGATAGGAAATTGTTAAGGCTGGTAAATAAAGCGGGTGTGACTAAGGTTGGGGTGTCCCTGAGAATGAAAGAATTGAGGACACTCGGTTTGGTAGGGATAGTGGTGGTAAGCCACAAATAATGGGTGCCTTGGTAGACATTGTCGAATGGTCTCAGGCGATTCTTGAGCTGCTTTGTGAATAGTTGTCACTTTCTCAAAGCATGTGAATGTCGACGAAAAGAAGGGAAGCACTATGAAGAGTTTGCAGCTTGGGGGTGAAATTTTGGAGTGCTAGACGCTATCGACTTTGGCATGCGGTGTTGCTTTGACCTTTTGGGTAGCTGTACTCCACTTGTTTATTAGCACAGATATAGGCAAGTTTGGTGTTTGGGAGGGAGATGTAGAGCACACTTGGAGTCACCGCTCGTGTGGAGATGGTCGTTTGGGTGCATGGATCCGACAGCTCCATAGGCCATGATTGGGATCTCCCCTTGATTGGGCAAGATGGAGGATTCACTGGTGGCATCCTCAAAAAGTCCAAGCATGTTGGGCGTGTTCAGAAGGCTAGAAGTCCTTGTGAGTGTGCAGATGTTGGAATGTACTGCATGCATGGATGGAAAGAGGGCTAGACCAAGCAAGAATGAGACACAATGAAAAGGACGAATCAAGACAATTGGACCCTAAGCAAACATGTAAAGTGTGTGCATGGAGCATGGAGGTGTGAGTGAGACCATGAGGTTGAATACGCATCAAAAACTTGCCAAGGTTTGGTTGTAAGTGGAAGCAGGTTTGGGTTTGGCCTTAGTGGGATTTGTTATGAGACGCGTGGCGCGTGGGTGGTGTGGCAATTGGGCTATTTGCATGATGTCCTTGCAGACAATCTTAGTTGTACTAGCTCAACCCTATGCGCGGAGCCAAAGTAAGTAGTAAAAGGAGGGTAAGAAGTGATTTACTTGCACTTATTGATTTGTTAGAAAGAACATGGATGTCGGTGTTGGATTGATTGTCACTTTTGCTGGATTGCTGGTAGTGATCGTGTGTAGTCTTAATTGCGTCGCAGGGCGGTATGTAGCTTTGCCAGCCAGAGAGAAAATAGCTCAACCCTCTGCAGGGAGCCAAAGTAAGTAGTAAAAGGAGGGTACTTACTGATTTGTTAGGAAGAACATGGATGTCGGTGTTGCATTGATTGTCACTTTTGCTGGATTGCCGGTAGTGATCGTGTGTAGTCTTAATTGTGTCGTAGGGCGGCATGTAGCTTTGCCAGCCAGAGAGAAAATAGTGGATGAAGACTTATGCACTCGCAGGAAAGGTGTTGATGACCATCGGAGGAGACTTATCCCCAGACTTCCCAGTCTTATAATTCAGAGTCAGCCTTAACACATACCTTTGTCAGGGTTGTCCTCTTGATGATCAACCACCCTCGCTTGGTACTACAGAATGAGCCTCCTTTGAAGCAGCTTCACTTGCTCCTCAAATGCAAACTATAAGCTCATGATCCTAACATCCTGCAGCATCTGCTACTCTCCAATCATGTCATATGCTTGAAAAAGAGCTCTTTGCCTAGCGCTTTAGTGAAGATGTCTGTAACATTTTCTTTGGTATTGCATGCTGCAACACTATATCACATGAGTGTATCTTCTCCCTGATGAAATGTTCTCTGGCTTCAATATTCTTGGTCCTTTGATGCATGACTGGATTCTTGGCTAAGGCTTCAGCTGATATGTTATCACAAAGAATAGGAGTAGGACCATCAACTCCATAAAGACCCAATTTTTGTAAACATCTTTTTAGCCATATAGCGTCATAGACTGAGGTGGTTAAGGCTTTGTATTCAGCCTCTATGGATGATAGAGAGACTGTATTTTTCTTCTTAGAACTCCATGAAGTGGCTCCTACACCAAGAAAGAATGCATTGCCAACCACTAATGCTTCTTATGTCCATAAAATAGGCTGCATAGTCAGAATCACTAAATCCATGTAGACATAGTGTGTGACCTGCATATAAGATACCCCAATGCTGAGTGCCTTTGAAATATTTGAGCACTCTTTTGGTTGCAGTCCAATGAGAAAAATTGGGATTCTGCATAAAGTGAGCAAGACTATTAACTGTAAAATAGAGGTTAGGCCTAGTGATAGTCAAGTAAATAAGAGAACCAATGAGGTTAGGCCTAGTGATGGTCAAGTAAATAAGAGAACCAATCAGTTGCTTACAGACTGCTGCATGTAGACTTCTTCCTCAAGCTGGGCGCTGAGGAACACATTACAAGTTGACATCCATTTGCGACAATTTCCACTTATGAAGAGATGCTAGAGAAAGGACTAACTTGATGGAATTTAGACTTGCTTTATATCATTCGATCTTTCCTTCCTAGTTGTACTTCAGCTTGTAGATCCATTTGCAGTCTATTGCTTTCTTGTTGGGTGGAAGCTCACACAGATCCCAAGTGTGGTTCTTGTGCAGTGTAATCATCCTTTTATCCATTGCATTTGTCCATTCTTTCTTATCACACAAACATCCTTATAAAAGAGGGGTTCATCATGCTGCATTAGTGATGTTAAGAAAGCATAATTTGTTTGTTTAAGTCTGAATTGTTACCTTTGTGATATGTTAACCTTTGGGGTTCCCTTCTGTCTCTAGTAGACCGCATGAGGGCTGCCTTTTGTCTCTGATAGATCTCATGAGGGTTGCTTGGTGAGCATCATTTCTTCTTCCTCTAGTTCTTTAGTGAAGTCCTCGAAAGGTGGTATCTTCTCTTTTAGGGTAGCTGATGTAGAAGGGGTGTCTGCATCTAATGGGATGAGTTGAGGTCCAGCTGCTGGCAGTCTCATTAAAGATCACATCCCTTGACACAAATGTTTCCTTTTTGAGTGGATCATAGAGTTTGTAAGCCTTATGCTCACTACTATATCCAACAAACACACACTTTCTTGACTTGTCATCAAGCTTCTTCCTATTTGCATCTGGAATATGAGAAAAATCTAAACAACCAAATATTTTGAGATGATGTACTTGAGGCTTGAGTCTATGAAAAGCTTCACATGGGATGATGCACTGGAGTGCTTCAGTTGGGAATCTGTTCATCAGGTAGTATGCTGTGCTGATAGCTTCAGCCCAGTAGGTGTTGGAGAGGTTCTTCTCCTTTAGCATACATCTGGCTAACTCAAACAGGACTCTGTTCTTCCTCTCAGCAACTCTATTTTGCTAAGGTGTATAGCTGTAGGTCAATTGCCTTCTTATACTATGCTCAAGAAGGTATTTACTAAAGTCTTGAGAGGTATTCTCCTCCATGGTCTGACCTAAGGACCTTGACTCTTCTACTTGTAATGTTGTGAACCATAACATGAAATTCTTTGAAAATGTGAAATACTTCAACTCTAGATTTTATGAAGAAGACCCAAGTGTATCTGGAGTAAAAACATAGTATGTATTGCCACCGTTGCTGATGTAATTAGGTAGGTGCGACTAGAGATCTGCAGCTTCGTGTCAACTAAATCATGGCGGTTAGGCCAGCTCTGTAGAATTATCTTCTGAGAAGACGATGACTTGCAATTCCTCCTTTGTTGTAGGAATTCTTTTCACCAAATATGCGACGCATTTTACAAGGCTTTGTAAATCTTAGATGGTATGAAATTGCATGCAAAAACAATGAACATAAGCATAGAATAGAGAGAGAGAGATGGCTGTGTATTCACTATATTTATATGGTATAAAAAGGTACATTATTATGGTTGCCTTTAGCAACCCTAAAGTCTTAATCTAGACCTCAAGGGTCCTATCCTAGACCTCACCCCAATTGGGAACTAAGTATCCTACAATGGCCAATGCTATGCCTTTTATAGGCTCTTGTGACACTTAAATAACTAGCCAACCCTATGCTGGCGGCCAGCTCCAAGAATAATAATATTTATATATGTTGTCGACTCCTACAGGATCTTGTCCACCTGGCCAACTGATGTCCTTGCCTGTGGAGGTCTTTTGCATAAATTTGAGCCCTAACTTAATGTTTATCTACTATAAATCAGGGATTAGTATTGGATTAGCGTGTCCATGTTCATGCACATGATAGCATGACAGGCCAGTTGGGTAGGGGCGAAAATAGCATGGTGATGAAGGAGGAAGAGCTAGCTCTAGGGAGCGTGAGTTGCGGGTGCGGCACAAGCATGGCACAGGCAAAGGCATGGGCAAAGGGGGGAGCATGGAGGCGTGAGCTGCATGGGATGCAAGGCAGTGTTTTGTTTTTTGAACTAATGCAAGGGGTCTAGGAGATACTGCATAGAAGTGGGTTTTTAAAATATTTTTGGGTTTTTTTAAAAATTGATGCAAGAGAGGGTTGAGGGGCACAAGGATGAGTTTTTTTTAAGAAGGCACAAGGGGTGAGTTTTTTTGTAATAAAGGTGCCACATTAGTGTAAATCACGATCTAAGACGAAGAACAATTGTGATCCCAAGTTCAATAGCATTTCTTCAATCATGTGTGCAATTCAAAATCTGAATGGTGATCTACCAGAGTAGTTAAATTGTGAGATGATTCATTCCTTGAATCGTGATCCAAGATGGACCCATCAATCACTTACTAATGAGGCAAGAGAATCATGATCTAACAACTAACTTGTGATCCAAGAAACCCGATCATGCGATCCCACTTCCTTGATGATTGAAAATTGATTTCTCGATCTCACTTCCCGATCACGATCTAACCTTACTGATCCCACATCTTTGATCGTTGATCCTACTTCTTAAGTCACGATTTGGGATATTTCTCAATGAAAATTGGGAATATGACCTACACACACGGAGACTCTGACTGACCTATACACGGGTTACACATACCATGTAGGTTGGTTAGAAGTCGTACGATCTACATCTAGTGCCACCAATCTAGATGAACAACAACAAATGATATGTGAAGTTATCCATAGAATTATCCAATTATTCGAGAGGCAGAATAGGGGAGTGAACCTAGTTTCCACTGGCCCTATGAGATTTTTGGATACGGGCAAGGCTAAACAACCAACCCTGTCACAATTGGAGACTCCCTTGGTGAGTCCCGTAGATCCTTCGTATGTTGTTTTGCCTGGAGTCTCAATGCAGGTTGAGCCCACGAGCATTAACTTTAGCTTTCCAACTTTGGCCATTAGGGAATCCACAATGCCTACTCCGATGATGAGCATGACGGAAAGTGCACCTGTTACCACTGTAGTTAGTACAACACCGCTACCTAGTACAATACCTACAACAGTGCATACCAATGCATATCGACCATATGTACCTATCGCTACTCATGCTCATGTAGCTCCTACGCCTCATGTTATGCCAATGGCGTATGCTCCACGAATGCCTTATCAGAACCCTTATCCAAGAGGAGCTATGCCCAGTCACATATCATATCCTATGTCAGCTGCATACATATCAAGACCAATGCCAACTCCTGTCAACCAGGCCATCCCAGAAGTGCCTCCACCAGCTATGCCTGCTCACCTAGGTGATCTAGCAGCGTTTGCTCAAACGATCGGACGATCTATTGCGAAAAAATATGCGTGGCATGCCTGCTGAGAGAGAGCCTAGAAGCAAGGCGGTACAAGTGGCCAAGCTCACTCAGAACTTCAGTGGTGGTAACGAAGATGTTAGGAAAGCACATTGAAGTTTTCGAACACGTGTGTGATTCCTTGGAAGAGCACAATGAGCTACATAAATGTAAAGCCTTAGGCTTAACCTTGAGTGGAAAAGCCGGAGATTGGTATCGAACTTTAAGGATTGAAGAACGTACTCACTATCCCACTCTCAAGAGATTGTTCTTGAAAGAATACATACATGAGGGTGTACTTTGGGGAGTAGCATCTCAACTCCAAAAAGCTGAACGCGAGGAAGGAGAGTCAGTGAGAGACTTTATTAGTCGACTAAAGCATCTAAATTCTCCCTGTACTCCCAATGAGCGCTTCAATAACAACCAACTTCTTGATAGATTCATCAAAGGATTGCGCCATGAGGACATATACAATGGCCTAGTCATTAGAGGTCTTACGACGTGGGAAGCAGTCACTGCCAATGCAATCCAGTTAGAAGACAACTTGATGATTGCAGGTAAAAAGGTGTCTTCGGAGACAAAGTCTGTTAGCTCGCAAGTATCTGGGCACGAGCCAATGACTGTAAAACCTATTGCCAAGGAGCCCAAGATATCCGAAATGTCTATAGCCGACCTTACTAAGGCTCTCCAAGAATACTTTAGGGGTAATTGAGCTCCTCAAAATAGCCATATATACCCAAGAAGAGAGCAACAATGGTATTCGATTTGCTTAGGATCACATAGCACGAGTGAATGTCCCACATTCAAAGTTAAATTCAATGGGACTTGCAATACATGTGGTAAGTATGGCCATTAATCTAAGGATTGTCTAGTACTTAAGCATATGTTAGCAAATCAGGCACCACTAGCCTGGTCAAACACACCTCAAGTACCCGCACTGATGCCTGCACCACTTGTCGAGCAACTGTCACAACACATAGTTCCAAGGACCCAAATTTAGTCCAGCATGTGCCGTTACCACCGCCAGTGCTAGGACCATAACCTCCACATCCAAGGATTATCCCTATAAGCCAGATGGGTTGTGAGTCACATAGTGCGTGTGGAGATTATGAAGAGGATATAGACCCCACTGTTCCATATGGGATTGATACGTTTGAAATGACTCCCCAGTACTACATGGAGGATCATTTCGGGCAAGTCAAGCTTGTATATCAACCCAAGCGGCTGCTCTCGCCACAAGAGGGAAAAACCTTAATACCTTGGCGAGGAGACCACCTCTTCAATGCTATGATTGTGGTGGACTGCATCTTGTAGAGCGGAGTGCCCTAATAGGCTACAGAAGATCGCTACTCAAATGCAACCAAATCAAGGGAGTGTAATCATTGTGGCATAGATCATTTGATTGCTCAATGTCCACATAATCCGAGTGCACCCAAGATTACGCCATTGAATTTGGTTGAGGTCACCAATGAGGCACTAGGAACCACACCTGTTTTACACGCGAATGTAGTCACACGGTCAATGCTTCAAAATCAAAACTACATTCTTGAAGAGAGGGATACTGCATCAATTGCTCGAGCAAAGAAAAAGAAAACGCGACGGAAGAGATCGCTTAATGCCACAAGCTCCAAACCTAGTTCAAAGACTAATATAGGAACAGGAGACGACCCTGTGTATATGAATGATCCTGAAGAGATGATTCTGATTCAATAGAAACCATGGGGACCAAAGCCACTACTTTAAGGGAGGAACCCACTCGGGAGCTCAATGAAGGAGAATCAAGCGAATACATAAATAAGGGGAAACAAAAGGAAACTCCTCTGGCCCCACAGCTAATTCCCTCTCAGCTACCCAGGCTGACTGAGACTCCCAAAGACAAGCCACGTGGGCCAAAAACCCTCAAGAAAAAGATTGGAACCTACCCAAACCCAGTAGAGGAGATTGAACGAGTGCAACACTTAAGGGGTTTGGTGGAAGAAACACAAAGAGAACTGGAGCCAGCCAGACCCTAGAAAAATCAAGATTCCAGACATAGTGTTTCCTACACAAGTTCAGCCTCACAGGAGCCATAAACCGTTAGCTATACCTAGTATCATTCGGGAAGAAAGTGAGGATAGGACATCAGGAAGTGAGCAGACACCCTTCTTGCTTGAAAGAATGTTTAGTGAGGGAATGCCTGATCCCATCAAAGAGGAAGCGATTCCATCTTCACCAGCCCCTAGTCAGGGGCCGATATCTCGAAAAGTACCGTTGAATGTGTCCAAACTAATGGATTTGTCCTCTGAAATCAGAACCACGATCATATCCAAGTTATACGGAGATCCTGAGCTATTCTTAGCTCTTCGGGTATTTCTCAATGGAGAACTGAAGGCGGGGTTACCACAATTTGCAAATATGGATAGACCCAACACGCTTCAAGATGAGGAGGAACATTTGGATATACAGCCCAACCTAGATGGGGACTCGGTCGTTGAAATACCTGTTAACAAGTTGGGACAGTACTTTGAAGGTGACGAATCTAATGCAACCCTTCCCATTACTACCAAGGGATTAACTCTAAAGGGAATCCTTGATGGTGGTGCTGGAGTGAGCATTGTGACTAAAAACTATTGGGAATCTATGGGAAGACCTCACCTAGAAGTCACAAACATAGTGGTTAAGATGGCAAACAGAACTATAGCTAAACCTATTGGAATGCTAAGGGACCTTAAGATCAAGGTTCTGGGATACAAGGTAAGACATACCTTCATTGTAATGGATTTCTCTAAGCATATCCTATGTCATATCAAATGATCTTAGGACGTCCCTTCATGAGGGAAGCACAAATGGTGCATGACTGGTCGAAAAACCATGTCTACCTACAATTCCAAGACTCTGTCATTCGAGTTGATGTTGAGAATGGTCGCGCGCATCCTTTAGGAAGCAAGGTTATCATCGATAATCTATCGGATCCTTTAGGAAGCAAGGTTATCATCGATAATCGATCGGATACCACTATTCACTCAGTCCCATTAAAGTATTGATATACATGCAAAAAAGAGATTGATGATGGGAAAGATTCTCCTTATATGGATGTCCTTTCGGGCATGACTGAGTTGGATAACGTGGATTGGGTACACCTAGCGGCAACCATAGACACATGGGGAAATAGAGGCACAAGTTGGGTAACGCCTGAGGGGCAAGATATGCCACCATTAGTGCCAGTAAACATGATAGGTGTTATGCACTTGACTCCTGACGTGGCAAGAAAGTGGCAAACTCCCTTGACACTGAAAGTAACGAAGACTCTGACCAATGCGACTCCGAGTCTGAATCTCAAGAAGAAGCTGACTCTGAGCCTGATAGGGGGTATGAATCGAATATTCACCCATAGCCCTTGATCTAAGGCTCCATCCAATGGTTCACAAAAATCACATAAACCATTCAATCCTTCACCCAAAGGTTCTCTCACCCTTGCCTTCTTTATCCTTTGAATTATTTTTATGAGCTTCTTTCTTTCTTCAATCGATTTCTTCGAAGTATTTATACTCTTCCACTTCACGATCAATTTCTTGACAGTGTCCCAATTCTTTGGCCTTCCCATGCAAGTATTCTTTCTTTATTTGAAGCTTTAGTATTTACCCGTGTGGAAGCCACGTGCTCAAGGCCTAGGACAGTAACCTCTTGCAGTTCATCCGAGAGTGAGGGGGACACAAGTGAAGATCGATCAAGTGAGTCCGAATCTGATATAAACAAAAATAAAAAACTAGATAAAAAGAAGACGAGACATAAGCGACAATGCTATCGAGGTAATGTACGAACTACAATAAACAAAGAGAGATCCACTGCAGAATGGCTTAGTTATGTAGGAGCATATGACGCTCATTAGAAGTTAGTGGATAATTGGGGACAATACCTCCAAAGTGTCATGTGGTGTATTCCGCAATCTCATGACATCGCCCAATTAGATCGAAGAGAAGCCGAAACTAAGTCGTACCTGCGAGAAGGCGTCAAAACCGAGAGTTAGCTCAGCAACAAAAGGATGCGGAATTAAAAGAAAAAAGCATGGCACAACAAGAACCGGTAGACTTACACCCCGCACCCGAGCATTTCAAATCGTTTACCACGGGGGAATGTAAAGTCATCTACACAAAAGCCAAACGAACGCCTACCAATGGGAGTAGCGGTGTCTACGATGGCCCGGCACGGTAGTTGAGATAGAACTAGCAGATCCAGGTGAGGAGTCTAACCCAGTTTTTATTGCTCAAGACCTAACCAAGATGGAGGAAGCTACACTTAAGAGGCTTCTTAAAGAATTCAAGGACATATTTGCTTGGACATACCATGATATGAAGGGTGTTCCACCCTCTGTGGTGCAATACACAATTTCAATGATTAGCACCGCTAAACCAGTCCAGTAACGTCCCTACCCAATGAATCCTAAGTATGCAAAGATTGTACAAGAGGAAATTGAAAAGCTTATAAAATGTGGATTCATATACCCTATTGAGCACTCAGAATGGGTTTCTCCCCGATAGTCAGTGTACCAAAGAAGAATGGGAAACTCAGAGTGCGCGTTGATCTCAAAAAGGTTAATGCAGCCCACCAGAAGAGATCATTACCCCTTACCGTATTCTAAACATGTGCTTGAAAGAGTTGTAGGTAAGGAGGCTTATAGCTTTTTAGATGGGTACTCTGGCTATAATCAGATCACAATTGCAGTAGAGGACCAAGCTAAAACAGCTTTTATAAAACGGAGTTTGGAGTGTTTGCCTTTCGTGCCATGGCCTTTGGCTTAACCAATGCACCTGCAACATTCCAACGATTGATAAACACAGCCTTTAAGGGACTTTTGTGAAGCTTTCTTAGATGATCTTTGTGTTCATTCCTCTTGGGACGAGCACTTGATGTGTTTACGAAAAATATTTGAAAGGTGTAGATTATATCGCGTCTCATTGAATCCTTTCAAATGCCAATTCTGGGTTAAACGCGGAGTTATTCTAGGGCATATAGTGTCCAAAAACAGAATTTCCACTGACGAAAGTAAAATCAAGGTCATTTTGGATGTGCCCCCACCCACCAACTATAAGGGAGTCCAACACTTTATGGGCCATGTTGGTTATTATCGAAGGTTTATTTTATTCTTCGCTGAGATAGCTCGACCATTGTACAAGCTTCTCATCGAGTTCATTTGGACTGAAGATTGTGACCGTGCATATGAGCTATTAAAGAAGGCCTTGGCAAGTGCTCCAATCTTGTGAATGCCTAACTGGGATTTAATCTTCCATGTGCATATTGATGCATCAAACTTTGCTATTGGGGGTGTGTACTAACTCAACCTGGAGAACATTAGCTAGACTACCCAGTAGCTTTGCCAATCGCCAGTTGAACGATGCTAAAATGAACTACACCACTACTTGCCACCAAGTAAGTTTTCTATGTGGATCATCAAGCATTGTTGTATCTGGTGAACAAACCATGCTCCACAGGAAGAATCACACGATGGTTATTGATTCTTCTTGAGTTTGATTTCACTGTTGTTGTGAGACCTGGCAAAAAACATATCATGGCTGATCATTTGTCTCGCATACCTAATGGTGAAGCTCCTACAGGAGTTGAGGATGACTTACCTGACACTTCCTTTTTCATGGTGGAGACAATGCCTGAATGGAGTGAGAAGATTGTTAACTTTTTGGTTAATGGCTTTCCACCCAAAGAGCTTCGTAAAGATCTAGCTCGAAAGCTGATCATGGAATGCGAACCCTATTGTCTGATGGCCGGGACTCTTTATAAAAGAGGAAAGGATGACGTTCTTAGGCGTTGTGCCGGAGAGGATGAGTATCTATACATTTGCAAGAGGCACATATGGGCGTAGCTGGTGGTCACTTCTCAGGAGACTTAACTGCGCGAAAGATCGTACAATCAGGGTATTGGTGGCCCACTATGTTCCAAGATGCATCACTTTTTGTGAAGGGTTATGAATGAATGCCAACGCTACAAGAAATCCCAGCGGAAAGATCAGATGCCCCTACATCCAATTAAAGTAAACCAACCATTTGAAAAGTGGGGTTTCGACTTTGTAGGTCCAATTAGCCCAGCGGCCCGCAACACACACTCGCTATATTATTGTGGCCACTGACTGTGTGACCAAATGGGCTGAAGCTAGAGCGACACGTAAGGCAGATGCGAGGACAACAGCCAAGTTCCTCTTTGAAAATATAATCACACGCTTCGGTTGTCCTTTTGAACTTGTGAGCGACAATGGTACGTATTTTATAAATGAAGTGATTAAGGAGCTCACAACAAATTTCATGATATCCCATTATAAATCTATGCCTTATTATCCGCAAGAGAATGGCCAAGCCGAGAGTACCAACAAGACCTTAATCTCTATTCTGACAAAGACTGTTGAGGCTCATTGCACGGATTGGGATCTAAAGCTTACATCAGCTTTATGGGCCTATCGTACTGCGTACAAAGTGGCTATTAATTGCACACCATTCAAGATGGTATATGGCCAAGAAGCAGTCATGTGGGAATTTGTCATTTCTAGTCTTCGTGTTGCTACTCAAGAGGGTTGGGATAGTAATCCCTTAGTAGAGCATTTGTATATCCTTGAGCGGCTAAACGAAGAAAGATAATTGGCGGTGTACAATGCCCTTGTGGAGAAGGATAGAAGGAAGAAATGATTTGATCACCACCTGAAAGACAATGACATCAAAGTTGGGGATAAAGTCCTGATGTATGGAGTGCGTAACAAAAAGAAGAAGCTCAAATACGTATAGAGTATGTGAAATTATCCCGCAAGGTACCATCCGAGTGGAGACTCTCAACGGAGTTGAAACCATTGGTTTCGTCAATGGGAGTAAATTCAAAAGATACTATGACCCCCTAAGCCAAGAGGAGTTACATGCAATCCATCAGAAGAAGGCAGCTAAAGAACAAGCTGAGCTTAAGAAGATACAAGTGAGAGTTGAAGCCAAAGAATGTCAACAGCATGTTAGGCACCAAAACGAGAAGCCAACTTGGGGATTACGCAAGCATTTTTCGAGGAGGCAGAGGAGGATTCACTGGAATCTGACCTGCCTCTAAGATACCCAATTGAGCTACAGAGTCCTTACGGGGAGGTGCTATATAATGCATTATTGGATACGGGAGCTCAACACAATTTGCTATCATATGGAGTGTGGTTTCAACTTGGAAAACCACCTTTATCCAAGAGTGCTATCCAAGTTAAGGGTATCAATAAGAAGAAAACCACTGTCTCAGAAATTCTGCACACTCCTGTTGCCTATGACAAGGGGACTGTAATTCAAAGCTTTTTGGTTATGCCTGCTGGTGCCATGGAGGGGACTGTAAACTTAGTGCGCAAATGGATGTTAGCCACCAAAGTGCAATATTGATTGGGCAACCAGGCGAGTTACAACGCAAGAACCAGATGACCGCTCAAAATCCCGCACCTAAGCCATCAACTCTGGACAAAATGCTAGATAACGAAAAATCACAAAGTCAAGTGTCCACACCATCTTTGATTGTTTGCCACCCCTCTAACGCTTCAACGCCAAGAGTGGAAACAGGCAGTGTGGTCTCCAAGGCTCCGCTTACTATACCAAAGAGTACATACAAATGGGTCCCAAAAGCTTCGTTAACAGCTACCTCCACTGCTCAATCTCGTTCAGACAAGAAGCCTCGTAGTAGGAAAGCAGCTACCCGCCCGAGAAAAGGCAACGTAACATCACGTTGGATTCTTAAAATATTATTAGCAGCCCAAGGGTACTACGAAGGGAATGACCAGATTTGGGTCCCTAAACATAAGCTGAATCCCTCTACATCGCCTGTAAAACCTTGTAAACCAAATGTTGCCACCCCAACGACAATTCAAGACCGTGGTAAGGGAAAGGTAACGGAGTGCTCCACACCACTTCTTCCAGAGCTAGTTTGGATTCCCAAATGATATCGATCGATACCACCTAGCTCAGGAAGGGGGGAGCCACATGAAGCTTCTAGCTCCTCATGCCAGGCACACGTTGATATAGAAGTTTTTGCACGCTCTACACCTACCCTTGTCAATACCCACCAAGAAACCAATGAGTCTACGTCTCCCCTTGTAAAAGTATCGTCGGAAGCCATTTCCTCCGTTCGTTCGTGGGAGCGTACACTACCATCTCTGCAATTTGATGTGGCCACAAGGGTCATAAAAAGCTATCTGCCCACATCACCACCTATAACCCACTGGTGGGAAAAATTGGTTCCAAGGGGCTACAACATCATTGCAAAAAATATGATCTACCAAGGAAGGGGGGAGCATGTACTCACGTTCGACATTCTATTGCTTCCTCCCTAACCTTCTCCCCTGACCATGTAACTCCCAAATTCGAGGGGATGTATATATATAGCTTCATACACAAAAAAGAAAAGAAAAGAAAAATAAAAAATAGTAAAAAGAGCAAGAGCACATTAAGAGGAGAAATATCCGCATACAATTAGGAACTAGATTGACCTGTCTTCATAAACCTACTGATGCTATATCTGTGTTTGCAGATATGGCAGATGCACGAGCATCACACACTTCATCCACTCCCACCTTTGGTGAGAGGTATCATCTGTACCTTTCTCAGATATTTCACATGTGCTATCCTGTAATTAAAATCGAATTGGATCATATAGATGTACTAGCCAGCGAGGGAAATGTTGAGGAATTAGAATGGCTAATTTGCTTATTGACCACGACTGACCCCTACTCCGTAGAGGACGTATCCCCGATAGCCCAAGACTTTCCTTTTCCACAGGATGACTATCCTCGCATAGTTACATTCTTGACAAGTTTATGTGGATGGGAAAACGAAGAAGATATATCTGACGATGAATGGACGGATGAAACTCATGGCACTACCGAGGCTGATTTTATTTATTTGGATGATGCGGATAGAGGCTTAGCCTTAGGGCTAGAGCCAGAACTCTACAACATCCTCTTACCTTGATCCTCAGTATTAGTGTGGTGACTGGTAGGTAGGTTAGTGTTTTCAAGTTGTTTCTAGTTTTGTGTCCTTAAACGAGTGCTTATTTTTTCCCCACTGATGTGCCTTTCGAGGTATAGTGTTTGTTAGTTAATTGTACGGGTTAAAAAGTTTGAGGTGGATTCGCTTTCAAGTTCTGAGATTGCCGCAATGTTCATACATAAATATCTACATCAAATTGCGGGCATTTCTCATCGAATCAAGGAGATCTCCAAAATACAGGTGTAATTCTTCCATGCCCACTCTCTTTAATTTTTACTGTTCAATTAATTGCATGAACTATAATGCATGACCACATGGAATTTGTCAAAGCACTACTTAGTTTTTGAAGTTGCCTAACGTGTTAGTGTAAAATCATTAATGAGTTTAACCTTATTTGAGAAATTCTTGGGAATGCATGAAGTCTTTAGTTGACCTTGGAATATGGTTGTCTTAGGTCTAGGGTTAAAACCATGGTAGGCGAGGAGTATTCTACTCCAGACCGATGCCTTGGGTTGGTAGGGGGTAGCCTTGTCTAAGGTGAGCTAATAGATTCCTGGAGAATGCCTTGTGTTAAACATGGCACCAGGATTGATGCTAGTTTTGCCTTAGGGAGGTCACCATTGTGTGAAAATTGTCACGTGCATAAAAGAAATAAAGACAAAAGGCTCCTATGACTCTGATGTTTCTTGTGTCCCTAGGCTCTTGGGATTAGCTTGTTCTTAGAGTAGACACATTGTGGTCATCTGTTTATTTATTAAGCTTGGTAATTTTCCTTGACTTAGGCCAGTATAGACTTTGATTAACCTTCGACACCTTGCTAACTCTTGAATTACTTTCAATAATTTTAAACTCGTGTTAATTTGCTATGCTAGCTCATTCATGTGACCCCTTAAACTAAGTTCTCATGGCAAACTTCCATTGTGGTCTAACATGCTTGATTTTATTACAGTGCTCTATATCTTTTGAATTCCAGCATACTTTCACTCTACTTCCCTGTTTTGCAGATACGGTCTACCACAACAAACCCTATCGAGCTTACCATACCATAGCTTCCGAGGACGGAATCTACATCAGGAAAGGGGGCATGTTAACCTATGGCGCACATTGAGACGTATTACTTTTTACGTCATATAATTGATTTAAGTATTCTGAGTCATGGGCCGGGCTTGTCGGCACCACATGTAAAGGATAAAGGGATTGGGTGATCGCCGATGAGAGGCGCACCTCAAATGTCATTAGGATAAGGGTTAGGATCGGTCATGGGCGCCCATGTGTGAACGGTTAGGTCACATATAAGAGTCAAATGTAACCCTAAAACCTCTCATTCTCAATGTGTTGAATACAAGGAGTGCTCTTGCCTTATCTTCTCCATCCCCTTCTCCTGCGTGTGTGTGTGTGTGTATGTGTGTGTGTGTGTGTGAGAGAGAGAGAGAGAGAGAGAGAGAGAGAGAGAGAGTAGCGATCGAGCATTGCGTGGCGGCACGGTGGCGGCGAGGCAGTAGAGCGGCGGCGGTGGCTCCTTCTTCATCTCGGCGCGAGAATCCTTCACGACGGCAGTCTGAGCGATGAGTGACACACCTTTGCTCCCTGTTTGAGTTTGCTGATTTCTGGTTATGTGCTTGCAGCCATTCGTGGCTCGCATACGGTGCCTAGCAAGTCCCCAGCTCCGACACGTGCGGCAAGAGCGCACAGATTTGCAACAAGGAGGTTGCATAGAAGCTGCCGAAGAGAGTTGCAAATGGGAGTTTTGCAACATGGAGAGCCTGCTCATCATCATGGAAGCTAAAAATGGAGATTTCAACAAGTATGAAGGCTATGGAGTCTTCGATGTCATCAAGGAGAAGCTATCAAGAGATTTGTGATGGTATTTTAGTGTTTTTACCTCTAATTTGGTGTTTGAGCATGGAAGAATGCTTGTATTTGAGAAGGATTGCTATGTTGGGATTTGTGAATCCTATGGTTCTTTAAACTTGGGCAAAGGGCATGTGTGGAGGTGCATGCTTGTCAAGATGATGGCAAGTGAGATAGTGGACTCAATGGATTTCACAAATGTATGCATCAAGAAGAGGATGCATTTGTGGATGTTTCTCAAGAACATGAGCAACTTGGTGGAAGTCTTCAAGATTTCACAATGCTTATGCACCTTGGTTCCTTATGAGAAACTACAACTAAAATCACCCTTAAAATGGTTGCATGCAAGCATAAGGCATGCATATCTTGGAGTTCAATTAAGAGCTCACAAAGGGCCACACTAATAGCTGATTGGATCTTGGAAAGAGATTTGCAGTAAATGAAGAACCTGCAAGTAAGGCTCATTGGGGAGCTTATGGTGACCATATTAATGGTTGGCTAATCTCATGAAGAGGGTTCAATCAAGGTAACAAGGCAGCCAACATTAGGGCTAGCATCATCATGTATAGAGAGAGAAGCATGTGAATCTCACCAGTGTGGCAAAGAGAGGTGGAGATAACATGCCCTTGCACAGATGAGCATGCAAGAGAACATTTTCATTGCCCTCTCTCTAAAAGAAGAGGTGGTGACTTTGGCTGCACCAGATTTGCCAGTAAAGTGGTGGTCATAGCCGAATCAGCAACCAAGGCATGGTTGTCGAGTCCGTGCATTACAAAAGCAAGTGAACAAGAGAGGGCAATGTAGTCCCCATACTGTGCACAAAGAGCAGTAGTATTGAAATAATATTGGTAGTAGTCGACAAAGAAGGGAGTTATCTCTAACACGACAGAGTTGAAAGCAGTTAGGGGAGGTGACAACAGTCGATGGGTTACAGAGGCACGACCTTTACACATAGCAATGCCAAAAGCAATCTTAGGCCCTACAGTAAGCTCTTGCTCTCTTGAAGAGCACCGATCTACAGATGCAACTATCTAATGCTAAAGCATAAGAAGTAGAAGTTGAGGGTTTAAGTGTTGCCATGGCGGCTAGAGATGTAAGAGTGATGATAGTGGCTATGATGTTGCTAGCGTGCTACATGCAGTGTGGAGGAGAGATATGTAGAGAAGGTAGTGAATGGATAAGGGCCACCCACCACACAGCCCGTCCAACTTCACTGAAACGAGATAACGTCTGGCACCCGACGACCAGCAAAAATTAAACCACACTAAGAACTCCATAAGAGAGAGAGAGAGAGAGAGAGAGAGAGAGAGAGAGAGAGAGAGAGAGAGAGAGAGAGAGAGTGTTGCACACTCAAGACACAAGCTCTATTGCATATCTCAATTGAACCAAACAATGATATAGGCCCTCTAGCCTTATTCCACTTTACACATCATCATGCCATGTGGCAACCTCTCTCTATTCCACATCCTCTTTTGTGGCTCTCATAAATCACATCCCATACAATAATATCTTGCACCTCTAAGGTGCTTTCCCACACATGCATAAACCGAGCTTACATATTTCAACACCCCCTCTTAAGCATGCTTCTCACTCACCCATCACCCATACAATTTAGCATTGCCATCATGCAACACGTCTCTCAACACTCCCCCTCAATGATAAATTGGAGTGTTCAACAAGTGTGTGCATATGTATCTAGCCAGCCTAGACACGAAGTCCATTTTGAGTCCACTTTCTCATAGCGGAACGAGTCCAATTTGAACATGAATATTCAGGTGGGAACCAACCCATGCGCATGCACCTCACACGTGCATCGCTCATGCACACATCACAACAACTATTTTGAGCTTCTCGGTGAGCTCGGGTAGGGCAACCCTCATACTGGGTGAATACACTTCTCGTTTTAAGCTTCCCCAGAGCTTGGTTATGGTTACCCATCATCATACATTGGGTGAAAATCCAATTACAAAACATTTTGGCCGAAGCCCGACAGTGAACCCATGTAAGAAATTCATCCACTGTGTTATTTTTTATAGCTCTGTGTGTGTTGCATGGACACAATTTGCCACTTCATTGATTTATGGCTCACTCGGACATTCCATTCCTGAGGTTTTTAAGTGGCTTCACACCAATGTGAGCATCACAAGCATTTTCATAAGTTGTATATGAACAAGGGCATAATTTGGGTTTCCTTACACCACACATCAATTTAAAGATTTAAGTCTTTTTTAAGACCTTAGTTTGTTTGTTTTTTTAATCTCTATCTCTACTAGTCGTCGGCGGCGGGCGCTAGATGTTATCTCATTTCAGTGAAGCTTCATGGGCTATGGTGGGTGGCCCTTATCCATCCACTGCCTTCTTTGCATATCTCCCTCCACACTGCACGTAGCACGCTAGCAACATCATGAAATCCAAGTATTAGGAGTGTGGGGGATTTGATTTTATTTAGCCTAAGGTAGAGTGGAGTGTCTAGCATTGTGACACATGGCAAGACCCATGGCTCACATGCAAGAGCCTCATGTTTGTATATAGGTGTGCTATGTATTGTTGTATAGTGTGAGAGAGCTCCCCACTTGGGTGGGTGCCACACGTCTTCTCTCTCTCCCTTCTCACTCCATCGTTTGATTCATGAGTTTATTTCATGTGTGTGTGCAAGATCTTGTGAGCTCTAGTTTTTCCTCATCAAATATTTTTAACATCTGGGATGTGAGACTTAGGGGCTTGTTGCCTCATATAATAGCACAAGTTGGAGTGTTAGGGCTCAATGGTGTATATCTTCCTCGTCTGAGGAGCAGGGGCATGGTACGAGGAGATATTTTGGATATATGTGATTTCGTTTTATCTGATAGTTGGTTGGTATTCCCCAGAGTTTAGGTATGCATGTTTTTCAGTACATTTTTATGTATAAATTTTTAAGTTAAATGCTAGTTTTTGAAAAAATAAATGTATGATGTGGAGTGCATGAGTGAACTAATTTTATTGCTTCAGTTGGGTGTATGAGTAATGAACCAAGGATATCAATTATATGTGTGTGAATAATAAACCAGGAATTATGGGTGTGTGAGTCCATGTCAGCTCCATAGGCATAGTGGTAGGGTGGTAGGCTAGATCTAGGGGATTGGATAGGGTCTAGGCTATGCCTATGGATATGGTCGAAGTAAAAAATGATAACGCCTCTAGAAAGTAGGTGGTAGGCTAGACCCAAATAAGTGGATTATTTCCAAACAAAACCCCAAAAAAAAAGTTTTAAAAACTTAGAAAAATTGGGTAAACATAGAAATTAGACTCTAGGAAATGATGGAGTCAGTCTAAAGGTGTAGAGATTATGTGCTTCATGATCGATTAAGACGTTTGTGTGAGCTGTACGTAGCTACCAATCACCTCTTACTTTTGAGAATCATGAAAGGACATGAAATTATATGCATTTCTTGGTGTAAGGATTTTTTGATAGTTGTGAGACATACATTGTTAGCTAGCTGGACACTAGGGCATTGCATATGACACCCTTAGATGGGAATCTCTACCCGATACATGTAGACATCATTAGAATTCTTTGGGAGGATGTATCTTATTATGCATAGGTGGTGGGGTCCTCATTTTGGAATCGAAAACCACGAACCCAGGTGGCTATTCCACAGATACCTCCTCCTTGGTTCCCATTGAGAGAAGCATATTTTACATCTATTTGGAGAACATGCCATCCCCCTTTCACTACCAATCCAAGGATAGGCAGTAGCCTAGCTGTATGAGAAAATGTTTCCTAAAAGTCAAAACCTTCAACCTTTGGCAAATAGCCATGCCTTGTACTTTTCCAAAGTACCATCATTAGAGCTATAGTTTGCTTTGTATACCCACTTAGTGTGCCAATTGCCTTATGCCTTGGAGGATGATCTACAAGGTCCCAAGTGTGGTTTTTAAAGATGGAATCATATTCTTCTTGCATGGTTGTTGCCATCCACTTTGGCAGATCCCCTTGTGCTTTAACAAAGGTGGTAGGCTCCTAAATCTTGAGTACCTCTGTCATAAGAGCAAAATTCACAAGATTCTCCCGAGCCATATTTTGCTCCTCTAACCTTCTGGATCTGCAAACATCTTGAGGCACATCCTCGAAGGCTCAAGATCCTGATCCATCTAAAAGTTGCATGTATCATTTATTAGGAAATGGCTTACCTTTTTGTGGAACATCATGATCTTGTTGTCATCCTCAAAATCCATGTCCATAGGAAATGGACATGGTGCGGATTACCCTCCATCAAAATGTTAAGAAGCCCATGCTGCATGTGGAGATTATGTTGCTTTGGTAATTTCCTTGTTGCATGATGAAGAAGAAGGAACCTCCTCCTCCATCCAATGTGGTTGTTCTTGGAATACCATATCATGGCTCACTATGATCTTCTTTGCTTGAGGGTCATTGAGCCGATATCCCTTTGATTCCATGTTATGACCCAAGAAGATGCATTTTTGGATTTTGGCACCCAATTTGGTTATGTGAGCATCTAGAACATCATTCATGCCCAAAAAATTTTAAGTGTGCAACTAAAGGTTTCTTACCTAAGTAGGCTTGTATAATGGAGTCATCCCTTTGATGGACTTTGTGTTGCACTCCTATTAAGAATGTACATAGGCGTGTTAACTGTCTCATCCCAAAAGGATTTAGATAGATTCTTGCTATTAAGCTTTCTCCTTGCCATCTCAACAATAGCACAATTTTTGCGCTACAACACCATTTTGTTTTGCAAAGTGTGAGCGGCAAGAGCTGCGACTTGCCTCTTTCTTTGCACAAACCCAAGAATTCATTAGACATCAATTCTCCTCCTCGGCGGCCCTCTATTCTAAACTAGTTCAATTTTTGTTCTTGTCTCACTTTTAACCAGTGCAAGCCATTCCTTAAACTTTTCAAAAGCCTGAGACTTTTCCTTAAGGAAATATACCCATATCTTTTAGTGTAAAGAACCTCCAAGTACAATTGTACTCATCTTTCCATATAGATCAAGGTGTATGAGTTGAAGAGGTCTGCTATAGTCGAGATAGAAAGGAGGTTTCTCTTCATATTTGGAACCTAAAGAACATTTGAAAGACATTTTGTATAAACTTCTTTAGACATAAGTGAAATAGTACCTGAACTTTTTATTGGGCACTTTGCATCATTGTCCCCACTGCCACCATGATGTCATCTCCCATAGGCTTTAACGAGAAATGCCAATACCCTTGCATCTAGTCTTATTACTTCTTTATTTATTTGTTCATCAAAGGCTTAATGCATCTAGTCTTATTACTTCTTTATTTATTTGTTCATCAAAGGCTTAATGCATGTAAATGCTCTTTTACGATTTCCAATGTGGAATCTCTTGGACCCTCTTCTTTCAATCAATACTAGCACGACAACTTGTGTACTATGGCCGTCTCTACGGCTCTGGACTAGAGTCTACACACTTTGATGAAGAAGCACATGCTCTTTCTTCTCGAATTGTAATCCTTTCAACACCTTGTGCTGCTCCTTACAAGCACTGAATGCGAGGGTCGTCGATTCTCTCTTATGCATAACATGGATCTAAAGAGTGATTGCTTTTGCACGGCATACAATCACAAATATGGTTACACAAAACAACCACACACTATTTCTCAAAATCTCCTGAGATTTGGTAACTTTTTTGCACGGCTGTTTGTACCACTGTCTGTACCGAGGCGATCACCGGCTAGGTGACCGCTCGTTGGGGCCCGCGGAGTGCCACGTACACAAGCACCCCGAAATCTACCTAGAACATCCACTCTGTCGTCGCCATGCAGCCTCTGAGAGCTGCACGCACACACACACACAGAATATGGCCAGCCCCCCTTCTTCCTACGCAAAGGGAGTCTCAGAGAGCATGGCTTCCCCCTTCAGAGGCTGCACGCACACACACACACAGAATATGGCCAGCCCCCCTTCTTCCTACGCAAAGGGAGTCTCAGAGAGCATGGCTTCCCCCTTGAGAGAGAGAGAGAGAGAGAGAGAGAGAGAGAGAGAGAGAACATCGCCTCCCTGCCTCCTGCGACAATCGGCCTGCGAAGTCATGTGCGAACACGATAAAGAGAGAGAGAGAGAGAGAGGCCTCTGCGCCTCAGGTTTCCACCATGATCAGAGGATGAGCTTGCCTTCTGTTGCAGAGGGAGGTCCAAGTAGAACCGGCCTGTGGTGGGTGGTTGCCGAGTCTGGAAGATTAAGAAGCTTTCTATCAACTACTGTGGAAGATTTGTGCAGAGTTTTTCTGACAATAGGCAACATGGATGTATGGAGAGAAGGTGGATGCCATGACAGTCAGGCTACATGACTTTTATGGATTTTGTTCTGTGACTAGCATGGCCTTATTTCATTTAGGATACATTTCAGCGGGCTTACTTTGTCTTATTCACACATGTAGGGGTGAGGTAACTTTTAAAAATGCCCCCTACCGGTGGCTTGGTCTCACCCCTACATGTGTCAATTACAAGACAAATGTAGATGGCTGAAATCTATCCTTGCCCGCCTAATTTTTGTTTTTCAAGCTAGGCTCTAACACGGCTCCAAGAGTGCCGCCCTTAGACTCGAACAGAGAAACACTTTTGTTACATCGCCAACATGGTACACATTGTGATGCTTATAATACATCTACTTCCAAAGTTCCAATGCACTTCTGGTATTTTATATTGTTGCTCAATTCTCGCATGGCATGTATGGATATTGATAACCCACATACTTATGCTCATCTGGCATATATGGCTTTTCATACCACGTTCTAGATGATACATATGTGTTGATGTAGATGCTTACATGCCATCACATAGCACATACAGCTTTTTGCATTATTTCTTGCATGTATGGGTTTTGATGCTTAGAGCATGTGGTGCATGTGGTTCTGGACATCAAGCTAACTGTGGCAAGACAGTAGCTTTCAAGAAAGAGCTGAACAAGCTGGAGCAAGAGCTTATTGCCATACAAGGACACAGAAAGATTGCTATGAGCTTAACAAGGCAATGGATAATGGGGTCTTCTTACCTTGAAGGAGCTTCAGGGTGAGCTAAATGGTGATAAACTAGAGTTAAGGTGTAACAAACTCTGAGTTTTTAGATATGAGGAAGAGAGAAGTGAGCTATGTTCAGAGGTGAGCTATGATTAAGGGTTTCATGCAATGACAAAAGTTGCACAGAAGATGACTGTTTCCAACAAGCAGAGGACTCAGTGACATGTAAGGTTTTATACTGAGGGTGTTTACACATCTGCTTCATTCCACTTTGCTTCCACCATAGTCTGTAAACCCCCCGGAGACGAAAGCCGAGCCGCAAGCAATGCTGAAAGAGGAGAGGCCAAGGCAGTTTGTTGGCATATGGGATTCCCTGAACAACCAACTATTTCTCAAGATGCCCAGTTTTGCAAAAAGCAATGAAGAGGCATAGGCTAGAAACACTACAGTAACATGAGAGGCAACATGGTTGGATCATGTAATGAAGTAATTTTTTTTTTGCAAGTGGAGTCCTTAGCCCATGTGCTAAACACAAGGATGCCAGCCTTGGATATGATTCTTTTTTTTTTTTTTTTTTGGGTCTTGCCAGGAAAGATAATGCTGTGTACTGAATAGGGGAACCTGTAATGCAAGTATCAAAAGGTAGTGTAATTGTATGAGGAGAGAGAGAGAGAGAGAGAGAGAGAGCTTCTCACGAAAAAAAAAAAAAAAAGAGAGAGAGAGAGCTTCAGAAGAAATACAGGCAGATCTATGGCATGCAACTCAATTTTGGAGAGAAATAAGACCTGTATGCTGGGGATGAAAAAATTACATATATGTTGTTGTATTATTGAACAGGATTGGAAAATTCTTACATTTATATATATATATAAGAAGAAAATTGGGATAAGTCTTTCTCTGTCAGAAGTGGGATTTGAACCCACGCTCTCTTTCGAGAACCAGAACTTGAGTCTGGCGCCTTAGACCACTCGGCCATCCTGACTTGATGATCTGTTATGTCAATAAGTAATTTAAAAACTAAAAACGCCCCCCTAAAAGTCCATCGCTGAAGATCCATTTTATATATCTAAAATCGAAACATTCATTGGTGTTCTCCATCATACGCAAGCAAGGAAACAAGTATAAATCGACCATGCTGATAAGTAAAAGAAGTTAAAACCTTATATGCTCACATAAGAGTATTACCATAATAATAAAACCTTATATCTTCACATAAGAGGATTATCATAATAATAAAACCTTATATGTTCACATAAGAAGTTAAAACCTTATATGCTCACATAAGAGGATTACCATAATAATAAAAGTACTTTAATAATTTTCTAATGAGTTACCTCTATATAGTTTGAAAATATACCTCAAGGGTTATATTTAGGTTTCAAAATGTTGTAAATGATGATTAGAAAAAGCACACGATGAAAATGCCAACACGTGTTCACTGAATCAATTTCTCTTAAAGTAAAACCTAATCTAGACTATAGATTGGAAATCAGTACATGCTATGCAATAAGGATCCAATTTATTGAAACCATACTCACTTTTAATGGTCCAATATAGGTAATGAGGATCCAAAGGTTATATAGAACTCCATCATGCTCACCTTCAATGATATGTTACCTACATCCACTCTCTTTTTCTCCCAATATTATTACACCTACAAAACATTAATTTGTCACTTTAACAAGACACAAAATGTACCTTGCCACTTTAATTGGTCTATAATAATTCTGAGAAATAAAATGTTGGTAATTTTTGTAATTCTTACAAGTTTTTTCCATTAAGTTGCCTTGTGGTCCTAACCATGCCAAGTACTAGCACAACTACACTCTTTTCATGAATAAATCAACAACTATCATCTACATACACCTTAAGTGTTGTATTTAGTTCTTAAAATGTTGTAAAAGATGATCAATAGAGAAATCATAGCCAACACTTGTTCTTCCATTGATCACTCAACTCATTTTAACTTGAAAGGGCTCTTAAATTGAACTACGTATCAAATATTCTTATATGTTATGTGTTATGCAACATGGACATAATTAATCGATTGGAATCATGTCAACATACTCATTTCTAGTTCAAGGCATGCATGGTGTACTAAGGGTGATGACGATTCTTATACAATATTATCTCATGCTCCCCTTTTCAAAGATATATCTCCATTTGTCTCCTTACAAATCCACTCTTTTTTGCTTTAGACACATTAATACATTAAATTTTCACTTTAATAAGAGAGAAATTTATCCTTCCCACTTGAAATGGTCTATCATAATCATGACAAATAGAGTGTTGGTAGTTTTGGTAATGCATAAAAGGAAATTTTAACTTTTAATGATGCTAGGTACTAGCACAACTAATGAATCAACAACTATTGGGACTTGAAGACATCTATATAAGCAATACCACATGCTATGAAAAATTATCGCCATCAAAAGTTCTTCGTAAGTTTAACATTCCCTTAATGTAATGTAAAAGTCCTTTTCATCTACATGTTGCATGAGCATGTCTTTTTCAATCATAATTCTTTGGTTTTACATGTAATCATATGTGGAGATCTTCATCATATGCAAATCTTGTTGCCATTTCTCTCTCTCTCTCTCTCTCTCTCTCTCTCTCTCTCTCTCTCTCTCTCTCTCTCTCTCTCGTAATAGAAGATATATTACCAAAATTACTTTACAAATTACCACATGGCCGCCATGTGATGTATTAGCTTTTCCTACTCTAAACCACAGGTGTAACTCAGAGTACCCTCATCCAATATATAGCCATCTCTCTCTCTCTCTCTCTCTCTCTCTCTCTCTCTCTCTCTCTTTAATACATGTAAATTACCGCTACACATGAATTTATAGTGCACATAAGATAACATAAATCTAGGTTTAGTTAGAATTGCACATGTAAAACCCTAAAAGAACATATGCAAATCACTACACATGAATTTCTTGCACTTAAGAATCTAGATTTAGCTAAAATTGCATGTAGACGACCCTAAAAGAACATAACTAGCATTAACAAGATTCACTTGTGTACCTTAAAATAAAACTTTTCTTTCAATGATAACTATCTTGCACAAGTCATTTTCTTACTTTCTTTTTTATTAGAAATAGTTGTGATTCACTTGTGTACCTTAAAATAAAACTTTTCTTTCAATGATAACTATCTTGCACAAGTCATTTTCTTACTTTCTTTTTTATTAGAAATAGTTGTGATTATATAGATGAAGGACTTAGGAGATTTAGATGCCTTGTGTAATGAATATGATTAAGAAGTACAATAAATATGAGGAAAATGACCATAATAAACAAACTTATACTTTTCAAATCCTTGAAATTGAAGCTCAGGGGGTCACTCATAAATATGTAAGCGTAGCATGTGGGTTCAACAGAAGGGGTTTTTAAAGTCTCTTTTTTACACATTTTTTACATACAGAAGGGTACCATTTAAAGGGGGTATTTGCATAATGAATAGAAAAAGGGTGTGTTTTATTCATGAAAATTTTATAAATAAGGGGTTTTTTAAATAGGCCTTGATGAACGCGCATGATATAGAGAGTTTACATATAGTGAATCCCCCGAGAATTGGAGCCACTTCCCTAAATTACTTTTAAAAAATGAGAAAATTGAAACCATTAGAAACAAGCTTGTACTTTCAAATTCGAGAGATTAGAACCACTTTGATAATGTTTTTGCAATCCAATACATATACACATATACTCCCCTCTCCCTTCCCAACACACACATAGGATTTATGCCTATTGTAACATGCCCATCTTCAATAATAATATATGTCAATTAATAGATGAAATTATGATCCTTTTTATAGTGTAACAATCATCATTTTAATAGTTAAGCTATTTCTACTTGGAATCTTAAAATTCTAAGTCCAAATTTGAAATCTATGCACGCAATTTTACCCTAATATGAGACTTTACATCACTCACCAAAACGGACACCAGAATAAGCCTCTACGTAAATTTTTAGTTAAATCACGATAAACTTTTGACCTTAATAAATACATGTCCAGTTGTTCGATTGACGAATGGATTGCACCCCTGTGACCAGGAAAACATCTCAGACAATTTCATCAAAAGAATAACTCGTTGGGTTTGCCGACACACATATCGAGGCTTGTGTCCCAAAAAAGGGGGTCGGGTGATAAAATACCTTACTAGTACAACTTGATTTGGTGAATGAATGATTATAGGAGGAGGAAGACGCTTACTCCAGATTCCTAGTCTTCCAATGCGTCTTCCAAACAGCTTGTTGTCCCTCAAATTTTAAATTCCACAATACAATGATGCAAATACTCGAGAAGTTGTCCCTCCCTCATCTCTCTCGTATCCAAAGAGGATGGGGCAGAGACCACTTTTGGAATCGTGGGCCGAGGTACTTCATCATCCGAGCAAACCGAATTGGAAATCTCATCATCATCGATTTGAAGCAGGTTTGTTGGATCGAGAAGCTAAAGATGGTCCACTTATTCTAGTTATGGGTACCCCTAGACCAGACAGTTACGTGACCATAGAAGGGAACCATATACCACAGAATCATTGGGTGTATGACCAAGTAATGCAAGTCTTACTACTTGCCCCACTGACTGAGTAGCTATTATGGAACGCAATACAATCCATAGTCTACCTCCCCTGCCATCAGTTTTTTGTATCCTAGAAACCATGGTAGAACCCCCCATATTTCACCCACGTGAACCCCTCGAGTCTTATGCCCTAGTCAAGCCTAAAAGTCTCTTTTATGATGAATAAGACTAAATACATTAGTCTCAAATCCTTGTAATCAATCTTGTCCTTGTAAAATTTGAATTGAGAAATAAAATAATTTCAAGGTTTTACTTTTATACCATGAGCGTAGTGTAAAGTATGTCTTATGATCCTAAATTTAGTCTTGCAATGATGGCCAATACGATCATTCTTGTCCCCCCAATGCGCTATACATAGACACCCATGAGAAGAAGCTCCTACTTAAACAGATACAACATCCCTCCTTTAAAGGGGAAGGTTCAAAAATTGAGAAGGACGTCAAAGTATGGATTGAAGCAATGGACGATTACTTCTCAACCCCGCCAGTACTGGAGCTGCAAACCAATCCATGCTTGCACGGTTTCGCCTCACTGGGGATGCTAAGGTCTTATGGAAGCAATGGTAAGTCATCGAACACTCCTAAACCTGGGATAATATCAAACAAGATGTGAAGAAGCAGTATCTTCCCCCATCTCACGAGTCTATCAAGATGAATGAGTTCTTTAGCCTCAAGCAGCTTAGCTTGACTCTAGAGGAATACTACTCTAAGTTCATCACTCTCTGAAAGTATGCCCCACCCATACTACCTCCCAGCAGGTGGCCCACTTCTGCCAAGGGGCTTGAATGAACCTTTGGATTCCCACCTCAAAGCAATGAGGCCGAGTACATTGCAAGATGCTCTAATACGCGCCAAACCTCTTGTGAAGGAACTAAAGTCTGGCAAAAGGTAGGTCCCATAAGAGATCCCACCCTGAATCAAATCCTAAGGACCGGTCTTACAAGAAGCCCCAGCCAAACGCTCCCAACTACAACCGAGGTTGGTCAACCAACCTCTTTCTTGAATCATCTAAAAGAGGTTTTTGGATTAGGAGTTAAGTAAATCCTTAATTTTAATATTAATTAAGAAAGATAAAAGATGTTACTTTTCCTTGTTTTGAGAATATAGGCTTTCATATTCATCTAAATGTAAAAATCTAATTTCTTGTAGAATTGTTACATTCTCATTCCTTTGATTCAAGGAAAGATAATGTGGTTTCTCGTATCTTATCATAGAGTTCAACTATTGTGTTGCTTTCTTGCTTAAATTAAAGTATAGGTACATCTTCTCCCCACCTTGATGCTAACCCAATTCTTGTGCTTGTGTAGCTATGTAGTGACGTTAGCGAGGCCTGAAGTTGGCCCAAGGTATTCCTCCGACCAAAGTTGGAACTTGCTGGTTTAGCGAGAGTTATGTATGTTGCCTAGTTTTGTGGGCCCACGGTAGTGCAGTGAATAAGCCCACCCTAACACATAGACATCCCTCCGAGGAGCCGAAGGATCAAGTGACAGAGCCTGAGAGGGTGATAGGCCAGCTTGAGCCCTCGCCGACTATAAACGATGAGGTGTATGTTACTGTAGGGATTGCCTAGTCTATGGAGACTGAAAGGTCGAATTCTAGATGATCGGTGAAATAAAACATGGAATAAGTGAGCATGGATTTGGGATTTGAACCTTTGTAATTATTTCTCATTAAGCCCCTTGTTTTCTAGTATTTTTGTATCATTGTTTTAAGTTAAGTGTTTTGTTTTAATGAACACCATGTAAGATCCCTAATTAATGAACTTGTCTATATATATCACATAGTGTGGTAGGATTAATTAAAAAACAAAATGATGGGTGATGAGTTGGGTGAAAAGTGGGAGGGTGGATCGCCCTAACGATGCCATCCTATGGACGGGTGGACCTGATTAGTTAGGTCGCTTTCCAACAAAACTAATCAATCGCACTACGTTAGGTAAGTAAGTCCCTGGGCAATTCTACTCTAGAGGACTAGGTCAGTGGGACTGTGCCTCGTAGCATAAATGGGGGAAAATGCATTGTTTCTAGGAATCAAGGGTAGAGGTTGCCCAAGATAGGTCGATCACTCTATGGGTGATTCGATTTCAAGGACCATTTAGGAGACCACGCTACCCTTGCAAGACAGAGCTAGGTCTTACCTAGTAGTCATATCCTCGTATCTCTACACGATCGAGGTGTCGATGACTAGGACATTCCTTCAAAGACTTAGTAAACTATCTTAAGGATTTTCCTTTTTAGGTTGGGGACCTTACACCTATATAATTAGTTTACATAATGACGTCATGATGCTCCTTAGTACCATAGGCACCAATAATGCTTCTTAGTAGAAACAAATAATCCTTATACTTTATTTCAAGGCTTATATTCTATGGGTAACGACAAAGTTGCACCATGAAATGACATAACTCTACAACTTTTATAAAATTATATCTCAATTATTTCCCTTGCAAAGTATGAGTGTGAGCGATCACCCCATTTGGATTCTTATGTCATGCTAATAGTAAGTGTTCTTGCTTAAATAATAAAGTATCATGGAGTTAAAAACACTAAAAAGCATATAAACTTGCAAAATTTTACCTCAACATCTATGCTTTTTTAATTGGTTAAATGTAGAAAAAAAGTTTTAAATGTGAATATCCTTGAGAATTTTGGCTAAGGCTCCGATTCATGTTGCATATGGTGATCTTTTAAAAAGCAATCAATAGTGGGGCCTGGTTGCCAAAAGCATGGATTTCCAAAGGATGTGTGTGTGTGTGTAATCAGAAATAAAGTTTAAAAATACAAGAGAGATATGGGTGAAGGGGCTTGAAAGGAGGTGTTCCCAACCCTTGTTTACAGATTTTGGGAGTGGTCCTCCAAAAAGAAAAACACTACTTAACATTGTTAAAATTTGTGTAATATGCTTTATTAGCTTCTAACTAGATTTTTCTCGTGGATGGGTGTCGTAGAGTTGCTACCCTTGGTCGTTAATATCATTCACTCATCTTGGATATTGCTTAGTTTCAAATGCGTGCACATAAATGGTTCCTTTGTTTCATGATACACAAGCTTGAGTGCAAACAATTATATTATTTTTAAGTCCTTACAACATGATGATACATTTTCATGCCTTGTAAAACTGTGAACATAGGGTCATTTCACTTTTTCATTTCCAAAGTTTGAGCCATAATCATTATGGAATGTATCGTTTTGCTTCACATGAATGCACGCGTGCACTTAGTCATTCATGCATGGGTGTAAAGGCACCCGCCTTTACCCTTCCTTGTGCCACCCCCCCTCTCTCTCTCTCTCTCATGTCTATTAAGGGATGTGTGTGTGTGTGTGTGTGTGTGTGTGTGTGTGTGTATGTATGTTTATGTATGTATATGTGCCTACTCTTTTAACTCATGACAACTCTCTCTAATCATGTTGCTAATTCAACCATGTCTATCTACATGCTGGCTATGTATTTTCCTATGAGCACTCTCTCTTTTATTTTAGCCCATGAGCTCTCGGCTGTGTGTTAGTTGTTGGCTTGTACTTGGTCCACTACATGCTTTGACTTTGAAAATCATCTCATCTAATTTGCATTTCTTGTTTGCATGTTATAGCAGCCACTTGTCTTGCTTGCACACTCCGAAGATTATCTCGACAAATGCAAATTTGCCACATGAGGGAAGAATTCTGGACTGAGCCTAATGGTCATATATCCATGGAAGCCCAATGACCAAGATGTCCTTGATAGTATGTGGCTATCGGTCTTCAAAGAGACCCACAAAAAAGGAGCCTTGAAGATCCATGCAAAGTTCATTAGGGAGGAGTTCTATAAGGACTTGATTCTATTGCATCACAAGGTCTACTAGGAGCCCCCATTCAACTACACAGTGTCGGTTACATTTTCTCATGGCTTTGTGCTAGAAAATTGCAAAGCCAAGAGGAGTCTGGCAAAGAAGGGAAATAGTCCAACAAAGAAGCAATGGGAGAGGCAAACTATTGCATGGAAAGGGGGGCTAGACAAGAAGATTGATAGGTGGAGTGTGAATGGAAGCATAGGTTTGGGATTGTCCTTATCCTTGCTCGAACAATCCGTGCATTTAGATCTTAGAAAGCATGTTCCGATTGCCAAGGGCAACAGAATGCACAGTGCATGTATAATTTGAAAGCCATGTTCTAATGGTAAGGGCTATGGTAAGCACTATATCTAAGAGAGTTGATGAGAAGGAGCGGTTCAAGAAGCTTACTTTGGATGTAGGTTTATGAGACCCAAGAGCCCTAATGGCACTGGTGAACCCCTCTAAAACGTTGAGGGCAAGTCATGAGCAAGAAGTAGAATTAGCGAAAACTACCAAGTTAGAAACACACTTTACAACTTCTTAAGATGAAACGTGAGAGACGTGAGACACACAAGAATATGACCCACTGAGCAAGAAAAAGAAGCATATTATATAAATGACTGTGAGAGAGAGAGAGGGAGGGGGAGGAATGTGTGTGTGTGAGAGAGAGAGAGGGGGGGGGAGTGTGTGTGTGTGAGAGAGAGAGAGGGGGGGGGAGGAATGTGTGTGTGTGTGTGTGTGTGTGTGTGTGAGAGAGAGAGAGAGAGAGAGAGAGAGAGAGAGAGAGAGAGAGAGAGAGCGGAGAGTGGAGAGACTTACACCCGTACTGATAGAAAAACCAATAAGGGAGCATCCATAGCTCCACTTGGGTAACACAAGTGGTGGTGGAGTGATCCCCTCGCGGCTTCACATCGAGGAGTTAACCTTTATTATGGTTGGCTAAGTGCATGTTCCCAAACCAACCCTTGCGTTGTCTCTTTTCTCTTCTCTTCTTCCTCTTTCACGCAAGGAAGTATGATCATTTAGGTGAATGTTTGTTTCACCCATTTATTTTGGATCATGATTATGATATCTCGACTTATGGAACTGTTTTGTCTTCCCCACTTATTTTGGATCATGATTATGATATCTCGACGGATTGTTTTGTCTTCCCTACTTATTTTGGGTCATGATTATAATATCTGAACTTATGGGACTGTTTTGTCTTGCTCATTTATTTTGGGACATGATTTTGATATTAGTATTATGGAGACTTCTTTAGTCTCGCCCATTTCTTTGGGACATGGATTCTTTCAGTTAAATTGGATTTTTTAGACTCTCATCTTGCCCACTTGATGAGACATGATTATATCCTGATATATGGTTTGAAGCTTTAAAGTTGAGAACAACTTTTAAGAAGATAGGGGGAATGTTACCATTTCAGTCATCTCCAAAATTCATGTGTGTGGATGGGCTTTGGATACCCAGAGGATTAAGAATGTACAAGGCCTGGGAATGGGAGATTATCCAGTATAGAGGACCAAGTGTTCATAGCATGGTCAAGGCACTCAAGACAGTTTCTTGGACACAAAAATGGACTTCTGGAGCTCAAGTGTCAAGTGGAAAGTATGTATGGCGAGCTCTTGAGGATTTGGGAGAGATCAAGCAATGAAACAGGTTTCTACATGGTACTTCCATGTATTTCTCATGTGGTGGAACACAAAGAGATCATCTCCTAAATTTTAGGAGAAGTTTCCATTTTTTGCAATCTCCGATGGAATTTCCATACATGTCATTACCTCCGAAATTCGAAAGAGATCGAGGATCGCCGAGGCGCCATTGTGAAATTGGCTCTATCATCTGGTATATTTTTAGAGCTAAAGATTGTGGCATTTTTAGCCTTTGGATTTAGGACGTGTGGTAGATAAGAGGATAAAAGTTAAGACAAGTGTCCTCACACTTGTCAATTCAGCTCTACACATGACATTGTAACATTTTCTTGCTTATTTGAACATGAGAGAGTCATCTCTTAGACAAGTTTAGTTGAATTTTCAACAATGTAATGAGCTATAGTGGATCAAATGCAAGAATCAACATGATATCAAAAAGTGATTAAAGAAAGATTAGTGCACAATTAATCTAATAGCATAATGTAGACATGGATACTCAAAAACTAGCAAGTTCTCATTAGGCTAATGTCTCAATTTATAGCTTTTACATCCACAAGGTGCAAAGCACCCACTCCCCACTGATTTCTCCTTGATTTGTGCCACCTCCCCTACATCTAGGGGCACCTTTTTCTAGAATCTTTCCACACCCCTATATTCACTCATGCTACCCTTGATTCTCTTATGCAGTAGATTCTTCTCACCTTTTCACTGCTATCCACACAATTATGGACTCCCTTTTACAATCTCTAGCTAAGTTCTTGTTATCGCACACACCCATTCACTTGCATATTTCAACACCTCCCCTCAAGTGAATAATTCTAGCACACCTGGACCCTATACCAAGTTTCCCTCTTGGTAGCCCGTGAGACGACCAGTGCCTCAAGTCCCTAACTCATAGTCCTTGACGATCTCTCTCTATTTGTCCAAGGCTACTACAAGTGCCCGTAACTTTGACTAAAGTGCTCACACATACATCTATCACATGGCCTACATCATCGGTGGCTTAGAGGTGGTTTTACTCTATTGAGACAGGTTACATTAGGTTGTGGGTTTCTCTCTTTCTCTCTTAGAGAAGATATTATGACTCCTCTACCTTAGGAGTCTCCATGAAGTTTGTCGATGCCGATCCTTCTTCATTTGGTTTATTGTAGCAATCCCTAGCCATGTGTCCTGGCTTCTCACAGTTGTGGCAAGTGAAGGTCCTTTCTCCTCCCATGCCTCTTCCTCGTCCTCGTGCGAGGCCTCCTCGGGTGTAGAGTGCTTTCTCCTCTCCAGTTGTTGGGAACGATCCTTTCTTCTCCTTGACCTTGTTTTCTTGCTCTAGTAGAGCTCCTTCTATCTCATGCTACTTCAAATCTGGTACATTCTTTAAGGTTGCCACAATGTTCTCATACTCTCCCTTATCCACTCTTTAGAAGGACTGCTAATGCCTCATCATCTTCTACTTTCCCAATGGCTGCAAGTTGTTGTTTGATGCTTTTGTATTTGTTCAAGTGTGTGGCTAGAGGTTCACTTTCCTTCATGTCAAGTTTATAAAATTGCATTAGTAGATTTATCTTTGAATTCTTTGCTTGAGTGCCAAATAATTTGTTGAGTTCATCCCATGCATCTTTAGCTTGTTGTATCCCCGCAATGTGGTGAATGATTTCATCATTTAAGCTAAGTGTAATGAGTCCTAATGCTTTCTCATTTCTCCTCTTCCACTCATCCTTCCCATGCTTCTCTGGACATTCATCTCTTCCCTCAACTAGCCCCCATAGATTCTTCCTCATGAGCAAATACATGGTTTTTGTTTGCCATGTATGAAATTGCTTCCCGTTGAATTTAGCTACTTCTTGCGCAATGCTCAAGATGATGTGAAGGGGATCTTACCTCTTGATCCAATTCAAGATTCAAAGACAGTGTCTACCCTTTTACAACTCCAATTTAGTGTTTAATGATGATTACAATAAGTTTACAAGCATGAATACACCAAAAAATGCATAATGCCAATGATAGTTGGTTTTGTACTAGATGGTTGGAACATCAAACCAACTTCAAATTGTAATATGAAGTGATAAAGGTCTATATCAAATACCTAATGGTAAGTTTGAACCATCAATTGTACCAAACTTCAATGATTAGTGCTAATTAATCATCACTAATTAGTAAACTTAATCTCCTATTTTGCGTACAAAAATAGACTATACGAGAAGACTAAATTTAGTGCCTTAGAGTTCATATGAGCTCAAATCCTTTTAAGGACATCAATAGCAATTAGTCTAGTAGAGGATCAAGCCCAAAAACATAAGATTTGACCAAATAATGAATGCTTAATCTTTGTTTTACCAAAGTCACTTGCAGATTTGATCCAGAGCTTGTTGTAGCTTCTCCTTGACGAATTTCAAAAATCTGAGGCCACCAGCGTGTTCAGCACACCCAAAAATCCCTTGGATCAGCTCCAATGTTCCAATTTAAAGGCATGATAACAATTTTGTAATTTTTCTCAGAAAAAATGACGCGAGCAAATCGACACTTCGCAGCTGCATTCGTCGATGGTTTGAGCTTCTGAGGTGCCACGCCTAGGTGCCAAGATGTTGGCAAGAGGATGTATGAATTTTGTAAGCAATGGAGCTGTGTGTAGGAAGAGATCTACGCTCCACCGAGTGTGGATATTGCAGAAAGTGAAAAATGACTTATAAGGCTATAAACATCTAATTAGTAATTAAGAAGGTGATCAGACTTAAAACAACTACTAAATGCTAAGCTAGACTTTGATACCAAGTTGAATTTTCAGCAATGTAATGGAATATGGTGGATTAAATGCAAGAATCAATATGATTAGCAAGCAATTAGAAAGTGATTAAAACAAGATTAATACACAATTAATCTAATAACATAATGTAAACATGGATACTCAAAAACCAACAAATTTTTATTAGGCCAATGTCTCAATTTATAGCTTTTACATCCACAAAGTGCTAAGCATCCACTCTCCACTGATTTCTCCTTGATTTGTGCCACCTCTCCTACATCTGGAGACACCTTTTCCTAGAATCTTTCCACACCCCTATATTCACTCATTCTACCCTTGATTCTCTCATCTAGTAGATTCTTCTCACCTTTTCATTGCTACCCACTCAATTACGAACTCCCTTTTACAATCTCTAACTAAGGGCTTGTTCCCGCACACACCCATTCACTTGCATATTTCAACAAGTTTAAGCTTCAAGCAGTGATTTTTCATCATTTCTAAGCCCACCATAGCCATATTCGACTTGGAAAAGATGATTTTCACTGCTTTTTACCATCTTGCACACCACGGATGGTTGTTTTTCATAAAAACAATCCTGAAGCTTGCTAAATTTTTTGCTTTTATGCGATATACAAGCTATTCTACACATGGATGAGCCACATGTGTTGGTCTACAGGTTTATGAACTCGTGGATGAGCCACATGGACTGGTTTACAAGTTTATGAGCTCATGAATGAGTCACATGGGCTGGTTTACAAGTTTATGTGCTTGTGGAAGAGCCATATGGACTGTCATACAAGTTCATGTGCATATAGAAGAACCATGTGGACTGATATACATGTTTGTGATCCTATGAAAGAACGTGCTCGGTAGCCATATTGGATGAAAGACAAGTTTATGGTTAAATATGGATAATCCGACATCTCCCATGGGAAAAGTAAAGCCCTCAAAAATTGTACATGTTATATTTCTCCTTGGATGATGAAATACTTCAAAAGGGAGGGAGGGGGGGTTTGCTCATTCCGGCCTCGATGCGGTGTTATATGTGCAACTTTTATTTTCAGCTTTGTGGATTGGTTAATGGCTATGATTAAATGCCAATATGTTTAATTGTGCTCACGGTGAAGAGATGCACACCCAGTCCCATGCTTCCCGGCCAAGGTACATGTGGTAGCCCTTATGGTACTTGGGTGGGTGTGTGGCGAGTGCCACTAACCCCCACGTAAAAATACGTCAAGCGATTAAAAACCGTTGATGAGTCTTGCTCAAACTCGAAAGCCACCGACCAGACCTTGATGAGCGAGCCCATCTTCTTCCCCAGCTTCCCTAAAAACAAGCTCATCTTTTCGTCTCTCATGCACCCTCCCTTGTCAATCCCAGGAAAAAAATAGTACCTTCTCTTCAGAATTTACCACCTTCCCCAAATTCATGAAAACTGGTACACAGTTGCCTACAACCACGACTGCATGTCAACAATCTTTAACATAAGTGACACCATAACAACAGGAGAAATGGGGATGCAGCTAGAGAGATTATTTATATTTATATCAACCAAATTTTTAAAAAAAATGTGTAGTCAATATCATGCATATGCTACAAAATAAATATTACGTTAAATTAAAAACAAATGTACAGGGTTGAGAGAGAGAAATCCAGCTTTCGTCGTCGCTTGGTTATTTGACTGCCTCATGGTGGTGGGGTGGTTCCAATGTCCCACAGTTCTTGCATAATTTTCTTTACAAGTGCATGAACATAAGGTGATATATCTTAGTACATCACAAACCCTGAATTAGGCACAAAATTATTGATTTTTTTAATGGATAACTTATATGGTATACCTCATTTTTAAGCCAATGTGAAATGGTGCCAGAGCATCATGTAGCTCATTACACTGTGACTGATGCAAGGCACGATCAAGCAAAGACAAACCCTCCTGTAGACTCGTCGTAATTCATATTAATAGGATAAAGCAACCCTCAAAGCAGTCTCTCATATTCTGACATACAACTAAGACCATGGTTAATTGGTTTGGAGCAGCTCAGCATGCCAACAGCTGACATTATTATGAACCATGGGGTATGCATTATTCAAATACTCTCTGCAGACAGTACTGCGTTAAGTGGTTGAAATTCGAGGCAATTCCCGTCCGGATCACGGGCAAACACCTGTGGCTTCAAAGACATGCTCTCTGTGTAGGGAATGCCTGGACTTCAGAAAAACTTGGTTCAACACTTCAGAAACACAAAACTAAATGTCAATCGAACACCTGTACAGAGTATTTTCTTTATTGATACAAGACTTCAAACCTACAAGGTAAAGGCTAAAGAAAGTGGACAAATGACCGCACCATGCTCTCTTTGTGCTTTTACAGGCTGAGAATGTAGGAATGATACATGAAGACCTCTTCTGGGCTGCAAGATTCTAATGCAAACTTGAGGCTCTAACATTGTCCTGTGTTACTCCTGCATTCATGCTGCTTCTGCTTCCTCTTCATTTTCTGAAGATGTGACTACTAAAAGCACTCATAGAACCATCTTCCCAACTCAGCTCAAAGGCTGGTCAGCACTTGATAATTTGAGTCAAATGCTGGTCAACTTTGAGTGAATTGGTCAATTCTTGTCAACTCAAATCAGCACCAGTCCACTCAAGTCCAATGCTGATCAACTCCTGTCAATGCTCGTCAACTCTAGTCGGACATTGTCAATTCTAAATGGATTGGTCAACTCTCGTAAAAAACTCATAAAATCTGGCCCAAAACTTCTTTTTTGAACTCCAGATCCACCAAAAAGTGACCCTGGAAAGTTTGAATGGTTTGAATTGATAGCGAGAGAGAGGGTGAGAGAGCTCCCTGGGCCTGCTGCCCAGCCCCTTTGCCCTTTGCCCAGCACCCTCCTCCCTCTGCACCTTTTCCCCCCGTCCCCCAGGCCTGTGCGCAATGAGGACCCCGTACAACCACCCCAAATCCTCCCACCGGGAATGGTTGTGGTGACACAATCAGGAGCACTGACGTGCACAGCAGCGTCAAGTGCGTGAGCGCGAGAGGGACGCAAACAGGAGCCCTAGGCCCCTGTAGAGAAGAGGGCGACCCACTCCAGGAGCCTCATCCTGATTTTTCTCTGGAGGGGGAACAGTTCCCGAGACACTGGTTCCCGTGACGAACCATTATGAGCCCTACTCTCAGGGGCAGCGGCCAGCCTTGCCTCTGACCACAACAGGACCCCAGAGGGACCCCCTACTCTACCACTCCTGCCCCACTCCGGAGGATGTAGGAGCCACTGTTAGGCTTAGGGTTAGCAGCATGCAGACAAGGCACATGTAGGGTGCAACAGATACAATCGTGAAGCTCTTGGGAGAAGAGAATAATAAGAGAGAGGGTGTTGGAAAAAAACCTCCTAGTGAGAGGGAAAAAGTGCCTTGGCTAGTCCTAGAGTGTTCACACACCATTGTTCTCAGTATGCATGTCTCTCCCTGTACCATGCTCTAGAGCCTACTTCAGGCCATACAAAGCCTTCCATAACCTGCACACTTTGTATTCTTGACCCTTTTGAACACAAAGCCACGAGGTAGAGAAACATATACCTCCTCGTGCAAATCACTGTTGAAGAAGGCAGTTTTAATGTGCAAACGATAGTAAGTGTGTCCCATACAAGGGAAGGAGAGTATCAAAGACATCATGTGAGACAACAGGGCTGTTTCTGCATATAGGAGGATAGGCACCACATTCTAAGCTAGCCGAGAGCATGTGCCCCACAATCTGTCAATAAAGTCTGAGGTCTCGTCAATATAAAGTCCAAACAATGTAGGGGATACAGGGCAGCCCTTTTTGACCCCAATGGTGCTATGGATCTCCCTAGATATCTCTTGGTGTCCAAACAAGGAAGAGAGAGAGAGAGAGAGAGAGAGAGAGAGAGAGGAGAGAGAGAGAATTCTCTCTCAATGTCTGCACAAGGTCAAAATGGTAAACAGCCTGTAATAAGATGCATAGAGCATCCCCTAGAAGATATTGTAATAATAAATGAAGATACTAAATGAGCAAATAAAAGTAACATTGAAGATGCCATTAAAACTCTGTGAAGCACTAATGAGTTGTACCTACGGCTGAGAATCTCAAAATTCAAGGGTCTAGATAGTGGAAGCTCCATGTGCCACTGGAACATGGATCCATCATCAGCATCTGCCTGGTCATGATGTGCAGTAAGCATGTGCCAAGGGAGCTTCCTTCGAATGGGTTTCAAATGACGATACGGCACTTGTGGGATGGCCTCCTGTGGGTTCTGTGGGAACATACTCATGATCCATATATCCCTATGTGATCTCCTCAGAGTAGCAGATGTTGTCTACATGGCCTCCTGTGGGTTCTATGTGGGAACATACTCATGATCCATATATCCCTATGTGATCTCCTCAGAGTAGCAGATGTTGTCTACATGCCTTGAATGCTACAAGCCTCAAAGAAGCCTCATGAGTCATGGCAAGTCCCTTGTGGGTGGGCCTCAACTTGAGCACTGGCTAGGGCGACTTGTGGAATATTGTCATTTGTCTCTCGTGTTTTATGTTGGCTAAGCCCTCAAAAGAAAACAGGAGTGGTAGAGTCTAGGTAGTGTGCTGTGCACAAAGATGCTTACAAGGCATGCAACAGGCTTCAACGTTCAAGTTTCAATGCTTCCCTTTTGCTGTAAAAATGCAGACATAAAAAAAACACAACCTGCATTCCTTAAGACTGTTTTTAGTCGCTCCGGATTTTCTATGTGCAGGCACATGTGCCGATCTTCTCCACCATGTGCAGGACGGCCAGTGATTGGATCTGGGTTAGGCAACTCCATTAAGTGGATCATCTGATTACCAACCAATAGCCAGGCTCCACGGAAATAAAGGGTTTTATCAGGTCGAAGATTGCACGTTTTCATACCTGTTATCAAAATGTGGCAGCATAGCCTTAAGTCATAAGTGCCCTTTACAGTAACAAGAAAAGCCTAACTACTTGCAGTGTGCAAGACCATGTAAAACCCTCCTCACCAAGCACACCACAATAGAACTCCAATGATTTATCCAGGTCTTTGCAGATGATTCCAACATGGTGAACTCCAACAAATCCAATGTCTGCAGTTGCAATTGTAAAGTATCCATCATAAATCCAGCTACAGATACTTCATTACAAACATCTGACTACACAAGCTTTCCATCCCCTTAATGAAATTCAAATCAGAGTCAGATGGTTATTCCAAAATGAGTTCTCAAAAGCATGCCTGGAGCAAACAACCTTCTTCCATGCTGGCTGAAATAGCAGAAGCAGCATCCACTTGTCCCATAATACCTAGTCAGCAGATTACGCTGTTACTGTAACAAAACAAAACCCTGAAAACAATAACTCAAAATTTCTAACGCATTAATCCGTGAAAAGAAAGTTCTGGCAAGATTGCCCCAAACAATCAGTTGGCTATTTGATGAAATGTAGTGCAAATGAGATAAGCTGTATCAGCAAACCTTTAGTTAAAAGGCAAACCATTCAAGCTTTTAAATAGGCCTTAGTAGAGGTTTTTTTCTGCCAACAGGCCACCTTATCAGCTATTGAAGAAATTTAGAAGGAAGAAATCATGGTGCAAATCAATGATTGGCCAGCAAAGGACTCATCAAACCTCACAAATCTCCTTCTTGACTCCATCCATCTTTTGCTGGCAAAAAAAAAGGAAGGAACATCTAGAAGGTGTGTGGCCTATTGAGCTCTGAACAAGGTGACCATCGGAAATCAAACTTTATAACGTGATACTGAGTTGCAAGGTGTGCAGGCCCCATAGCTAGTCACCACCTACTTAGCACAAGGTCACGGATAGTCAGAGCAAGAGATCATCCTCATCATTAACTACCAACTTGCTAGCATTCGATTCTCATTCTTCTCCTTGTCATGTGAATGTGCTCCTAAGTTAGGGCAGGAGAGACCTATGCCTAAGTTAGTGAGGAGAGACCTGTGCCTAAGTTGGTGCAAGAAACGTTTCTTCCTTAATGGGGCAAGAGAGGGAATTCAACTTTCCAATTTGGAAAGTGAGAATTTTCAGAGTGGATGGGACTGCACATGCATGTGACTTGTTTTTTTTGGCATGGACATTGGATGACTATAATTGCATATGAATGTCTGTGCATTTCATAGACACAAGAAAATCCCAAAAAACAAGTGACTAACGAGATTTGTTTACTTTGTGCACTCATTATTGTTTTATGAATTTTGCAGGGAGTGAAGTATAAACTCCAGACTGGTCACCATACTTCTTTTATGAATGTTCAAGTGTTTTATAACCTTAGTTATGTAGGTATATTATTATCAAAAACAGGAATTTAACGTGGAAAAGCAACATGGAAGTACTTTTATGTGCAAATTGTATGAAGGGAGCATCATTGTGGTTGAGTGATGATCTCCCAGACTCTCTCATCCTTGTATGCTGATCCCAAGGCAGAAAGTAGGCTGTACGACCAGCTGCACAGGTGGTACAAACAGCAACGCAAGTGTATATGGCCAGTGGCATATATGTACAGACAGGCTGTACGGCAAAACCAACCAGAGCTCTGCAGAGTGTACCACTATAGGACACAGTAGTGGCAGCCTATGACTATAGTGATGTCAGCAGTGGATTGTACGGCCATCTTCCATGTCATTTATACGGCAGAGGTGGTACTGATTGCTGCAGACCTTGTATGGACAGCAGACCGACTAACCTCATTAGTGCAACCAGTAGCGTTAGCTGTACAGATGTGTGAGCCAGGTCTGGTTGTGCATGTGTTGCTTCTGGGACAAATCTTGTCAATGTTGAAGGTCTCTGTCGAGTACCTGGGGTTATGAGCAGGAGGCACTGCCGATGACTACAGGAAAAACGGGGTTACAAAGGTCTTCACATAGTACACAAGCTGCATGCAGGATTGCGAAGACGGTGTACTCACTTACCCAGATTTGGGTTAGCAAGGAGTTGCATCCAGATCATCTCATGTGTACTCTTGAGTGGAGCTACAAGAGTTCATGATAGATTCAGCATCGTCATCGAGCTATTTGAGAGAATTAATCTGGGACTCATGAGTGACAGATTCACTAAGTGCTTTGTAAAGAATTTCCCTTTTGCAATAAAGAAACTAGAAGGGGGGAACCATCTTTGGCAACTAGTGTGGAGTATAGAGCATGCACATTCCACACAAAATCTACATTTTCATGCATTCTTCGTTCATATTGTGTAGTTGTCTTAATAAAGTGAAATCTTAAGATATCTTGGGCACTCCCAATTACATTTGTATCGGAGACAAATTTTCACTCACACATGGAATCAGTCCTCTAGCTAGAAAACTTGAATTTCCCTTGGCAAATAGGAGGTCAAATGCCCACAAGTACGTCTGTTAGGAAAGGTTTGGAGGAGACAAGTGCAACATCTTTGGGAGGAGACCAAGTGTCTCAAAGAAACCCATGCCGACCAAGACTTTTAGGACTTCTTGGCTGCATGGAAAAAGATTCCTATGGATCAAGTTGCTTGCGGAAAATACAGGTGTTAATCCATCAGAGTTTTCCATGAACTAATTTGCTTTCTAAAGGGCACTTGGTAAAAGATGGTGATGGCATGGTGGTGCTTAAGATCCTCAACTTTTGGAGGCAAAGGGTGTTAAGATGGAACTGCCCAAACCGATGAAAAAAACCATGCCCCATGTTCCAAGTGAAACGAAAGAGGAGTATTCAGCTACTTCTACTCACAGGTGGGATAGCAAGGATAGACATGGGGCATATGGGAATCAAAGAGCCATTCTTCAGGTTCTCCACTTAAAAATGTATCATTGCAAAAAGAACCCGTGAAGGCTCTCCTATCCGCGAGGTAGCTTAAGGAGGACAGAGAAATCAAGAACTTACAAAGAGAGTCTATTAATAACATAGCATATATAGGTGATACCATCTCATGCATAAAACATATCAGTCCTACAAAAAGATTGTCCGGGGAAACAAAAATAGCAAGTCATCATATGAAAGGATATATAATGTCTCGTATGTCAAGATGGAATGCAAATGTTAACAATGCTTTCCCACTGCTGAGCCTGAAATCTTGCACAATAACAAGCCTTCAACCTTTTCGAGAAGGCAATTCTTCTCTGATCAGGAATTGTGCCAGATACACCCTCGCATAGCTAATACCTCACCACTAAACACCATTTCTCTTGGCTGGACAAGTTATGTTCTGTTATGAAACCCCCATTCTCACACAGCTAATCCCTCACCATTGAACACACTCACTCTTGCCTGGAAACGTCGTCTCTGGTTATGGAATCCTCAATCCTGCACAACTAATCCCTCTTCACTGGGCTCGGTTTCTCTTATCTACACAAATCATGTCTGCTATGGGACCAAGCACATCTAACCCCTCACCACTAAACGCACTTTCTCTTGCCCTCTAGTAAATATGCAGCTGTCTGATACACCCTTGTGTCATAATATCATAAATGATTCTATCAAGATAACCAAATCCCATTAGCAACCACATCTCAGACTCCTTACGAGATGTAAGATTGCATGCCTGGATGATGGACAAAGTGCAATGGTTTGTGAGCCTGGCCATTTTTCATGCATAGTTTTTTTTTCTTTTTCTTTTTTGATAGAGAGTGAGTAACTACATTCATGTAGATGTCAGGGTTTGACTGTACCTGCATGTTAGCTGGCAAAGGTGTTACCCATAGCTGCAGACAACAGCTGTTTACCTTGCAACAGGGAAACACCATTTCCGAGGTGTAGCATGCCAATCAGTTCCATCTTTGCCCACATCCAGCAAAAGGTAGAGTACTCTCTCTCTCTCTCTCTCCCACATATTTACCTTCTCCTTTCAAACATTCCCTCCCTCTACAATGGGAGGGTCTGTAGATGATAAAATCGGCCAGCTTGATCATATCCTTAGGGATCTTATCAAGGACAAGAAGAAGACATTGGATAGCACCATCACCGCCATCAAGGACTTACTGACGCGCATGGGAAAGCTGGAGGCCGAAGCGGAAATATGGAAGGAAGAGAAGCTTACCATGCAAGAGGAGTGGGAGAAGGAAAAGCTCGCCATGCAGGAGGAATCAACCTTTTGAAGGGCGAAGTGGCATCCTTACGCGATCGTCCACGGGAGGAAGGAGAGACTCTTGAGGTGGACAAAGAGGCAATCAAGGAAGAGATCACCAAAACCCTCACCCACACAATCGAGGGGAAAATGGAGGCAGCCCACGAAGGATGGGTAGAAGTGATGAAGAAGAACATCAAAAAGGAGGTGCAAGAAGATGTACAAGTGATGAAGAAGAACATCAAGAAGGAGGTACAAGAAGATGTACACATGATGCAGTCTACTCTTGATGAAGAGAAGATGCGACGGATCCGGCGCCTAAACACCCGAGTCACAGGGATACCAGAGAGCACTGCCTCCACACCCGAGATTGACGGGCGGAACCTATGTACCAAGCTCGGACTAAAGGAGGATGAGCCGCTCCCATTCACTAGAGTATGGAGGACAACCCCAAAGGACTCCACCAAAGGCAAGGCCTTAGTGCTACAGTTCCCGGACGAGGAGAGTAGGATGAGCTTTATGAGAAGACGGGCTATCTTGAGGAGCTTGCCAGGGGACCCTATCTACTTTGATGATGACCTCACATGGATGCAGCTGGAGCACAGAAGATTATGCATGCCGAAGATCAAGGCGGCACGCAAAGAAGGGAAGAAGGCACATTATAGGGATGGTCACATCTACATTGATGGGAAGAGGGTCGAATAGCGCCATCTGGCCAATGAGACACGGAGGAAACAACATGAAGACAAAGAGATACACATAGCAGTCTGGAACTGTAATGGAGTCCTATGGACACATCCAAGGAGACTTGAGGAGGTGATGGAGGGCCGGGATATCATCTTGATGATAGAGACACATGAGAGCCCAGAGAGGGGCTTACCACGGGTTGAGGGTTATCAGTGGGAGTCAGCTCACCGACAAGGGATGAGACAGGCCACCTCCCGAGGTTCAAGAGGTATTGCAGTGCTTTTCAGACATGGGTTACATGAGCTTGTTCGAGTCGTAGCACGAGACTCGGAGGCGAGATACATGTGGATTAGCTTACGCCTCTCGGAGACCAGATGGATTTATATCGCCCTTTGCTACTTTCCTCCGAAGGGGTCGCGGTTTGCCACCACCCAGGAGCCGGGTGGAGGAGAGGCTAGTGAGTCTCCATACTCTGTCTTATCTGAGGAGATCTTACACTATTCGACACTGGGAGAAGTCTTCTTGATGGGGGGCTTCAATGCACGGACTCAAAGCAGACAGTGCGAGATCTATGACTTTGAGGATCCCTTGAGACTAGAGCTGCTAGCTACAGAGGATACAGGGACCACTCAGATCTCCGCTGACGGAGGAGCTGACAACACTGGATATGGGCAACATTTGCTGGAGCTTGGGGCCTGACACCATCTCATTATTTATAACGGGATGACTCAGTGGCTAGACTCAGGTGGGTTGACTTGCTTTCCAGTGGGGGGCGGCAGCAGTACAGTGGACTATGTGATGGGATCCCGGGAGGCAGCAGATATTGTGTCTCACTTCACCGTACCACCATGCCCCATTGGGGCGGATCATACATATCTATCCCTCACTTTCAGGAGCTTACTGGAGACCCACCCACCCATCATACAGCCACCACACACTATTTTCCACTTCACTCAAGACCTAGCCGATGTGTATGACTATCATGTTCATGATCAGCTGTTTGCCTTAGACCCATCGGCACCCATGGCTATGCTCACCTCCCAGCTCTCACATGTACTGCACTCCGCAGCCGCGAGGAGTTTCCCATACCACATACAGATAGGACAGCCACCTACATCTGGGAGCATGCCCCAGAACCGATGGTATGATGATGAGTGCAGAAACCTTTACCGCAGTCTCCGAGTGCAGAGGGCTCGCGGGGAGATCACCCAGAGATAGGCAAGCAAGAGGATGCATACTCTCACCTGCCGTAAGCGGCGAGCTTATGAGAAGGCTCAGTACTGGGACACACATCACATGCTCATGAGCAGAGATGTTGCTGCTGCTTGGAGGAGACTCAGAGAGCCCCGTCCTCCCACACCTATTACCGATCCTCAGACCTGGCAGACATATGCAGAGAGACTCTATGATGTGCCTGCAATGCCCCCTATACCACAGCCCACAGAGCCATGCTCCACAGTCTCCACCTTCTTCACCCCACCTATGGTTAGGAGGGCCATATGCCGACTCCAACATGGACGGGCGACGGATCATACAGGATTACAAGGAGAGCATCTCATCTATGCTATTGATACATTGGCACCATTTCTTGCTCATCTCTTTAACAGAGCTCTGTCAGAGGGGTTTCCGGCTGAGTGGACGATGCACACTATTGTGCCGATCCATAAAGCGGGAGATGTACTAGACCCCGGGAACTACAGGACCATCATGATTGGCCATATATTGGCCAAACTATACGGGGCAGTTTTGGAGGCAGAGCTGAGCACTCATGTAGAGGTTGGGGGATTGAGAGCAGCAGGCCAGGCAGGCTTCCAACGAGCCTTCTCGACCATCGACCACATTTTTACATTGAGGTGCCTGATCGATCAGGCCAAGGCACGGAGGCGACGGCTCTATTGTTGCTTTGTATATTTCCGCAAGGCATTTGATATTGTGCCCAAAGAGCGCCTCTTTCGACGACTACAAACACTAGGCATACCCTCAGACATGATGTGGGGCATATACAGGCTATATGAGAAGGTCTTTGGGAGAGTCCGATGCCCAGGAGGCTTGTCCGACACAATTGCTAGCACCATTGGTGTGAAGCAGGGGTGCCCACTCTCCCCCACGCTCTTTGGGCTCTATATTGATGAGGTGGTCGATTACATCACATAGGGAGGAGGCTCTGGGATTGAGCTATCAGGTATTATTATCCATGTTATGCTTTATGCTGATGACATCGTCTTGGTATCCGACACGCAGGTTGGGCTTCAAAGACACCTTGTGGCTCTTGATGACTTCTGCGCACAGCAGGGTCTCACAGTGAACCTTGGGAAAACCAAGGTTATGATCTTCCACACCTCACCCGCAGTCAGGAGCCACACTACTCTCACATTCGCAAGAGGGCGGGTCGAGGTGGTGAGCTCTTATGTTTACCTTGGCATCACATTTACTAGCTCAGCTGGACGCTTCTCCATGGCTCAGGCAGTCCGCGGACAGAGTGACCCGGGGGTATGCAGCTCTTGCTGGCCTTGAGCGTCAATGTTATCAGGCACATTTTCAAGAACCCCGCACGAAGGGGTGGCTTTTTGATACATTAGTGACACCAGCCTTGATGTATGCAGCAGCGGTTTGGGCACCAGGGCTTGTAGCCTCCACATGGGTACAGCTGGAGAGACCACAGATCTTGATGCTCTCGAGGATGATACGCAGCAAACCATCCGTCCCGCACGACATTGTTCGAGCTGAGTTTGCTGCACCACCTATGGCAGTGGAGGCATTGTTCCATACGATCTCCTTTATATACAGGATGAGGGAGATGCCCACGGAGAGATTATCCCGCCAAGCTTTTGAGGCATCCAGACAGCTGGCCGAGGCTGGACACAATGGATCTTGGTATGCACAGATGCTACAGTGGTTCTCGCATCATGGGATAGACATTGAGCGGTGGGATAGACATTGAGCGGTTGCCACCTTTTCAGTATGATCAGTCTGCTCCACGGGGTTACCTCTCTCTCAATGAGAGGAACAAAGTGATGAGACAGGACATATGGCAGCGCTACATACAGGAGACATGGACAGCACCAGAGAGCCCACTACCACCGAAGATGCTGTATTACAGAGACCACTTTATGAGCATCTCAAGGGATGGGTTTATACAGCGACCGCGGTATATGGATGTATACATGCCACATAGCCGTTGCTATTGGACAGCTACGAGTCTCATCACATCAGCTAGAAATAGAGGCTGGGAGAGCGGCACGGGTTCCCAGAGCCGAGCGGATATGCAGATTGTGCCGCGAGGAGGTGGAGACTGAGGATCACTTTGTATGTAGATGTAGAGCCCACCAGGGGGTCAGAGATAGATATGCACGATTGTTTGAGGAGCACTCTTCACTACATCAGTTGATGGAGGCCTCGGACCAGCGACAGCTTGGCAGACTACTACTAGAGCTTCATAGTTCTGGAGAGAGACTCCTCTAGACACCCGCTCCCACTAGGGGTGGGAGACAATCCCAGCTCACAAATTTCTTCCAGAGAGCTATGCCAGTGCCCGCCGCTGATGTACCACGTGGGGTGACCGCACAGAGAGCAGAGGAACTGAGAGCTAGGAGGAGACCTAGACAGACTGGACATAGAGCACCCCGACTCCGTCACCGAGAGATAGCAGCTATCCGGATGAGACACCAGATGGAGACACAGGAGAGGCTAGCTCGCTTTCATTCAGACTCAAGGGACATGTTCACGCCATTCACAGCCTCAACATCGACGATGTATGATATCTTATATCCCTCTTATGGCACTGGATGGAGTTAGACATAGATCTGCATAGCATGGTTGTACTACCCCTTTAGCATATAGAGATGCATCTTGCCTTAGAACTCCATCCACATCCCCACCCCCCTTTAGCCCACGACCCATACCCACACTTTGGCTCCACGCCCCAAAGGAGTTCTTATCTGCTGATTACATGTACATACACTAGTGCTAGTTGTTTTCTTTGTACTTTTTCTTTCAGTTTTCCATGGCTCAGTGTATCCATGGTACCATTGTATCACTTTTGGTCTCATAGACCCTTGGGATCTTTCATGGACGTTTAATATTACTTTCTTTCTTTCTCTCTCTCTCTCTCTCTCTCTCAAGCATGTGCCCTGCACAAAGTATGTAAACAATAAAATTAAAGGGGGGGAACAGAGAGAAGAAGCTTTTTATAATTTTCCCGATGAATGCAACCACACATTCTCCATGTGTACTTATGCTCCATCATACAAAATTGCATGTTGATATGTCATTGATTCATGAGTACGTGCCCGGTTCTCAAAGGGGCATGCAAGGGGCTATAGTAACTTCCTACTAGGGACGTTTAAAGAGAATGAATGGCTCATTAAACCCTTGCATAGAGTCGTGATGCCACCAGGACCCGACCCGGCCCTGCTAATCGGCTTCCAAGTGAAAGGTATTACAATTACATACATGTTGACAACATGCAGAAGTGAAGGGATTCAACCTAATCAGACATGGGTGGAGGACACGAGCATGGTTTAACATGGCCTACATGAGCAATATCACCATCATTAACAACATTTATCCATTATGTGAGCAACATGAATATCTTGATCACCATTAGTATGAGCATGGATATCATGGTTAGTAATAGCATAAGAGGCATAAAAGACACAACCATCAACATCAATATTGACAACATGGGCATCTTGGTTGACATTGACCATTAACATCACCATTAATATGATGTCATTTGGAATCTTGATTAACTTTAACATGGCATGGTGAGCATCTTGATTCACATTGGTTTAGCCTCCTTTCCAATATGACCAGCATGTCTAACAAAGGCCTACATAGGTGCATAGGGAATATAACTATACTAATAATTGTATCAGATTAAGGTAACTATGGAAATATTATTCAAGTTGTCCTTGTTCAATTGTTGCTTTAAGTTTAATTTTCTTAAATATTACTCTATTTTTTCACTTTAATGGAGTAACAATATAGCTCCACATCTAAACAATTTATGCTACACTTCAGTGAGTTTTGAACTCGCAATCTCAGCTTCCATAGCTCAAGCTCTACCACTGGGCTATTTTCCCCAACCCTCTCGACAGGCAATGTTGCACCTGAAAGCCCTTACCCATCATCAAATTTTGGGGCCAGAGAAAATTTATCTATTAAATCAGGTATTACCTGATGTAGTGCTTAGATACCAAAAACACAGAAAAACCATAGCAAAACCATTGAAAACAGAGAAAAAAAACAGAAAATTTAGGACTTTAAAACGCCACTTAGAGATACAGGACTACAAAAAATGAACTATTTTGCTGTTGCTAAGATAATTAGAATCGAATCAACCAACCAGCAACAGAGCTTCAGAGAACCCGATGATGATAACGAGGTGTGCAGGCAGAGAAGAGCGCAAGACAACACGAATCCCGCGTGTACTCGCGATTCCAGGAATCTTTGGTTTCACATTTAAGGAGGTGAGCGTGTCCGACCGGCTTCATTCTATTATTATTATGGGTTTTTTTTTTATAAAAAAAAATTGGCTACTAGAAGGGAGCAAAGTACTCCGTGAGGACCCCTCATATCCTCTACAAAGCGAGGGCATTGTAACTATCGGGTGTCTAGCCGGGGATCGAACTTGGTACCTCCAGGTTTCAAGCCACCCCCATCAACCACCACTAGAACAAGCGCCCGATGTTATTATTATGGGTTTTGCAATTCAAAACTTTTAGGCCCATTACACATCGCCATACCCCTGCCTGCTGCCCATGCTGATGTGGTGGGGGTATCTACGGCCCATAATTCATGGGCAGGCAATAGAAGGAGATCTTAAGAGAAGGATAGAGAAAGATTCTAAATGAGGCTCATGATAGTCCTATAAAAGGACACTCTGGATATGTAAAGATTTTTATGGCTGTAAAGAAGCATTTCTTTTGGCCCAAACTTAAGAAGGATGTACTACAGCATGTTTGCCAATGCTTAGTCTACCAAAAGGTCAAGGCCGAAACCATGTGGGTTATCCCAAGGATACCCAAGTTTATGTGGATACAATGTTGTGAGTGGCTTTATGACGACTAATGACTTCTCTTTTCCGTTCAACATTCTTTCCCATAGGGAAATCTAGCCAAACTTTGATAGGCTCATCCCAATGGAATCATGGATGTCTCAATTTCACCTTTAGTTTCAGTTTCAGTTTTCCATTGACTTTGAGATTGAAGCAATCCCTAAGTCATTCCCAAAGAGTTAGTCTAAGGCATAGTTCTCCTCATTTTGGTTCTCATCATTCTCAAGAGTACCCTCAATGTGGTGCTCAATGTGCACAATAGCACTAAAGGTCCCCTTATTATGTTTACTAAGACTTGTTTAGAAGCTTGTGTGAAGACCTTGGAGGCTCATGTGCAGCATTAGAATGTAGGCTTTACGATGTACAAGTTGTGATTAGATTGAAGGGGTGCTAAGATGGAAGTTACCTCATCATAAGATGAGGTTTGTTTTCCTACCATTAAAGATCTGAGGCGTAACAATATCCTATAATAGAGACTTTCTAGATCTTGCAATCTCATCCTCAATTGAATATTGCAGTATCATCTGAAGATGTTATCCTCATCATGGCTTAATGCCTCAATTTTGGTAAATGGTGCCTCTTCCTCTTGAAAAGAAAATGGGTATTACTCGTCTTGTTGGTTATGAGGAACTCTTTTTGTTAGAACAATTGGAGACCTAGTCAATTGGAGACCTAGTCAACACCTCAACAAGTTTGAGCATGGTCTCTTGAGTATGTTGTTTGCTAAGGCTCTTGTCAAGAGTCTGGTTCTCGTCTTCGGGTGATAGGTTGGGCCTTAGAACTTTAATTTGACTTTCAATTGCACTAGATGAGGTGCTAGGCTCTTCATTTGATATTTCTCGGATCACTAACATGTTTTCATTATTCTTTTCCATGCGACAAGAATGAATCTTCTTTTGAGCACTTGTAAGCATCACATACATTGGGTCCTTGGTCTTAGTGTTGTCGTGATTTTATAAGCGTGATCGTTGGTCTCATGAGACGACCATGATTTTCAATCATATTTTTTATTTGGGCATGATTATTATGTAGGCATGATTATGTAGTCACAGTCGTTATTTTTTTGGTCATGATTAGAATTTTCTAGCATGATCGAATTTTCGAGATATGATTTTTTTTTCGAGTTTTTATAGTGGTTTTTGGTAATCCAATTTGTGTGGAGGGGGTGGTTTTAAAATTCAAATGAAGAGGTGTAAGAAGTTTTTTGAAGGCAAGTGGGAGGCAAAAGTCAACACTTTATGACACACCATAAAGGACCCCAAAAGTGGATTATAGCCAACTCACAATTCATCTTTACATTGGATGTACATTGGATGTACATTAGCCACTAATGAGTCATGGAAATAAGTGATTAAGAGATAATCACTAATGAGTTAATTCAAGATTAACCCTTTCACTAATTTTTCCTCTTTTGGATTGATTAAGAGTTATTCACTAACGAGTGAATCTAAGATTGACCCTTTCACTAATGTTTCCTCTTTTAGATTGATTAAGAGTCCTAATTAACCACTAATCACTAATTAATTCACACAATTAAGCATATTGTTGGATTAGGCATTAAATTGGTACGGTATATACATTGTCGAATGTGTGAATTAATAAATAATTAAATATTAATTAAGCTCCTAATAATGAAATCTTCTCTTATGCAAAAGAGAGCTAGAATCCTAAATGATGACATGCTAAACAAAAGACTCGTGGTGGAGGGACTCCAAGATCCACCATTACACAATGCCTTGCAAACATAAAGGTATAAGTCCTTTGAGTCGTGTGATTGACTTTGATGATAACTTCATAGGGATGCCTCACAAGAGATAACTTCATGGGGATGCCTCACAAGAGATATCAAAAGAAAGGGATCCCATCCGAAGCTTCTTTTTTTAAAGTCTCATTAAAGCTAACACCAAGGGTAAAGAGTCACCTATGGCACTGCCAGTAGAGAAGAGCTTGCTCTATAGCACTCATGCAAAAAATGACCCAATAATGGAGAGTTGGGGTTGGGAAGAGATAACACGGGCTAACCAATAATGGAGAGTTGGGTTGGTAAGAGATAACATGCAATAATGGGGATTTGGATTGGGAAGAGATAACATGGGCCAACCACATTTATACTCTTGACAAGAGTGGTGGTGTTGCTTTATGTTTTATATGCAAGTAGCCACACCAACACAAATTGAGACCAACATAAGGAGGCATCTCTAGTGTGCTCATTATACGAGAGTAAAGAGAGCCATGATAAAACTCATTATTATAAGAACTAGCCTGCAAATAGCCCTTGCCTTACCTGCCAATCTGAGGTAACCGTTGGCTTTGCTAACACCACTTAAAAGGCCTATAAAAGCCCTTACCTTACCTGCCAATCTAGGGCAGCCCTTGACTTTTCCAACACCCCACTGACAAGGCCTATAAAGTTCTAATGCACCTCACTTAGGGCAATTTGTACCCTAAAGAGGAATTTTCAGAGTGCTTGAGATGCCTTCACGACCATTGGTGTTAGGCGTTACTGTGTCACAACCACCTCTTCCCTAAGCATCTCCCTAATGAACCAACTAGTGAGGTTCCAAAGGGGGGTGAGGAGGGAGATGGTTTATATTGAACCCTTAAAGGCTCAGAGCACACTGAATCAAATCTTAACCCATTACATCACAAAAAATGACAACATAAGTACCCCATCTACCACTCAATTCTATAGTGCAAAACCACTAGGGGTAAGGACATCCATGCTCCAGGAGCTAGGCAATCATTATAATGCTATGGTTGTAAGGGACCTCATTGTGTGGCTAAGTATTCCATCAAGAGGGCCATGGTTTATCATCCATGGTTTGCCATGCCACACTTGCACTCCCACATTGTGAGCATCCTGACAACCATTGGCAAGTCTTAACTTGTGCTAAGTGTGGAATGGATACATTCATACAGTCTCTCTAATAATACAGTAATACATATGCAAAATCCATACAAAGTAAAGCAAGAGAAGAGTAGCTAGTCATGTAGAGGATTCCACCTCTCAACCACAAAGGGGCCAAGGGTAAACACGAGTCTTACAACCTAATGCACCCCAAAGACCCATAGACATAGCAAGACAAAGATTTGATAGTTTAAGATGGCTCTGCCAATGAAGAAACTACCTTAAACATTTCAATCATCCTTTGAGGAGGAGGAGGAGATGACTCTATATCTGGCTATTAAGCTAGAAGAAGTTGTTATAGACTAGATAGCCTGTCAAAGAAGTTGGTAGAGTGTCTGAATCCCATTGTATAGGAGAAGAGTAGAGTGGGTCAAAGACTGCCAAGAGAAGATAGAGGGTGGGCTTTTTGACTATAAGAGCTAATCTATACTTAGTACACTAACTTCACATTGCTCAATAGAAGACATATGAAAGAGCCTATTGTTTCCATAATCAGAGAAGAGCCTCTCCTAGAAGAGGGATTAGAACCAAGATTATATCCATTGAACATGAGCTTTAACACCATTGTCTACTAGAAGGTTTAAGGAGAGGATCTAAGAGTTTCACTCTTGTATGAGCAAGTTCATATCCCATATACCATCTTAGGCCTAGATAGCCACAAAAGTGAGAGCGCCCGTGCTCTAAAATACATCATGGGTCTCTCGGCCTTTCTATTTTGTCAATTCCAAATCCCTATTGACTAATTGATCCAGGGAAGCTCAAGCATATTGAAATTATGAAAGGAACCTTTTGGTTGCACTCCATTCTAGATAATGGGTGCCCTTTCTTAGCTACTTTTGGATTAGGTGGATGTGATTAACTCTTAGCTACTTTTGTGCCAAGGCTGCCATCGAATAAATATTACAAGTCTTCTCCCACTCTCTACTTTGCTATTATGCTAAGCTCTTGCATGATGTTATGTGATTAACCCTAATCACTTCACTTCTTCATTCACCATGATTAAACCTTTGATTTAGTAACTTGCTTAAGCACCATTAATTATAACATGGTATCAAAGCCAAGATCCTCAATATTTATGCATACTTAATCTATGTTCATCAAGTACACCAGTCATAATTAGTGAAAACTCCCTTTCATTATGTTTTAAGGCTTTTTCCTCTTCTTCTCCTCTACCCATGAGCTGTGGAGGACTGAATTCTCTCTCCACACACCTTCATTAGCTAAACCACAACTTGGGGATTGATCTCGACTCAGAGGCACACAAGTTGGTACCCTCAATGGTGCAAAAACGCGAATAGATAGGAAACCATTTGCATTTTTTAGTTGCCTACATTTTTAGGAGAAAACGCTCCAGCACTTCAACGAAAGCAAATCAAGCTAATTCCATTATCACCTGGGGGTCTTGGACCATGGTGATGAGCATGATGGTGGGAACCATTTTTTTATTAATCATCGAGGCAGTTCACCTCTATATACTCAATAGAATCTACTCTGATAGTGATTAAAATTTGGTTATAATGGTTAATGAAGTGTTTGTTGGACTTAATCCCTTCTAGACACAATGCTATAACATTGTCTTAAATATTTTTGTAAGAAGGTTTGAGGAGGGCCTCCAATTGTATGCTCCAAGCGGGCTCAACTTTTTGCCTCCAAAATAATGTTTTAAACTTGTGAGGTGATTAAGGTTGGCTTAAATATTGATTATTGAGTCAATCAAAAGGAATTTAAAGATGCATTCTATTGTGAGTCATCAAACTCCAAGCACATCTAAACAAGAAGGATAACCAAGAAGGTAAAGAAGTCCCCAAGGAAAAAATCAAGCCATACTATTACTCACATGCAAAGAAGTTAGTATTTTTAAAATTTCTTTGTAAACAATATGTCTTTGTATGGTGGTGGGGCTTTTTAGCATTTGTTAAATCTTTTTTTAAGGGGTTTAGACACTACCCTTGGACTAATTTTCCAAGTGGTAAGACCTACCCATATCATGCCTAACTCATTCTCAAGGCTAATTTGTTTAAGGGAAACAGTTTCCACACATGGAATACCAAAATCAAGTTTACATTGATGAGGAAGGGATTTTGGGGTGTCAAAAATGGAAAAGAAAGAATGCCTACCACCAAAGAAGAGGAGAATTTGGGTAAGCAAGGATAAAAAGGCATTAACAATTATTGCCTTAGTCCTTAGTAGCACTTACATCCATCACACATAGATGGAAAAGAAACTTCTCAAGAGGCCTTGAATACTCTTAATACTTTGTTTGGAGCTCAATCAAAAAAACTCACAAATTTTTGAACCCATCTTAACTACATGGGATAAATTCAAATGAGTCTCTTCCAACTCATCTTAACTACATGGAGAGCATCTTAACTCAGCTTGTAGTTATCAAGAAACACATTGAGGAAGATGTTATTATGGTAGTTATTGTGAAGAGTCTCCAAAAGAGTATAGCAACATTATTACAATATTAACTACTCTTACCAACTTGCCAGCACCTATACTCATGGATGTTGAAGCATCTTTACTAGAAGAGTTCAACAAAGTCAAGAAAAGATAAGGAAACATGAAAGGGGATTTATTCAACAAAGGAGGTTTTAAGAAGTTTGGTTCAAAAGCTCCCTTCAAAGGTTCATATAAAAAAAATGATTTTTTAAAAGAAGCCTTGCAACTTCTATAGAAAACTGGGTCATGAAGAGAAGGATTGTCTCTTCAGAAACAAAGCACAAAAGGCACTTCTTGTAGAGGTGAAGATAACTCAAGTGGAGAAGAAGTAGAGAGGATGAGAAATAGTTAGAGACCTCAACTTTCTAGAGACCAGCTAGAGCCTACCCCTACATGTTGGTCACCCCTCTATCCTAGTGAATTGTAATCATAACTAGAAGTCTATCATCTAGAGACCAGTTAGAGCGTAGCCCTGCCTGTTGGTCACCAGTCTATCCTAAGTGAATTGTAATCATAACTAGAAGTCTATCATCTTTCATCATAACTGGCATTGTAAACCACCATGAGTAAGACCTACGGGCACTTGGATGGTCTTGCTAGCATTGACATCATAGTAGCCATGAATATTTTGTTGAGGGAGGGTGTTGAGATACACACAAAATTATCTTATATGTGGCCTTAGGGATATTAGGCATATGGTTTTTATGGTTTAAAAGACTTCTCTAGTAATAGGTTTTCGGCATATCCATAGGTTAGTATAAATGCAACCTTTCCATTCTAGACAATGGGTGCCTTCTTTTAGCTACTTTTGGATTAGGTGGATGTGATTAACTCTTAATCTTTTTTATACGAAGCCTATTTATAGGCTACCATCTAATGAATATTACAAGTCTCCTCCCCCTCACTACTTTGCTATCATGCTGAGCTCTTGCATCACTTATGTGCTTAACCCTAATCACTTCACTTCTTCATTCGACATGATTAACAACTTTCTTAAGCCACCTTTGATTGTAACATTAAAATGTGCCTAAAGACATTGGATTAAGAACATGAAAGGTCAGAGTCTAATCCACTTTTAGAGTTTGAGAATCTCTTTTTTCCATTAAGGTCTTAATCTATTGGCATAAATTAAGGAGAAATTCTGCCTTATGAAAATGTAACTTAGAATACAATGTAAGTTAGAAGATCACCTCCCAACGGAATGCTTGTATTCATTATTTGGTTTTTTTAATATCATTAAGGCCTTACTATATTGGCATAAATTTATCACACTTTTTACCTCCTTATATCTACACCCCCATCATTCACCAAAATTTCAAGTATCCTACACTATCATTCACCAAAATTTCAAGTATGTGTTCTTCTAACATGGAAGTACATATGGAGATAGCTCTAATTCTCCTCACCTTCTAATTTTGCAAAGAGATAGAAGCTAATAATTATTGATGCATATCCTTGTGACCATGGATATTCTTCCAAAGAGGACATGCACGAAGTATGCCACCTTAGATCGCAACAAAGAGATTGTAGCTATCTACATGCCGAGCGTAGTTAGCAATGTACCACATGTTAGATATTTACTAGTACTACACCTTGAGGTTATGTACTTATGCCATGGGTACTTTTGTCCCATTGGGTTTTTTCCCTTGTCCCAAGTGTGAATGGGCACCTTCTTAGGGTTAGCTAGTATATAAATGCAGAGCCTCAGGACAGGTAGGCTTTCAGAGGAGCTACTCTACCCTTGACCACATCTTCACCCTATGTGCCATCAAAGATGGCTGTTCAATTTGTACTTCATTATACCTTAAGCTCTTGCTCCTAGTGAACTAGCCTTCTACTCTCTCTCTCTCTCTCTCTCTCTCTCTCTCTCTCCCTTGTTTACTTATGCCATGGGAACTTTTATCCCATTGGGTTTCTCCCCATGGCCATCCAGGTGTGAATGAGCATCTTAGGGTTAGCTAGTATATAAGCAATCTTAGGGTCAATTTAGGATTTCTATTCATTTTACTTCATTGTACCTTGAGCTTTTACTCCTAGCAGTGAATTAGCCTTCTACACTCTCTCTCTCACACACACTTGTGTTCTCTTTGATTTGTGAACATTGAGTGAGTGTTTGTAGCTTTGCTTCCATCAAAGCTAACATTGGTATTAGAGCAAGGCATTTCCATAGCTTGGATTCTTATTTTCTTCACACTGTGTTCAAGCTTCCATAGCTTCTTTTTGTAGCTTGCTTATCATTCGAACATAGCTCAAGTTGAAGCTCTTTAGTGTGATGGTGCAACTTCAATTTTTCCATTGAAGGCTTCCTTATCTTGAATCAACTCCTCTACTTCAAGCAACGACTTTAGCAACTCATTCATCATGCGACTTTAGCAAAGTGTTTTAAATCATTGATTAAACTCATTCATCATGCGACTTTAGCAAGTGTTTTAAATCATTAATTCAAGTCATTCATCAAGAAATTCCAATATAGCTGTAGTCGATTCAATTTTTTACAATCGGATCATTACGGGCATAATCAAATTGTTTCGTCAAAATGATCCGATTCCACTTTTCCACTGCTTCATATAGTGCCGACTCATGGCAAATAGAATCTCTTGATTCTTGAATCATTTTTATCTCGGATCATTTACAGGTTTTGCAATTGATTGATTCAACTCTTGAATCATTGATTTTCTTGAATTGGCTAATTGCACTCTTTTATCAACAATTCCACTTTCTGGAATCACTTTGATTGCTAGTTCCATTTTTCGATGATTCTACTTTTTGTGAATTCCACTTTCAATGAACCTACATTGGCAATTCCACTTTTTGTGGTCATTTGATTGCACTTTCAAAGGATCAACTGATTCTACCTTTTTGAATCGTTTGTTTCTACCTTTTTGGTATTGCTAGATTCTACTTTTTGGATTGACTGATTCTACTTTTTTGAATCGCCCGAATCTATTTTTAAGGATCGATTGATTCCACTTCTTAGAGCGTCTAAGTCTAACTTTTTTGGATCGTCCGAGTCTACCTTCTTAGATTGTTCAATTCTACATTCTTTGATTGTCCAATTTTATATTCTTGAATCATTTGATTCTATTTTTTATCCAACTCTATTTTGCTAATTTTTAATAGCTTGCAGATTGTTCAACAATATGTGGTAACTTCAATTCAAGCTTTATTTTTGCATCTTTCTTTCCTAAATTCAATAGTAGTCACGTATGGCCAACTCCTTTAGAAATGATTTGTTGGTATTCTTTCCAAAGAGGATAAATTAGATTGGCCAAATTACTCCCTATAGAGTTTTATGGTCAAAAATGTCCTTGATGTTGCAAAAGGCTTATAGGGGTGCAGTGGTTGTGTGAATGACCACCGCCCTCGCGCAATTGCTCCTACTATTCCTCAAAGGGGTCAAGGTCAACATATCCAACAACTAGTTCCTTAAAGAAGTCAGGGCCAACAGATCCAATAACCCCAACAGTCAAGGTCAACATATCCAACTAGTTCCTCAAAGCAGTCAAGGCCAACAGATCCAATAACCACAGCAGTTCCTCAAATTACTACTTAACAAAGAAGATGGGATTCACATGATGCTCAAGCGTTGGCATGTCAGGCAAAAAACGATGCAAGGATAACTTGATAATGAAAATATACAAGAAAAGGGGTCCATGAACGTATATTTAATAAAATTACATGACTTAGAGAACAATTTCTCAATATTGATGAACATTTAACAAACTTATAGGACTTGAGAGAACAACTTCTCGATATTGATGAACATTTAATAAACTTATAGTACTTGAGAGAACTTCTCAATATTGATGAAATTATTCTAGAAAAAAATATTATTATACATCACCCTTAGCTCATTGTGTGAGTCTTATCTGCACTGTAGAAAGAATGTTTTTGAGAGTTCTAACAATGATCACGCTCTAGCAATGTGGGTACAAACATGCTGAAGGTACAATCATTGCATAGTCCAATCGCGCCAACTGCACATGGCCCTCCAATCACATATAAAGTACAATCATTTGTACGATAATTGTCCAATCACACGCTGACTTCACATGGCTCCCCAAAAGTGCAATCAAGTGTACGAGCAACTGTAGAGTCCTTTAGTTAGATGCATAGATCAGTTATTAGTACAACCAACCATCAAAAAATATGATCATTGGAGTGTCCCAATTGCTAGTCATCTCAAGTCCAATTATCAAGTGGCGATGTTCAATTGTTCCTAATTCGATCATTAAGAAGTATTATCACACTAAGAGTTCAATCGCCAGATCATCAAAGAAGTCCAATCATCTAATCAGAGATTCTAAAGTAAGGATAGGTATTTACAGTTTCTTAAATTTGTAGGAAACCCGAGGACCCAAAAAACACTCATGCCTTGAGCGCAAAAAAGGGGGAAAAAACAAGGGGAAAAAAAGAGTGAAAATCCATAAAAAGAACCTCTATGTGACTCTGGCATTAGACCAAGTGCTTAACATTTACTTTAGGCCGAATCATTGTAACTTTGTACTCAACCCAACTTTTAAACTTGAAACATTATTATACTTATACACACCAACACGTAGTGGCTCCAGATTCCAGTTTGATTCTAATTCGATTCCAGTTTGAAAGTAGACTAGGAATCCTTCACTACTACGGAGGATATCAGATCAAGATTATGGGGCATTGGCCCAATTTGTCATCGTCGGAATGAGACTGTGTAATGTTCAGAGGGAGTCATCAGAAGGAGCCAAAAGGCCCCTAGCTAGGAGACCAATGGGTGAGAGAAGAGCCACAAGCGAACAAAATAGGAGCCAGGCCAATGACATGAGGACTAGCAAAGCATATGTCTTATAATGTTACATGGAGACTAGTGAAGTATACATTACTGAGTAAAAACCGATCCAAACTAGTCTAATTTCATTGTTCTTGGAATTATTGAGAAGGAAGCAAACAATTACATGATGCATTATATGCCAGAAGACACCGAACGCTAGTGGAATGTTGTTTACTTTACAGACATCCCATCCACATAAAGTAGAAGACCAGACTCTTTAGTCAAAATAGAACCAAGTGTTAAAGTCAAGACACTGGAAAATAGAAGAGCCCAAGTGCATAGAATACATTGCCAAGGTAGTGATCAAAGGGCTAGAAGAAGTGTGGAAGGCTTCACCTAGGGAGACAGGCCATTCGCATTTAGCTCCAAGATTTAGCTCCAAGGTGGGAAATGACTTGGTTCAATATATGTAGAAGCTACCACATAGTGCATGAGTGCCTAGTCCTAAGAGCAAGGGGGAAGTAGGGGTGTGGATATTGCAGGGAAGACATGGAAAACCATGAATCATCCATCTATCATGCACAACAAATGTTTAGAATGACAGGAGAACCTACACTACCAGCAGAACAACTTATTAGCCTTTAGCTTTACCACATGTAGCAATGAACCCCATGCTCACTAGAAACCATATAGAGCATTAAAGGTTCCACCTCCAATGTTCCTGCAATAGCCACCACCACCAGTGCCACTAGGTTCCACATCAACAAGGCTAGTAGAATCCAAACTTATTTTAGATGAACCCCCCTAGTGCATTAGAATTTTACGTTGGATAGACTACCCAGAGGGGGAGTTTTCTCCAGAGAGGAGGCTGAGGAGTTTCAGAGTACGTTTCATTGTGTACAGTAGAACATTTGTATAAACTATGAAGCTTGTTTTTTGGGAGTTTAAAGTTCCTATGTTGGTTGAATGTAGGAGCGAAGAAGGGTAAGAAGCATTGCACCGAGCAAAAACTGGCCCCCGAGAAGAAAATGGGCAAGAAATCAACAAACGAGGAGCCTCCATCGTCACAACCATGACAGCAATGCCCAAAAAAAAGTTCACGACCAGAGTGCGAAGGGGATGCCATTGATGAGGGTGCTAAGGATATCCACTCTAAGGATAATGAGCAGCATTCCCACACAAAGGGCGATGTGAACAGGCGACCCTATACATGTGGTGAGAGCAAAGATTAGGGGTCGGAGAGTTCAAAATAAGACGATGCAGCCCTCCTGGGATCCAGTAAGTGAACTTAACATGTTTGAACATTCATTAGTTAATTTATTAAACAACGGTAATAACATGTATTTGGTCTTGTCTAAATGAAAACTAGTGTCCACATGTGGTGGATCCCCTGCACTTAGTTTTGAGCTCCAACATTGATCACCTCTATCTCACACTTTTGGAAAAGCAAAAACACAGGTATGATCTCTATTCCATGCTAGTGACTCTCTCCATTCATCATCATTATAGTGTTTGTAGTCCACTTATATGCTTTGTTCCAGGAATCTTGTAGTATTACAATGATTCATGAGATCTCTGACGAGGTGGGGAATCATGGACGCCTTAGATAGCCTTGGAGGCCTACGCTTAGTGTGGGCCGATTTTCCATCAAATATCTCTCTCTACAAAGACAAGGTTGTGGTTCCTCGCTCGCGATCGAATGCTTTTAGGGAGGTTCTTGTGGAGTTGTCTTTTGTGCTTGCTTGCAGAGTTCCTTCTTCAAGCCGACGGCACTATGGTGTGCACTTTACGTGCGGAGCACCTAGGGATTGCTATGCGAGAGGTAGGAACTTGGAACTTCACATTGCAAAGGACTTTGTTCTTGCACTTCCAGATACTTGTATGTCATGTCAAAAGAGGTGAGTGAAGGAGTGAACGGCTTTTATTAAAGTTAAGCTCAATGATTTCCTTAGCATACTTACTAGTGTGTGCACGTAGGTCACTGTTTGGTCATCTCTATCTTCACACACCACACTGAGAGTACGTCTAGTCGTCCAAAGTATGACAGGTGGGGAGGCAATATAGCTCTGCAGATTGTTCAGGTGGGGAGGCAAGATAGCTCTGTAGATTGTTCAGGTTTCAAGGTGGACAATAATATCTTCTTGGAGCCGAAACCATGAGGGAACCTTGCCATACCAGTTGGATGCAGACGAGAATCACATCCAAGATGTTGTTGAGCATAGCGAGCCAATCGCAAGTTAATTAGCACTCATTTCATTACAACTCAATTCAAGTAGTGTAATCGTTATATAGTCATTGTCTTTTATATTGTCGTCCATTTATATATATGCCAATTGTGAGCTTGTAATATGGCAAGTGGTTACTTGGGCGATGGCCGGGATGGAGCCTAGATTGTTTTGCCGGTACTGGGACCATGGCTAGAGCATGCAGGATACTGCAACAACATTGCATTAGCATCATGGAGAGCAATGTGTGTGCCTAGGTGAGATCGGTGAGTATGCTCGCCGAGAGTAGCAGAGGGACGTGAGGGCATCATCTCCACATGTTCCTCACCCATATCCTCCACTCACCCCAGTACCCATGAGCCCAACACAGTCAAGTGCCTTGTCATGGCCACCTGGTGTTCCAAGGGAGACCCAATATCGACATGTCATGCCACAGATATCCCCCGTGGGTTCTTTTACAATGCCCTCATCATGGGCACCATGGCCCAAACTTGTGAGGTTGCTATTCCCACCTGCACCTGTACCATTTGGTAGAGCTCCCACCCCATACCACCTTCCTTCTTCAATGCACCCGCAACGCCCGTACCTGATGTATTTCACTCACTTGTAAAATGAAAGAAATATATTGTTTTAGACATTATTGTTGTACACTCAGATTATGTCAATAGCATTGTTTTTATCTTCTTCTGTGACCATTTAGGTAATTAAATTGACAATTGAGAGAGATGGAGCAAGATGGATAGAGATCTCAAGGACACGAGAGAGTGTGTGAGTGAAAGAGAGTTTGAATGAGACCTTAAAATAATTACATTTGTGCTTAAAATAGTTATTTTTATGCTTAAAATAGTTAAAAAGATTTGGAGAAGTTATAAATACAGTAGAGATTTCCATGTTCTGATACTCTTCTTCTAGGCACCCTCCCCTTATATCTTCATATTGCATTAGGCCCTTTGTAAACTCTTTTATCATGGCTTGATCCACTAATCCCTCTAATACTACTATGTTTGCAAGCATCTTAAGTAAAGATCTTTAATATTTCATGCACCTCAAAGAAAAGCAGCCTAGATTGGATGCCCTTATGGAAGCATGGACAACGTCTAAAGTGCAAGAGCTCTATAAGAAGCTCACAACAGAGAAAACGATAGACCTTGCAGACAAAAACATGCTAGAGTTGAAAGCAGCAACAGCATTGGGATCTAGAGGCAAAGGAGGCTCTTCTTCGAGCTAAAGTTGCCACCTTCATTGCAAATTTAGGGTAGACGGAGAAGGCCAAGATGATAGTTTAGGCCCAAAATGCTTTCATATATTGTTGCATGTGTTCGACATAGTCACAAGTGTTTGTCACAATATGCTACCTTATTGCTATTTTTCTTTGAAATATAATGGAATTTACATCTCTCTATGGTGTCTTTGTGAAGAAGGATCAATGATAGTGGCCCGTGGAAGTAAAGAACAATGTGTAGATCCTTGCTTTCATGTATTGTTGCATGTGTTCTCAACATCTTGGCCAGTGCCATGTAATGTTGTGATCTGTAAATTTTCTTTGGAATACAATGCAAGTTTTAAATTATAATATGGTGTCTTTGTAAATGAGTTGCAATGATAGTGGCCCATGGAAGTAAAGAACATTGTGTATACACATGATTTCATGTATTGTTGCGCGTGTTCAAGTACTCATGAGTGTTTGTCATGTAATGTTGTGGTCTTGTAAATTTGCTTTGGAATATAATGGAAGTTTTAGAACATAATATGGTGTCTTTGTAAATGCAACAATGATAGTGGCCCGTGGTATGTAGTGCTCAACATCTCGTAGGTGTGATAGTAGAGGGAGAGATACAAGAAGTGTAGAGAGAAATCGCTCGCCTCAACACCCAAAAAGCGCTCGCTTAAAAATGCGCGCCAAAAAAATATACCCCCATGAAAACCATTCCATGGTGGTCCTGGTACTCATTCCACCACTCACAGGGCACGGGCCGCTTTTACCACCAACCAAGAAATTCCATAACACACAAATTTCTACTTTCCATGCCACCTCGACAAGCACCTCCATAGGATGCCTACTATCCAAAGCTTATCCATATGCCCAGCATCTTGCTCTATCAGTCCCGAACCATACCACTTAACCTCGCATGGCTTTATGGCATATTCTAAACCATCCACACATTTCCACATCGAAAACAACTTCACCAACATGGGTGACATGAGGTTAGGAAAGGGGGAATGCTAAACCACTTTGTAAGTAATATATAGTTTCACTCTCCTAACCTACCACCATACGCGCTTTGCCATCTTACACGCTCAAACGGGCACTTATCCTTTTGTAAGATGGCACTAGACATATAAAACAACCTTATCTTGAGCTTAATGTCAAATAGGGAGAGTCTAAAGACTTTCTGTACATACTTGCTTTAAGACTAATAATAGAGGCTGGACCATTTTTAAGTTTGATCAACATAGTGTGAAAACTAGTCACTTGTATATGTTCTTTTTGACACTTAGCAATATTCAATCATTCCCTTGTAATAGATTACTTGTGAGCTCTTGTTCTTTCCTACACTTGCTTGCTTTTGCTCTGTTGAATCTTGCATGCTTAATGCTTTTGCTAGATAGGTTTGTTTGTAGAATTCCCTTTTGCATTAGCTTCTTCTTCTTCTCCCGCCTTTTCTACAAGAGAATCATATCATCGCAAAGAATATCTCTTTTTGCCTCCATCTAGGCATATAGAGCTCTTCCTTCACCACCCCATTGAGACAAAGGGGTATTTCGGTGTGACAACAAAGTGAGGACACGTAAGGATAAGTTAGCACACCCATATTGAGAAGTTGCCAACGTTATAGCTCTAAGGCAAGGGCCAACGATACACACAAAGGCTAAGGTAAGGTCTTGACTTGAACATGGAGTCAAGAGAATCCCAATGATGAAAATTGTCAAGGAAGCCCAAAAGGAGAGAGCAAGATCCAAAAATGTCATGGAGCAAGGAACTCATGGAAACTCTAGGAAAGAGGAAATGGATGCCAAAATTTTGGAAGAAGGTTACTAAGAAGTCAAGGAAATTTTGGGAAGCAAAACAGTCTAATAAGCTAAAGAGAGAGCAAGGATCAACAAAATCTTGACCACAAAGACAAAGAAGACTAAAGAAGCCATCTAGAAAGGAACTAGAGCGAGCAAAAAAGTCCAAGGGAATACTTGCAAGATAGCAAGTATAGTCAAGAAAAAGCCAATACAAGCCCATCAGCAAGATTGGAAGGCCATGGAAGAGAGAATGGAGGAATCCAAGGCAAGCAAGAAATGAAGATAAAAAACAAGAACAAAGTTATCAGTAGACTAGACTAAAGAGGAAACCAAACACATTTGGAAAAATAGAGTAGACAGTATCACAAAAAGGCCAAGAGCACGAGGAGAGTGTTACTTGATGGCATGGAGCTGTACCAAGTACAAGAAGAGGAGGCAGAGGATTTATATGATGCCATGGAAGATTTTGAGAATTTCAATAGAGAGCAGGAAAGCAGACAAGAAGAAACACAAGCAAACAATGTTGTTTCCCAAGAAGCAGACACTTGAGACAGTGCAGGATGAAGAGCCAGAGGATTTCCATGATGCCGGAGAAGATTTTGAGAATTTTGATAGAGAGCAAGAAAACAGACATGAAGACACACAAGCAAACACAATTGGTTCCCAAGAAGCAAACACTTGCAAAAGGGCATCAAAATCCAAAATCAATTTGGTTGGTAATCTTAACAAAAACTGAACTAAGGGCAATAATCCCAAAGGAGGCCATTAATAAAGAAGAGCCCCAGAGTGAACTAAGGGCCATAGTCCCAAATGAAACCATTAATAAAAAAAAGTAAGAGATCTTTTTGCTTGGCAACCCATACCCAATCCTGCAACATCGGAATATGATGTATTCCACACGACATTATTGCCCAGTATTTTCACTTACCATTGCAATTTGATTGATGTTACTCTTAACAAAAACTAAATTAAGCGCAATAATCTAATAAGAGGCCATTAATAAAGAAAAGCAATAGTCCCTAAATTGAACTAAGGGCAATAGTCCCTTAATTGAAGTAAGGGCAATAGTCCCAGAGGAGACCAAGGAAACTGAAGAACAAGCAAGTATGGAATAGGAGAAAGAAAGAATGGCTCAAGAAGCTCAATAGGCCAAGAAACAAGAAGAAGAAGAGGCCAAGACCCAAATACAAAAAGACCAAGAACAAGAGCTCTAGAAAAAGAACCAAGTAGAATAGAAGCAACATGAATACAACCATTACTATAGAGTTTCTTACAAGGATTACAACAATCAGAGTAGGAAGCAAGAGGAGAGCAGTAAAGCCTCAAGTCAGGGAAACCACTAGTGGAATGGGCTACGGTAAGTTAGCAGGTTAGCCAAGTAGAAGCAGCAAGTATCTTTATTGTACAAAGTCCCTACAACTATAACAAGCAATAGAGCAGGTTGTAGGTGGGAAGTCTCCAAAGCTATGTTCCCACACATCTATTAATAGTGAGAAGGGCTTTTGGGTCTCTGTCTCTAATCTTTACATTTTTAGCTTTTTGGCAAATCTATATACTTCGCAATTCGAAATGTGTGGATAAACGTGGTTCCATGCTTTTTCCCAACTGTGCTATGACTAGTGACCTACAACTCCGCTCAATTTTTGAAAGTTCCCTCCCTCTCTCCCCAAACCTATGCCAAAATCTCTTTCTTCCTCTCCTAAACTTGTCATGTGTAATTCTTCCTCTCTAGAACTTGACCGTGTAATTCTTCCTCTAGAACCTGCCCATGTAAGGCATGAGAATAAGAATAGATATAGTTATTACGCAACCCATGTAAGGAGAAAATCCTCTCAATATTACTTACTATTAATGTGAAATGAATTCACTTTTTTTTTATTATAGAAGTTTCAGAATCTACATTACAAGAAAACCAATCCCAAACTTCCATTACAACAGAACTCCAACAGCACGAAAAAACTGTGGGGGTATGAGGTCCAAAACAAACAGGAGCCTCAATTTATTGCAAATCAAACTCGCAAGCGCAGTGACAACATGAGGTTCATAGCATCACGACTGCATCCTGCAAGAACTGTATAAAAATGGCCTATGTTCCTCAACATCAATATCAATCAACACATTGAGTTCACTGTGTTTTGCTTTTTTCGCTTTTGTTGTCTACCTTAAGAAACCAACATTTATTAATGTTTTTCCAAGGATTCTGCGAAAAAGAACTACTCGATTACAAATTTCCCATTTTACAATGGCTAGTTCAACCTTACTGAATCTTTAAGGAAGAAAATGAAGATATCTAGCCCCAAAAAAACAAAAGGCCCAAAAAAGAAAAGAAAAAAAAGAGATATCTGGCCCAACAACATCGACAAAAATCAAAGAAATCAGACAGTACAAAATTTTGTAAAGGATGTTGTTTGCTCGTTTTCCAGTTGTGTGTTTCTTAGTCTTTGATAGTTGCACAAATCAATTTGTTGCCACTTCTTCAAGCACGGTCCTTTCATTCATGTACTTTCCTTTCATCATTTGGACTGTGGCACTCCGAAAATGTATTCTAATGGTAATCTATGGAAAAATATAGCAGCCACACTGTGATCTGTCTGATCATCTTTTCTAATCAGGTTCATTATTAGAGAGAAGAGTTTTGTTTGCTTTCCATGTGACTCGTCCATTCTACACTATTCCCACCTTGTTGTACAGATCTGTTCGGTAGAAGAAAGGCACATGGACTGCAAGACCTCTGAAAGTGTTGTGGGCAGGGATTGAACCCAAGACTCTAAGACCTCTGAAAGTGTTGTGGGCAGGGATTGAACCCAAGACCTCTAAGACCTCTGAAAGTGTTGCATTGCAGGAGAATCTGCGTTCCTGTCGTTCTCTCTCAAGAGCTAACACAGTGATCGTATTGGATAAAAGAAAAACTCAGAAAGGCAGTAGTAGAGAGTTGTCCTTTTGCACCTGTAAGAATGTGTTGGATTGTGAAGCTTTTCAGTTCTCGACAAGTGAGGTGACACAATAATGAGGGACACAACAAGCTCCACTGATTAACTTGATACAAATTGGAGGAAATGCTCATGCTGCCTTATCCTTTTTCCCATTACGAGGCTCACCCAATACGGAGAGCACTCTGTTATGTGTCCGTGTCAATTATAAAAGGAGATGAATGGCACCTTCATAAGCCTTGTCCACGACAACCCAAAAGAATGATTTGCACGCCAAAAAATTGGTTAGGATTCAAGGATATTACAGTACCGAATAAACTCGTTTGAGTAGTCTACATACTTGTTCCAGAAAGATTTCAATTCTGGAAATGCAATGTCCAGCCATGGTTTGGCTTGCCCATTGTAATGGATCACGGCTGCATGCTTGGCTTTCTCGATGTTAGTCTTAGGCTGGTATCCTAATCCCAGCATGTGCCAAGAGGGATCAATTGGACGCACGTAGCCATCAAAAGCAATCAAGGAGGGAGGGAGAGTACCCAGCCGCCACAAGGTAAGGTTCACATTAATGTTCTGCAAAAGTAGCCAAGATTAGGTGAATATCAAAGACACAGAAAATCACATCATTATCTGCACAAACACGCACAGCAGCACATCATTATTTCAGACTCTTCACTCTCCGTAATCTTTCGGGTAAAAACTTTTAACTGTCTCTTCACTCTTCACTCTACTTTCAGACTCTTCACTTTTCGTAGTATTTCGGGTAAAAACTTATGAGCTTGTAGCTTCTTGTAGTAGTCAAGTCAGAATGAAGGGACCTGGAGGTGTCATTGGAGAATCTCAGAGAATGGTATTCATCCCATGCGACCATACACTTGCTAGAACACCAAGGAGCATGCACATGCTTGCCAAGCCCGAATAGGAGATACATGGCATTGCATATATGCCACCTGGATGTGGCTAAACGAGGGCATCCAGCAAGACAGATTACAGTGTAGCTTGATGCCCAACCCCCACAAGAAGACAAGAGTTCAACATTCTCCAGCTTCTCATAATTCCAAGACAGCTTATCCTGACGTCTGCCTCAGTAGACAAATGCTAAACCCAACATCCTCCAGGTTTATAACTCTTGAGCATTAATTCACTCTCCTCCAAGGTGAAGTTTTACAGCGACCACTACTTACAAGTTGATATTGATACCATAGACTAGGAACCTGTAAAGGCACATGTCAAACATGCTATGGGGATTTCCATCACTTACTGCAGTAACTTTTGCACAGTCTTACGACCTACATGCTTGAGCAAAAAAGATCAGAAAATATTAATAATGCACAATGGCATGTAGCAAGAAAGGGACTAAAATTAAAACATTCTATAAGGAAAAAAGCTCAGGGTACCTCCACGACATAACAATAACCATGTATTTTCTACACAAAGCCAGTTCAATTGGGACTTTGCCCCAATCACAAATCACTCTTTCACCAGTCCTTCCCCTTGAAATCTTGTCAAAACTTCTCAACGTATGTAAGGCCACCAAACAATATTTTCCCACAACAACTAACCCAAGGTGGTGTTGTAATGATGCATAATTAGTACTAAGGCAAAGAATTTAAACACTAGACCTACTTGATAAATATAGTTTGGCATGCAGCATGCTTCGAAGTTGGCACATGTATTAGACTCTTTGTAAAAGGTTGTACAAGATATGCTGAGAATGCTTCAAAAGAGAAGACCAAAATTTAGGCACACAGGCATAAGAAAAGCACCTGTTTCAACCAATGATGATAAACTTCTGTGATGTCAGAGTTTCTCCATGCTTCCAGATCAAAAATATTCATCCCATAAGCCCAAGCACACTTTTCTGGATCAAAGTTCTCCGCGATAAGTGGCTTTGAGAAATCAAAATAAGTTCTGAACCTTTTGGACATCACCCAAGAATCATCACCTTGACATGTTTCAACTGCTCCATTAACCTTTCCTTCCATGTCAATATCCCAGAGTGGAGCGAGGTCACGTTGGACTACCACGTCATCATCCAGAAAAACCACCCTCTTGAGCTCTGGGAAAAGCTGTACATTTCATAATAAACAAAGAAAAATATCCATAATCTGAACACCATGATTTAAGAGTAGAGGAATGGAAAAAACACCCCTCTTTAGCAGATTACCGACAAAAACCAATCAATTGATTCAACCGAGATTAACAAATACCTAAGAACCCTCCCCCTTTCCACTCTTCCCCTTCTCATAGTCACAAACACACCAAAACATGAAGATGATCTTAGTCAATGCATTGGCAAAAGTTTCATCCCTTCGCGATAAGGAAGGGTGGGTGAAGCTGGGAAACCCACAATACCCAAAACAACCCAAAGACTTCTTTGGCCAGGTGAAAAAAAAATCAACACCTTCTCTTATTGATAATGTAACATGCACTTGCTTGCCGAAGCATTTTAATAATAAGATATTGATGCTTAACACTTGTTGACAACTGAATTGCAAAGTTAAAGGGCGGAGAGAAGTACACACAAACACTAGATTGGGTCCTTATCCACCCTCTCAAGGGCCCCCACCTTATAGGTGTATTTGCTTTATTGCTTGCAAGAGAGTCAAAACAAGATTACTTTGCTGTCCTACGCAGACTGAACTTGACGGGAGATATGGACCTGATTTGAACTGGTTTCCACCGCCCCTGACTGGCCAGCCTGTTCTACCTCTGTTTAGGCCTGATCTACGTGCCTTCAAGCTGCTGTAATGTGCTGTGAACTGGCCGCTGTCACATGCACCCTGCACTTTGTTGCTGTGTGACATTGGCTCTACATCAGTGCAACATTCATACAGTAGGATTACCTTTTTAAAGCTGCAGCAAGTGCCGTGAACTGGCCATTGTCACATGCACGATGCACTAGAGTGCTATGTGACACACTGGCTCTACATCAGCGCAACATTCATGCAGTAGGATCACCTTTTTTGTCATATGCCATGACCCCATTGTGAGCCCCAATCGGGGACATGTCAGGCACAAGCTACGTAGGTCAGTCTCCAAAGCCACATAGAGTCCGCATGTGTCAGTGCTCTTACCCACTCAGAGAATTCATCAGATAGGTTCATGTACAGGTCAACCCTAGCATTAGACATTGCATTAGCAAGGATCTTAGGGCATATGCACATGGGCCAGCCCATAAGGCACCCCATCAGGGGGGGGGGGGGGGGGGGGGGGTTACCTTGCATATGGGTCTTTACACCCTATGCCACCTCAGTGGACCTCACATCATTAAGTCAGCCAGCAGAATCAGCATATTCAGCAAGTTGGCCAGCACAAAAGCATTATAGGTAGCATGGAAACCCAGTTGGTAGCCATATAAAGCATCCATACAGCAGTCGGCAGCATTCAGCGCATATGTGCATCCCTCAATTCTGGGTTGGCATAGTGGTCATCGAAGAGCTATTCAAAGGAGCTTGGACAGCATATGGTTCAGCCTGCATTCGGTCTACTTCATCCTTGCATTGGGCAGTCCTCAGTCATTTTTCATCATTGTACAAAGTTCTCCAAAGAAATATAAGCAAATACTCCTACTTGCAGAGGGGGTGGGGGTGGGGGGAGGGGGCCTTTCAGTGGGTGATTGGGACCCAATATTGTGTCGTCTCGATCTTCTCTCTCTTCTCCTCCGTGTCAAGTAAACTAGAATTGCATAAACTCATGGGTATAAAGAAGGCTTTGGTGTGCGTTATGACGATCAATCTATTTTGGTATCAGAGCTGCAGGTTGTTGTAACCCAACTTGGCTACCCAAAAGTGAGAGCATTTCGTGGATGGTAAAACTACGGTGGGTAAAAACCACCCAAGCCTCCACAATGTCAGGAGAGACATAGTCACCTACAAAGAAGACAACCACTACAAAAACGTTCTACAAAACAATGAAGACTTCATCAAATTACTCTTGGAACAAAACAGATTGCTAAGACAAGAGTTAGAGGTTAAAGAAGAAGAAGAAGCAACCAAAGAAAAAAAGCTAAGGAGGAAGCTGAAAAAGCCAAGGAAGCAGCTAAAAAGCGTTCATCATCATGGAGCAACAAAGGCAAAAAGAAGACGCCAAAAGGACGGAACAACGACGGGCCAAAGAAGCTCAACGTGAGTATGAACGAAGGGCCGAGGACGCCAAATGCAAGGCTGAAGAAGACTAAAGACAGGCTGACCAAGCAACGAAGCTATGCAACTCCAGAACCAGCAGTTCATAGCAGCTCTGCAGGCCAAACATGATGTCTCTTCCCCTATCCTGGCACACCAAGAAGCGAGTTCCTCCACCACACCAACCACCACCATCATAAGAGCTCAACCAAATTTTAGTAAGTATGATGGTAAGCATGATCGTGTTGCAGTCATGCAATTCTTTCATCAATTTGTAGCAAATTTTCCGTTGGCTAAGCTTTCAGATCCTCAAGATCGCGTCCACCTGGCAACACCTCACCTTTCTAGTGAAGCGGTTACCAGGTGGCAACATTGGTGGAGTCTCCATATAGACCCGATCACAAGGGCTCCACAGTATGTATAGGACATCTTCGTGTCCGATCTCAAAAAATTGTTTCTACCTCCCCAATACATGACCAACCTTGAGGATGGCTCTCACTCTTGCTCAGAATCAAGAAATGACTACAAGAGGGGCAACCATAAAATCATGCACAAACTCTACGCCCTAAATGACTCATCTAGCACTCTGAGCTTCAAACTTGATGCTCGTCGTCGTGCCTGTGCTAAATCCCTCTAACTTTCTTGTCCACCGAAGTCAATACGAAATGGGCTCATCGAGCGGCCTGTTCCGTGACCACATCCTCCGTGCTGCCGTTGTCAAACAAGACGCCGACTCTCTGGCCACCTATGTAACCAAAGGTCTTGAGCAATTTGTTGAGCTCATACTCCTGGTCATGAGCGCCCTTCTGCTTATCTTCAAGCTCCCAGCTAATGATTGCTCCAACCAAAGCATTACCTAGAAGTGTGTCCTTTTGTATGACAAAAGAAGCACCTACCTTCCTTCTTGTACTGAGCTGTCTCCTCAGCACTCAATTTACCACCTGTCTTGCTTGCCTGAGCTTTCTGATCTAGAGTAAGCTTGGACACATTGGTTGAGTTCTTGGAGCCAGAGGTTCCCGTGCTCTGTCCTGGGAAAGACCCCGTCTGGTTCTAGCCTTTTTCCCCAGAGATGTTAGCCTTGGAAGTAGCAAGCAGGCAAGTCTTGGGCTTTCTGCCATTGTGCTTAATTTCAGCACTCTGCGCAAGCGAGAGTGCATCTTCGAAGGTGACTGGCCTAAACATACGCACCTCCCATTGGATTTGCGTGTCCAAGCCATAAAGGAACTGCCCTATCTGTCCTTGTCAGATAAGTCCAACTGCAAACATAAGTTTGAAATCTTATTGGCAAAACTACAAAACTAGTTGCGCATTTTGACACGCTCCCCTAAACTCATCTTCGAGTCGCTCAAGGTAATGGAGCGGTAGAAACCGCCACTTAAGGTCGAGAACAAACTCGTCCCAAACATAAGCTGCCATACCTAATCTAGTGTGGGCATGAGTCCCACCAAGGAATGGCCTCACCTTCCAAATACCAACTAGCCAAGATTACTCTGTCAGTATCACTTTTTCTAATTGCGGCAAAATAAACTTCAAACTGATGCAACCAAGAATACAAAGTTGTGGGGTCAAGTTTACCATTATACTTATTGAAGTTCATTTTCTCGAGAAAATGACTCGAGGAAGCCACTGGTGTCATTCTTGCGTCCAAATCCGCAAGGTATCTTTCATGCTCCATGCGTCGCCTGGCGTCGTCTTGTGCAGCAGCATGGGCTACTACCACACAGTCTTCCATCTGTCAAATTTCCACTAAACGCATCTGTGCCTCGAGCATAGAACTCAGCGGTGGTTATGACCCTTCAAAGGAGTCAGTTCCCATTCCCGTCCCATGTCACTCTAGTCACAGGGAATGGCCATTCTCAATCTTTTCCGTCCCCGTTCCCGTCCCCGTTTCGCGTCCCATGTGACTATGGATATGGAACACGGCAGGAGAGGAAGGAGGAGACGGAAAAAGAGGAGCTGGGGAATGGGTGTGCTCTTCCAGAGCCAAGATCTATGCCTTCTGCTCTTCCAATTCTCGTATCATCTCTCAGAACATCTCTGATACACTCATGCCTAAAGCCCTAGATGGACCACCTGGTGCACTCTAGTCCCAAGGTTGTCGTTCTCTCTCTTCGTCGTAGCTCGCCATAGCAAGAAAAAGCACTTCCTTTTCGGAGCGCAATCTGACCATCCACTATGTGTGTAGGAGACTTCCAGAGGCTTCCGGAGGCTAAAAACCAACCATCCTTCGAGGGACATGAGTCACATCGAAAGTGGGTGGTCCACCGGAGTCTAGAAACCAACCACACAAGCGAGAAAAAAAAAACTTTCTTTTTTTCTGGTTTTTCTGGCTGAATCTTCACACTTGAAGAAGGCTCTAATACCAATGTAACATGCGGAAGCTTCGGAATCGTTTCGGTAACTTCAATGCTCAGAATTCAGCAATCCTTCATGACGAATAGAGAGAGAGAGAGAGAGAGAGAGAGAGAGAGAGAGATATTAACGTCTACGAGAGGCCAAAGTCGGCCTATGAGACAAAAAATAATAATACAACTGTGTTCTTCCGGTCATCGGAAGAAAATAAACAAAAGAAAAAGTGTGCATGTGTCTGGATACAACTGTGAATCATCATGGATCGGTGAGAGAGAGAGAGAGAGAGAGAGAGAGAGAGAGAGAGGAGACAATATTGGGTCCCAAATACCCTCTGTAGGGCCCCCACCACAAATGGTGTATTTGCTTTATTAGAATGATGCAAATCAGAAAATTAAGGACTGAACCTTGACCGATTTTGGCTGCAATAAATCTATGCCCTTGACCTTCAACCTTCACCCTTGCATTAGCTTCTCCCTTGGCTGTTCGGGCCCTTGAGTTGTTGCAGCACTTTGTGAAATATGAGATGAATGAATGAAAACAAGACTTGGGTATTTATACCCCATAATGTATCCAGTTAGCCAGCTACTAAAGAGCCTCACGACTAGGTCTTGGAAAAAGTGTGAATAAATGGTTTCACACCATTCAATGGGCTGGCCATCCTGCGCATGAACCGAGAACAGTACCCAGACTGCTGGACAACCCTGCACAAGGGTACTGGACTGCTGGGCAGCCTGTGTGGGCCATCCCACACCTGGCCCTATGACAACATTACAGATGGACACTCACATCACAACGCGGATTGGCACCACTTCATGTGCAAGACATTGCACACCTGACCTCGGACGCATAGAGTGGAGCCCTGGCTGACTCGCCCCGGACTGGGCTCGCATGGGACCAGTTTCCACTCCACGTCCTGCACATTCTTGTTCAGATATGTCCACGTGGCATCTAAGTGCGGGATGCACGTGACATGATGCTAAACGAAGGTAAGCCCAAGCAGATCCAAGCTAGATCCAAACCCCAACAGCAGTCACCCAACACCCAACAATCATCATCTCAAGATGGGGGGAAGGGAGCTCACAATAGCAAAGATGACAAGAAAGATTCTCAGAGCACCTCAGAAGGTAAGCCCAAGCAGATCCAAGCTAGATCCAAACCCCAACAGCACTCACCCAACACCCAACAATCGTCATCTCAAGATGGGGGGAAGGGAGCTCAGAATAGCAAAGATGACAAGAAAGATTCTCAGAGCACCTCAGAAGGCAAGAAGGATAAAAACTTCAAAACTAAGAAAACACCCGAGGAAAAGGCCAAGGAGGGAATTACTGGTGGATATCTGTCACATGCACTCTACACTATAGTGCATGGTGAGTCGTGACAAGATGGCTCATCATCAGTGCAACACTGTACAGCAGTAGAACCCTTTAGGATTTGATATTTGTCGTACGTCGTGACTGTGACTGTTAGCACATTCATCCCCAGTTTCTGCCCATATTTGGTGCCCCTTTTGGTCCCTTTTCATGGCCCTTGATTGTGGGCTAGCCACCCCTTTTTTGTATATTTTTCTGGGATTTTTCACGTTGGATGCAGTCGGCCAGCTTCACTTTGTCCAATTGGCCAGTTCATCTTGTCCACTCGGCCAGCCCCTCTTACCTATAAATAGGTGGGCTGGCCTCTCACTTTTTCATATAGTCTAGTCTTTATTTTGCTCCCTCACTTATGAGATACTTTCTATCTCTTGCTTGGAACTGTATCATTTCAGTATATCCAGCACAGTTTCTCCATCTCTCTCTCTCTTGCACTCTTTGCTCAGCACACTCTAGTGCTTATTTACTTCCTCTCTGTGCACTCATTCATGGCATCATCGCTCCCAGTTCAGCGATTCTCTCTGCTGCCCCAGATTGTGCCCTATCTACAGCCCCTTCTCCTCTGCATTTTCCTCAGATTTGCAGCCCTCTGGATGGTGCATTTTCTGGATAGTTGCTGCTGATCGCTTTCCCTTCACTTTGACTTCATCGCTTACAGCTTGAAGGTACTTTTTTCATCAGTGTTTCTCCCTTCTTGGAGTGTGGAACTAGGCAGCCTGTATTTTCAGGTCTGCAGCCCCTTTTGGCTGTGTTTTCCTCTCCAGTGGACATTCCCTATTGCAGAGGGGGTCTTGTGGTGGTTCTAGCTTTGGTGGCAACCTTGGTACTTGTGGTGGACACTCCTTCTGAGATTGTGCATTTTTCTGAGATTGAGCCCAAGCTCTTGTGATGGGTGCCCCGTCTACACTTCATATGTTCTCTGAGTCTACAAAGTTGGATGGTTCCAACTACACTTTGTGGAAGGTGAAGGTGAAATCAACCTTGCGTGGCGCGGATCTCTGGGATTGGCTTGTTACACCTGCCAATGCCACGCCTCCCACTCTTGCTTCCGGTGGTGTGACTTAGGCACAAATTGATATTTGGCACGCGAATGATCATCGTGTTTTCTCCTTTCTGATGTTGAATTGTCAAGATTATGTTCTCTCTCATGTGCATACAGCAGATGTTGCACATGAAGTTTGGAAGGCATTTGCAGATCTTAAGTCTCCGGGATGGATTTTGGCTTTGGAAAAGCAGCTTATGAACCTATCAGTTTCTGCCTTTCCATCTTTATCTACTTTCATCTCGAAGATGAAAGATCTCCGGGACGAGCTTGATGTTTGTGGCAAGGATATCTCTAAAGAGGATATGGCTATTCGGCTTCTCTCCAAGCTTCCAGAGAGGTTTGATGCTTATTTTCAGTCTCTTGTTTCTTCTCCTCGTCCTGTTCCAGTTCCTTGGAAGGAAGTTCTCCCCTCCATTATGCAGATTGAGTCTCGCTTTGAGGAGCGGGCTAGCAACTCTTCTGGTGGTTCTGATGGAGCTTTGGCTGCCTAGGATAAAGGCAAGAATGAACAGAAGAAAGAGAAAGGGGGTTCTGACAAGAACTCCAAGAATAAAGACAAAGACAAGCAGATCTTCTAAAAACAAGGACATTGAGTGTCATTATTGTGGCAAGAAGGGTCACAAGAAGAAGTGGGGTGAAGAAGCAAAGAACTCTTCCTCTATAGCGGTGTCTCAAACCAAGAAGGATGATGGTATTCTTCTATTAGCAGGTACTCGTCGTATACTTGCTCTTGTGACTTCTCAGTTGCGGTCGTGGATTGTGGATAGCGGTGCTACTGCTCACATGACACCCCATTGAGATTGGTTCCAGGACTTCACTGCTAGGACAGGCGAGATTACTTTGGGTGATTCTTCTTCCGTACCAGTGCATGGACATGGCACCATCCCCATCTTCCACTCCTCCGAGGACAAGATGTACTTCTCTGACGTTCTGTACATTCCAGATTTGACATTTAACCTTTTGTCAGTGAGTGCTCTTATAGCTCAAGGTGCGGAGGTGATCTTCTCTCGTTATGAGATTACCATTCGTGATAAGGAGACTGGTAGCATCTTGGCTCAGGGAGTCCAAGATAGTGGTCTGTACAAGTTGACCACTTTGCTTTCTTCTAGTTCTTCTTCTGCTCTTTGGCATGCTGGGTTTGCCATTTGAGCTATCAACTTCTACAGCCAGCTTCGAAGAATGGGTTGGTTGAGGGTTTACCGACCATCAAGGCTCCATCTTATGTTTGTTCCTCTTGTTTACAAGGGAAGTAACACCGAGCCGCCTTTCCGAAGGAGGCGACACACAGATCTTTGACATCACTTGCTCTTGTTCATGCAGACTTATGTGGTCCTATTGTTAGCACATTCATCCCCGGTTTCTGCCCATTTCTGGTGTCCTTTTGGTCCCTTTTGCATGGCCTTGATTGTGGGCTGGCCACCCTTATTTTACATATTTTTCTGGGATTTTTCCCAGCTTCTATGGTTTTTTCCCAGTCAGCCAGCATATGTAGCTCCAATCGGCCAGCTCTCCCCACCAATAAATAGGTGGGCTGGACTTTTTCATCTTGCCATGTATATCTTTTGCTCCCTCACTTATGAGACTGCTTGGGACTGTATTGCTTCAGTATATTCAGCATAGTTGCTCTGTCTCTCTCTCTCTTTCTCTCTCTCTCTTGCACTCTCTATTCAGCACACTCTAGTGCTCTATTGCTTCCGCTCTGTGCACTCTTTCATGGTATCATCGCTCCCAGTTCAGCGATTCCATCTGCTGCCCCAGATTTAGCCCTATTTACAGCCCCTTATCCTCTGCGTTTTTGACAGATTTGCAGCCTCATCAGCATTTCATTCCTACTTGGAGTTTAGATCTAGGCGGCCTGTTTTTTCAGGACAGCAGCCCCTCTTTGGCTGCGTTTTCCTCTCCGGTGGACATTCCCTTGTGCAGAGGGGGATTGTGGTGGTTCGGGCTTTGGTGGCACCCTTGGTACCTATGGAGGACACTTCTTCTGAGATTGTGCATATTTCTGAGATTGAGCCCAAGCTTTTGTGATGGCTACTCTTACTACTCTTCATATGTTCTTTGAGTCTGCAAAGTTGGATGGTTCCAACTACACCTTGTGGAAGGTAAAGGTGAAATCAGCCTTGCGCAGCGTGGATCTCTGGGATTGGCTTGTTACACCGGCCAATGCCATCCCTCCCACCCTTGCTTCCGGTGGTGTGACAGGCACAGATTGATATTTGGCAGGCAAATGATCATCGTGTTTTCTCCTTTCTGATGTTGAACTGTCAGGATTCTGTTCTCTCTCATGTGCGTACAGCAGATGATGCACATGAAGTTTGGAAGGCTTTGGCAGATCTCTACGACATTAAGTCTCCAGGTCGGATTTTGGCGTTGGAAAAGCAGCTTATGAACGTATCAGTTTCCGCCTTCCCATCGTTATTTGCTTTCATCTCGAAGATGAAAGATCTCGAAGTTTGGAAGGCTTTTGCAGATCTCTACGACATTAAGTCTCCGGGTCGGATTTTGGCGTTGGAAAAGCAGGTTATGAACTTATCAGTTTCCGCCTTCCCATCGTTATTTGCTTTCATCTCGAAGACGAGCTTGCGGATATCTCTACAGAGGACATGGCTATTCGGCTTCTCTCCAAGCTTCCAGAGAGGTTTGATGCATATTTTCAGTCTCTTGTTTCTTCTCCTCGTCCTGTTCCAGTTACTTGGGAGGAAGTTCTCCACTCCGTTATGCAAATTGAGTCTCGCTTTGAGGAGCGGACTGGCACCTCTGGTGGCCCTAATGGAGCATTGGCTGCGCGAGATAAAGGGAAGAATTAACAAAAGAAAGGGAAAGGGGGTTCTGACAGGAACAAGGATAAAGACAACAGCAAATCTTCTAAAAACAAAGACATTGAGTGTCATTATTGTGGCAAGAAGGGTCATAAATCGCTCCAATGTCACAAGAAGAAGCAGGATGATGGCATTCTTCTATTAGCAGGTACTCATCCTATACTTGCTCTTGTGACTTCTCAGTCACGGTCGTGGATTGTGGATAGCGGTGTTACTGCTCACATGACACCCCATCAAGATTGGTTCGAGGTCTTCACTGCCAGGTCAGGCGAGATCACTTTGGGTGATTCTTCTTCCGTGCCAGTGCATGGACATGGCACCATCTCCATCTTCCGCTCTTCCAAGGACAAGAGATACTTCTTTGACGTTCTGTATATTCCAAATTTGTCTTTTAACCTTTTGTCAATGAGTGCGCTCTTTCAGCTCAGGGTGCGGAGGTGATCTTTTCTCGTTATGAGATTACCATTCGTGATAAGGTGACTGGTAGCATCTTGGCTCAGGGAGTTCAAGATAGTGGTCTGTACAAGTTGACCGCTCTGCTTTCTTCTGGTGCTTCTTCTGCTCTTTGGCATGCTCGGTTTGGCCATTTGAGCTATCAGATTCTTCAGCGAGCTTCAAAGGATGGGTTGATTGAGGGTTTACCGACCATCAAGGCTCCATCTTCTACTTGTTCCTCTTGTTTACAAGGGAAGCAACACCAAGCCGCCTTTCTGAAGGAGGCAACACACAGATCTTCAACATCCTTGCTCTTGTTCATGCAGACTTATGTGGTCCTATGAGTACCACGTCTTTGAGTAAGGCGTTGTACATGCTCGTGATGGTGGATGACTTTTCCAGATATACTTGGGTTTTCTTTCTGAAGACCAAGGATGAGGCTTTTCAGCACTTTTGTGATTGGAGAGTTGAGGTGGAAAAAGAGACCGGTCACTCGGTCAAGGCTCTCAGGACCGACGGAGGGGGTGAGTTTACATCCCAGGAGTTTCAGCAATATTGCAAGACCCATGGCATTCGGAGACAGCTTACTACAACATATACTCCATCACAGAATGGAGTTGCAGAGAGAAAGAATAGGACCATTATGGAGATGGCCCGTACTATGCTTGAGCATTCTTCATTACCTCGACGTTTCTGGGCTGAGGCGGCTTCCACTGCTGTCTACATTCAAAATAGGTCTCCTACTGTTGCTCTTCCAAATAAAACTCCATATGAGGCTTTCCATGGTGAGAAGCCATCCGTTGTTCATTTCTGGATATTTGGTTGTTTGGCATATGTTCATGTGCCTAAGGAGCATCGCTCAAAGTTGGACTCGAAGTCTCAGCGCATGACTTTTCTCGGATACAGCACTATGTCCAAGGCATATCATCTTTATGATCCTCACGCCAGCAAAGTTGTTGTGAGCCGTGATATGGTGTTCAACGAGACTCCTACATCTTCAGAGGGGGGTGGTGAGCTTCTTCTTCCTCCACCTCCGTCTCCACCTCCTCCTCCTACCTCTGCTTCTGTTACACCTCCAGCTATGGATTCTCAGTCAGATGATGATGACTTTGCTCCTCCTCCAACGAGTTCGAGCAGATCTATGCCTAGATGGTACTATCAGACAGTTCGTGATTCTGGGTTACATGAGCTTCCTTCTGCTCCTCCACCTGGTTCTCTCCGGTGATCTTCCACAGTTACAGGCAAACAAAGTCATGAGGGCAACATGTTTGTTAACTATACTCTTATGTCCTCTATCATTAATGGTCCTTCTGATCCCACTTCTGTGGACGAGGCTCTTTCACATGAGCCTTGGCGTCGTGCTATACAAGCAGAGCTAGATGCTATCGAACGGAATGGTACTTGGATTTTGGTGCCTAGGCCATTGCAGCGTAAGGTGATTGGTGTGCGCTGGATCTTCAAATCGAAGTTCCGAGCTGATGGTAGCTTGGACAAGCACAAGGCGAGGTTGGTTGCCAAGGGTTATGCTTAGCGTCCTGAAGTCGACTTCATCGATAAGACCTTCACTCCAACGGCCCGGATGACTACCATTCGCACCATTCTTGCTCTTGCAGGTCATCATAGATGGCCCGTTTTCCAGATGGACGTCAAGTCGGCTTTCCTAAATGGAGAGCTTACACAGAAGGTTTATGTTGATCAGCCACCGGGATTTGTTGTTCCAGGCAAACAGGATCAGGTGTACCGGTTGAAGAAGGCTTTATATGGTCTGAAGCATGCTCTGCGGGCTTGGTACCAGCGGATTGATGAGTTCTTTCAGAAGCTTGGCTTGCGCCATTCTCATGCAAATTCGAATCTTTATATCCTCCTTGAGAGGGGATTGATTGTTATCATTGTGGTCTATGTTGATGACCTCATCTTTACAGATTCTTATTGTGTGAGAATCCGTTCAGTCATGGATGCTTTGGAGACAGAGTTTGAGATGACGGATCTTGGCCTTCTGCATTATTTTCTTGGCTTTGAGATTTGGCAGACCTCGAAGAGCATTTTCTTCTCTCAGAGAAAGTACACACGGAAGATTCTTGACAGATTTCAGATGACTGGATGCAGACCAGTATCTTCTCCTATGGATACTAGTGAGAAGCTTTCTCTACTTGATGCTTCTCCAGGGATGATCAGGGATAGTATCGGGTTCTCAACGGTTGTTTGGTTTGGTTAACCTTCTCCTAATTGGACATATGTTTCACAGTCAGTTTATTGAGTTCTTTCTCATCCAAACCCCGTCAGCAGCATTGGCGGTGTGCTCTCAGAGTTCTTTGGTACTTGCGTGGCACTCTAACTTTGGCATCTTCTATGGCCAAGGATGCACTCTTGTTGGATGGTCTGATTCAGATTGGGCTGGAGATCCAGATACTCGGTGTTCGACCACTGGTAGTGTTTTTTCACTTGGGTCTGGAGCCATTTCATGGAGCAGTAAAAAGACACCTATTGTGGTGCTTTCCTCTACAAAGGCGGAGTATCGTGCGTTTGTTATGCTGCATGTGAGGCGATTTGGTTGCGGAGATTATTGGAGGAGCTTGGTTGTCCTCCTACCGGATGTACTCTTCTTTGGGGTGACAATCAAAGTTGCATCGCCATCACCAAGAACCCTATGTTTCATGCTCGTACGAAACACATTGAGATACAGTATCACTATATTCGTGAACGGCTTCTTGGTGGAGATTTGCATTTGGAGTATTGTCCTTCAGCGGAGAATGCAGCAGATTAGTTCACCAAGCCAGTTTCTTAGGCTTTCTTGGCTCCTCATCTTCGGCTTCTTGTGCTGAGAGGGGGTGTTAACACATTCATCCCCATTTTCTACCCATATTTGGCGTCCCTTTTCATGGCCCTTGATCGTGGACTGGCCACCTCTTTTTCGGATATTTTTCTTGGATTTTTTCCATGTTGGATGCATTTTTCTCAGTCGGCCAGCTTCACTTTGTGCAATCGGCCAGTTCATCTTGTCCAGACGGCCAGCCCCTCTTACCTATAAATAGGTGGGCTAGCCTCTCACTTTTTCATATAGTCTAGTCTTTCTTTTGCTCCCTCACTTATGAGACACTTCCTGTCTCTTGCTTGGGACCGTATCATTTCAGTATATTCAGCATAGTTGCTCCATATCTCTCTCTCTCTCTCTCTTGCACTCTCTACTCAGCACACTCGTGCTTATTTGCTTCTGCTTTGTGCAGTCATTCAGTGACCCCATTGTAATCTACAGCATTCAGCCACTACAGTACCTTGCGTTTTCAGCATTCACTCATATCATCGTTTTGCTACAACCCTTCTGGTGAAGGTATAACGCATTCATACATTCATTTTCAGCATACATTCACAACTTAGAACAGTCCCAATCAGCCCCTTCTCTCAGCCTCAGATTTGCAGCCTTCCTACATTCCATTGGAAGAGTGCATAGGCTTGAGATCGGTCATCATTGGTGCTTCTACAGCCATGTACATTTCAGCCCGACTCTTGGTCTTTCAAAGGTCTTGCGTTTGGCTTATCTATAGTCCAAAGTCAGTCCTCAGTCATTCTCTCCAAAGATAATAAAGTAAATACTCCTAGCAATAGGAGGGGGCCCTTCAGTGGGTAATTTGGGACCCACTAAGGTGTACAGATCTCTCTCTCTCTGCCAGCTGTAAGCGACGTTGGTAGGTATGCTGCCAGGTCGACTGTGGTCAGTAGCAAACACAATTGTGTGTAGGTCTGACTACAGGCAGTGAGCAAGAAGGTTGCTGGCCAAGACACCTACAGTAGCCCTCTCAATACCTGCACAGAAGCAGCAACAATAGCTCCTTCACGAATCAGCAAATTTGATGCCCCCCCCTTTTCTGCAACAGAAATCAGCTGATTTCAAAGGTATTTGCTTCAATTTTTTTTGGGATTTGCAATTGAGCAGGTACAATTATCAACTGAGCAGGTACAGGTGCCAAATTGCTCAAATTTTGAGCAAAATTGGCAAAATTGGGTGACATTGGTCACATTCAGGATCAATTTGCAGGAAATTGGATGTCAAAATTTGAGGCTTTTGATGTAATTGTGCCATTGGGCATTCATACATGCTGTATGATGTGAGCAATCTCACATTTGGGGCAAAATTGCAAGAAATTGGAGTGCAGATCAAAGGGCTTTTGTGCCGATTTAGTTGATTTGCATGCAGGCACTGGCATTTGATGCTTTGGGCAATATGTTGATGCCTGTCAAGCACTCAATGTGCCTGTAAATCAAGGGGCTTTTATGTATTGGATATATATGTGGCCAGGGGGAAGCATTGTGAAGACTCTGGATGCCTTCATGTGCGTTAATGTACCATGTATGATCAGAAATTGATCTTGAATCAAGGGGCTTTTCAAGATTTTATGCTTGTTGAGCTTGGCAAAGCAACAGGCAAGACTTTTATGCCTTGAATCCTCAGAAATCCACTTGCAGTCAAGGGGCTTTTGCCCAATTTCTGTTCGGGACTATTGTATGCAGTGGTGGGGACTGTAAAAGTCTGATTTTCACTCATTTGGACAGCCAGGAGAGCATTTATTGCTGCTGTACTTGCTGGTACAGATTTGGTATAACTTTGTACAAGTTTTGGCATGGCTGTACATTGATTTGAGTGAGGAAAAGGCTCATTTTCAGCTGCTGTACTTGCCAGTACAGGTTTGGTACATCATTGGTGAGCACTTAGTACTGTTGTACAGTACTTTGGAAGGGGAACAGAGCACATTTAAGGTGCTGTCCTAAATCTGCAGCAACCAGATTTTGGTGATTTTATCACATACCGTGGGAGTAGAGTTGCATTTGTGCTTCCGCAGTGGGAGATAAACTTTGGGAGAACAACTGTGAGCATTTTGTGTGCTTTGGTGCAGTGTTTGCACATCTTGCAGGGAGTCAGGCATTGACTGTGTCAAAGGTTGCATATTGCTATGGCAACCACAGGTGAGAGCTCTTCATTGCTTCACATCAAGAAGCTTGAAGGCTCACATAATTATGACATTTGGCAAACCCAGTGCTATAATGTGTTGCTCCAGAAGAAGCAGCACAAGCCCATCAAAGAAAGGGGTGTAATGTCCGCTTCTCTTATTGCTAAAGAGTGGGAAGATATGGATGAGCTGGCAAGATCTACCATCATGTTGTCTGTGTCAAACTCTTTACTTTTCAGCATACGTGAAGAGAAGACAGCTTGGGGAATGTGGCAAAGATTGCAGGACTTGTATGCCCAGCAAAGTGCCTCAAGCAAAGTGTATTGGTTGAAGAAACTCATAGGTCTTCAAATGAAGGAAGGGGCGTCTATGACAGCCCATCTAAATGAGTTTAATGGTGTTGTCAGCCAGGTAATCAATCAAAAGTTGGCAATGGACGATGAGTTCAAAGCCACCTTTCTTTTATGCACTTTGCCAGAGAGTTGGGACACATTCAGGACAGCCACTAGCAATTCGAATGCTATGCTGTCATATGCAGATGTTGAGGGTGCTCTGTTGGGGTAAAGGCGTTATGCCCACCCTTATAGTGTGTACAAGCCCATAAGTTATAGTACATAGTACACTTAGTACTTTTAATGTACTAAGTGCACTATGTGTACTAGTGCAATATACATGTGTGATAGGGGAGTCACACACTTATGCCTCATGAGTTGACTTATCCCCACAACTCTCTCTCTCTCTCTCTCTCCCTTGTTCTTCTCTGTGTATGTCTCCCACATAACCTAACCCTAATTCCATCTCTCCCACACAACTGGTATCAGAGCCAATCTGCAGCTCTCTGCATGTGCAGTATTCTTCCAACACGATGGTGGGCGTGGAGCTGGTGAAGCGGGAGACTAGGCAGTCGGTAGAGTCAAGCGTAGGCTACAAGGCGTGCAAAAACGCTGGCCATTGATAGGCGAGTGTGGTAGCTCTACACGGCGAAGGCAGCGCTGGCCCTTCAGCGTGGAGCGAAGAAGCGCTAGGCAAGTGAACGCACGGCGAAGGCTTCTGCGCAAGGAAGTCACCGTACGCTGCAACTCGCTACTAGTCGAGAGGTGGGCGAAGAGCAGTGGAGAGCGCCAACTCCAAGCCCCTTCAGGGTCGCAGCAGCCAAGCGACGTGTTGCTACCAGGCGGAAACACAAGGCGGATAGAGCTCGTAGCGCTAGAAGGCGTCAAACCAGGCGTCGAGCGTAGCTGGAGGAGTCGGGCAGCCATTTCTGCGTTTTTTCACACGCAGGCGTATTAGCGCTGGGCGTTAGACACGTAAGCCAAGGAGGCGCAGCAGAGACCCATGAAGCTTCTGTTCGTGGAGATGGGCGTTGGATACGATCAGCATGGGACATCACTGCAGCAGCCGTCCGCGCTTGCAAAAATGCCATCAGCTCGAACTCCATACCAGCATTCCGAACAGGAGCAATTCCAAGAGTCAGTTAACAGGAGATGAAGCTAAAGTTAAAACTTGGTGTGCCAAAAGCCCTCCAACAGCATCATCTATACAGCAGCACCAAATTCATCACCCCCCTTTCCTGCAACAGAAAATCAGAAATCAAGGTATTTGCCTCAATTTTTTTTTGGGATTTGCAATTGAGCAGGTGCAATCATTAATTGAGCAAATACAGGCGCCGAATTGCTCAATTTTTTGAGCAAAATTGGCAAAATTGGGTGACATTGGTCACAATCAGGATCAATTTGCAAGAAATTGGTCACAATCAGGATCAATTTGCAGGAAATTGGTCACAATCAGGATCAATTTGCAGGAAATTGAATGTCAAAATTTGGGGCTTTTGATGTAATTGTGCAATTAAGCACTCATACATGCTGTATGATGTGAAAAATCGCACATTTGGGTAAAATTGCAGCAAATTGCAGTGCAAATCAAGGGGCTTTTGTGCCGATTTGGTTGATTTGCATGTAGGCAATCGCATTTGATGCTGTGGATAATGTGTTGATGCCTTACAAGCACTCAATGTGCCTGTAAATCAAGGGGCTTTCATGTATTTGATGTATATGTGGCCAGGGGGAAGCATCGTGAACACTCTGGATGCCTTCATGTGCGTCAATGTACCATGTATGATCAGAAATTGATCTTAAATCAAGGGGCTTTTCAAGTTTGTATGCTTGTTGAGCTTGGCAAAGCAGCAGGCAAGACATTTATGCCTTGAATCCTCAAAAATCAGCTTGCAGTCAAGGGGCTTTTGCCCAATTTCTGTTCGGGACTGTTGTATGCAGTGTACGGGACTGTAAAAGTTTGATTTTCACTCATTTGGACAGCCAAGATAGCATTTATTGCTACTGTACTTGCTGGTACAGATTTGGCACAGCTTTGTGCATGTTTTGGCATGGCTGTACACTGTTTTGAGTGACCAAAAGGTTCAATTTCAGCTGCTGTACTTGCCGGTACAGGTTTGGTACATCATTGGTAAACACTTGGTACTGCTGTACAGTACTTTGGAAGGGCAACAGAGCACATTTAAGGTGCTGTCCAAAATCTGCAGCAACCAGATTTTGGTGATTTCATCACATAAAGTGGGAGAAAAGTTGCATTTGTGCTTCCGCAGTGGGAGATAAAGCTTGGGAGAAAAACTGTGAGCACTTTGTGTGCTTTTGGTGCAGTGTTTGCACATTTTTTGCAGGGAGTCAGGCATTGACAGGTTGCATATTGCTATGGCAACCACAGGTGAGAGCTCTTCATTGCTTCACATCAAGAAGCTTGAAGGCTCGCATAACTATGATATTTGGCAAACCCAGTGCTACAATGTGTTGCTCCAGAAAAAGCAGCACAAGCCTATCAAAGAAAGGGGTGTAATGCCCGCTTCTCTTACTGCTGAAGAGTGGGAAGATATGGATGAGCTGGCAAGATCTACTATCATGTTGTCTGTGTCAGACTCATTACTTTTCAGCATTCGTGAAGAGAAGACAGCTTGGGGAATGTGGCAGAGATTGCAGGACTTGTATGCCCAGCAAAGTGCCTCAAGCAAAGTGTATTGGTTGAAGAAACTCATAGGTCTTCAGATGAAGGAAGGGGCATCTATGACAGCCCATCTAAATGAGTTTAATGGTATTGTCAGCCAGGTCATTAATCAAAAGTTGGCAATGGACGATGAGTTCAAAGCCACTTTTTTGTTATGCACTTTGCCAGAGAGTTGGGACACATTCAGGACAGCCACTAGCAATTCGCATGCTATGCTGTCATATGCAGATGTTGAGGGTGCTCTTCTTCAAGAAGAGATGAACAGGAAAAACAACTCTGTTGGAAAGTCCAATGCAATGAATGCACGTGGGAGATCCCAACAAAGGGGAAAAAGCCAAGAAAGGGGAAGGAGCAAGTCTCGCTCCAAAAAGGATTTGGAATGCCATTATTGTGGCAAGAAGGGACACATTAAAAAGCAATGCTACAAATGGAAAAATGATCAAAAGGAAAAGGGAAAAGGCAAAGACAAAGAGAAAGATGAAGCCAAAGATGTAAAGCCAAAGGGCAAAAGTGGAGTCAAGATTGAACAAATCAAGGTGTCACATGCAGGTGGCAGTGAGGATGAGGTCCTATTTACGTCTTCACTTGATGCCCATTCACTTCTTACAGGTGGCCATGGTATGCACTCATGGATCATTGATTCAGGTGCCTCCTTTCATGTCACAGGTTGCAGAGACTTGTTTGTCAGGTACACTGCTGGCAATGAAGGAGCGGTTTATTTGGGTGATAACCATGCATGCAAGATACTTGGCAGAGGTGATGTGAGGCTTGTATTTTAAAATGGCTCACAGCTTATGCTCCATGATGTCAGGCATGTGCCTGAGATCAAGAAGAACCTGCTTTCTACTGGACAGCTTGATGATGCTGATTATGTTACCACATTTGGTAGTGGAAAGTGGAAAATTAGTAAGGGCTCACTGGTTGTTGCCAGAGGCTCTAAGGTGGACACTCTTTACTTCATGCATGCAGGTGTTTGTCACCACGCTAATGTAAATGCAACCGAGCTGCCGGAAATTTCTATGTGGCATAGCCGGTTGGGACACATGAGTGTCAAAGGAATGGAGCAATTGTCTCGTTTTGGTTACTTGCCTTCTCTAAAGTTTTTAAATTTTCAGTTTTGTGAGCATTATATATATGGTAGGCAACTACAGTGCCCCCACAAGAAAGCTCTTGGACAGAAAGATGCTCAGTTAGAGCTTGTGCATACAGATGTATGTGAGATGCCTCAGCTTTCTTTGGGAGGGGCAAAATACTTTGTGTCTTTTATAGATGATGCCACACGCAAGGTGTGGGTTTATCCTCTTCGTTTGAAGAGTGATACATTCTCAGTGTTTCAGAAGTTTGTTGCTCTTGTTGAGAACCAAACTGGCAAAACACTGAAGGCTTTGCGTTCCGACAATGGTGGAGAGTACATGTCCAAACAGTTTCAGGACTTTTGTGATGGTAAAGGCATCAAGAGGGAGCTCTCTACTCCTTATGATCCTCCACAAAACGGGACAGCAGAGAGGATGAACAGGACCATTCAGGAGAATGTCCGTTCTATGTTGTCACATGCTGCATTACCTCATGGTTTTTGGGCTGAAGCTGTTATGACAGCCGTTCACCTTATAAACAGGTCACCTAACACGAGGCTTGGTGGAAAAGTTCCAGAAGAAGTATGGACAGGGAAGCCTCCGTCATACAAGCACTTGAGAGTGTTTGGATGCGTTGCGTACGTGCACATACGCAGGGAAATGCGCACCAAACTTGATCCTAAGTCTCACAAATGCATATTCCTAGGATATGGTGACAGAGGTGAAATGGGGTATAGACTTTGGGATCCCATAAATAGAAAGATCATACGCAGCAATGATGTCATTTTTGATGAAACATGCATGTATAAGGAGCCTGCAAGGCAACAGGAGCCTGGCAGAGTCATCTTTGATGATGATGGACATCATGGACAACAACCAAGGGCTGTAAATCAGCCATTACAGCAGGAAAACCAGCCCTTAAATGGTGCTGAAAATGGTCCAAATGGACAGCCAGAGATGGCAGAAGATATCCCTATGGATATACCACAGTTGGAGGAGATACCGGGCATGATATTTCAGCCTTATGGCATGGAACAGGAGCCACCAATGGGTGATATGCAGGCTGGACAGCAACCTGCAAATGATGGTCATTGGGTACGGAGGTCCACTAGACCCTCCAGAGCCCCTGACAGGTTTGTTCCAGGGGTTGACTACTTGATGCTCACTGACTGTGGGGAGCCCTCATGTTATAAAGAGGCTTTACAGAGGACAGACAAGGCTCTATGGGAGCGTGCCATGAAGTCAGAGATGGATTCTCTGCATAAAAATGGAACATGGAAGTTGGTGCCTTTGCCTGCAGGCAAGAAGGTTTTGCCATGCAAGTGGGTTTACAGGCTCAAAGTTGCACCAGATGCAAAGCCAAGATACAAAGCCAGGTTAGTGGCTAAGGGCTTCAAGCAGGAATATGGTGTGGACTTTGATGAGATCTTCTCTCCAGTGGTCAAAATGACCACTCTTAGAGCTGTGTTAGCTTTGGTTGCACATGATGATCTGGACTTGATTCAGATGGATGTGAAGACTGCTTTTCTTCACGGTGATCTCCATGAGGAGATATATATGCAGCAGCCAGAGGGTTATGCAGTGACTGGAAAGGAGAAGCTTGTACGCAAGCTGAAAAAGAGTCTTTATGGACTCAAACAGGCACCAAGGGAATGGTATCATAAATTTGATACATTCATGAAATCTCAGAAATTCAGGAGAAGTGACATAGATCACTGCTTGTACACCAAGAAAGCTTTGGATGGCAGTCTATTGATCCTCATCTTGTATGTTGATGATATGCTGATTGCCGGGAAATCTCGTAAAGAGATGGATGCCTTGAAGAAGAGGCTGCATGAAACCTTTGATATGAAGGATTTGGGTGATGCAAATCACATCTTGGGTATGCGGTTACTTCGGGACAGAAATCAGCATGTGTTGTATTTGTCTCAGAAGGAATACATTGGCAAAGTCTTGCAGAGGTTCAATATGGACGGGGGGAAGAAGACTAGTACTCGTTTGCCTTTAAGTGGGACAGCCCACAGTCAGATAGAGACAGGGCTGATATGGCCAAGATTCCGTATGCTTCAGCATGTGGCAGTCTCATGTATGCCATGGTTGCTACTAGGCCGGACATTGCATTTGCAGTGGGAGTGGTTTCTAGATACATGGCCAACCCTGGCAAGAAGCATTGGGAAGCAGTGAAAGGTGTCATGAGATACCTGAAGGGCACACAGGATATGTGCATATGTTTTGGCAAACAGGATGCATTAGTGCATGGTTACACGGATTCGGATTATGCCGGTCATCCAGATAACCGGAAGTCTACTACCGGTTATGTGTTTACATTCACAGGAGGTGCTGTGTCATGGATATCGAGGATGCAGAAGTGTAGAGCCTTATCTACTACAGAGGCCGAGTATATTGCAGCCACAGAGGCTTGCAAGGAGGCATTATGGCTATCTCGGTTAGTGGTTGATTTGGGATATACAGGGGATATTCCATTGTTGCATTGTGACAGTCAGAGTGCCATCCAGTTAGCAAAGAACCCTGTCTTTCATGCAAAGACGAAGCATGTGGATGTGAAGTATCACTTCATCAGAGAGGTGATAGAGAACAAGCAAATTCAGCTTGTTAAGATTCACACGGATGACAACCCGGCTGATCTGTTGACAAAGAGTTTGCCTCCGGAGCGGTTTGCTCATTGCAGACACTTGATGGGCATTGGATGAGGCCATTTTCAGCCTTGATATGGCCTTGTATATTATCATGTACATGCTGATTTTTTCTTTTCCTTTACTTAAGGGCACTTTGCCTTTAAGTGGGAGGTTGTTGGGATAAAGGCGTTATGCCCACCCTTATAGTGTGTACAAGCCCATAAGTTATAGTACATAGTACACTTAGTACTTTTAATGTACTAAGTGCACTATGTGTACTAGTGCAATATACATGTGTGATAGGGGAGTCACACACTTATGCCTCATGAGTTGACTTATCCCCACAACTCTCTCTCTCTCTCTCTCCCTTGTTCTTCTCTGTGTATGTCTCCCACATAACCTAACCCTAATTCCATCTCTCCCACACATGCTCTCCTTCAAGAGGAGATGAACAGGAAGAACAACTCTGTTGGAAAGTCCAATGCAATGAATGCACGTGGGAGATCCCAGCAAAGGGGTAAAAGCCAAGAACGGGGAAGGAGCAAGTCCCGCTCCAAAAAGGACTTGGAATGCCATTATTGTGGCAAGAAGGGACATTTCAAAAAGCAATGCTACAAATGGAAGAATGATCAAAAGGAAAAGGGCAAAGGAAAAGACAAAGACAAAGATGAAGCCAAAGATGCAAAGCCAAAGGGCAAAAGTGGAGTCAAGATTGAAGAAGTCAATGTGTCACATGCAGGTGACAGTGAGGATGAAGTCCTATTCACGTCTTCACTTGATGCCCATTCACTTCTTGCAGGAGATGGTCATGGTATGCACTCATGGATCATTGATTCAGGTGCCTCCTTTCATGTCACAGGTTGCAGAGACTTGTTTGTCAGGTATACTGCTGGCAATGAAGGAGTAGTTTATTTGGGTGACAACCATGCATGCAAGATTCTTGGCAGAGGTGATGTGAGGCTTGTGTTTTCAGATGGCTCACAGCTTATGCTCCATGATGTCAGGCATGTGCCTGACATCAAGAAGAACCTGCTTTCTACTGGACAGCTTGATGATGCTGATTATGTTACCACATTTGGTCGTGGAAAGTGGAAGATTAGTAAGGGCTCACTGGTTGTTGCCAGAGGCTCTAAGGTGGACACTCTTTACTTCATGCATGCTGGTGTTTGTCACCATGCTAATGTAAATGCAACCGAGCTGCCGGAAATCTCTATGTGGCATAGCCGGTTGGGACACATGAATGTCAAAGGAATGGAGCAATTGTCTCGTTTTGGTTACTTGCCTTCTCTAAAGTTCTCAAGTTTTCAATTTCGTGAGCATTGTATATATGGTAGGCAACTCCAGTGCCCCCACAAGAAAGCTCTTGGACAGAAAGATGCTCAGTTAGAGCTTGTGCATACAGATGTATGTGAGATGCCTCAGCTTTCTTTGGGAGGAGCAAAATATTTTGTGTCTTTTATTGACGATGCCACACGCAAGGTGTGGGTTTATCCTCTTCGCTTGAAGAGTGATACATTCTCAGTGTTTCAGAAGTTTGTTGCTCATGTTGAGAATCAAACTGGCAAAACACTGAAGGCTTTGCGTTCCGACAATGGTGGAGAGTATATGTCCAAACAGTTTCAGGACTTTTGTGATGCTAAAGGCATCAAGAGGGAGCTCTCTACTCCTTATGATCCTCCACAAAACGGGACAGCAGAGAGGATGAACAGGACCATTCAGGAGAAGGTCCGTTCTATGTTGTCACATGCTGCGTTACCTCATGGTTTTTGGACTGAAGCTATTATGACAGCCGTTCATCTTATAAACGGGTCACCTAACACGAGGCTTGGTGGGAAAGTTCCAGAGGAAGTATGGACAGGGAAGCCTCCGTCATACAAGCACTTGAGAGTGTTTGGTTGCGTTGCGTACGTGCACATACGCAGGGAAATACGCACCAAACTTGATCCCAAGTCTCACAAATGCATATTCCTAGGATATGGTGACACAGGTGAAATGGGGTATAGACTTTGGGATCCAGTGAATAGAAAGATTATACGCAGCAATGATGTCATTTTTTATGAAACATGCATGTATAAGGAGCCTGCAAAACAACAGGAGCCTGGCAGAGTCATCTTTGATGATGATGGACATCATGGACAACAACCAAGGGCTGTAAATCAGCCATTACAGCAACAAAACCAGCCCTTAAATGGTGCTGAAAATGGTCCAAATGGACAGCCAGAGATGGCAGAAGATATCGCTATGGATATCCCACAGTTAGAGGAGATACCGGGCATGATCTTTCAACCTTATGGCATGGAACAGGAGCCACCAATAGGTGATATGCAGGCTGGACAGCAACCTGCAAATGATGGTCATTGGGTACGGAGGTCCACAAGACCCTCCAGTGCCCCTGACAGGTTTGTTCCAGGGGTTGACTACTTGATGCTCACTGACTGTGGGGAGCCCTCATGTTATAAGGAGGCTTTACAGAGGGCAGACAAGGCTCTATGGGAGCGTGCTATGAAGTCAGAGATGGATTTTCTGCACAAAAATGGAACATGGAAGTTGGTGCATTTGCCTACAAGCAAGAAAGTTTTGCCATGCAAGTGGGTTTACAGGCTCAAAGTTGCACCTGATGCAAAGCCAAGATACAAAGCCAGGTTAGTGGCTAAGGGCTTCAAGCAGGAATATGGTGTGGACTTTGACGAGATCTTCTCTCCAGTGGTCAAAATGACCACACTTAGAGCTGTATTAGCTTTGGTTGCTCATGATGATCTGGATTTGATTCAGATGGATGTGAAGACTGCTTTTCTTCACGGTGATCTCCATGAGGAGATATATTGTAACGCGCGGAAGCTCTGGGTAGTCTTCTTTCAGCCCTAAACACTCTTGAAAACCTTCTGATGCAGAAAAGCACCATCTGATGCAAAAACGCAGGTAGAGAGAGAGTAGAGAGAGAGAGTAAGAAGTGCTGGAAATTCAGTATATACTATGGTACAAAAAGGTACATATCCTTGCAGCCATGGGCTGCCTTCATAAAAAGGTAATAAACCCTAAAATCTGTCCCCTATGGGACCCCTAGTGACTCACACCCCTAGTGGGAGTGAATGATCAATGCTATGAGCACTTGATGCCTTTTATAGGCTTCTTGGACAAGGTAGGAGCTGGCCGACTGCTGGTCGGCCAGTTCTGAATTTATTAAATGGCTTTTCACTCAGCCGACTTGGTTATCTTGGCTTTGTCTTCATGCGCCTTCAGCCACCTTGCTTCCTGGTACAGCCGACAGCTCCTTTACTCAGCCGACTGCCCCCTGGTGCTTCTCCAAGTCCAACCTGGCCACTTCTGTATCTTGTGCTCCACATTCTGACTCTATCTGGTTCATACTATTTATCTGTTTGCCCCTTCTGGATTTAGCCCTAGAAATGTCCATGGCATCTGTGATGCACATGACATCCCCCTCTGCTAAACTTGATGACGGGAATCCAGCCTGCTCTTGGATGACTGTCATCATCCCCATCCTGTTCCGAAGTCCCTCTGTCATCTTCCATCCCTGGCAAACCTTTTTCTCTGAAAATCCGATCTGTTCTCCAAACCACTCTGTCTCTGATGAAGATCTATGCATATGGTCTTCCTCTAGTCCACAATCCATTCCTGCCCTGACTCTGAACACCATCTTGGTCTTCGTTCCTGGAACTGAGTCTGGCACTCTCACATCACCCTTGGAGGATCAACCTCCCTTGGGACCGCTCCCTTAGAACCCATCTGGCTCACGGAACTGCCATCCCCATCTGGCACTGTGGAACACCACCAACAAACCTCTTGGGAGTTCTTCCCGATCTGTGTTCCCGCCTTGGGCTTCGAATCCGTGTACTTTCCTGTACCTTGGACCTGTACACCATCATCTGGGACTGATTCAGTGTTTAGCTTTGCTGAGCCTGATGCTCTGATACCAATGTAACGCGCGGAAGCTCTGGGTAGTCTTCTTTCAGCCCTAAACACTCTTGAAAACCTTCTGATGCAGAAAAGCACCATCTGATGCAAAAACGCAGGTAGAGAGAGAGTAGAGAGAGAGAGTAAGAAGTGCTGGAAATTCAGTATATACTATGGTACAAAAAGGTACATATCCTTGCAGCCATGGGCTGCCTTCATAAAAAGGTAATAAACCCTAAAATCTGTCCCCTATGGGACCCCTAGTGACTCACACCCCTAGTGGGAGTGAATGATCAATGCTATGAGCACTTGATGCCTTTTATAGGCTTCTTGGACAAGGTAGGAGCTGGCCGACTGCTGGTCGGCCAGTTCTGAATTTATTAAATGGCTTTTCACTCAGCCGACTTGGTTATCTTGGCTTTGTCTTCATGCGCCTTCAGCCACCTTGCTTCCTGGTACAGCCGACAGCTCCTTTACTCAGCCGACTGCCCCCTGGTGCTTCTCCAAGTCCAACCTGGCCACTTCTGTATCTTGTGCTCCACATTCTGACTCTATCTGGTTCATACTATTTATCTGTTTGCCCCTTCTGGATTTAGCCCTAGAAATGTCCATGGCATCTGTGATGCACATGACATATATATGCAACAGCCAGAGGGTTATGCAGTGAATGGAAAGGAGAAGCTTGTATGCAAGCTGAAAAAGAGTCTTTATGGGCTCAAACAGGCACCAAGGGAATGGTATCATAAATTTGATACGTTCATGAAATCCCAGGATTTCAGGAGAAGTGACATAGATCATTGCTTATACACCAAGAAAGCTTTGGATGGCAGTCTATTGATCCTCATCTTGTATGTTGATGATATGTTGATTGCCGGGAAATCTCGTAAAGAGATGGATGCCTTGAAGAAGAGGCTGCATCAAACCTTTTATATGAAGGATTTGGGTGATGCAAATCACATTTTGGGTATGCGGATACTTCGGGACAGAAATCAGCATGTGTTGTATTTGTCTCAGAAGGAATACATTGGCAAAGTTTTGCAAAGGTTCAATATGGAAGGGGGGAAGAAGACTAGTACTCCTTTGCCTCCATATGTGAAACTCAGTGCTATGGACAGCCCACAGTCAGACAGTGGCAGGGCTGATATGGCCAAGATTCCGTATGCTTCAGCTTGTGGCAGTCTCATGTATGCCATGGTTGCTACCAGGCCGGACATTGCATTTGCAGTGGGAGTGGTTTCTAGATACATGGCCAACCCTGGCAAGAAGCATTGGGAAGCAGTGAAAGGTGTCATGAGATACCTGAAAGGCACACAGGATACGTGCATATGCTTTGGCAAACAGGATGCATTAGTGCATGGTTACACGGATTCGGATTATGCCGGTCATCCAGATAACCGGAAGTCTACTACCGGTTATGTGTTTACATTCACAGGAGGTGCTGTGTCATGGATATCCAGGATGCAGAAGTGCACTGCCTTATCTACTACAGAGGCCGAGTATATTGCAGCCACAGAGGCTTGCAAGGAGGCATTATGGCTATCTCGGTTAGTGGTTGATTTGGGTTATACAGGGAATATTCCATTGTTGCATTGTGACAGTCAGAGTGCTATCCAGTTGGCAAAGAACCCTGTCTTTCATGCAAAGACGAAGCATGTGGATGTGAACTATCACTTCATCAGAGAGGTGATAGAGAACAAGCAAATTCAGCTTGTTAAGATTCATACGGATGACTGATCTGTTGACAAAGAGTTTGCCTCCGGAGCGGTTTGCTCATTGCAGACACTTGATGGGCATTGGATGAGGCCAGTTTCAGCCTTGATATGGCCTTGTATATTATCATGTACATGCTGATTTTTCTTTTCCTTCATTTAAGGGCACTTTGCCTTTAAGTGGGAGGTTGTTGGGGTAAAGGCATTATGCCCACCCTTATAGTGTGTACAAGCCCATAAGTTATAGTACATAGTACACTTAGTACTTTTAATGTACTAAGTGCACTATGTGTACTAGTGCAAAATATACATGTGTGATAGGGGAGTCACACACTCACACTTGATGAGTTGACTTATCCCCACGTCTCTCTCTCTCTCTCTCTCCCCTTCTCTCGGTGTATGTCTCCCACATGAAACCCTAACCCTAATTCTCCCTTCAGAGTGCGCTTTGATTTATATCTGTAGCCAATAGTCTGATGTTCAGTCAGCAACCCCTTTGAAGCAAAAGCTAGATGGTCTCCTGACACAGTTTCAAGACATCATGCTAAAGGATGATCTCCCACCACAGCTCCCACTCAGTCATCCTAAGGATCATCACATTGAGTTGGTCCCCGAGACAAAACTGCCCAATAAGTTCCCCTATCACCTTTCTACGGCATTGGAGGGAGAACTGGAGCAACAGCTTTCCCAATTACTCCGAGCTGGATATACTGCCCTCATCGTCACCCTTTGTTGCACCTATCTTGTTTGTACAGAAGAAAGACAAGTCTGCATAATTATGCATGGGCCCTTAATAAGCTCACAGTAAAGAACAAGTTCCCAATGCCCATGATTGAGTATACCTAAGCGACTCAATGGTGCAAAGTTCCTTTCAAAGATAGATCTCAAGAGTGGCTACCATCAGGTTTGGATCCTTAACTGAAAGTGGCCACAACGAATTTGTGTGTGCATCTTTTTAGATGATATACTCATCTTTTCTACTACCGCAAAGCAGCATGAACAGGATGTTGAAAAAGTCTTGAAACTTTTGCGAGACAATGCGCTCTACATCGATCCAAAAAAAAAAAAAAAAGTGAATTTGGAGTAGAAGAAATTCATTATATGGGATATGTTATCAAGGTAGACGGGACTAGCCTTGACCCTCGAAAGGTAAGGGCAATTCTTGAATGGGATGTTCCCAAAAATGCTCAAGAGATCCACTCCTTTGTGGGTCTCTATCAAGCATACAGTTTCCATATGGACAAATTTTCCGACCTTGCAACTCCTCTTATAGATCTGCTCAAGGGCGTGAAGACGCATTGACAGAAAGTGTCCGTCACAAGCAAAGCACTTAGGCATTCCATGCAATGAAGAAAGTTGCATCCGAGTCTCCGATTCTCAAATTGGCTTCATGGGATAATCCTTTCGAGATGATTACCAATGCCATCAATTTAGCCATAGGAGTTATCCTCAAGCAAGAAAGGCGCCCAATCGCTTATTACAGTCAGAAATTAAATCATGCAGGAAAGAACTATTTTGTGTATGACAAGGAGTTATTGGGGGTGATGACAGCTCTTAAGCACTGGAAACATTTGCTTTACGGGAGAGAGCTTACAGTTGAGACAAATCATCAGATACTTAAATGGTTGCAAACCATGCCTAGGAGCGATAGACAAACCAGATGGAGTCAGATCTTCCAAAGTTTGAAGATATGATTGAATACATTCCTGGCAAGAATAACCCCATTGCCGATGCTCTATGTCATAAAGGCACAATTCAAAATTTGCAAGAGTCTACTATGCTTGAAATACAGGGAAAAGATCTCGACAGTATGAAGGCAAAGTATGAGGATTCTTTGGAATTCAAGACTCAGTATAGATTGGCCCTACAATCAGAACCGGGTCACTATACCATTTATTATGGTTGGTTATTTTACAAGAACCGGCTGTGCATACTAAGTGAAAAGCGACACACTTCTTCATGATGTCCCTGATTCTCTCATCAGAGGTCATGACGGAATCAACAGTACATTAGAGAAGCTTGAGCGATCATTCTATTGGCCAAAAATGAGACGAAGCGCTGTGTCTTCTTTCAGCCCTAAACACCTTTCATTGGAACACATAGATGCAGGCTGCAACCATGTAGAAGCAATAGAGAGAAAAGAGAGAAAAACGCAAAGTTTTCACCTAAATCTATAGTATATTAATAATACCAAAAGTATGTATGTATATATAAAAGCTGGTTGCCATGGGCACACCCAAAAAGGTTATCTTGACTATGAAAAGTCCTACATCTGTCCTAATCTATGATATATCCTAAAAGGGGAACTAGAATCTAGATACCTAGAGTACAACATGCACAAGCCTTATATAGGCCCCATGAGAATTCCCAAGCTAGCCAACCTGCTGCTGCTGTCGGCCAGCCGAAAAGACACAAATATCCTATTGCTGCCGACTAGCCTTGTAGCACCTCTAGTACTCTACCAACCTGTTCCTGCACCCATAGGATGCCTTCTAGGATCCTCTTGTGCCTTGCTCATGCCCTAAGTCTTTTATTTATCTAGGGATTAGCCTTGGGATTAGCATGTCCATGAGCATGCACATGACATCCCCTTCTGCTAAACGTGATGGCGGGATTCCAACCTTGACCTTGGACAATTCTGTCATCATCCCCTGTCTCCGCATATGGTCTCCCATACTTGTCATCCTTCCCTTCCTGGCAACCTTTTCACTGAAAACCTTGCCTTAGGTCTCTGAATCCACTCCAAAGTCCGGTGTAGATCTATGCATCTGCTCCACTTGTCCCCTGGCCCTTCATGCGCTATCCCTGAACACTTTCTTTGGTCTTCTTTTCCTGAGTATTGAATCTGGTATCCTCACTCCACCCCTTGGATGATCATCATCCCTTGGAACCATTTTCCTTAAAGCCTTTCCTAGTATGCCCCAAGTGGCATCCGACTCACAAGGTTGTCATTCCCCTTGGGTCTTGTGGAACACCACCAACCAACCTCCTAGAAACTTCTTCCATGTCTTGTGTTACTCTCCTTGGACTGTGCACCTTCATTTGCGACACCATCAATGCTTAGCCTTGCTGAACCTGATGCTGATACAATGTACCCTGGTCACCACACCACCAAAAGATCAAGACGCAGGCGACGGTTTCATCCATGCACGATGCAATAAGGTGGGATGGAACATGGGCAGCAACAATATCTCAAAATCAGCCCAGAATCAGCCTGAAGCTCTGATAACAATGTTATGTCATCTCTTATCTGCACCATATTGCACCTCAAGGAGTGAGGGCCAATGCTATGGGTATGCCCGCCCGTATATGAGATTTCTTCATTTTTCCCATTTTTCTGTCCTTTCCTAGTTTTGCACCACGTGGGGGGCTATCTTCTTCTGTTGTCAGCTGTAGTTCTACTAGCCGACTAGGAGTTGCCCATTTATTGCTGGCCGACTTTGTTTTTTGTGGCCGACTAGATTCTATCCAGTCGTGGGCTCTCTTGGGGCTGTTAGCCTATTTTAGACAAGGCCGACTCCAGCCTCAGCCCATATATATTTTGGGCCTTGCCCCACACATCATTTTGCACCGGTTTTTGTATATAGTGAAGTTTATACAGCTTTCTCTCTCCTGCAGTCCACTGTTTCTATTCTCACAGGTGTTTCTCATTTCCGCTGCCCATTCCGACAAAGCCCCAAGTGGCTTGAAGCTTGAAGACAATGAGAGCTTGAGGGTTTGCTGTTTTTAGGTGCTGATTGGAGAATTTCTGGGCTGTTCGGGATATGAAGAAGCAAGTAGAAGGTGGCCATCATTGCAGGACAACCACCTGGCATAGCACTTGCAACCGCTTCTTCATTTTTTTCCCCACCCATGCGCCCTTCACAAGACCTTGTGAACCCCCGAGATGGCAGATTTGCTCGAGATGGCTGAGAAGCATGTGAAGATCCCCAACCTCCCGACATTCCTGGTGGACCGACAGTTGGACGGGACCAACTATAGCATTTGGAAGGTAATGATGGAGTCTTATGATTTGGCTGATTTCATTGTGGTTGGAGTTCCAAGGCCAGAGTTGGAGAAGGAGGAGCTTTCACTATCCACTGGGAAAGAGCGGGAGGCTCAGGCACAGTTGTGGGATCATGTCAATGCCCATGTGCATTCTTTCATCTTCCTTAATTGCACACCCCAAGTAATCAATCACATCAAACACATGACACTAGCCCGAGGGATTTGGCAGCACTTGGCTTCTTTGTACAACAAGGTATCACCCATGAAGAGAATTTCCTTGGAAGTGCAGATGCAAGTGATGAATCCTGCAAAGTCTTCGATGATACGAGAGCACATCAACAAACTCTAGGCTCTTCAGCAAGAGGTTCTTCGGGCTGGGAAGGAGATATCTTCAGAGGATATGGCCATCACTTTGCTATCTCATCCTACCCCTCATTACTCGGCTTTCTATTCTTCTTTGATCACCAGTGGGAGGCCCAGCACCATTACATGGGAGGAGCTTGTGCCGACGGTGTTGGACCAAGAAGAGCGGTTTACGAACCCTACATAGGGCGGAGGTTCTGAGGCTTTGACTGGCCAACGGTCGAAAGGCCGCAACAACAACAACAACAAGTGCAAAGAGAAGTCTTCACAGACGAAGTCTTCTGAGCAAGAGCCTGACTCGGATCATGATACCTTGAAGGCCGAGCGGACCTGTAACCACTGAGGCCAGAAGGGTCACTACTGGAGGAAATGTCCTCAACGGAGCACCGAGAAAGGTGTTGATTCCTTAGTTGCAACCGTGCAGACTCCAGCTTTTGTGCACTTGGAGATTATGGACACCGGAGCTTCATTTTCTTCGAGCAAGGAGGCGGTTGGTCTCACCATTGGGGATACTCAGGAGTGGATTCTAGACAGTGGTGCTTCTAAGCACATGACTCCTTCTCGAAGTTATTACAGGATCTTCGAAGGCAAACTGGTTACATCCTTATTGGTGACAAGTCCGCTATCCCAATTCACAATGAGGGCAAGTTCGAGATCATTCCCGATAGCAAAGAGAGAAAGCATTCCTCCCTGGTTCTTTATGTCCCATCTCTTGGTTTTCATCTTTTGTCAGTGCATGAGGCTTGCAAGACTGGCATGCGGGTGGAGTTTGATGAGTATTTTGTGGCACAGGCCAGGTTGTTTGGAAAGGCGGAGTGGAGAATGGGATTTATAGACTCTCAGCACTCTCTCTTACAGGTCCTCAGCTAGGTGATTTGTGGCAGTTTCGCATGGTCACTTGAATGTGGATACGCTACGGTGGACTTTCTAGGACCAACTGGTGGATGGCTTGCCAGATGTTGGCATCAAGCAGGGACATTGCAATTCTTGCATTCGTGATAAAAGTTAGTCAGAGGAGCCTTTACAGGTAAACTATGCATTGATGTCTTGTATCATTCAAGACAAAGAGCCTACTTCACTTAAGAAAGCTCTTTCCCAAGAGACTTGGAGAAAAGCCATGCAAGTGGAACTTGAAGCCATAGAGAAGAATAACACTTGGGAGTTGGTTCCGAGGCCGTCAAAATGGTCAGTCATTGGTGTCAAGTGGGTCTACAAGACCAAGTATACGTCAAATGGATCGGTGGACAAGCACAAGGCCAAACTTGTGGCTAAGCCTTAAGGGCCTGCCATCGACTATGAGGACACTTTTGCATTGACAGCTAGGATGACTACCATTCGGACAGTTCTTGCCCTTGCCTCTTCTCAGCAGTGGGGCCAGTGTATCAAATGGATGTAAAATATGTGTTCTCGAATGGTGACTTGCAGGAGGAGGTGTATGTTGAGCAACCTCCAAGATTTGAGGTTCCAAGATCAAAAGGTATGGTTTACAATTTACGGAAGGCCTTGTATGGTCTTTAACAGGCTCCCAGGGCTTGGAACCAGAAGATTGATTCTTTCTTTCTTAGAAAGGGTTTCCGGAGATCAGTTTGCAGATCTGATCTTGTATCACTTTCGGGAACGCGGAATGGTCACCTTGATTATCCTCTATGTGGATGATCTTATTCCCACTGGCGGTCATGTGGAGCACATAGCTGTGATGAAGGCTGCCTTGTCAAAGGAGTTTGAGATGACGGACTTAGGCTTACTCCATTTCTTTTTGGGATTGGAGATTTGGCAAACGCAAAGGGGGTTCTTTGTTTCTCAGTAGGCGGTATGTTCATGAGTTGCGAGGCCTTTGGAACGGAGAACTGCAAGCCTATTTCATCTCCAATGGACCCAAATACCAAACTTACAGTACATGATTCTTGTGAGCAAGTTGATGCCTCTTTGTATCAGAAGCTTGTTGGTTCAATAATTTGGTTGCTGTACACCAGATTGGACTTGAGTATTCTAGTGGGACTGTTGAGCTCATTTATGCAGACACCTTTGAAGACTCATTGGGACGCAAGATTGCGGATCTTGGGGTATCTGCAATGTACGAAGGATCTTGGACTCTTCTATGACACTAGAGGGGGAACGAAGGACTGAGTCAGTCTCCAAGGTTGGAGTGACTCTGATGACATCTGGCTTGTCTTTTGTTCAACGAAGGACAATGCAGTGGACCTCTTCATGAAGCCTCTACCTCAACAGATGCTCCGTCAGCACTCCAGCTCACTAGGGTTGGTTCCACATCCAAGAGCTGAGAGGAGGTGTTAGCAGTCATCCCCTGTCTGTACCATATTACACCTTAGGGAGTGAGGGCCACTGCAATGGGTGTACCCGCGTGTATATGAGATTTCTCCATTTTTCCCATTTTTTGTCCTTTCCCAATTTTGCACCACGTGGAGGGCTATCTTCTTCTATTGTCGGCTTACTTCTACTGGCCGACCAGAAGTTGCCCATTTATTGCTGGCTGACTGGATTTTATCCAGTAGTGGGCTCTCTTGGGGCTGTCGGCTTGTTTTAGACCGGGCCGACTGCAAACCCAACCCATATATATTATGGGCCTTGCCGCCCATATCATTTTGTATCGTGTTGGGGTAAAGGCGTTATGCCCACCCTTATAGTGTGTACAAGCCCATAAGTTATAGTACATAGTACACTTAGTACTTTTAATGTACTAAGTGCACTATGTGTACTAGTGCAATATACATGTGTGATAGGGGAGTCACACACTCATGCCTCATGAGTTGACTTATCCCCACAACTCTCTCTCTCTCTCTCTCCCTTGTGCTTCTCTGTGTATGTCTCCCATGAATACATAACTCTTAACCCTAACTGTTTCTAACCCTAATTCTCTCCCATCAACTGGTATCAGAGCCTTCAGTTCCTTCGAGGAGAAAGAAGTAGGATTTTCTTCAGGTGTTGCTGAGGACAAGCAAGCTGCAGCTACTCACTAGCGCAGTTCAGAGGAGGCAGCCAGGTAGTAGCGCAGTTCAGAGGAGGCATCCCGGCAGTAGTGCAGCAGCAGGAGCCGAAGCAGGTTGACTGGCGCATAACCACAAGGCAGCGTGGAGCGATGGCATGAAAATACGCATGCGAAGGCAGCAGCACAAAGCGTCGACTTCAGGCGTGTAGAAGGCGCTAGGCGAATACGTCAGGCGGGCGTTGAGCCATTGGCGAAGGCAGCAGCCCTAGGCGACCTGTAGTGTGGCTGAGGCAGCACACGTCCATACTCAGGCGGACACGGAGGCTGGTGAGCGAGTAGAACGAGCAGCGATGAGCATCAGGAAGGCGACGTCAACAAGTGCTGCTAGGCGAAGCTAGGCGGACAGGCTGACGGGCGGACAGGCTGACGGACGGACAGGCTGACCTTTTGTCCTTGCTGTCCCAAAGCGTAACAACGCTTACGACCAGCAGCGCTCGCAGCAGGTGAGGTAGCGAGGAGGCCAGCGAGGAGACGTCCACGAGGAGAGCTATGCAACCTAGCATCCGTACACGCACAGCAATCTGAAGGCCTGCACGTGGGAGAAAAGCTCCACCACTCCTCTGTGTGAGATTTTTTGAGAGCTTTTCAGCAAAATTCTGCATTTGCCCATCGCCAACCCCACAGTGAGGAGTTTTCATCAGCACAACCTCTCCTGCAACAGCATCTGCAATCATCATTCAGCCTGCAAATTGAAGAAAAAATCAGAAAATTACAAGGTATTTTCCTCAATTTTTTTTTGGGATTTGCAATTGAGCAAGTACAATCAACAATTGAGCAGGTACAGGTGCCCAATTGCTCAATTTTTGAGCAAAATTGGCAAAATTGGGTGACATTGGTCACAATCAGGATAAATTTGCAGGAAATTGGTCAAATCAGGATCAATTTGCAGGAAATTGGTCAAATCAGGATCAATTTGCAGGAAATCGGATGTCGAAATTTGGGGCTTTTGATATAATTGTGCAATTAAGCACTCATACATGCTGTATGATGTGAAAAATCGCACATTTGGGCAAAATTGCAGCAAATTGCAGTGCAAATCAAGGGGCTTTTGTGCCGATTTGGTTGATTTGCATGCAGGCGATCGCATTTGATGCTGTGGATAATGTGCTGATGCTTTACAAGCACTCAATGTGCCTGTAAATCAAGGGGCTTTCATGCATTTGATGTATATGTGGCCAGGGGGAAGCATCGTGAACACTCTGGATGCCTTCATGTGTCTCAATGTACCATGTATGATCAGCAATTGATCTTAAATCAAGGGGCTTTTCAAGTTTGTATGCTTGTTGAGCTTGGCAAAGCAGCAGGCGAGACTTTTATGCCTTGAATCCTCAAAAATCAGCTTGCAGTCAAGGGGCTTTTGCCCAATTTCTGTTCGGGACTGTTTTATGCAGTGTACAGGACTGTAAAAGTCTGATTTTCACTCATTTGGACAGCCAGGAGAGCATTTATTGCTATTGTACCTGCTGGTACAGATTTGGCACAGCTTTGTGCATGTTTTGGCATGGCTGTACACTGTTTTGAGTGACCAAAAGATTCAATTTCAGCTGCTGAAATTGCCGGTACAGGTTTGGTACATCATTGGTGAGCGCTTAGTACTGCTGTACAGTACTTTGGAAGGGCAAAAGAGCACATTCAAGGTGCTGTCCAAAATCTGCAGCAACCAGATTTTGGTGTTTTCATCACAAAAAGTGGGAGAAAAGTTGCATTCTTGCTTCCGCAGTGGGAGATAAAGCTTGGGAGAAAAACTGTGAGCACTTTGTGTGCTTTTGGTGCAGTATTGCACATTTTGCAGGGAGTCAGGCATTGACAGGTTGCATTTTGCTATGGCAACCACCACAGGTGAGAGCTCTTCATTGCTTCACATCAAGAAGCTTGAAGGCTCGCATAACTATGATATTTGGCAAACCCAGTGCTACAATGTGTTGCTCCAGAAAAAGCAGCACAAGCCTATCAAAGAAAGGGGTGTAATGCCCGCTTCTCTTACTGCTGAAGAGTGGGAAGATATGGATGAGCTGGCAAGATCTACTATCATGTTGTCTGTGTCAGACTCATTACTTTTCAGCATTCGTGAAGAGAAGACAGCTTGGGGAATGTGGCAGGGATTGCAGGACTTGTATGCCCAGCAAAGTGCCTCAAGCAAAGTGTATTGGTTGAAGAAACTCATAGGTCTTCAGATGAAGGAAGGGGCGTCTATGACAGCCCATCTAAATGAGTTTAATGGTATTGTCAGCCAGGTCATCAATCAAAAGTTGGCAATGGACGATGAGTTCAAAGCCACTTTTTTGTTATGCACTTTGCCAGAGAGTTGGGACACATTCAGGACAGCCACTAGCAATTCGAATGCTATGCTGTCATATGCAGATGTTGAGGGTGCTCTTCTTCAAGAAGAGATGAACAGGAAAAACAACTCTGTTGGAAAGTCCAATGCAATGAATGCACGTGGGAGATCCCAGCAAAGGGGGAAAAGCCAAGAAAGGGGAAGGAGCAAGTCTCGCTCCAAAAAGGATTTGGAATGCCATTATTGTGGCAAGAAGGGACACATCAAAAAACAATGCTACAAATGGAAAAATGATCAAAAGGAAAAGGGAAAAGGCAAAGACAAAGAGAAAGATGAAGCCAAAGATGTAAAGCCAAAGGGCAAAAGTGGAGTCAAGATCGAAGAAATCAATGTGTCACATGCAGGTGGCAGTGAGGATGAGGTCCTATTTACTTCTTCACTTGATGCCCATTCACTTCTTACAGGTGGTCATGGTATGCACTCATGGATCATTGATTCAGGTGCCTCCTTTCATGTCACAGGTTGCAGAGACTTGTTTGTCAGGTATACTGCTGGCAATGAAGGAGTGGTTTATTTGGGTGATAACCATGCATGCAAAATTCTTGGCAGAGGTGATGTGAGGCTTGTATTTTCAGATGGCTCACAGCTTATGCTCCATGATGTCAGGCATGTGCCTGAGATCAAAAAGAATCTGCTTTCTACTGGACAGCTTGATGATGCTGATTATGTTACCACATTTGGTCGTGGAAAGTGGAAGATTAGTAAGGGCTCACTGGTTGTTGCCAGAGGCTCTAAGGTGGACACTCTTTACTTTATGCATGCAGGTGTTTGTCACCATGCTAATGTAAATGCAACCGAGCTGCCGGAAATCTCTATGTGGCATAGCCGGTTGGGACACATGAGTGTCAAGGGAATGGAGCAATTGTCTCGTTTGGGTTACTTGCCTTCTCTAAAGTTTTCAAGTTTTCAGTTTTGTGAGCATTGTATATATGGTAGGCAACTACAGTGCCCCCACAAGAAAGCTCTTGGACAGAAAGATGCTCAGTTAGAGCTTGTGCATACAGATGTATGTGAGATGCCTCAGCTTTCTTTGGGAGGGGCAAAATACTTTGTGTCTTTTATAGATGATGCCACACGCAAGGTGTGGGTTTATCCTCTTCGTTTGAAGAGTGATACATTCTCAGTGTTTCAGAAGTTTGTTGCTCTTGTTGAGAATCAAACTGGCAAAACACTCAAGGCTTTGCGTTCCGACAATGGTGGAGAGTATACGTCCAAACAGTTTCAGGACTTTTGTGATGCTAAAGGCATCAAGAGGGAGCTCTCTACTCCTTATGATCCTCCACAAAACGGGACAGCAGAGAGGATGAACAGGACCATACAGGAGAAGGTCCGTTCTATGTTGTCACATGCTGCATTACCTCATGGTTTTTGGGCTGAAGCTGTTATGACAGCCGTTCACCTTATAAACAGGTCACCTAACACGAGGCTTGGTGGGAAAGTGCCAGAAGAAGTATGGACAGGGAAGCCTCCGTCATACAAGCACTTGAGAGTGTTTGGTTGCGTTGCGTACGTGCACATACGCAGGGAAATGCGCACCAAACTTGATCCTAAGTCTCACAAATGCATATTCCTAGGATATGGTGACAGAGGTGAAATGGGGTATAGACTTTGGGATCCCATGAATAGAAAGATCATACGCAGCAATGATGTCATTTTTGATGAAACATGCATGTATAAGGAGCCTGCAAGGCAACAGGAGCCTGGCAGAGTCATCTTTGATGATGATGGACATCATGGACAACAACCAAGGGCTGTAAATCAGCCATTACAGCAGGAAAACCAGCCCTTAAATGGTGCTGAAAATGGTCCAAATGGACAGCCAGATATGGCAGAAGATATCCCTATGGATATACCACAGTTGGAGGAGATACCGGGCATGATATTTCAGCCTTATGGCATGGAACAGGAGCCACCAATGGGTGATATGCAGGCTGGACAGCAACCTGCAAATGATGGTCATTGGGTACGGAGGTCCACTAGACCCTCCAGAGCCCCTGACAGGTTTGTTCCAGGGGTTGACTACTTGATGCTCACTGACTGTGGGGAGCCCTCATGTTATAAAGAGGCTTTACAGAGGGCAGACAAAGCTCTATGGGAGCGTGCCATGAAGTCAGAGATGGATTCTCTGCATAAAAATGGAACTTGGAAGTTGGTGCCTTTGCCTGCAGGCAAGCAGGTTTTGCCATGCAAGTGGGTATACAGGCTCAAAGTTGCACCAGATGCAAAGCCAAGATACAAAGCCAGGTTAGTGGCTAAGGGCTTCAAGCAGGAATATGGTGTGGACTTTGAGGAGATCTTCTCTCCAGTGGTCAAAATGACCACACTTAGAGCTGTGTTGGCTTTGGTTGCGCATGATGATCTGGACTTGATTCAGATGGATGTGAAGACTGCTTTTCTTCACGGTGATCTCCATGAGGAGATATATATGCAGCAACCAGAGGGTTATGCAATAAGTGGAAAGGAGAAGCTTGTATGCAAGCTGAAAAAGAGTCTTTATGGGCTCAAACAGGCACCAAGAGAATGGTATCATAAATTTGATACATTCATGAAATCTCAGAAATTCAGGAGAAGTGACATAGATCACTGCTTGTACACCAAGAAAGCTTTGGATGGCAGTCTATTGATCCTCATCTTGTATGTTGATGATATGTTGATTGCCGGGAAATCTCGTAAAGAGATGGATGCCTTGAAGAAGAGGCTGCATGAGACCTTTGATATGAAGGATCTGGGTGATGCAAATCACATCTTGGGTATGCGGATACTTCGGGACAGAAATCAGCATGTGTTGTATTTGTCTCAGAAGGAATACATTGGCAAAGTCTTGCAGAGGTTCAATATGGACGGGGGGAAGAAGGCTAGTACTCCTTTGCCTCCATATGTGAAACTCAGTGCTATGGACAGCCCACAGTCAGATAGAGACAGGGCTGATATGGCCAAGATTCCGTATGCTTCAGCTTGTGGCAGTCTCATGTATGCCATGGTTGCTACTAGGCCGGACATTGCATTTGCAGTGGGAGTGGTTTCTAGATACATGGCCAACCCTGGCAAGAAGCATTGGGAAGCAGTGAAAGGTGTCATGAGATACCTGAAGGGCACACAGGATTTGTGCATTTGCTTTGGCAAACAGGATGCATTAGTGCATGGTTACACGGATTCGGATTATGCCGGTCATCCAGATAACCGGAAGTCTACTACCGGTTATGTATTTACATTCACAGGAGGTGCTGTGTCATGGATATCCAGGATGCAGAAGTGCACTGCCTTATCTACTACAGAGGCCGAGTATATTGCAGCCACAGAGGCTTGCAAGGAGGCATTATGGCTATCTCGGTTAGTGGTTGATTTGGGTTATACAGGGGATATTCCATTGTTGCATTGTGACAGTCAGAGTGCCATTCAGTTGGCAAAGAACCCTGTTTTTCATGCAAAGACGAAGCATGTGGATGTGAAGTATCACTTCATCAGAGAGGTGATAGAGAACAAGCAAATTCAGCTTGTTAAGATTCATACGGATGACAACCCGGCTGATCTGTTGACAAAGAGTTTGCCTCCGGAGCGGTTTGCTCATTGCAGACACTTGATGGGCATTGGATGAGGCCAGTTTCAGCCTTGATATGGCCTTGTATATTATCATGTACATGCTGATTTTTCTTTTCCTTTACTTAAGGGCACTTTGCCTTTAAGTGGGAGGTTGTTGGGGTAAAGGCGTTATGCCCACCCTTATAGTGTGTACAAGCCCATAAGTTATAGTACATAGTACACTTGGTACTTTTAATGTACTAAGTGCACTATGTGTACTAGTGCAATATACATGTGTGATAGGGGAGTCACACACTCATGCCTCATGAGTTGACTTATCCCCACAACTCTCTCTCTCTCTCTCTCTCCCTTGTGCTTCTCTGTGTATGTCTCCCATGAATGAACTCTAAACCCTAATTCTGTTTTCTCCCCATCATATCGGATCTCTTGTATATAGTAGAGTTTATACAGATTTCTCTCTCCCGCAGTTCTGTGTTTCTGTGAGAAGTTCTGTGTTTCTGTTATCATAGGTGTTTGTCTCATTTCCACCGCCCATTCCGACATGTTACATGCACGGAAGCTCTATGTCTTCTTTCGGCCCTAAACACCTTTTGTCACATGCGCCCTGCACTAGAGTGCTATGTGACACACTCGCTCTACATTAGTGCATCATTCATCAGTAGAAATTGCCTTTTTAAGAATATTTTGTCGTATGCCGTGGCCCCATTGTGAGCCCCAATCCAAGACATGTCAAGCACGAGCTACGTAGGTCAGTCTCCACAGCCTTAGAGAGTCTGCATGTATCAGTCCTCTTACCCACTCGGAGAATTCATCAGTTCATGCATGTAGAAGTCAAGCCTTAGCAGTAGAGTTGCATTAGTGCATGTAGTTGCATAGTAGACATTGCCTATGGGCCAGCCAAAGGCCAGCCCATGGCCCCAACCATCAGCCAACAGCATTAGATGCTTAATAGCATTAGCCGACAGCAGTAAATGCTCCACAGCAATAGTCGGCCAGCACTGGTACTCAGCCAACAGCATCACATGATTCACAGCAACAGTCGGCCAGCATGGCACAGCAACAGTCGGCCAGCATGGGTACTCAGTCAGCCAGCATAATATGCTGCTTTGCATGCATTCGGGTAACATTTCCAGTCGGGCAGCATTAAAAAAGGCATTTTTCCATGCACAACATTATTAATAGCATTTAATGCTATTTTTTGTCCAAGTGCTACTGGCCGACCAGCAGCCTAGGAGCATATAAAAGCAAGCGCTTCATTCCTCAGTAAATCATTCATCAACAGCAAAGTGCAGCAACAGTCCCAAGCAGTCCAGCATCATTCCCAAGTCCTCCACGAAGAGCATCTTCAGCATTCAGCCAGCATATGTGCATCCCTCAATTTTGGGATTGCATAGTGGTCATTGAAGAGCAATTCAACAGAGCTTGGACAGCATCTCGATCAGCATGCGTTTGGTCTACATCGTCCTTGCGTCTAGCAGTCCTCAATCATCATTCATACTCATTGTAAGTTCTCCAAAGAAATATAAGCAAATACTCCTACTTGCAGAGGGGATGGGAACCGGGGGGGGGGGGGGGGGGGGGGGGGGGGGGGGGGCGGGCTTTTCAGTGGGTAAATTGGGACTTATCTGCTTTTTCTCTCTTCTACTCTCTCTCTACGTGGCGCGTTACGACAATCAACCTATTGCATGCTACACCTTTCATTGGAACACACAGATGTAGCCATATAGAAGCAATGGAGAGAAGAGAAAGAAAAACGCAGAGTTTTCACCTAAATCTACAGTACATGAATAATACCAAAAGTATGTATGTATATACAAAAGCTGGTGGCCATGGGCACACCCAAAAAGATTATTTTGACTATGAGAAGTCCTACACCTGTCCTAGTCTATGATCAATCCCAAAAGGAGAACTAGATACCTAGACTACAACATGCACATGCCTTACATAGGCCCCATGGACTTTGTTCGATCTCTTCCCGCTACATTTGGATCTCGCAACACAAAGTGTATGACCATTGTGGACCGATTCAATAAGTTTTGCATGTTGATCCCGTGCAAGCAAACGGCCCCAGATGAAGACATCACTCGCCTTTTCGTTCGCAACAATTGGTAACCCATTGGAGGATTACCAAGGACAATAACATTAGACAATGATCCCAAGTTTACTTCAAATTTTTGGAGAGCATTATTCGACAACTTTGGAGCCAAATTGCATCTGTCCAGTGCATTCCATCCGCATACGGACGGCCTGACAAATTGCATCTTTCCAGTGCATTCCATCCGCATACAGACGGCCTGACAAAAATCTATAATCAACTTGCATTTGATGTTCTCAAATCGTATTGCCATGAAAGGCAAGCAAAATGGGAGCATTATCTTCTTTGGTTCAAGCCATCCTAAACAACACTCATTCATTTAGCATTGGGACTCCGTATGAGGCCACATTTGGGTGTCGTTTCTCCTCACTTCTTACGAGAATGATGTCACCTTCCTTGGAGACCAACAAGACCACCGAAACTTTTTCAAAGATTATTGAATCTGTCAAACAACGCCTTGCCAAAGCACAAGAAGCATACACCAAGCAAGCCAACAAGTCAAGACGATATGTCAACATTAAAGAAGGGAATTGGGTATATCTCCGAATAATGAATAATGAAGCAGAGATTGACGCAAGTGGGCAAGCATTGGCCCAGAACTCTGCTTCGGACCCTTTCCTATCATCAAAAAGATCAATGATGTCTCCATGAAGCTCAAGCTTCCAAATAGTTGGACTATGCATAATGTTTTCCATGTTTCTTGGTTGAAGTCATGCATTGGTTTAGCTTTGCAGGATATTGCATATGAGCAACAACCAGATGTGGTAGACGACGATTATTGAGCCTGAACAAATTCTCCTCCATAGATGGAAGCATGGAGCCAGTCGAAGACAAAGGCAATTCTACACGAAGTTCAAGGACCACAGTACCCATGAAGCAGTATGGCTCGACGAAGAGTTCTTTCCAGAGTACCCCAACTCCTAGCGGACTACTTGGAAGCCACGAACCTACCGCCAAGCTAAGCAAGAGGGAATGTCACATGCACACTGCATTGGAGTGCTATGCGGCAAACTGGCTCTACATCAGTACAATACGATTACCTCTTTTAGGAATATTTTGTCATATGTCGTGACCCCATTGTGAGCCCCAATCTGCGACATGTCACGCACGAGCTACATAGGTCAGTCTCCAAAGCCATAGAGTCTGCATGTGTCAGTCCTCTTACCCACTTGGAGAATTCATCAGATAGGTTCATGTAGAGGTCAACCCTAGCATTAGACATTGCATTAGCAAGCATCTTAGGGCATATGCACAAGGGCCAGCCCATAAGGCACCCAATCATGGGGGTTACTTTGCATATAGGTCTGTACACCCTATGCCACCTCATATCATCAAGTTGGCAACAGAATCAGCATATTCAGCAAGTCGGCCAGCAGAAAAGTATTATAGGTAGCATGGACACCAGTTGGCAGCCATAAAGACTCCATACAGTAGTCGGCAGCCACATGGGTACCCTAGCATGCAATCGGCCAACTCCTGCCAGTCGGCCCGCCTCAAAAGGACATGCACAGCATTAACATTTTCTTTTAGCTTCTTTTCCCATGGCTCAGTATACCCATGGTATCATTGTATCACTCATGGTCTCATAGACCCTTGGGTTTTTGTGGACGTTAATAATTCTTTCTTTCTCTTCCCGCTACCATGGAGAGGCCATTCCATAGGTAGGGGATGCCATCCCAGCTCTACACTCACTTATGGAGCTATCTTTGGATGAGGAGATCCGGGTATCTCTAGCCATCTTGCTCCGGGATTTTCATACAGATGGAACTTTTGTTGGTCTCATAGACCCATTGGGTCTTTAGTAGACGTTAACAAATGCATGTTTATACACACGCATGGGCATTTCGAGGCCTACACACACGGGGCCTTGGAGAGTGGGCAAGAAAGACAAGAATGGAGGAGAGAGCTCTCATTTTACGCTTTCCCACCTTGGAGGCCAAGAAGGATTTCTTGGCCAAGCCTTAAGAAAACGGGCGTCTTTTTAGGAGATGACCTCACCTTCGCACAGCTAGCACATATGAGGGAGTGCATGCCGGAGATTAGGGCAGCCAGAGAAAAAGGGAAGCTAGCATTTTACCGAGGGAGGCAGAGTGGTGATACTAGAGAGACGCACCACTTGACGGTGCGAGACCTATGGGACCAGTCTGAGACTTGCAGTATGGAACTGCAACGGAGCATTGAGACTGATGTGGGGGCCTTTGAGGACAGCTTCAGAGACAGGGACATCATCTTCTAACTCGGAGACACATCAGGCCCCAGGCAGCACATTACCGAGAGTGGCGAGATACAGAGGGGAGACGACTTGTAGACAGGAGGCCCGTTCGAAGCATGGTGGTCGCGGATCTGGAGGAGTTGCAGTTCTTTTTAGAGAGGAGCTTCAGCCACTCATCCATGTTATGCGCTGTGATGAGAGCGTGAGGTACATGTGGGTCAGAGTGAGGGCAGATGAGGGTAGACCCCTATACATTGCTATATGTTACTTTCCACCCAGCACATCTCATTATGCAGCGCCCAAGGGGCAATCTCCATATATGATTCTAGATGAGGACATATGGGAGTTCTCCAGGGAGGGAGATGTTATCATACTTGGGGACTTTAATGCTCGAACGGCTCAGTACCGGACCTCCTCCTTTGACACTTCGGAGGAGATGTTGAGAGAGAGAGATGTGGAGGAGATGCGTTTGACTCGGAGATCATAGGATGAGGTGGAGTGTACTGAGTATGGGAGATACCTCTTGGAGATGGGGACTGCACATGGGCTGGCCATTTTAAATGGCCTAGAGAGGTATCCACTTGCCAGTGGCTTTATGTAATATGCAGAAGCTTCGGAGAAGGATCGGTACTTCAAAACTCAGAAATCAGCACTCTTTTCGCGACGGATTAACGCACAAACTGAAAGACGATGTGCAGAAAATAGAGAGAGAAGGGGGAGATGGAGAGGACACAGTATTGGGTCCCAATTACCCTCTGTAGGGCCCCCACCACGGATGGTGTATTTGCTTTATTAGAATGATGTAAATCTGAAAACAAATACAGAAACTTGACCTTTTCTTGGCTGGAAAACCTGCCCTTGACCTTCAGTCCTTCACCCCTTTGCGTTAGCAACCCTCTTGGCTGTCCTGGCCCTTGTTTGCTTGATGCACTTGGTGAATTATGAGATCGATTCATGGATTCTAGGCTGGAGTATTTATACTCCCTTTTGCATCCAGTCGGCCAGCTTCAGGAAGCTCCACGACTGGGTCTTATTTAATAAAATGCTTTCACACTTTAATAAATGCTGGCCACTCTACGCCTGCCTGCTGGACAGTTTCCAGGCTGCTGGGCACCATGTGCATGGGTGTGGGACTGCCCCCTACACCTGGCCGACTTGCTGGGTAGGGTTTCTAACCCTGTCGGCTGCCTGTCCAGCAGCCCTAGGGCTGGCCGACAGCCCTTCCAGCCCAAGCCATGGCTGGTGGGCACAGCTTGGGCCCTCCTGGCCCCTTGGGGGTGGTTCTACACCTCCCCCATGCCCACACTAAGAGTGCAAGTGCAAATCTTCGCACTGGGGTAGCCCTATGGGCTGGCCCCATCTCTACATGCAAACCTACATGCCTACAGAGGTCTGGCATCCAGTTGCAAACCAGATACACAGAACATCTGACATCATTCCAGAGGGAGACTCACAGCGCGGACTGGCACTGTCTCATGTGCAGGACAGTGCACACCTGACCTTGGACTCATGTGCAGGACAATGCACACCTGACCTCGGATGACTGAGATGGATCCCTGGCTGACTCGTCCCGGACTGGGCTCACATGGGACCAGTTCACCATCCGAGGTCCTGCACCTTCTGTACAGAAATGTCTACGTGGCATCCAAGTGCAGGATGCACGTGACATCCCCTTCTGCTTAACTTGACGGAAGCTGCATAGCCTCCAAATAATCCGTCAATAATGCCGGATAGTCGTCGAAAAATTCTTTGTCGAGCCATACCGCTTCATGAGTTCCTCGGTCCTGAAACTTCGTGAGAAACTGTCGTAGTCTTCGGCCTGAGCCATGCTTGAAACGGTGCAGAAGGATCTGTTCTGGAACCATTACTTCTGCTTCATCAATGATGTCTGGTTCCGCTTCGTCTTTGACCTCTGAAGGGGGTGGACCTGCATATGGCTTTAACCAACTGACATGAAATACATCGTGCATAGTCCAACTCGGAGGTAGCTTTAACTGCATAGCCACCTCATTAATCTTTTTCCGAATGGGAAATGGTCCGAAGCTCCTGAAAGACAACTTTGGGCATCGCTTGCCCACCTGCTTCAATCTTTGCTTCAGAATCCGAAGATACACCCAATCCCCTTCCGAAAACTTCATGTCCCTTCGGTCTTTATTGGCCTGTCGAGTGTAGGTCTCTTGCGCTTTAGCCAATCTGTCTTTAACGGACTCTAGGATCTCCTGGTAAGACTCCGTCACTCTGTTCGCCTCCGGTACTGAAGACGAAGTCTTGGTTAACAACGACTGGAAAGGCCTTCCAAACACTGCCTCATATGGAGTCCTGCCAATAGCTTGCTGATCGTGGACATAACACTTCAGCACATCAAAGGCCATCTGGTTGTATATCTCTGTCTGGCCATCTGTCTGTGGGTGGAATGTACTGGAAAAATTCAACTTAGTACCAAAATTATCAAACAATGCCCTCCAAAAATGACTGGTAAACTTGGCATCTCGGTCTGACACTATGGTCCTAGGAATCCCGCCAATCGGGTACCAATGCCGAATGAATAGCTGGGCAACATCCTCAGCGGTCACATTGGCCCTGCAAGGAATAAGCATAACAAATTTGCTGAACCTATCAACAATAGTTAAACACTGCGTATTACGCTTACTCGGACTGGGAGGCAGATTTGTGACAAAGTCCATCGAAATGTCCTGGAAAGGACCCTCAGGAATTGGCAAAGGCTGTAACAACCCTATCTTCTTTCCACGAGAAGCTTTCACCTTTTGACAAATGTCACAGCGTTGTACATATGTAAACACATCACGCCTCATCTTTGGCCAATAGTATTGCCGTTCTAATTTCTCCAGAGTCGAATTCATGCCCCTATGACCACCTGTAATGGCGTCATGGGCATCATGGAGAAGAGCTGCCCGGAATGATTTCATGACACATAGTCGGCCTTTGTAGAAAAGCCAACCATCGCGTATCAGAAAATGGCATGGTCCTGTGGCATCCAATGCCTGTTCCCACTGTGTACCGAATTCCTCGGAATCCGCGTACGTGTGCTTCATGTCTTCTAGTCCTGTACCAACAAGGTCAAGTCTAGTGGTCTGAATCGCAGATACTTGTCCTTTCCTGCTCAAAGCATCGGCCACTGGATTGGCCTTTCCTGGAAGGTACTCAATCATGCCACCGAACTGCTGGAATAGCGGTGTTGTCGATCACTCCACTGTGCACTTGGCATCGTCTGAATCCAGCGCAATGCCTGATGGTCAGTGCGAACCTCGAAGTCACGGCCATACAGGAAATGTTTCCAATGTTTCAAGGCCTGTATAACTGCTAGGAGTTCACGATCATAGACTGAGTAGTTCTTCTCGGTGGGCAGTAACTTACGAGACATGTAAGCTACTGGATGACCATTCTGTTGCAATACACCTCCAATTGCGATGTTACTCGCATCGGTGATCACTTGAAATGGTTCGTCCCACGAGGCAAGGGCTAAACAAGGCGCTTCTGATAAAGCCACCTTGAGGTTCTGGAATGCCTCCAACGCTCGTGGAGTCATTCGAATCTTTTGCCTTCTGGTTTTCACTCCTTTTAGGAGATCCGTGAGATCTGCCGAGAGATCAGAAAACTTGTCAATGTGGGTGGAATATGCCTGGCATATACCCACAAATGATCTAATGTCATAAGCGGTCTGTGGTACTTCCCAGTCAACAATCTCGGCCACTTTAGCCGGATCAAGTCAAATGCCTTCAGCACTAATTATATATCCCAAGTAATGTACCTGGAACAGATAAAATTCTGACTTCTTTTCATTGACATAGAGCTCGTTGCTTTCCAGCAACTTAAGGACTTTCTCCACATCAATGTCATGCTGCTCAACTGTAGCTGAAAATATGAGTATGTCGTCCAGAAATATGAACACACACTCTCCAATCAACTCCCGGAAAATACACATCATCATGCGGTTAAATGTAGCTAGGGCGTTCATCAAACCAAATGGCATGACCACAAATTCATAGTGGGCCCGTTCTGTACGGAAGGCTGTCTTGGGGATGTCCCCCTCTACAATCCGTACCTGGTGGTACCCACTCTTTAAATCTAATTTAGAGAACACCTTAGCTCCATTCAGCCTCTCGAGAATATAGTCAATTCGAGGCATCGGGAATATGCTCTTGATAGTCAGCTTGTTGAGTGCACGATAATCGACACACAACCGAGAAGACCCATCTTTCTTCTTGACAAATAAGATCGGTGCTGCAAATGGCGACACGCTGGGGCGGATGAAGCCAGCTTGCAACAATTCTTGGAGTTGGCGGTCCAACTCCGATTCCATTGCCTTAGAAAGACGATACGGAAACTTGCTCGGGGGTTCCGAGCCTGGGAGGAGGTCAATCTTGTGATCCTCCGGTCTGGACGGGGGGAGCTGGGGAGGGAGACTGTCCCGAAGAAAAATCTTCTGGAACTTTTCATGGAGAACCGAGTACTTCTCGGAAGCACTGGCCACCGTTTGGGCTGTCTAGATGTAAATCATCGCACACTGTGCGCCTTTCCTGACTGCTCGCTTAGCCTGCAAGTGGCTTATGAGCGGAAAGTTTGGAATACCTGGCTCACACTTAATGGTCACCGGGGTGTTTGACACATTCCGATCAATCTGGAACGTGTGCTTGTCCCACTTGACATCTGGGAGAAACTTGTGAAACCACTGGATACCCAAAATTATGTCTGCTCCTACAAGAGGGGCAACCATAAAGTCACGCACAAACTCTATGCCCTGAATCACTAACTTAGCACCTAGAGCTTCATACTTGACGCTCGTTGTCATACCTATGCTAAAACCCTCAACTTGTTTGTCCACCGGAGTCAGCTCGAAACGGGCACGCCTAGCGGCCTCTTCCGTGACCACATCCTCCGTGCTGCCGCTGTCAAACAAGACAACGACTCTCTCGCCACCTATGTAGCCAAAGGACTTGAGCAATTCGTTGCGCTCATACTCCTGGTCATGGGCGCCCTTCTGCTTATCTTCGAGCTCCCGGCTAATAATTGCTCCAACTGAAGCACCGGGGGTTGAAGAACAAGGGGTAGCCGCTGGGGTCTGTGTGGGAGCTGTGCTCACCAACGGAAGCTGTGGAGGCGGCGGCGGCCTTTGGAGGCTTCTTCGGACAATCCCGAGAAGTATGTCCTTTTGTGTGACAAAAGTAACATCTACCCTCCTTCCTGTACTGAGAAAGCTCCTCAGCACTCAACTTGCCACCTGTCTTGCCTGCCTCCGCTTTTTGGTCTGGAGTAAGCTTAGACGCATTGTTCGAGTTCTTGGAGCCAGAGGCTCCCGGGCTCTGTCCTGGGGAAGACCCCGTCTGGTTCTGGCTTTTGCCCCCCGAGGCGTTAGCCTTGGGAGAAGCCGGTTGGGAAGTCTTGGGCTTGCCACCATTGTGTTTCATTTCTGCACTCTGCGCAAGCGAGAGTGCGTCCTCAAAGGTGGCTGGCCTAAACATACGCACCTCCCATTGGATTTGCGTGTCCAGGCCATACAAAAACTGCCCTTTCTTGTCCGAATCAGATAAGCCTAATTGTAGACACAAGGTCGAAATTTTATTGGCAAACTGAAGGACTGGTTGCGCATTCTGACGCGCTCCCCTGAACTCGTCTTCAAGTCGCTCAAGGTAGTGGGGCGGTAGAAACCGCTGCTTAAGGTCGCGGACGAACTCGTCCCACACATAAGCTGCCATACTTGCTCTGGTGTGGGCATGAGCCCACTGAGTCCACCAAGGAATGGCCTCACCTTCCAAGTACCAACTAGCTAAGATCACTTTGTCAGTATCTGTTTTCCTAACTGCGGCAAAGTAAGCTTCAAATTGATGTAACCATGAATAAAGAGTTGTGGAATCGAGTTTACCATTATACTTACTGAAATTCATTTTCTCGGGAAAATGATTCGAGGGCGCCGCCGGTGTCAATCTGGCGTCCAAAGCTCTGAGGTAACGCTCGTGTTCCACGCGTCGCATGGCGTCGTCTTCTCGTTGTCGGATCTCCAATGCACGCATCTGCATCTCAAGCAAGGAGCTTGGTTGGGGCTGTGACCCAGCGAGAGGGTCCCTGTGACGAGGATCTGGTATCTAGGATACGGAAGGAGAGGGAGGAGGAGATGGAAAACGCGACGCTGGAGAGCGAGAACGCTCCTCCAGAGCCAAGATCCGCGCCTTCTGCTCATCCAACTTGGCCGTCTGGTCTGCGATTGCTCGCATCATCTGCTGGAACATGTCTGTGACACTCAAGCCGGGTGCCCTAGCTGGGCTGCCTGGTGCACTCTGGTCCCATGGTTCTGGTTCTCTCTCGTCGCCGAAACTCGCCATAGCGGGAAAATGCAATTCCTTTCCGGAACGCAATCTGACCATCCACTATCTGTGTGGGAGACTTCCGGAGGCTTCCGGAGGCTTCCGGAGGCTAAAAACCAACCGTCCTTTGAGGGACAAGAGTCACTCCGAAAGGGGTAGTCCACCGGTGTCTAAAAACCAACCACACGAGCGAAAAAATTTTCTGGTTTTCTTTGCTGAATCTTTGTCCTTGAAGTAGGCTCTGATACCACTGTAATATGCAGAAGCTTCGGAGAAGGATCGGTACTTCAAAACTCAGAAATCAGCACTCTTTTCGCGACGGAATTAACGCACAAACTGAAAGATGATGTGCAGAAAATAGAGAGAGAAGGGGGAGATGGAGAGGACACAGTATTGGGTCCCAATTACCCTCTGTAGGGCCCCCACCACGGATGGTGTATTTGCTTTATTAGAATGATGTAAATCTGAAAACAAATACAGAAACTTAACCTTTTCTTGGCTGGAAAACTTGCCCTTGACCTTCAGTCCTTCACCCCTTTGCGTTAGCAACCCTCTTGGCTGTCCTGGCCCTTGTTTGCTTGATGCACTTGGTGAATTATGAGATCGATTCATGGATTCTAGGCTGGAGTATTTATACTCCCTTTTGCATCCAGTCGGCCAGCTTCAGGAAGCTCCACGACTAGGTCTTATTTAATAAAATGCTTTCACACTTTAATAAATGCTGGCCACTCTACGCCTGCCTGCTGGACAGTTTCCAGGCTGCTGGGCACCATGCGCATGGGTGTGGGACTGCCCCCTACACCTGGCCGACTTGCTGGGTAGGGTTTCTAACCCTGTCGAGACTGCCTGTCCAGCAGCCCTAGGGCTGGCCGACAGCCCTTCCAGCCCAAGCCATGGCTGGTGGGCACAGCTTGGGCCCTCCTGGCCCCTTGGGGGTGGTTCTACACCTCCCCCATGCCCACACTAAGAGTGCAAGTGCAAATCTTCGCACTGGGGTAGCCCTATGGGCTGGCCCCATCTCTACATGCAAACCTACATGCCTACAGAGGTCTGGCATCCAGTTGCAAACCAGATACACAGAACATCTGACATCATTCCAGAGGGAGACTCACAGCGCGGACTGGCACTGTCTCATGTGCAGGACAGTGCACACCTGACCTTGGACTCATGTGCAGGACAATGCACACCTGACCTCGGACGACTGAGATGGATTCCTGGCTGACTCGTCCCGGACTGGGCTCACATGGGACCAGTTCACCATCCGAGGTCCTGCACCTTCTGTACAGAAATGTCTACGTGGCATCCAAGTGCGGGATGCACGTGACACTTTACTTGCTTTCCACACAGACATGGAGCCAGCACAGTGAATTATGTTTTAGCCTCACCCGAGTATCCAGAATTTTGCGATTGGCCCCACGCTCATCGGAGTTACGGTGGATCATGCGCTTCTCTCCTTTACCGTGGATTTCCACTACAGTACCCGCCAGGTTGGGCAATCCTCCTATCACCCGAGATATACCTTCTGTAGAGAGACTGGAGTATACACTGCAGATATCTACAGCTTGTTGAGTGCAGAGGATCCACAGAGGCCACTAGCAGAGCTCACACAGATCCTGACAGAGGTTTTACATACAGCTACAGCGACGGCCTTACACAGGCCCTTGCCACCCCGCCCCCTCCCTCGGCAGCCAACCATCATCAATTTCTTCCGGGCCCAGGAGGTGGACGACACCGACATAGTGGATCTGGTGGACCCTCCACGAGCTGCTCTGGACCTACCTCGCCCGAGAAGAGTTACCTTGGACCGAGCCTCTGCACTCCAGGGTGCCCGACGCCCTCGGCCCCCCCGTTGGCCACGATCACCTCATCAGCTCCAGATCCAGGACATGCTCCACCGCCATCGGGCTACCTTTCCACGAGACATAGTTGAGGGAGACCTCTCGGCCACACTCGTCAACCCCATGCTTGACATTTTGGAGAGTGGTATACCATCTACTCGGAGCTGATGTTGCTCCCATGTTTTTATGTTTTTAGTATTCCATGACAAGTTTCCATGGACAGTTTTGTATCACCCCAGTGAGATAGCTATATTTATGTTTTCATTCTGTTTTATTTTCCATTCCATGATGAGATATGCCATGGACATTATTGTACCACTTTGGTCTCATAGGCCCATTGGGTCTTTAGTAGATGCTTAATATATCTTTTTTTCTTTCTTTCTCTCTCTCTCTTCAGCATATAGAGATGCATTAGTAGCCCTAGTACTCCATCCACACCCTCTCGTTTGTACACCACCATTGAGTCCCCTATAGTCGTGTTGTCATACTTGTACATTTTATTCACTCCACATTTTCCTCTTGATGACTGGAGGAACATCATTGTACTACTTGTTTGTCTCATAGGCCAATTTTGGCCTTTTGCAGACGTTAATATATCTTTCTCTCTCTCTCTCTCTCTCTCTCTCTCTCTCTCTCTCACACACACACACACGCATGCACGCATTCATACACACACTATCACTACCCTTTTGTCAACCTTACATGGGGCAAATTGCTTAGTTTGCTAAAATAAGAACTTGAAGACCAAAGTTCAAAGCCTGTTATATCACAACTCATGATCTACAACGCTGGGCATGTGCTTATGACATATAAAAACTCCTCCTTTCTCTCATTTCTTCATTCCCTATGTGGCTGGAATCCTCTACATGGACAACCTACTATCTAGGTTACACCATTCCTTCTCCTCAATCATCATTCTCAACAAATAATACATTGATCAACCATAGGAATCATCTTTAAGAAAAAATTACCTCTGGAAGATATATACGCAGGTGATTCAAAATTGAGATGTACTTGGGACTTCGAGCCTGCAGCTTGGAAGCCAGTAATCTTGGAGAGTCATTGAAATCTGTCCCAACTGCATGGTCTCCATGGTAGTACCATAAAACATTGTTGCGAGTTTCCAAAGCCTCCAATACAGGGACATGATCCCTAGTTAACCAAGCAAATTGATGAACGCCCTTCACCTCCACAATGGCTCGGGGAAGAGGGTGTAATGCAAACCACGCATGCATAGCTGCATAAGTTTCCCTATCAGTGATGACATGAAACACAATTTTCCAAGGCTCCTTTGCATTCTTTACAGTAGATGACACAACCACAGATGCTGCAAGAACATTGTCAGTGGCCACAATGAAGTGGTGCAGAGAGTTGTCTGTGAGATGAGGGACAAGCTCAGGTGATGGCAGCTCACGGCGAGCTCTAGCATTGGAAGTGTATTCAGTTGTAAGTTTTAGTGATAAGCAGTATAAAGCTTTCGGTATGCCTGTTGAGGCAAAGTGCTTATACAATGCTTCTTGAAGCTTTGCCTGTTTTGCTCGCTGGTCAAAGGCTTCAACCTAAGCAAAAAAAAGAGTTGCATTAGACTTGATGTGCTAGGGACATTACTTTGATGCAGACTGATATGCTTCAGCTTGTCTATATGCTGGACTTTCAGCCTGTCTACATCCTTGACTTGTAACCACATGACTTGCAAACCAAAGTGCATAACCAGAATCCATAAAAAGACAGGTGGAAGGAGCTGAAGCAGACCATGGCCCTGAGCTTTAACACAGAAGTCCGAGTATCCAAATTCTTGGCCCCAACTTCAGCAATGAGATCATCAAAAGACTCTGGAATGCCCGTCCCTTCTGGAAGCGCTTCCTTTGCTGCTTGTGTCAGCAAGGCAAAAATGTGCTTCGAATCTCTCTACATTAAGGAGAAGGTATCAGCAGATTGCTAGCAAAACACCGATTCCTTTAATGAAATGTTTGTAACACTACCCTCTTGCCCATCATCAAATCTACACCATGGGAAAAGTACGAACATATGTCTCGACTCGAAGAAAATGCAAATTACACGCAGCATCTATGAGGAATAGCAAAAAAGAACTCACCAGATTGGGATCAAAAGGAGGGAATGTCGGGCCCCATTTTCTCCCTAAACAGTCTATCCAAAACAACCAAAGCCCATCCAAGTCAAAATTCCAATTTTGAGTTAGGTCCAAATGAGGGTCAAAAACACAAACAAAATGCCTCCTGCCTTCTATCGATGAGAAAATATATTTACTCCTACTGTAGATGTGGCTGATTTAGGTTTTGACATACTCTTACATGAATAATACTATTCTGAACTGTGAGAAATAACCATTCATACATGCACACTGGAATACTTAAACTGTAAAATAGATTACGAGTTGCTTAAGTCACCAGCTTGAACCCATACTTAGGCTGTAAAGTAGATTACAAGTTGCTTACGTCACCAGCTTGACCCCTTGTTTGAAGATCTACTTGGTACAAGCTTTGGAAGATGGGAGACTGTCCTTGAACATTTGTTTATGCATTCATATTCTGCCTGCTTGATGAATAGGAAATGATGTTTCACATGAAACCGTTTTCTGGTGTGGACATTGCCTGGATTAATTGCTTGTAAATGTCCACACAACCCAAGGACGCCTAGAAAACCCAAAGGACACAGATGCTTGACCCTGGATTGGACTAAAGAGTATATGTGGTAAATTAAACCCGAACCCTTTTTAATTCAATCATTATTATGGTTAATACTATGGTGCATTTAAAAACAAGGTAGGCACTTGATATCTAGGAGCCCTTTTCGTTGTTGAGTGTGGAAACCATTAAAAGGGTGTAGCTGTTAGAAGTCATCTCCTGTCTATTTGTATACACCAGGGCCTCTGTTGTGGGTGTGCCCGCCCGTATATCATTTTTCCACACTCCCCGTATTTTTTCCCTATTTTTCCCATTTTTTTCTAGTGGCTGGAGGGCTGCCAGTTGATGCCAGGAGCACTCTGAAGCTGGCCGACTGCATCTGTATCAGTCGTGGGCTGTAGGAGTGCTGGCCGACTTGTTCTGTCCAGGCGTGGGGCATCAGATGCTGGCCGACTGCTATATTCAGCAGTCGTGGGATTTTGTCCAGTCGTGGGCCTCTTCTAGAGCTGGCCGACTGCCCTCATGGGCTTGTATATATTGCCCCCCATCCTCCTCCACTTTCTCATTCAGTATCTTCGGGATCTTGTGTATAGAGAAGAGTTTACACACATCTCTCTGTGTTTCTTGTGCTGATTATTTTCTGCAGTCTACTTGCTCTTGTCTACCCAAGTTTGGATATCATTTCCGCTGCATATTCTGACATGGTATCAGAGCCCTAGGCTCTAGGAGATCTTGGGCGTTTTTCTGAGCAAGAGGGGGAGCAACAGGTTGCTGATCGGTGGACTGTTTCGGGCTGAACGGGAAGTGAAGGTGCAAGAGGAAGGCGGGCAGAGGGGCTGGACAGCCACTTGCATATATTCTGATTTTCAGATTTTTCCCACCCACCCACCCTTTCAGGTTACTCTCCGAGATGGCGGATTTACTCGAGATGGCAGAGAAGCACGTGAAGATTCCGACTCTTCCCACGTTCCCAGTGGATCGGCAGTTGGACGGGTCCAATTATGGCATCTGGAAGGTCATGATGGAGTCAGTTCTGGAGTCATATGATCTTGCTGATTTTATTATCAAAGGGGTGCCAAGGCCGGAAGCTGAAGAAGGGGAGGTTTTATCGACGAGGAAGGACCGAGAGGCACAGGCACAAATGTGGGACCGTGTCAACGCCAGGGTCCGGTCATTTATATTCCTCAATTGCACACCACAGGTGATCAACCATGTGAAGCACATGACGCTGGCGAGAGGCATATGGGAGCACTTGGCTTCTTTGTACAACAGGGTGTCACCCATGAAGCGGATATCCTTGGAAGTGCAGATGCGGGTTATGAACCCTGCAAAGTCTTCGACGATGCGGGAACACATTAACAAGCTGCAGGCCCTTCAGCAGGAAGTCCTTCAAGCTGGGAAAGAGATATCATCTGAAGATATGGCCATCACGTTACTTTCCCACTTGCCTGGTCAGTATTCTGCTTTCTATTCCTCGTTGATCACTAGTGGCAGGCTCAGCACCATTACTTGGGAGGAGCTTGTGCCAATGGTCCTGGACCAGGAGGAACGTTTCACGAACCCTCCTCACGTCGGAGGTTCGGAGGCCTTAACTGGCCAACGGTCGAAAGGCCGTAATACCAACGAGGGCAAAGGGAAGGCTTCACCAGATAAGTCTTCTGAGAAGAAGCCTGATCCAGAACGAGAGAAGCTGAAGGCCGAAAGATCGTGTAATGATTGTGGCGAGAAAGGCCACTACTGGAGGAAATGCCCTAAGCGGACAGGGAAGAGTGCTGAGTCCTCAGCCTCAGCTGCGAAGACTCCGGCATTTGTGCACTTGGAGATGGTGGACTCCGATGATTCATCGTCTTCGAGCGAGGAGGCAGTTGGCTTCACCGCAAAGGATACTCGGGAATGGATTCTCGACAGTGGTGCTTCCAGGCACATGACTCCATCCCGTGACTTCTTCCTGGATCTGAAACGGCAGTCAGGTCGTATCTTTATTGGCGATAACTCCACTATTCCGATTCATAGTGAGGGCCGGATGGAGATCATTCCCGACGGCAAGGGGGGCAAGCATGCTTCCCGTGTTCTTTATGTCCCTGCTCTGGGCTTTCATCTTTTGTCAGTGCATGAGGTATGCAAGACTGGCTTTCCGGTGGAATTTGAGGAGCATTCAGTTGCTCTAAGGGACCGTGAGACAGGCAAAGTTGTTTGGGAAGGCGGTGTGGAGAACGGCATCTACAAGCTCTCTGCACTCTCCTCACTGACAGGCTCTCAGGTCGGAGACTTGTGGCACTTTCGTTTTGGCCACTTAAATGTGGATGCTTTGCGGCGCGCCTTCCGGGACCAGATGGTGGTTGGCTTGCCAGATGTTGGTAGTAGGCAAGGACGCTGCAGTTCTTGCATACGTGGTAAGCAGCACAGGGAATCCTTTCCGAAGCAGGCTTCCAGGCGGGCTTCGAAACCTTTGGAGTTGATTCACACTGACTTGTGTGGACCACAGCAGATACCATCCTTGGGAGGATCTCTCTACTTTATGCTGCTCGTTGATGATTGTACCAGATTCACGTGGGTCTACTTTCTTTCACAGAAGGACCAGGCTTTTGCTCGGTTCAAGGATTGGCACGTGATGGTGGAGAAAGAGTCTGGATTTCAGGTCAAGACTCTCAGGGCTGACAAAGGAGGGGAATTCTCCTCGACTGTTTTCTTTCGGTTTTGTGCAGATCATGGCATCAAGAGGGAATTGGCCAATACCGGATCGCCTTCGGAGAATGGAGTTGTTGAACGTAAGAACAGGACTGTGGTTGAGATGGCGAGGACCATGCTGGAGCATCGAGATCTTCCTCGTCCACTTTGGGGTGAGGCTGTGGCAACAGCTGTCCATACCATAAACCGCTCTCCGACGACTTTTGTACCCCATATGACTCCATTTGAGGCATATTTTGGCAGGAAACCCGATGTCTCGCACTTCCGTGTCTTTGGGAGTGACGCGTATGTACATATTCGGAATCAGAAGATTGATTCCTTCTTTATTCGGACTGGATTCCAGAGATCGGTTGCAGATCCGAACCTATATCTCTTTCGGGAACGCGGCATGGTCACACTCATCATCCTTTATGTGGATGATCTCATTCTCACCGGCGGTCATGTGGAGCACATTGGAGTGACGAAGGCTGCCTTGTCAAAGGAGTTTGAGATGACCGACTTAGGCTTACTCCACTTCTTCTTGGGATTGGAGATCTGGCAGACCCAGAGGGGGTTTTTCGTCTCTCAGCAGCGGTATGTTCATGAGTTGCTTGAGGCCTTTGGGATGGAGAATTGCAAGCCTATTACTTCGCCGATGGACCCGAACACAAAGTTAACCGTTACAGATCCTTGTGAGCCAGTTGATGCCTCGCAGTACCGGAAGCTGGTTGGTTCATTGATCTGGTTGCTGAACACCAGATTGGACATGAGCTTCTCCGTGGGGCTATTGAGCTCTTTTATGCAGACGCCATTGAAGACTCATTGGGACGCAGGATTGCGGATCTTGCGGTATCTGCAGAGTACGAAGGATCTGGGACTCTTTTACACAGGAGGGAATGGAGTCAAGCTCCAAGGTTGGAGTGACTCAGATTGGGGAGGAGATCCAGACACGAGGAGATCTACTTCAGGATACACTCTTACCCTCGGCTCAGGAGCGGTTTCTTGGAGCAGCAAGAAGCAGCCAACTATTGCCCTTTCTTCGACAGAGGCAGAGTATCGGGCTGCTTGTGGTGCTGCTTGTGAGGTTGTATGGCTGCGGAGGCTGCTAGGCGAGATGGGGTTTCCACAGAGGGAGCCCACAGTCATCCAGTGTGATAACCAGAGTTGTATAGCTATTGCTCGGAACCCGGTTTTCCATGCCCGGACCAAGCATATAGAGGTACAGTATCACTTTGTTCGTGAGAAGATCTTGGCGGGTGACATCTTGCTACTTTATTGTTCGACGGAGGACAATGCGGCGGACCTCTTCACGAAGTCTCTACCTCAGGCTACGCTCAGGCGGCACTCCAGCTCCCTGGGGTTGGTTACACAGCCAGGAGCTGAGAGGGGGTGTTAGAAGTCATCTCCTGTCTATTTGTATACACCAGGGCCTCTGTTGTGGGTGTGCCCGCCCGTATATCATTTTTCCACACTCCCCGTATTTTTTCCCTATTTTTCCCATTTTTTTCTAGTGGCTGGAGGGCTGCCAGTTGATGCCAGGAGCACTCTGAAGCTGGCCGACTGCATCTGTATCAGTCGTGGGCTGTAGGAGTGCTGGCCGACTTGTTCTGTCCAGGCGTGGGGCATCAGATGCTGGCCGACTGCTATATTCAGCAGTCGTGGGATTTTGTCCAGTCGTGGGCCTCTTCTAGAGCTGGCCGACTGCCCTCATGGGCTTGTATATATTGCCCCCCATCCTCCTCCACTTTCTCATTCAGTATCGTCGGGATCTTGTGTATAGAGAAGAGTTTACACACATCTCTCTGTGTTTCTTGTGCTGATTATTTTCTGCAGTCTACTTGCTCTTGTCTACCCAAGTTTGGATATCATTTCCGCTGCATATTCTGACAGTAACATGCGGAACCTTGATGAATAGAATCAGTTCTTCAATGGACAGAATTCAGCAATCTTTCATGACGAAGATAACGCACAAGATAGAGAGATGTGTGCACAGAGAGAGAGAGAGAGAGAGAGAGAGAGAGAGAGAGAGAGAATTGTACACGGCCTTGTTGATTCCTTTTCTGGGAAGGCTTATGAAAATTGTACAATGGAATGTAAAGGGTATTTCTTCGCGCCAAAAGCAGTTCAGGCTTTGGCGTACAACTTTTTGTCATGGTTGGGATGTTTTGTGTGCAGTTGAACACAAGCAGCATAAGTTGGCTGGCAAAGCCTATGTATAAAAGGGGTTTCATGTTTTCTAGAGCGGACATCCTGCTTCGCAGTCAGGTGTTATGTTTGCTATTCGTTCGCAGTTTCAGCCTTCTCTTGTGATTCAAGATGTTCATGGAAGATTTCTAGTGATACAGATTGTTTGGGATGATACGCCTTTATGGTTGTTAGGGGTGTATGCTCCAAATAATGCTCGTGCACGCCGTTTGCCGTGGAATGACTTGTGTGCTCTTTCAATCTCTCATCCTGGCTTTGTGATGGGAGACTTTAATATGTGTGTCTCCAGGGAGCAAGCCACGTCGCCTCATTCTGTAATGGATGGCCCGGCGAGAATGGCGTGGGAAGCTTTTGCAGCAAGGTCGCTAAAACAAGACATGTGGTCTTGGTTACATCCAAATGAAAGGGGTTACACTTATGCCTCACAACAGTTTCGGGGCACTTATGCTAGATTGGATAGGATGTATATTTTACATCAAGATCTCTTTTTGCCAGAGGTTCTTACTATGATGGTTGATCAGCAACAGGTTTTCTCGGATCATTGGCCGCTTGTGTTTGAAATGGTCTATCATCCTGTGGATGCATATAAAGGCTTGTTGGGACGCTTGCCTTTGCGCTTAAATCACACTTTTTTAGAGCATGAAGTTTTTGATGTTTATATGCATCAGTTGATACGACATTTCTCCACAAGAGTGTCCATGGCTGATTATCATGCTTGGCCAGTGTTCCTTACCAACACTCGGAAATTAGCGCGGCATTATGGTCTTGCTAATGCCTCTATACAAAAACAGCATGTGGCTCTTCTTGAGTCTCTTTTAAAGGGCTTGCAGGCGTTCATGTTTACTGACTCTATGGATGCTGAAGTTGTGGATGCCATAGAATGGCTGAAAAAGGAGCCATCTAGGGTGCAGGAAGCACAATATGTTCGCTTTAAACTACTTGCATGTCTTGATGCTTTGCGGGATGCTAACTGTCAATCTCATCGCTTCTATGATAAGTTGCATCAAAAACATATACGTGAGAATATTGTTAGGCTGATGGATGCCCAAGGCAACCTTGTTACTCAACCTTCTGAGGTTATTCAGCATTGCATCAGGTTTTATGAAGATTTGCTTGCCCCTCGAGAGGATGTCTCGCCGGCTGTCCTGGCTGCAAGGGAGTCATTGTTTGCTGAAGTACGATATCAAGTTGACCCTGATGTGGCAGTTCAACTTGATGCTCCTGTTACTCAAGGGGAAGTGGAAGCTGTTCTCTCCAAACTTCCCATGGGAAAGAGCACTGGTTGGGATGGTTTGACAAATGAGTTTTTCTGAAAATATGCTGATCAGCTTGCAGAGCCTTTGACGCTTATTTGTCAAAGGGTTTGGGATGAGGGATATATGCCTGCCGATTGGAAGTTGGGCATACTTCGTTTGTTGCCCAAAGTCCCTTCGCCTACTTCTTTGGCTCAATGGTGCCCGATCTCACTTATGGGTATTATGTATAAAATCTTTACAAAGATTTTTGCCAATCGCTTGCAGAAGGTGCTTCCTACTCTTATTCATCCATATCAATATGGATTTGTGCATGGCAGGAATATTTTGCATAATATTCTTAATGTTCAAATTGAAGTGGATTATGCCAAGGCAAAGAAGCAAGAGATTGTGGTGGTGCAGCTGGATCTTAAAAAAGCTTTTGATCATGTCAGCTGGTCTTTCCTTTCTCAGTTAATGACAGCCATGGGCTTTGGTCCCAAAATGGCTAATTTGGTGCATTTACTTGGCTTTGGCTCTATCATGCGGATTATGCTCAATGGAGGACTTTCGGATGGTATTTATCTCACCCGTTCTCTCCGGCAGGGCTGTCCTCTTAGCCCTCTTTTCTTTGCCATTGCCACTCATCCTATGTTCTCGCCTAGATGCTATGGCATCGCATGGTGAAGTGGTTGGTTTGCATCTCCCTCATGGCAAGCAATTGGTTGCTCAAGCCCTTGCGGATGACACTTTTATGTTTCTCATGGCCGAAAAAGCCGGTATAGATCAAGCAATGGAAGCTTGGAATAATTTTGCATTGGCTTCTGGGCTGAAAATAAATTCAACAAAATCAGCCCTCATTGTATGCACGGAATTTGATCTTGAGGCATTAGGGTGGCAAGGCCGTGTGGTGCATACAGGAGACATTGTTCGTCATCTTGGGTATCCGGTGGGTGTGGATGTGGACCCCCAAGCACTTCTTTCTTGGATTTCTGCTCGGATCTCGGATAAATTTGTGTATTGGAAAGCTCAAGGGTGGCCTATGCACGTGAGGGTTAAGGTAGCTCAGGTTATTATGCTTAGCATGATTTCCTATTTTTTGCCTTTGCTACCTTGGACGCACAAATCTCTTCTCCGTTTGGTTGCTCCCATTCAGTTTATGATGTGGAAGAGGCAAGAAAATATTATGGGTCAAACATGGATAGCTTGGAATCACATTACGACGCCCAAAAGAATGGGTAGGGCTGCTTTACTGGATGTCCGCTTGCATATGGTGGCACGTAGGTGGGCGCTTTTTCAGGATATGTGTTTGCAGCAGCAGCCTTGGGTATTCATGGCTCATGACTTGATTGAGTTGGAGGGATTGTCACATGGACGGACACGTGTGCAGGCTTCATGGTGGGACATTGTGAATGCGGCTCATCCTGTCCGTATTCGCTCATCTCACATTTTATCGCATATTCTCCTTTCTTGGCATGAAGTTCTACTATTGGCTCGGTGGGATCCTGGTCATGAAAGACTACTTTTGAACTCTTTGCAGTTCGAAACATTTGTGGAGTCGCGTGTCATTGTTTGGCCAGACAGAGATGCTTCACGCATACGACTCAACCGCATGGTCAGGTTAGGCTTGGTTAGAATCCGAGATGCTGTGATACCTGGTTGTGACAGGCCATATTCGTTTCGTCGTATTCGGCAGCACTTTAAAGTTCCTCGGACATTTCAGCCACTATGGGTTGACATCATGCATGCAGTTGAGCCTTTTACTCCATTGCCTCGGCCATCTGCAGATCAGCCTTTTGATATCACTTTCAGCTAACCAGGTCTATCATAAGCTCGTATCAGAGAAAGATTGGGTTTCAGCCAAGGCCAATAAGGTGTGGGGATTGCACAAGTCTAAATCATGGTGGCAGAAAACTCTTATGCGTGATTGGCAGCCTAAACTCCCTTACCAAGGTAAGGTTTTCATTTGGAGGATGTTGGTGGGAGGGTTACCTACACGGGATCAGCTCAGCCGTCGTAAAATTACATTGGCCTCTTGCTTCTTCTGCACGACATGCACTGAAATAGTTATGCATCTGTTCATGAGTTGTCCAGTGGCCCGTCACATTTGGTCTTTTGTCTCTCGCGTTTGGGAGGCAGTAGAGAGGTCTACTATTTCGGCGCATCAGTGGATATTTGGGATTTGTCCTCAAGTCATTACTTCGGACAGTCACCTTGTGATATTCCATTCCCTTAGATGGACAGGACTTTGGCATATTTGGACTACACGGAGTGGGTTCATCTTTGATTCCTTGTCTGGAATACATGGGCACATTCTACGTATCCGCGGTTTGCTGCTTTGGCAGTTTTCTTCTCTTCTCTCAGCTGAGCTACTGGATGCAGATGTTATTTCATTATGGTCTACGGCAGCTCGGCTAGCTCATCTTTGATGCTTTTATTTGGGATGCTTATTTGGCTAGGAGGCTTTCTTATCAGTGTACAGGTTTGCATGGTCATGATCCTTTTAGAGGATCTTTTGTGGGGATTTTTTTTGGGGCCATAGGTTCTGTGTGAGCCATGTGGCTGATGTACATTTTAACATATAATATAAAACACCATTTCACGAAGAAAAAAAAAAAAGAGAGAGAGTCAGACATAGTATTGGGTCCCGAATACCCTCTGTAGGGCCCCCACCATGGATGGTGTATTTGCTTTATTAGAATGATGAGAAATAACGCAAATATGTAGATCTTCTGTGGCTGTAGACTTTCAGCGTGTAGAGGACTTAACTCTTGACCTTCAAGTTTCACCTTGGCTTAGGCTCCCTTTGGTTGTCCTGGCCCTTGGAGTTCTTCAGCCCTTTGTGAATTATGAGATGCCTCAAATGAATTCCTAGCTTTTGCTTTTATAGTTCTTCTAGATACTGGTCGGTGGATATATGCAGAAGTCAACCTGTTTATCATCTCTCCACGACTAGATTAATCATGCCATAAAGATGCGCTTCTTTGCTCTTGACTAGCCACCTTGGGTACTGCTGTCCAGCCTACGCATGGCAGCCCTCCTTGCTGGGCTGGCTGCCCATGGGCTAGCCCACGGTTCCACGGTACCCTGCGGTGATCCTACACCCTCTGGCCAAGCCATGAGGGCTGGCTGACTGGGCTGCCCATGAGGGCTGGCCAACAAGCTGGCCAAGCCACATGGGCTGGCCACCTTGCTGTCCAGGCCCCTCTAAGTCTGGCCAACCAAGGCCTAGCCCCTTCTTGGGCTGTTGGCCATTGGCCATGGGCCTCTTGGCCCTAAGGGTGGCCCATGATAGAATGTGCAGCGGAAGAAGGGAGAGTGGAAACACAGGAGAGAGAGTGAGAGAGAGAGATGGAGAGCAAACACCATTGAAATTGTCAAAAGTGCGCAGCGGAAAGCGTGAGACATAGGCACAGAGAGAGAGAAAACAAATCTGCATAATGATGAAGAAGCAATGATACAATCAGCCCTGTGCAAGGGGTGGTCCCCGTATGTGTGGGCATGATGAACTACTCCCCTAAGGGAGGACCCGGGCCTAGAAGCCCCTGTCAGAATGAGTACAAATGAGAAGGAGGCAAGCCTTATATAGCCCCAAGATAAGCTGGCCGACTTGCTCCAGAAAAGTCTCACGACTGGACAAAAATAAACATGTGATAATGGGTGGCCAACCCTACAACCAAGGGCCTAAACATGAGGAAAAAATAAGGTGCTATTCCGGATAAATCTAGGCACCCCTAATACACAACTTGGGCACACTACCAGGAGATGAATAATGCTAACACCCCCTCTCAGATCCTGGGAGAGAAACCGGTCCAAGAAGCTGGAAAAGGAAACCTCCAAAGCAAGTCGAAAAGTTGATCTGCTCCCGCCTCTGCCACTTACTCCAAGAAACTGCTCCCGATCCAGAAGGCCAACAAAATCCAAAGAATGAACCACCAGATGTCCATATCTCCAACCCAATCTATATCACACCTGTCACACAATGTGCTCCCTCTTCAGCCCAAGAAAGGATGTCGTCTGACTCTCTACCTCCAAGAAAAATCTGCTCCTTAGAGAACACCGCCAAACTATCTCCCTATTGGCACCCCCTCTAGACACCCTAGAGGCCCACAATGTCTACATCAGCCCTGGTACTCAAGCCTCCAACTTTGAGCTTGTTGAGCACCAATCTCCAAATACAAGGTTTTCGGATCTCCATGTATCCCTCGGTCCAAGAATGCCTCTCTGTCCTGCTAACACTCCAAGTGGAAGAAACATACCTCCAACACTGTAGCTGACAATCCTGTTGGCACCTGACCTTTAAAACCTGTATCCATAACTCGTCGTCGCGTGATGGGACTACTACTCACACACCCCTATGAGTCACCCAATCACATGGCAACACCCCCTGAGCTCTTTGGTGTTAACTATGGCACTAAGCTCAAGAAAGCTCTCCTGCCAAAACCTGACACCCCCAGCTGGAAAGCTCCCAACCAACTAGTCACGTGTCCATGTGGAACCAACCATCCACAACTCATCATCCCAAAGCACAATCTGATGTCAATCATCTGCTCCAAACTGCTGCTCCACTTGTACCTACTTGTACCCAATGAACCTATACACCTACCATGCATCCTGTACCCATCCTGCAACTGAGCAAGTACCTATGAACCTCGACAACAGCTCTCGTCACCAAGTGACCTAGCCTGTCTCTGCATGAATGCCAATATCACCCTGTACACCAAGCTCCCAAATCAATGCTTATCCTAGGGATGAAGGCTCCTGTGCGCCTGTACCCTGTAATCCAGAAGGCCATCTGCCTAGGAAATAGGAGTGGCTCACTGCCAAGTAACCACATCCCCCTCTCAAGGTGAACACCCTAAGAACCTAAAGGAAACACCTGTACGCCAGCAAAACTATGCTGAACTGGCACAAACTCATAGACCCCCTCTGCTGTCGAGAAAGGACTAACTGTCTTCCACACACACCTCGAGGATGAGAATCCAAGTGTGCACCCATGAGTCTGAAAACACAGCCAGGCTGTCTACCCTGCTTGCTGCCCCATATCTACAGAAAACGCAGCCAGGCTGCCCTGCTTGCTGCCCCATATCTGCAGAAAACGCAGCCAGGGTGTCTCCCCTGCTTGCTGCCCCAACTCTGCAAAACGCAGCCAGTAGGGACTGCCATGTACTGTGTGGGAGAATTAGCGTTAGGTTAATGTGGGAGACATAAACAGAGAGAAGAACAAGGGGGAGAGAGAGAGAGAGTTGTGGGGATAAGTCAACTCATGAGGCATGAGTGTGTGACTCCCCTATCACACATGTATATTGCACTAGTACACATAGTGCACTTAGTACATTAAAAGTACTAAGTGTACTATGTACTATAACTTATGGGCTTGTACACACTATAAGGGTGGGCATAACGCCTTTACCCCAACAACCTCCCACTTAAAGGCAAAGTGCCCTTAAGTAAAGGAAAAGAAAAATCAGCATGTACATGATAATATACAAGGCTATATCAAGGCTGAAACTGGCCTCATCCAATGCCCATCAAGTGTCTGCAATGAGCAAACCGCTCCGGAGGCAAACTCTTTGTCAACAGATCAGCCGGGTTGTCATCCGTGTGAATTTTAACAAGCTGAATTTGCTTGTTCTCTATCACCTCTCTGATGAAGTGATACTTCACATCCACATGCTTCGTCTTTGCATGAAAAACAGGGTTCTTTGCCAACTGGATGGCACTCTGACTGTCACAATGCAACAATGGAATATCCCCTGTATAACCCAAATCAACCACTAACCGAGATAGCCATAATGCCTCCTTGCAAGCCTCTGTGGCTGCAATATACTCGGCCTCTGTAGTAGATAAGGCTGTGCACTTCTGCATCCTGGATATCCATGACACAGCACCTCCTGTGAATGTAAATACATAACCGGTAGTAGACTTCCGGTTATCTGGATGACCGGCATAATCCGAATCCGTGTAACCATGCACTAATGCATCCTGTTTGCCAAAACAAATGCACATATCCTGTGTGCCCTTCAGGTATCTCATGACACCTTTCCCTGCTTCCCAATGCTTCTTGCCAGGGTTGGCCATGTATCTAGAAACCACTCCCACTGCAAATGCAATGTCCGGCCTTGTAGCAACCATGGCATACATGAGACTGCCACAAGCTGAAGCATACGGAATCTTGGCCATATCAGCCCTGTCTCTATCTGACTATGGGCTGTCCATAGCACTGAGTTTCACATATGGAGGCAAAGGAGTACTAGTCTTCTTCCCCCCGTCCATATTGAACCTCTGCAAGACTTTGCCAATGTATTCCTTCTGAGACAAATACAACACATGCTGATTTCTGTCCCGAAGTATCCGCATACCCAAGATGTGATTTGCATCACCCAAATCCTTCATATCAAAGGTTTGATGCAGCCTCTGCTTCAAGGCATCCATCTCTTTACGAGATTTCCCGGCAATCAACATATCATCAACATACAAGATGAGGATCAATAGACTGCCATCCAAAGCTTTTTTGGTGTACAAGCAGTGATCTATGTCACTTCTCCTGAATTTTTGAGATTTCATGAATGTATCAAATTTATGATACCATTCTCTTGGTGCCTGTTTGAGCCCATAAAGACTCTTTTTCAGCTTGCATACAAGCTTCTCTTTTCCACTCACTGCATAACCCTCTGGCTGCTGCATATATATCTCCTCATGGAGATCACCGTGAAGAAAAGCAGTCTTCACATCCATCTGAATCAAGTCCAGATCATCATGAGCAACCAAAGCCAATACAGCTCTAAGTGTGGTCATTTTGACCACTGGAGAGAAGATCTCCTCAAAGTCCACACCATATTCCTGCTTGAAGCCCTTAGCCACTAACCTGGCTTTGTATCTTGGCTTTGCATCATGTGTAACTTTGAGCCTGTATACCCACTTGCATGGCAAAACCAACTTCCATGTTTCATTTTTATGCAGAGAATCCATCTCTGACTTCATGGCACGCTCCCATAGAGCTTTGTCTGCCCTCTGTAAAGCCTCCTTATAACATGAGGGCTCCCCACAGTTAGTAAGCATCAAGTAGTCAACCCCTGGAACAAACCTGTCACGGGCTCTGGAGGGTCTTGTGGACCTCCGTACCCAATGACCATCATTTGCAGGTTGCTGTCCAGCCTGCATATCACCCATTGGGGGCTCCTGTTCCATGCCATAAGGCTGAAAAATCATGCCCGGTATCTCCTCTAACTGTGGTATATCCATAGGGATATCTTCTGCCATCTCTGGCTGTCCATTTGGACCATTTTCAGCACCATTTAAGGGCTGGTTTTCCTGCTGTAATGGCTGATTTACAGCCCTTGGTTGTTGTCCATGATGTCCATCATCATCAAAGATGACTCTGCCAGGCTCCTGTTGCCTTGCAGGCTCCTTATACATGCATGTTTCATCAAAAATGACATCATTGCTGCGTATGATCTTTCTATTCATGGGATCCCAAAGTCTATACCCCATTTCACCTCTGTCACCATATCCTAGGAATATGCATTTGTGAGACTTAGGATCAAGTTTGGTGCGTATTTCCCTGCGTATGTGCACGTACGCAACGCAACCAAACACTCTCAAGTGCTTGTATGACGGAGGCTTCCCTGTCCATACTTCTTCTGGCACTTTCCCACCAAGCCTCGTGTTAGGTGACCTGTTTATAAGGTGAACGGCTGTCATAACAGCTTCAGCCCAAAAACCATGAGGTAATGCAGCATGTGACAACATAGAACGGACCTTCTCCTGAATGGTCCTGTTCATCCTCTCTGCTGTCCCGTTTTGTGGAGGATCATAAGGAGTAGAGAGCTCCCTCTTGATGCCTTTAGCATCACAAAAGTCCTGAAACTGTTTGGACATGTACTCTCCACCATTGTCGGAACGCAAAGCTTTCAATGTTTTGCCAGTTTGATTCTCAACAAGAGCAACAAACTTCTCAAACACTGAGAATGTATCACTCTTCATAAACCCACACCTTGCGTGTGGCATCATCTATAAAAGACACAAAATATTTTGCCCCTCCCAAAGAAAGCTGAGGCATCTCACATACATCTGTATGCACAAGCTCTAACTGAGCATCTTTCTATCCAAGAGCTTTCTTGTGGGGGCACTGTAGTTGCCTACCATATATACAAAGCTCACAAAATTGAAAACTTGAAAACTTTAGAGAAGGCAAGTAACCCAAACGAGACAATTGCTCCATTCCCTTGACACTCATGTGTCCCAACCGGCTATGCCACATAGAAATTTCCGGCAGCTCGGTTGCATTTACATTAGCATGGTGACAAACACCTGCATGCATAAAGTAAAGAGTGTCCACCTTAGAGCCTCTGGCAACAACCAGTGAGCCCTTACTAATTTTCCACTTTCCACGACCAAATGTGGTAACATAATCAGCATCATCAAGCTGTCCAGTAGAAAGCAGGTTCTTCTTGATCTCAGGCACATGCCTGACATCATGGAGCATAAGCTGTGAGCCATCTGAAAATACAAGCCTCACATCACCTCTGCCAAGAATCTTGCATGCATGGTTATCACCCAAATAAACCACTCCTTCATTGCCAGCAGTATACCTGACAAACAAGTCTCTGCAACCTGTGACATGAAAGGAGGCACCTGAATCAATGATCCATGAGTGCATACCATGACCACCTGTAAGAAGTGAATGGGCATCAAGTGAAGACGTAAAGAGGACCTCATCCTCACTGCCACCTGCATGTGACACATTGATTTCTTCAATCTTGACTCCACTTTTGCCCTTTGGCTTTACATCTTTGGCTTCATCTTTCTCTTTGTCTTTGCCTTTTCCCTTTTCCTTTTGATCATTTTTCCATTTGTAGCATTGCTTTTTAATGTATCCCTTCTTGCCACAATAATGGCATTCCAAATCCTTTTTGGAGCGAGACTTGCTCCTTCCCCTTTCTTGGCTTTTTCCCCTTTGCTGGGATCTCCCACGTGCATTCATTGCATTGGACTTTCCAACAGAGTTGTTTTTCCTGTTCATCTCTTCTTGAAGAAGAGCACCCTCAACATCTGCATATGACAGCATAGCATTCGAATTGCTAGTGGCTGTCCTGAATGTGTCCCAACTCTCTGGCAAAGTGCATAACAGAAAAGTGGCTTTGAACTCATCGTCCATTGCCAACTTTTGATTAATGACCTGGCTGACAATACCATTAAACTCATTTAGATGGGCTGTCATAGACGCCCCTTCCTTCATCTGAAGACCTATGAGTTTCTTCAACCAATACACTTTGCTTGAGGCACTTTGTTGGGCATACAAGTCCTGCAATCTCTGCCACATTCCCCAAGCTGTTTTCTCTTCACGAATGCTGAAAAGTAATGAGTCTGACACAGACAACATGATAGTAGATCTTGCCAGCTCATCCATATCTTCCCACTCTTCAGCAGTAAGAGAAGCGGGCATTACACCCCTTTCTTTGATAGGCTTGTGCTGCTTTTTCTGGAGCAACACATTGTAGCACTGGGTTTGCCAAATATCATAATTATGCGAGCCTTCAAAGTCTTCGTTGAAACAAGGGAGCCCGGAATGAATATGATCAAAGACAACTGGAAGCAATGATGGCAACGAGTTCATCAACGAGGAATGAAGAAAGTTCAACCATAAAAGCACCATCTCCAGATGAATCTCAGCCAGTGGAAATGCCTCAATCTTTGGGAACTACTCCGCTAACAGTGGACATGATGTTAATGGCTATGGAGAGTATGTTTCAAAGGATTGAAAATAACCAAACAAATCGGCAACAACAATTTGGTGAACACCTCATGGAACGGTTCGACAAGCGACACCACTACCTAGATGACGTGATGCAAAGAGGGTTAAAAGACTTGGAGAAAGCCATTAGTGCATTGGCTCCTCTCAAGCTCAACCAAGAAGCCGATATGAATGCAATGGATGGTGTACATTATGATGCCAAACATGATGGAAAGCCTTCTATGCCAGAAGAGAACAAAGTAAGACAAATGATGCCACCTCAAATGAATGAAAGAAAGTAACAGGGGTGGGTTAGTCCCTCACCAAGGGAGTGGCTCATGAAGGAGTCACCACTTAGCATCTCACGGGAGAAGCTCACCATTGATTCTTGGAACAGATAACATTATCATGAATGACCCATAATCCCATTTACATTGGTATTTATACTCCACCCAAGAGTTCACACCTACTTACTAGTTGTCCATGGCCTTGGGCCCATAATGCTTTCTTACAAACCATCCCTTCCCCAATGGTTTCGTCCTCGAAACCTCAAATGAATACCCCAAATTCGGAGAAGAATGTTCCATGTGGCTGAATTTACACCAACCCATATTGCTCTATCAATGCTTCATATCCCTCCAATGCTGAAATAGGTTGCCATGAAGCTTCTTCCTTAGGTAAACCTTTCCATTGAACAAGATACTCCACCAAGGTACGAGTGCGAAGTACCTTTTTCCTTGTACCCAAGATAGCTTCTGGAATGTATTCAATCATTCCCTCTTCATTCATTGGAGGTAACTCATCAACCATTTGATCGATCATACCCACATATCCTTTCAAGTGAGAGACATGAAACACATCATGAATCTTTGTTGTAGATGGAAGTAAGAGTTGATATGCAACCTCCCCAACTCTTCGTATCACTTGATAAGGACCATAATAGCGATGAGCTAGTTTGGTGTTGGTGCTTCCCTTCAAAGACGCATATCTTGACTTTGGTATTCTCAAAAGAACCCAATCTCCCACTTTGAATTCCAATGATCTTCGATGAACATTGGCATATTGTCTCATTTTCTCTTGTGCAACCTTCAAATTACTTTTGCATTGTTGCAACAAAGCTTGCATCCTTTCAGCTTCCTCCTTGGCATTATGGTTAGAAGTCTCATATGTACCCACCAACATAGGCAAATTGACCTTGTAACCATATAAAGCCTCAAAGGGTGACATGCCAATGCTCACATGATATGTTAAGTTGTAAGCAAACTCAGCCAAAGGTAACCAATCATCCCATGTGCTTTGAGTATCATGACAATAGTGGCGTAGATATGTTTCCACCCATTTGTTTACTCTTTCTGTTTGACCATCGGTTTCGGGATGATAGGCGGTGCTTGGAGTAAGCTTGGTTCCCATATATTCACACAATGTTCTCCAAAAAGTGCTCATGAATTTGACATCGCAATCACTCACAATTTGTGACGGCATACCATGCAACTTGAAAACCCCATCAACAAATTGCTTGGCAACATTTTGGGCTGAATATGTGACCTTGGAAGGAATGAAATGGGCCACTTTGGTCAATCTATCCACCACAACATACAAGCTGTCCCACCCTTTCTTTGTGCGCGGAAGGTTAGTAATGAAATCCATTGATATATGACTCCATTTGCCTTCGGGAATGGGCAATGGCTGAAGCAAACCTCCCGGTTTATGTGTAGGATCCTTGTTCAATTGACATGACCGGCACCCACTTACATAAGCATGAATGCTCTTCCACATCCCCTTCCAAAAGAAACTTTTCCTTATTGCATCAAAGGTTTTGTAGACACCCAAATGACCAGCCATAGGAGTACAATGCATCTCTTCCATGATCTTCTTGATAAATGATGAAGTAGGAACCAAGTAGACTTTTCCTATATTCAGCAGCCTACTTGAGTAGGCAGCAGCTGACAGGGCACTATAGCCAGCCAACTGGCATTTATTCCAGTCGTGGACACATTCCCTCAGCCAACTGCAGTAGGCACAGCCCAACCAGCATCCAGTTCCCATATATAAAGAAAAAACATATCATTCATTCAGGCATCTTCTTCTTCTCAACGTTTCTGGCCTAAGGAGCAAGGGCATCATTCATTGGCAGCATACAATCAGCATTCAGTTCATCTCCCGCCTCCTACATAGAGGAAAACCAGCATCCAAAGGGTGGACCTCAAGCATTGGAGAAAGGAACAGTCAGTCATCATCATCATTCACCATCTCTCTCTCTTCCCGAGAAGTATACTCATTTAGGACAAGCAAAGAGCTATTCATATATCTCATTGTAACCATCGCATTTAATATAGTTGCATTGCATTTGCATTGAAACCATTCTCTTTCTCTTAAGTGTTTCTAAGTGAAGTTTAGTTAAGCCTAAGGTTGTTTTACTACGATCAATCCCTCGCATGTCCCATTGGTATCAAAGCGCTACACGGTAACTAGCCTTAGTTCATCCCTTAAGTCATTCAATAAGTCAACATGTTAGTCGCTTCCGCTCAGTTAAATCCAATCCTCAAGATCTTGCAGGCCATCCTTAGGGTTTTCCCCTTGAGCATGCATCAATAACCCATTCATTTGCATTCTTGCATAGCATATAGGGTAGCACATGGCTTGCATCAATATAGAAGTCATCCTAGCAATCCAGTAAAGATAGTCAGTCTAAGCATCTTGCATCTGCAAGGCATACATGATTTACCCATGAGTTTTCTGGGGAAGAATGACATCCAGCATCAAAGGAGCAAATGGAGTTTTGGGCTTCAACTGGCATCAATAGAGGGTTCTCTTCCACATAAGAAAACGGAAGTGGCTCCAACATCGCCTTAGGAGGTTCAGAGGTCCATGAAAAACGAAGATGGTGTGTGAAAGGATTCCACAGACAGGTCAGTGGTGATTCAAGTTTTTCCAAGCAGATTTATCAGCATTTGCCATGCAGTTCCCGCCGTGGAGAAGTCTTTGGCTCAAAGGATTCAGCTCCTACAGGCAACCTCGGTCCCAGCAAAAAGAGGTGGGTCGTGCACCTATGTGTTTAATGAGGTCACCAGACTATCATACTTTGGGGGCAACACTCTAATGCACCTACGTGTACCAATTCTACGTTGTCCAATGGTCTTGTGATCCCCATCACTTCCACCATTCTTGCCGTCTTGTAGAATTGACACCTGCATGTGCCAATTCTACAATGTCCCAATGTTCTTATGATCCCCACCACTACCATGATTTAATCTTGTAGATTCTTTACCCATGATATGAATTTCCCATAAGAATGCCTTTCTTCTCTGTCTGTAAGCTGAATCTCAAGGTTTTGAATTGTTGTTTGATTTCTCCTCTTATAGTGGTTCTTTAAAACTTGCTATGCTTTAAAAACTAGTAGCATAATGATCATGAATCAGTGTCATGGGGGGAGGGAGATAGAGAGAGAGAAATACATAGACAACGTTCTCTTACTTATTGTGGAGCATTTGCTGACATTTTCGAGAGTCACAAGGGCTGTTGTAATGAAGACGAAGGGCAGGAAGAATGCCAACAGCAGCACAGAATAGAACAGAGTGCGGTAAGACAAATGGCGAGCTGCAACTTTGACTTTTGTGAAATCCAAGAATCCATTGGAGGTAGAGATCGTGATATGATTCATGCTAGGAGAGATGTGGACCTGCATTGTGAGATCTGGGCTAGAAAACCCTCTCCTGCAGCAAGCAAGGTAGCTTTTCTTGGCCAAAAAGTCCTCCCTTCAAGCTTCCAAAGAAGTTCCTTCGTCTAGTTCTCATCTTCGACCTCAAGCTTGCCGATCGCAAGCGCATCATTAGAGAAGCATATCATTTGATGACAGAGATGCTTTAGCTTTGATGTCTCCGAAATCCCTAATTTCTGCTTGATGTGAGGCTGGATGCAGAGAATAATGTGGAAGTAAAAACCCTAGCCTTTGTCAATGGTTGGATGCAGAGAGCACGCTGTTATGAAAACATTAACAAGCACAGAGCCGACAAAACCCTAACTACAATGGCCGGATGCTGTAAACAAGGCCCGACCTCTATAAGGTGCTGCACAGTGTCGGATGAAAACCTAAATAAGATTGCCAGATGCGATAAGTGCGCTACGTAAACCCTACCCTGCAAAGAGCTAAACGACGACCAAAAATGGGATGGCTGGATGCTCAGAACAAGCTGGATCCCAGAGAGGAAGCTTGATGAAGCTCGGTAAGCTGAATAAGACCTCCTTTGGATCGTCACTGAGAGGCCATAGCCATCTGTGGGGATTTTTCTGCAAAGCCTAGCTCCGAGGTCGCCATAGCCAGCTTTCCTGCAGGCCAAAGTCCATTGTGCGACAGCAATGCCGTGAGGAATTCATGTGAATTCTTTTCAACGCAGATCGTCAGTGCGGCAAGGTCAGCGAGCGAGAGGAGGGGCGACGTCTCAGCTTTGAGAGCTCGACCTTGGACTACGGCAGATTTTTCCTCTGATGAAAATGCGAAATGGTAACAGTGAAGGTGAAGGAAAGAGCCAAGATGGATGCAGCTGGTAAAAGCCTAGGCTTAATCCAATAACTATAGAGTTATGACCACATTATTGGTGGTTAATTTGCACCAAATCCTTAAAGTTATATGGCCTCTCTTGGATCCTTCACACACTACTTTAAGCCTTATCATCCTTATTGCTAATGTAAAATTTGGCCCCTATGAACAATTTAGTCATAGTATCAATGCAACTTAGTAGAATTGAAATGCAACTTAGTGCTCTGTCTCAATCTTGGCCATAAATATGGCGACAAGCAACACCCAGGATTCAATTCTTTATGGTGTGCCTTATGATTTTGTATTCACACAAGAGCATAATGTGAAGTTTTAAAAATGAAGGAAGGGAGAGTGTAATTGCCCTCCAAGATCCTCATTATGGTGAATATGCTATTGCACCTCTTCACTCGCACTCATAGGGCATTCACCTCTTCACCCCAATGCGATCGTCAAGGTGTTGCTCGTCCATTGTAGGCAACATGTGTGCGCACCTTGTAATGTAGGCAAGTGTGTAAACATATCCCTTTGTTAAAAATGGCCTCTCTTGATCCCCAAAGATCCTCACTCTGGTGAATATGCAATTGCACCTCTTCAACCACACTACCAGGGTATTCACATACCCACTTACCACATTGAGATCTTCAAGGTGTTGCTTCGTCCATTGTAGGCAACATTTGTAAGCACCCTATAATCTAGGCAAGTGTGTAAGCACCCTATAATCTAGGCAACATGTGTAAGCACCCTATAATCTAGGCAAGTGTGTAAGCACCCCAAGAACATATCCCTTTATCAACATGTGTAAGCACCCCAAGAATGTATCCCTTTATTAAAAATCTCATCTCTTTATCACTCATTGATATGGCCTTTTTGATCATTTTGTAATCCTCCCTTTTAAATGTGAGAAAGATTCTAGGCTCCTCTTCTCTAACAAAGGTATGACAAAGTTCACGGCCTCTCTTAAATTCCCATTAGCTTGTTGTCTTGTTTTAGCAAGACTTGCTAATAACAAAGTTCCATCAAAATACATTCTAAGCTATGAAAACAATTAACTTAAACATGCAAGGTACAAGAGGTGGTACTATAAGGTCCATTGAACACATGTGCATTAGTCAAATGAATTCAACATCCCATCATTTATTTTTTTATGTAACATTATATTTGGTACTTTTTTGGGGCTTAAAAGTTGAGTTGGGCCCCATGACTAGTATTTCTTAAATGGGCTATTTAATGGTATCCATGAAGGTGAACTTTGATGTTGAAAGTACTTATGAAACTTCACCCCCACCCCTAGTCATTGCTTATCTTTAAGCTTTTATGCCTCTCCATCAAGTGCCTTTGTAATGTCTCCTATCTCACAAACTATCTTCTCATGGTGTTCCCTCCTTGTGTTTAATTTATTTGTCACACAGAGTAAATGATGTGCCTTTAAGAAACTATGTTTCTTTGTCACCTTGTACAACATTAATGAAGATCTCCAAGTAGCCTTTTTTCTATGAAATCATTTAAATGGATCCATGTGTAACAAAGTCTTCTCGTGACCTGATACTAATTGATATAATGAAGCATTCAACCAAAATTCACTCAAAAATCATGTTATATCCCTTCATCCCTGATACTAATTAATATAATGAAGCATTCAACCAAAATTCACTCAAAAATCATGTTACATCCCTTCATCCCTTACAAATTTGGGAAGATGTTGGTCTCATTTAGTTCCTAATAATAAGAAGGAAGTTTAAGACATAGGAAGGCCCTTTATAATACAAGGAAGTTTAAGACATAGGAAGGCCCTTTATAATACAAGGCTTAACATTAAACATTATCAGTATAAAGTAGGATGTTGCATCCCTTCACCCTTACAAATTTGGGAAGATGTTGGTGTCAACTTGATACTGATAAGAAGAAAGTTCAAGGCATAGGAAGACCCTTTACAACACAAGGCTCTAAAATTTTGCGAGTATATTAGTTGTTTATCACAAAGCTCTAATTTTTTACGAATATATTAGTTGTGTATTGACATGTTTTATTGTTTTAAAGATTATATTTAAGGTTATCAAACTAACAATATGAAATCTAAGACAAATGCTTCTTTTTTATTAGTGACAAAAAAGTCATTGATCCCATACCACACCTTGTAATGGAAAATATAATAGAGTGTCAACAAACAGCTATCACAAATGAAAGAATCCGTATAAAGCACATGCTTTTATACTTTTACTTTGGTAAGTCCTTAAACAAAGTAAGAAAAACATGGCACCCTCATCCCAAATGAAGAATCAATATAAAGCAATTTTACTTTAAGTCCTTGAACAAAGTTAAGAAAAATATGGTGCCCTCATCCCACACAACGCTCTATTTCCTAATATTTTCAGCAAACAAATGACTATAATAAAGAATATAATTATGGTAAGGAGTTCTCTCTAAAGACAATATGTGGAGAGGGAGTTGAAAGGTAAAACATTATAGGTTTTGAAAGGTGAAATTTAACATGAGTAGAGATGAAAGTGCATAAGTCTATACCATGTGGAGATACATAAGATGGAAATTGATTTGGCAACATGGTGGGTAGAGAACAAACAATGGTAGATTACTATCACTAAATTTAAAAATCAAACCAATTGATGCTTGAACCTCACCCTAACAAAAAGGTTCACATACTCACCCCACCAAAGAGGGGAGTAATTTTAAGAGTCATCTTCATAAAAGCAAGGGGGAATATAACATATGGGGCTAGAACAAGGAAAGTGTCAATGATGTGGGAAGAGTGGTAGGTGAAATTCATGCATGCTAAAAAAATTTCACCCAAATTATAAGCGAGATTCTCTCTTTAAATACTAGGCTTTGCTTTTTGGTGCTCAATCATCTCTAGCCAAACCTTCTCTTTTTATTGTGTGCTTCTCAAGCAACTACTCTATATGCCACTGTCCACTACACATATTATATTTCCTTACCAAACCTTCTCCCATTGTCCACTACATATGTTATCTTTCCTTACCACTTTGATTTTTTTTTATAAATATGTTTCCTTTAAATTTCTTTATACCATCCACAATCTTTCTTGACCTAGCTCATGTTTTTAAATGCTTTTAATTGATGGTATATGCATTTCCTTTAACTCTTAGATCTCATGTTCTTAGATACTTTTATGATCAAATTGATGGTACATGCATTTCCCTTAACTGTTAGATCTAGTATTCTTAAATGCTCTTATCAACCAAAGTGATGGTACATGCATTTCCTTTAACTCTTGATATCTCTCAACTTTCCTTTGCTTTGCTCACTTATGTTTAGGAGGACAATATTGATTTTTGACCTTTAGCCTTGAAAACATTACCTTTACATGGTTTATAGAAAATGTAAAAACTAATTATTTATTTGACATTTCTTATAGTAACAAATACAAGCCCATTAACATGGCACCTCATCCCACACACAACGCCTTATTTCCTAAAAAATTTAGCAAATAAATGACTATAATAAAGAATATAATTATGGTAAAGAGTTTTATTTAAAATTTAATATATGGAGAGGGTGGTGAAAGGTAAAACAATATAGGTTTTGAAAGGTTAAATTTAACATGAGTAGAGATGAAAGTGTATAAGTCCATACCATGTGGAGATACAGAAGATGTAAATTGATTTGGTAACATGGTGGGTAGAGAGCAAACAATGGTAGATTAGTATCGCTAAATTAAACCTCACCCTAACAAAAAGGTTCCCATATGCACCCTAACAAAACGGTTCCCATCTGCACCCCACCAAAGAGGGAATCAAGTTAAAAAGTCATCTTCATCGAAGCAAACAAAGAGGGAATGTAGCATATGGGGCAAGAACAAGGAAAGTGCCAATGATGTGGGAAGGGTAGTAAGTGGAATTCATGCATGCTAAAACCTCTTCACCCAAATTATAAGCGAGTCTCTCTCCTTGAATACTAGGCTTTTTGGTGCTCACTCATAAGACTATGCGTAGCCAAACCTTTTCACTTTATTGTGTGCTTCTCAAGCAATTACTCTATATGCCATTGTACTATATTATCTTTCCTTACCAAACCTTCTCACTTTATTGTGTGCCTCTCAAGCATTTACTTTATATGCCATTGTTCACTATATATAGTATCTTTCCTTACCACTTTGAAACTTTTTTTAAAACATGTTTCCTTTAAATTCCTTTATTGTCCACAATATTTCCTGACCTAGCTCATATTCTTAAATTCTTTTATCGATCAAATCGATGGTATATGCATTTCCTTTTAACTCTTAGATCTCATGTTCTTAAATGCTTTAATCGATCAATTTGATAGTACATGCATTTCCTTTAACTCTTAGATCTCATATTCTTAAATGCTCTAATCAACCAAAGTGATGGCACATGCATTTCCTTTAACTCTTAGATCTTATATTCTTAAATGCTCTTATCAACCAAAGTGATAGTAAATGATGTTCTTAGATGCTCTTATCAGCCAAAGTGATGGTACATGTATTTACTTTAACTCTTGATTTCTCTCAACTTTCCTTGTCTTTGTTCATTTATGTTTAGGAGGAAAATATTGGTTTTTGACCTTTAGCCTTGAAAGCATTACCTTCACATTTTCTTTACGTGGTTTATAGAAAATGCAAAACTAATTCTTTATTTGACATTTCTTATAGCAACAAATATAAGTACATCAAATGTAGTCCCACAATTATGAGAAAATGTAACGGGTTATCTTGCAAGATGTGAACATGATTGGGAAGCCCTTGCACCATAAAAAGAGTGTAGGAACTAGCCAAGGTTGTGGGGCTTTGCTTAACCGCACAGGAGCATAAAATAGCTCAAACCAAGAAGTTAATCTACCATAAGCTAGCCCACAATTGCATAAGCAAGATGTGTCCCTCACCTCGGCAATGCATGTGCTCTGATTCTCGTAGAAGACGATGTTGCTGCGTAGCCACACTCCAAGCAACGCCGCTGCCATCACACTCCAATGGAAGCTCGACCCTCCTCTCACTCAATCACACACACTCACTCTCTCGTATACATGCAAGCAAGCACACAAGAGCTCAAACAAGCAAGAGGTAAGCACACACAATCACCCTCAATCACTCAATCACACACACTCACTCTCTCACATACATGCAAGCAAGCACACAAGAGCTCAAACAAGCAAGAGGCAAGCAAGAAAGCAATAGCATAGGAGAGTAGAGAAGAAGAGCACTCTATTGAATTAACATAAGAGAATGAGTGGTGAGACTACAAAATGACCCTTATGTTGGCCCCCAGCCTTCACACCTTGGGCGACCATACTTAAAAAATAGGTCCATGGCTATCCACTGTCGCCTATGCTTGTGCAAACACTTAATTTAAGAATACAATCTCCGTAATTAATCCCGTGGTGCACCTTTCATAGACAAGCGACGATCATAGATGTAAAATATATAATGATGCTGGAGAGGTGTCCAATGAGGGTTAACAAGTCCCCCTTTCTAATGCAAATTTTGTCCTCGAAATATGTCAATGAAATCAGTCGAGGATGTGTTTGCTGGATGCATAAAATGTCAGAGCTCCTGGAAGGTCTACAAGGCAACATGGTACCACGAGTAAGGTGCATTTAAGCATACTAATGCAAACAACAATCAAGCAGTGAGGAAATATATTTACGACTGGTCAAGTTTTCTAGTTAAGACAAGGGTAATATTAAGGTTGGTCCAAATTCGATCTAAACTAAGATGGAGTAAAAAGCATGCCTCGGGTTATGACCTTAGTCTCGACACACTATCACTTTGGTGAAACAGTCTCTAGATTTATCTAGCACTAAGATGGAGTAAAAAGCATACCTCGGGTTATGACCTTAGTCTCGACACACTATCACTTTGGTGAAACCGTCTCTAGCTTTATCTAGCCTCATAAATGAAAGAGCTAAGTGATTATTATAAGGTTTTGTTTTAATTCTGAAAATTGAAAAGTAGGGCGCTGCTCTGCAGAGACCCAAGCAATGGTCCAAAGACCTCATATATAAGAGTATCTAAGAACCACTAAGCCCTTTATTAATAGATTTTAATGGTCCAAAGACCTCATATATAAGAGTATCTAAGAACCACTAAGCCCTTTATTAATAGATTTTTAGCCACAAGTTTTGATACCATGGAGATCAAGGCTACGGTCCCAAGGCTTTGTCACTAAGAACTAAAAGTCCTACCTAGATCGGACATAGCGATGGTTATCTTCTTGTGGGGTTTTTTTGTTTGTTTGTGTTTTTTTAATTTATAAACTAGTTTCAATTTCACAATTCACCTAGGAGGTTCTAACTAAGGAGGGCACACTAAGGAAGGTGTGCCCTCCTTAGGAGGTTTCACTTTCACAATTCACCTAGGAGATTCTATTCAAACTAAAGAGGGCACACTAAGGAAGGTGGAGTACTTGGCATACTCTAAGGTTGATCTCAGGGAAGATTAAACTAGGACCAAAGCCTAAATGGTTATCCAAGTAATGACTTGAAAATTGATAGACCAGTTACCTAACAATGCAAGCAAGCACTCAGATAAACACACTAAATGGAGAATCATAAAAAGATTGTAACAATTAGCAAAAGGTGAGGATGGGTTAGAATACACTTGGGCAATGAAGAAAATCCTATCCATATCGAGGTTACATGTCCATTGCATGTTGTAATTCTGGATCTGGTCTACACGACTACACCTCAATAACTTGTAATTCAATACTCATCTAACAAGCTCATCGTCGTTAGATAACCATAGTTTGTAAAGCATGCTCCGATTCTTCGTCACTAGGTTGATTTTCCTCCTCACTTGGGTGTGCCTCATATATATATGTGTGTGTGTGTGTATGTGTGTCCTTTGGTATCCTAGGCAATGGTCTGAGTGCATCCTCATTGTTGTGAAATGGCATGGTTACTATAGGTAAGTGAGCTAAGTAGCTACTGTGAGCTAAGCTATCTCGAAAATCACCCACCATGCTCTATAAGGAACATAAGGAGCAATGAGTCAGACATATTATTCAAAAAATTTGACAGTGTAAGTCCATAAGTTCTTGCCCTCCTCCCACTAATATACAAGCTATTACTGTGCAGTTCTATTTTGATAGGGTTCTCCCATTGGGTAGCATACACACGTAATTGTGTCGTGGTGTCTCTCCTACCATAGACTGTGATAGTCTTGTTCCATACCACCTAAAATATGCTCTACATTGCCAACATAAGTAGGATGCTACGTATAACATGCGATGCCTATAAGTAAGGCATGGTGCAAGGGGATGGAACTTGCTAAAAAGTTAACGATTTTCTCACTCCATTCTGGAATAGACTCAACCTTGAATAGCGTAGCATTCGGTAACTCATCATCAACCCCAAGTGGTGCTTTGCCACTGTTAGGTATGCAAGATAGATGATCCGCTATGACATGTTTCTTGCCAGGCCTCACAACTACTATGAAATCAAACTCGAAGAAGAATAAAAAATAACCTTGTGATCCTTCCCATGGAGTATGATTTGTTTACTAGATACAACAAGGCTTGTTAGTCAACATAGAAAACAATTTTGTTAGCAAGAAGGTAATGCCAAAATTTCTTTACAACATAAACCATTGCTAAGCCTTTATGCTCAGTGGTGGTGTAATTGATTTTAGCCTCATCTAGTTGCCGACTTGCAAAACTAATAGGATAGTCCAATTTGTGTTTCCCTGGCTATGCTAGGACACATCCAATTGCAAAATTAGAGACATCAATATGCACATGAAAGATGAGATCCCAATTAGGTGTTCGCAAGATTGGAGCACTGGCCAAGGCTTGCTTCTTTAGTACATCATAAGCTTGTTGACACTCTTCGGTCCATATAAATACAATCAATAGCTTGTACAAAGGATGGGGTATTTCTAAATAGAAAACAATAAACCAATGGTAGTAGTTGACATCTCTGGACTCCCTTGTAGTTTGTTGGTGGGGGTAATTCCAAGATGACCTTGATTTTTCTCTCTCATCAGTGGGACTCCCATTTTTTGACACTATATGCCCAAGAATAACTCCGTGTTTCACCCAAAATTGGCATTTGTAAGGGTTTAAGGATATGAGAAGGATATGCAATAAAATAGACACCGTTTAAACACCTTTTCTAGGCATGCTAGGTGCTCTTTCCAAGACAAATTAATGCACAAATCATCCAAGAAAGCTTCGAGAAACTTTCAGAAGAAGTCCTTAAAATCACTTTCATAAGCCTTTGAAACATGGCTAGTGTGCCATGTGGATGGTTGGCTTAAAGATGTGGGCTAATATCTACCCCTACATATGAGTAAACCTTATGTTGTATCCATATCAAATAAGTGTTTTTTAGTATATTGATGTAGCCCCTTTTCCCTGTGAAAAGCTCCTTATGTTTACTTCCACTTGGAAGATTTATGCTTCTTCTTGGAAGAGTTATGCTTATAGGTAGACTTCAGACCAAATGGTGGTTATTTATTCTTATAGGTGGACTTCAGACCAAATGGTGGGTTATGCCATGTCTTTGCTTTGGGGTCGTACCCGCCTTAGCTAGCTAGGGTACCCTTGGGTACCCAATCCTTCTTAGTGACCTCCCCAAACATCCGTTGAGGTTAACATTTAGGTGGTGGTCTTCATCTGTTTTGGTGAGGTTTTGGATATCTATTATGGTTTGAAGATGTGGATGAGATGTGTCGAGGCGAGAGAGGTTAGATGAAATAATTGTGTGTAATTAGATGACAAGGCTTGGGATGTTGACGGGTGTTGACAAGGCTTGGGATGTTGACGGGTGTGTCCTTGTTTAATGGAAGGGTACTATAGCCATTTCGTGGAGAAGTGCAATTATCACTTCTCTTCTTTGCCACAATCAATGGTTTTGTAATGCATCCCCTTCTAAGGATGATACATTATTTGCTACATTGATTGCTACACAATCAGTGGTTTTGCTTCAATCCCCTTCTAAGGATGATGCATTCTTTGGCACAAACTTGAGAAGTATGCATGCCTCCCTTGAAAGTTTACCATCTATATGTGTGTTTTCTATCTTTGTAAGTCTCTTTCCAATAGTTCTTCTCTTTTTTATAGATTTCTTCTATATTTGGGTATAAGGCATGGTAGGGAGATCATGGTTCAATCTAGCCAAAGCCTTTGAGTAGGAAAACTTCTTTGGGAGAGGTAGGGGGGAGAGAGAGAGTAGAATACTACTATCTTGTAAGGCTACTTATACATTGGAATCCACTTTTTTTGGCATATGCATCTCTTCATACTATGAGTAAAACAAGTTGCTCAAATGTTGCTTGTCTAGTATGGTTACTCTTCGTAACCCCTTGACCCCTCTCAACTTCATTTGGTGGGCCAAAGCCTCTTTCTAGGCTTTGATGAATTTTTATGTAAAAGGAAATGCCATGGCTCTTAAAAGTCTTAGTGAAGCTACATAATGCAGACCACAATGTGCCATTAAAATTTTGTAGTGGACATGGAGATGGTCTTTTTTGTCCCATGGACCCCACACCCTTATTCAATCTCTTTATTTTACTACTTCTCTTTTTTATGTGTTATGATAACTTTGCTGACATAGTATATGACCCACTTTGTTTTGAAGAGAGAGAGAGGGGGGGCCGGGGGAGAGAGAGAGAGAGAGAGAGAGAAAAAGAAAGAAAGAAAGATTTTATTAACGTCTTCTAAAGGCCCAAAAACGGCCTCTGAGACAAAACCTGTGTACATCATCATCATGTGTCAATGGACATCAAATGGATACAAAAGGAAAAAAAGTACAAAGCACTCTATAATGTGGAGATAAATCTCATACAGGGCTCTAGCTAATTACTATGGGGTGGGTGGGAGGGAGGGGGGGTAAATACATCCAATAAAGCATCTAGCTCCAACCGGTGCTAATGACTGGGTGTAGGATGTCATACATCAGGTCAGGGGCAAGATATCTCCCAATTTGTGCTAGATCAATCTTGTTGGAATTAGGGTTGCAGGAATGCACACACAACTTCAAGAAGATGAGGAAGCTTGAGCACAACACAGTAGTGTATTATGAGTGCCAAAAATGAAAGATAACAAGCCCTAGAAGATAATGGGCGTATATACAATGCACGGGGGAAAAAACCTCCTAGTGAGGGAAAAAGTGCCCCGGCGGTCCTAAGTGTGTTCACACACATCACTACTATAATATGGTAACAAATCCCCCCTGGAGTGATGCGGTGAACAAGAGCTAGCACTCATGTATAGGGAAGTGTCTAGCTATGTGGACGAATCCACAAAAGGGAGTAAGCCCAAAGCTTTGCGAAAAGCTTCGAACTTCTCACGAGGCAGAGCCTTTGTGAAAAGGTCTGCAAGGTTATCCTGTGTTGGCACATAAGCCAAACTGATCTCTCCTGCAGAGAGTCTCTCCCTGACATAATGGTAGTGCACCTCAATGTGCTTCGTACGAGCATGGAACACTGGGTTCCGCGCAACTGCCAATGCGCTCTGACTGTCAGTGAAGATGGTGGTGGCAGATGGCTGCCCAACACCCAAATCAGCCATAAGGCGTCTGAGCCACACACACTCAACCGTAGCTGTGAAAGCTGCCCTGTACTCAGCTTCACAACTAGAAGTGGCCACAGTAGGCTGCTTCTTGCTCAACCATGATATGCATGAGCTTCCAAGCATGAAGCAAAAACCACTCGTGGACACGCGTGTGTCATAACAACCAGCCCAGTCAGAATCTGAAAAAACATGTAAATCTGGCGGCAATGATCCCCCCTTGGGATAAAACAACCCAAGATGCCGAGTACCACTCAAATAGCGAAAGATACGCTTCACTGCCTGCCAATGCTTAATGCCTGGGCTATGCATAAATCTGCTCACCTGTGAGACTGCAAACTGAATGTCTGGCCTCGTAATGCATACATAAATGAGGCAACCAACAGCTGTCTGATAGAGTGTGACATCAAAGTGATCTCCAGCATCATGAAGACTCAACTTCAAACCTGTCTCCATTGGAGTAGCAATAGGCTTGCAGTCTTCAAGGCCAAATCTCCGCAACAATGTTTCAATATACTTTGTCTGACACAAAGCAATACCTCCATCACACTGCTTAAATTGTATCCCCAAATAATGATGCAAATGCCCCAAATCTGACATCTCAAAAGAGGCATTCAAATCAGCCTTAAAATCAGCAATATGACTCTCATTTGGTCCTGTGAGCAGCATGTCATCGACATAGAGAGCAATGATTAGATGTACACCATCCACACGTTTAGCATACAAAGTGCTTTCTGTTGGACTATTCTGAAACCCATGTGCAGTCAAATATGCATGTATTTTTTCATACCAAGCTCGTGGAGCTTGCTTTAAACCATATAAAGCCTTTTTTAACCTGCACACTTTGTTTTCCTGCCCTCTTTGAACAAAACCACGAGGCTGCGATACATACACCTCCTCATGCAAATCTCCATTTAAGAACGCAGTCTTTATGTCCAGCTGATGTACATTCCAACCATTATGAGCTGCTAATGCACAGATGCTACGAACAGTGGTCATACGACATGTGGGAGCAAAAGTCTCATCAAAATCAATGCCCTTCTCTTGAGCATAACCTTTTGCAACAAGCCTAGCCTTATGGCGATCCACTGTGCCATCAGGCTTACGCTTCAATTTGTATACCCACTTAGTGCCAATGGCCTTCTTGCCAGGGGGCAAGTCACATAAAGACCATGTACCATTCTTCATAATAGCATCGTATTCTGCTTGCATAGCAGCCATCCAATTTTCTGAACTTTGTGCTTCATCAAATGAAACAGGCTCACTTTCATCGCACATACTAGAAACAGCCAATGCATAACAATCTGACGCATAAGAGGCACCATGAGAGCCAGAGCGAGTGCGACTAGACAAAGGGGCATCCAACTTGCTGTCACGCAAAGTCTGCACCAGCCATCTAGGCATATTCCTAGAGCCCTCAATCTCTTGTCTCTCATCCTCAAGTGCATCATGCACATCTGCATCAGATATAGGCTGATCTGTGCCATCATTTAAAACCTGCATAGGCTGAAAAACTGCCTCATGAGGTATTGCACTTGACTGTGCACCACTGAAAAGAGGCAACAATGTATCATAGACATCACGTGAGCTGATATCTGTCTCCTTAGTACATGAAACCAAGGGCTGAACTGCATCTTCCACAAATACAACATCACGGCTAACCAAAATGCGCTTTGTCTGTGGATGATACAAACGATAGCCTTTGCTCTCAGCACTATATCCAACAAAAATACATTTGACAGCTTTGTCATCCAATTTTCTGCGATGTTGCACAGGCACTAATGCATATGCCAGGCAACCAAAAACACGTAAATGGCCAACAGATGGCTTGCGGCCATGCCAAGCCTCATATGGAGTGACAACCTGTAATGCTTTGGTGGGACACCTGTTTAGTACATAAGTGGCACACATGACAGCCTCAAGCCAAAAACCATGTGGTAGACTTTGACTCTTAACCATACATCTTGCCATTTCCATGAGAGACCTGTTTTTTCTCTCAGCCACACCATTTTGCTGTGGTGTATACGGCACTGTACATTGGTGTTTTATCCCACGCTCAGCCAGAAATGCATTAAATTCTGAAGACATATACTCCCCCCCTCGATCTGAACGGAGGGTGCCCATCTTACTTTCTGACACATTTTCAGCCATAACCAAAAACTGTTTGAAGCACAAAAACACTTCGGACTTTGCCTTCAAAGGATATACCCATGCATGCCTGGTAAAATCATCAATGAAAGTCACGAAGTAAAGGTAGTTTCCAAATGATGGAGTTTGCATGGGACCACAAACATCACTGTGAACAAGCTGCAATCTGCGTTCAGCTCTCACTGATCCATCTTTGGGAAAGGAAGCACGCTGCATTTTACCCAATATGCAGCCCTCACAAACATGCTTGACAGGTGCCTCAAGCTTAGGCAAAGAAGACACCATTTCAGATTTCTGCAGGCGCAACAAACTTGCAAAATTCAGATGACCAAAACGTGCATGCCACAGTTTTGCATTTGAAATAGCCTGCGTATCCATAATAGCACATGCTGAATCCTCTACACATTTGCCATCCATATTGAGCTTATACAGCCCTCGACATAGTGAACCAGATGCTACAATGATGTCACCACAAGAGAGATCATGAACAGTACATCTGTCATCCACAAATTTAACAACCAAACCTGTTTTGGCAAATGCGGAGACTGACAGCAGATTCTTTTTGATCCCTGGCACATACAATGCATCAAAAAGTGTAAAGGTGTTGCCATTTGCAACATTCAGCACAATCTTTCCAACTCCTTTAACGGGATAAGAGGAGTTATTGGCACAAGTGACAGTATTCCCTGTGGGAGCAGACTCAAGGAAAGTGAATAAACTGCGCTGCGAGGTGATATGCTTAGTGGCACCACTGTCAAAGTACCATACATCTGAATCTACTGCAGACATACATGTGTCATGCAAAGATGGGTCATAACTGCACTGCGCATTGAATGCCCATTCTGTATCTAGCACAACATTAGCAGATTCATTGTTAGAAGGAGAGGCATCTGCAACAGCCATACCAGCCTCTTTCTTCTTAGCCTCTTTCGCAGCCAGCTTAGGACATGCTTTGATGACATGATCATTTCCCTTACAGTACTTGCAAAATGTCTTCTGTTTGTCACCCTTCTTCTCATCTTTGTCTTCCTTCTTTGGTTGCGCAGCATTTGCAGATTTCTGCTTACTAGAAGAAAAGCCAGCTTTACCTTTCCCGCTTCTCTGACTAGCAATGAAAGCTTGATCTGCGACACGCATAATATTCCTGTTTTGCCTTGACTGGTCTTCTTGCAGCAAAACAGAAACTAACTCCTCAAATGATAAGGCATTGGGATTGCCTTTCATCATCAAGCGAAGAGTGGAAGCAAAACCCTGATAAGAATCTGGTAAACCATTCAAAACAGTCTGCACAAGTGAACTGTCTGACAGGATTTCATCTGCAGAAATGAGCTGCTCTTTGAAATCCTTGATCTTTGTCAAAAAGCTATCCATAGAATCACCTTCGTTCATATGCTCACTCTCCAACTGTTTTCGGAGATAAGCAACACGAGCCTCATTTCTTGCCTGATACAATGTGGCAAGTACATCCCAAGCATCCTTAGAAGTCCTGCAGGAGCGAATATGTGGGATAATGGTACGTTTGACAGACAGCGCAATCAAGGCATGAGCCTGCGCATCTCTACCATCCCAACGAATCTGCTCTGCTGAAAGTGGTGGTTCTCGAACAGCTGCTACAGCACTTGTGCCTGCACCATCATCAACAGTACCTGTTTCTGATGTGTTTGCAGCATTCCCAGCCACAATAGGACGTGCATCAATACCCTGCACAATATTCCATAACCCCTTTGCTACCAATACATGTCGCATCATATATGCCCACAATGGATAGTTGGTGCCATCCAACTTATCCTCAGCAGCCAACATGCGGAATACATCATTGTTGTCAGCCATGGCCAATGACTGTACTACTAGATGTAAATGCTGTCTGTAAGAGGAAAACCTGTATAAAATCGACCTGTGCTATGTAGCACAGCCCAAAACAGACGAATGGGCACCTGTCCTGTAGATTTCAATCTTGACAGAAAATCTGCACAGTAGGACGATTTTGCCTGCGCAGTACTTGGAATGCAAAAACGGAGGGCGAAATGACTTCAGATCAAAATTCTGAAATGACCAAGCCCTACGGGCTTTCCCACGGCATATACTAACCTGCTGACGCTCGTGAAACCTCGTCGCAATCGGAGGAGATGAAGCGGCAGGTGCCGGTGATGCTGCCCGGGAGGAGGAAGCCTGCTCTGATACCAATTGTTGGAATTAGGGTTGCAGGAATGCACACACAACTTCAAGAAGATGAGGAAGCTTGAGCACAACACAGTAGTGTATTATGAGTGCCAAAAATGAAAGATAACAAGCCCTAGAAGATAATGGGCGTATATACAATGCACGGGGGAAAAAACCTCCTAGTGAGGGAAAAAGTGCCCCGGCGGTCCTAAGTGTGTTCACACACATCACTACTATAATATGGTAACAAATCTGGGGTCTTTCCTCTCTGCTATGTCTAGCTCTCTCACTCGAGCTGATGTCACTCCTCTGGTAGTAGATGTAGATATAGTGCATCTCCAAGTGACTCGGGTCTGGACCAAAGGAGCTATGGAGGATGTCCCACCACTAAGAGGTTGGAAGAAGTTAGTGATCCGTGTTTGAGATGTAGTATCCCTTTGCTATGGGAGATGCTGTAATAGCCACTCTCTATGACGCCGTAACTCCATCAAAAATCCCCCCAAGCATCTTTGATCATGAAACTGCATAACTCTATTGAGTGGACCAAATCCCTCCCTGAAGAGACAATGATATCTCCCCCGAATCTCATAGTATACTAGGCAATTGCAAACATAATGCTCCTCTATCTCCACATCTATGTGGCACAATCTTCAGATATGTGTCTCCCTCGGGGCTCTTGTATCTCTCCTTGCCTCTATCTATAGAGTGTGTGAAGATACCCAAAGTTGCCCAATAGTAGTGCTCATGGCATGAGACACATATACATCCATGTAACCTGGTCTCTGCACAAACCCATCCTTTGTGAGCTATATAAGAAATGATCAAGGTAGTGGTGCCTCTTCACATGAAGAGGCTATGGAGGATCAATCCATGTATCATGTGTGTATAGCTGTATCAAATCTTGACGTATCAATCGGTTTCTCTCCACACGAGAGAGTCTCATGGTTGGATGGTCCTCATCATACTAAAATGGAGGGAGCTTGTCCATACTCATCCCATGTAGTGAAAACCAATGTAAAACCCATGCATACCATGACTGTTGCCCTGATGTTGTTGCTCGCTCTGATGACTCTAGGGCCTGTCTTGATAATCTATTTGGGGGTATGTGCCTAACCCACTGAATAAATGTCATTGTCTAAAAGAGTGTCTCCACTAGCATGAGCGAAGACGCAAACTCTGCCAAAACTATCTCATGTGGCGTCGAGGTTTTACTATGAATCATCCGTGAGAGAACATAAGCATCTATGGGCGCTCTAAACCTTGCTACCCACTCGTTGATAGTCTTGAAGCCTAGATGGGGGATGTGTACATCAAGGCACCATGGTATCAAAAAGCCATCCCTTTGTATGGGGTTCCTGAAAATGCACCTAGTGGCATTGCCTCTCAAGTAAAGCTAAAGCTACATATCCTCTGGCTACCCTCTATCCTAAAATGATGCCTATCTCATGGAGAACCTCCCTGCCAAGCTAATAAAAGGGACACCCAAATATACATATGAATTCACTACATCCACCACATGTCTGTCCTGGTACATGATATGGGTGGTCTCTTGCCCCTGCTTCGTGGTATTGAAAATCATAACCTTGGTTTTACCAAGATTGACCATCAGGTCCCTCTGATTACAAAACTCTCCCAAGGCATTCATGTGCCATTGTAAGCCCTGCTATGTATCCGAGACGAGTACTACATTGTCTGCATAAAGCGTCAAAGCTACATATAGATATGCCAAAGATGATCCACTGCCCCTCCCCTCTGTCCACAAAATCTGTTAGCTCATCAATGTATAATCCAAACAGATAAGAGATAATAGACATCCTTGCTTAACACTAATAGTGCTAGAAAGCTCCTCTGATAATCTACCTGGGCATCGCACATGACCCACAACTCTCTCATATGAAGAAGCAATAATACCCCATATCATCTCTGATGGTACCCCAAGTGTCTGCAATCTCTGTATAAGTCTATCACGAGGCACAATGTCAAATGCTTTGCGAAAATCCACAAAGCAATAATATAATCTACATCTCTATGGCTTTGCCTCCTCTATGAGGCTCCTGAGTGTGAATATATGATTAGAGTGGAGTGGTTTTGGCGGAAACCAGCCTATCCATAGCTCTGAATCCAAAATGCTTTGTGGAAATCCACAAAGCAATAATATAATCTATGTCTCTATGGCTTTGCCTCCTCTATGAGGCTCCTGAGTGTGAATATATGATTAGAGTGGAGTGGTTTTGGCGGAAACTAGCCTACCCATAGCTCTGAATCTAAAGATCTCTGCCAATGTACTAAGCTCATGCTCAATGACCGACCCATAAAGTTTGGCCAATGTGTGCGTGCCATCACAGTCCTGTAGTTACCCGGATCCATAGGGTCACTAGCCTTATGGATGGGGGCAATAGTGTGTAAAGTCCATGTGGGTAGGAACCCCTCTATGATAGCCCTATTAAAGAGATGTGCTATAAATGGCACCACGATGTGAGCTACATATGAAAAATGCTCACCTCTAAGGCCTGTTTGGTCCTCCACACGTCTGTGCTGGTGGAGTCGGCGTATAGCACTCTCCACCATAACTGCTGTAAAGAAAGTAGAGTGGGTGGGCTGAGGCTATGAAGGATACGGTATAGGCGGCTGATTTGGCACATCATATAGTGACTGAGCATAGGTATGCCAGATCTCGGGGTCACAGATAGGGGTGTGTGAACGGTGTTCCCGTAGCCTCTGCCAAGCCTCAACTAAATCGTTTGCTAAAAAATAAGTGGTACATGTCCCAGTGTTTGGTTTCCTTGAACATGCGTTTCTTACGGGGTGAGTTAAAGATTGGTTAAGTTTCTGTGACTTGCGGCACAAGATTTCACCTCTCTCTACCTCCCATTTGAGACGTGAACAAGTAGCCCGACACTCGTCATCGTAGCAACTATTTTGGGGCATCTTTTCAGTGTTACTCTTAGCGGTATGCCTACATGAATGTGGGAAGCTCAATAGGGCAGATGTATGTAATAAATCTATAAGCTGTGTAGTATGAGTGTCAAGAGGTGAGTGTGGGTCTAGATGAAGAAGGCCTCGGTAGATAGAAATACTATATAGATTGTTAGCGAGGAATTTGATCGCTTATTTCCTCGGCAACCTACTGAAGTTCACTAGTTATGCGCACAGCATACACGAGACTAACAAGGTGTTAAATCAAGTAACAAAGAAAGCTTATAAGTTACTCGAACAATTACTAGACTGCCTATTCACTTAATAGCGGAAGAACACGATACTATAGAGATAATTTTAGTGGAGTTAACGACTGGACACAGACATCAAGACTCAGAAACATAAGAGGATGACTCATGTACAATGAAGCTAAAACCCAAAAGGCAACAGTCTTGTCAATATATATATACTAAGAAGAGCAACGATACGAAAATGGCAGCCAGCCTCTGCAAGGCTCAGAACTCATCCTTTTATATTACTTGCTTGTTGCATCTATCAATACTAAGATTTCTTCTAGATGGTTAGATGTGCCCAGACGAGGCATGCAGGAGGCACTGTTGAGTAATAATGACCTTTTAGCTACCATCTGGCTATCGCTGGCAGTGTTGACTTCAAGGCGGCTATCCAGATATTGCTGCGGTCATTAGTCCGCGCGGCCCTTAGCCTACGACTAACACTTGGCACGCTTGGTGGGTCGGATTCTTGATCCAACGACTCGAACCCAAAATTGACAATTTTCGGATTGTTAACTGCCTCTTATGTTATGAGGGAGTTTTGGTCATGGTCTTGGCAGCTACACCTTTCGGAAGGTGGAATATGAAGGGTGCTTTCCATGAGATGAATTCTAGGGATTGATTCTCAGAAGCGGACATGGGGAAGAAACATCCTGGGGGAGCAGTGACTTCTTCCCATGTTGCTTGATTGGCAGTGGATGTTGTTTCTTGCTTGGTGGTTATTGCTTTGCTGGTTGTTGGAGGACATCATGATGGTGAATAGCTGATCTTGCAGTTGGTCATAGTGCTTTTGGAGAGCCATGGAATATGCTTCTAGTGCTTCCAACAGGTGTAGCCTTCTTCTATGAGGGGTTGCTCTCTTTTGGCTGAGGTGAGGGGTTGCTCTCTTTTGGCTGAGGTGAGGATGGCTCTGCCTCTTCAAGTGATATATCCACCGCTACATCTTGTAGGAGTATCGAGATGGGCAGCAAAGGCGTTGCCCATGATCCTTGAATATGTACCTTCTTGTGTTGTTATCCTTCGGAGATTGTAGTGTTATTGGTACCTTCATAACAATACTGTCTTCTTTGAATTGTTTGGCTAGTGTCATTGGTAATGCATCTTCCTCGTGTAGGTTGGTGGTTTCTTTGCCCTTTCCTTTCATGGTAACTACCTTTGTCCCTCGAACTTTGACTGTCGAGGTATCTAGAAGTGAGTTTTTGTACTTCATGCCTTGATCTCCAGTGCGGTGAGAAAAATGGTTTTCTCTTTAGTTGGCTGGTGGCTTGTCCCTTTTTTGTAAGGATACTGGCTAGTGTCCCTTGAAACTGCCTTGAGATTGTGGATGGGCTCCGTAAGTTGTGGGCTTCTTTTTGGGGTGATGGTAATTGTGGTCTGGGAGAAGAATAAAAGCAGGAGCTATGGGCTCTGGGCGATGGGAAGTGTGGGGTTCTTTAGGGGGGTGGGTGTACATTTAGGTGGTACTTTAGTTGTAGGTTTGGGATGGGATTTTCTAGAGTGGTAAGGTTTCTCTTGGGGATATAGGTGGTATTCTTCATGACTGTGTGCAGAGCAGATGGAAGGGAAGAGAGAGTGTAGAGGATGGTTGGAGGCGAGGGCTTAGAGTTTGCGGTGGAAGGGGTTACTTTATGCAAACAAACAAAGACAATTGTATTAGTTGTATCTTGTGGGGGTTTAAAAAGAGTTACCATGTAGCATTGGCACGGAGTGAATGTCAATTCTTGATGGTACTGCATTATGTCAATGAGCGCTTGAGGTGGATCTTTCATGATTATTGGGAGAGGAGTGATGTCGTGGAGGTGATGGATGCCCAGGAGGTGGATTAATGGGGTTGTTGCATTGATGAGTGGCATTGGCACGTGGTAGGGCCGCAGGCGGTAGCCGTTGACTGGCTTTTGAAACCGCTGACCGTTGAGTGTGCCGAGAAGGAAAGTGCCATCATAGAATTTTTTTGATAAATCAGAATGGTCATGTCCATCGGAGCTTTAATTTTCTGGGATGGGGGCCCATTTAAGATTGGAATAAGAGACCTGGATCTTCTTCTTTGAATCCAAAACTTGGAGTGATGGTCGACCCATTTCTTCCTTCTCATTTGGATGACCTTGGTGATGAAAAAACTTTGGAAGCGTGTTTTATCCAAGGCAAGGAGTTGATCCAGGCGATGCTGTAGGGATTCTTCTGGGCTTAACTTTTCTGAAATAGCAATGTGGAGACTTGGTACTGAGAATTCCATTGGGACCACTGCTTCTGTGCCATATACTAATTTGAATGGAGTCATTCTGGTAGAGACTTTGTATGTTAGACTTTGTATGTTGTACGAAAAACCCATAAAGCTGAATATAGCTTTTCATCCTAGTCGTTGAGATTTTGATTGACCAGTTTTGTGAGAATCTTCTTGAGAATTTTGTTGCCTTGACCATTGGCTTGGGGATAGTACACTGTGGATTTTTTATGTGGATGATAAGATGTTGGGTGACCAGCTATTTGATGACATCATTAACAAAGTGTTTGCCTTGGTCACTAATCAACTCGATGGGATATCCAAAGCGAGTGATGATCATCTCATGGAAAAATTTGACAATTGATTGTGCAATGTTATCTTGGAGAGCATGAGCTTCTACCCACTTAGTGCTGTAATCTGTGGCTACTAGGATATACTTGTGAGTAACCGGTGAAACGGACTGGAGGCTTGAATGGCCCAATAAAGTCAAGGCCCCATTTCTAGAATGGTTCTAATGGGAGCACTGGATTAAGTGGCATTCTGTCCTTATTTGTTGGCTCTGGCCGAGACATTGACATACATCACACTATTTGGCTCAGTTGTAGGCATCACCAAGTACTGTGGGCCACCAGAGTCCTACTTGGAGGATTTTCCTTTCGGTGATATCTGCGGGCGAAGTGTCCACTAATCCCTTGATGTGCTTCTCTGTGCACAACTTCCTGCTTATGTGGTGGTATGCATCTTTGGAGTACAGCTGACTAGCTATGATTTGGAAATGCCTGCGGTGGTGGAGAGCAATCCACTTCCGCTGATCCCTGGGACAAATCATTGTTCACCAGACTTGTGGCAATGAATGTTAGCTACATGGGTGAGGTATCTGAGCATTTTGCTATGCCATCTTACTTGTCCCAAAAACCTTCTCAACTCTTTGTCATTTGTTGGAGTTGGGGCTATGCGGATCACCTCGACCTTATATGGGTCGACTGCTATTCCTTGTTTAGAAATGATGTGGCCTAATAGCATTCCACTCTAGATGGCAAAAGCACAATTTGTTGGATTCATGCTTAATCTGGAAAGTCTGCATTTGGCCAGACAGAGTTGTAGATGCATCAGATGTTGAGATATTTTGCCAAAAACACTAAAGTCATCAATGAATACCCTCATAAAGGAGGTGAGAAAATCAGCAAAGATTTCCTGAACCATGTGCTAAAATGTACTAGGAGCATTCTTCAGACCAAAGGTCATGAAATTTGATGCAAAGGCTCCCCATTTTGTGATGAAGGCGGGCTTCTACTGATCTTCCGAGGCCATTTGAACCTAGTTGTATCAACTGAACCCATCTAGGAATGAGTACATCTCATGGCCTGCACTGCATCAAAGTAAAGAAATATGTGAATGGCAAGGGAAAAGGATATGAAATGGTAGCAGCATTTAGCTTTTGGTAATCTACTTTTTGTGGAACTCATTGTCCAGCTTTACACTGACCCTGACCATCTTGGGGTCATCACTAGTGCCCAAGTTCATTTCTGCCAATTCATCTTCTTTGACTCTTTTGGAGTACTTGAGGTATGTGTCATCAAAAGCTTTTTTTGCTTCAATCTAGGCTGGGGGTACTGCCTTTCTTGGCTAGGGCATCATAGAAATCTTCTGGTTTCTCTGAATTGTCTCCTTCCACCCTTGCAGCGGATTTTTCTTTGAAGTCCTCACTTACATGTGGAGTGCTGGGTGGATATCTGTCCATGTTTCGGACTACATCTACTTCAAACAGACTAATTAAATTAGCATTTTGCTGGAGATATTCTTCTTCCTCATTGAAGTCTAGTCCTTTAAGTATGTTTATCCCTCAGCTATTTCTAGACGGGTTGGTTTTTCCAGTTTCTACCTAATAGTGACAGAGATCTTGATTTTCTTCTTCCCACAACGAATAGTGATTATATCTACGTCCCAATTCTGCTTAATCCGTGCTGCTTGGCGGAGCTAGGGTATTTCGGGCAACATTGGATAGGCACCTTTGATATCTTCCATCCAGAGCACTACTACTGCTATTTGGAAACTATATATGGAGATCTCTACTAGTGTGAGCTCGGGGATTAATCCGAGTGGCTTCACTTGCCGCCATTGATCAGCCATCTTGACAGCAAATGGTGCAGGTTTCCATCTGCTCAACCCGAGCATGTGGCATGTTGTATCTGATAGGATATTGACTCCGAAAATGCCATCTAGCAAAACTTCTGCTATATCCACTCTGGCAAACTTAACCTGAATCATTAGAATGGCTTCCTCATATATAATGTTGTCGATGGCAGTGCTAACTTGCAGTTGTGGTAAGGTGGCTATCCAGCTACAACTACGTCATTAGTCAACACTGGCCCTTAGCCTATGGCTAACATAGATGATCACAATCATATGTGAAATATATAGTAGGGTAAAGTGATGTACTAGTAGTAGGTAAAGTGGTAGAACTAGAAGGATGTGCTCGTAAGGATAGTAGTAGGTATGTATGATCCGCCCCCAATAGGACAAGTAGGGATGGAAAAAGATTCCATGAGACTCATGGTCGTTATGGGACCAAGAATGTAGTCAAGAGTACTCCTCCCTTATCCATATGGAAAGCAAGTGTAGGCTCTTGAGCTTGGCCACCTCTCGAGCCTATTATAAATAATGAGCCAAGATGTGCACAAACACCAATAGGTGTCTCCCATATTTTTTGATCTCCCCTCCATCCAGAGAGAGAGAGAGAGAGAGAGAGAGAGAGAGAGAGAGAGAGAGAGAGAGAGAGAGAGAGAGAGAGAGAGAGAGAGAGAGAGAGAGAGAGAGAGAGATCATGTTATCATCATCTATTACTGAGGTGGTTGAATACAGCCTATTAGACTAATACAAAGGCATGGCATGAATATACAAACGGGAGTAAGGGAGGAAGTGTCTCTTGATGCTGGTGTATCTTTGCCATCAAGAGTATCTTTGCAATGAAGTGTCTCTCGACGTGGCAGAGTATCTTTGCAAGATGAAGTGTCTCTTGATGGGTGAAGTATCTCTATAATGAAGGTAGGAAAAGAAATGTTTTTCCCCTTTTGTGAGGCAAGTGTGAATGTTGCATTCTTTCTCAAATAAGCAAGGGAAACATGTGCAAATAGTAAGGTAGGCTAGGCACTCCAAGAGAGCATGTTGATATGTCCCTCGCACACCAAGAGAAGAATGTGTGCATGTTTGTGATGGGATTGTGACACCAAACATCAATATCTTTAAATTTCAACTTTTGTATATATTTTGGTGGCTTTATAATAAAAATAAGATGGAAGCTTGTCACTCACATGGGTTTTAGATGTATTGTTAATAATATATTCACCATAAGGCCACAGGGTAGTGGCATGTGGAGGAGTGTGTATCGGTGCAGAATTTGGAATGATTCTTCTAGAATGTTTACATGGAAGAAGAGAAATTTGGCATGTGTAAGTGGGGTCTCCTCCTACATGCCACTTAGACTTGGCTATTGTGTAATTACACTCTCAAAGTAAAAAAGTCTTTGATTTAATATAATCAATGGAAGACTTAGCTTAAGAAGATAATTAATTGTGATGTATGGACCTATATCATAACACAAGGTTAAAGATTTATATTACTCCTTTTCCATACACTTTTTGTAATCGCCACCCTAGCTCTAGTAATTCACATTGCATATTATTGAGAAATGTGGTGCCAAAGAGCACAAGGAAGAGGTAGGGAGTGAGAAAGAGTAGCCAAGAAAGTGCAAAGCATCGTATGCAACCACATGAGCAAAGGGATTTATCCCACATTGATGTACAAGCCCAAGGCAGTACCTCCTCATATAAAAGGGGGCCATTTCAAGCAATGAAATCATATCATTTGCACACAGCTCAAGCCTCTTTATGAGTAGAAGTCTTAATCTTGTAGCCTAATTGTGCTTGAGTCTATTGCACATACTCATCATCATGAGTGTACTTAGCACCATCCACCCTAGATTAGCTTAATCATGTGTCGTCATTAGTAGATCATTAGATAAACCCTAATCTCCATAGTTGTGTGTAGGAGATATCATGAATCTTAACATGGTATCATAGCCTTCCCATTCCTCTTGAGCTTCTCCAATAGCTACACACTAGTTTTTTTTTTCGTTCATTAATCCTATTGCATTAACACTAATCATTACATTAAGCATTGAGACTTGCAAGCTCACCATTGTTATTCCACTCTTGTTGTCCTTCACTTCAAGCTTGTTGAACACCCATTCATCCCTTAACGTCTTAATCTATACATGAACATCATTAAAATCATCACTAATCTCACTAACCCTAAGCTTATCTACAAGCTTGAGAGAGTGGCTAAGATTAAAAGGCTTGAATTTAGCTATTCTTTGGACCATTTACAAAACCCTTCTTACCACATCCTCCCCTCACCTAGGCGACCTCCTCCACTAGCATAGCACGAAAACGTCACATTTCTCACGACTTATTTTTTTTATCATTACATCGCGTGTACTTAAAGCCAAGTTAATTTGGGTGTGTGCTCCACATACTATGAGGTGTCTAGAAATTAAATCTTGAGCCAAATGGTTGGTTGTGCTGGCTGCAGTAAATACAAAACCAATCGCCCCTTATTAACGATTTGCGTCCATTTTTTGAGGTTTTGAGCTAGACTTTTTAGCATATGCCACTTGTCATATCAAGGGTAAGAAAGCTATACTAAAAGCCCCTTCAATGCTTGCATCTACAAGTTCAATTTCAGCCTCCACATTTTGTTACCTCTAATCACCTTGATTATGCACTAATCACTATCATTAAGTCTCAAAGTGTTTGGTAGCATAGCTTATGTGCATGTGCCAGATGAGAGAAGGAAGAAGTTGGATCTTAAGGCAGAAAAGTGCATTTTTGTTGGGTATGCACAGGATCACAAGGCATATAAATGTTACAATCCACATATTAGTAGGCAAGTGGTTATCTCACGAGTTGTGGTGTTTGATGAACTTGCTAGTTGGTACAAGGCAAAGGATGAGGGTGTTATTGATTCCGTTGATGCTGATGTGCATGTGAACTTGCCACAAACAAGTTCTATCTCTATGTCTAGGCTAGCAGAGAAAATGCATTTCTAAATGGTGATTTACAAGAGGAAGATTAGATGGCACAGCCAGAAGGATATGTACACCCGAGGTACCCCACTCATGTATTCAGGTTAAAGAAAGCATTATATGGTTTGAAGCAAGCACCTCATGCTTGGAGTGATAAGATAAGCCGATATCTTATCTCCCTTGGATTTCAAGTTTCTTCAGCAGATTCTTCACTCTATGTGAAGAAAACAGATCATGGGATTGTCTTGCTTGTCATCTATGTGGATGACTTGATTGTCACAGGAGGTCATGCTACAGATGTTATGCATGTTAAGAAGGCATTGAGTGGGCAGTTTGACATGAAAGACTTGGGTGAATTGAGATATTTTCTTGGGATTGAAGTGATCAAAGACCATGCAAGGACATGGTAAGTGCAATGCCAATATGCATTGGATATGTTGGCAAAATATGGGATGATAGGGTGTAAGCCAATGAGTACACCTTTGGAGCAGAATGTGAAGCTGTGAGCTGATTTTGGTGAAGAGTTGGATGATCCATTATGTATAGAAAGATGGTTGGCAGTCTTATTTACATGACTATCACACAATTGGATCTCAGTTATGTTGTGGGGCTAGTATGCCAATTTATGCAAAGCCCCAAAAAACCTCATTTGGATGTAGTGAGACGCATTATGTGATATGTAAAGACCACTGCACATTATGGTCTTCTTTATGAGCATGGTAAAGGCTTGGATGTACATGGCTACACAGATGGCTACACAGATGCAGATTGGGCAGGTAGCTCGTATGATAGGAGGTCTACTAGTGGTTATGCCTTTACATTTGGAAGTACAGTGGTGAGTTGGAGCAAGAGAAGCAACCTACTGTTGCTTTATCTAGTACAGAGGCTGAATACAGTGGTGCAACCATTGCTACATGTGAAGGAGTATGGTTAAAGAGTCTCTTGGTTGATTTGGGTGAGCCTATTGATGGCAAGGTTGTCATTCATTGTTGTGACAACATGAGCAACATACAGTTGGCCAAGAATCCAGTTTTTCATGCGCGGACCAAACATATAGAGGTCCACTATCATTTTGTCAGAGAGAAAGTGTTGGATGTTTAGGATGTTTTTTATGTATATCTCTCTCTCCCCAAAAGAACGGTCATTCCTATGACCAATTCTCTATTCAAATGATGCTTCTCATTGATAAATTCTCAATTCAAAAATCAAACTCTATGCTAGTTAAGCTAGAGGTTAAAGAAATGGCTTTTTAATGTTTATATGTTAATAAAATTATAGTAAACTTATGATTTAAATCCATAAATTGGATTTAGGTCTAATGATAGTTATTCTATCATAATGGTACCACAAAGTCTTATTCTTTTCAAAAATATTGAAAATTATCAGTAATAGCAGTGGAGCTATGGTAAATTTTTTAAGAAATTAATACATAACTCATTTTTATGCATAATATGAAAAGAGGACTTCCTATCATATTCTAGGATTGAATATCCTAGGCTAAAAGAATGATTTTCATCAAATTCATGGTAAAGTAATTTTTAAGGTTTATGCATAATTAAATAATTAAGAAAATATAAAATTTTGGTAATTTTATTTAAATGATAAAAGAGGAATTTCCATGACATTTGGAATTCAATTATTTAAATGGTAAAAGTGGAATTCTTGGATTAATGGATATTTCTATTAAAATTCAAAGAGAAATTTTAGATAAATTTATTTTATGCATGAGAAAATTTAAACGATAAAAGATGAATTCCCATGACAATTGGAATTCAATCATTTAAATGGAAAAAGTGAAATTCTTGGCATATTTGAATAATGGATATTTTTAGTAAGAAAAAAAGAAATTTTAGATAAATTTATGACATTTGAATGTAATCATTTAAAAAGGGGAATTCCCATGATAATTAAGATCCAAGAAATTAAATGGAAAAAGAGGAATTTTTAGAAATATGGGTAGAATTGATTTTTGTAAATCCCATGAATTCTTTTACTCAAAAGTAGAATATTGAATATATTCACTTGAGAAATTTGAAAAATAATATGAAAATATCCATCGAGAAAAAGTACCTTTACCTAGGCCAAGTAATTGGCAGAAATTTAGAAAAAGTCCCATCATCGGTATCGAAGTAGAAAAAGCTACTAAATGTGAATGAGATGTAAATGGATGTGATAAGATGTGAACGAGATGTGATAGGATGTGATAAGATGTGAATGGGATGTGATAAGATGTGAGTGGATGTGATAAGATGTGGTGTGATGTAAATGAATGTGGATGGGATGTGAGGTGGTGTAAATAGATGTGGATGTGAATCATGAGATGAGAATGAGATGTGAGGATATGTGAAAGGATGTGATGTGATGTAAATGGATGTGGATGTGATAAGATGAGATGTGATGTGAATGGATGTAATGTGATGTGATGTGAATCGGGATAGATGTGACGTGAATGGATGTGATATGATGTGATGTGGATATGGGTAGATGAGAATGGATGAGATGTAATGAGGATAGATGTGATGATGTAATGAGGATAGATGTGATGAGATGTAATATGATGTGATTGGATGAGAATGGATGAAGGACGATGAGAATACATATGATTGGATGTGGATTAAGCAAAGTAAATTGATTTAAAAGAATGTGGAATAACGAGAAATTGATTTAGAAGAATGTGGATTAAGCAAAGTAAATTGATTTAGAAGAATGTGGAATAACGAAAAATGATGTGAAAAGATGAGAGTTCGTCAGAAATTGTATTTATGACCTGTTTTTAAATGATTGTTTTATGTCAAGAATGCTGGGGAAGCATTTTGACCATCTTCTGAATGAGGTCATGGAGACCTAAGTGATAAAGTTGCAACAGCTCACGGAGAGACAATGGAGGACGTCTCGCGTAGCAAGGTTCAAATGGTGAGCTTCTGGTACGATGGATGATGAGGGACCAAGGAAACGGCCTATGAGTGAAGCGCTAGGTGACCTGCAAAGGCTCCTAGAGGTGCTGACCATACGGTGCTCGGGCTCTGGGTCACCGAAGATACCCACGCATGCGTTGAGGAAGAAAATGAACAAGGTGTTAGAGTTGTTTTCTGAACTCGGGCATGGATCTAGTTGATTGACCTTGCTGGTTCTCAAACGGATGAGTCCATGGCTCTTTTATATGGATTTGTTGGTTGATCTTGCTGATCTTCAATAGAGAGTCCATCTGGATTTTTATAAGTGAATATATTTCCGGGTACTATGAGCTAGGAACTATTGAAAAGGCCCCTAAGTGGACAGGTGGTGAGCGTTCTGGTTGCCAATGATGCCATAGGTACACTGATGAAAGAATGATTGGAAATTAGAATTCAACCTGGATATTTTGGAGGATTATGATCAATGATACTATGGTTTCATTAAAAGATTGTTTTAAAGACAGTTGAATCTGTGAAAAGGCAATTTCATATTGGGTGTGTAAGTGGTGTGACTATCTTGAAGTTTGCTTGAAGCACCAGCTAGGGGGCCTGGGAAATCTTTTCCCTGGTACCCGGGACAAAACATAACCAAATTCCTACATGGATCCTATCACTATAGTGGTTGGGCAGTTGGCCTAACCCATGGGATTGGATGGGGTTATAGGCTGGACTGATGGATCCCTAAAATGAGACTCAATTCTGTTATGGTACGATAGATGAAGCAAATCCCGGATAGTTTTGTTCTATATGGAAAAGAATTAAAGGCTGTGCCTCTCGATGAGGAAAAAAGCGTTGGTCTCTATGATCCAAGTGTAAGTCTTTTCCTTGATCTGACCATGTGACTTACTGGTTCGGTCGAATCAGTTTGTTTAGTTAAGGCTCTTGACTACGTTAGAATAAAAATATCCTGGAGGAGGAATCGCCCGTGCTTTCTGGGTGAGGGAAGTTGTTCCAAGTTTGGAAGAACCGAGGGATTAGTCTCTTGTCCGGATATCCATGGGCGAGGCCCCGAGTGAGGGGCTCTGCCTTGTGCAAGAAGAGTTACTTCCGCTCTGCTAGCACCCTCGAATTCGTTGCACGAAGGGGGCAGGGATCTTTCAGGGGGGGTGAAAGTATGTTGTAAAAACTGACATCCAACCACCTTGAGTAGCCTAAAGATTTGGCACCAAGGGGGGTGTTAATAAATGTGGTGCCAAAGAGCACAAGGAAGAGGTAGGGAGTGAGAAAGAGTAGCCAAGAAAGTGCAAAGAATAGCATGTAGCCACATGAGCAAAGGGATTTATCCCACATTGATGTACAAGCCCAAGGGAGTACCTCCTCATATAAAAGGGGGACCATTTCAAGCAATGAAATCATATCACTTACACACATCTCAAGCCTCTTTATGAGTACAAGTCTTAATCTTGTAGCCTAATTGTGCTTGAGTCTATTGCACATACTCATCATCATGAGTGTACTTAGGCACCTCCACCCCCTAGATTAGCTCCATCATGTGTCATTATTAGATCATTAGATAAACCCTAATCTCCATAGTTGTGTGTAGGAGATATCATGAATCTTAACACATATGGCCAGGGCCCCACCTTTGTACTGGTGGGTGGTGGAAGCCAGCCATATAAAGCTTGAAGATTTTTGTAATACCTTTTCTATACACTTTTTGTAGTCCCCACCCTACCTTAGGTAATTCACATTACATATGGCCAAGGGCCATATGTAATGATTAGCTTAATCATGTGTCATTAATAGATCATTAGATAAACCCTAATCTCCATAGTTGTGTGTAGGAGATATCATGAATCTTAAAACATATGGCCAGGGCCCGCCAAGGCCCATCACCTTTGTATTAGAAGCAGCCATATAAGGCTTGAAGATTTTTGTAATGCCTTTTCTGTACACTTTTTGTAATCCCCACCCTACCTTAGGTAATTCACATTATATATGGCTATGGGCCATGGAAATTGGCCATATAAGGCTTGCACATGTAAAGAGAACATGTTTTGGGAACCCCATAAGTGTGGGGTCTGGCAAAGCCCACATGTATATAAGTGACTTATGAGGGTGTGGAAGGTCACTTTTGATAATACAATCTATAATTGAGCTCAAGCTTGGGATCTCCTTTCTTGTTGCTTGTCTTGTAATCTTCTTTTTTTCCTATATGTTTCCATGTCTATGCTTATTCTTGGTCATGGAGTCTTGTAGAACTTGCTTGCTTCTATGTGTGAGTGCTTGAGTGTGTGTGTGTGTGTGCATGAGGTGAGCTTGTTTGCTTGATTCTTGCTTTGAAATTATCTAGGTGTGGATATATGTATGTATGTATGTATGTATGTATGTATGTATATGTAGATAGATAGATAGATAGATAGATAGATAGATAGATAGAGAGAGAGAGAGAGAGAGAGAGAGAGAGAGAGAGAGAGAGAGAGAGAGAGAGAGAGAGAGAGAGAGAGAGGAAGCTTCCTGGCATCTTGCTCTTGTGTGATTAGATTACGAAGGTAAAAGAATTGGATTGGTAGAGCTTGAGGGCTTGAGCACCCTTCCATCTACAAGCAATGCATTGTCATGTGACTCTATATGGGTTTGTAATCCTTGGTGTTTTGACATGCTTGTTGTGAGACTACAACTTCTCTACACAAAGGTGCCACTGCCGACCAAGGAGTAGAGCTAGTGCTTGAGTGGAATTAGGACATTCTAATGATCCTTGGTTTATTTTCTCTTGCTCATGAGTCTAGAACATATGGTAAAGTGGTTATGAGTTGAGTTTAGGGTGTGCTTGAGTGATTAGGAGAGTGAAGTATTCGTGAGTTGAGTTTAGGGTGTGCTTGAGTGATTAGGAGTGAAGTATTCGTGATAAGAGTAGATGCTTTGAGGGGGTTTCACTAACCCATAACCCTTCTTTAGTGTTTTTATTGTTTTTTCTTCATTGGTGGAGATGGATGGTTGAGTTAAGCTCCCCTTGCAAGATTGAGGTTAGTAATCTCTCTTGTTAGGCTTTTCCATTGACATCATGGGGCATTTGATTAGGTTAATTAGGCTACTTATGCTAAATTACAAAATTTTCCACTTTGTCCAAAGGGCAAAAATTGACCAATTCTTTCAATTGATCCCAGTAATTATTTATTTTGATGTTTACATGGTAGAATAACCATTTTGGTACCACTACTAAGCTAGGTACCAAGCAAAAATCAAGAAAAAATCAAGGAAAAACTCGTTGTAAAGTGGAATTGTGTATCCCCCCTTGTAATATTGAGGCTAGCAATCTCTCTTGTTAAGATTTTTCATTGATATCATGAGCATTAGATTAGGTTAATTGGGATAAATTAATAAATTTTCCACGATGTCCAAAGGGCAAAAATTGGTACATTCTTTCATTTGACCCACTCATTTTGATGTTTGATTAATAGAATAACCATTTTGGAACCACTACTAAGCTAGGTACTAAGCAAAAATCTTAATGTCAAAAATGACATATTACAAGAAAATGAATGTGTATTGCTTAATGTCAAAAATGAATTATATATAAGTGACTAGTTTTCATAATAGTTTAGCCAAACTTAAACATGGTCTGATTTGTATTACTAGTCTTAGGCAAGTATTTACAAAAGTCCTTAGAATTTTCCTATTTGACATTAGGCATAAGGTAGGACCCCTCTTACAAAAGACAAGTGCCTATTCAAGTAGGTAAGATGGAAAAGCACCTTATGGTAGCTCAAGCAAGTTAAACAATGTTAACCCCTCTTCCTAATGATAATTTCCTTGCATCACCCAGGTCAGTGATGAAGCTACTACCAAGGTGGAGGAGGTGTGTGGATAGTTTAGGATGCACCATATTGGTCATAAAAGCTTTGGGTAGCCTTGGTGGTAGGCAACTTGAAGAGGTGGTATGGAAGGTAAATGCAAAGTAGAAGTTTAAATGATGCGATGCCAATATGGCTCCTAGGATGGTGGTAAGACCAATAGAAGTGACTCCTAGGATTATTTGGCACTTGTCTTGAGGTGGATGTGTGACATTGTAGGGCTCCTCTCGTTGTTGTCATAGTGGTCAAGGAGTCTTGAGGTGGATGTGTGACATTGTAGGGCTCCTCTCATTGTTGTCATAGTGGTCAAGGAGTGTTCAGGATCCTTGGTGCATATCATCCTTGTTTGTTGAGATTTCAAGCTTAACATGAGCTGACACTCATGAGGCATCTGCATGACCATTGGACATTTACATCATTGGCAAGTTTGGTAGCTGGCATTGACATATCTTCCCAGAGATTCTATAGCTGGGGACTATGCCAACTAGTCCACATCTACCCACTCCACTTAGTGTGTTCACATTATGGACCGCTTGTATATACTCTATTATGTGTGTTACTCACTTTATCTTCTTTGTAGACCTCTTTTGTTGTGTGAAGAAGAAGAATTTTTGGCCTCTCACCTTGTATGTTCACTTCGAGTGTTTGTGTTAGTGTGTGTGTTCTTGCAAGAGCTCAAGCTCTCTTCTCCCCTACATCTTTTCATGGTATCAAAGCCTAGTTCATGCTAAGGGCTGAGCGGTAAGCAAGAGAAGCATAGGAAGCGGTACAAGGGTAAGAGCTTCATCTACTCTTCTCCCTTTGTGTTGGCTACTACACCCTTGTCTCAGGAGCTTTTCGAGAGGCACTGGCAAATGAACTATGATTGAGGAGCTTTCTTTGCGGGATGAGAGCTACATGGCAACTTTATGGTCCGTTGGACAAAAACATTTCAGGTTGAAAATGCGTTTTGGGCGCATCTGGACCTCTGTTTTTCAATTCGCAGGTGTTCATAGGCATTACGGGTAAGTTTTGATTCTTTGCAAACCTCTGTTCTTTGGATCTGTAGGAAGGGTGATTGGTTGTGCAGACACTGTGTGTGTGTGCGGCAAAGAGGTCATAAAGTACCTGTGAGGAGACATTTTTCCCAGTTTTTGCAAAAATGGCAACTGTGAGAGTTGTGATTGCGGTGGCTATAGCTAAAGGCTGGTTCTTACATCAGATGGATGTAAAAAATGCATTCTTGCATGGTGACTTGAGAAGAGGTGTATAGGTCACCCAAAGTATATATGTAAGATTCGTAACGCCTTGTATGGGATGAAGCAAGCTCCATGAGCATGGTATGACAAGATTGTTGAGTATCTTGTCACTACTGGTTTTCATATGGTAGATGCAGATCACTCCTTGTATGTGCGCAAGAGTGATAAGGGTATTGTGATCATCACCATATATGTAGATGATCTCATTGTTGGGGGTGACAACTTGGATGAGATTGAGCATGTGAAAAGTCTTCTCAAAAGGAAGTTTGAGATGAAGGATTTAGGAGATCTGCGCTGCTTTTTGGGAATTGAGGTCATTCGCACACCTGAGGGTATTTGGCTCACAGAGAGACAGTATGTATTAGACATGTTGTCCAAGTATGGGATGGCTGATTGTAAGCCAATCTCGGTGCCATTTGATCAAAATGGCAAGCTTAGTGTGGATGCAGGTTATGTGCTAGAGGATCCCACTATGTACAGGAAGATTGTGGGGAGTTTGATCTATGTCCTAATCAGTAGGCCAGATTTGAGTTACACTATTGGCTTAGAGAGACAGTTTATACAGGTTCCCCGCAAACCACTTCTTGTGATAATGTGCAAACACACACTTCGGTATTTGAGAGCCACTGTTGATTATGCATTGTTTTATGTAGCAGGTATACTGTTGGAGCTATGTGGGTACACATATGCAGATTGGGCAGGTAGCATCTCAGATAGGAGATCTACCAGTGGATTTATGTTTTCATTGGGGAGTGCAAGAAGTAAGAAGTAACCCACAGTTGCCTTTTCGAGTACAGAGTCAGAGTATAGAGGAGCTGCGGTGGTAGCATGTGAGGTAGCTTGGTTACGCAAGCTATTGATTTGGGGTTGCATGTGGAGAGAAAGGTTGTCATATATTGTGAAAATCTTAGTAGTATACAGTTGGCCAAGAGCCCAGTTTTCCATGCGTGTTATGGGCTAGCACACCTCCAAGAGGGAACTCAATGCATTCACCTAAAGGATGAGCAATAGATCACAACTATCATAGGACACTTACCAATGCTTCGAACTTGAGTCCCTTGAGGCCTCCAAGCTCACTTGTTAAGTTCCAACCTCCAAGCTCCACCTCCACGCTGTCACCATAGAGTCGCTCGCACCATTGCATAAGGCAATCACTCTCTCTCACTCTCCCACACAAGCATGAATCATACAAGCATAGAAGAAGAACAATGCTAGAATGCTCTCTCTCTCAATATCTCTCAAGACACAAGGAAGATCTCTCTATGGCACAAAGGGGATTGTGTCTTTTCATTATGAGAAAATGCCTTATATATATTTGGCCCTTATTCACACTTGGGCTCCCAAAACTTACTTAACTAGTCCTTGGGTGGCCAAGATCTTATAATGTACAACTTTTATAGTGCCGTTTCATGACACTTATTATTGTCCTCAATTGGAGGATCATGTTTGTTAATCTAAAATGGGATTAACATCCCCTCTTCCTAATGTAGGCTCTGTCCGGTAGAGCCTGTTATTACTAAGGTCTAAAGACCTGCTCACCGAACTTATGTCGGTAGAAATTTCTTCTTGACTAGAGCTTTCTGAGTGTGCATCTAAATATTGAGTGGGATCGCCAAAATCCTCTATCCATGATGTCTTCGAATATTACATGCATGTAGCCCAAAAGACACCTTAGACAGTGGTAGTAGAGCATCATGCCCCTGCTGCTGCTGTCGGATGGCCCTTGGCTCATGTCAAACTTCAATTGTTTAACTTCATAGCCATCGTAGGGCTCCTTGGGTTGATCAATCAGCACCACCAGCAATATTAAAAATTTAACGCTAGCCACAATTGCTGGGTCTAGAATTCTTCGCCATGCTTGTATCCATGTAAAAATTTGTTGTCTTTGCTCCCGTATGTATGAAAATGTTGCTGGCATGAAGATTGGGAAGTTGTAGCAAACATGGGAGTCGCGCCTTTTGGCTTCATGAAACTCCAACGATGTCCATCTTCTCTTAACTAGCATGTATAAAGGATCAACCCGCTATGTTGATGGCACGCCCATATAGACCTGGCTGTACTCTAGAATTTTCAGGTACTCCTTCCGCCAGTCTCGTTGTATGCCAAAATCTTCCAATTTGGGTTGCTCTTCATCGGTGACAATGGTGGCATAGCCGCCTCTCTTGTGTGTATAGGGTGTGCCTTCCTTCACATGCAGAAGTAGTAGCTAATCATGAAGGTAACAATCCTTATTTCCAGCAGGTCAGCTAACAGGGGGTTTTCCAACTTTGTGTGCTTTGCCACATTTTCCCATAATGTGCCCTCTCCAGCCAAAGGAATTAATTCTTCTAAATCAGGGCATGGAGCTCGTAGAGGGTATGGCACATTGTGCTGTTTTGTTTGGGTGATCTTAGAGTAGGCTTCTGGCATGATTTGTAAAGTTGGCTCAAATGGAATGATCTGCATGAGGACCTTGAATATCAATTTTGGCTTTAAAAGAGGGTTTCCATGAAACCCTCGTACTCTGCACCTGACAAAGATTCCAAAATGGTGTCATGAGTGAAGGTTGTGGAATAGGATTTTGTACCTCTTGAGAGTGCTGTTGTGGAGACGGGTGAGGTGCCAGTATCTCCTCGGGGGCGAGAGGGTTAGTGGGAAAATCTATCTGTGGTGGAATGGTTGAGAAAATGCAGTCATCTTGAGATGTGTTAGTAGGTGGTGTGTTAGGATAGGGGTTAAGTAGCTTACTAGAGTGACATTAGAATAGACAGGGTAAATTGATTTTGAAGATGAGGAAGAGGATTCTTCTTGACCCTGACCTGTGCTAGGGGGTGGGTGGCTAGGCTTGTGAGACTTTATAAATTCTTGTAAGTCAGGGATCTCTTCGGACTTGATAGTGGGATATTCAATGTGGGTAGCATCAAAATTGTACTGTACATTTGTTAACATGGCTTCTAAGTGCTTGTCGATATCAGAGTATAGCTTTAGAATGCCAAAAGGATGATATAAAGTTGACTCACATAAGTTTAGATGCTGGTGAGTATTATATACTTCAAGCCACCTATGACTTATAATCCACTGGTAACTATGTGCTACTACCTCATAGTTGGCCAGTATCTCAGGAATGTCATCTAGGACAAACGGGTCTAGTTTTTTGACACTATTATCCAGAATTTTGAAATTTTGGAGGACCCCACACCAACTATGAAGATTTAGCACTATAGGATGTAAAGGGTAGAAGAAGATATCTTGTGGATTAGTTAATACTAAGTCTCCCTGCTGCAAAACTCCCATTATTATGGTAGGGTCAGCATCTCTTTCAGTATTTTGTTTAATTAGGGTTAGTTTACCTAGGCCTATGTCTTCAGATAGATTTATGTCATACTAAAGTAAAGAGAGTGTTAGTGTAGACAAAAACAAGGTGAGAGTTTGAGGAGGGGCCTGAGGAGTTACTGGCAACTGACCTAACTCAGAGGCACAATCAAGGAGAAGGCGGAGATCATCGTTAGGCTCGGGCCACTGATTTCTGTCTTGGATCGCCAATCGATGTTCTAACTCTTGTAAGCGAGAGTCAGTGTTAATGAGAGGAGGTTTGAAATTGCAGTTTCTTGAACCATCCTTACAGCCTCGAACTCCTCGAATCTTTTGGTTGCGTCCTCTTGGGCACGCTTGGCCATTGCTTCTCTTTCTTGAGCGTCGGTGATTTGTCGGAGCCTTTGGGCAGCCAGCCTCTGAATGTCGTGTAGTTGCTATGTAAGATGTGCCATTTCTTCTTGGTGGGCCAACTCTTTCCTTTGTACTTTGACCTAGCTTGCACTTATTGTGTCGTTAAGTGTTCTAATCTTTTCTTCATAGGCTTTGTTTGTTTGTTCCCTCTCTTGCTGTTGTAAGTGAGTTGCCCTCTTCTCTGTTGCCTTTAGCTGTGAGGTTAGTTGTTGGATTTGGCTTTGCAATTCTTCTTCTTTGGCCCTGGCATTGGTTTGGAGCTCTTGTACTTGGTGGGCATGAAGTGTAGTGAGCTCATTGGTGTGGGTGACCTCTTTTTGAAGCTGCTCATCTTGTTCTAATTTTGCCTTGAGGTACAATTGTTTAGCTGAGGACCATGTTATTGCTTTCCAGGTCTTTATACCTATTCTCTTACTCCTCTGTGGCCTTTAAGAATTTCATGATTACATCCTTATGGGTGGCTTTAGTTGTTGCCAAGTGGTCTTTTAAGGTTTGCACTTGTGTGCATGCATCGTTAACCTGCTTCCAAAGGGTGGCTTTATGGTCATGGAGCATGTGTGTTGTGAGGAGGTGGCACTGCCATACCTTTTGTTCTTGCTCCCAGATTGCACTTATGCTTATGCCTTCTTCAAGCCCAGCCTGTGGTTGGTTTAGCAGCTCATCTAGCCCTTCCATGGTCTCTTGCAAGAATTGTTGATAGTCCATTTTCTATAGGGAGGCCAGCTGGGGTATTCTTTCTTCATCTTCCAACTGCCTTCTTTTGCTTGGACTGGAGGGCTCTACACTTCTTTGTCTTTTGGTTGCTTCATTGGGGGCCTCTGTTTCTTGTACTTGAGTTGTGGCCGCCTCAACGCCTTGTGTTTCCTCAGCCTGTGTATCGATGCTTCTTGTTTGGGCTTGCCCCAGAGCTGATTCTTTGAGTGAGGATAGATCCGTGAATATCAGTTAAGCCAAGCTTGTCCAAGGAGTAACTTGTTGCAGGGGATTCTGTGTGGCTTGATAGTGGTCTCTTGCAATGCCTCTTGGTATGTTCAGATTTCCTGGGCCACTTTTGCCTCTAATCTTGCGATTCGGTAGCTATATTTGGAATTAATCCCCTCATCTTCTTCTTTTTCTTCTTTCTCCCCTTCTTCATTTCCTTCATTAATGCCTGGGTCTCCATCAAGACAGCCTGCCCCTCTTGCATATCTTTAGCTGTTAGTGTTGGTTGTTGTGGCAGCAGTGCCCTAGCTGAAAGTGCTTCGCTAGTTCGGGCTCTAGGAGAGTCCTTTTTGCTATGTGATTAAGAACTTGGGTGAGCAGGTACGAGTTACAAATCTTGGGTTGGTGGGCCTTCAAGTAGTTTTCCATCTCTCTATGGACATAGTAGGCCCAGTCCTTCTCTTTCTTCTCATGTACCTTTGCAATTTTGTTCAAGGGCACCCTGTTATATCTATCCACGGGCTTGACCTGCATCATTAATGACATGGCCCTGCAAGCTTTTTTTGTAACCTCATTATGGATGTTCTCGTACTTGGCCCCATTGGAGTTGTAAGAGCTTTTCTTAAGCATTGCGTCCAGAGGCATTTTGTCGAATGCATGGGCATGTACCTTGATTGCTAGTGGCGGGAGCTGCAGAGCATCCCATATGAGCTCTTCTGTGATGAGGAGTTGCTCTGTAGTGCTGTCAGCCTTTGTGATAGTTCCCCTTTTGGTGTCCTTATCGTAGGTCTTGATGTATTCGGCACAAAGTTCTGTGTCGATAATTCTTGGGAGTATTTGTGCCATTTTTCCCAAGCCAACCTTGTCCAGCTTCACTTTGACTTTAGCCTCTTCCAAAATTTGGAGGCATTCTGGGTTGTGGTAATGTGGGGCTACCTTTCCATGGGCCATTAGGGCTTCTTTGCCTGATGATTGAAAAGATACAGGGGAGAAGAGAGCTTGAGCTCTTGCAAGCACACACACACTCACAAAACCCTAAAAGAGAACACACAAGGTGAGAGGCTGAAAATCTTCTTCTTCTTCACACAACACTCAACACACCATATACAAAGATAAGAGTACACTCCATATGAAAAGGTACTCAACCAAATACATCTTGCCAAGGGCTTGTTCCCGCACACACCCTTTTCACTTGTGTATTTCAACACCTCCCCTCAAGTGAATAATCCTAGCACACCTGGACCCTATACCAAGTTTTCCTCTTACTTGATAGTCTGCGACCAGTGCCTCAAGTCCCTAAACTCATAGTCCTTGACACACTCTCTCTCTATGTGTCCAAGGCTACTACAAGTGCCCGTGACCTTGACTAAAGTGCTCACACATACATCTACCACATGGGCCTACATCATTGGGGTAGGTTACATTGGGTTGTGGGGTTTCTCTCTCTCTCTCTCTCTCTCTCTCTCTCTCTCTCTCTCTCAGAAAAGATTATCTGACTCCACTTCCTTAGGAGCCTCCATGAAGTTTGCCGATGTCATTCCTTCTCCACTGGGTTTGCTATAGCAGTCTCTTGCCATGTGTCCTGGCTTTCCATAGTTGCGGCACAACAAGTGAAGGTCCTTCCTCCTACTCTACCTCTTCCTCGTCCTTGTCCTCGAGAGAATCATCCTCGAGTGAAGAATGCTTTTTCTTCTCCAGTCGTTGAGTCCAGCCATTTCTTCTCTTTGACTCTGGTCTCTTGCTCTAGTAGAGCTCCTTCTATCTCGTGCAACTTCAATTCAGGTACATTCTTTAATGTTGCTACAATGTTTTCATATTCACCTTTGTCCACACTCTTCAGAAGCATTGCTAGTGCCTCATCATCTTCTACCTTTTTGCCAATGGCTGCCAGTTGTTGCTTAATGCTTTTATATTTTTTCAAGTGTGTGATTAAAGGTTCACTTTCCTTCATATCCAGTTTGTAGAATTATCTTTGAATTTTTTGCTTGAGTGCCAAATAATTTATTGAGTTCATCCCATGCATCTTTTGCCCATTGTATCCCTGTGATGTGATGAATGATTTAATCATTCAAACTGAGTGTGATAAGTCCTAATGCTTTCTCATTCCTGCTCTTCCACTCATTTTCCCCTCTCATCTCTAGGCATTCATCTCTTCCCTCAACTAGCCCCCACAGATTTTTCCTCATGAGCAGATACATGGTTTTTGTCTGCCATGTGTAAAACTGCTCCCCATTAAATTTGGCTATCTCTTGTGCCGTACTCATGAAATGATGTGGAGGGGGTCTTACCTCTTGATCCAATTTCAAGATTCAAGGGCAGTGTCTACCCTTTTACAACTCAATCTGGTGTTTAGGTGATGATTACAACAGATTTATCAGCATAAATTTACCAGAAATTACATTAAACCAAGGGTAACAAATCTGTATGGAATGGTTGGAGTATCAAACTATCTCTGAATTGCAATCTGAAGGGATCTGTATCAGATACCCAATGGTTAATTTGAACCCTCAATTGTACCAAAATACATTGATTAGTACTGATTAGTAAATTAATCCTCTGTTTTGTGTATAGAAAACAGAGAATGCGGGGAGTCTAGATCTTGGGCCTTAGAGTTCAAATGAGCTCAAATCCTTTCAAGGCCATCAATAGCAATTAGTCCAGTAGAGGATTAAGCCAAGAAACAAAAGTTTTGACTAAACATTGAATGCTTAATCTCTATTTTACCAAAGTCACTTGCAGATTTGATGAAGAGCTTGGATCTCACTGTAGACTTGATCAAATCAAAAACTGTCTTCACCAGCTTGTAGAGCACCCTTGAAAACCCCTAGGGCCAAGAGGAATTAGAGCCATTTCATCTAGAGCAGACAAGATCTCATTTTTCCCTTAGAAAAATGGCACTGGAAAATTAGCGAAAATCAGCAAATGTAGGCGGCGGTTTGGCATTTTGTTTGAATGGGCTGAAGCACAATGGGTATGGCTATGTGTGGCTAAAAGCTTGGAGGCTTTTGTTAAGCCTGGAGGGAGATCAAGCCCCTCCACCAGCTGGGGGTACAGAAGCTCTTTGAAAAGAAGAGGTAAAATTTGATTATCTACTAATCTTGATTAGATAGGTGATTAGCAAGATAATGGGCTCATAAATTTGATGGATTCTAGGCTAGGCACTGATACCATGTTAAATTTGCAGCAATGTGATAAGCTATGGTGGATCAAATGCTAGAACCAACATCATTAGAAAAGAGATTAGATGATAATTAAGATATGATTAGTGAGTAATTAATTGATAGCTTAATGTAGGCATGGATAATCAAAAACCATCAACTTCTCATTAGGCCAATGTCTCAATTTATAGAGTTTACATCCAAGCATCTAATCCCACTGATCTCTCCTTGATTCACTCCACCTCTTTTGCTTGATTCTCTCCACCTCTCCCAGAATATCTCCACACCTCCTAAATCTCCTCATGCTACCCTTTATTCTCTCCTAGTAGATACTTCTCACCTTTTCACAGCTTCTCTCACATTTATAGATTCTCTTTTACAGCCTCTTGCCAAGGGCTTGTTCTCGCACACACCCTATTCACTTGTATATTTCAACACTATTGACGTAACCCTCCATCTGTATGCCGTTGTCAGGAAAAATTCTGTAAAGGTATTTTGAGTCCGTGTACATATGGGATGCATGGTGTGCAATAAAACTTTACCCTGAATGCCCTGGCAAATGTACAGAACGGGTGGTTTTGCAGTGAGCTGGTATATGCACGTGTTTTTTTTGGGAGCAAATGCTGGAGATCTGGAAGTTTTATTGCAGCAGTGTGGTGTGCGGGTGGTTGCTAAATGCATAGCACCGATGGCAACTCATGTTTGGTAAGTGATGATGCTGATGATTATGGCCGTAGGTAGCTCTTGTATTGGAAAGTCATGGGTGCCGTATATCAAGGTGAAGCAAAGCATTAAGGTTGTGATGATGCAAGGTATGAAGGTTGGGATGATGGCCATTAGTGAGGCTTTGGAAAAAAATATATAAAATATATACATTAAATAGTGGCCAGCTTTGGAATAGCGACATGGAGGCCTTATTGGCTACCACCGTGATTGTCTAGAAGGTGGCAACGACGTGAAAAATCGAGAAGATGGCCGCCTTAAAGTTTTGACCGCCTTGCTGGGGAGCCGAGTCCAGAAGGAAAAGATCACCTTGCGTAGGTGCTGCAGTAGACGGGAGAGTTAAGTGAAGGCCGACGAGAAGAGAAGATCACCAGGCGCTGCAACGAGAAGGCGTGGTGGTCGACAGGCTGAGGAGTCGGCTCTGGGTGAGCAGCCACCTTGTACGTGAAGGGCTGGAGGGTGAATGTGTGCAGACAGGTGTGAAGAAAGCTAGCCGCCTGGAGAAAGGCGGTGGCCGCTGGTGAGAGGAGTCTCCGGGAGAAAAAAAGCAACGTAGAGAAGACTGGGAGAGAGAATTCGGAAGAGGAGAGCTGGCTGGAGAGCACACTTGCAGAGGCTGGTGTTGGCGCTAGTTGGAGGCGCCCGGGTCATCGAGGAGACTTGGGGGGAAAGAAGAGCGAACGTGGAGCTGTGTGTGAGTGCAAGGCTGAGGGAGCCGCCCTTGGAACTGACAGTGAGCCGACAGGAAAAGAGAGAGAGAAACCACGATGTGGAAAAAGGAGAGTGGATGAGCCGCCTTGTGCAAGAGCAGAGCCTGGCTGGAGAAGATTGCGGGGACAAGCAGGTGCAAGCGAGGGACTACCTTATAGAGGAGCTACAGAGCGAGAAGGCGCAGCTGGGGCCAAGGGCGCAGGAGAGCGCTGAAGTGGCTCGAGGAAAGGTGGTGAAGCTGAAAGTGGCTGCCTGTGTGGTCGCCTGGAGAGTGAAGGCTGGGAGAGAGAGCAAACGCGAAGGTGTTGACGCCGACTGTGGAGAAGAAAGTTTTTTCTTTGGAGACTTGTGCAAATAAAAGTCTTGGCTTGCCATCTGATTAAGGACATGTGTGTTGGGATTTGTCTCTGAAGTGGGCCTTGTAACTAGTGTTATGCAATACAACGGATGAATCAGCTGGGGATGATTCCAGTTGTAGCACAGCCGGAGATTTGTAGAGTGGAGGCTACACCCATGAATGCAGTGATTGAGAGGATGAAGCCCACTAAAGCCCAAGCTATGCAGATGGTGTCACAAGCTAGTCAAGGAGTACCTATGGTTCCTGCAAGTTCTGATGAGGGATTGCGATAGGATATGAAACAGATGGTTGATCTTATGAAGAATTTGAGCTTAAATTTAATGGGAAGTACAGGTGGTGGACGTGGTAGAGGCAGAGGCAATAATCATGAAGGGGGAGATGGACAAGCAGGGTATGGACATGGTCGTGGTAGGGGTCGTCGTTTCATCCCTACATGCTGGAATTGTGGTGAGCTTGGTCATCTGAGTACAGATTGTGATAAGCCTCAGCGAATGGGTGGTGATATGTACCCACTACCTTCACAGCTACCTGACAGGTCAAATGATTATGGTATTGATATCAGGGATCAAGCAGGCCCCAGTGGAATCACAGCTGAGGAGAAGGGGAAGGCAAAGGTCGTGAATGTTGTTACTCTGGAGAATGTTCAGGTGAGAGAAGAAGGGGATGTGATGCCTGTTGGCAAGCGCACAACGGATGAAAGAGGAGGAAAAGGGGTGGCTGGACCCAGCCGTAAGAAGGGGAAGCAGCAGGAAGGAGAAGATGTGAAAGCTAAAAGGAAACAGAAGCCTTGTAGAAGGTTCTAGGTGTCAGTTGGGGATGGGCAAACCAGCTATGACTTGAAATCTGATTTGGTGAACAGGAAGGCCAACATCACCTTTGGGCAGTTGGTGGAGATGGTGCCAAAATTGAGAAGGCAATGGAAGGGACTTGTGAATCCAATGGAAAAGGAGTCAGAGAAGAGGTCAGTCAAAGTACTATCTTTAGAAGAGCTTCCAGATATTTGCCCTATTGTGGAGGTGTGGAGTAAAGGTAGGAACCTTGGTCAGGCCTATATAGATGGAGGAGCTCAAATCTATGTGATTACCCAATCATGTGTGGAGCAGTTAGTGTCTGGGGTTTCTGGTTTTCGAATCAGGATGGCTAATCATCAAAAGGTAAAATGTCTTGGTATGGTAAAGGAGTTGGAAATTGAAGCTTTTAATGTCAAAGCTACTGTAGATTTTCATGTGATGCCTGTGGGTCTTGGTGCTTTTCCAATTATTCTTGGACGACCCTGGTTGCGAGTGGCGTGTGCAGCTACAAGCAGGAGAGAGCTGCAAGGTTTTGCCCTATTGTGGAGGTGTGGAGTAAAGGTAGGAACCTTGGTCAGGCCTATATAGATGGAGGAGCTCAAATCTATGTGATTACCCAATCATGTGTGGAGCAATTAGTGTCTGGGGTTTCTGGTTTTCGAATCAGGATGGCTAATCATCAAAAGGTAAAATGTCTTGGTATGGTAAAGGAGTTGGAAATTGAAGCTTTTAATGTCAAAGCTACTGTAGATTTTCATGTGATGCCTGTGGGTCTTGGTGCTTTTCCAATTATTCTTGGACGACCCTGGTTGCGAGTGGCGTGTGCAGCTACAAGCAGGAGAGAGCTGCAAGGTTTTGCCCTATTGTGGAGGTGTGGAGTAAAGGTAGGAACCTTGGTCAGGCCTATATAGATGGAGGAGCTCAAATCTATGTGATTACCCAATCATGTGTGGAGCAATTAGTGTCTGGGGTTTCTGGTTTTCGAATCAGGATGGCTAATCATCAAAAGGTAAAATGTCTTGGTATGGTAAAGGAGTTGGAAATTGAAGCTTTTAATGTCAAAGCTACTGTAGATTTTCATGTGATGCCTGTGGGTCTTGGTGCTTTTCCAATTATTCTTGGACGACCCGGCGTGTGCAGCTGCAAGCAGGAGAGAGCTGCAAGGTTTTGTGTGGCTAAGCGCAGCCGAGAGCGCCCTGGTCATTCTGCAGAGAAGACCACTAGAGGAGAGAAGCACCGTGGAGGAGGGCTCGCGAGCGATGGACTGGCCTCAGTGTTGGGCCGTGTTGTTTTTTGTTTTGGCAGTCAGTGGGTGGCGGCTAGAGAGGAAGCCGCCTTGGTTTTGTTGAGATATCGAGCTCTAGTGAGGCGGTGGACACTGATGACCCGCCTGGGGGATAGGCCCCGCACTTACACCACTGGCATGGTTGGTGAGATCTTGGGTGATATGCGGCCAGTGGGATGATAGGCTGTGTGACAGCCACTCTAGAGACTGGCATAGTTATAGCGCCAGCTCATTTAGTCGGGTTCACACTATAGAGAACCTGTGTATGTATTTGGTTGAGTACCTTTCATATTGTGTGTACTCTTATTCTTGTATATGGTGTGTTGAGTGTTGAGTAGAGGAGAAGAAGATTTTCAGCCTCTCACCGTGTGTGTTCTCTATTAGGGTTTTGTGAGTGTGTGTGTGTGCTTGCAAGAGCTCAAGCTCTCTTCCCCCCTGCATATTTTCATGGTATCAGAGCCTGGTTCGTGCTAAGGGCTGAGCTGCAAGCAAGAGAACCACAAGAAGCGGTACGAGGATAAGAGCTTCAACTACTCTTCCCTATTGTGTTGGTGACTACACCCTTGTCGGGAGCTCTACGGGAGGCACCGGCAAACGATCTCTGATTGAGGAGCTTTCTTCGTGGGAGTAAAGCTCTAGGGCAACTATATAGTCCTTTGGACTCCAATTTTCGGGCCGAAAACGCGTTTCGGGCGCGTCTGGACCTCCGTTTTCAGAAAGCAGGCGATTTCGAGCACTGCGGGTAAGTCATCGATTCTCTGCAGAACTCTGTTTTACGAACTGCAGGAAGACAGATTGACTGTGCAGACACTGTGGGTGCTGCAAAGAGGTCTACAGTTGCCATTGGGTGCATGTATGTGCATTGAAGTCACTGGTTGTGACATTTGAGAGTACTACAGTACCGCTGTGCAGAAAATACAGCATTTGTGCAGAAAAACCAGAGTGCAGTTTCTGGTAAAATTGTGTGTTTGGCAAGATGTCTAATGATGGCATAACACAGATTGTGGCTGAGAAGCTGGATAAGAATAACTTCCATGCTTGGAGGTTCAGGTTGACGAATTTCCTGATGGGAAAAGGCTATTGGGACTACATAGAAGGTGAGCATGAAGAGGCACCGGAGATACCGGATATAAATCCGACTGCTGCAGATGTGAAAGAGTTTAAAGACTGGAACCAAGGAGCCAGGAAGGTCATGTATTGGCTTTCCATTAGTATACAGGACACCATGATTGGGCACATTCAGGATGCCAAGTCCCCCAAGGAGGCGTGGGACACCTTGGTAAAGCTTTATGAAACAAATACCAAGGCACGTAAGATACAGTTGAAGAATGAACTTCATACTGTGGAGAAAAAGAGCATGTCTGTGAATGACTATGCGTTGAAGATAAAGGGCATTGTGGAATCCCTTGCATCTATTGGTGTGTCAGTAGATGATGATGACAAGGTGGAAGTCTGTCTACGTGGTCTCGGGCCACAATACAAGGCGTTTAAGACGTCTATTCAGACTCGGGAAAACATTCCCAACTTTACAGATTTGGTGTCTATGCTGATTATCGAAGAGAAGAACTTGGGTGAAGACCAACAGTCTTCACAAAGCAAAAACAGTTCAGAGCAACAGGCCTTCTACACGAGTTCAGGAAGAGGACGAGGTAGAGGAGGCCGTGGACGCGGTCAAGGAGGTGGCCGAACAGGTAATCAGAATTATGGCCAACAGCAGCAGCAACAACAACAGTCCCAGAATCAACAACAACAACAACACGCAGGTGGAAGAGGAAAATTCAGAGGCAGGGGGAGTCAAAGAGGCCGTGGAAATTGGCAAAGGCAATATAATGATGCACGTGAATGCTACTATTGTGGTAAGCCAGGACATGTGCAGTCAGAATGTTATAAGAAGCAGGCTGACATGCAAAATGGGAAAGTGCAGCAAAACAACTATGCATCCTCAAGCAGAAATAATGAGGACAATGAAAGGTTGTTTGTTATGCAGCATGTTGTGAATGCCATGTCTGAAAATGTTGATGCAGCACAAAAAGATAATGTATGGTATGTGGATTCAGGCGCTTCGAACCACATGACGAGTCATGGGGAGTGGTTCAATGAGATGAAAAACCCGGAAAGACCAGGTTTTGTGGAAACAGGGGATGACACTGCTCATCCAATTGCCCACGTTGGAGATGTGCCATTGTCTATGCAGGATGGCAAAGTGAAGTACCTTGCAGATGTACTTCATGTACCGAACATAACAAAGAATCTGGTTTCAGTTGGCCAGATGATTGAGCAGGGTTTGCAGGTTCGGTTTAACCCTGATGGGTGTTATGTTGAAGATTTTAAAGACAAGTGCAGGTTGGTTGCAAAAGGCAACAGAGTGGGCAGAATGTTTACGTTGAATGTAGACATGCCTGAAATGAGTGCTGCAATGTTTGCAAATGGTTCAGGGGTTGTTGCAGACACAGACATATGGCATAAAAGAATTGGACATGTAAATGTGCAGAGATTGAAGTCTATGCAGACAAAAGGAATTGTGACAGGGCTGCCAAAATTTAAAGTGGAAGGTATGCAGAAAATATGTGAAGCATGCCAATTTGGGAAGCAAACAAAGCATGTGTTTCCACGTAACAGATATGTGAGCAGAAATGCACTAGATGTTGTGCATTCAGATGTATGGGGTCCTACGAAGACCGTGTCTATGGGAGGCTGCAGGTACTATGTCACTTTCATTGATGACCACACAAGGAAAGTGTGGGTATATTTCATGAAGGAGAAGAGTGAGGTGTTCACTCACTTTCAGAATTTTAGAGTTTTGGTTGAAAAGCAAACAGGGAAATATGTTAAGTGCCTAAGGTCAGATGGAGGGGGAGAATACTTCTCCAATGAGTTCTCTGAATTTTTGAAGAAGAATGGTATTCGGAGACAGTTCACATGCAGATACACTCCGCAGCAAAATGGAGTTGCTGAGCGGAAAAACAGGCACATTGCTGAGATTGCGCGAGCATTGATGGAAGAGAAGAATATGCCGCATTGCTATTGGGCTGAGGCTGTTTCTACAGCAGTATACATCATGAACAGGACTCCAACTGCAGCCATACATGATGTAACTCCAGAGGAGAGGTTTACTGGCAGGAAACCAGATTTGTCTCATCTGAAAGTCTTTGGATGCATTGCATATGTGCATGTGCCAGATGAGCTGAGAACTAAGCTGGATCCAAAAGCTGAAAAATGTGTGTTTATTGGATACTCCCTTGAGCAAAAGGGATACAGGTGTTATAACCCTGCTACACGTGAGTTGAGGGTAAGCAGGGATGTTGTCTTTGATGAGATGAGCAGCTGGTATGCTGCTGAAAAAGAAGCTGTTGGGGCTGATGTGAGTGGAAGTGTGGTTGCACAGAATGCAGGTCAGCAATCACAGTCTTTGAGTGGACCAGGAGAGTCCTCATCTAGTGGGTCTGTTGATAGACCATGGAGTGGCAGGCTGCGTCATAATACCAGCCCTACAAATGTGATTACTACATCACGTAAAGGAAAAGAGAAAGTGGTTGAGCCCCTTGGTATGCCTGACATTTCTGCAGGGCATTCTCATATTGATGGAGAGTCTAGTGGCTCAAATATGAGCCTTGATGAGGAGCTTGGGATCCCAGCTATGAGAACACCTGGTGTAAAGAAGGCTATGGAAGCCATGAATGAGAAGCTGCGAAGATCAAGGAGAGTGAAGAACCCTGTGCAGAGATTTACATATGATGGTTATGTGGCACATCACTATGCATATATGGCAAAGGTTGTGCAGGTTGTTGAGCCCACATGCATTGATGAGGCTGTTGGGAATGTGTGTTGGGAGAAAGCTATGGACGAGGAGATGGATGCACTATATGGAAATGAAACTTGGGATTTAGTGCAATTGCCTGAAGGCAAGAAAGCCATTGGATGCAAGTGGGTGTACAAAGTTAAACATAACAGTGATGGAAGCATAAACAGGTACAAGGCTAGATTGGTAGCCAAAGGATATGCACAGACATATGGGATTGATTATGAGGAAACTTTCAGCCCAGTTGCCAAGATGGCAACGGTGAGAGTTGTGATAGCCGTGGCTGCATCAAAGCAATGGTCTTTACATCAGATGGATGTAAAGAATGCATTCTTGCATGGGGATTTGCAAGAAGAGGTGTATATGTTGCAGCCACCTGGTTATGAGGATGTGGGTCACCTCGAGCATGTTTGCAGGTTGAAGAAAGCCTTGTATGGCTTAAAGCAAGCACCAAGAGCATGGTCTGACAAGATTTCTGAATATCTTGTCACTATTGGCTTTCATGTAGCCAATGCAGATTTCTCATTGTATGTGAGACATGGTGATAGAGGGGTTGTGCTTGTTGTCATCTATGTAGATGACTTGATCATTACGGGGGACCATGATGCAGAGATCTTTGATGTAAAGATCTTGCTAAGACAGAAGTTTGAGATGAAGGATCTGGGGGAGCTCAGATATTTCTTGGGCATTGAGGTGATTAGGTCACCACATGGTATTGGATTACTGCAGAGACAGTATGGCTTGGACATGTTGTCCAAGTATGGTATGACAGGCTGTAAGCCTATTTCTGTGCCATTGGATCAGAATGGCAAGTTGAGTGCAGATTCAGGAGAGATCTTAGAGGATCCTACTATGTACAGGAGCATAGTAGGAAGTTTGATCTACATGACGATCACCAGACCAGATTTGAGCTATGCTGTTGGGTTGGCGAGTCAGTTTATGCAGGTTCCACGGAAACCGCATTTGGATGCAGTGAGACGCATACTGAGGTATGTGAGGTCTACTTTGCATTGTGGACTATTCTATGAGACTGGGACAGAGATATGTGTACATGGGTACACAGATGCTGATTGGGATGGTAGTATCTCAGACAGAAGATCTACCAGTGGCTTCATGTTTTCTTTGGGGAGTGCTGCTGTGACTTGGAGCAGCAAGAAGCAGCCTACGGTTGCTCTATCGAGTGTACGGAGGCCGAGTACAGAGGAGCTGCTATGGCAGCATGTGAGGTAGCTTGGTTGAGAAATCTACTTGCAGATTTGGGTCTATCAGTGGATAGACAAGTTGTCATTTTCTGTGACAACATTAGTAGTATACAGTTGGCCAGGAACCCAGTCTTTCATGCTCGTACGAAGCACATAGAGGTCCACTACCACTTCGTCAGAGAGAAGGTCTTGGCAGGAGACCTTGACCTTGTTTATGTCAGCACAGAGGATCAGGTAGCTGACATCTTCACCAAAGCATTGGGTACAGAGAAGCTCCGCAGATTCAGGGCTTCGCTTGGTGTACATGCGATGGAGTTGAGCTCGAGGGGGAGTGTTGAGATATCGAGCTCTAGTGAGGCGGTGGACACTGATGACCCGCCTGGGGGATAGGCCCCGCACTTACACCACTGGCATGGTTGGTGAGATCTTGGGTGATATGCGGCCAGTGGGATGACAGGCTGTGTGACAGCCACTCTAGAGACTGGCATAGTTATAGCGCCAGCTCATTTAGTCGGGTTCACACTATAGAGAACCCGTGTATGTATTTGGTTGAGTACCTTTCATATTGTGTGTACTCTTATTCTTGTATATGGTGTGTTGAGTGTTGAGTAGAGGAGAAGAAGATTTTCAGCCTCTCACCGTGTGTGTTCTCTATTAGGGTTTTGTGAGTGTGTGTGTGTGCTTGCAAGAGCTCAAGCTCTCTTCCCCCCTGCATATTTTCAGGTTTTGGGCATGCAGGTGCGCAGCTGGCTGGCGCGAGGTGAGGGCTCTGGTGGTTCAGCTACAGACAGGCTGGAGAGTTGAGTGGCCAAGGAGTTGTCGCCTACGGGGCAGCTGCAGCTCGTGCGAGCCGCCGTGATCGAAGAGACGTGATGGAGTGTCGACTGCAGTAGAAAGTAGCCGGTGGCTGCTAGCAAAGACAAATGGATGTTTTTTGGCAGGCTGCAGATGTGGCAACGTCGAAGGGTTTTGTGTGAGAGCCGCCTTTGGAGCGGGCTGACTGAGCAGGGGAGCCGCCTCAGAGGAGGGAGAGGCTTCTTTAAAGAAGGGAGCTGAAGGGCTCACGACTAGTGGAGGATCGCCGTGAATAGGGGATAGGCAAAGCGAGGGCTGGTGTGGGCCGCGTAGGTGAAGCCGGAAGTGGAAGCGTGAGCGGGTATTGAGTGAAGTAGAGAAAGAGACAGGTGTTGCTGCTTGGCTGGTGGGGCCGATAGTACTACAGAGAAGGGACAAAGGAAGTGGGTTTGTTGCGAGGCTGACAGAGGATCAACACCAGAGAGTGAGAGAGAGGTGATGGGTAGCTGCTGCTGACGACACACACAGAAGTGATGGGCTGCAGAGAGAGTTGAGGGTTAGCTGGTGGGGCGCCTTCTGAAGAGTGAGTGGCCGGGTTCATTCTGGTGTGATTGGCACAGCAGGCAGGCGAGAGGTTCGCGGTGATTGGGGATGTGGTGTATCCTCGGCAGTGATGACAGGTTTGAGCATTTGTGAGTTGTGTGAGTAAGGCTTCTGTGTCGAGAGAAGCTTGTATACAGTGTTTTCTGGAAATATATTGCTGGGTGTTTGCTTTGTCTATGGTGCCCTTGTTTTGTGCTGTCTTGCTGGCGTGAGTGGGTGGTGGAGTGTGAGAAGTGTTCCAGCCGGTGGCTAGTGGTGCCTCTATTGTGTTTGTATTTTCCAAATTTGGGAGGTGAAGGGCTATAGAGGCAGTGGTCTTTTCTTCTTTTTTTCACCTCACACAGTCAATTGTCTCGATTCAAAAAAACCCCTTAGGTGTGATCTCAGATACTTGGAATGGTCCCAAGCCTCGATATTTGAGTTTCTTTTTCTTGGTGCTTCCTACACCATACATGAGGACAAGGTCCCCCGTTTCCAGTTCTTTTTGTTTTAGATTTTTGTCGAACCAATGTTTCCTGCGTAGTTTTTTGACCATGAGTCCATGTGATGCTATTAGCCTGGGTCTCATCAAGCTTCTCTAAGTCAATTAGCCTTTTAGCTAATGCATTCTCCATCAAATGTTCTTGTACTGCAATCCTTAAGCTCGAGACTAGGTAGTCCATAGGAATAACTGCTTCAACACCATAAGCTAGACGAAAGGAAGTGTACCCCGTCGCTACCTTATATGATGTTCGATATGCCCATAGGGCTGCTGTCAGCTTATGTTCGATATGCCCATAGGGCTGCTGTCAGCTTATGTTCCCAGTTTGTTCGACTTGCTTCCAAGGTTTTTGTCAAGATAGTACACAAAATTTGTTTATACTCTCTGCTTGACCATTGGCCTGTGGATAATAAGGTGATGATTTTCGATGGACCACTAAGAATCCCACAAGTAAATGATCAATCACCTCATTAATAAAATGTGAGCTGCAATCACTAATTAATTTTAATGGGCAGTTGAACCTCGATATAATTTGCTCGTATAAAAATTTGCTTGATATAATTTGCTCGTATAAAAATTTTGCTGTTGTTTGTGAGATCTCTTTGAGGCTCTAGCTTCTATCCATTTTGTGAAATAGTCCATGGCCCACGATCACGTATCGGGCTTGGGATGGATGTGCCGCTGGACTAACAGGTCCAACAAAATCTACTCCCCATTTCTTAAATGGTTGTCTTACAATAATAGGAGTGAGCGGCATCTTGTGCTTTTGTTGTGGGATAGCGAAACGCTGACATTCTTCGTACCTTTTGACAAATTCTATGGCATCTCCAAATAATGTAGGCCACCATAGTCCTGCTTGAGGCACTTTTCGAGCTGTGATCTCTCCAACAAAATGCCCGCCTGCTATCCCTGAATGAGCTTCATCCAATATTGTGAGAAGAACTCATCTTCTTTAATGTATCTTCTTAGCATATTATCTTTTCCTAGCTTATATAGTTCTCCTGCAATTAGTTAATAAGGTGCAGCAATAAGCTTGATAAGCTGCTGCATTTTATCTTTGTTTAAAGGTATTTGCATGAGCTAGATAATCTGAGACTTCATCACTCCATTCGGATACTATATCCAATTTGAACAAACAAGCATCAGGGAGATCATCTTTAACACCAATTGCTGGTTTCCCATTTGGAATTCTTGACATATGATCAGCTAATACATGTTGTGTTCCTTTTCTTATCGTAACTATAAAGTGGAATTCCAACAATATTTCACAAAATTTAAGAAAATTTTGCCATAACCTCCTTTGTATGGCTGACCATTTTTCAAATTTTTTTCATTCTCAAGTTACTTAGAAATTATCCCAAATGGTTTAAAGCATTCTAAACTAATCAAATTCCACTTTTTAAAGAGAAACAATATGAAAAGTTTAATTCTAACAATTTGATTACACATCTAGGATAAAGAAAGGCTGAATTCAAGAATGAAGAGAGGGGGAAAGCCTTTCCAACAAGGCATAGCACCATTTTTTATTTTAAAGAAAATAAAAATTAGAAAATCATTAAAAGGAATAAAGAAAAAGTAGGATTTCTAGCTTACATGAATTTCTGTGAGCTTTCCTTTGGCTTGATGGTTTGAAGGATCTACTCTTGTTTGCAACAAGAGTGGCCACCAATTCTTTTGAAGAGGAAAAGGCAAAAAACTAATGAATTATCAATAAATTCATTGTTTTTGGCTCTGGGGTGGAGTAGAGTAACAGTGCATAAAACACTATTAACCATTTACAAATGGGGGAGGCTTCACTATAGGAAAAAGTGAGCCTTTAACCAAGAAAACTGATTCTAGAATTTTCCAAATCAGTTTGGTCAATTTTTGACCATTTTTAGGTCAGCTTAGCTTACTTTTTGGATCTATTTGAAATAGGAGAGAGGAGAGATAAAAATATCTCATTATTTGTGAGTTTAAAACTCAACCACACATGTGAAATAAGCACCTCCTTCATGAGGGGAATTCCCCCACACTGAGGTGTCAAAAATGCATCATTTCTTCTAAATCTCTCTTCTTTTTTAACTAATAACCTTGTCCTTAGTCAACTCTTCATCTTATGTGAGTATTTACTCATTTTTTGGGGGATTTCCTTTTATTCTTCAATTTATCTCTTCTCCCTACATTTGGATTAATCTAATTGGTGCATAGGAGCCTTAATTCAAAAATTTCAGAAAATCTGGACCCTTAGGCTAAGGTCCTTTTTACTCGATTTCAATTTATTTCAATTGCACATTGGAAATTTCTTTTTGAATATCTGTTTCAGGGGAAATCATTTTAGACACTAGGAGGATTTTTATATCTAAAAATATCTCAATTTTGAATTATCTCTCTCTAGACATTTTCTCTCTCTAGGCCAAAATAAGAGAAAATAGGATCTTTCTGTTATTTCAGAGAGGGGAATAATTATAAGATCAGAAGGGGAGGTTTTTATACCTGCACACCTCAAAAGCCGAAAGGAGGAATCTTACATCCTACCCCACTTAAAAATGCGAGATGCCCTCATCTCGCAAAATCAGAGGAGAACTTTTTTCCTTTAGATCCAACTGATTTTGGGGTTCCTTATAGTCTGGTGAACCCAACAGAATCCTGGGATAAAGATCCCTTATATAAAACTCATCATCAGATAATAATTCACTCAGATCGTATCATTTAAATCCTTATCACAATAATGGTCCATTAGACCGAATTTTCTATCTGAACAGTTCTTCATGGAAATTTTCAATTATACAGATTTTTAATTTGACATCTCTTAACTTGATCCACTGGGTCAAGTGTTAACAGTAGCAAATCTGTCAGCATAATCCACTAATCTCATATTGATTTGCTGAAGTCATTAACGTCATTCGAGTTATGAACATCATCATAAGGACTCGTCCCATTCATCCTCATTGTGGTTTTGCTTAGTTTAATACATTTCAACCAAAATTCAAGAACCTTCATTTTTCAATCAGAATCCAATTCAACTCATCAGTTCTCAACCAGAATTTAAAATCATATCAACCACATTCAAATTCATCATCTGGATAGTATTAATGCATATAATTTCAAGTCTTAGATTTACTCATATATACTGCCAGTAAAGAACTACAGTTATACCCTCGGTATATACGGGTAGTCACGGTCCTTGGAACTATAAGGTAAATACCATCATGTCTAGGCCTCAAGCAAGTCAGGGATTCCATACAATTGCGGTACTTCCATCTGAAGACCCAATTACCAATTTACGAATTTCAGTTTGAATATCAATTCGTATGAATTTTTTCACACAATTATAACCTTTTACTGCTTCTTCATAAATTTTACTGCTTCTTCATAAATTTTTGACATTTTTGGCTTCTCGGTTGATCCTCATTAGCCAATTCGCTCTGATACCAGCTGTGGGATCCAGGTCCCCACCGCGCAACGAATTCAGGGGTGCTAGCAGTGAAAGTAGCACTTCTTGCGCAGGGCAGGGTCCCACACTCGCGGCCTCGCCCACGGATATCCAGACAAGAGACTAATCCATCGGTTCTTCCAAAACTGAACCCAGGAAAAACTTCCATTGCTCGGAAAGCACGGGCGATTCCTCCAGGATAACATTTCTCTAACATAGTCAAAAGCCTTAACAAAATGAACTGATCTAACCGAACCTATAAGTACCATAGTTAGGTCAGGGAAAAGATTGTACTTGGATCATAGAGACCAACGCTTTTTTCCTCATTGAGAGGCACAATCGTTGATTCTTTTCCATAGAACAATTTTTGTCCGGGATTTACTTCATTTATCGAACCAAAACAGAATTGAGTCTCAATTTTAGGGATCCATCAGTCCAGCCCCCAGTCCCATGGGTTAGCCAACCGCCCAACCACTGTAGTGATGGGATTCAATTAAGAATTTGGTTAGGTTGTCCCGGGTACCAGGGAAAAGAGTTCCCAGGCCCCCTAGCCGAATATTCATGCAAACTTAAAACTAGTCACACCACTTACACACCCAATATGAAATTGCCTTTTTCACAGATTCAACAGTCTTTAAAACAATCATTTAATGAAACCATAGAGTCACTGATCATAATCCTCCAAAATATCCGGTTTGAATTCTCATTTCCAATCTTTCCTTCATCGGTGTACCTATGGAATCATTGGCAACCAGAACGCTCACCACCTGTCCACTCAGGGGCCTTTTCGATAGTTCCTAGCTCATAGTACCCGGTAATATATTCACTTATAAAAATCCAGATGGACTCTCCATTGAAGATCAGCAAGATCAACTAACAGATCCATATAAAAGAGCCATGGACTCATCCGTTGAGGACCAGCAAGGTCAATCAACCAGATCCATGCCCGAATTCAGAAAACAACTCTTACTCCTTATTCCAGTATCTTCCCCGATGTATGTAAGGTCCCTCCCAAGCCATGTATGTATGTGTCTCTTTTAATATAGATTTCAATAAGGAAAGAGAGTGTAATTAGAGAAGAGTGAGACAACAAGGCTAGAAACATTAGAAAAGTGTTAGAATAAAAATATTAGCTCCAAAAATCCTAAAAGAAATAAGAACATAAGAATAGTTCTATTAAGAGATAAGTATCCCCAAAAATAGAATTTCGATTTTAGGTGATAAGAGGTCATATTTAGAGTACTTTTACACATTTAGAGTCCATGCATACTAAAAATGTGGAAAAACAACGTGTTTCGAAAGATGGCGCGTTTGTGGCTATATACACACGTTTTTGCCTATTCTGCTCGCATTGGCTTGTAGACCAGATGCCTTCCCGTTCTTTTGACTGGTTATATGATCATATTCTGAGTTTTTATCAGAGAGTTATGGCCGAAACAATTTGCTGTTTCTGTCAGGGTCTTTACATAGAGAAAACTGTGAGAAGACAGCAAGTAGCCTCAAGGTAATCCTAGAGTTTGAGATGCATATATCCTTTCATTCTTATCTAATATCTCAGAAAAGAAGCTTAGATTGCTATAGTCTTTCGGAGGAAGAGACCAAAACTCCATAGCTTTTCTTTTAGAGAAAGAATAGTATGCCGTAGCCCTGTAAGAGGAGGCTATTTTGCCATAGATCTTAGAAAGAGAGAAGAGTCACAGTATAAGTAAGAAGAGATAAAGCTTGGAGATGATTGGATGATTCCAATCATAAGAGAAGGTATTAGAAGACTCTATATTCTAAAGCTCTTGTTAATAACGAGCAAAGGCAACGATAAACGACAAATTTCTATGAGGTATATACATATTTTATTTTTCAATTATATATCATTCTTAGGGGTTGAGGTATGGCCCCGGCTTCTCTATTGATTGTTACAGTGATCTATTTGATTGATTTACCATTTAAAGTTTGTATTCTTTTAAGCAATAGCATATGCCTTAATAAAGAATGACTTATCGCAATCTCAAGTTGAAATGCTAAAATCTTTGTGAAAAAGATTGTTTTCTTAAAGAAGGTGACATGGATCCTAGTCATATGGTTTAGTGAGTAAGTGGATTGTTATCTTGGTTAAATTAAGGTACAGGTACAACTTCTCCCTGCCTTGACGCTGCCCCGTTCTTGTGCTTGTGTAGCCGGATAGCGGAGACGTTAGTAAGGCCCGGAGTTGGCCCATGGTATCCCTCATACCATCGGGAGAATGAGGTTTGCCGATTGAGGCAAGTGATTGTGATGATGCTGCCTAGTTCTGAGGGCCCAGGCTAGTGCGGTAAATTAGCCCACCCTAGTGCGCAGACATCCCTCTGAGGGGCGGGAGGATCGAGCGATGGAGCCTGAGAGGGCGACAGGCCGGCTTGAGTCCTCGCCAGAGCAGCCGATGATGAGGTGTATGGTCCCGTAGGGTTTTGCCCAGCATGTGGAGGCTGGAAGGCCGAATTCTAGATCATCGGCGGTATAAAGGAAAAGAATAAGAGAGCCAGTTTGGCTTGTATGAAATTGATTCATGTTTAAACTTTGTCTTTGGTATTATTGTATTGTGAAAAAAGACTGTTTTAACAAACCTTGTAAAAAGGGTCTTAATTAAGGAACATGTTTATTTATGTCAAACAGTGTGGTAGGATTAATTAGAAAACAAATTGACGCGTGAGTAGGGTGGAAAGTGGGAGGATGGAATGCCCCGACGGCACCATCCTACGGACGGGTGGACCCGATTAGTCAGGTAGCTTTCCAACATATTAAGTGAAAGCCCTACGTTAGATAAATAGGTTCTAAAGCAGTTCTATTCTAGAAGACTAGGCCAGCAGCCGGCTGTGCCTTGCATGGATGAGGAAAAAAGCGTTGCCTCTAGAAATCAAGTCTAGTAGTTGCCCAATTTATGATAAATTACCCTATGGGTGATTTGACTTTTAGAAGATCACGCTTCCCCTGTGGGATAGGACTAGGTCTTACCTATGAATCGTATCCTTGAATCTCTACACGGTCAAGGTGTCGATAAATAGGAAATTTTCTCCAAGTTAAGACTTAGTGGATTATCTTAAGTGTTTCCCCTATTTTTGGAAGGGGGGAACCTTACAAGTGGTATCAGAGCCGATCTTAGTTCCTAGGATTTGTTTTTCAAAGGTTAACTGTCAAGGGATTAAAACAAGTGATTGTTTATCATATGAAGACGAATCAATCATCTCTACTGGCCATAGAAGTGATTTGAATGTCCTCACATGTTGAGACAATCATCTTATGAAATTGTGCTTGTATCTTGGGGGTGCACACGCAAGATATTTGTACAATAAATTTGAGAAATGAGATTGGGGAGAAAACCTTTTGTGAGGAAAACATAGGGTGATTAAATGAAGAAACTAGTGAGAGACTGAATAGAAGGATAGACCGAAACTTTGTTTAGAGAAAATTTCAAGATATATCTCATTAGTTCGCATATTATAAATTATTAAGATTATAACTCCATTAAGGTTTGAATAGTTGACGTGTGAATGTCATCCATTGGATGCTTTACACTAGGACGATCATCCAAGATCTAGAACCCATCTGAGACAACATGAATCTCGGATGTGTAATTCTCAAAGGATCATGCTCTTAGATGTGTTAATCCCTAGATACTAGGTGTGTAATTTTTAGAAAACTAATCATCTCAGATATGTCAATCCTGATAATCTTTGGATGTGTCAATCCCAAGGCACCAGATGTGTAATTCTCAAGAAAATGAAGATCTCAGATTGCCTTCAAATGTGGTGCTATAATAAGTATTTGATAGTTTTGAACTTTTAATGGATATAATGAAAGAAGCAAGCTCACCCTTGCTCGCGTAAAATCGTAAGAAATGCCAAATTAGTTGGAAGCATTGTTGTCAATCTAACCATTGGAGCTAAAAAGTTAGAAGCATTGTTGTCAATCTAACCACTGGAGCTAGAATCAGTTTTATGAGATGCCATGAAAGTACACCTTCGTGAAAGGTTTTGTCCTCTAGGATTTCGAGAGGATAAAATGAACGAATTTTTGGAGCTAACCCAAGAAGGAAAGACCCTAAAAGAATACCACCAAACTTTTGTTAAACTTCTTCGATTTGCTCTAGAGATGGATGAGGTAACTCTTCTCCATCGATTCATTTGGAAGCTTAATCTACCTTTGAATAACCTCATCAAGAATGTGAAACCATCCTCTATTTCAGAAGCCATAATTATAGCCAGAGACTATGATAAAGTATTTATATAGAAAGTGTCAAGTCCTTCCATAATAATCAAGAAGAGGTCCCCTAATTCAAGAGGAACGTCAAGCCCACCCTTGGCTACAAGGAATCATGAGCTAGAGCAAAAATTAGGTCAAGAAATAGGGATAGCTGGGTTAAAGATAACCGAATTCAACAAGTATTTCTATAAGTAAATAGAAGAGGATTGGCGCAAGATTCATGTGAAGTAATGTGCATGATGAATAGAGGTATTCTACAAGACGGTACTAAGATTATGAAATTGCTATCATAGGTTAGATTGCGTAAAGGATTGATACCCTTACGTTTTTCCATGATAATTTGTTAAGTACCATATTACATGGGGGTATAGAATAAGGAATTCGAAGGTTCATACCATATGAGAGGTATATGGATATATGAAATTAGGATAATAAGGCCAATTAACATTAGAATAATAAAGACCTTTTGGAGGCACAACAAAACGAGCCAAAGCACATGAAATAAATGAATCTTTAAGAACAATATTTAGATAAAAGAAGATTTTTACCTAGTGGGGACATCACTTTTAAAGAGACAGGAGGATTTACTTAGATACTACCCTGGCTCGCGAGATGAGGACATCTCGAATCTTTTAAGTGGGGGAGATTGTAAGGTCCCTCCCAAGCCATGTATGTATGTGTCTCTTTTAATATAGATTTCAATAAGGAAAGAGAGTGTAATTAGAGAAGAGTGAGACAACAAGGCTAGAAACATTAGGAAAGTGTTAGAATAAAAATATTAGCTCCAAAAATCCTAAAAGAAATAAGAACATAAGAATAGTTCTATTAAGAGATAAGTATCCCCAAAAATAGAATTTCGATTTTAGGTGATAAGAGGTCATATTTAGAGTACTTTTACACATTTAGAGTCCATGCATACTAAAAATGTGGAAAAACAACGTGTTTCGAAAGATGGCGCGTTTGTGGCTATATACACACGTTTTTGCCTATTCTGCCCACATTGGCTTGTAGACCAGATGCCTTCCCGTTCTTTTGATTGGTTATATGATCATATTCTGAGTTTTTATCAGAGAGTTATGGCCGAAACAATTTGCTGTTTCTGTCAGGGTCTTTACATAGAGAAAACTGTGAGAAGACAGCAAGTAGCCTCAAGGTAATCCATCCTTTCATTCTTATCTAATATCTCAGAAAAGAAGCTTAGATTGCTATAGTCTTTCTGTAAGAGGAGGCTATTTTGCCATAGATCTTAGAAAGAGAGAAGAGTCACAGTATGAGTAAGAAGAGATAAAGCTTGGAGATGATTGGATGATTCCAATCATAAGAGAAGGTATTAGAAGACTCTATATTCTAAAGCTCTTGTTAATAACGAGCAAAGGCAACGATAAACGACAAATTTCTATGAGGTATATACATATTTTGTTTTTCAATTATATATCATTCTTAGGGGTTGAGGTATGGCCCCGTCTTCTCTATTGATTGTTATAGTGATCTATTTGATTGATTTACCATTTAAAGTTTGTATTCTTTTAAGCAATAGCATATGCCTTAATAAAGAATGACTTATCGCAATCTCAAGTTGAAATGCTAAAATCTTTGTGAAAAAGATTGTTTTCTTAAAGAAGGTGACATGGATCCTAGTCATATGGTTTAGTGAGTAAATGGATTGTTATCTTAGTTAAATTAAGGTACAGGTACAACTTCTCCCTGCCTTGACGCTGCCCCGTTCTTGTGCTTGTGTAGCCGGACGGCGGAGACGTTAGTAAGGCCCGGAGTTGGCCCATGGTATCCCTCATACCATCGGGAGAATGAGGTTTGCCGATTGAGGCAAGTGATTGTGATGATGCTGCCTAGTTCTGAGGGCCCAGGCTAGTGTGGTAAATTAGCCCACCCTAGTGCGCAGACATCCCTCTGAGGGGCGGGAGGATCGAGCGATGGAGCCTGAGAGGGCGACAGGCCGGCTTGAGTCCTCGCCAGCGGCCGACGCTGAGGTGTATGGTCCCGTAGGGTTTTGCCCAGCATGTGGAGGCTGGAAGGCCGAATTCTAGATCATCGGCGGTATAAAGGAAAAGAATAAGAGAGCCAGTTTGGCTTGTATGAAATTGATTCATGTTTAAACTTTGTCTTTGGTATTATTGTATTGTGAAAAAAGACTGTTTTAACAAACCTTGTGAAAAGGGTCTTAATTAAGGAACATGTTTATTTATGTCAAACAGTGTGGTAGGATTAATTAGAAAACAAATTGACGTGTGAGTAGGGTGGAAAGTGGGAGGATGGAATGCCCCGACGGCACCATCCTACGGACGGGTGGACCCGATTAGTCGGGTAGCTTTCCAACATATTAAGTGAAAGCCCTACGTTAGATAAATAGGTTCTAAAGTAGTTCTATTCTAGAAGACTAGGCCAGCGGGCGGCCGGTTGTGCCTTGCATGGATGAGGAAAAAAGCGTTGCCTCTAGAAATCAAGTCTAGTAGTTGCCCAATTTATGATAAATTATCCTATGGGTGATTTGACTTTTAGAAGATCACGCTTCCCCTGTGGGATAGGACTAGGTCTTACCTATGAATCGTATCCTTGAATCTCTACATGGTCAAGGTGTCGATAAATAGGAAATTTTCTCCAAGTTAAGTCTTAGTGGACTATCTTAAGTGTTTCCCCTATTTTTGGAAGGGGGAAACCTTACAATGTATGTGTGGGTATCTTCGGCTACCCAGAGCCTGAGCACCGTATGGTCAGCACCCTCTAGGATCCTTCGCAGGTCACCTAGCGGTTCACTCATAGGCCGCTTCCTTGGTCCCTCATCCACTGTACCGAAAGCTCACCATTTAAATCAAACCGAGGTTGGTCAAGACCTCAGCCGACCTTGCTACGCGAGACATCCTCCGTTGACTCCCCATCTCAGCAATTGCAACTTTAACAGATAGGTCTCCACGACCTCATTCACAAGACGGTCAAAATGCTTCCCCAGCATTCTTGACATAAAACAGTCATTTAAAAATAGATTTCACATACAATTACAGTTCCAACAATATTTCCATCTTTTCTCATCACTCCACATCCTTTCACATTAGTCCCCATCTTTTCTCATCTTCCCACATTTTTTTTTCATCGATCCCTATCAAATCACATCATTCCCACATCAAATCACATCCAATCACATCATCCACACATCATTCCACATCATCCATACATCCATTCACATCATCCACATCATCCATACATCTATCCACATCATTCCCACATCATCCATACATCCATCCACATCATTCCCACATCAAATCACATCTAATTGCATCATCCACACATCATTCCACATTATCCATACATCCATTCACATCATCCATACATCCATCCACATCAATCCACATTATCCACACATCCATCCACATCTTTCATACATCCATCCACATTATCCATACATCCATCCACATTAATCCACATTATCTACACATCAATCCATGTCATCCATACATCCATCCACATCAATCCACATTATCCATACATCAATTCACATCATCCATACATCCATCCACATCAATCCACATTATCCATACATCCATCCACATCAATCCACATCATCCATACATCCATTCACGTCAATCCACATTACCCACATTCATTTCATAAGTATTCCCATTCTCATCTAATCACATCTTTTTCTATCTCATCACTTATTTCCTCATTTATCCTCATTAGATCACATCCACTTGCATGTACCCATACATCTCATCACTTCACATACATTAACATCTATCCAGTTTACATCGCATCTTATCACATCCATTTCACATCACACCACATCCTGATTCACATCCCGATTCACATGCTAACACATTCATTCACGTCCCTTATCGTTCATTCACATCCCGATTCACATCACATCACATCCCTTATCATTCATTCTTATCCCGATTCACATGCTATCACATTCATTCACATCCTATATCATTCATTCACATCTCGATTCACATGCTATCACATTCATTCACATCCTATATCATTCATTCACATCCCCATTCACATGCTATCACATTCATTCACATCCTATATCATTCATTCACATCCCCATTCACATGCTAACACATTCATTCATATCCTATATCATTCATTTACATCGTGATTCACATGACATCACATTTCATCTATTCATTCACATTTATCTGATTCGCATCACATATCATCATTTCTATTTACTTTTCATTCTCATCACTTCTATTCTCATCACATCCATCCATCCATTCTTTCCCATCTATCTGATTCGCATTACATCTCATCACATCTATTAGCCTCACATTCTCGTCACTCCTATTCTCATGGCATCCATCCATCCATCCATCACTATCTATCTGATTCGCATCACATATCATCACATCTATTTACCTTTCATTCTCATCACTTCTATTCTCATCACATCTATCCATCCATTCTTTCCCATCTATCTGATTCGCATCACATATCATCACTTCTATTTACCTCTCATCCTCATCACTTTTATTCTCATCACATCCATCCATCCATTCTTTCCCATCTATCTGATTCGCATCCCATCTCATCCCATCTATTTACCTCTCATTCTCATCACTTCTATTCTCATCACATCCATCCATCCATTCTTTCCCATCTATCTGATTCGCATCACATATCATCACATCTATTTACTTCTATTTACCTCTCACATCTATTTACCTCTCACATATCATCACATCTATTTACCTCTCATTCTCATCACTTCTATTCTCATCACATCCATCCATTCTTTTCCATCTATCTTATTCGCATCCATCCATTCTTTCCCATCTATCTCTTCTATTCTCATCCATCCATCCATTCTTTCCCATCTATCTCATTCGCATCCCATCTCATCACATCTATTTACCTCTCATTCTCATCACTTCTATTCTCATCACATCCATCCGTCCATTCTTTCCCATCTATCTGATTCGCATCCCATCTCATCACATCTATTTACCTCTCATTCTCATCACTTCTATTCTCATCACATCCATCCATCCATTCTTTCCCATCTATCTGATTTGCATCCCATCTCATCACATCTATTTACCTCTCATCCTCATCACTTCTATTCTCATCACATCCATCCATCCATTCTTTCCCATCTATCTGATTCGCATCCCATCTCATCACATCTATTTACCTCTCATTCTCATCACATCCATCCATCCATTCTTTCCCATCTATCTGATTCGCATCACATATCATCACATCTATTTACTTCTATTTACCTCTCACATATCATCACATCTATTTACCTCTCATTCTCATCACTTCTATTCTCATCACATCCATCCATTCTTTCTCATCTATCTCATTCGCATCCATCCATTCTTTCCCATCTATCTCTTCTATTCTCATCCATCCATCCATTCTTTCCCATCTATCTCATTCGCATCCCATCTATCTCTTCTATTCTCATCCATCCATCCATTCTTTCCCATCTATCTCATTCGCATCCCATCTATCTCTTCTATTCTCATCCATCCATCCATTCTTTCCCATCTATCTCATTCGCATCCCATCTCATCACATCTATTTACCTCTCATTCTCATCACTTCTATTTACCTCTCATTCTCATCACTTGTATTCTCATCACATCCATCCATCCATTCTTTTCCATCTATCTGATTTGCATCCCATCTCATCACATCTAGTTACCTCTCATTCTCATCACTTCTATTCTCATTACATCCATCCATCCATTCTTTCCCATCTATTTGATTCGCATCCCATCTCATCACATCTATTTACCTCTCATTCTCATCACATCCATCCATCCATTCTTTCCCATCTATCTGATTCGCATCCCATCTCATCCTATCTATTTACCTCTCATTCTCATCACTTTTATTCTCATCACATCCATCCATCCATTCATTCCCATCTATCTTTTCACATCTATTTATAGAATGTAAGAGAATTCTTATTTTTGATATAAAGATTCTTTACGCATCTATTTATGCATAAGAATAACTTCAGTGGAAAATAACACTTTTATAAAAATCCGTTCATGCATTTTTTTATGCATAAATTCAATTTTAAGGAGAATAACACTTTCGAAATAAAAATAAATCTTATATGCATCTTTCTATGGATAAATTCAATTTTAATGAGAATAACTCTTTTGAAATAAAAATAAATTTCTTTATGCATCTTTCTATGCATAAAATCAAAATTGATGAGAATAACTCTTTTGAAATAAAAATAAATTTCTTTATGCATGTTTCTATGCATAAAATCAAAATTGATGAGAATAACTCTTTTGAAATAAAAATAAATTTCTTTATGCATCTTTCTATGCATAAAATCAAAATTTGATGAAAGTAACACTTTTATAATAAAAAAATTCTTTTATGCATCTATTTATGCATAAATTCAATTTTAATGAAAGTAACACTTTATAATAAAAAAATATTTTATGAATCTATTTATGCATAAGATCAATTTTGATGAAAGTAACACTTTTATAATCAAAATATTCCCAATATGCATCCTTCTATGCATAGAAATTAATTCTAATGAAAAAAACAATTTTATTATAAAAATGTTTCTAATATGCATTTTTCTATGCATAGAATAAAAATAACACTTTTAGAATACACAAGCTGTGGGGATTACTCTTTTTGAATAATAAAAGATAAAACTTATTTCACAAAATTTAAGAAAATTTTGCCATAACCTCCTTCGTATATGGCTGATCATTTTTTAATTTTTTTTCATTCTCAAGTTACTCAGAAATTATCCCAAATGGTTTAAAGCATTCTAAACTAATCTGAATTCAAGAATGAAGAGAGGGGGAAAGCCTTTCCAACAAGGCATAGCACCATTTTTTCATTTTAAAGAAAATATAAATTAAAAAAACCATTAAAAGGAATAAAGAAAAAGTAGGATTTCTAGCTTACATGAATTTCTGTGAGCTTTCCTTTGGCTTGATGGTTTGAGGGATCTACTCTTGTTTGCAACAAGAGTGGCCACCAATTCTTTTGAAGAGGAAAAGATAAAAAAATAATGAATTATCAATAAATTCACTGTTTTTGGCTCTAGGGTGGAGTAGAGTAATAGTGCATAAAACACTATTAACCATTTACAAACGGGAGAGGCTTTATTTAAAGGAAAAAAAGTGCCTTTAACCAAGCAAACTGATTCTAAAATTTTCCAGATCAGTTTGGTCAAATTTTGACCATTTTTAGGTCAGTTTAGCTTACTTTTTGGATCTAGTTGAAATAGGAGAGAGGAGAGATAAAAATATCTCATTATTTGTGAGTTTAAAACTCAACCACACATGTGAAATAGGTGCCTCCTTCATGAGGGAAATTCCCCCACACTGAGGTGTCAAAAATGCATCATTTCTTCTAAATATCTCTTCTTTTTTAACTAATAACCTTGTCCTTAGTCAACTCTTCATCTTATGTGAATATTTACTCATTTTTGGGGGGATTTACTTTTATTGTTCAATTTATCTCCTCCCTACATTTGGATTAATCTAATTGGTCCATAGGAGCCTTAATTCAAAAATTTTAGAAAATTTGGACCCTTAGGCTAAGGTCCTTTTTACCTGATTTCAGTTTATTCCAATTGCACATTGGAAATTTCTTTTTGAATATCTGTTTTAAGGGAAACCATTTTAGACACTAGGAGGATTTTTATATTCAAAAATATCTCAATTTTGAATTACCTCTCTCTACTCTCTAGGCCAAAACAGGGAAAAACACGATCTTTCTTTTATTTCAGAGAGGGGAATAATTATAAGATCAGAAGGAGAGGTTTTTACACCTACACACCTCAAAAGCCAGAAGGAGGAATCTTACACCCACTACCTAGAAAAATTAGTGTCCTTGAAGAACACAAGTATGGTAAAGGAACAAGGAAGAGAAACATATCCCAAAACTATTGAAGTGTAACAACCTATGCAAGAGAATGTGCAACAATGTGTGAAACAACATCATCAAAAAAGAATCAAGCATATTGCAGGTAGAATAAGGGTTCCAAGGACTACAAAAAGAGAATACATTGCTTAAGATAGAGAAAGAAATGAGGCAAAGAAAAAGAGGAAGGGAGAGAAAAAACCGAAGGAGGAAAAAGAGGTAAATGAAGAGGTAGCATGGCAATTAGTAGAAAAGAAAAGACATAAGGAGAGAAGAGCATGACAAGTAGAGGAGAAAAGGTTATAGGAACAAGAAAGTAGCATGACAAGCAAAAGAGAAAAGGCAAAAGGAGAAGAAGAAGGTGCAATAGAAGTTTTGAGCTAACCATTGCTCTTGGACATGGTTAGCCATGCCTCTTGGGCCAATCATGCAAGGCCAGCACATCCACACGAGTCTTTTTAAAGGAGAAGAAGAAGGTGCAATAGAAGTTTTGAGCTAACCATTCCTCTTGGACATGGTTAGCCATGCCTCTTGGGCCAATCATGCAAGGCCACCACATCCACACGAGTCTTTTTAAACCATTAAGGAAGAGTTCCAAAAGAGCATGTATCACCCAAGGCCTGCTTTCTAACGGTTGTGTCAAAAACGTTTGAGAGGAAGTGTGCAATGCATCCAAGCCATCTGTTCAAGGCCATGTAGAAGGCCTCAGAGAAGATTTTGATCAATATTTTTAAAGACTTAGTCTTATGCATCACGTACAAGCAGGTCACCCGATACCCAAGAACTTGTATCTAACCACTCACAACTAGACAAAGGGCTAAGGAAAAGCAAATCATTACAAAAATCCATTTATTAAGCAAGTTTGTGTGTTGATCAATTGATGTAATACAAGGCATGGTATTGACTATGTAGTGAAGGAATTTATCTAATTGAAATCTCATATTTAGCAAATAGCTGTATTTTTCCCAAAAAAATTTATTGAATTTTCATCTCGCATTTATCTCATGGCTTGGTATATGTAATTGCATATTTCCACACACACAGATATCACCATGCCCATTTTGAGGCAGCTAAAACATCAAGGTTATTTCTCTCGCACCCCAAATCGAGCATGAATGTGATGTTAATCCATTTTGTATGAGTGTGTGCATTAACCATGAAGCTGAAAATAAAACTGGTTTTAACAATGTAGTGAGAATATTTATCTGATAGAAAATCCAAATTTTATAAACATTTTCCAAAATAAATTGTGTTTAATTTTTGTCTCACATTTTTCTTTTGTCTTTATATATATAATTGCTAATATAGTCCTATGGTTAGGATAGTGCAAAGCCTAACGGGGATCAAACATGTCCATGGCGCGCGCGTGTGTGTGCAGCGCAAAGAGATAGAGAGAGAAAGAAGAACGATAAAACGTAAAGAGAGAACACAATGGTTTCACGATCCGATGATAATGATTTGATTGTTGTTGAGAAAGTCACCAAAGAAAAATGCTTTTGTAGGCATAGACCTTATCTTTTGACTCATTTAAACACACTAGAACAATGACACATGACATACTCCATGACATCACTACTTATATAACACACATTTATCTACTCATAAGAGTAGGTTCACACACATATAAGCACACTTACACATATAAGCACATGATTATCTACTCATAAGAGTGGGTTCACACATATATAAGCATACTTACACATATAAGGGGTGTTCACACCTATACACTTACACATTAGTGTGGACACACATAAAAGGGGTGTTCACATTAGTGTGGACACACATAAAAGGGGTGTTCACAACTATACACTTACACATTAGTGTGGACACACATATAAGGGGTGTTCACACCTATACACTTGCACATTAGTGTGGAGATACATATAAGGGGTGTTCACACCACATCCGCCGATGCAAATCAAGAACTGACACAACAAAAGCCATTATTCTCTCTTTACTCTTGAAAGACTCATTGTCATATGGGGATTGAAGGGAAAGATGTATCTTGTGTATTTTTTGACCATGTAGATTGTAGAAGTCTATGTACCACTTCTTTGGCTCACCACTAGCCATGTCAATATTTGATGAAAAATAAATTTTCCTCTTTGGAGCCATCCGTGTACCTGAACAAGTTAAAATAAAAATAAGCTAATCATATAAAAAACAATCATACTTACAAAAAACTTCCATAATGTGCTTTAAAAACCATCCATAATGTGCTTTAGAATTTTATGCATGCCATTTTGAAATTCACAAAGAGTTGTTGGTACAAGAAGGTATAGAATGGCCCTAACGCCATTCTACCACCCATAATATGATTTGTAATGGCATAGGGCCATTACAACACATTGGGAGCATAGCAGCATTTTTGGAAGGAAAATATCGGGAGTTTTCACGATGCTCAGCAGCGATATATTGTTGCCTTGCAGTGCTTTTTTCGCTGCTCAACACCATAATATCGCTGCCCAACATCATTTTTTCGCTGCTGAGTAGCAAAAAAGAGCTGCTCAGCAGCATCTATAGCAGCAAAAAAAACGTTGCTATACTGTAAAAATATCCCGCTTTTTTGTCGCTTCTTTTGCCGCCACATAGTTTTATCTTTTTTGAATACAATAAACTTGTACTCTGAGTTTGTTTTTACAGTTTTTGCCTTGTCTATCACTTCTACCTCTCCTACTTTATCCTCCTCAAGCTCAAGCAAGGCATGTCTATTGTTTTTCTTCATTTCCTATGCAAACGAGCTTTCCATTAGAGCTTTCTTGTCAGCATTTCCCTTCTCTTTCTTCTCTTTTAAGTTTTTCTTTTCTTCTTTTTTCCTTCTCATTGAAGGTTGACCCTAACCTTAGCTTCTACATAAAAACCCTAAAATAAAGAAATTTGATGGAGAGCTCTTTATTATGTTTTCTATTTAGAAGCTAGGGTTAGGGTTAAGCTATAATGACAAGGAAAAAAGAAAGATTCAATTAGTTAGGGAAAAATCTTTCATTAAGATTTTTATTAAGTTTAAGGTTTTGTATATACTTTCTATTAGGGTTACTAATACTTTTTTTCTTTATTTGGTTTGATTTTGTAGGTTATCCACACATACAAGCCCCATAAGAGATCTCTCTCTTAATGTTTCTTCTCTTATGCTTTTACATGTTATAGGGTTTGTAAGTTTTAGGATTTGCTATTTTTCTCCCCTACATGGATAGCATAGCTCCTCTCTAGAGGTGGCCATATGCCTTAGCCTCATGTATGAGGCTAGTGCATAAAGCTTATGCATAAGCCTCATACATAAGGGTAGTGCATAAACCTCATGCATAAGACTTATATGCATTACCAAATGTATAACCCTCATGCATGAGGCTTAGACATAAGGTTTATGCATGAGACTTTTGCATAAAGCCTCATGCATAAGCCTCATGTATAAATCTCATGCATTAGCGATAAGCTTCTATGTATAGCCTTATACATAAGCTTATGCATGAGGCTTACGTATTAGCTGTATACATAAGCATCATGTATAAAGCCATATGCATAAGCCATGCATAAAGCCATATGCACAAGTCTTATGTATAAAGATTATGCATATGACTAATGCATAAGCCGGATACATAAGCTTTATGCATGAAGTTTTATGCATAAGCCTCACGTATAACCCGCATACAAGAGGCTTATGTATAAGCTATGAATGCGTAGCCTCGTGCAAGCTATGAATGCTATGTATGAGCCTTATGCATAAGGCTTATACATTAGGCAAGTGCTACCTAGGCATGCACATAGCTACCGGAATGCACCACCGAAAGCTCCCATTACATGCCGGGTGCTATCGATGCATGCCGGTAGCTACCTAAGCATGCCGAGTAGCTTTCTATGCATGTCGGTAGCAACCTACGCATGCCGGCAGCAACCTACGCATACTGGTAGCTTCCTATGCATGCCAGTAGCAACCAACGCATGTCGGTAGCTTTCTACGCACGCTGATAGTAACCGCATGGTCGGTAGCTACCGGCATACGTAGGAAGCTACTGGCATGCGAGCTACCAGCATGCATTGGTAGCTACCGGCATGCTACCAGTATGCAAACTAAGAGCATGCGTTGGTAGCTACCAGCATGCATAGGAAGCTACTAGCATGCATTGGTTGCTATCGGCATGCATAGGAAGTTACCGGCATGCATTGGTTGGCTACTGGCATGCATAAGAAGCTACCGGTATGCGTAGGTTGCTACCGGCATGCATCGATAGCCTCATACACATGCCGGTACACAACCTACGCATGCCGATAGCTTCCAATGCATGACAGTAACAACCTACGCATGTCGATAGCTTCCTATGCGCATGCCGCCGGTAGTAGCAACCAATGCATATCGGTAGCTTCCTATGCTTTGGTTTTGCTACCGACATGCATAGGAAGCTACCGGCATGCATTGGTTCCAGCATGCATTGGTTGCTACGGCATATGCATCGGTAGCACCCTACGCATGCCGGTAGCTTCCTATGCATGCCGGTAGCAACCAACCCATGCCGGTAGCAACCAACGCATGCCGGTAGCTTCCTATGCATGCCGTATAGCAACCAATGCGTTGCAGCTACCGGCATGCATAGGTTGCTACCGGCATGCATCGGTAGCACCCTACGCATGCCGGTAGCTTCCAACGCATGCCGGTAGATTCCTATCCATGCTGGTAGCAACCAACACATCGAAAGCTACCGGCATGCGTTGGTTGCTACCGGTATGCGTTGGAAGCTACCGACATGTGTAGGTTGCTACCGACATATATCGGAAGCTACTGACATACATAGGAAGCTACTGGCATGCGTAGGTTGACCGGCATGCATAGGAAGCTACCGGCATGCGTTGGTTGTTTGCTATCAGCATGTGTCGGTAGCACCCTACGCATGCCGATAGCTTCCTAGGCATGCTGGTAGCAACCTACCCATGCCGGTAGCAACCAACGCATGCTGGTAGCTTCCTATGCATAAGAGTTTTAAGTATTTATGTTTTCTTTTGGATAGATGGCAAATAACTTGAGGCGTGATGTTACACGTGAAGGAGGAGTCGATATCTCGACAATATTTGTAAGTATATATTAGCCTCACATTGTATCTTATCTTTTAATTAAAGAAGGTTATCTTAAATAACAACTTTCTAAAACGTTCAGTTGTTTGTACAATTGCAGCTTGAAGCAGTGGACCGCCCCCTACGCAAGAGGAATATGATTTTGCATTACAACGGGGTTTGCAAGCTATATTTGATAGGGTGCAAGATGAAGGATGGATTGTTATTACTGGAGGAGATGCTTGGAAAGCGTGGCAAGTAAGTACATTCCTAAACCCTAAACCTCTTTGTTTTTGCAAAACTAATTCTCACTTGTGTTAGTTTTATTATGTTTTAGGATCATATAACTCGAAATGGTGGCGTAAACATAGCTACCGATAGCAATGGAAATGTGAGAAGTGAAGGGGCTGGAGCCGCAAGGAACAATACCAATGGCACAGCATGAGATCTAGATAGCCCCTAGCTCCAGAGGTTTTTATTACGCTTTATCTTGTGTATGAGTTTTTTGGAAACATACACTTATGTAATCCGCTAAGTATTGTAATTGAATTTTGACATTCCTAAAACCATGGTTTGTAAATGTCTTTTGTTTTTGGTATTTGTAAATTTTACAATGATGATGACACCTATACACTTACACACAAGTTGGACACATGAGATGGACAAATAGGGTGGACACAAGAGATGGACACACACACATACAACTCTGAATCCCAACATGCACATAGGATGTTCACACCTATACACTTACACATTAGTGTGGACACACAAGGTAGACACAAGAGATGAACATGCACACATATGACTCTGAATCCCAATAAACCCCCCTTTGGAGTGAAGGTGGAGGATGTGAGATAGCCTTCATCATGCTCCTATGATGGCCTCCGAACTGCACCATGTCTAGAACTAAACATGTTTGTTGCCTTATTTCATACTCTATAACCTCGTTCTTAGAAATCCTTCTAGTAGCTATGAGCTAGATCATCAACCCCATAAAATGAAATTCAAAAGATAAGAGACCAACTTAGAGGCTTAAGTTTGAGCATAATTCATAGGCTTAACCAAGCACACAAGGCTTGCATATAAGCATGATTTAGAGGCCTAACCAAGCATATAAGGCTCGCATATAAGCATGATTTAGAGGCTCTAAGTCTAAGCATGGGCATACAAAAACTTAGAGGTCTAGAGGACCAAGGAACCAACATCCTAGAAATGCCTTCCAAGCCTGTGGGAGATCCACCCCTAGAACATTAGTTAACCCAAGGAACAAACCCTCCTTGATCTAGGTAGGGTATGATAGAAAATGATGGAGCATTTTATAAAACAAGGCATCACAAACATATAAAAGAGAAAACACTCACACATGGTTTATTTAATTAAGATTTCGGGGGACATCCCAGGCACAGAGAACTCTTACCACTCACACACATAGAAAATTAAACAAAAATGTCAAGGAAGAAGATTCCCCCCTTGCTTGGAATAATGTCAATAACTTATAAGATGAATTTTATGGTGACATTTCCATGACATTGTAACCATAAACTCCAGTGTGGATGATGAGGCACTTGATGGAACCCATGTTGATGAAGCCTCATTGAATAAATCACATAACAAGGTCCAATATACAATCTTTACCATGGTGTAAAACTGAGAAGGAGATAGACTCCCAATATGAGTAAAAATCACAAGAATATTTCTTCCCATGTGAATAACCCTGAAAAAAGTCACTTTACATCACTCACGTGTCACACATTACAAAAGGATATTTCTTCCCATTGTTTGTGAATAACCCTTATGCAAATCATTTCACACACTTGTCATACCTTATCTTCTTTAATTCAAATAGCTATGAGCTTATGTCATAAAGGATTCCACCATTGATGAAGGAGATGACTAAAGTCACCCCACCACAAACTTGGGAGCTCTATCGTTGCACACTACTTTAGAAGATGCCACCGCTTGCTATAGGGTTGTCGACTATTGTGCTTTAAGATCTTGGCACCTTGTGTCTCTTTATACTGGTGTCACACTACTTTTCACCTTTTTTAAAATTGTAATTGTCTCTCTCTATTTTTCACAGGATTGATGTCATGCCTTGTGCTCACCCCATGAAAGTTTTGCTTTGCCAGAAGCTCTGATTTTCTTTTTGCTAAGGAGATATTATAGGTGTGGCTAGTTGTTAAAGCATTATAGTGACTATTTGGGGCCTGCATTGCATGATATGTCCTTTCTATCGATGTGTTATAGAGCCTTTGTTGTGCTGGGTCAATGCCATCTTTTTTTGGAACTGCTTGAGCATTTCAAGGTTTCCACTGCTTTGCTCCACATTTCTTTTTTGGTTTGTTGTTTACTACACGGGTTGTTGTACATGAGGCTGCCTTGATTCTATGCAGATGAGTTAGCCAAACATTTTGTGAGATTTTTCTCCCCAAATGAACAAAGTAACTTTAAAGATATCTTGGTAGAATATATCTTTAAAATTACTTTGTTCATTTGGGGAGAGCAGTTTCACAAAATGTTTTTAGCTCACATTTTGTGAAACTGCTCTCCCCAAATGAACAAAGTAACTTTGAAGATATATTCTACTTTCCCACATTTTGGGAAACTTCTCTCCCCAAATGAACAAAGTAACCTTGAAGATATATTCTTCCAAGATATCTTTAAAGTTACTTTGTTCATTTGGGGAGAGTAGTTTCCCAAAATGTGGGAAAGTAGAATATATCTTCAAAGTTACTTTGTTTATTTGGGGAGAGTAGCTTCACAAAACGTTTGGCTAGCTCATCGCGCACTTTCCCACCCTTAAATGCAAGGTGATCAAATATTATCTTTCACACCGTAAGGTTAACTCATTTGGGGAGATCAAAAGAGCACGGATACCTTATGTGCAAAAGGAGACAATGCTGTGGACCTAATCCAAAATTCAAGAGAAATAATTCCCTCATCATGATTTTGGAAAAACTTAAGAGTTATACAAGAAGTATTTACCCATGGGTCCCTCACTGATATGATCAATCATGGTATCAAACAGTGTATTAAGTATTCACTTATTTTGTACCACACTAGAAAGTCTACATGCCATGGGTCCCTCCACTGATATCAAACAGAGTATGAAGTATTCACTTATTTTGTACCACACCAAAAAACCTACATGCCAATGTGTATATTTGAGGGTAGCATCGTAAAACATTCATCATCTCACAATATGTGATAGAGAGCTCAAAGTCTAGAAGAAGACATGAGGTTTACTTTTGTAAAAAAAAACTCCAATAATAATGAGAATGCTTCTTTTTGTGGACTCATTTATACAAAACAAATCGTTAATACAAAGGAATTAAGGCCATAAACACCTTAAGTATAAAAATTATCTTACCATTAGAAGAGGAAGAAAACTATTTTTGGAAGACCAAATGATTACCTTTTCCCTTGAACATTTTGTTTCTCAGCCTAGGCTTGTGCAAATTACCATGACTATCCATTTTGAAAAACTTTTCTTTTGACTTAGAAGTAGAGACACTAGTGGTACAGAGGTTAGCATATTTTTTGCTTGTTCTTCAATCATTGTAATGAGAACATCATTTTCATCATGATTTGATGGAGGCTTCAAGTAGTGGATATAGTAATTCTCTATGCACCCTAGTCTCTAACCTTTGATCCCTTGTCAATCTATATAATGAGCTTTATCTTTTTTCATACCACGTGAGAGCATCATAACTCTCTCGGTTATATCTACCCTAGTCTATCAAGGTGTATTAATTCAAGAATATCATTACTCCCATCAATGCAAAATTGACTTAGAAAGAATTAATCAAGTCAAAAGCCTCTATTATACATAAAAGTCAAATAATGAAAACATCTTTATTGCTTTCTAAGTAGTTTTTCAGAAACTAAAGGATTTCTTGGAAGTTTTTACATGCCACTTCAATCTCAACTTATGTGGATATTTTTAATTCCAATAATCCAAATGTTACTCTACCCCAATAGAATGCTAAAGATAAATAGCTAAGTTAAAACATTTTTCCTTAAGGACTTAGACTGTTGTTAAACTACTCTAGTGATGATGATAACCACAACGAAGGTCTTGATGATGAGATAGAGTTGTACTTAAATATTTAATGAATAAGTGATCTTAAAGGAGAACTTTTGAGGGTCACGGTGGAGAACAATGGAGTCAATATTAGGATGAAAACTATCACTCTTATGTAATCACAAACTGCCTATTAGGGATATTGAGGACTATCACTCTTGTGTAGTATAACTACCTATTAGGGATATTGAGATGATACCCCAGAATGTTATTATTTGCCCATGAGCTGGAAATTACAAGTGTAGTAGACCATTATTGGGTCTTATACATTGACAATGCCTTTGAGTGAAGATAGTGAATTCTATGAGGAAGTTATGGAATTCAATCTACTTCTATCTACCCAAAAATTTTTCCTCCTAGAAGAAATTCAAATCCTTAGAAGTCTTGCTAACTTTTAAAAGGATCAAGGTAGAGTATGGTCTTATATGTCTTAGAACTCTTTTTGGGCTATGAATATATCCTAAAAAATTGATTGTAGCATCTTAAAGCTTGTATTTTATAATATAAGCTTTTGCATCCTTTGTTAAAAGTGAAATAATGAGAAACTAAAAATCAACTTGTAGTAGAAACTTACTCAACAATTATGAACTATTTTTCCATGGTAAACCACTTAATAAGAAACTTGTAAATCTTCTTATGATGGGGCCAACTCAATAATTAAGTAGCGCTAGTGCTAATGAGGGAAAGCTTGATCAACCCTCAAAATGAGACTTATAGGAAAGAGCACCCCATCTACTTTCGCTCTTACACTTGACAATGCATTTCAAGCTCCTCTCAATTATTTGCTAATAAAATGACTAGAGTTTACTAGACCACTACTTTTTATGAAAGATCTCTACTGACATTTCAAAATTAGTCAACTTAAAGATAATAACATCATGAGTTCTAGAGCTGAGCAAATTTCTCCATCACTAGCTTCTATTATCACATTGTCTTTGTAAGGGTTGATTCCAAAAACTATGAGTGAGATATTTCCTCAAGTGAATAAGGATTTTCTTTCTTGTCCTAATAAAGATTCTATTCTTCTTAAAGAAAAGATTCTATTCTTCTTAAAGAAAAATGGGTGATCAAGAAAGAAAAAATGCCTTGAAATTAACAACAATTCATTGAACCACTTTTGGAGGCCTTGGACCATGATCAAGGATGGCTTCCATAAGGCTCAGCCCACCAAGATCCTTCAAGGGCAAAAGAAAAAATTAGGGAGAAGCTGTGGAGACTTTTGGGAAGCCCTTGCACCATAGAAAGAGTGTAGGAACTAACCAAGGTCATGGCCCTTTGCTTGACTACACCCAGGAGCATAAAATAGCTCAAACCAAGAAGCAAATCTTCCATAACCTAGCTCACAATTGCATAGGCAAGTTGTCACTCACCTCATGAATACTTGTGCTTGGATTCTCGTATCTAAGTCCCATTTTTCAAAAGGTTGGTTAACTCTAACAAGATGCAGTGGCATCATGTCCTTCTCATGTGGCTTTGCACAACGTTGGCACTTGTCACATCCCTTAGCCAAAGCGCACAATCTTTGAAGAGAGTGGGCCACCAATAACCCGATTGGAGTATTTTTCTTGTTGTAATGTTGCTTGGGAAGAAGTGTACACCACTACCCCTTGGTGTGCTTGTTCGATGATGTATAAGTATTCATCCTCCCTAGGGCAATGTCTTAATATGTCATCCTTACCTCGTCTATAAAGAGTTCTAGCAATAAGTTGGTAAGGTGCACTCTCTTTTAGCAACTTTCTTGCTAAATCTTTTCTCAGTTCCTTTCCTTTTAGAAAATCATTAGCTAAAAAGTTAACGATTTTCTCACTCCATTCAGGAATAGCCTCAACCTTGAATAGCATAGTATCCTGTAGCTTGTCATCAACCCCAATTGGTGTTTCGCCATTAGATATGTGGGATAGATGAATGTTTCTTGCTAAGCCTCACAACCACTATAAAATTGAACTCAAGAAGAATCAACAAGCACCTTGTGATCCTTCCCGTGGAGCATTTTTTATTTACAAGATACAACAAGGCTTGATGATCAACATAGAGAACAAATTTGTTAGCAAGTAGGTAATGCCAAATCTTTTTTACAACACAAACCATTGCTAACCCTTCATGCTTAGTGGTGGTGTAATTAATTTTAGCATCATCTAGTTACCAACTTGCAAAACTAATAGGATAGTCCGATTTGTGTTCCCCTGGCTATGCTAGGACACATCCAATTGCGAAATTAGAGGCATCAATGTCCACATAAAAGATGAGATCCTAGTTAGGTGTTCGAAAGATTGGAGCACTGGACAAGGCTTACTTCAACGCATCATAAGCTTGTTGACACTCCTCGGTCCATATAAATATAATCAATATCTTGTACAAAGGACAAGCTATTTCTACATAGAAAAGAATAAACTGATCATAGTAGCCGACATGGCCCATGAATCTCTAGACTCCCTTGTAGTTTGTTGGTGGGGATAATTCCAAGATGACCTTAATTTTTCGCTCATCAATGGAAATCCTATTTTTGCACACTATATTCCCAAGAATAACTCTAGGCAAGTTTGTGTGAGCACTTTCTAAAAAATTTCTATTTTTTTCCCTCGGACCTTTTACCTTTCCCCTTTTCACTTTTCACTTTTCACTTTTACTTTTTTATTTCTGACTTTTTACTTTTTAAAAAATCTGTTTACGATTTTAATTTTTGGTTTTACCGAAAAGGGGTTTTCCTTGAATCTTTAACTTGGGACCTACACACGCATTAAATGCGTCCAGCCATTCAAAACAGGCTTTTGGAAATTTTTGGCTAGTGGCCTAAAAGCCTATACGCATTAAATGCGGCCAACCGATCAAGATGCCCCAAATTAGAGAGAGGATTAAGAATAATTACACTAATGTAAAAATGTAGGAAACATAAAAAGTTATGTGTGCACCAAATACTTCTCTATTTTTTGTTATTATCCTGATTTCTCCATGTAAGGAGTCAAAATTGGGATAAACACTATGCTAGGAAATTGATTTTGTGGTCTATTTCACCCAATTCTTTCAGTTTAATTTTTAGTTAATTGTTTTTTATTTTGAAATTAAAAAAATATAAAAAAAGATATGCAAAAATCATAAATCGAACTTGCAAATGATATGTGGGAGAAGAATTAACCTAAATGCACAAATTGCGTAACTTACAGGAAATGAAAAACAAGCAGAAATTGAGAAACATGTAGGAGTTGCAAAAATTGAACAATATGTAGAAATTGCATATTTCAACAACAATGCCACACATTTTTAGCAATTCATTTCTATCCTTCTTGAAAAAACAGAAAACTAAATTATAACATAATTCATTTACACACACACACACACACACACACACACACACACACACACACACACACACACACACACACACACACACACACACACACACACACACATTTAAAATGCATTGTGGCTATGCGCGGTAGGACTATTCCTTGATAGTAGTGCCATTTATGGGAAGCTCTTGCACCATAGAAAGAGTGCAGGAACTAACCAAGGTCATGGGGCTTTTCCCAACCGTACTCGGGAGCATAAAACAGCTCAAACCGAGAAGCTTATTTTCCATAACCTAGCTCACAATTGCGTGGGCAAGGTGTGTCACTCACCTTGTGAACGCTTGTGTAGGATTCTCATAGGAGATGATGTTGCCGCGTAGCCACACTCCAAGCTCCACTCTAATGTCATCGCCGCACTCCAATGGAAGCTCGACCCTCATCTCACCCAATCTCGCCCTCCTCTCACCCAATCTCCCTCTCTCACATGCACTCACATATACACAATGAGCATATAGTAGCTCTATTTGAATTAGGCATGAAAGTAAAACACACAAGAGAGCAAGAGAGTAGAGAAGAAGAGCACTCTATTAGTTGCATAAGAGAATGGATGGTGAGAATACAAAATGACCCTTATCTTGGCCCCCTAGCCTTCACAGCTTACGCATCCATACTTAAAATATAGGTACACAACTATCCAGGGCCACCTAGGCTTATGTAAACACTTAATCTAAGAATGCAATCTCCATAATTAATCCCATGGTACACCTTTCATAGACAAGTGACGATTGGACACATCAAATATACAATATTAGCATTTCTAATGTCAACGAAGCCAAATGAAGTGACGGTTGCCAATGGATGGTGTTGATGTTGGAGAGGTGTTTAATGAGGGTTAACAACTTGTGGATAGACTCCATGGATGAGTACTTTGATATGGCCAGTTGGGAAGCCCCATAGAGAAAGAGTGTAGGAACTAACCAAGCACGTGGGGCTTCGCCCAACCACACTCTAGGAGCATAAAATAGCGCAATCGAGAAGCTAATCTTCCATAACCTGGCTCACAATTGCATGGGTAAGGTGTGTTACTCACCTCATAAATTCTTGTGTTGGATTATCATAGGAGACGATGTTGTCATGTAACCACAATCCAAAGCTCCACTCTAATGTTGCCGCACTCTAAAGGAAGCTCGACCCTCCTCTCACTCAATCTCCCTCTCTCCAATGCACTTACACATACACAATGAGCATATAATATCTCTAATTCAATTTGGAAATTTGAAGGTCTTGGGAGGTCTACAAGGCAACATACAAGTAAGGTGCTCTTGTGGAAACATCATGCATACAAGTAAGGTGCTCTTGTGGAAACATCATGCTCACTCAATCTCCCTCTCTCCAATGCACTTACACATACACAATGAGCATATAATATCTCTACTTTAATTTGGAAATTTTGAAGGTCTTGGGAGGTCTACAAGGCAACATACAAGTAAGGTGCTCTTGTGGAAACATCATGCATAATGCAAACATCAATCATGCAGTGTGAGAAAAGATTTTTATGACTGGTCAAATTTTCTAGTTAAGACAAGGGTAATGTTAAGGTTGGTCCAAATTTGATCTAAACTAAGATGGAGTAAAAAGCATGCCTTGGGTTATGACCTTAGTCTCTCAACACTCTATCACTTTGGTGCAACCATCTCTAGTTATTATCATGCCTCATAAAGGAAATTGCTAATAAGTGATTATTATAAGTATTCATTTTGATTCCAAAAGTATAAAAGTAGGGCACCACCCTACAGAGACCCAAGAAATAGCCTAGAGACCTTATACAAGAGTATCTAAGAACTACTAAGCTCCTCTATAGTGATGGTTTTTTAAAAAAAACCTTTATTGATAGGTTTTTAGCCACAAGGTCCCATCCCATGGAAATCAAGGCTATAGCCCCAAGGCTCCATCACTAAGAGCCAAAAGTCCTACCTAGATCGCACATGGTGATGGTTATCTTCTTGTGTGTTTTTTTTGTATTTTTGCTTTGTTTTTTTGGTTTAAACTAATTTTACTTTCACAATTCACCTAGAAGCCTCTATTCTAACTGAAGAGATCACACTATGGAAGGTGGACTACTTGGCATACTCTAAGGTCGATCTCAGGGAGGATTGAACTACGACCAAAGCCTAAATGGTTAATAACTAGAGAATTGATAAACCACATGTCGAGTATTTAGTATGTGTATAGGTGCTATATTGTTATACATGTTGGTGGAAGCTTTATTATCATGGGGTAACTTTTTTCAACATTCTCCCTCTTGATATGGACATGAACTTTGTCGGGGGGAGAAAAATGTGGAGGGTAAGAGTAATGATATTAGCATAAGTCCCCCCTTCCTACTTTCTATCTTACCTTAACCTCACGCAAGGTATTGTAGGTTTTTTATAACCATCCCTTCCAAATTTTCTCCTTCAATTTTTATTGGCTAAAAGCACCCTTTGTTATGTGTTGTGGCATGCAATTTCTAATTTTAATGGCGGTAAAGGGATCTAATAAGACCGGATGGAGCTTATGGGTTCTTGAAGTACTTTTGGAAAGGGAGGCTGAGTAGGCATTGAAGAACTTGTTGAAGAACTTGTAGAGGGTGTTGACATTGATGCAAGTACTTGTGAGTAGCAGGACTTTGCTCAAGTAGTGGGTTCTCTTGAAGTACTTTTGGAAAGGGAGGCTGAGTAGGCATTGAAGAACTTGTAGAGGGCTCTTGAAAACTGGAGGCTTTATCAAAGTCTCTATTCTTAAGGGGCATGCCATTTTTTGAACAGCTTTTGGAATCCAAAACTTGTGGGATGTTGGCAATGGAGGTGTATTAATTTGTTTTCCTTTGTCTGCATTAGGGTTGGCAGAGACTATTGATTGGCTGATTGATGTGTTTGTGACTATTGAGGCTATAGATATGTGCATCCTCTTTGGCACCCAAATCCATGTGTTACCCTCATAGTAGCCTTAAGCTTTAAGAAGATGAGTTGGAATTCATCAAGAGGTAACATGTGGTTTGGATTAATTTTTGTTGCGCACGACCTTTGAGGTTTTTTACTAGTAGGTTGGCAATTGAGAACTAGTGGGGAGAGGGTTTAGGAACCCACTTAAGGGAAGATTTTGGCTTTCTATGTTGATGCCCTAGTGGTAGTTGGTTCAGTATGGAGGTAGATGAAGATGTGGATCTTAAAGATAAAGAACCTTGTGGTGGTGAAGAGGATGTTGATGGTGGGGAGGGAATGACATGGGATCATGTCGGATTCAAATGTTGAAGCTTCGTTATTGCAGCATTCAAATGCTTGTTGCTGGTCTAATGCATTTTATGTGGAGGAAATGTTCATGGAGTGTAAAAGTGTAGCGCTAGAATGTTTTTGGCATTGTGACATTCCTTGTGGCCCAGTCAATTTTGCATTGAGCTAATATCATCTAGGTCCATTCAAGAATGGCATGTTATTTTAGAGTTCCTATGGGCATGACCAAAAAGCTCCCAAAAAGCTAACAAATTCTAAGCAAACCAAGTACTTTGGTATTTTTGGCACTTATACCCTTTATTCTCATGTTTGACTTTTCAAATTAAGGTTTACCCAATTGATTCCATGTAGCAAAGGAGAGTAGATTGTGACTAGCACCCGTCAAGCGTAGCATTATAGAACACTCTACCACAGGGGCTAGGCAACTCAATGGGTGTTCTGAGAGCTGGGATGTGATCCTCCATGTTGGTGATTACCTCTCCAACATAAGCTTGTGCAATAGGTCTAAGGTTTTCTTGAAGTTTGGCTCATCTTTCCCTTGCCTCCTCTTCAACTTGGGTCTTCTTTTGAGCATCCCTTTCCTTGGCACAAATCATTCGTAGGGGTACAATGTTAGGGAGCTCCTCACTATCAAGTGTAACCCATGTAGATCCTCTAGTTCCCCAACTATCGATTGTGGCCATCATATGTACCCAATTTAGATCATCCTCAGGCTGAATAGCTTGTTTGTCAGCATCCTTATGGGTTGGATCCTTCCCTACATCAGTCTCTTCTCTAAAAGTATAGCAGTATTGCAATGGGGCTGAATAAGTGGTGGTGTCTGAATGGATTTCAAAAAGTCCTCCACTACCCATAGGATGTGTGCGACCAGCTACCAGGTCTACCCTGATGATGGAATCATCGAATTGGAGGTAGACATGGATCTTAGACCGCTCATGTACCATCTTTGCTTCTCTCATGAACGGGTGTCCTAAGATCATTTCATATGATTCTTGTTGTTTGGAGAATTCTACAAATGAAGGTACGTTTAACCCGATGTTTGATGAGAACCTTGATCTTTAAATCTCGTTAGCGTCCCAATACGTTTTGGCGACAACCATCTTAACAATGATGTCTGAGACTTCTAAACGTGGCTTGGACACATCTTCTCCCAGCATTTCTTGGTGATTATACTGACTCCCACTCCACCATCAACAAGGACTCCCATTACTATGATTCCCTTGGCTGTAATTGGTAGCAGTGCGTTAGACTCATCACCTTCAAAGTATTTTCCCAGTTTGTTGTGGAATTTTAACCATAGATTTGCTATTTTCTTCTTCCACTAGGACTATTTATTTGGGTACAAATCGAGGTGTAATGAAGTAGGCTTGGGTGCACATGCACATGGGGAATGGGGCCTAGGCACTTGGGCTTAGGGACATTTACATGTGTAATTTTGGGGACCTTGGCCTATATTAGGCATAGAGCTCAGGGACATTGTACCCTTTTGATCATATTAACTCTATAGACATTTATGTCTTATTGGTGCTCATGCCTAAGCTTTCATGGCCTTCTTGGCTATTACCCTAGGATGGTGACCCACACCCATGTTGTCACTCCATACTTTGAGTGGCCAACCCTAGTCTCTTGTATTGGTATCAGAGCTCTTGGCTTAGTTTACTAGGATTAGAGCTCTTGGCTTAGATCCCTAGGATTAGAGCTCTTGGCTTAGATCCCTAGGATTAGAGCTCTTGGCTTAGATCCATAGGATTAGAGTCCTTGGCTTAGATCCTTGCTTAGGAAGTGATTAGTGAATCATTTTTGGATCATGCTTAATCCAATTTTCAGAATGCTTTTTCTTGATCTTGATTAATGATAATCATTTTTGGATTACTATTAATCTAATTTTTTGAAATGTATTTTCTTAATCTTGATTAGTGTTAATCATTTTTGAAGTTGATTTTTACACAATTTTCAGATTTGCTAATTTCTTGTTTGATAAGATTAGCAATGAAATTTTTGTTAATCATTTTTGAATTTGTATTAATAATATTTTCAAAATCCTAATCCACTTTACTATTTCATTTCTTGAACTTCTTGATCTTGATTTTCAAAATTAGGGTTTAGAGAGATTGAGAGATTTTCTGGCATTATCTTGCTTAGAGAGCCTACAGTTTCAAATATTAATCCTTTAAGCTCTTATTTCTTCAAAGACAAACCCTAGATTCCCAGATCTTGAGTTCTTAGAAGAAACATTGCAAGAAACTGTAGATTGTTATTACAGAAAATCCAGGTTGCTGTGTGCAGAGTTTTTAGAAAACTGTGCAGATTAAAACTGTGCAGAGTATTTAGATTGTAGAGTTTATGCAGAGTACAGTTTGCTGTGTAAAAATCAAGGTTGCTGTGTAAAGTATTACAGATTTTTGTGTAGATTAATATTGCAGATTTTCATATTACTATGCAGATTAATATTGTAGATTTTCATATTACTGCAGATTAATATTGCAGATTTTCATATTACTGCAGATTAATATTGCAGATTTTTATATTACTGTGCAGAGTAATATTGCAGATTTTTATATTACTGTGCAGTGTAGAGTTTATGCAGAGTACAGTTTGCTATGCAAAAATCAAGGTTGCTATGTAAAGTATTATAGATTTCTCTGTAAGTAGAGTTTTTAGATTACTATGCAGAAATTTGATACATTTTCAAGGATGTGTGCAGAACTTTGATACAGTTTCAAGAAAGTGTGCAAAATCTTGGTGCAGATTTCAAGATTATGTGCAATTGATATAGATTTTCAAAGATTGGTGCAGATCTACAGTGCAGAACAGAGCAATTTACAAATTATGCACAGTTTATTGTGCTGAAATCAAATCTTGATGCAAAAACAGAACAATAAGTGATTCTTGATCAAATCTTCTAATCTTGATACTTTCTTGCAAAGAAGATAGACAAAGATTATAAATCTATTGGAATAGTATAAATCTACACATTAGTATAAATCTTGATATATTAGAAGTAAAGGAAGCAAGAAAAGTGTTGAGAAAACACTATTTACAAGCACATACCTTGGTTTACAGTATTTTAGCACATTGCCATCAAGAAGCTTTATAATTTAAGTGCAAAAATTCAGAAAGTTGTTAGTTAAAACTGTGTTTGCAAGTATAGCCCTACTAGGAATTGAGCCTAGTCCACTAGTATGAGCAAGTGTGCCCCATACACCATAGGGTTCTCATAACTTGCATAGAGAACTTCTTGAGTGTGAAGATCTCCAAGCAGTAATGCAAGGTTTAGATGAGAAGGCAAACAATTTGTAGCTTGAATCTTGGCATTATTAAGTCTTGAGTTTCCAGCTCTACAGAACATTATCTTACACAAGACAATGTAAGATTCATGTTGTGGTCATTTCAACAAATACAAATCAAGTGTAGAATGCAAATGATGTGATATAAAACTAAACTCAAGTAGGTGCTGCTCTACAAGAAGATTCATGCTGTGGTCATTTCAACAAATACAAATCAAGTGTAGAATGCAAATGATGTGATATAAAACTAAACTCAAGTAGGTGCTGCTCTACAAGAAGAGTCAATTTGTGAGAAAAGAGACAACATGTTCTCGACATAGAGCACATATGAGCTGGTTTACAATACAAAGAAGATAGGAATAGCCTTAAAGACCGAGGATTTCTTCTTTTGCTACACCGTTAGAGGTCAAACAACCAACACAGATGTGGAAACCTGGCACTCTTAACAGTAAGCTAGTTTTTCCTTCAGCAGCACCTTAGCAAGCTCTTCAGCAGGGGTATCAATAAGTGTTTCAACAATTGCTTCAACAAACTAAGTACAGAGCACAACCAGCTACTACCATACAAGAGGTGAGGCAGCATTTGAGTGACCCACACACATAGCTCTACACAGATTAGAGGCTCAGGGATCTCTTTCTAGCTGGAATTGCGAACCTTGCAATGCACTAAAGGGCAGTAGAAACCTCCATCAAACTCAAATCTTAGCTCAAAACCCTTCTCCCGTTACCTAACAACAACGATGAAATGTTGGTTACACCTCTATTGATTGTGAGGCATTGTGCGGAGAGCACAAGCTATATTGGTGGTACAAGACAGGCTAAGGATTGAAAAGCCCTGTGCGATCGAGCGCACAACACACAAAGAAGACATTGCTGCAGAAGTGAATTGGCCGTCAAGAAGCACAACGTTTAGACAAAATGATTGCAGAAATGAAGAACATCTTTGTTGGACATTCCACATTTCCTATACTTTGGCGAGCCCATTTACATTAGGAAAAGTTCATGCTGCTTGTTTACACATAGTGTGTCTTGTGAGGTGTGCCACACATTAACATATTATTAGCACTTGTTCATGTGTTGTTGTGTATTGTGGAATTTTTTTCACACATTATTCTTTGATGGGTTTGTTCATACACAATGGATGCACTAATTGGGATTATTCATATGCTTAGGGTTTTGGTGGGGTGTGTTCACGTACATTAGCATACTGTGGGCGTTATTCGCACATTTGGGTGTATAGAGTTCTTTTCGTGCACATTTGGGTACATTTTCACATGGTTTGAGTTCATTGTGCATTGTAGCCCTTGTCCACACACTTTGTGCATTGGATAGTGTTCACACGTACACTTTTGGGTTGTCATTGGGCACTCACATGCACACTTTTAGCCGTTTAGTTTATTTTGGATGTTCACACACACATCATTTGAGCATATTGGTGTTTTTTCACACGCTGTGTGGCATTCTTGAGCACATTTGGGAGTGTTTTCACTTTTTTCAGGCATTGGCGGGACGACATGGAGATCCATTTCTACCTCTACCCCACCTACGATTGCCGTGCTACCCACCATCATCATTGTTGACATCACTATGACTCCATCCCAGATGCTGATTGTGTAGCATCCGCTCATACCCTATTACTATGGCTCTATGCTCATCATCTTGATTTACCATTTCATGTGAGGAGATGCATATCATTTGCCGAGTTCATACATACATTTGGCACATCACGACTTCGACCCTTCTTCACCGATATCATGGTATGATGACACATCATATTCTGGTCACTTATGGATGTTTGAGTTTGAGATATTGTTGCCTATCCAGTTTAGACACTTATTTGATGAGGGGGATGTCCGTGTGCCAGATGGTCCAGATGTTCTACAGATGGTGATTTTGTTGAGGATCTATGTGGTTATCCCTACAAGCAGGATTCAGCATTGCTTGCATGGGATGATGTATGTGGGGACTTGATTGAGTGCCCTACATTTGTGAGTAGAGATAACTATATACTTGAGGATGTGTATCATTATGACATGCATTCAGGGGATGATGATGTGGATGGTGATGATGATGATGTTCCTGCTATAACTACAGATGATTATATGGGTGATGATGATCGTAGTGATCATTCATGGGATACATTTTTTGCGTTATGGCAGGATATGTTTGGATCCTTGGAGGAAATGGATCGAGCATGCTACCACTTTTGTTGCTATCACAGTGGTGTTCGCATGGGACTTAAGAGTTTCTACGACTCACCCACGACATCGACTAGCCATCATCTCATTAATTCTCATTTGCTTAGACCAACGCATTCATTGTATTATGATGATGGGGATGATGAGGATGATGTTGTATTGTACACACACACACATGATGATATTGATGTATCACACACACATACACATGGCGATAGTGATACACTTGCACATGATGCAACTGACACATATGCACATAATGATAATGTATGTGATAGTGATAGTGATAGTAGCGAGAGTGATGTGTGTGAGTTAGATCATGTGGGCATGATCTTGAGGGCATAGATGATAGCGAGCATTACGAGAGCATCATAGAGCTACCTATCTCTAATCCTAGTGATGAGAGGGATACATTAGATGACCATAGTGATGCATTCCATGATCTTGATGGGCATTTGACTAGTCATGATCATTCGGCTAGTCATACATCCCTGGTTACACATGGGATTGACACTTCACATGTCGTTGAGCACATCATAGACCATGACGAGCATAGACATGAGGTTCTAGTATATTAGATGTGTTGGGCTACTCCTCTAGATTTGTTACATGTGAAGAGATTTCGGACACAACCACTACTCCTAGTTTTCATAGCATTCGAGTGGATCAAGTTGTTGTGTGAGACTGAGCGGCAGTCAGGGATAGTGCATGAGAGTAATGATGAGTTTGTGCAGGTGAGACATCGTAGGAGTATGCATATCGATCATATTTTTAGCATATCCTATGACATTGATCTCGAGAGCTTTACATTTGATCTAGGTAATTTCTTAGATCCAGTGTTATTGGAGATTGATTTATCATGGGATTTAGGTCATGTAGGGACATTATTGATGGACATTGTCTATATTTTTGGGGATGATCTTAGTGGCCTTGGAGATTCCATTGATAGTGAGTTGTTTGATACCACTTATCTCTCTTGTGTAGACACTTTGTCAATGCTTAGTAATGATGATCTTTTTTTTTTTGGATGATCCAACTTTTATTTTTGAGGGACACACACATCTATTGTGTATGGGTCGGATCATACTCATACATACATTGATATGGTGGATCATGCCTTTAACTTTTCGAGTGGTGCTACATGTGATGGTGGCATGAGTTCACATTTGACTCTACATGAGGCTCACCTTGAGATATGTTCTTTTGGCTCCTATTGATGTAGACACGAGCCTATGTTCTTTGGAGCCAATACATTTTCCTTTAGATGCATTCTTTGCCATTTGAGGAGCATAGTTTTTGGATATGTGGCTCAACATTCAGATGCAGCTATGACATATTCCAGTCTTGGCCTACACGATGATTCTTTTGTGTTAGGATAATTTGACATTCTAGCTAGGAGTTTTGAGCTTCTTTGATGGTTACCTTTCGTGCTAGATTCACACTGTGGTCGCGTGAGGATGGGCTTACGAGTTTTCCTTTGACCCTGGAGCTACTATCACTTTGGAGTCGAGATTTCCTTTTGATCCAAGAGCTACCATTACCTCAGCTTCGGAGTTGAGCTTTCCTTTTGACCCAGGAGTTACTACCATTTCAGCTTCGATGTTTTGGGATGTATATCATACACATCCCTTTGATCCTGGAGGATACTCAACTAGCTTCGTCATTGACACTTGCACCAGATTATCATGGGACCATTTCCTTGGATTTTGCATGCCTCGGATTTCCATTTGATCCAGGAGGTAGCATAGATAGCCTCATCATCAATGGGAGTCCTTTATCCTTTCCATTTGACCCAAGGGCTTATATGATTCATGTATGGGTCCGCTACATCAACATTCAGTTATGGATGTGATTTTTGGCTTTTGTACATAGCCACTTGTATATGTCTTTTCTTTGGGCACGACCACCCTTCGATTTTGAGGACGAAATCATTGTAGGAGGGAACGGTTTGTAATGAAGTAGGTTTGGGTGCACATGCACATGGGGAATGGGGCCTGGGCACTTTGGGCTTAGGGACATTTACATGTGTACTTTTGGGGGCCTTGGGCTATATTGGGCATCAAAGACAAATTTAGGAATTTTGGGAATTATTCGGTCCCATTTCTTATAGGATTGGTTGGAAACTCGGTATTTTTGTGTAGTTTGAGCTAACATCTATTTGTTGGTGCACTCTTTGTGCCATTAGATTATATCTTAACACAACTATTTGGCGTATTTGTTTGTAGTTGTATAGATACATACGTCAATGCAACAATATTGGAAGGACAAGGGAAACATGACACTAAACTTAATTGAGATTATACAACACCTTTCATGTGAAGAAGATAATGTTAAATACTATCTCCACTTTGAGACATTGAAGTAAAAACATGGGGTTTATTTAATTTGCCAAAAGAATTCTAAATATCATTAAAAAAGGAACCTTAGAAATGAGAGATCTCTAAAGGGTGTGGTGTTAGAAACAACAAAAAAAGTAAATCTCAATGACAGTAACAATGTGCTAAGTTTACGATTGATCCACAGATAAAAACCCATCTTAGACACTATATCAAGATTATAAATCATGATATATATGCTCAAATTTGAGGGACATTGAAGTAAAAACATGGGATAATAATGCCAAAGAACACTTGGAAAAGGAACCTTAGAATTGAGGGATCTCCAAAGAGTGTGGCGTTTAGAAACACCAGAAGCAATCAAATTTCAATGAGATTGTTACATTCAAGTTTACAATTCATCCGAAGACAAAAACCCTTCATTAGACACTTTAGACACTTTGTCAAGATAATAATTGAGTACAAATTGTATCTCAAACATAGCGTTTCTCATGTATTGCTTCAATACATACAAAGTTTCTCTATCATAAGCTGCTTCATTTACTAAAGTGTTGCAAGTATACTCTCGTTTGTTCTTTGCATAAATCCAACCAAGTAACCATGCGCGCTGATTGTTGTCTCCAAAAAACTTTGAAGCTCCTCTATATTTTGATTCCACATCTTTGGAAAAATCAAGTAAGTTCCAGGCATATTCCACATTACATTGTAGAGGGTATCATAAAAAATTAGCGTGTTATTTCCATCCAGGTCATGAAAAATTCTCCATGCTACATCCAACTTTTTGTGGTATACAAATTAATATCCAATTAGAAGATCTGTCTTTTGACATGCTGCCTGCCCTGCTATACGACCTTAAACTTTTGATGGTGCCGAGGAAAGCACAACTCAAGAATGCGTCGAGTCCTTTGTAGTCTATTAGTACTCTAGATCCATACCTCAAACCATTGCATACAAAAATCAAGGAAAGTGAATGCATCTTTGTGAATCAAATGCCAAACACTTGTATTCTCTTCCACAAGATGCATATGTTTGGCCCAGTCTGGACATACATCACCATGTTGCATCTCAACGGTCTTAAGTAAAACACCATTGAGTTCAAGTATCAATAATCTTCTTTGTTTCCTTATTGTATCTAGGGGTGGTGGAACTCTTTTGCTTCTAGGTACATGAGTCACCAATGATTGGTGCCACCTCAATAGTAAGTTTTCTGTACACTTGAAATCAAAGCTATATGCTTCAACATATCCTATTGAAAACAAAATGTATGGTTAATGGACATTCAAAATTTTAAATAAATATATTATGTGCCAACAACATAAATTCATCCATGATATGGATGGTCTTAAACCTTCATAGAGACAAACGCTCCAATACCTCATTAGTTCAACCAAAAAAATAAAAGAGCGAGTATATTGTCAATGCTAAATTTCATCAAATTTATTGAATATGATGTATGAAAGATTTTCACTGTTGAGATAATTGAGTCTATCCAAATTAAATTATGATATTCATAGCCTTACACCTTGACAAGGCAATATCTTCAATAAAAAACAAACACATCTTCATTGCAATCGAATTGCAAATGAAGATGTGTTTGTTTGCAATCGAATTGCAAATATTGACAAAAGAGATAATCAAATGACAGTAAGTTTGGAGGCATTTGATTTCTTGATACAATAGTGTAAAAATTTAGCTCGTACAATCCAAAAATTAAACCCATCTAAGCACATTGTTTTGGCCAAAGCCTAAGTCTATCTTATGGGCTTTTAGTACAAAATGGCTCCAAACATTCTGCACCCAACAAGTCTTGATATTTGTGCAGACCCCATACTTCAAACTGCACGTTTAGATCTCAGAAATGGTTTCCTTCGACTTGCAGCAACAACTAGTATGGTAAGCCTTTTGTAGCCTTGATATGTATGCTTTTGCTGCAACTCCACTTATGAGATGACCGCGATCATATCCCAAGCGAGTAGCATAAGCAATAGCGTGTTGATCACTCAAAATCCTTCTTTTGTAACACACTTTTAACAAGCTTAGCTAGTCTTTGGATAGTAATGGTACTCCAGCTTTGGATGCCAACATTGCTAGATCCTTGCTTATGGATTCTACTTCTCTTTTTCCCCCTCTTGATTGGACATACTTTAGCTTATCACCATACAATGGTAAGTGTGAAGATGCAGAAGATGAGTTTTCCACTTCATCTGAATATTCATTGAGCTCTTCTCGCAAAAATAGGGAGGTGAATTGGAGCCATTCTTCCAGTACATCTTGAAAATCGATAAATAAATTATGACCATGTGTGATAGGAGATTGACCTAGCCGATTAAGCAAAATAATAGACCTAACGTCATTTGTATTATTTAGATTTAAAAGGTAGGGTAGAAGGTCATTGCACAGTACGTAGTCGTGCCCTCCTTGAAAACTTTCAAGGAAGAGATAGTTGTCTTTTGGATTAACACATCCCTTGAAAGGACTATCATCAATAAGCAATGTATTCTTCTTATTGCAAATATCTTGGTGCTGATTCTAAACCTTGAGTAAAGGTTTAAACATAGCCTCAATAGTAGGCTTATCTGGCCTATACACTTTTTGAAGATTATGAATATAACATTCTTCTTGTCCCCACACCATAAAGAAATGATATTTCTTATGTGCATACTGTTCAAGAGTGTTTACATAGGCACAAACATTCTTGTGTAGCATGGTGGACCAAATACCAACATGAAAGTCTGGCAAATCTCATCCAAAAATTCAAAATACCCAGGGCGAATAACAACTGTGGTGCGACCAATATCAATTCGAATACAATTTGTTTGTGGATGCCTCTTCTCTTCCTTTTGTTGATGAGTAAAACTCCATTAAGATCAAGTATAAGTGCATGTTTCTTTATGGTGATTGCACGAGGAATATTTTCTACATACAATATAGAAGAATGATAACACTTTAATGTGTTTACATACTTTACAATATTAAAACAAGTGATCCTATATTATCAATGAGAGCTAATTACAACAAAACATCCACAAGTTTACTTTCGTTTCATGCTCCCATACTCATCTATGATGATGGCTCCTAGACTTGATTGCATTTCCCTATTGATTGGTGAAGATTGAAATACTAATCTATCTCCATCTCTCTCAAAAGAATATAAACTTCCTAGAGGCCTACTCTTTTGTGTATCGGAATGTTGCTCCTCAACAGGTTGCTCTATTTCTTGCGCACTTAACTTGTGATTGTTAGAAGCAACTGTACCTGCAAAAACAACTCTCGCTGAGAAACATACTTTTTAACACACAAAATTGCTAAATAAATCATCTTAAATAACATCCTATTGAAAAAGATCTACCTTTAGTTTTCTTGGCAACCTCTGCCATAGAGTCTTTGATTTCAGCTATTCTCTCTTTATTCGTAGCATATGTAGCCTCGTCAATTTCTTCAACACCCTCTGCCAGAGAGTCCTTGATTTCAACTATTTTCCCTTTATTCGTAGCATATGTAGCCTCATTAATTTGTTCGACAATCTCTTCTTGTCTCTCCTTGGTTGCAAAAGTCTCTTGAAGCTCTTCATTAACTTTATCTTTATTCTCACTAACCTCAACATTAACTTGCAAATCAAGAATGTCCTTAGTCTCTTTAGTCCTATCACTTGAAGGCCTTGAAGATGTTTGCAAAGCTGAATCATCGATGTGATCTACCTCCACCATGTTGTCTTCATTATTTCTAGCATTTGAATCATGAGAGTTGATCTCTCTAGTAGGGCTTTCATGATGATGTTCTAGTTGAGCAATGTTATCTTCGTCTTTCCCTTCTTTGTATATATCTGTAAGATTAAAATAAGATGCTATTACTTTAAGGATTTAAATAATACACCAAGGCTAATTGGAGAGATGGAAAACTCTCTCACTTGGAAAAGGGCAGTCTTTTGATGTGCAGATGCATGCTTGAAGGCCAGGCAAACAGTGGAGAAATGTGTGAGTTTTTGTGAAGTGCACAGGCTGATAAGGAGCCATTTTGGAGGGCAGATAGCAGGAGCTGGGAGTGCCTGATGGGTATGTGATGAACTGAAGAGTTGTGGTCAGACATGCTATGAACAACTTCCTAGAAGGAAATTTTTACAAAGGAGTTATAGTTTGAGATCTTTTTAGCACCCAAGGTGGGTACTTTTCATCCGGAATAGCTACAGATGATAGATGGCTAGTTTGAAGCGGCTTTTGTTTGCACATGATGAGCATGCTGTGGTGAGATCTAGGTGTTTGGACATAGGTGGTCATATGGAATTCAAGGCCATGAAGCTGGATTGATGATCGGGTGCGTGAGCGGTGAGATATGGCACACCAACTGGGGCACCTTTCATGATGTGTAGGGAAGAGCTAGATTTTTTGTAACTATTGAGCACGTGGATGGCTTTTTGAAGATAGGAGCGGTGGGTGCTGCTAGGGGTCTTGCATTCTTGCATAAAGCAGAAAGACCAGTCACCTACAAGGACTTCAAAACATCAAACATCTTGTTGGATTCGCAATACAACGCGAAGCTGTCAGACTTTGGGCTTGCAAAGGATGGACCTACAGGAGATAACACACATGTTTCGACTCGAGTGATGGGCACGTATGGTTATGCTACCCTGGAATATGTAGCAACAGGGCATTTGACGGCTAGAAGTGATGTTTATAGTTTTGGTGTTGTACTCCTTGAGATCTTTACTGGGCGTCGAGCTGTGGACAAAAACAAACCTGGTGGGGAGCAAAAATTGGTAGAGTGGGCCAAACCCTACCTGAATGACAAGCGCAAGACTGCATCAACAAATCGGGCTTCACGTAGAACGAAGGTGACGCGCTTGCGTGGATTTTTTAAAAAAAAGGAAAATTTCGATTAATAAGCTAAAAAAAAGGTGGTGCAGTGTAATCGAAACTGGGAAAATTCGATATTATAGCTGCAAAAGGTGAGGAGCCCGATTCTTTGGCGGGGAAAGGAATGAGAAATAGGAGAAAAACCAGAAACGGCATACTGTAGGGGGAGGTGTGCAAAAAAAATCAGAACCAGAGCGGCATATAACCAGAGATTTTAAAATCACGACGGCGGCTACTGTATAGGGCATCCTGGGGCTTGATTTAAAGAGGAGATTAAGTGCTATCTAGTGATATGATCTTCAAAAAGAAAATCTCACAATACAAGAAGAAATCAGAATCTGGCGCATACGGCAGTGAAGCAAAATATGAGAAAAGCGAAAGCCATAAATTCGCTTCTTTTTTTTTTCTGAGAAGTAATTTTTTTTTTGTTTTATCACTTACGATTTTCAAAATCGTAAAGCCTTAGATAATTACACTATCCCTTTTAAAGCTTTTGGAAAGGCTTTGGGTAAGCTTTTTTTTGTTGTTTTGGAGAATCTTGGAGTAATACAAAGAGATTCCTGAGACTTGGATTTAATTTTCTACTCGGCTGGATTTTGGAATGCTAGACATGGAATTTTCTAAAATCACATGATTATGTTGTACATATGCCGTATGTCATCTTTGCTTTGTGAGTTGTTGGAATCTGAAAGCAGGTTTTCACGAGATCAAGAGACACCTTGAAATGATGGAATTGGTATTATATGATATATGTGATGTGAATGGACACATGTATATGGAAATCTTTTGAAGATTGTATTATGCCTACATGTGATATGTTTGAAGCATTTGGAAAAAGAATCAGGAGATCTATGCTTGAAACTGGTCATTCTCTTGACACACAATTTATGTGCAATCATCAAGCTGAATTTGGGGATGTATTGAAGTGAATTGGCACAAGTACATGTCAACAAAAATGGTGATGTCTTATGCTCCTTGAAGAGTTATATGCTTTGTTTCCTTGCTGGGATTAGAAGCTACTCTCAGAGCCAGAAGTCTCACACTTTCCCCCAGCGACACCGCCCACGTTACGATAGCTTTGGTGAACCCGACGTGAAACTACTGGGGTGAGAGTGTGGTGAAATACACAGGGAAGCTATGGCTGAGAATCCTGAGGGTCAGGGGGTTCATTTTGACCCCGGAGTTATGCAAATGTTTCAGATGTTTACTATGTATATGCAACAGCAGCAAGCTGCTGAAAGGGGACAAATTTCCATGACCAAAGCACCGCAGTCAATTGTGAAAAAGGTGGATCAATTTGATGGTAAGGACATCACAAAGTACCTGCGTAATTACACAAAGGAAATGGAGCTAAACAGGGTGACTGAGGAGGATATGGTTCGAAGCTTTGAGCTGGTATGTGTTCCTGAAATAAGAGAGTGCATAAGAGGATTACAGATAGCACATAATGGCAGAAATTGGGAGGAGTTCAAGCTTGCTTTAAAGGATGAATATTTCATGGAGGATTCCGAGCGGGTGACCAAATGAACTTTCTTGGAATGGGTCACAAAACCCAAAATGGGAATTTCTGCCACGCAGAGTTGCTAAGAGAGTTTGAGAAGCGCTATGCCCAACTGTCAAGGATTGAGCGCACAACCTTGGACAGGGAAAAAACAGAGCTCTTCTTACAAGCAGCTAGGAAATATCTCCAAGAAAAACTAGAAATTCTCCTTGAGGATAAGGATACAGAGCAGGGGCTAAAGAATGATTGGAATGATGTTGAGGATGGAGTCACCATGCTAGCAAAGCGGCAGCGAAGGAGGGATAAAATGGTGATGAGCTCGGCAACTCCTATAACTGCTGTTATCCCTGAGAATCTACCAAAACCAGCTGCTGCAATCCCAAAGGTAGAAGGGCCGATGGATGAGCTTATTAAGGGCATGCGAGACCTAAAATTGAAGATGTCCAGGATTGAGGAAAAAGGGCTACCATTAGGGCAGGCTTCTATGCAAAGGCCTCAAAGCAAAGAAGGGTTTACATTCAGATGTATATGGTGTGATGACCTAGAACATGCAAAGAAAGACTGTGCTAGCTATAAAGAAGCCCTCAGAAATCAACTTGTGTTTTTCAAAGATGGGAAAATCCACCTTACAGAGACTGGTCTTCCATTAAGCACAAACTTTGGGAAAGGAGGGATGAAAAAGCTGGTTGAGGATATGGCTGCTAGCCATGCCATCTCTATGGTTGAGGCAGCAACCTATGGATTAAAGGTTGGCCAATCAAAGCAGGAATCTGAGAATGATGAAGATTATGAGAATGAAGATTTTTGGCCATCAACAATGGAACTAATTGTGTCAAAGAAGGTGTCTAAGCAGGCTTTGCATGAGGCAGGTGACTGTATACATCTTGAGACTGGCTGGGAAGAGCCTGTGGATTCTTTATCTGTTCATGCCTACATTGCAAAATGCCAGAATAATGAGGCACAGGTAGAGGAAAAGTGTAAGAGGGAAAATGAGGAAGGAGGGCCATCAAAAAGGGTCACTCGTGGTAGTGAAAAGAAGGATCCTGGGCCATCACATATGCCTCCACCGCAGCAGACCTCCACAGGAAGTATCAATGGAAGAAGTGCCAGCAAAAATGAAGCATGAGAAGGAGAAGGGTAAAGGGAAAAGTCCACTCTACAAGCTTTAATCTGATATTGAAGCCGCAATAGATCTCAAAAAGGTGCTTGAAGAGAGGATTTTAAACAGCAGGGTGGAATTTACACTAGGGGAAGTCTTGGGGATTGCAAAGAAAGAATTCCATGATGAGATAATTGATATTATACGAAGGAAAAGGCAGTCCATAATTGAATCTATTCCATCACAAGGGGAGGCAAGAACTTCCAAGACTCATGGAGTACAGGTACAGCAAAAGGAAGAGAGAGAAAATGTGGTGGAATGTAATCACTCTGCTGAAGGGGCATGACAAGTGCGCTTTGTGGATGAGGATGATGAAAAAGAAGTTCTTACAAAGAGTCATTACTCCAGGAGCCATTGGGCAAGAGCAACCACTGAAACCCTTGTCAAGATAGGTGACTTGGAAGAGCCGTATGTCGCTCTAATTGATCATGGGTCTGAAATAAATCTTATGGCTAAAAATCTCTACAACAAATGTAAGTGGCCAATGGATGTAGATCATGGGTGGATGATTAAAGCAGCTAATAACTCATCTGGAGAGCTCTATGCAGCCTGTCCAAATATAAGGGTAACTATAGGGGATGTGAAAGATGATCAAAACTTCTTTGTTTAGGAGATGTCATCGTATCCCCTCATCCTTGGGCAACCCTACATTACAGCTGTGAGGATGGAAACAAAGGTTTTGGATGATGGCTCGGCATATGCAAGAATAAGGAGTAAAGATGGTAAGAAAGCTGTTCAGTTCTTGATAGTTTGCATTAACCATGAAAGGAACCGTGAGTCTCTTCGAGCACAGTCACTCCTAAAGATAAACAGAGAATTCATGAACTACAGGGAGATGAGGGATTTTGGCCAGGTGCCATTGTAAAGCGGGATTCCAATGGTACAAGGGAAAATGAGTTCTCACAGGACTCAATCAATGTAAATAACTTTTCAGCAAATTTTCAAGGATTTTCTAGCTATGGATCACTGGTCTTTGTAAAAAGCAAGGACTTGAAGTGGGGTATGCGTCGACATGTACAAAATGAACAAAAAAGTCTTGAGCAGTGTGGTCTTTTGGAGAAGAATGAGTTTATTTCAGGGGTGCTTGATGAGGTGTCATTTGTGGATACTATGGATGTGCTTTTTGCTATGGGAAGAGCATGCTTACAGGGTGGAAATGAGATGATAGAGGTGTCATCTGTGGGGATGTATGATATAATCCGAGAATTTGAGGGGATGGAATGTAAAAACATGAATTGTGAGATGGATGCTCATGTTGATACAAAGTACAAAACAGTTGCAAAGAAGGTGAAACCAGTTGCCTTGCCCTTGCCACCAGGAAGCAAGGAGAAAATAGATGAAGCCTCTATGCAACCGAATCTCAAAGATCCGAAGAAAATTGGACATAAGTTTACACAGGAAACCCTAAAAGAGCTAAAGATTGGTGAAAAGGATTTTCTACCAGTTGAAAGGGAATGCTTTGAGCAGATGCTTGTAAAACATGGGAAAGCCTTTGCTTTTCAGCCGCATGAGATAGGCTGTGTTGATCCATGTGTAACAGCGCCAATGGTGATCTTCATTGTACCACATGTGCCCTGGAACCTGCGGCCGATTCCAGTACCAAAGGCTCTCTTGCCAAAGCTGATGGAATTACTAAAAGAAAAGATCAGGATGGGAATTTTGGAGCCATCATGCGCTCCATATTCCAACAGATAGTTTACCGTGCCAAAGAAAAATGGAACATTGCGCTTCATTCAAGACATGCAACCTGTAAACAAAGTCACAATCAGGAATGTGGGAGCAGGTCCGATTGTGGACGAGTTTGCAGAAGCATTTGCAGGGAAAGCTATATACTCTATGGGTGATCTGTATTCGGGATATGATCAGTTTCAACTGGATATACAAAGCAGGGACTTGACCACAATGAAAACTCCTTTGGGATTGGTAAGAATGTGTACCTTACCACAGGGAGCCACCAACTCAGTGGCGCATATGATGAATGGAATGAATAAAGTCTTGCGAGACTTCATACCACAAATAACTATGCCTTTTCTGGATGATGTGCCAATAAAGGGCTGTGATGAGAAAAATAAAGATGAGGATTTGGATTCGAAGGGGTGCCGCAAGTTTGTGGCGAATCATATAAAGGATTGTGATATGATTCTATCCAGGCTTGAAGAGGTGAATCTTACTTTATTTGGACTGAAATCAGTGTTTGGGGTTGGTGAAGTGCTAATAGTGAGGCATCTTTATAGTACTAGTGGACGCCAACCTTGTCCAACCAAGATAGATGCAATACAAAGAATGAAAGAGATATGCATTAATGTTACAGAGCTGAGGAGATTTCTTGGTGCATGTGTCTTTTATGTTATTTGGATCCCACATTATGCACATGTAGCAGATCCTCTTTATCAACTTTTGAGGAAAAATCAAAAATTTTTGTGGAGTGCAGTATATATTAAAGCTATGCGGAAGCTGAAATGTTTGCTCCAATCATCACCTACTCTAAGGAAGGCAGATTATGAGTGTGGCAGGCCTGTGATTGTTACAGTTGATACTAGTCCTACTGTGTAACGTCCCTCCCAAGCCATGTATGTATGTGTCTCTTTTTAATATAGATTTCAATAAGAAAAGAGAGTGTAATTAGAAAGAGTGAGACAATAAGGCTAGAAACATTAGAAAAGTGTTAGAATAAAAATATTAGCTCCAAAAATTCAAAAGAAATAAGAACATAAGAAAGAGATAAGTATCCCCAAAAATAGAATTTCGATTTTAGGTGATGAGAGGTCATATTTAGAGTACTTTTACACATTTAGAGTCCATGCATACTAAAAATGTGGAAAAACAACGCGTTTCTAAAGATAGTGCGTTTGCGGCTATATACAGACGTTTTTGCCTATTCTGCCCGCGTTGGCTTGTAGACCAGATGCCTTCCCGTTCTTTTGACTGGTTACATGACCATATTCTGAGTTTTTATCAGAGAGTTATGATCGAAACAGTTTGCTGTTTCTGTCAGGGTCTCTACATAGAGAAAACTGTGAGAAGACAGCAAGTAGCCTCAAGGTAATCCTAGAGTTTGAGATGCATATATCCCTTCATTCTTATCTAATATCTCAGAAAAGAAGCTTAGATTGCTATAGTCTTTTGGAGGAAGAGACCAAAACTCCATAGCTTTTCTTTTAGAGAAAGAATAGTATGCCGTAGCCCTGTAAGAGAAGGTTATTTTGCCATAGATCTTAGAAAGAGAGAAGAGTCACAGTATGAGTAAGAGGAGATAAAGCTTGGAGATGATTGGATGATTTCAATCATAAGAGAAGGTATTAGAAGACTCTATATTCTAAAGCTCTTGTTAATAACGAGCAAAGGCAACGATAAACGACAAATTTCTATGAGGTATATACATATTTTATTTTTCAATTATATATCATTCTTAGGGGTTGAGGTATGGCCCCGGCTTCTCTATTGATTGTTACAGTGATCTATTTGATTGATTTACCATTTAAAGTTTGTATTCTTTTAAGCAATAGCATATGCCTGAATAAAGAATGTCTTATCGCAATCTCAAGTTGAAATGCTAAAATCTTTGTAAAAAGGATTGTTTTCTTGAGAAGGTAACATGGATTCTAGTACTATGGTTTAGTTGAATAAATGGATTGCTATCTTGGTTAAATTAAGGTACAGGTATAACTTCTCCCTGCCTTGACGCTGCCCCGTTCCTGTGCTTGTATAGCCGGACGGCGGAGACGTTAGTAAGGCCCGGAGTTGGCCCATGGTATCCCTCATACCATTGGGAGAATGAGGTTTGCCGCGATTGAGGCAAGTGATTGTGATGCTGCCTAGTTCTGAGGGCCCAGGCTAGTGCGGTGAATTAGCCCACCCTAGTGCGCAGACATCCCTCTGAGGGGCGGGAGGATCGAGCGATGGAGCCTGAGAGGGCGACAGGCCGGCTTGAGTCCTCGCCAGCGGCCGACGATGAGGTGTATGGTCCCGTAGGGTTTTGCCCAGCATGTGGAGGCTGGAAGGCCGAATTCTAGATCATCGGCGGTATAAAGGAAAAGAATAAGAGAGCCAGTTTGGCTTGTATGAAATTGATTCATGTTTAAACTTTGTTTTTATAAATCTTATCTTTGGCATTATTGCATTGTGGAAAAAGGCAAAGGCTGTTTTAATAAACCTTGTGAAAAGGGCCTTAATTAAGGAACATGTTTGTTTATGTCAAACAGTGTGGTAGGATTAATTAGAAAATAAATTGACGCGTGAGTAGGGTGGAAAGTGGGAGGATGGAATGCCCCGACGGCACCATCCTACGGACGGGTGGACCCGATTAGTCGGGTAGCTTTCCAACATATTAAGTGAAAGCCCTACGTTAGATAAATAGGTTCTCGAGTAATTCTATTCTAGAAGACTAGGCCAACGGCTGTGCCTTGCATGGATGAGGAAAAAAGCGTTGTCTCTAGGAATCAAGACTAGTAGTTACCCAATTTATGTGATCAATTACCCTATGGGTGATTTGATTTTAGAAGACCACGCTCCCCCTGCGGGATAGAACTAGGTCTTACCTATGAATCGTATCCTTGAATCTCTGCATGGTCAAGGTGTCGATGAGTAGGAAATTTTCTCCAAGTTTAGACTTAGTGGACTATCTTAAGTGTTTCCCCTATTTGTGGAAGGGGGGAACCTTACATACTGGGATAGGATGGGTAGTAGGGCAAGATGATGAGGATGATCACAGGTATGTAATCAGATTTGGAGCAAAGGTCGTCAACGAAAATATCCGCAGATCAAGAGAGAGTTATGGGGAATAGTCACTGCTCTAAAATGTGAAAAAGAATATCTTATTGGAGTATCTGTACTTGTGGAAACTGATTGCTTGCCACTCCTTGGGATGATTGCAAGTTGCACCACTCCAGATATTGCTATGCTTAGGTGGATTGCCTATATCAAGTCACTGAAGATGAAGAAGGGATGATTAGTGACATTGATGATGTAGGTACAAAGTTCTACACTACTGCATATGCAAAAAGGGACCATACTTGCCTATCAAATGCACTTGAGTCTTTTACTGAGGAAATGTATGAAGGAGATTGGTTGCTTATTGGTCAATACTTGAGTACTCTGACAAGACAGGAAAATTGGTCTGACTCAGAATTTAAGAGGATCCGCAGAAAAGCATATGGGTATTTTCTAAAAGATGGCTACCTGTGGAAGCATCCTAAGCAGAGGAATGCTATGCCACAGAGAGTCATATATGATAAAGAGACTCAAGGGAAGCTCATGAAAGAATTCCATGAGAGTCTCTGGGCTGGACATCGAAGTGTGTGGGCCACCTTTACCAAAATAAAGGAAAGATATTGGTGGAAAGGAATGTACAAGGATATTTCCCAATATGTAGAAACATGCATGGTATGTCAAATGTACTCAAATGTGCGACATCGTGATGGCTTGCAACCAACCTACCCACCTGCCATGCACTACAAATGGGTAGTGGATCTAGTTACAATGACTTTGGGAATTTGGTAGATGCGGTACATAGCACTTGCAAGAGAAGATTTGACAAATCAGGTGGAAGGGCGTGCTCTTAGAACAAAGAGTACGGAAACAGTATGCAAATTTCTCTTGGAAGATGTGATTTGCCGGTATGGTTGTGTTGGGAAAATAACAGCTGATAGAGGTGAGCTAGATGTTGAAGAAGCAAGGGAATTCTTCTCTAGAATTGGCATCAAATTAGCTCTAACATGTGCTTATAACCCTGAGGGCAATGGTAAAAGTGAGTGAGGACATCCTCCAATTATTAAAGCTTTAGCTAAGGCATGCAAAGAAAGAATGCGAGAGTGGCCAAGGCTGCTACCATATGCTTTGTGGGCTGACTGTACAACTCATAGATCAGTGTGACAGGATACATGCCTGTAGAATTAATGTATGGTCAGAAGCTAGTAATGCCAGTTGAAGAAGTAGTTCCAACTTGGAATGTATTACCCTGGGTGGAAGAACTGAACAGGGAAGACCTCCTTGCATTGCGAATAAGGCAGCTGGAGAGGAGGCCTGTAGTTGTGGAGCTTGCTAAAGCTCGTTTGAAAGATGCAAGGTTGAAAAATAAAGAAAGATTTGATAGAAGACACAGACTCCGGCCAAAACCTATTGAAGAAGGTGATTGGGTCCTAATGTATGATAGTAGCCTTGACAACCAGTTCACTGTTCAAAGAAAGTTTGCAAAAAGATGGTTTGGCCCTTACATTGTCAAGCATGTGCATGGAAATGCCACGTATACCCTGTGTGAGCTTGATGGAACAGAGATAAAGAATCTTGTAGCAGGCAAAAGGATCAAGATGTTTAAAAGAAGGCTTGACAGTGATCCTTTTGATTCACAGGAGACTCAGGATGAGAGGCTTGATAGTGATAGTATGGATATGGTTGAAGAGGAAGAGGATGATCTTCCTGGTAATGTAGAAGATGAAGACGACATCCAGTTATATGTGGATCTTGATGATGATTTGGCACATACCAGAGGATGTGCAGGTTTAGAGGGGGTGGATGTCGTGCCATGGCACGTCTATGGTGTGAAACCATGCATATGAGGCCATTAAATGCAAATCCAGAAGCATGGGATTAAGTGCCATGACTTGAGTCATTATATGATGCCTAAGTACATATGTTCATATTGTAAATGAGGTTCAATAAGACGAGCTGAGACTGAGTCAGGTCTCAAAGCCTGTGTACATAATGGGTGTAGTAGGTGTTTTAACACTTGGATAGTGTGATGTTTTTAGTGGAGGAAAAGGGCAGTCTTTTGCTGTGCAGATGCATGCTTGAAGGCCACGCAAACAGTGGAGAAATGTGTGAGTTTTTGTGAAGTGCACAGGCTGATAAGGAGCCATTTTGGAGGGCAGATAGCAGGAGCTGGGAGTGCCTGCTGATGGGTATGTGATGAACTGAAGAGTTGTGGTCAGACATGCTATGAACAACTTCCTAGAAGGAAATTTTTGCAGAGGAGCTACAGTTTGAGATCTTTTTAGCACCCACCAAGATGGGTACTTTTCATCCGGAATAGCTACAGATGATAGATGGCTAGTTTGAAGCGGCTTTTGTATGCACATGATGAGCATGCTGTGGTGAGATCTAGGTGTCTGGACATAGATGGTCATATGGAATTCAAGGCCATGAAGCTGGATTGATGATCGGGTGCGTGAGCGGTGAGATATGGCACACCAACTGGGGCACCTTTCATGATGTGTAGGGAAGAGCTAGATTTTTTGTAACTATTGAGCACGTGGATGGCTTTTTGAAGATAGGAGCGGTGGGTGCTGCTAGGGGTCTTGCATTCTTGCATAAAGCAGAAAGACCAGTCACCTACAAGGACTTCAAAACATCAAACATCTTGTTGGATTCGCAATACAACGCGAAGCTGTCAGACTTTGGGCTTGCAAAGGATGGACCTGTAGGAGATAACACACATGTTTCGACTCGAGTGATGGGCACGTATGGTTATGCTGCCCTGGAATACGTAGCAACAGGGCATTTGACGGCTAGAAGTGATGTTTATAGTTTTGGTGTTGTACTCCTTGAGATCTTTACTGGGCATCGAGCTGTGGACAAAAACAAACCTGGTGGGGAGCAAAAATTGGTAGAGTGGGCCAAACCCTACCTGAATGACAAGCGCAAGACTACATCAACAAATCGGGCTTCACATAGAACGAAGGTGACGCGCTTGCGTGGATTTTTTTAAAAAAAGGAAAATTTCGATTAATAAGCTAAAAAAAAGGTGGTGCAGTGTATTCGAAACTGGGAAAATTCGATATTATAGCTGCAAAACGTGAGGAGCCCGATTCTCTGGCGGGGAAAGGAATGAGAAATGGGAGAAAAACTAGAAACGGCATACTGTAGGGGGAGGTGTGCAAAAAAAATCAGAACCAGAGCAGCATATAACCAGAGATTTTAAAATCACGACGACGGCTACTGTATAGGGCATCCTGGGGCTTGATTTAAAGAGGAGATGAAGTGCTATCTAGTGATATGATCTTCAAAAAAAAAATCTCACAATACAAGAAGAAATCAGAATCTGGCGCATACGGCAGCGAAGCAAAATATGAGAAAAGCGAAAGCCATAAATTCGCTTCTATTTTTTTGAGATAAGTAAATTTTTTTTGTTTTATCACTTACGATTTTCAAAATCGTAAAGCCCTTAGATAATTACACTATCCTTTTTAAAGCTTTTGGAAAGGCTTTGGGTAAGCTTTTTTTTGTTGTTTTGGAGAATCTTGGAGTAATACAAAGAGATTCCTGAGACTTGGATTTAATTTTCTACTCGGCTGGATTTTGGAATGCAAGACATGGAATTTTCTAAAATCACATGATTATGTTGTACATATGCCATATGTCATCTTTGCTTTATGAGTTGTTGGAATCTGAAAGCAGGTTTTCACGAGATCAAGAGACACCTTGAAATGATGGAATTGGTATTATATGATATATGTGATGTGAATGGACACATGTATATGGAAATCTTTTGAAGATTGTATTATGCCTACATGTGATATGTTTGAAGCATTTGGAAAAAGAATCAGGAGATCTATGCTTGAAACTGGTCATTCTCTTGACACACAATTTATGTGCAATCATCAAGCTGAATTTGGGGATGTATTGAAGTGAATTGGCACAAGTACATGTCAACAAAAATGGTGATGTCTTATGCTCCTTGAAGAGTTATATGCTTTGTTTCCTTGCTAGGATTAGAAGCTACTCTCACAGCCAGAAGTCTCGCACTTTCCCAGCGACACCGCCCACGTTACGACAACGTAAAGATCGCTCAACTTGAGATTGTGCCTTGTGTTGGAAGACATCCCCAAGGTTGGACATAAGTGGAGGTATGGCTGAAACTTAAGTTTGAGCCTCACCGCTACACTAGGATATGGAGTAAGTGTAATTTCTTAATAGTAAGTGTGCGTCATCATTTGTATTAAGCTCAAACTTAATTTGAGCCTCACTGCTACACTAGGATATGGAGTAATTTCTTAATAGTAAGTGTGCATCATCATTTGTACCAGACATTGGCATGAAATAAAGGATAAATAGAATAGAAATATTCACTTTAATAGAAAAATGTTAAAAGTGAATCCAAAAAAGCCAATGTATTAATCAAAAGACTAATAATTATTTCAATAAATCCACACTTTGAACAAAACCTATGCTAATATTAGTTGTTGATAAGCTCCTTTCAATGATCACCATTCGTTGTACATTCATAATAAGCACTATCAATGCACTTTTCTACCTTTCTTTGGTTGAGAGCTTGATGGGCTATGAGCATGGAAAGCCTTGTTGACATCTGTATCCCCAATATTCTCAACGGCCATAGCAACCCCAACATTTGTAGCTTCCATGGCTTTTGCAATATCCAATATATCATCACCATTCCCACCTTCATCATCATTTTCATGCCTTCCAATATCTTCAAAATTGTCTTCGGCATCCTCATTGAATAGAGCATCATTCCCTTGGTCCTCTTCATTCCTTTGCCCTGCATCTTCAAAGTCTATAGCATCCCCAACTTCTTTATCATCATCTGTGTCATTTTTGTTGTCAATATCATCACCTCCATCTTCCTCCTCTGTACTTGGCGGGTCGTCAATGTGAAGATTTTGAAGGTTCTCTTTTTCTACATCATCTAGTGTCATTTTTGTTGTCAATATCATCACCTCCATCTTCCTCCTCTGTACTTGGCGGGTCGTCAATGTGAAGATTTTGAAGGTTCTCTTTTTCTACATCATCTAGTGTTTGCTTTTTTGTGCCGCCACTTGCACCACACCACTCTTGCAAGGACGGGTGACCGTCTAAAAGAGCAGAGAACTTTGATTCTAATGCCATCGCTTCTAAATCATCTTTGCATAAAGAAATACATCGTCTCTTCTTTAGCAAGCTCTCCTCTAGCACAACTCCACCACAATATATCTCTACAACATAGCTGTGTTTAGGACAAAACCCTGTGATGAGACCGTCAAATAAAGCCTTTGTCGATGAATTCTCTATTTTGGCCACTAGAGCCTGAGATGAATACATTTTTTGTGAGAACCTTATCAATGGCCTCAAACTTGTCAACCTTACTGATGAAAAGAATAACAGTTGCAATCTCAACTGTTCTAGATGTCCAGGCATCATCTTTTTGTGTGTGGATCACGCCAAGTTCATAGTGCACCTTTGTTAACTGGCTAGAAATCCCTTCGATAAGCATTCCAATGGTGATGAAATCAACAAAACACACAAGAATATATTCATATTGTGAGTTTAGTGTGTTCAAAGCAAGTGCCAACTTGGAGAAAAATTCTGACGAGAGCTGCTCCTTTGTACCATGTAGGTCCATGATTGCCAGTTGAAATGGTACATGCTCTTCACTACTACAGAAGGCTATAATCTTTGTCATATCAAAACCCACCCCCCCTAATTGTCCAAGGAATAGACTCTTGTTGAGATACAATATCCATAGATGCTCTATATATGTGATTCAGTAAAGTTACTACACTTTTTGGAAGTGAAGGATTTTTTTTCGAACGATTGTAGCTCCTCAATTGATTATACTCATACTCCCCTAGCTTATATGTCTCACACACCTGTTCCCAAGTCATCTTTTCCCTTGTCGTCAGATCAAAATAGAAGGCGATTATTGCATCTTTGAGAACTCGATCTGTTTTTAGCTTCCAAGCCATCTCCTCCATATCCATTCTTTGATGGGTTTGCTTTCCCTTTTTAGGCAATATTCTCTTATCAAGAAGTGCTATTTGAATGTCCAAAACTTCACTCTTTTGAAGGCCTAAAATGCACCTAAACAATGTTGGGCCTAGTGTGACTGTTCTAGGTGCTGCCTGCTCTGCTAAATTTGCCCACTCTTCAAAGTTGGAAGTTTGGGATTTTGATCAAGACCTTTAGTTTGAGTTTCGCCCTTTGTATTTGGTAGCAAGCCTTTTGCATATAGCCTCATGATCTTAACCCAATTTTGCCATACATCATCATCACATAGAAGCAAGTGTAAATCATTTTTGACAAAATTCTTATGTAGTGTGTGCTCCGTGGTCTCCACAAAGGCCTGCAAAGTTGCAAAGTAAGAAGTTAGCCCCCTTACTATAGATATCACAAAATATTAGGAGGAATCATGCATCTATGGGTTTTCAATCATTTGGAGCTTATGCTCAAACTTGAGTTTGAGCCTCACTTGCCAGTGCTAAACTAGTATATAATGGTGATGCTCGATCTTAGGTTTGAGCGTCACCTCCATATGCAAATCCATCACTTGCAAGTGAGGCTCCAACTTAAGTTCGAGCCACAATTAGATATGCAAGTGCTACAACATCACAGAGAGGTGAAGTTCAATTTCAAACCAAACTATTAAGTTTATGCAGTTTGAGAAGAAGCCTCACATGCATCTTTCTTATGCTACTGCTGTAATGTATGTCTATGATTTACCAAGATATAGCAAAGAATCAAAAGAGTACCTTCATCTTAGGTTGATTGACACCAGGCAAAGGTTTACTAGGATGACCGTTTGCATGCCATTGTGCTCGAGCTTGTAGAAGTTGATCGAGGAATGGCTCCTTTTGCATTGACTTTGCAACAGATAAATTTGCATCCTTGGAAATGTCACGAGAAATCTTGGGCGCTTACAGGTGGACTCCGTTGCAATATTGACACCAGCTCCACCATTGACTTGATGATCAATCATGAGGCCTCGAAAGCCTACAAAAATTTTAGGAATTTCTATATCGGCTAAACGGGAACTGCCGCCACGGGTTCCAGGTGTGCTGCTTGCACGGATGACACCGTAGTCGGTGTGATCGCCTTGCCCATCTTCTTCGACGGAAGCAGTGCTTTATGAAAATTTGGAACCAATTTAAGAAGCTGACCCAATTTGATTTGTAGAGGGGTGTCGAGCAATTGGCATCCCATCCTTCACTCTCAACCAAACTGGGATGTTGGGACGATTGTTTCGAAAGCTCCTTCTGGGCTTGTGGTGGAAGAGGTTGCCTTGATAGAGGTATGTCGTCGATGAGAGTCACAACATCCTGAAAGGTAGCGGGCGCTCTGCTAGCTTCCATTCCTATGAAGCACAAAAAAAGTTTCAAAATCTTAGAAAAAAATGGATTTAAATGCTACATATCAAATCAAAACCTATCAAACTTAAGAAACTTAATGCATGCTATAATTATTGATGCTTCACTTAGTTTTCTTGAATAGCGGGGGCCTCACTTGCATTTACTTAATCCATATAGAAGCTCAACTTAAGTTGGAGCCTAGATCCAAGTTGTGCACTCATATGCTAGGGGTATGCTAGCATAGAGAGGCAAGGCTCAAACTCAAGTTTGAGCCTTAAGGCGAAGTTCCATGTATGGGAGGCTTGAACTTAAGTTGGAGTCTAGATCCAAGTTGTGCACTCATATGCTAGGGGTACACTAGTATATTGGAGCCTTAAGGCCAAGTTCCATATATAGGGGAAACCCGAACTTAAGGTAGAGCCTAGATCCAAGTTGTGCACTCATATGACAAGGGTACACCAGCATATAGAGACAAGGCTCAAGCTCAAGTTCGAGCCTTAAGGCCAAGTTTTATGTAGGAGAGGCTCAAACTTAAGCTGGAGCCTAGATCCAAGTTATGCACTCATATGCTAGGGATACGCTAGCATAGATAGGCAAGGCTTGAACTCAAGTTGGAGCCTTAAGGTCAAGTTCCATGTAAAGTTAAGCATGGATAATGAGCCTTAACACATAAGTTCTATGTAGGGAAGGTTCGATCTTAAGGTGGGGTCTATATCCAAGTTGTGCACTCAGATGCTAAGGGTGCACTAGCATGGAGAGCAAAGGCTCAAACTCAAGTTCAAGCCTTGAGGCCGGAGTACACTAGCATGGAGAACAAAGGCTCAATCTGAAGTTCGAGCCTTAAGGCCGGTGTACACTAGCATCGAGAGCCAAGGCTCCAACTCAAGTTCGAGCCTTAAGGCCGGTGTACACTAGCATGGAGAACAAAGGCTCCAACTCAAGTTTGAGCCTTAAGGCTCCAACTCAAGTTCGAGCCTTAAGGTCGAGAGCCAAGGCTCCAACTCAAGTTCGAGCCTTAAGGCCGGTGTACACTAGCATGGAGAACAAAGGCTCCAACTCAAGTTTGAGCCTTAAGGCTGGTGTACACTAGCATGGAGAACAAAGGCTCAATCTGAAGGTCGAGCCTTAACACCGGGGTGTACTAGCATGGAGAGCCAAGGCTCCAACTCGAGTTCGAGCCTTAAGGCCGGTGCACACTAGCATGGAGAATGAAGGCTCAATCTGAAGTTCGAGCCTTAAGGCCGGGGTGCACTAGCATGGAGAGTAAAGGCTCAAACTTAAGTTTGAGCCTTAAGGGGCCGGGGTGCACTAGCATGGAGAGCAAAGGCTTAATCTGAAGTTCGAGCCTTAAGGGGCCGGGGTGCACTAGCATGGAGAGCAAAGGCTCAAACTCAAGTTCGAGCCTTAAAGGGCCAGGGTGCACTAGCATGGAGAGCAAAGGTTCAAACTCAAGTTCGAGCCTTAAGGGGCCGAGGTGCACCAGCATGGAGATAAAAGGCTCAAACTCAAGTTTGAGCCTTAAGGCCAGGGTGCACTAGCATGGAGAGCAAAGGCTCAAACTCAAGTTCAAGCCTTAAGGCCGGTGCACTATGGAGAACAAAGACTCAATCTAGGTCAAGCATTAACACATAAGTTCTATGTAGGGGAGGCTCGAACTTAAGGTGGAGTCTATATCCAAGTTGTGCACTCAGATATATGACACATATACCATGTTTATATAGGGAACCCTTGTCATTTAGATTATATAATGTGCACAAAGATCAGTTTTACAGGTTCTCGACATATGTGAAGATACAAAAGAGAGCAGCAAGAAGTGCAAACAATCTACGACAAGCAACGATTGACAAATGGCACACTTAGCGTGCAATCAAGTAAGCGTTTATATTGATATAGACAATCAATTAAAGAAGGACTTACTTGCTACTGCGTAAAGTATTCAATTAGATGAGGGAACACACAAAACGCAGATGGGCGCACGAAAGTCTTCGATGTCGCACAGACATGACGGATGCTTGAAGTATCCGATGGCATGTGGGCGTGATGGTTTTGCAGGAAATAGAGGTCGAAACCAACGCAGACGTGTCGATTGCGGGAGGAAAAGAAACTGTTTGAAACACAAGGCTTAGCGAGCGCTTCAGAGATAGGAAACAGAGATGATTATTGTGTACGATGGCAATTACGAGCACTGCACGCTCACCACACAGAATCGCTCTAGGGTTCACAGGTCCTTTTGTCTGGTTCAAACGCGAGGTCATCTGAACATTCTTTTTTCGTGTGAGGTCGGTGGGGGGAAGACGGAAGGTGGAAATTTTACGAGGTCGATGGGGGGAAGGGGTTTGGATTTCAAATTTGGTTGGGGGGAAGGGGGGAAATTTTGAAATTCAAATGGGGGGAGGGGAGGGGGGAAAGTTTGAAATTCAAATTTGGGCCGCTGGGGGGAAATTTTGAAACGGGCCATCGACGGGGGCAGGGGGTGTGTGTTGCGTCGAAGAAGGCCGTCGGGGCCGGGTGGGTGTGCGCTGAGGCGGAGGGCGGGGGGGCTGGGGTGTGCGCCGAGGCAGAGGAGGGTGGGGGCGGCGCCGGACGGGGCACGAGAGGAGGCGGGGTATGCACTGAGGTGGAGGAGAGGGGCCTGGGTGGGCGCGTCGGGCAGCACACGGGAGAGGAGGAGGGTCGGGGTGTCGTCCGACGGGAGAGGAGGAGGCGAGGGGTGCCAGACGGGGAGAGGAGGGGTCGGGGTGTCGCCGGATGGGAGAGGAGGCCGAGCAGCATTGCCCAAGGAGTGCAGCAGAAAGTCGGAAGAGCATCGTCCTATCCTAGTGTGGCAGAAAGTTAGGTTTCGGTTTCTTCCCCCCAAACCCAAGCCCAAGCCCAGGCCCAGGTCCCAGGTCTTTTGATTATAGTTACTTTCACTTTTGTTTATATACCCATCTTCACCCACACCCCACTTGTTCTATGGGATTATCCTAGCTTCCCTCTCTATTCGTATTTACTTGTGTAGTAATAGACAAGGCTCAAACTCAAGTTTGAGCCTTGAGCTTGAGCTTGAGCTTGAGCTTGAGATTTCTTCTTTTCTTCCCTCTTTCCCCGTACACCCAAATATAGTTATAAACTATGCGATTAAAAATTCAACTAAAATCTATATAATGCACAATGGCTCAAATTCGAGTTTGAGTCTCACGAAGGCGAAGAGTCTCCAATCCAATGTCCATTTGCTCATTTCCATGTCACATTCTCTTCACTAGCATATTGTTTCTCTCTATTGCTTTCTCTTTGCCTGCTGCTGTTGTAACCACTCACCTTTGCCTTTTGTAGCTATGAAACATTGATGGCTAATTGACACCATACCTTGACTCAATATCCCAATGAAACGGTGTGGCCAGATGTAGAGGGTGATGAAGCCTACCTCTTGGGAAACTAGCATATACATGAGGTGAGGATTATCATTTCAATTGGGACCTCTTAATAGCAAACTAGCATATGAAGGTGAGGCTCAAACTTTGGTTGGAGCCTCCAAGCAAACTAGCATCTGTGGGTGAGGTTCAAACTTTACTTTCAGCTTCCTAGAAGCGAACTAGCATCCGCGGGTGAGGCTCAAACTTTTGTTGGAGGAGCCTACCCTTCTAGCTAACATATGCAAACTAATATATGATGCAAGTGAGGATGATAACTTTAATTGGAGTCTCCTAGCAAACTAACATATGATGGTGAGGCTCATGGAGTCTCCTACTAACAAGCTAGCATATGCAGGCAAGGCTCAAGCTTTAGATGGAGCCTAGCCTCCTAGCAAACTAGCATTGATAGGTGAGATTCAAACTTTGGTTGGAGCCTGAACTCATGTTGAGACTGAATTACATTTATAGTTTTGTGTACTACCGCAAAAACATCGCTTCAATCTTTCTTATTGAGATTTTGATTTTCTTAGGGATTATAGGGTCTAAAACAAGGTGCTTCAGTGTTTCTCATTAATGGTTCTGCAAGGAAGGCACGCGGGGTTATTCATTCCATTGATGCATCTCAAACATGTGGTTTTTGGTAAGACATGTGCAGCAATACATGTTCAACAAAGCTTTGATGACACATTTCTCATTCCATTTGCCACAATGGATGCAAGAACAATGTCTCAAGCAGTTGGAAGCATCATCAAATGGCCATTGGTCAACCTTGTTATGGACAGAGACATTACTGATAGTGGACAGACACCATGATGCCATGATCACTGACTATGATATCATTGAAGGGACAAATAAGAAAAGGAGCTATGTCCATAGGGTAAGGGTAATGAAAAATTACGATAAAACCCATGGAGCTAGCAAAAAATGTGATGTTGCAAACATTCACAACGTCACAACCATTGATTATTGCGACGACGAGAAGCGATGTTGTCAATTTGGAGATAGATCCAAAATCATGCAAGCTAGGGTACACTTTTGGGGACAGAGCTATAGTACACGATACACATTTGTACTAGACTGCATGGGCATGGCCTATAGACAAGGTCAAGATGACGAGTGCTTTGAGTTCACATTTGATGGGAAGAAGGTTTGTAGTAAAGCATGGTATGTAATGCATGGCATCGGTAAGTCAACGTTCTACAGGCTTAGAAAGAAGTTCTTGAATGGTGCATGTAATGTCAGTCATGGCAACAGTGGGATAATACGGAAGGGCATGACACATGTTGAGATGGCAAAATCAATCATACAGGGCTTCATAGATAATAATGCCGATCAAATGCCACATAGGTCAAGGACAACTATGCATGGAACCCGCGAGACCCAACGTGTTCTACCAGCAATGTACAAACAGGTGGACATATTGCGTGAAGTGAATGACACACTTGTCTCATTTGAATACTGACGGCCATTGTCACAACCATCATTCTCAAGATTGTGGAACACAGAGTTCAAGACAGTTAGTTTATCAAAAACCAGCACCTTCTCAAAATGCGACATTTGTACAGCAATCAAGGTCAAGTTGGAATCAACAAAAAATCAAGAGGAGCATGCCAGATACATGGCACAAAGAAGGGCACACACAACAAATGAGTTGTAGAAATCTATACTATGCTTGGAGGAGCTCTTTTGAAATGAACCCAAACAGGTATTTGTGTATTATACATGATAAGAGCAAGACTGCCATACCACAAATTAAACCAGTTCCTAAATCTCTCAATGGGGTTGAGAGGCTTCCAGTATCCTTAACAGGAATGCTCACTCATGGACATGGACAAACAGCTTATGGTCACTTTGCCTTGGGGTTATGGCCAAGTGATCCCAACTTCACAATTTCATCTCTCTCAAAATGTTTAAGAAACTTAGAAAGAGGAGAACAACACATGTATGGTGACTTGAGCTCACAAAACTCAGATGCTGAACCACGAACAGATCCTTTTTGATTGTGTTTTGTCTACTATGACCCTGTATCAGCATATGGAAGTGCTGAAGGAGAGAAACGCATACTGCAAGCAGAGCATTGAGGATGCCGATGCAAAGATAGAAACAAATGTGGATACAGAGGGAAATTGTTCTTCACATATGCAGTCAGTCTTTCATACTAACACACATGTGCAGGATAGGGGCAATGGAAATGCCTCAAGTTTAATGCCATCAAATTCAAGGACATTTTTCAAGAGATTGCCAAGGAAGTTGTTGTTGCAACTTGACAATTGTGGTTCTGAAAATAAGAACCGTTATGTATTTGCCTATCTATCCCTATTAGTTGCACGAGGAGTGTTTGACATGGTGCAGCTTGGTTTTCTTATGGTTGGTCATATTAAGAGACTAAGGTTATGTAGAAGGGTGAGAGAAGGGTGTGAGTGTGAATGGACTTGAGGTCCACTTGTGTCATCTATATTCCAAAACCTTGTACGCCTAATGTTATAAAGGCATCCTATGTCCAATACCACCCATTCCATTCTTTCATAGTTGGTATTGAGGGGGGTATTAAGAGACTAAGGTTATGTAGAAGGGTGAGAGAAGGGTGTGAGTGTGAATGGACTTGAGGTCCAGTTGTTTACCTATTTAAAGGTGAAGCCATGAGGCATTTTGTATGAGAGCAAGGCCTAGCTGTATTCATAAACAACTTAATAAGCAAGAGTTTGTTCTTGTACTTTTTGAGTCTCTCCTCTCCACACACTTGATCTAGCATGAGCACCACATTTTCTCAATAGGTCATACTCATGAAGATATTGATGCATTGTTTAGTCACTTCTCTGAGAAGTTGAGAAAACAAACCATTTTCACATTTCCACATTTGATGAAGATCTTTAATGAGTGTGTTAGCATGCATCCAACACCCTTTCGCCTGCAAAAGGTGGCAGACTTCAGAGGCTTTGTCAAGGGATGCTTACATGATGGAGCTGATAGCTTGATTGGACATTCAAAGCCATTGCGATTTAGGTTTTATATGAGTGATGGAATACCTTTGATGCAACACAAAGTACACCCCAAAAATGTTGATTGGTTACCAGAAAGCGGTATAGAGTTATGGAAGAGAAATGACTAGGGAGGACCCAAGCTTCCTGAAGGTTTTCCAAAAGTATTGCCACCCTTTGAGTATGTTAAGGAAAATGAGAAGGTTGTGGAGGGCTTAAAAAAACATGTCAATTGGTGGAAAGAACACTTGCAAGAGAAAGGAGAAGAGAAAGGAGACCAAAGTGATTATGCTAAGTGGATCAATTCAGTCCTTGCCTACTGGGAGAATCTTATGCTAAACATGCAAACCCCTACTAGTGCAAGGGAAGACATTGGATTTCATGACTTTTGGCCAAGGAGTGTATGCGAAAAAGTTGAGCCTCTTAACCTTCAAGTGGAGGATAATGTAGATGAAGGGTTTGATGTAAATGAGGACCATTATTGTGGTCCAATGCGCAACAGACCTGCAAACCCCTAGTGCAAGGGAAGACATTGGATTTCATGACTTTTGGCCAAGGAGTGTATGCGAAAAAGCTGAGCCTCTTAACCTTCAAGTGGAGGATAATGTAGATGAAGGGTTTGATGTAAATGAGGACCATTATTGTGGTCCAATGTGCAACAGACCTGCTGAAGAGTTCAACCCGACTCTTGATGTGTCTAAAGGAGATTTTGTGCTTGTAAAACCTTGTGATGCAAATTACCCAATATGGTTGGGAGTGACAACAAGTGATGTTGATCAAAACAACAACTCGATAAACTACCTATAAGTTCAGATAAAATATTGGGCACCAATTTCAAAGAAGAAGAATGCAAGTGATGTGGAGGTTTATAAGGATTGCTAGAACAAGTATTGAGAGAACAAAAATGATCCTCACCGCGCTGGGAAGACACTAGCTGCATCATTTGGGCATGGAAGCCCAAGGGTGGATGACTTCCAGAGAAAATCAAGATTCCAAAGGCTATAATACTCAAGGCCAAAGAGAATCAATTGAATCAACATGAAAGTGCGGCACCATCACACGTCAGTGCAGTTGAGCAAGAATGATTTGTTAGCACATGGGCAACTAGCTTTGTAATCTTTTAGCAATGTTGTATGAAGCTACCAAACTCATATTTCAATCATTATTCAGATTGTAAGGCTTAATTAAGCTTTTACATTTATGGTTCACCCATTGTTCAATTTTGATTCAATACAGATGGTGATCTTTTTAATTCTATCACCTAGTCTTTTGGGGACATTTAGTGGTGCATTCAAAACCTCCTTTCCATAAATACATGCCAAAGGAAACCAATATGAATGGGAAAAACAAAAACAAGTCATAGACTCAGTGAACAAAGGAAGTCCAAGAAGCACAAAAAATAAATTGGAAAAAAACCCTTCAGATCAAACAAAGTCCAAAGGGAACATAGAAAAACCCAGAGGAGGCAAAATAACAAAAGTTGCAAGAAGATAAGCCTCGCAAGGAGTCAGACAAAGAAGTTTTGTGGGGATTTATCTTGAAGGTAAGATCTTTTCTCCAAATGTAGATATGGTCAGTATCCCAATCATGGATCATCTTGGATTCTCGCATCAAGGGTCTACCAAGGATGCAGTCGTATTACACTGGCTGGCATCCAAAATTCATCAGCACACAAAGGTGCGACGGTAGGTGGTTCCTAGAATCTTAATTTTAAGATCCTTTAGTAGACCAATGGGTCTAGCAGTGGCTCCATTAGTGAGTTTAACTAACAATTGGGGGTTGTCCAAGGTAGTGCTCCCTATTTTTCCCAGCATTGTTTGGTCACAGTGCTCACTCCGACTCCTCCATCCAAGATTGCAGTAACTTGGTGGTTGTTGAAAGTTATCAAGCAAGCCCGCATTAAGTTCATCGCCTTCTTCAAAGTATTGTCCAAGCTTATTCACTCAAATGGTAGGAGTCCCTTTTACCTTAAGAGTTATGTGGAATTCTTCTCCCTTATATTCATCAGAGCTATCGGGCTCCATGGTTTTGTGCATGCTTGCCTCCCTGAGACGTCCTTCCATCCAATCTTTTAGGTCGTTCCATAGGCTTGGGATACCTTGGAGCAAGGTGCCAATAGAGATCTGGACCTAAGAAGAGAGAAACAAAGAGAGACCTGCAATGTCTCTTGGATCGGAGGCAGTCCTGTGAGGAACATGGATGGGATGGGAACATGGATTTTTGCATTAGTTCCCCTTGTTGAAATATGCAAGTGAATGGGTATGTGCGGGAACAAGACCTTAGCAAGAGACTGTAAAAGGAAGTATGTAATTGAGTGGGTAGTAGTGAAAAGGTGAGAAGAATCTACTGATGAGAGAATCAAGGGTAGCATGAGTGAATATAGGGGTGTGAAAAGATTCTAGGAAAAGGTGCCCCCAGCAGATGTAGGGGAGGTGGCACAAATCAAGGAGAAATCAGTGGGATTAGATGCTTGGCATCTTGTGGATGTAAAACCTATAAATTGAGGCATTAGCCTAATGAGAAAATTTTTAGTTTTTGAGTATTCATGCCTACATTAAGCTATTAGATTAATTGTGCACTAATCTCATCTTAATCACCTCCTAAAATTAATTGCTAATCATGTTGATCCTTGAATTTGATCCACCATAGCTCATACAGCAATTCTCTGACAAAAGGGTGATAAACATGTGCACTCATTGTGGTCCAGCCACTTGTCCTGTGCACATGATCAAAGTGGACAAATTGTTTCTCTAATGGTCCACCTGGCCTCATTTGATTAACCAAGTCGATCCCACTTCCAGGATCCACAGAGGACATCTTAAATACATGAGGCTCCACATTGCTTGCCAATTGGTTTGGAAATAAGAGGCTATGAAAGAAAGGGTATCGCCTATTTGTTTTCTCCTTAAGATCCAGTAATGCTTCAAGCCCAAGAACCGATCCCTTCACATTTTGACAGGCAATATCCATGGATCTCTGAATCCTAATCAAATACCAAAAGTCAACCATTGCAACATGTGAGTTTCAAAAAAATGTAAACAAAGTTTAGACCTAACCTTTTTCTTTGTACAAGTGGTGTAACTCTTTCCAGAAGCTGCTCGACCCCCAAATCTCCCATATCAGGAGTGATATCAGTGTCATCAAACAGCATGTCCATAATTATATCTTGAGCTACACCTATCTCAACCTTTTTACACTTTGCATATAGGTCATGGGAAGCTCTATCTTGCACCAAAGTATGCACAAAAGTCTCATTTGTTTTCGACACCCCAACTGCCACTGGATGCCTGTGATTACCTTGATGTATGACACATCTTGTTGTAGTAGTTCTATTTGTAGGGTAGCAATAATAAATAGAAGGCTCACACATAGCCAAGCATTCCGGTAAAGCAGAGCAATGTCGACAAACTAAAGTGTCGGTTTCAGAACTTAAAAACCCAATTCTGGGCACCTGTTTAAGTTCTCCCTTCCATTGAGATTGATTGCTTCCCTTCGTCCACTCATAATAAGGGCACTCCACATTACAACATCTTAGATGCCCCCCACAAGAACTATGCCTAACAACACCATCAAAACATTCCTTTGTACATGTGTTATACTCTACCCACACATGACCATCATATCTTTGCTCCATCCCAGCCCATTGGCTTACCTTGTGGTGCAACAGGGAGCTCAAAAACAATATCCCCATCGTACTGTGATGGAAGTTCATCAACTTTCCTAATTCAGATGCATTCATCAAAGCATTGAGAAGAGTGTCGTTAACAGGCAATCGTCTAATCAGAGACAAGATACTGAGAACTTTATTTTCTATGAGTGTCCCTAAACTAGATAGACAGGGTTCAAGGATTGATGGAGTTCCCAAACAAGAAAAAGAGGGATTTTGTACTGAATATATGCCCACCGTCATCTCTACCATGTACAACATCCTTGGAATGTAGAGATAAAGTAGACACAGTGCATTCCCTTGGCATTGTTGCAGTAAGTTTAAATGCATAAACACTATCAGCTAGCTTGATCCTAGGCACTACACTGCTTTGATTCTCCATGGATAAGTTATTAGTACCTAAGGAGAAGTACTCTTGAAGCTCTCTCTCTGTCAAAATAACATCTTCTGAATCAAAACGGACGGATAAAATTTTCAAAGAGCCAAAGCAAAGAATATCAATGACGTGCACCATTCTGCTTGTTGCGAGATGCAGCTATTGACAAATGTCTGAAAATATATCAAGAAGGCCAACATCATTCTCCCTTTTCGAGATATGAGTACTGATATTTTCAAGATATGATTGCATTTAAAACCGAATATTTGCACCACTAGTATATGTCTTTTTCAAATAACTGAAGAAGAATGATTACGATGCATTTAATGACTATATCTCCACTATACGATCTCCACTATACGCTTGTAAAATCAATTCATAGCATTTCAATGCATAATATACAAATAAAAATAAATACATATAAAAATAATACGTAATATATAAATAATACATAATATATACCAATCTCTATTTATATATTATGTATTATTTATATATTACGTATTATTTATATATGTATTTATCGTCACCAGCTCTGCAGCCGCCAAGCCTCCGCCAAGCGTCTTCTTCATTCGCCTCCGCCAAGCCTCCGCCAAGCGTCTTCTTCGTTTGCCTCCGCCAAGCGTCTTCTTCGTCCAGCAGCTCTTGAGGGTTGGTCTTCGCCTCCGTCTCCAGCTCTGCATCCGCCAAGTCTCCTGCACTGCCGCAAACGTTCCCAGGTAAGCTGCGGCCCCTTCCTTCTCTTAGCACTCCCCTTAGCCCCTTGCCACCAAGGGCAAGAAAGCCCATACGCTGGCGTATGGGCTTTCTTGCCCTTGATGGCAAGGGGCTAAGGAGATATAGTTGTTAGAAGATGTAGCGTGACTGCGAGAGCGAGGAGGCAGGGGCTGCGAGTGCAACTGGTTGTTTGCGTGTCCTGAGCTTACCCCTGCAAATGAACACCTTGGTGAAGTCTGCATATAAGGCCAGCCATGGCTCGGAACTGGGTTCGCAGCCCCTTGAGCTAGAGAAGAGCCGAGAGCCGATAGCCCACAGAAACAACAAGGGGCTTGCGTGTATTTTAGTTGCAATCGTCGGGGCTTGCATAGCATGTGTGGGTCTTAGCTCCTTCCCACCAAGGGCAAGAAAGCCCATACGCCAGCGTATGGGCTTTCTTGCCCTTGGTGGGAAGGAGCTAAGATCCATACATCCTAGATCTCAAAGGTAGTAATGCTCTTCCATCTTGGCCTCCGTAGAACAAAGTCTACAGTTTCTGTCCGCCCCTCACAATGCACTCTACTCTCCCCGTCTCCACTCGGGTGGTGAGATAAGACCTGGATCTGCCCCGTAGAGCGATCTGCACGGCTAATCATATTGACTGAGGGATTAGTGAAGCTAGAGAAGTACAAGGCTGTTACATGTGGGCTTGCGTGTATTTTAGTTGCAATCGGTCGGGGCTTGCATAGCATGTGTGGGTCTTAGCTCCTTCCCACCAAGGGCAAGAAAGCCCATACGCCAGCGTATGGGCTTTCTTGCCCTTGGTGGGAAGGAGCTAAGACCCATACATCCTAGATCTCAAAGGCAGTAATGCTCTTCCATCTCGGCCTCCGTAGAACAAAGTCTATAGTTCCTATCCGCCCCTCACAATGCACTCTACTCTCCCCGTCTCCACTCTTGGGTGGTGAGATAAGACCTGGATCTGCCCCGTAGTAGCGATCTACACGGCTAATCATATTGACTGAGGGATTAGTGAAGCTAGAGAAGTACAAGGCTGTCTAGTTTTGTCCGTGGGTCTTAGCTCCTTCCCACCAAGGGCAAGATAGCCCATACGCTAGCGTATGGGCTTTCTTGCCTTCCCTGTGCTCCATAAAGTCACCCAAGCCCATCATGAGTTCATTATGAGCACATCATGAGTTCATTATCATCAAAGGCTTGCATCAAGATGCACCAAGGTCTAAGTGCGGAGGAGAGGGCTTTAAAAGAAAAGGAGATCTCCACTGAGTTGCGACGAAAGTACACTGATCGTATGCAAAAAGTATTGCAATGTTTGATTTATTTAAAATTATTATTGTTGTGTTTGTCTCCTACTAATATGAAATGGTTTTGGTGTATTTATTAGGTTTTGAATATTATTAATCCATCCCTTGGCAAGGAATGGAGAGAAACTTTGTTTTCTCTTCAATTTGATGGAACGGACACCATTGTGGGTATTGAAAAGTTGAATTTGATAGCAATCTCTTTTGTCAGTGCGGAGAAAAAGATAACTTGGTTGAGATTGCTTGAGAGTTCAAGATCTATTCGCAATACCCATGGTATGCCATCAACAAACACAGAGTTCAGAGCGTAAGAGTTTTTCACTTTTCTTGCTTTATCTCTATGCTTCATAGAAAAAAATTGTCTTCGCTTTGCATGTTTTTGTGCCTTTCATTATTTCTATCATTGTAGGTGGTTGTCGAGGGAACTGTTGCTGGACATGATAGAAAAGAATGCACTTCGTTCTTTGGAGCAAGAGATAAGAATAGCAGCTACCACAGAGCATCCAATTAATTTGCCCAATGAGCCATCTCTTCATGTTTTCTTTGCATCCATACGATATGAGGGTAGAAAATATATTTTTGGTAACATTAAGAAAACTGGTGCTAAAGAAAAGTCCAAAAAAAGAGGGTCAACCTATTCAGTCCCATCTTGATGCAGCCGCTTGTCGGTTGCTCTATCGGTTGGTTTTCTATTTTAATGCCTTTTGTTTGACATTGCAGTGTGTAGTTTGTGTTGGCTTGGATAAATTATCTTTGAATATTCCAGGTATTTTTTGCACTTGAGAGACCTCAAGCTGCTTGTTGATTTGCCCAAGGCTTGTAAAACATGGGTGGATATCACTAACAAAGAGTCCACTATGTATGGGGAGAATATGATTGCTCTCTCACATTTTGAGATTGAGACATGCCCTTGGTGGATTGACATGCCCTCGCCCCATGTATTGCCAAAGTGAGAAAGCTAAGTTTGAGGAATGGCAAAAATCAAAGGGAAAGGGTGCAAGTGGTGGCTGTCTAGGTAAAGTGGCTTCCACAACTGTCTCCTCTCTTTCCTTAAGCTTTACTTTTCTAACAAAGAAGTGGTTTTGAAGGTGATCAAATAAGGGGCAAGGAAGCGCAAAGGGGTGAGCATGCTCAAAGAGGCAAGCAAGCTCAAAAGGGCAAGCAAGCTCACATTAGCGAGACACAGAGTACATGCGACTTTTGCTTATTTCACTTCGCATATTCATGTCTAGCTATCTATGTTGTATACTTTATATACCTCCCTTGTAAAATAAAGATTTATGTTTCTTTGTTTGTTTTGTTTTAGATCGTGAAATTTTTGTTGATGACAATTCACCACCACTCGATGTTGGTATGCATGGTAGCTTTCATAGTGGTATACTTCTTTTTATGGATATACGCAAGTCGATTGTTTTGTATGTTATGCTTGTTGTTCATTCATTATACTTGCCGTGATTATTTAGGTCCATCCTCACGTCCTAGACCACCATCCCAAAAAGAATATGTGCCACTCTTGTCCATACAAGGGGGGGCTTCTTTGGATCGCTCTATCTTTTCATTTGGATGTGGAGATTATATTTCTATGGGTAAGGATTTTGCATCCTCTATTAGGAATGAGGATTATGCAAAGATCCATACATTTTTTTCTGAAAACAATAAATTGGGGGTGGAGTATAAGAAAAGGAAAAAGACGGTGGCATGGGCTGCTGACTTTGTGCTCTTGGATCTTCCCATGGACTCTGCGCATGGACGAGATGGTGTTCCATTGTGGAACAAGGTGTCGGAGGATCATATTCGGCATGGGCTTGGAGTGGCAGCAGCTTGTTTGGCAGACTCGGGATGGGTTGTTTGTCTTGCCTCCATTTCAGGTGATTCTTTTAGTCAGAAATATGTAAATAGGATTGTTAGGTACTTGTGAATAAGATTGTAAGATTCCTCCCCCAACCCCTTTTTGATGTCTAGTATCTTCCCCTGTAATCAACCCTCTTCAGAAATATAAAGACCTTGTTTCCATCTGTTTTAGCCTAGAGAGAGAAAAATATTCTAGAGAGAGAATATTCAGATTTTGAATATTTTTAGATAGAAAAATATCTCTTATAATTCAGATAAGTTTCCCTGAAATAGAAATTCAAAAAGAATTTTCCAATGTGCAATTGGAATTAATTGGAAATAGGTATAAAGAACCTTAGTCTAAGGGTCTAGATTTTCAGAAATCTTTAGACTATGGTCCAATTAAGGTTCCTATGGGCCAATAGCATCAATCCATGTGTAGCGAAGAGATAAATCCAAATTTGTAAAAAAAGAAGATACCCAAAAATGAGTAAATGCTCACATAAGGTGAAGAGTTGAAAATGTACAAGGTTTATTAGTAAAAAACTATGAGCAATATTAAAAATATGAGATATTTTGGGTATCCAAAAATGAGTAAATGCTCACATAAGATGAAGAGTTGAAAATGTACAAGGTTTATTAGTAAAAAATTATGAGCAATATTAAAATGATGCCATTATGACACATATGTAAGGAAGGGGAATTCTTTAAAGGAGGTGCATATTTCACATAAGATGAAGAGTTGAAAATGTACAAGGTTTATTAGTAAAAAAAACTATGAGCAATATTAAAATGATTCCATTATGACACATATGTAAGGAAGGGGAGTTCTTTAAAGGAGGTGCATATTTCACATGCTTGAATGAGTTTTAAACTCATAAAAATTGAGATATTTCATCTCTCCTCTCTCCTCATTCAAGTCTAGTTCCAAAAAAGTTAGCTTAACTGACCTAAAAATGGTCAAATATTGACCAAACTGATTTAGAAAATTCTAGAATCAGTTTGTTTTGTTAGGAGCTCAATTTTTCCTATAAATAGAAGCCTCCCCCTTGTTGAAAAATAGTTAGTGTTTATGCATCGTTACTCTACTCCACCTAAGCCAAGAACTGTGAATTCATTTAATAATTCACTAGTTTTTGGAGCTTCCCTCTTTCTTCAATCCCCATTAGTGGCTCCATCAACATACTTAACCAATTGATTGGTTGGGGGCCTCTACCGTGAACAAAGAATCAAGCAAGTTGTAAGGTAATTAGTGAATATTGATCTTTCTATAATTTCTCAATGTTTCTCTCTTCTCAACCCCTCTCAAGCTTGAGAAGTTTAATTGGTATGGTTTTTTTTTTAAATACTATTGAAGTTTGAATAGTAGTGAAAAGTTACATAAGTTAATAAATGCTATTGAAGTTAATTTTCATTTATGTTTAAATTCTAATGATTTTTATGTAAATTCTCTCTCTCACTCAAGAAATGGTCATACTCATGACCTGTTCTCAATCCAAATCAAGCTTTTCATAAAGCTTTTCCTTAACCCAAGCTTAAGCTATGCTTGAGGCCAATTTAATGGCTTTTTTCTATGCTTTTAGTTTATGCATATTGATGATTCAATCCACTATAGATTAATGATCCAATTAGAGATCATTTTAATTATTTCCTTAATGATAAGCTTTATCCCTTAGAAAAAATTGAGATTTATCAGTCATAGCAGCGGAGCTATGGCAAAATTTTTATAAAAATTATGCATAAAATAATTTCATTCAAAGCATAAAAAGAGGACTTCCTACCATATTCTAGGAATTATCATCCTAGATTAATTGAAAGAATTTCATTATAATCATGGAGAAATTGAATTTTAATATCATGCATAAAGGATAATTTTTTTATCAAAAGTGTTACTTTTATCATTTTTTAATTTTTCATGCATAGAAGTATGCATAAAGGAAAATTTTTATATCAAAAGTGATACTTTTATCATTTTTAATTTTCATGCATAGAAGTATGCATAAAGGGTAATTTTTTTATATTAAAAGTGTTATTTTATCATATTGGATTTCATGCATAGAGGTATGCATAAAAGTTGAATATTTTATTATAAAAGTGTTACTTTTAGCATAATTGAATTTCATGCATAGAGGTATGCATAAAAGATATGGGAAGTGATAAGATATGATAAGATGCATGTGGATGTGGATGTGGATGTATGAATGTGGATGTATGGATGTGAATGTGGATGTGGATGTGGATGTATGAATGTGGATGTATGGATGTGGATGTGGATGTATGAATGTGGATGTATGGATGTGGATGTGTGGATGTGGATGTGGATGTATGAATGTGGATGTATGGATGTATGAATGTGGATGTATGGATGTGAATGAGGATGTAGATGTGGATGCATGGATGTAAATGTGGATGTGGATGTATGGATGTAAGCATGTAGATGTGGATGCATGAATGTGGATGTATGGATGTGAATGAGGATATAGATGTGGATGTATGGATGTGAATGTGCATGTAGATATGGATGTATATATGTGAATGGGAATGTGGATGTGGATGTATGTATGCATGTGGATGTGGATATGGATGTGTATGTATGAATGTGGATATGGGATGTGGATGTATAAATGAGGATGTGAAAATGGAGATAAGCATGTAGATGTGGATGTATGGATGTGAATGTGGATGTGGATGTGGATGTATGAATGTGGATGTATGGATGTGAATGAGGATGTGGATGTGGATGCATGGATGTAAATGTGGATGTGTATGTATGGATGTAGGCATGTAGATGTGGATGCATGAATGTGGATGTATGGATGTGAATGAGGATATAGATGTGGATGTATGGATGTGAATGTGCATGTAGATATGGATGTATAGATGTGAATGAGAATGTGGATGTGGATGTGGATGTATGTATGTATGTATGTATGTGGATGTGGATGTATGAATGAGGACGTGATAATGAATGTATGCATGTGGATGTGGATGTGGATATGGATGTGTATGTATGAATGCGGATATGGATGTGGATATGGATGTGTATGTATGAATGTGGATATGGGATGTGGATGTATAAATGAGGATGTGAAAATGGAGATAAGCATGTAGATGTGGATGTATGGATGTGAATGTGGATGTGGATGTGGATGTATGGATGTGGATATGGATGTGAATATATGATATGTGATGTGAAGGAATCTGAAGTGAAGAGATGGAAAATGATATGATTGGATGAGTACACATATAAATGAAATGTGGAATAAGTAATGTGGATTGCATGAGGGATAATGTGGAAAAATGAGAGTTAATATAGAAATTGTATTTGTAAACTGTTTGTAAATGCTGTTTGTAAATGGCTGTTTTATGTCAAGAATGCTGGGAAAGCATTTTGACCGTCTTGTGATTAAGGTCGTGGAGACCTAACTGATAAAGTTGCAACTGCTGACGGAGAGTCAATGGAGGACGTCTCGCGTAGCAAGGTCGGCCGAGGTCTTGACCAGCCTCGGTTCGATTAAAAATGGTGAGCTTCCGGTACGGTGGATGAGGGACCAAGGAAGCGGCCTATGAGTGAAGCGCTAGGTCACCTGCGAAGGATCCTAGAGGGTGCTGACCATACGGTGCTCGGGCTCTGGGTCGCCCAGGATACCCACGCGTGCGTCGAGGAAGATATTGGAACAAGGAGTAAGAGTTGTTTTCTGGAACCGGGCATGGATCTGGTTGACTGACCTTGCTGGTCCTCAACGGATGAGTCCATGGCTCTTTTATATGGATCTGTTGGTTGATCTTGCTGATCTTCAACGAGAGTCCATCTTGATAAGTGATTATATTGTTGAGTATTATGGGCTAGGAACTATTGAAACGGCCCCTGTGTGGACAGGTGGTGAGCGTTCTAGTTGCCAATGATGCCATAGATACTCTGATGAAGGAATGATGGGAAATTATGAATCAACTGGATAATTTGGGAGATTGTGATCAGTGGTACTATGGTTTCATTAAAGGATTGTTTTAAAGTTAGCTGATGCTAAGAAAAAGGCAATTTTCATATTGGGTGTGTAAGTGGTGTGGCTAGTTTTATGTTTGCATGAAATTCCGGCTAGGGGGCCTTGGAACTCTTTTCCTTGGTACCCGGGACAAAACCTAACCAAATTCCAAATTGGATCCCATCACTACAGTGGTTGGGCGGTTGGCTAACCCATGGGATCGGATGGGGTTAGGCTGGACTGATGGATCCGTAAATCGAGACTCAATTTCTGTTATTACGATAGATAAAGTAAATCCCGGATAGTAATTGTTCTATGGATAGGAATCAACGGCTGTGCCTCCTTGGTGGGGAAAAAAGCGTTGATCCCAATGATCCAAGTGCAAGTTTCTTCCTTGATCTGACCAAGTATCTTTATAGATGCAGTCGGATCTGTTTGATCAGTAATAGTTTTGACTACGTTAGAGTAAAAATTATCCTGGTGGAATCGCCTGTGCTTTCCGGATAAGGGAAGTTTTTCTGGGTCTGGTTTTGGAAAAACCGACGGATTAGTCTTTTGTCCGGATATCCGTGGACGAGGCCCCGAGTGTGGGACCCTGCCTCGCGTAAGAAGTGCTACTTCCGCTGCTAGTACCCCGAATCCGTTGCGCGGTGGGAACAGGGATCTCACAGTTGGTATCAGAGCATTTGGTTAATAAAGATCAACTGAGAAGACAAATATGTCAAAAATTTATCAAGAAGCACAAAAAGGTTGTAATTGTGTGATATAATTCATACAATTTGATATTCAAACTGAAATTCGTAAATTGGTAATTGGGTCTTCATATGGAAGTACCGCAATTATATAGAATCCCTGACTTGCTTGAGGCCTAGACATGATGGTATTTACCTTATAATTCCAAGAGCCACGACTACCCGTATATACCGAGAGTATACTGCAGCTCTTTACTGACAGTATATACGAGTAAATCTAAGACTTGAAATTATAAGCGTTAATGCTATCCAGATGATGAATTCGAATGTGGTTGATATGATTTTTAATTCTGTTTGAGAATTGATGAATTGAATTGGATTCTGATTGAAAATTCTGATTGAAAAATGATGATTTCTGAAATTAGTTGAAATATAAAAATCTGAACAAAACCACAATGAGGATGAATGGGACGAGTCCCAGTGATGATATTCATAACTGGAATGATGATAATGAATTCAGCAAATCACTATGAGATTAGTGGGTTGTGCTGTCAAATTGTTACTGTTAACACTTGATCAGTAGATCAAGTTAAGGGATGACAAATTGAGAACTTGCTTGACTGAAATTCCCGTGGAGGAATGTTCAGAAGGAAATTTTTCGGTCTAATGGACCATTATCATGTTAAAGATATGAATGATATGATCTGAATATTAATGATGAGTTCTATATAAGGGATATTTATCCCAGTGTTCTGCTGGGTTGACCAGAATATAAGGAACCCCAAAATAAAATTGGATGTTAAGAAAAAGACTTGTCCTCTACCTTGCGAGATGAGGACATCTCGCACTTTTTAAGTGGGGTAGAATGTAAGATTCCTCCCCAGCCTTCGAGGTATACAGGAGTAAGAATCTCCCTTTCTGATCTTATAATTATTCCCTCTCTAAAATAAAAGAAAGTTCTGTTTAACAAAGGAAGACCCTTTTCCTAGAATACTTCTCAAGAGTCCCACCTGTTTTAAGGATTCAGAACAATGAGTTCAGAAGTGAGAATCGATGTTTTGGATATCAAGGTTTTGGTCTTCATTCGAGTACGGCCCAAAAGAAGTTCTTTATCTCTTGGGGAGTATATGAAGTTATCCCCCAGATATTGTGAGCCTTATATCTGAATTCAATGAAAGTAGGTGACTTAGCCTACAAGCTTCTTTTATCTCTTCATCTCAAAATTCTTAATGCCTTCTATAGAAAAATGTGTCAAACCCAAATCATGGAAAGACGGTAAAACTTCAGTGGCAAGTTACCGTTGGCTTCTAAGTTACGCTAGCTCCTTCCTTTATATAAGTCGTAACTTTTACTTGTCGCTCACAGTAATCTTACTTCCATCGATCTCCTTTCTTTCTTAATCTCCTTCATGGCTTGGCAACAAGAACTAGTTTTATCCCTAATGATTTCTCACCTTCAAGACGCAAGGGAGTCTGTGAAGAAAGATTTTATAGAGCAGTATGAGCGCTCACTTTTCCCTCACTTGGGAACTTCTGTAGCGCAGACAAAATGGCGGACCTATCAAGACATAACTAGGGTAACACCCTGGGGTCAGCAGCACTTTCGTAACAATGTCCGCTTGGCCATGGTTATTGAAGCTTTGGGTTTGGGTCCCCGATACTACTGCGTCATGAGATCAAGGCATCCTGGGTTTTCTGAGCGGGTCTTCTTACTGGCGTGTTTTCTTCCTCATGAGAAGATATGCCTTTACCCCATTTTTGGCTTGCCTCTCAGAGGTCCTTTTGTTAGAACACCTCATACCACTGAGATAGGCGCAGCAATAACCCACAGAATCATTCCCATAGATGAGTTACCTTATACTTGTGCAGCTTGTGAGGACTGCTTTTGTGATCATATGATGGACGGGCTTATGGAAGTGTAAAGAGTTCTTCTATCTTTACTGTATAAGTTCCGAGAATGAATAAAGTTTAAATCTTGTTCTTATTTTGAATCTTGCTCTCTTTAAGACGTTTCTTGGTGGTTAATCTTGATTAAAATTTTTCTCTAAGTCTCATATTCGTGAATCTTGCGAAATTATCACAAGTTGCGAGATGAGGACATCTCGCGTTTTTTTAAGTGGGGTAGAATGTAAGATTCCTCCCCCAACCCCTTTTTGATGTCTAGTATCTTCCCCTGTAATCAACCCTCTTCAGAAATATAAAGACCTTGTTTCCATCTGTTTTAGCCTAGAGAGAGAAAAATATTCTAGAGAGAGAATATTCAGATTTTGAATATTTTTAGATAGAAAAATATCTCTTATAATTCAGATAAGTTTCCCTGAAATAGAAATTCAAAAAGAATTTTCCAATGTGCAATTGGAATTAATTGGAAATAGGTATAAAGAACCTTAGTCTAAGGGTCTAGATTTTCAGAAATCTTTAGACTATGGTCCAATTAAGGTTCCTATGGGCCAATAGCATCAATCCATGTGTAGCGAAGAGATAAATCCAAATTTGTAAAAAAAGAAGATACCCAAAAATGAGTAAATGCTCACATAAGGTGAAGAGTTGAAAATGTACAAGGTTTATTAGTAAAAAACTATGAGCAATATTAAAAATATGAGATATTTTGGGTATCCAAAAATGAGTAAATGCTCACATAAGATGAAGAGTTGAAAATGTACAAGGTTTATTAGTAAAAAATTATGAGCAATATTAAAATGATGCCATTATGACACATATGTAAGGAAGGGGAATTCTTTAAAGGAGGTGCATATTTCACATAAGATGAAGAGTTGAAAATGTACAAGGTTTATTAGTAAAAAAAACTATGAGCAATATTAAAATGATTCCATTATGACACATATGTAAGGAAGGGGAGTTCTTTAAAGGAGGTGCATATTTCACATGCTTGAATGAGTTTTAAACTCATAAAAATTGAGATATTTCATCTCTCCTCTCTCCTCATTCAAGTCTAGTTCCAAAAAAGTTAGCTTAACTGACCTAAAAATGGTCAAATATTGACCAAACTGATTTAGAAAATTCTAGAATCAGTTTGTTTTGTTAGGAGCTCAATTTTTCCTATAAATAGAAGCCTCCCCCTTGTTGAAAAATAGTTAGTGTTTATGCATCGTTACTCTACTCCACCTAAGCCAAGAACTGTGAATTCATTTAATAATTCACTAGTTTTTGGAGCTTCCCTCTTTCTTCAATCCCCATTAGTGGCTCCATCAACATACTTAACCAATTGATTGGTTGGGGGCCTCTACCGTGAACAAAGAATCAAGCAAGTTGTAAGGTAATTAGTGAATATTGATCTTTCTATAATTTCTCAATGTTTCTCTCTTCTCAACCCCTCTCAAGCTTGAGAAGTTTAATTGGTATGGTTTTTTTTTTAAATACTATTGAAGTTTGAATAGTAGTGAAAAGTTACATAAGTTAATAAATGCTATTGAAGTTAATTTTCATTTATGTTTAAATTCTAATGATTTTTATGTAAATTCTCTCTCTCACTCAAGAAATGGTCATACTCATGACCTGTTCTCAATCCAAATCAAGCTTTTCATAAAGCTTTTCCTTAACCCAAGCTTAAGCTATGCTTGAGGCCAATTTAATGGCTTTTTTCTATGCTTTTAGTTTATGCATATTGATGATTCAATCCACTATAGATTAATGATCCAATTAGAGATCATTTTAATTATTTCCTTAATGATAAGCTTTATCCCTTAGAAAAAATTGAGATTTATCAGTCATAGCAGCGGAGCTATGGCAAAATTTTTATAAAAATTATACATAAAATAATTTCATTCAAAGCATAAAAAGAGGACTTCCTACCATATTCTAGGAATTATCATCCTAGATTACTTGAAAGAATTTCATTATAATCATGGAGAAATTGAATTTTAATATCATGCATAAAGGATAATTTTTTTATCAAAAGTGTTACTTTTATCATTTTTTAATTTTTCATGCATAGAAGTATGCATAAAGGAAAATTTTTATATCAAAAGTGATACTTTTATCATTTTTAATTTTCATGCATAGAAGTATGCATAAAGGGTAATTTTTTTATATTAAAAGTGTTATTTTATCATATTGGATTTCATGCATAGAGGTATGCATAAAAGTTGAATATTTTATTATAAAAGTGTTACTTTTAGCATAATTGAATTTCATGCATAGAGGTATGCATAAAAGATATGGGAAGTGATAAGATATGATAAGATGCATGTGGATGTGGATGTGGATGTATGAATGTGGATGTATGGATGTGAATGTGGATGTGGATGTGGATGTATGAATGTGGATGTATGGATGTGGATGTGGATGTATGAATGTGGATGTATGGATGTGGATGTGTGGATGTGGATGTGGATGTATGAATGTGGATGTATGGATGTATGAATGTGGATGTATGGATGTGAATGAGGATGTAGATGTGGATGCATGGATGTAAATGTGGATGTGGATGTATGGATGTAAGCATGTAGATGTGGATGCATGAATGTGGATGTATGGATGTGAATGAGGATATAGATGTGGATGTATGGATGTGAATGTGCATGTAGATATGGATGTATATATGTGAATGGGAATGTGGATGTGGATGTATGTATGCATGTGGATGTGGATATGGATGTGTATGTATGAATGTGGATATGGGATGTGGATGTATAAATGAGGATGTGAAAATGGAGATAAGCATGTAGATGTGGATGTATGGATGTGAATGTGGATGTGGATGTGGATGTATGAATGTGGATGTATGGATGTGAATGAGGATGTGGATGTGGATGCATGGATGTAAATGTGGATGTGTATGTATGGATGTAGGCATGTAGATGTGGATGCATGAATGTGGATGTATGGATGTGAATGAGGATATAGATGTGGATGTATGGATGTGAATGTGCATGTAGATATGGATGTATAGATGTGAATGAGAATGTGGATGTGGATGTGGATGTATGTATGTATGTATGTGGATGTGGATGTATGAATGAGGACGTGATAATGAATGTATGCATGTGGATGTGGATGTGGATATGGATGTGTATGTATGAATGCGGATATGGATGTGGATATGGATGTGTATGTATGAATGTGGATATGGGATGTGGATGTATAAATGAGGATGTGAAAATGGAGATAAGCATGTAGATGTGGATGTATGGATGTGAATGTGGATGTGGATGTGGATGTATGGATGTGGATATGGATGTGAATATATGATATGTGATGTGAAGGAATCTGAAGTGAAGAGATGGAAAATGATATGATTGGATGAGTACACATATAAATGAAATGTGGAATAAGTAATGTGGATTGCATGAGGGATAATGTGGAAAAATGAGAGTTAATATAGAAATTGTATTTGTAAACTGTTTGTAAATGCTGTTTGTAAATGGCTGTTTTATGTCAAGAATGCTGGGAAAGCATTTTGACCGTCTTGTGATTAAGGTCGTGGAGACCTAACTGATAAAGTTGCAACTGCTGACGGAGAGTCAATGGAGGACGTCTCGCGTAGCAAGGTCGGCCGAGGTCTTGACCAGCCTCGGTTCGATTAAAAATGGTGAGCTTCCGGTACGGTGGATGAGGGACCAAGGAAGCGGCCTATGAGTGAAGCGCTAGGTCACCTGCGAAGGATCCTAGAGGGTGCTGACCATACGGTGCTCGGGCTCTGGGTCGCCCAGGATACCCACGCGTGCGTCGAGGAAGATATTGGAACAAGGAGTAAGAGTTGTTTTCTGGAACCGGGCATGGATCTGGTTGACTGACCTTGCTGGTCCTCAACGGATGAGTCCATGGCTCTTTTATATGGATCTGTTGGTTGATCTTGCTGATCTTCAACGAGAGTCCATCTTGATAAGTGATTATATTGTTGAGTATTATGGGCTAGGAACTATTGAAACGGCCCCTGTGTGGACAGGTGGTGAGCGTTCTAGTTGCCAATGATGCCATAGATACTCTGATGAAGGAATGATGGGAAATTATGAATCAACTGGATAATTTGGGAGATTGTGATCAGTGGTACTATGGTTTCATTAAAGGATTGTTTTAAAGTTAGCTGATGCTAAGAAAAAGGCAATTTTCATATTGGGTGTGTAAGTGGTGTGGCTAGTTTTATGTTTGCATGAAATTCCGGCTAGGGGGCCTTGGAACTCTTTTCCTTGGTACCCGGGACAAAACCTAACCAAATTCCAAATTGGATCCCATCACTACAGTGGTTGGGCGGTTGGCTAACCCATGGGATCGGATGGGGTTAGGCTGGACTGATGGATCCGTAAATCGAGACTCAATTTCTGTTATTACGATAGATAAAGTAAATCCCGGATAGTAATTGTTCTATGGATAGGAATCAACGGCTGTGCCTCCTTGGTGGGGAAAAAAGCGTTGATCCCAATGATCCAAGTGCAAGTTTCTTCCTTGATCTGACCAAGTATCTTTATAGATGCAGTCGGATCTGTTTGATCAGTAATAGTTTTGACTACGTTAGAGTAAAAATTATCCTGGTGGAATCGCCTGTGCTTTCCGGATAAGGGAAGTTTTTCTGGGTCTGGTTTTGGAAAAACCGACGGATTAGTCTTTTGTCCGGATATCCGTGGACGAGGCCCCGAGTGTGGGACCCTGCCTCGCGTAAGAAGTGCTACTTCCGCTGCTAGTACCCCGAATCCGTTGCGCGGTGGGAACAGGGATCTCACAAAGATTGTTAGGTAATTGTCAATGTTTAAAATGTATTTCTTTCTGTCAGGGGACTCTCCCTTGTGGGTGGAGAAATATGCCCCGCGGTGTGAGCTGGAGATTGTGCGTAGATTCATAGTTGAGGACTTAGCCTTCATGGATGAGGTTACGATTGAGGGTATTGCCGTAGAGGTATTTGACATGGTTATTGTACACTTAGTTTTCTTGGTGCTTTGTTGTTCTTGATTAGTTTGTGACATGTCTCTATTTTTTATCATTATTATGCGACAGATGGATGCCTTCTACTTGTACATGCTACGACGTCGAGGCTACATGGCCTCTTTACGTCTTCAGGAGAGTGCCACATTACGACATGATCATGGTGTGCAGTTCTCGCGGCATGTCATTCGTCACTATTTGCCAGATACTGCGAGGGTATTGGAGGCTGGCAAGAAGGCACATTTGAGATCAGGTGTGCAGCGGAGTGTCAGATTTGTGCGATGCTTTCTAGAGGCTCTTTGTCCTCCCAGAGGATTGGCTTTGGAGAGATGGGTAGTGGTACAGCCCCTTTGATGCGTGCATGCATCGCATCTGGCTGCCCCTGTTATTCTTTTGATAGTGACCCTGACATTGTTGGTTGCATTCTACAACCTTTGGTAGAGGGACCTTCTGCAGGTACTAGAGATCAGTCCAGCTCAGACGAGGAGATTTCAGAGAGTGACCCAGTGGATGATGCATATGGCTGCCCTTTTGATTAGTATGGATACAATCAAGACAAAAACCAATAAAGGGAGAAGAGTGGGATGTTGTTTTGTAGATGATGAGTGTGGAGAAGAGACGGTGTGAAGTGTATTGAGCTTTTGGTGTTGTGTTAAGACAATGACTATTGTGCTAAGACTATGAGTATTGTATGGGTTGGTTTCTCAAATTTGATAACCTCGGGTCTTTTAATCTCTATCATACCCCCGAAATTCTTTGTGCGGAGGAGGCAGGGATCTTTCAGGACATCTTTTCTGAGAGAGAAACCGCACAACCCAATGTAACCTGCCCCAACAGAGTAAAACCACCTCTGAGCCACCGATGATGTAGGCCATGTGGTAGATGTATGTGTGAGCACTTTAGTCAAGGTCATGGGCACTTGTAGTAGCATTGGACACATAGAGAGAGACTGTCAAGGACTATGAGTTAGGGACTTGAGGCATTGGTCACGGGATACCAAGTAAGAGGGAAACTTGGTATAGGGTCCAGGTGTGATAGAGTTATTCACTTGAGGGGAGGTGTTGAAATATGCAAGTGAATGGGCAGTGTGCGGGAACAATCCCTTAGCAAGAGACTATAAAAGGGAGTCTGTAATTGAGTGGGTGGAAATGAAAAGGTGAGAAGAATCTATTGATGAGAGAATCAAGGGTAGCATGAGTGAATATAGGGGTGTGGAAAGATTCTAGGAAAAGGTGCTCCCCTAGATGTAGGGGAGGTGGCACAAATCAAGGAGAAATTAGTGGGATTAGATGCTTGGCATCTTGTGGATGTAAAACCTATAAATTGAGGCATTGGCCTAATGAGAACTTGTTGGTTTTTGAGTATCCATGCCTACATTCAGCTATTAGATTAATTGTGCACTAATCTCATCACCTCATGCTAATCATGTTGGTCCTTGCATTTGATCCACCATAGCTCATCACATTGCAGCAATTTAACTCCCTTCTGATGTTTATCTCCTAGGTCTCTAAGATATTCCACCACCCTATCCTTCAGTTGGGGGGTGGCTTCTTCTTTTGTTAGCTCTTGCGGAAGTGGTGGGTCTAGAAGCTCACAAGGATAACCCTAAGCATCATGCGTAGGTCTCTAGTTTGAGACTGACATGTGTGGCTCAAGGTAGGCAGTAGGAAGATCAGTAGGCTTTTTGGGGGGTCAAGGGATTCTTGGCCACGAGCGACTGCACGCAGCATATCTTCTTCTTCAGATGAAGAAGTCGGAGGATGAGTTATTGTGCCTGAGTCAGAACCTCTTTTGATGATCACTACTTGTCTTTCTCCCTTACCAACCTTGGTGACTTTCTTTGTGAGTGGCAAGTTATTTGGGCTTGTTCAGAGGCTCTTGCTTGTTCCTGGTTTTGAGAGATTGATGCCTTAGCAGTAGCATGTGCCGTGGACCTTTACCTGTTATTTAGCCTAGTTACTGCATTGAGGGGTACTGCTCGCATGAAACCATCTCTAAAACTCAACAGGTTAAGGTTGGTGCTCATGATTAACTTCATGAGCCTTTCTAGTTGTTCCCTATCTTAGCAGGCAATATTTATATATATGTTCAATGCCACATCCAATGCATAGTGGAGTCAAGGCTAGAGCTGATGGGGCACTCGCCCTGCTGTTAAGGCTCACCCTAACCCTCCTTGAAGAACATCCAAAATGAGATTACTTGGTGAACCAAAACTGTCATGAGGATATTTCCAATGGCCGATCTCATAACCCTTGAGATCTCCAAGCTCTAAAATTCCTCGAGAAGCAATTCCATCGCGCCTCCCACAAAGAGTGTTGTCACACCACCGCGTTGCACTATGGGTACTCATCTCTCCTCTCACCTCACTTCACTCACACACACTAGGCTAGCATGCATTAGGGAGAGACATTAGCAAGAGCAAGACTCAATTACACAATGGGAGAGTATCTTGTATTATGAAAGAAATTCACTTATATACATGGCCATAAGTGTTCACACTCAAACTATGGCCGGCCCGACACTTTTAGGCTCATAAGAGGCCTAATGCTATTACAATGACTACTCTTATAATATATCCACCATGAAGTACATCACTTAGTACTTCATCCTAACTTGCTACCCCATGCTCTTGAAGTGGGAATCGCCATAAATACTCCATCACACCATTATGGGCGCCTCTCCAAGTTGTAGCTTTGGACACTGTTGCTTCATATCTTGAATGTATGACCCTTTGGTGTATCTACCATGACTCTTTAATGTAAGGTAATGGCAGTAGATCTTGTTAACCCTAGAATTAGGTTAACATTCTCCACTTGTTGATGGTGATTGCATCCTCACCGATCGCGTTGAAGACCATTGTGTGGGGAGAATGAATCAAGCTTTGTCGATGGCTTAGATGTTGAGTGACATTCAATGGTCTTTGTTCCTCCGAAAGGAATAAGAAAAGCTAGTTTTAGTGCATGAAAAGGTTAGTGGTTTATTGGGAATTTCTAATGGGGTGGGGTTCTTTGCGAATGATTGCATTTTTATATTTGTGTGAGTATGTTTTTTTTTTGCTGTTTCCTCACTTTATTTTTGGCAATCATAAGCAATGTTACATGGGATTTGTGTTAGTGGGGATGCTAAGAGATGTTAATAATGGAAGAGAAGAGAGGCAAGGATCCGGAGGAACATAGACTTAATCATCATAGCGAGATGGTGATTCTCAGTTCCTCATTTGATTCATTGAAGCGACATTCATCATTTAAAGAAATTGGCCTTCGATGATGTCCCTTTGTGTGGCACGATTCTTGTCAAATGTTGTGGAGTAGGACCTATCCTTGCTTTTCTTTGTCCATGTGCTTTTTATGTTTTTATGTATATTTAAGGGCGCTTATGAAGCAAATATAAATGAAGTATAAGAATTGAGTCATATAGACTCTTGTTGAACTGCTCTATGTTTAATTAGCCATTTGTTGGTGAGGATTGAAAGAATTACGTTAACTTGCGAGGCTAATATAGATATCTTCACTAAGGATTGAAGATCATTGATTTGTGAAGATGGTGGCATTGTTTGGAGAAGTTTGTAATTTGAAGGAAAATTCCAGGCGATGGGTTGTAGCATTGATCAAGCTTTTTCCCACCATGGCCCCCCATCCAAAGATGTACCTGGAAGTTGTCGATGGTGAGGCTTTGGTGCAAATGTTCTCCAGTGCATGAGTATAGATATGTACTCATGGAGCAGCTGCTACATTAATTTAGCCAAAAGAATAGTAAGTAATAAGCTTAACATATATATGATGGCTAGTGAAGATTGTTGTGCAAGATGGCTTAATCCGTGGATGAGGCTTAAATCATGAAAGTGCAGATTCTTAAGCTGTGAGACTATAATTTGTGAGAAACTTGAACTCGTGAGATTGCAGGTTTTTTGGCCATGAAGGGATATTCCATGAGATGGCCTAAAACTAAAAAGTTAATCCCGTGAAATGATGTTTCTATGAAAGTGTAGGCCATGAGATGGAATTCCGTGAAGTGCAAGCTGTGAGATGGAATTCCGTGAAAGTGCAAGCTGTGAGATGGAATTCCGTGAAGTGTAATTCCGTGAGATGGAATTCCATGAAGTTACAGGTTTTGACCTCGATGATTTTTTTATTTTAAATGATTTTATGGGTTAGCTAGGTCATGGCTTGCGAGTAACAGGTTCTTGTGCACTTATTTCCCACATCCAAAGGGGCGATAAGAGCATTGTTAGTTTATCCTTGATGCACTCATAAGTCTCCGTTGTAGATGTGGGTATTGATTCTTGAATTTTTTACGCAAATGTTGTCGAGGCATTAGGGAATACTGCTGATTGTTTGCTTGACCAGATAAGCTCTTGTGTTGGTGCTGAATGCAGTGCTAATGCAGTGCTAATGCACGAGAGTGGTTGGGTGATTTGCTTGTTGTTGCTTGGGCCTCCATTCTTGTCGAACCTTTGGGGAAGCTATTAAGGTTGAATCAAGTGGTGAGGCTTTCTTCACATTGTTTGATTTTGGCACAACCATATGATTGGATTGCCATCATAATATCCTTGTTGTTGAAGCACATGCACAGGCACCCATCTTGATGAACATTAAAAACTAGTGGCCGATGTGCTTGGTGCTGAGGCTTCCTTCTTTGTGCAAGCTTAGGGGACTTTGTGATGTGCTTGGGTACCCAAGCTTTGGTATTTCTTTGGTAGTACCCTTGTGCTTGCAGTAGTGTTTTTGGTACCCCCACTTGTGGTGGAGTTATCAACCAAATGAATCCATTAGAGATTTTATCCTTTGGATAAAATGCCTGGACTCATGTTGTGAGCCATGGGAAAAATTAAACGATGTTCAATTGAAGAGATGTTTCATGATGGGCTTGAAGGATAATAGCTTGCACAACTTAATCATTGTATCCAATCTGAAAACATTCGATCAATGTTGTAAAGAAGCAATACATTTAGATGACAACATGCTGGAAGATGATCATGCTACAAGGTGTTCCTCATCTAAACCAAGTGAAGCGATGGCAAAAGAAAGATCGATCTCGGAATTGACATTTCCTAAACTCTATACAGCCTTGATTAAAACCTTCCAAACGACATCTCTAAGAGAGGATGAGAACCTTCAAAACCAGACATCCTTAATGCCTCTACAAGTGAGGAACAAAATGCCTTGTGTTGAGTGCAATCACTACGACCATCCCAATCCCCATTGTGCATACAAGGCACCTGTTCTTCTATACTGTATATATTGTAAAACCTTTGACCCACGATACTAAAAAGTGTCCCGCTTCATCCATAATTGACTCAAAACCTCCATCTCTCGTGCACAAAACAGAAATAGTCCAAAGGGTAGAAACTACTCAGGAAGTAGTTAATCAAAAAATTAAGTGTTTCTATTGTCGTGGACCAAACAAGGTGGAAGACTGTGAAAAGATGCAGGGGGGAAGAGAGCTTGAGCTCTTGCAAGCACACACACACACTCACAAAACCTAATAGAGAACACACAAGGTGAGAGGCTGAAAATCTTCTTCTTCTCTACTCAACACTCAACACACATATACAAGAATAAGAGTACACCTAATATGAAAGGTACTCAACCAAATACATACACGGGTTCTCTATAGTGTGAACCCGACTAAATGAGCTGGCACTATAACTATGCCAGTCTCTAGAGTGGCTGTCACACAGCCTGTCATCCCACTGGCCGCATAAGATTTCTTAAAGATCTTCACAAGATCTTCAGTAAATACCTTTGTTTTCTTTAGCTCCCTTGCGCATGCAGTGATGTCAACAATGTCACTTTGATTAGCTTTCTTCATCATAAGAGAAATATTGCCCTCTAATAGCTCATATTTTATGAGCTTCACATCTTTGTCTTCAAGCCCTCACACGCATCTAAAAAATGAAATGTTGTGATATCGCCCTGTTGCACATTGCTTCTCAAGGATGTCTATCCATGCATCATAGATATCAATGTCAAACCATGTGTGCATCTCTAGTGGAGAATGTCAAGGTGTTAAATGTGATCTTTGCCCCACCCACAAAGTCCTTAAGATTACAAAATTTTTCAAATTTAGTAGATATACTTATGCAATGAGCACTAGGTGAGAACAAAAAGAATTTGTCACTTACATCCCAAAGCTTTATGCTTTCATGGCTAGTGGGTACCCCAGCCTTTGGCTTCATTGGCTTTGAGTAAGCCAACCATTTTCCACATGCATGTTTTAGGATCTCCACATAGGGATGGGTCTTTATTGAAGTTTGTGTCTCGATGTTCTCCATCTGAGATATGCACATGGAAACCTCTTTGGGAGCATCGACAATTATCCTAGTAACCCTTCTTTCAGAGAATACTTTCCCCATGGTATACGTCTTGCTTGTGTTATGCAAGAAATCTCTAGGAGCCATGATTGAGTGCTAGCCTGAAAGAATCCAGTAATGGTACATGTCAAGCTTGTCCAATTGCACATCTTTTTATTTGAGAGGCTTGTTTGTAAAGGGATCATATTAAGGTATCAAATCTACCACAATTGAGCCTGGCCTTCAATGCCCTGCAAATATCTTCAGAAGATATTTGACATATGCATCTAACAAAGGCCTACATTTGTAAGCATTTGGTGCAAGGTTGCACGAGTGCACAGACATTAAGGAGGCAAATTGCACTCCAAACTTGAAATATTTCTCTATTCCACATATCCATCAAGATCGCTTTTTGCAACTTGTTTGTCGAGCTCCTTCTCTAGTGGCTGAACAATAGAGTCAAGTAAAGCACTTGAAGTTGGGTCGGCCACAATGGATACATTGGTACTAGACAAAAATGCATGCTCCATTGTCGGTTGAAACTCCTGCCGAATAATTGTTAAAGCATCTTGTACTTCAATAATGTCTGGCAATCTCATAGTTGTTGCCTCCATATCCTTTAGAGCTTTACTTGGGCTCACAGCAGCAGCTACCTCTTCATGTTTGCATTTCTTCTTCTCCGTAGACCTCTTTTTAGAGAGATATTGATTTAATCTCTTTAATGAAGATACTAGCAATGCACTCATTATCTTTCTTCTGGGTTGACATCTATCCATCCAGCCTTTAGCACTGTGAACTCATTGTCACAATTGAGAGACCCATGATCGAAAGCCATAGGATCCACCATGTAATATGGGCCTTTGATAATGTTGACTTGAAGACATGAAGTAATATCGAGACCACATGTATCCTCGTTCATATCTTTTACAACTCCACAGTTCTTGAAAGGTGATTCATGGCAATCTTTAAAAAACAAGTGCACCTTCTATAGAAGTTCACCATTAGCAAGAAGACATCCATGTACCATGGAGAAGGATGTTCACTGGTACTATCAATGGTGATTTGCTAGATGATCTCTTCTTTGGTGGTGGTGGTGGAGAAATTTTCTTTACAACAAATGCATCAAAAAATATCCCAAAACTAGAATGGTATATAGTTAACTTATAGAATGACTTGATTACAATATGCCTATGACCAAGGGGCCATAGGGTGTCTATTTAAACTTCATTATAATACATATAGGACTTGATTACAAGAGGCTTGTGAGACCGGGCGGCCATAGGGGGTCTATTCAAATGGAGTTGTCAAGTAGGATAATACCTATGATAGAGGGGACATAGGGTGTCTAATTACATGGACTTGTTAAGTAAAGCATGATAGCAAGGCCTATGACTGAGGGGCCATAGGATGTATATTCAAACTTGATTATAAGACCTCTAGGACTTGATTATAAGGCCTACAAGACTTGATTATAGGGCCATATGTTTCTTATTAACATGGAATTTTCAAGTAAATAATGAGTCCAAGGCCTATGACCGAGCAGTCATAGGGTGTCTGTTCACATGGACTTGTTCATGATGTATAATGAAATAATTATCTGTTTAAAGAATAAATCACAAAAATTAAATAATCATAAATTTGTTGTCAAAGTTAAGTTGACGAAAATCTCGTTTTGTCAGTCATGAGGCACGCGGCCCGTGCAAGGCAATCAAATCCTCTAACCGATGACGAAGAGTTAGATTTGGACGTTCGAAAAGCCCTGCACAGATCCCAACCTAGTTGTAAGATTCCTCCCCCAATCCCCCTTTTGATGTCTAGTATCTTCCCCTGTAATCAATCCCTCTTCAGAAATATAAAGACCTTGTCTCTAACTGTTTTAACCTAGAGAGAGAAAATATTCTAGAGAGAGAATATTCAAATTCTTAATATTTTTGGATAGAAAATTATCTCATCTTATTAAAATAAGTTCCCCTGAAACAGAAATTCAAAAAGAACTTTCCAATGTGCAATTGGAATTAATTGGAAATGGGTATAAAGGACCTTAGCCTAAGGGTCTAGATTTTCAGAAATTTTTGGATTATGGTCCAATTAAGGTTCCTATGGGCCAATAGCATCAATCCATGTGTAGGGAGGAGATAAATCCAATTTGTAAAAGAAGATACCCAAAAATGAGTAAATGCTCACATAAGATGAAGAGTTGAAAATGTACAAGGTTTATTAGTAAAAAATTATGAGCAATATTAAAAGTATGACATATGTAAGGAAGGGGAGTTCTTTAAAGGAGGTGCATATTTCACATAAGATGAAGAGTTGAAAATGTACAAGGTTTATTAGTAAAAAATTATGAGCAATATTAAAAGTATGACATATGTAAGGAAGGGGAGTTCTTTAAAGGAGGTGCATATTTCACATAAGATGAAGAGTTGAAAATGTACAAGGTTTATTAGTAAAAAATTATGAGAAATATTAAAAGTATGACATATGTAAGGAAGGGGAGTTCTTTAAAGGAGGTGCATATTTCACATAAGATGAAGAGTTGAAAATGTACAAGGTTTATTAGTAAAAAACTATGAGCAATATTAAAAATATGACATATGTAAGGAAGGGGAGTTCTTTAAAGGAGGTGCATATTTCACATGCTTGAATGAGTTTTAAACTCATAAAAATTGAGATATTTCATCTCTCCTCTCTCCTCATTCAAGTCTAGTTCCAAAAAATTAGCTTAACTGACCTAAAAATGGTCAAAAATTGACCAAACTGATTTAGAAAATTCTAGAATCAGTTTGTTTGGTTAGGAGCTCAATTTTTCCTATAAATAGAAGCCTCACCCTTGTTGAAAAATATATAGTGTTTATGCATCGTTACTCTACTCCACCTAAGCCAAGAACTGTGAATTCATTTAATAATTCACTAGTTTTTGGAGCTTCCCTCTTTCTTCAATCCCCATTAGTGGCTCCATCAACATACTTAACCAATTGATTGGTTGGGGGCCTCTACCGTGAACAAAGAATCAAGCTATTTGTAAGGTAATTAGTGAATATTGATCTTTTCTATAATTTCTCAATGTTTCTCTCTTCTCAACCCCTCTCAAGCTTGAGAAGCTTAATTGGTATGGTTTTTTTAATGCTATTGAAGTTAATTGGTGAATAGTAGTAAAGAGTTACATAATTTAATAAATGCTATTGAAGTTAATTTCCATTTATGTTTAAATTCTAATGATTCTTATCTCTCACTCAAGAAATGGTCATACTCATGACCCATTCTCAATCCAAATCAAGTTTTTCATAAAGCTTTTCCTTAACCCAAGATAAAGCTATGCTTGAGGCCAAATTAATGGCTTTTTCTTATGCTTTTAGTTTATGTATATTGATGATTCAATCCATTATGGATTAAGGATCCAATTAGAGAATCATTTTAATTATTTCCTTAATGATAAGCTTTATCCCTTAGAAAAATTGAGATTTATCAGTCATAGCAGCGGAGCTATGGCAAAATTTTTATAAAAATTATGCATAAAAAATTTTCATTCAAAGCATAAAAAGAGGACTTCCTACCATATTCTAGGAATCATCATCCTAGATTAATTGAAAGAATTTCATTATAATCATGGAGAAATTGAATTTTAATATTATGCATAAAGGATAAATTTTTATATCAAAAGTGTTATTTTTACCATTTTTATTTTCATGCATAGAAGTATGCATAATGGATAAATTTTTATATCAAAAGTGTTACTTTTATCATTTTTACTTTCATGCATAGAAGTATGCATAAAGGATAAATTTTTATATCAAAAGTGTTATTTTTACCATTTTTATTTTCATGCATAGAAGTATGCATAATGGATAAATTTTTATATCAAAAGTGTTACTTTTATCATTTTTATTTCATACATAAAAGTATGCATAAAAGAAAATTTTTATATCAAAAGTGTTACTTTTATCATTTTTAATTTTTATGCATAGAAGTATGCATAAAGGAAAATTTTTTATATCAAAAGTATTACTTTTATCATTTTTAATTTTCATGCATAGAAGTATGCATAAAGGAAAATTTTTTATATCAAAAGTGTTACTTTTAGCATAATTGAATTTCATGCATAGAGGTATGCATAAGAGATGAATATTTTATTATAAAAGTGTTACTTTTAGCATAATTGAATTTCATGCATAGAGGTATGCATAAGAGATGATTATTTTATTATAAAAGTGTTACTTTTAGCATAATTGAATTTCATGCATAGAAGTATGCATAAAAGATATGGGAAGTGATAAGATATGATAAGATGCATATAAGATGAGTTAAGATGTGAGAAGATGTGTATGGGATGAGATAAGAAGTGTATGAGATGAGATAAGATGTATATGGGTTGTGATAGGGTGAGAATGGATGTGATATAAAAGATTAGATATGAAGGCATATGGGGTTATGTGAATGGGAATGTGGATGTGGATGTATGTGAATGTGGATATAGATGTGGATGTATGTGGAATGTGGATGTGGATGTATGTATGTATGTGGATGTAGACGTGGTTGTATAGAAGTGAATGTGGAATGTGGATATGGATGTATGTATGTATGTGGATGTAGATGTGGATATATAGATGTGAATGGAAATATAGATGTGGATATAGATGTGAATGTGAATGTAGATGTGGATGTATGTGAATGTGGATGTAGATGTGGTTGTATAGATGTGAATGTGGAACGTGGATGTGGATGTATGTATGTATGTGGATGTAGATGTGTATGTATAGATGTGAATGGGAATGTGGATGTGGATATATGTGAATGTGGATGTAGATGTGGATGTATAGATGTGTATGTGGAATGTGGATGTGGATGTATGTATGTATGTGGATGTAGACGTGGTTGTATAGAAGTGAATGTGGAATGTGGATATGGATGTATGTATGTATGTGGATGTAGATGTGGATGTATAGATGTGAATGGGAATATAGATGTGGATATAGATGTGAATGTGAATGTAGATGTGGATGTATGTGAATGTGGATGTAGATGTGGTTGTATAGATGTGAATGTGGAACGTGGATGTGGATGTATGTATGTATGTGGATGTAGATGTGTATGTATAGATGTGAATGGGAATGTGGATGTGGATGTATGTGAATGTGGATATAGATGTGGATGTATGTGAATGTGGATATAGATGTGGATGTATGTATGTGGATGTAGATGTGGATGTATAGATGTGAATGGGAATGTGGATATAGATGTATGTATGTATGTGGATGTAGATGTGGATGTATAGACGTGAATGGGAATGTGGATGTGGATGTATGTGAATGTGGATGTAGATGTGGATGTATGTATGTATGTGGATGTGGATGTATGAATGAGGACGTGATAGTGGATGTATGCATGTGGATGTATGGATGTGGATGTGGATGTATGGATGTGGATATGGATGTGTATGTATGAATGTGGATATGGGATGTGGATGAATAAATGAGGATGTGAAAATGGAGGTAAGCATGTAGATGTGGATGTGGATGTGGATGTATGGATGTGAATATATGATATGTGATGTGAAGGAATCTGAAGTGAAGAGATGGAAAATGATGTGATTGGATGAGTACACATATAAATGGAATGTGGAATAAGTAATGTGGATTATATGAGGGATAATGTGGAAAAATGAGAGTTAATATAGAAATTGTATTTGTAACTGTTTGTAAATACTGTTTGTAAATGGCTGTTTTATGTCAAGAATGCTGGGAAAGCATTTTGACCGTCTTGTGATTAAGGTCGTGGAGACCTAACTGATAAAGTTGCAACTGCTGACGGAGAGTCAATGGAGGACGTCTCACGTAGCAAGGTCGGCCGAGGTCTTGACCAGCCTCGGTTCGATTAAAATGGTGAGCTTCCGGTACGGTGGATGAGGGACCAAGGAAGCGGCCTATGAGTGAAGGGCTAGGTCACCTGCGAAGGATCCTAGAGGGTGCTGACCATACGGTGCTCGGGCTCTGGGTCGCCTAGGATACCCACGCGTGCGTCGAGGAAGATATTGGAACAAGGAGTAAGAGTTGTTTTGTGAAACCGGGCATGGATCTGGTTGACTGACCTTGCTGGTCCTCAACGGATGAGTCCATGGCTCTTTTATATGGATCTGTTGGTTGATCTTGCTGATCTTCAACGAGAGTCCATCTTGATAAGTGATTATATTGCAGAGTATTATGGGCTAGGAACTATGGAAACGGCCTCTGTGTGGACAGGTGGTGAGCGTTCTAGTTGCCAATGATGCCATAGATACTCTGATGAAGGAATGATGGGAAATTATGAATCAACTGGATAAATTGGGAGATTGTGATCAGTGGTACTATGGTTTCATTAAAGGATTGTTTTAAAGTTAGCTGATGCTAAGAAAAAGGCAATTTTCATATTGGGTGTGTAAGTGGTGTGGCTAGTTTTATGTTTGCATGAAATTCCGGCTAGGGGGCCTTGGAACTCTTTTCCTTGGTACCCGGGACAAAACCTAACCAAATTCCAAATTGGATCCCATCACTACAGTGGTTGGGCGGTTGGCTAACCCATGGGATCGGATGGGGTTAGGCTGGACTGATGGATCCATAAATCGAGACTCAACTTTGTTTTTACGATAGATAAAGTAAATCCCGGATAGAAATTGTTCTATGGATAGGAATCAACGGCTGTGCCTCTTGATGGGGAAAAAAGCGTTGATCCCAATGATCCAAGTGCAAGTTTCTACCTTGAATTGACCAAGTACCGTTAAAGGTGCAGTCAGATCAGTTGATCCGTAATGATCTTGACTACGTTAGAGTAAAGAGTTATCCTGGTGGAATCGCCCATGCTTTCCGAGTAAAGGAAGTTTTTCCAGTTTCGGTTTTGGACAAACCGACGGATTAGTCTCTTGTCCGGATATCCGTGGGCGAGGCCCCGAGTGTGAGACCCCTACCCACGCATGATGTGCTACTTCCGCTGCTAGTACCCCGAATCCGTTGATCGGTGGGGAACAGGGATCTCACAGTTGGTATCAGAGCATTTGGTTAATAAAGATCAACTGAGAAGACAAATAGGTCAGAAATTTATCAAGAAACACAAAAAGGTTGTAATTGTTTGATATAATTCATACAAATTGTTAATTCAAATTGAAATTCGTAAATTAGTAATTGGGTCTTCAATTGGAAGTACCGCAATTGTATGGAACCCTGACTTGCTTGAGACCTAGACATGATGGTATTTACCTTATAGTTTCGAGTATCATGACTATCCGTATATACCGAGGGTATAACTGCAGCTCTTTATCGATAGTATATACGAGTAAATCTAAGACTTGAAATTATAAGCGTTAATGCTATCCAGATGATGAATTTGAATGTGGTTGATATGATTTTTAATTCTGTTTGGGAACTGATGAATTGATTGGGATTCTGATTGAAAAATGATGATTTTTGAAATTTAGTTGAAATATAATAACCTGAGCAAAACCGCAATGAGGATGAATGGGACGAGTCCCTGTAATGATAAATGATGATAATGATTTCAGCAAATCACTATGAGATTAGTAGATTGTGCTGTCAAAGTGCTACTGTTAACACTTGACTCGGTATATCAAGTTAAGGGATGACAAATTGAAAACTTGCTTGACTGAAATTCCCGTGGAGGAATGTTCAGAAAGAAAAATTTTTGATCTGATGGACCATTATCGTGTTAAAGATATGAATGATATGATCTGAAATGAAATTATTTAATGATGAGTTCTATATAAGGGATATTTATCCCCGTATTCTGTTGGGTTGACCAGAATACAAGGAACCCTAGAATAAATTGGATCTTAAGAAAAAGAGTTGTCCTCTACTTGGCGAGATGAGGACATCTCGCACTTTTTTAAGTGGGGTAGAATGTAAGATTCCTCCCCTGCCTTCGAGGTATACAGGAGTAAGCATCTCCCTTTTTGATCTTAGTCCCTCTCTAAAATAAAAGAAAGATTCTGTTTAAAAAAAGGAAGACCCTTTCCCTAGAATGCTTCTCAGGAGTCACGCTGTTTTAAGGATTCAGAACAATGAGTTCAGAAGTGAAAATCGGTGTTTTGGATACCAAGGTTTTGGTTTTCATTTGAGTACGGCCCAAAAGAAGTTCTTTATCTCTTGGGGAGTATAAGAACTTATCCCCCAGATATTGTGAGCCTTATATCTGAATTCAATGAAAGTAGGTGACTTAGCCTACAAGCTTCTTTTACCTCCTCATCTCAAAGTTCTTAATGTATTTCATAGAAATATGTGCCAAACCCAAATCAAGGAAAGACGATAAAACTTCAGTGACAAGATACCGTTGGCTTCTAGGTTACGCTAACTCCTTCCTTTATATAAGTCGTAACTTTTACCTGTCGCTCACAGCAGTAATCTTACTTCCATCGATCTCCTCTCTTTCTTAATCTCCTTCATGGCTTGGCAACAAGAACTAGTTTTATCCATAATGATTCCTCACCTTCAAGACGCAAGTGAGTCTGTGAAGATGGATTTTATAGAACAGTATGAGCGCTCACTTTTCCCTCACTTGGGAACTTCTGTAGCGCAGACCAAATGGCGGACCTATCAAGACATAACTAGGGTAACACCCTGGGGTCAGCAACATTTTCGTAATAATGTCCGCTTGGCCATGGTTATTGAAGCTTTGGGTTTGGGTCCCCGATACTACTGCGTCATGAGATCACGGCATCTTGGGTTTTCTGAGCGGGTCTTCTTACTGGCGTGTTTTCTTCCTCATGAGAAGATATGCCTTTACCCCGTTTTTGGCTTGCCTCTCAGAGGTCCTTTTGTTAGATCACCTCATACCACTGAGATAGGTGCAGCAATAACCAACAGAATTATTCCCATAGATGAGTTACCTTATACATGCGCAGCTTGTGAGTGCTGCTTTTGTGATCATATGATGGACGGGCTTATGGAAGTGTAAAGAGTTCTTCTATCTTTACTGTATAAGTTTCGAGAATGAATAAAGTTTAAATCTTGTTCTTATCTTGAATCTTGCTCTCTTTGAGACTTTTTCTTGGTGGTTAATCCTGATTGAAATTTTTCTCTAAGTCTCATAATTCATGCATCTTGCGAAATTATCCCAGTTTGCGAGATGAGGACATCTCGCGTTTTTTAAGTGGGGTAGAATGTAAGATTCCTCCCCCAATCCCCCTTTTGATGTCTAGTATCTTCCCCTGTAATCAATCCCTCTTCAGAAATATAAAGACCTTGTCTCTAACTGTTTTAACCTAGAGAGAGAAAATATTCTAGAGAGAGAATATTCAAATTCTTAATATTTTTGGATAGAAAATTATCTCATCTTATTAAAATAAGTTCCCCTGAAACAGAAATTCAAAAAGAACTTTCCAATGTGCAATTGGAATTAATTGGAAATGGGTATAAAGGACCTTAGCCTAAGGGTCTAGATTTTCAGAAATTTTTGGATTATGGTCCAATTAAGGTTCCTATGGGCCAATAGCATCAATCCATGTGTAGGGAGGAGATAAATCCAATTTGTAAAAGAAGATACCCAAAAATGAGTAAATGCTCACATAAGATGAAGAGTTGAAAATGTACAAGGTTTATTAGTAAAAAATTATGAGCAATATTAAAAGTATGACATATGTAAGGAAGGGGAGTTCTTTAAAGGAGGTGCATATTTCACATAAGATGAAGAGTTGAAAATGTACAAGGTTTATTAGTAAAAAATTATGAGCAATATTAAAAGTATGACATATGTAAGGAAGGGGAGTTCTTTAAAGGAGGTGCATATTTCACATAAGATGAAGAGTTGAAAATATACAAGGTTTATTAGTAAAAAATTATGAGCAATATTAAAAGTATGACATATGTAAGGAAGGGGAGTTCTTTAAAGGAGGTGCATATTTCACATAAGATGAAGAGTTGAAAATGTACAAGGTTTATTAGTAAAAAACTATGAGCAATATTAAAAATATGACATATGTAAGGAAGGGGAGTTCTTTAAAGGAGGTGCATATTTCACATGCTTGAATGAGTTTTAAACTCATAAAAATTGAGATATTTCATCTCTCCTCTCTCCTCATTCAAGTCTAGTTCCAAAAAATTAGCTTAACTGACCTAAAAATGGTCAAAAATTGACCAAACTGATTTAGAAAATTCTAGAATCAGTTTGTTTGGTTAGGAGCTCAATTTTTCCTATAAATAGAAGCCTCACCCTTGTTGAAAAATATATAGTGTTTATGCATCGTTACTCTACTCCACCTAAGCCAAGAACTGTGAATTCATTTAATAATTCACTAGTTTTTGGAGCTTCCCTCTTTCTTCAATCCCCATTAGTGGCTCCATCAACATACTTAACCAATTGATTGGTTGGGGGCCTCTACCGTGAACAAAGAATCAAGCTATTTGTAAGGTAATTAGTGAATATTGATCTTTTCTATAATTTCTCAATGTTTCTCTCTTCTCAACCCCTCTCAAGCTTGAGAAGCTTAATTGGTATGGTTTTTTTAATGCTATTGAAGTTAATTGGTGAATAGTAGTGAAGAGTTACATAATTTAATAAATGCTATTGAAGTTAATTTCCATTTATGTTTAAATTCTAATGATTCTTATCTCTCACTCAAGAAATGGTCATACTCATGACCCATTCTCAATCCAAATCAAGTTTTTCATAAAGCTTTTCCTTAACCCAAGATAAAGCTATGCTTGAGGCCAAATTAATGGCTTTTTCTTATGCTTTTAGTTTATGTATATTGATGATTCAATCCATTATGGATTAAGGATCCAATTAGAGAATCATTTTAATTATTTCCTTAATGATAAGCTTTATCCCTTAGAAAAATTGAGATTTATCACTCATAGCAGCGGAGCTATGGCAAAATTTTTATAAAAATTATGCATAAAAAATTTTCATTCAAAGCATAAAAAGAGGACTTCCTACCATATTCTAGGAATCATCATCCTAGATTAATTGAAAGAATTTCATTATAATCATGGAGAAATTGAATTTTAATATTATGCATAAAGGATAAATTTTTATATCAAAAGTGTTATTTTTACCATTTTTATTTTCATGCATAGAAGTATGCATAATGGATAAATTTTTATATCAAAAGTGTTACTTTTATCATTTTTACTTTCATGCATAGAAGTATGCATAAAGGATAAATTTTTATATCAAAAGTGTTATTTTTACCATTTTTATTTTCATGCATAGAAGTATGCATAATGGATAAATTTTTATATCAAAAGTGTTACTTTTATCATTTTTATTTCATACATAAAAGTATGCATAAAAGAAAATTTTTATATCAAAAGTGTTACTTTTATCATTTTTAATTTTTATGCATAGAAGTATGCATAAAGGAAAATTTTTTATATCAAAAGTATTACTTTTATCATTTTTAATTTTCATGCATAGAAGTATGCATAAAGGAAAATTTTTTATATCAAAAGTGTTACTTTTAGCATAATTGAATTTCATGCATAGAGGTATGCATAAGAGATGAATATTTTATTATAAAAGTGTTACTTTTAGCATAATTGAATTTCATGCATAGAGGTATGCATAAGAGATGATTATTTTATTATAAAAGTGTTACTTTTAGCATAATTGAATTTCATGCATAGAAGTATGCATAAAAGATATGGGAAGTGATAAGATATGATAAGATGCATATAAGATGAGTTAAGATGTGAGAAGATGTGTATGGGATGAGATAAGAAGTGTATGAGATGAGATAAGATGTATATGGGTTGTGATAGGGTGAGAATGGATGTGATATAAAAGATTAGATATGAAGGCATATGGGGTTATGTGAATGGGAATGTGGATGTGGATGTATGTGAATGTGGATATAGATGTGGATGTATGTGGAATGTGGATGTGGATGTATGTATGTATGTGGATGTAGACGTGGTTGTATAGAAGTGAATGTGGAATGTGGATATGGATGTATGTATGTATGTGGATGTAGATGTGGATGTATAGATGTGAATGGGAATATAGATGTGGATATAGATGTGAATGTGAATGTAGATGTGGATGTATGTGAATGTGGATGTAGATGTGGTTGTATAGATGTGAATGTGGAACGTGGATGTGGATGTATGTATGTATGTGGATGTAGATGTGTATGTATAGATGTGAATGGGAATGTGGATGTGGATATATGTGAATGTGGATGTAGATGTGGATGTATAGATGTGTATGTGGAATGTGGATGTGGATGTATGTATGTATGTGGATGTAGACGTGGTTGTATAGAAGTGAATGTGGAATGTGGATATGGATGTATGTATGTATGTGGATGTAGATGTGGATGTATAGATGTGAATGGGAATATAGATGTGGATATAGATGTGAATGTGAATGTAGATGTGGATGTATGTGAATGTGGATGTAGATGTGGTTGTATAGATGTGAATGTGGAACGTGGATGTGGATGTATGTATGTATGTGGATGTAGATGTGTATGTATAGATGTGAATGGGAATGTGGATGTGGATGTATGTGAATGTGGATATAGATGTGGATGTATGTGAATGTGGATATAGATGTGGATGTATGTATGTGGATGTAGATGTGGATGTATAGATGTGAATGGGAATGTGGATATAGATGTATGTATGTATGTGGATGTAGATGTGGATGTATAGATGTGAATGGGAATGTGGATGTGGATGTATGTGAATGTGGATGTAGATGTGGATGTATGTATGTATGTGGATGTGGATGTATGAATGAGGACGTGATAGTGGATGTATGCATGTGGATGTATGGATGTGGATGTGGATGTATGGATGTGGATATGGATGTGTATGTATGAATGTGGATATGGGATGTGGATGAATAAATGAGGATGTGAAAATGGAGGTAAGCATGTAGATGTGGATGTGGATGTGGATGTATGGATGTGAATATATGATATGTGATGTGAAGGAATCTGAAGTGAAGAGATAGAAAATGATGTGATTGGATGAGTACACATATAAATGGAATGTGGAATAAGTAATGTGGATTATATGAGGGATAATGTGGAAAAATGAGAGTTAATATAGAAATTGTATTTGTAACTGTTTGTAAATACTGTTTGTAAATGGCTGTTTTATGTCAAGAATGCTGGGAAAGCATTTTGACCGTCTTGTGATTAAGGTCGTGGAGACCTAACTGATAAAGTTGCAACTGCTGACGGAGAGTCAATGGAGGACGTCTCACGTAGCAAGGTCGGCCGAGGTCTTGACCAGCCTCGGTTCGATTAAAATGGTGAGCTTCCGGTACGGTGGATGAGGGACCAAGGAAGCGGCCTATGAGTGAAGCGCTAGGTCACCTGCGAAGGATCCTAGAGGGTGCTGACCATACGGTGCTCGGGCTCTGGGTCGCCTAGGATACCCACGCGTGCGTCGAGGAAGATATTGGAACAAGGAGTAAGAGTTGTTTTGTGAAACCGGGCATGGATCTGGTTGACTGACCTTGCTGGTCCTCAACGGATGAGTCCATGGCTCTTTTATATGGATCTGTTGGTTGATCTTGCTGATCTTCAACGAGAGTCCATCTTGATAAGTGATTATATTGCCGAGTATTATGGGCTAGGAACTATGGAAACGGCCTCTGTGTGGACAGGTGGTGAGCGTTCTAGTTGCCAATGATGCCATAGATACTCTGATGAAGGAATGATGGGAAATTATGAATCAACTGGATAAATTGGGAGATTGTGATCAGTGGTACTATGGTTTCATTAAAGGATTGTTTTAAAGTTAGCTGATGCTAAGAAAAAGGCAATTTTCATATTGGGTGTGTAAGTGGTGTGGCTAGTTTTATGTTTGCATGAAATTCCGGCTAGGGGGCCTTGGAACTCTTTTCCTTGGTACCCGGGACAAAACCTAACCAAATTCCAAATTGGATCCCATCACTACAGTGGTTGGGCGGTTGGCTAACCCATGGGATCGGATGGGGTTAGGCTGGACTGATGGATCCATAAATCGAGACTCAACTTTGTTTTTACGATAGATAAAGTAAATCCCGGATAGAAATTGTTCTATGGATAGGAATCAACGGCTGTGCCTCTTGATGGGGAAAAAAGCGTTGATCCCAATGATCCAAGTGCAAGTTTCTACCTTGAATTGACCAAGTACCGTTAAAGGTGCAGTCAGATCAGTTGATCCGTAATGATCTTGACTACGTTAGAGTAAAGAGTTATCTTGGTGGAATCGCCCATGCTTTCCGAGTAAAGGAAGTTTTTCCAGTTTTGGTTTTGGACAAACCGACGGATTAGTCTCTTGTCCGGATATCCGTGGGCGAGGCCCCGAGTGTGAGACCCCTACCCACGCATGATGTGCTACTTCCGCTGCTAGTACCCCGAATCCGTTGATCGGTGGGGAACAGGGATCTCACAGTTGGTATCAGAGCATTTGGTTAATAAAGATCAACTGAGAAGACAAATAGGTCAGAAATTTATCAAGAAACACAAAAAGGTTGTAATTGTTTGATATAATTCATACAAATTGTTAATTCAAATTGAAATTCGTAAATTAGTAATTGGGTCTTCAATTGGAAGTACCGCAATTGTATGGAACCCTGACTTGCTTGAGACCTAGACATGATGGTATTTACCTTATAGTTTCGAGTATCATGACTATCCGTATATACCGAGGGTATAACTGCAGCTCTTTACCGATAGTATATACGAGTAAATCTAAGACTTGAAATTATAAGCGTTAATGCTATCCAGATGATGAATTTGAATGTGGTTGATATGATTTTTAATTCTGTTTGGGAACTGATGAATTGATTGGGATTCTGATTGAAAAATGATGATTTTTGAAATTTAGTTGAAATATAATAACCTGAGCAAAACCGCAATGAGGATGAATGGGACGAGTCCCTGTAATGATAAATGATGATAATGATTTCAGCAAATCACTATGAGATTAGTGGATTGTGCTGTCAAAGTGCTACTGTTAACACTTGACTCGGTATATCAAGTTAAGGGATGACAAATTGAAAACTTGCTTGACTGAAATTCCCGTGGAGGAATGTTCAGAAAGAAAAATTTTTGATCTGATGGACCATTATCGTGTTAAAGATATGAATGATATGATCTGAAATGAAATTATTTAATGATGAGTTCTATATAAGGGATATTTATCCCCGTATTCTGTTGGGTTGACCAGAATATAAGGAACCCTAGAATAAATTGGATCTTAAGAAAAAGAGTTGTCCTCTACTTGGCGAGATGAGGACATCTCGCACTTTTTTAAGTGGGGTAGAATGTAAGATTCCTCCCCTGCCTTCGAGGTATACAGGAGTAAGCATCTCCCTTTTTGATCTTAGTCCCTCTCTAAAATAAAAGAAAGATTCTGTTTAAAAAAAGGAAGACCCTTTCCCTAGAATGCTTCTCAGGAGTCACGCTGTTTTAAGGATTCAGAACAATGAGTTCAGAAGTGAAAATCGGTGTTTTGGATACCAAGGTTTTGGTTTTCATTTGAGTACGGCCCAAAAGAAGTTCTTTATCTCTTGGGGAGTATAAGAACTTATCCCCCAGATATTGTGAGCCTTATATCTGAATTCAATGAAAGTAGGTGACTTAGCCTACAAGCTTCTTTTACCTCCTCATCTCAAAGTTCTTAATGTATTTCATAGAAATATGTGCCAAACCCAAATCAAGGAAAGACGATAAAACTTCAGTGACAAGATACCGTTGGCTTCTAGGTTACGCTAACTCCTTCCTTTATATAAGTCGTAACTTTTACCTGTCGCTCACAGCAGTAATCTTACTTCCATCGATCTCCTCTCTTTCTTAATCTCCTTCATGGCTTGGCAACAAGAACTAGTTTTATCCATAATGATTCCTCACCTTCAAGACGCAAGTGAGTCTGTGAAGATGGATTTTATAGAACAGTATGAGCGCTCACTTTTCCCTCACTTGGGAACTTCTGTAGCGCAGACCAAATGGCGGACCTATCAAGACATAACTAGGGTAACACCCTGGGGTCAGCAACATTTTCGTAATAATGTCCGCTTGGCCATGGTTATTGAAGCTTTGGGTTTGGGTCCCCGATACTACTGCGTCATGAGATCACGGCATCTTGGGTTTTCTGAGCGGGTCTTCTTACTGGCGTGTTTTCTTCCTCATGAGAAGATATGCCTTTACCCCGTTTTTGGCTTGCCTCTCAGAGGTCCTTTTGTTAGATCACCTCATACCACTGAGATAGGTGCAGCAATAACCAACAGAATTATTCCCATAGATGAGTTACCTTATACATGCGCAGCTTGTGAGTGCTGCTTTTGTGATCATATGATGGACGGGCTTATGGAAGTGTAAAGAGTTCTTCTATCTTTACTGTATAAGTTCCGAGAATGAATAAAGTTTAAATCTTGTTCTTATCTTGAATCTTGCTCTCTTTGAGACTTTTTCTTGGTGGTTAATCCTGATTGAAATTTTTCTCTAAGTCTCATAATTCGTGCATCTTGCGAAATTATCCCAGTTTGCGAGATGAGGACATCTCGCGTTTTTTAAGTGGGGTAGAATGTAAGATTCCTCCCCCAATCCCCCTTTTGATGTCTAGTATCTTCCCCTGTAATCAATCCCTCTTCAGAAATATAAAGACCTTGTCTCTAACTGTTTTAACCTAGAGAGAGAAAATATTCTAGAGAGAGAATATTCAAATTCTTAATATTTTTGGATAGAAAATTATCTCATCTTATTAAAATAAGTTCCCCTAAAACAGAAATTCAAAAAGAACTTTCCAATGTGCAATTGGAATTAATTGGAAATGGGTATAAAGGACCTTAGCCTAAGGGTCTAGATTTTCAGAAATTTTTGGATTATGGTCCAATTAAGGTTCCTATGGGCCAATAGCATCAATCCATGTGTAGGGAGGAGATAAATCCAATTTGTAAAAGAAGATACCCAAAAATGAGTAAATGCTCACATAAGATGAAGAGTTGAAAATGTACAAGGTTTATTAGTAAAAAATTATGAGCAATATTAAAAGTATGACATATGTAAGGAAGGGGAGTTCTTTAAAGGAGGTGCATATTTCACATAAGATGAAGAGTTGAAAATGTACAAGGTTTATTAGTAAAAAATTATGAGCAATATTAAAAGTATGACATATGTAAGGAAGGGGAGTTCTTTAAAGGAGGTGCATATTTCACATAAGATGAAGAGTTGAAAATGTACAAGGTTTATTAGTAAAAAATTATGAGCAATATTAAAAGTATGACATATGTAAGGAAGGGGAGTTCTTTAAAGGAGGTGCATATTTCACATAAGATGAAGAGTTGAAAATGTACAAGGTTTATTAGTAAAAAACTATGAGCAATATTAAAAATATGACATATGTAAGGAAGGGGAGTTCTTTAAAGGAGGTGCATATTTCACATGCTTGAATGAGTTTTAAACTCATAAAAATTGAGATATTTCATCTCTCCTCTCTCCTCATTCAAGTCTAGTTCCAAAAAATTAGCTTAACTGACCTAAAAATGGTCAAAAATTGACCAAACTGATTTAGAAAATTCTAGAATCAGTTTGTTTGGTTAGGAGCTCAATTTTTCCTATAAATAGAAGCCTCACCCTTGTTGAAAAATATATAGTGTTTATGCATCGTTACTCTACTCCACCTAAGCCAAGAACTGTGAATTCATTTAATAATTCACTAGTTTTTGGAGCTTCCCTCTTTCTTCAATCCCCATTAGTGGCTCCATCAACATACTTAACCAATTGATTGGTTGGGGGCCTCTACCGTGAACAAAGAATCAAGCTATTTGTAAGGTAATTAGTGAATATTGATCTTTTCTATAATTTCTCAATGTTTCTCTCTTCTCAACCCCTCTCAAGCTTGAGAAGCTTAATTGGTATGGTTTTTTAAATGCTATTGAAGTTAATTGGTGAATAGTAGTGAAGAGTTACATAATTTAATAAATGCTATTGAAGTTAATTTCCATTTATGTTTAAATTCTAATGATTCTTATCTCTCACTCAAGAAATGGTCATACTCATGACCCATTCTCAATCCAAATCAAGTTTTTCATAAAGCTTTTCCTTAACCCAAGATAAAGCTATGCTTGAGGCCAAATTAATGGCTTTTTCTTATGCTTTTAGTTTATGTATATTGATGATTCAATCCATTATGGATTAAGGATCCAATTAGAGAATCATTTTAATTATTTCCTTAATGATAAGCTTTATCCCTTAGAAAAATTGAGATTTATCAGTCATAGCAGCGGAGCTATGGCAAAATTTTTATAAAAATTATGCATAAAAAATTTTCATTCAAAGCATAAAAAGAGGACTTCCTACCATATTCTAGGAATCATCATCCTAGATTAATTGAAAGAATTTTATTATAATCATGGAGAAATTGAATTTTAATATTATGCATAAAGGATAAATTTTTATATCAAAAGTGTTATTTTTACCATTTTTATTTTCATGCATAGAAGTATGCATAATGGATAAATTTTTATATCAAAAGTGTTACTTTTATCATTTTTACTTTCATGCATAGAAGTATGCATAAAGGATAAATTTTTATATCAAAAGTGTTATTTTTACCATTTTTATTTTCATGCATAGAAGTATGCATAATGGATAAATTTTTATATCAAAAGTGTTACTTTTATCATTTTTATTTCATACATAAAAGTATGCATAAAAGAAAATTTTTATATCAAAAGTGTTACTTTTATCATTTTTAATTTTTATGCATAGAAGTATGCATAAAGGAAAATTTTTTATATCAAAAGTATTACTTTTATCATTTTTAATTTTCATGCATAGAAGTATGCATAAAGGAAAATTTTTTATATCAAAAGTGTTACTTTTAGCATAATTGAATTTCATGCATAGAGGTATGCATAAGAGATGAATATTTTATTATAAAAGTGTTACTTTTAGCATAATTGAATTTCATGCATAGAGGTATGCATAAGAGATGATTATTTTATTATAAAAGTGTTACTTTTAGCATAATTGAATTTCATGCATAGAAGTATGCATAAAAGATATGGGAAGTGATAAGATATGATAAGATGCATATAAGATGAGTTAAGATGTGAGAAGATGTGTATGGGATGAGATAAGAAGTGTATGAGATGAGATAAGATGTATATGGGTTGTGATAGGGTGAGAATGGATGTGATATAAAAGATTAGATATGAAGGCATATGGGGTTATATGAATGGGAATGTGGAAATGGATGTATGTATGTGGATGTGTGGATGTGGAGATGGGAGTGTGGATGTATGCATGTGAAAATGGATGTATGCATGAAGATGTATATGCATAGATGTGAATGTGGATGTAGACGTGGTTGTATAGAAGTGAATGTGGAATGTGGATATGGATGTATGTATGTATGTATGTGGATGTAGATGTGGATGTATAGATGTGAATGGGAATATAGATGTGGATATAGATGTGAATGTGAATGTAGATGTGGATGTATGTGAATGTGGATGTAGATGTGGTTGTATAGATGTGAATGTGGAACGTGGATGTGGATGTATGTATGTATGTGGATGTAGATGTGTATGTATAGATGTGAATGGGAATGTGGATGTGGATATATGTGAATGTGGATGTAGATGTGGATGTATAGATGTGTATGTGGATGTATGTATGTATGTGGATGTAGACGTGGTTGTATAGAAGTGAATGTGGAATGTGGATATGGATGTATGTATGTATGTGGATGTAGATGTGGATGTATAGATGTGAATGGGAATATAGATGTGGATATAGATGTGAATGTGAATGTAGATGTGGATGTATGTGAATGTGGATGTAGATGTGGTTGTATAGATGTGAATGTGGAACGTGGATGTGGATGTATGTATGTATGTGGATGTAGATGTGTATGTATAGATGTGAATGAGAATGTGGATGTGGATGTATGTGAATGTGGATATAGATGTGGATGTATGTGAATGTGGATATAGATGTGGATGTATGTATGTGGATGTAGATGTGGATGTATAGATGTGAATGGGAATGTGGATATAGATGTATGTATGTATGTGGATGTAGATGTGGATGTATAGATGTGAATGGGAATGTGGATGTGGATGTATGTGAATGTGGATGTAGATGTGGATGTATGTATGTATGTGGATGTGGATGTATGAATGAGGACGTGATAGTGGATGTATGCATGTGGATGTATGGATGTGGATGTATGGATGTGGATGTGGATATGGATGTGTATGTATGAATGTGGATATGGGATGTGGATGAATAAATGAGGATGTGAAAATGGAGGTAAGCATGTAGATGTGGATGTGGATGTGGATGTATGGATGTGAATATATGATATGTGATGTGAAGGAATCTGAAGTGAAGAGATGGAAAATGATGTGATTGGATGAGTACACATATAAATGGAATGTGGAATAAGTAATGTGGATTATATGAGGGATAATGTGGAAAAATGAGAGTTAATATAGAAATTGTATTTGTAAACTGTTTGTAAATACTGTTTGTAAATGGCTGTTTTATGTCAAGAATGCTGGGAAAGCATTTTGACCGTCTTGTGATTAAGGTCGTGGAGACCTAACTGATAAAGTTGCAACTGCTGACGGAGAGTCAATGGAGGACGTCTCACGTAGCAAGGTCGGCCGAGGTCTTGACCAGCCTCGGTTCGATTAAAATGGTGAGCTTCCGGTACGGTGGATGAGGGACCAAGGAAGCGGCCTATGAGTGAAGCGCTAGGTCACCTGCGAAGGATCCTAGAGGGTGCTGACCATACGGTGCTCGGGCTCTGGGTCGCCTAGGATACCCACGCGTGCGTCGAGGAAGATATTGGAACAAGGAGTAAGAGTTGTTTTGTGAAACCGGGCATGGATCTGGTTGACTGACCTTGCTGGTCCTCAACGGATGAGTCCATGGCTCTTTTATATGGATCTGTTGGTTGATCTTGCTGATCTTCAACGAGAGTCCATCTTGATAAGTGATTATATTGCCGAGTATTATGGGCTAGGAACTATGGAAACGGCCTCTGTGTGGACAGGTGGTGAGCGTTCTAGTTGCCAATGATGCCATAGATACTCTGATGAAGGAATGATGGGAAATTATGAATCAACTGGATAAATTGGGAGATTGTGATCAGTGGTACTATGGTTTCATTAAAGGATTGTTTTAAAGTTAGCTGATGCTAAGAAAAAGGCAATTTTCATATTGGGTGTGTAAGTGGTGTGGCTAGTTTTATGTTTGCATGAAATTCCGGCTAGGGAGCCTTGGAACTCTTTTCCTTGGTACCCGGGACAAAACCTAACCAAATTCCAAATTGGATCCCATCACTACAGTGGTTGGGCGGTTGGCTAACCCATGGGATCGGATGGGGTTAGGCTGGACTGATGGATCCATAAATCGAGACTCAACTTTGTTTTTACGATAGATAAAGTAAATCCCGGATAGAAATTGTTCTATGGATAGGAATCAACGGCTGTGCCTCTTGATGGGGAAAAAAGCGTTGATCCCAATGATCCAAGTGCAAGTTTCTACCTTGAATTGACCAAGTACCGTTAAAGGTGCAGTCAGATCAGTTGATCCGTAATGATCTTGACTACGTTAGAGTAAAGAGTTATCTTGGTGGAATCGCCCATGCTTTCCGAGTAAAGGAAGTTTTTCCAGTTTCGGTTTTGGACAAACCGACGGATTAGTCTCTTGTCCGGATATCCGTGGGCGAGGCCCCGAGTGTGAGACCCCTACCCATGCATGATGTGCTACTTCCGCTGCTAGTACCCCGAATCCGTTGATCGGTGGGGAACAGGGATCTCACACTAGTCCCTTCAAGGGTGAAGGAGAGCAGTTAGGTGAAGTAGTGGAAAAGTGGATTGAGGCAATAGAGGAATAATTTGATGTAACTGGCTACAATGAGAGAAGCAAGATGGTTCTCGCGAGGTTAAAGATTGTGGAAACGGCTAGGGTTGCTTGGAGGAATCACTGCGAGACTAACCATCTTGACCGGAATACCCAAACCTGGACCAATCTTAAAGCTTACCTCAGAAAGAGGTCTTATCCTCCGGGCTTCCTTGAAACTAAAATGAATGAGTTCTTGGAACTAAAGCAGGATAGCTAAACAATTGAAGAGTACCATCAGGCTTTTGCCCTTCTCCTTAAATATTCTCCTCAATTGGATGAAGAGAAGCTGATGACCAGGTTCATTCGAGGAATGAATGAGCCATTGGACACCTTAGGAAAGAATGCCAAACCTATTTCAAGGATTCAGAGGGATGAGATCAAAAGTGAGAACTGGTGTTTTGGATGTCAGGGTTTTGGTCACCAGCTAAAAGACTGCCCGACTCTTGCCATGACAAGGGGACAGGGAAGTCAGGGACCGAGAGTGTAGAGACCAACCCCTTCCTATCAATCAAATCAGGATCCATCTTGCCCAAAGCAGGGAAATCCCAGGAGAACTCCAGCTCAGCCATCTTCCTCTGTCCAGAGTAGCCTCAGAACTCCTTCCTAGAACTGGGGCAACCAAAGAGAAAGAGTTTTGCCTGAGACTGTAGCAGCCATAGAGTAGTCACAATAGCAGAAGTAATGGAAGAGGAAAGAAGACAAATTTATGCAGCAATTGAAAACCAAGGGCCAAACCATCAATTCTCCCTCATTCATACTCCAGCTGAGTATCAGGGTAAGCCTTTTAAGCTTTTGATTGATTCACGCAGTACTCATTCTTTCATTTCCCCTAGATGCTTGCGTAAGCTAGTCTTAGATCAGAAATCAGGGAAACCTATGCAAGTTGAATTGGCAAGTGGGAAGATTCTTTTCACTCACCTTGAGACAGATCGTATTCAATTCAATCTAGATGGGAATTTAACTGACTATCAAATCAGGGTTATACCTTTGGGAGTTTTCGACGGGATCCTTGGAATGTATTGGCTCCATAAAAATCAAGCTGACATTCACTATCATAATGGAACCATTTCCTTCCATGACCTTCACGGAAACAAAGTTCAAGGAATCAAAATTTCAGGATCCCCAAGTTTGCAGTTAGTAAAAGCTTCTAAGTTACTAAAAGGACTTAGAAAGAAGCAGTGCATTTATGTTATCAAAATGAATCCAGTAGACTCAAAGTTAAAAGCTAAAGAACCTGAATGGTTAAGTGAATATGATGATTTATTCCCACTAGAATTAACAGCGATGCCTCCAATTCGGGAAGTAGATCATGTGATAGAATTGACCCCCGGAGCTCAGCCACCCCAGTAGCCCTGCACACATACAAAATGCCAGTTTTTGAAGCCATCAAACTCAAGGAACGGCTTAGACAGCTATTAGAACAAGGGTTTGTAAGACCTAGTGTTTCCCCTTGGGGTGGGCAATTCTCTTTCAAAAAAAGAAAGATGGAATGCTAAGACACTGTGTGGACTATAGAGGTCTCAATCAGCTGACAGTTAAGAATAAATATCCTATCCCCAGAATTGATGAGCTTCTGGACAGAGGCTAAGTGGAGCCCAAATCTTCACAAAGATAGATCTCAAATCAGGGTATTATCAGATCAAGATTAATGAGCAAGATATCCTGAAGACTGGGCATTATGAATTCACTATCATACCATTTGGATTGAGAAATGCCCCAGCTACATTCAATCGATTAATGCAAGACATTCTTAGAGAATACTTGGATGATTTTGTTCTTGTTTTCTTTGATGATATTCTGATTTACTCAAAGAATGTTGCTGACCATGAAGCTCATGTCAGAAGAGTTCTTGAGATCCTAAAAGGAAGCACCAACTCTTTGCAAAAAAGAGCAAATGCACTTTCTGAAAAGATGCAGGGGGGAAGAGAGCTTGAGCTCTTGCAAGCACACACACACACTCACAAAACCCTAATAGAGAACACACAAGGTGAGAGGCTGAAAATCTTCTTCTTCTCTACTCAACACTCAACACACCATATACAAGAAAAAGAGTACACCAAATATGAAAGGTACTCAACCAAATACATACACGGGTTCTCTATAGTGTGAACCCGACTAAATGAGCTGGCGCTATAACTATGCCAGTCTCTAGAGTGGCTGTCACACAGCCTGTCATCCCACTGGCCGCATATCACCCAAGATCTCACCAACCATGCCAGTGGTGTAAGTGCGGGGCCTATCCCCCAGGCGGGTCATCAGTGTCCACCGCCTCACTAGAGCTCGATATCTCAACACTCCCCCTCGAGCTCAACTCCATCTCATGTACACCAAGCGAAGCCCTGAATCTGCGGAGCTTCTCTGTACCCAATGCTTTGGTGAAGATGTCAGCTACCTGATCCTCTGTGCTGACATAAACAAGGTCAAGGTCTCCTGCCAAGACCTTCTCTCTGACGAAGTGGTAGTGGACCTCTATGTGATTCGTACGAGCATGAAAGATTGGGTTCCTGGCCAACTGTATACTACTAATGTTGTCACAGAAAATGACAACTTGTCTATCCACTGATAGACCCAAATCTGCAAGTAGCTTTCTCAACCAAGCTACCTCACATGCTGCCATAGCAGCTCCTCTGTACTCGGCCTCCGTACTCGATAGAGCAACCGTAGGCTGCTTCTTGCTGCTCCAAGTCACAGTAGCACTCCCCAAAGAAAACATGAATCCACTGGTAGATCTTCTGTCTGAAATACTACCAGCCCAATCAGCATCTCTGTACCCATGTACACATATCTCTGTCCCAGTCTCATAGAATAGTCCACAATGTAAAGTAGACTTCACATACCTCAGTATGCGTCTCACAGCATCCAAATGCGGTTTCCGTGGAACCTGCATAAACTGACTCACCAACCCAACAGCATAGCTCAAATCTGGTCTGGTGATCGTCATGTAGATCAAACTTCCTACTATGCTCCTGTACATAGTAGGATCCTCCAAGATCTCTCCTGAATCTGCAGCCAATTTCCACGGCCTCTTTGACTCCCCCTGCCTCTGAATTTGCCTCTTCCACATGCGTGTTGTTGTTGTTGTTGATTCTGGGACTATTGTTGTTGCTGTTGTTGCTGGCCATAATTCTGATTACCTGTTCGGCCACCTCCTTGACCTCGTCCACGGCCTCCTCTACCTCGTCCTCTTCCTGAACTCGTGTAGAAGGCCTGTTGCTCTGAACTGTTTTTGCTTTGTGAAGACTGTTGGTCTTCACCCAAGTTCTTCTCTTCGATAATCAGCATAGACACCAAATCTGTAAAGTTGGGAATGTTTTCCCGAGTCTGAATAGACATCTTAAACGCCTTGTATTGTGGCCCGAGACCACGTAGACAGACTTCCACCTTGTCATCATCATCTACTGACACACCAATAGATGCAAGGGATTCCACAATACCCTTTATCTTCAACGCATAGTCATTCACCGACATGCTCTTCTTCTCCACAGTATGAAGTTCATTCTTCAACTGTATCTTACGTGCCTTGGTATTTGTTTCATAGAGCTTTACCAAGGTGTCCCATGCCTCCTTGGGGGACTTGGCATCCTGAATGTGCCCAATCATGGTGTCCTGTATACTAATGGAAAGCCAATACATTACTTTCCTGGCTCCTTGGTTCCAGTCTTTAAACTCTTTCACATCTGCAGCAGTCGGATTTATATCCGGTATCTCCGGTGCCTCTTCATGCTCACCTTAAATGTAGTCCCAATAGCCTTTTCCCATCAGGAAATTCGTTAACCTGAACCTCCAAGCATGGAAGTTATTCTTATCCAGCTTCTCAGCCACAATCTGTGTTATGCCATCATTAGACATCTTGCCAAACACACAATTTTACCAGAAACTGCACTCTGGTTTTTCCTGCACAAATGCTGTATTTTCTGCACAGCGGTACTGCAGTACTCTCAAATGTCACAACCAGTGACTTCAATGCACATACATACACCCAATGGCAACTGTAGACCTCTTTGCAGCACCCATAGTGTCTGCACAGTCAATCTGTCTTCCTGCAGTACTTAAAACAGAGTTCTGCAGAGAATCGATGACTTACCCGCAGTGCTCGAAATCGCCTGCTTTCTGAAAAACGGAGGTCCAGACGCGCCCGAAACGCGTTTTCGGCCCGAAAATTATAGTCCAAAGGACTGTTTAGTTGCCCTGTAGCTTCACTCCCGCGAAGAAAGCTCCTCAATCGGAGATCGTTTGCCGGTGCCTCCCGTAGAGCTCCCGACAAGGGTGTAGTCACCAACACAATAGGGAAGAGTAGTTGAAGCTCTTACCCTCGTACCGCTTCCTGTGGTTCTCTTGCTTGCAGCTCAGCCCTTAGCACGAACCAGGCTCTGATACCATGAAAAGATGCAGGGGGGAAGAGAGCTTGAGCTCTTGCAAGCACACACACACACTCACAAAACCCTAATAGAGAACACACAAGGTGAGAGGCTGAAAATCTTCTTCTTCTCTACTCAACACTCAACACACCATATACAAGAATAAGAGTACACCAAATATGAAAGGTACTCAACCAAATACATACACGGGTTCTCTATAGTGTGAACCCGACTAAATGAGCTGGCGCTATAACTATGCCAGTCTCTAGAGTGGCTGTCACACATGCTGTCATCCCACTGGCCGCATATCACCCAAGATCTCACCAACCATGCCAGTGGTGTAAGTGCGGGGCCTATCCCCCAGGCGGGTCATCAGTGTCCACCGCCTCACTAGAGCTCGATATCTCAACACTTTCTCTGCCAACCATGTTGAATACTTGGGCTTTCTGGTATCCAAAGATGGAATTTCTCCAAATTTCGCTAAAGTCCAAGTAGTCATAAATTGGCCTGAACCAAAGTCAGTGAAAGAAGTGAGAGGATTCTTGGGATTGACTGGTTGGTATAGAATTTTTATACCAAAGTATGCTCTCATAGCTTCCCCCTGACTAATATTCTCAAGAAGAATATCCCATTTCAATGGTCTGCCAGGTGCCAGAGTGCTTTTGATAAGCTGAAGACCACCTTGGTAACCAATCCCGTTCTAAAGCTGCCAGATTTCTCTCTACCCTTTGAGGTAGTAATAAAACTAATGCCAGTGGTTTTGCCCTGGGAGGTGCACTCATGCAGGAGGGTCATGCAGTGGCCTATGAATCTCAAAAACTCAGAACGCATGAGAGGAATTATGCTGTCCATGACTTGGAACTACTTTCACTAGTATATGCCCTGAAGTTGTGGAGACATTACCTACTCGGTCAAAGATTCACTTTGATGTCAGATCATCAGAGCTTAAAGTGGATCTTCACTCAGAAGGATCTCAACATGCGCCAAAGAAGGTGGATGCAGACCCTGCAAGAATTTGATTTTGAAATCAAGTAGCGCCCAAGTAAAGAAAATGTGGTAGCAGATGCCCTCAGTAGAAAAGCCTCCTTGCTTGCAATTACTGTAGTGTCAAATCCTTTGATTATTGAAGCAAGTGAGAAGATCATGCAGGATAGATTCTTTGGCCCTATTGCTACCCTACTTATGCAGGAAAGCTTTTCTCCACAGGAGTTGAACCGAGTTCAAGGGTACATCCTGGATGATGGAATTATGTATTATAATTGGAGGCTATGCATTCCCAATGATGAGGGAACTAAGGGTCAAATTCATCAAAACCTACATGTCTGTGAAGAAAAGCTTCTTTTGGCCTGGTCTAAAAAAGGATGTGCTTAATCATGTACGTCAATGTCTGACCTATCAGAAAGTCAAGGCCAAGAGAGTAAAAATTCCAGGGAAGTTACATCCATTAGACATCCCCCAGATGAAGTGGGAATGTATTAGTATTGATTTTATTACTGGATTACCTTCAGTGTAATCAGGTTACAACTCCATCTTCGTGGTATTTGATAGACTAACCAAAGTTGCCCATCTGATTCCAGTAAAAGAAACCTACACTATAGTGGATGTGGCAAGAGTGTTCCTCAAAGAAATATTCAGATTGCATGGCCTACCCAGAAGAATAGTAAGTGATCGAGACCCCAAATTCATGTCAAGATTTTGGACTACATTTTTTGAAGCAGTAGGAACTTTCTTGGATCTCAGCACAGCTTACCACCCCGAGACCAATGGTCAAACTGAAAGGGTGAACCAAGTAATCGAAGATATATTTTGGTCATGCTGTGGTGGCAGGGAACCCAAGAAGTGGCTAAGCTATCTGCACCTAGTTGAGTTCGCCTACAATGCTTCTTATCACAGAAGTATTGGGATGAGCCCTTTTAAAGCTTTGTATGGACAAGATTGCTTAACTCCATTAACTTGGTCCGACCCATTGATTAGGTTTGAGATATCGAGATAGATCCCAGAATTTCATGTAAGTTAGAAATCCTACTTTTCCTTATTCTTTTAATGGTTTTCTAATTTTTGTTATCTTTAAAATGATAATCTGATGCTATGCCTTGCTGGAAAGGCTTTCCCCCTCTCTCATGATTATTTTTTTAATTATAAAAGAGTGATTTTCATTAGATTTAAATTCTATGCATAGAAAGATGCATATTGATTATTTTTTATTATTATAAAAGTGTTACTTTCATCAATATTGATTTTTATGCATAAATAGATGCATAAAAGAATTTTTTTATTATAAAAGTTTTACTTTCATCAATATTTATTTTTATGCATAAATAGATGCGTAAAAGAATTTTATTTATTATAAAAATTTTACTTTAATCAATATTGATTTTTATGAATAAATAGATGCATAAAAGAATTTTTTTTATTATAAAAGTGTTACTTTCATCAATATTGATTTTTATGCATAAAATATTATTTTATTATAAAAGTGTTACTTTCATCAATATTGATTTTTTTGCATAAAATGATGCATAAAAGAATTTTTTATTATAAAAGTGTTACTTTCATCAAAATTGATTTTTATGCATAAATAGATGCATAAAAGGATTTTCTTTTATATAAAAGTGTTATTTCCATAGAAGTTGGATTTTATGCATAAATAGATGCATACATAATTTTTTTATATCAAAATGGGAGTTCTCTTTAATCATTGTTTAAATCCCATGAATATTGGTAAATGAATAAGTAAATACTCTGTGTGACGGAAAATTCTACTGTTTCATATTCTCTAAGATGGTAATGAGAAAATTCAGAAGATCTATCAAAGTCGAAATTTCAGATAAATGATTAATTTATTCCTTATAGGAATACGTGTTTAGTTTTGAATTCAGTTAAGAAAAATACTCATGAATGAAATTCAGTAAAGTAGTAATTGAAATATTACCCTTCGAGAAAGATAGTTCACAGAGAACCTTTCCATACTCGAACCCTGAATCAGACTATGACCTCGACTTAATCTCCTTCGTCAGTTTCAAGAAAAGACGATGTGACCAGTTCAATAATCTACACTCAAATCACCCACCGAATCTGAAACTAAGTCGAGACCTTTGATTTTGATCTAAGGATCAAGAATTCAAAATTCGAGGAGTTCTGCTTGGAAATCCAGACCTCTGATCTAGAAGTCTTGGGATACAGAATTAAGATATACTCATTGTATTCAAAAGAAAATCAAAACTGAAAACTTGCATAAACCTGTTTTCTTAAAGGACTGTCTTACGCCAGCATGCTGGAGGGCGCATTTGGTATATGTGTTTTTCTAAGGGAAGTTCGGTTGCAACAGGTGGCGGGGAGCATTCAAAGGACGGCTCACGTGGCAAAAACCTACCCAGGTCTTGACCAGCCTGGGTATGGTGTAAAATGGTGTTCGGTTGTACGATGGGTGAGGGCCGACGAAGCGGTCCCTGAGTGAAGTGCCAGGACACCTAAGGAGGATCCTGGAGGGTTCTGACCAGGCGATGCACGGGCTCGCGGTGCTTAGGACACCCATGCGTATGTCGTGGAAGTTATATATATGTATGATGACGAGAAAATTATTGTAATCTGTTACTGGATCTCGTTGCTGACCTGCTGGTCTCAACGGAGAGTCTAGAGTGATACTGTTTTGTGAGAAACAAGGATTGAATGGAAATTTTGAGTTATGACATCTATAACCAATAATTGTTTGTCAATGGATTGTTTTATAAATTAAAGTTTAAAGAGGAGTGTGTGCGTATCTGTATTCTAAAGCAAAAGTTAAGAAAGACATTCAATTATGGGTGGGTGAGTACTTGTTTGGTTCTATCAATTCCAGTGGTTGGGCGGTGGCTAACCCATGGGTTGGATGGCTGAAATCAGTAGAGTTTTAATAATAAAATTGATCAATAGGAATATGCTTAGAACTCAAATAGTTAAATAATAACCTGAAGACTTCTCAAATGAATAGATCAACCCCTGAGTGGGAAACCCTACCCCATGCAAGAGGGAGCTGCTTCTGCCAGCAACAATCGGGAATCCCAGTGCACGGAGGGGGCAGTGGGATCCCACAGGTGGGATTCCTTTATATAAATTTGGTTATGTTTTGTCCTCCTGGGTACAGAGGGAAAAGAGTTCCCAGGCCCCCAAGCTGGCGCTTCAAGAAAAATTCAAGGTAGTCACACCACTTACACACCCAATATGAAATTGCCATTTTAACAGATTCGACTATCTTTAAAACAATCTTTCAATGAAACCACAGTATTACTGATCATAATCCTCCAAAATATCGAGTCCATTGTTTTACAAAAATTATCATTCGGACTCTCCGTTGAAGACCAGCTGGTCAACCAACGAGATCTAATATCAAATCCAGTTCACAAAAATAGTTCCTCTCCAGTTCATCCATATCTTCCTCGATGTACGCATGGGTGTCCTAGCAATCGTGAGCCCGTGCGCATCACCTGGTCAGAACCCTCTAGGATCCTACTTAGGTGTCCTAGCACTTCACCCAAGAACCGCTTCGTCGGTCCTTGCCTATCGTATCGAAAGCGCACCATTTTAACCGTATCGAGGCTTCAAGACCTCGGCAGGCTTTGCTGCAAGCCACGTCCCTCGATGACTCCCCGCTAGCTATTGCAAACAACGAGTCTCTCCTTAGTTAAATTACAAACCAAATGCTTCCTCCACCAGCATTCTGGCGTAAAAAAATCCTTTAAAAACAGAGGTTCTATGCAAGTAGAATTCTCGGTTTGAGTTTGATTCCACAAAACCCTTTTTCCCACAATCCAGATTTTCTTAATGAGAATCATTGATCTCACATCAAGGTAATCTACCCATCATTTGACTAAATTTCTAACTTGATTCTTGGTGATTTCAGTTAAAGAAAAACTAATCTAATTCAACAACCATAGTCTATTCTTTGAGTCAAGATTTGGAATTAATCATGAGGTTTTTGCTTGATTCAGATTTGAGAGATGGGCAAGTAATTTACTAGCCGCCATTCTCATGGTTGTAGTCTAACAAAAAATTATTCAATTTACTTCTAACTGTGATTCCTAAGGATTTTCTTAAGATAATTTAACGAAACTTCTAATCGTAAGGAAAATTCTAACTTTATGAGTTTCTTTCCTTCCTTTAACAACAATAGAATTCAGAAATAGTTCTATACGAGAATATCGTGATTTTATAAAAATACTCTTCTTCCACTAATCCAATTTTTGACTATATATCAATTTATTGATTTATCCACATATAAATATCTTAAAATATTCTTTCCACCAATTTAATTATCAACATTAGCATACCCTAATTTCCTATGTGGAATTATGGTGAAAACTCCTCTTGTTTTACCCTGTTTTGGTCTAGAGAGAGAAAATATCTAGAGAGAGATAATCCAAAATTGAGATATTTTTGGATATAAAAATCCTCCTAATGTCTATAATGGTTTCCCTTGAGATAGAATTTTAAAAAGAACATTTCAATGTGCATTTGGAATTAATTGAAAATGTGTATAAAGGACTTTAGCCTAAGGATCAAGATTTTCAGAAATTTCTGGATTATGGTCCAATTAAGGTTCATATGGACCAATAAGATTAATCCAAGTGTTGAGATGAGATAAATCCAAAGAATAAAAGAAAATACCCAAAAATGAGTAAATGCTCACATAAGATGAAGAGTTGACTGAGTACAAGGTTTATTAGTTAAAAACTATGAGATATTACTAAAAAAATGAGATATTTTGGAATAATGATACATTTTTGACACCTTGGTAAGGAGGAAGGAGAATTTGAGGTAGGTGCCTATTTCACACATGTGGATGAGTTTTTAATTCAAAAAAATTATGATATTTTTATCTCTCCTGGATCAAACCAAATAAAAAAGGGAGCCAAACTAATTTAAATCTTGTCCAAATTCAGCCAAACTGAAGCTGGAAAATTCTAGAACTTAGTTGGACTCAGTTAGTGGCCTCCCGCACCTATAAATAGACCCTCATTCTTTTGTATTCTCATCTTTAAGCTATACCATGCCAGTATTACATTAAAATACTCATATTTTTTATTATACCTTAAAAATCCTCTACTTTTGGAGAGAGTGGAGCTTCTCTCTCTCTCTCTCTCTCTTCAACCATCCTTGGAGCTTTCCTCTCAACACACTAACCAATTGATTGGTTGGGGGCTTCTTCTAAGATAGAGAGCAAGCAAAATCAAGAGGTAAGGTGTAATTTCATGGTTTTTCTCTACTATTCTCAATGTTTTCACTTCTCAACCCCTCTCAAGCTTGAGAAGTTTCTAAATTAAGTGTTTATAATGCAAATCAAGCTTTTCTTAAGAGTTGTAATGAATAATTAAGAAAAGTTTACATTTATGCTTAATTAGGATGCTTTTTATGTTTTTCTCTCTCTCCCCAAAAGAATGGTCATTCCTCTGACCAATTCTCTATTCAAATGATGCTTCTCATTGATATATTCTTAATTCACAAATCAAACTCTAGGCTTGTGAAGCTAGAGGTTAAGAAAGTGGCTTTTTATACTTTTATGCTTCTAAAATTATGATAATATTATGATTTAAACCATAAATTGGATTTAAATTTAGAAGATAGTTACACTATCATAATTGTATTACTAAGTTTATTCTTTTCAAAAATATTAAAAATTATCAGTAATAGCAACGGAGCTATGGTAAAATTTTTAAGAAATTGATACATAATTCATTCTTATGCATAACATAAGAAGAGGACTTTCTACCATATTCTAGGATTGGTCATCCTATGTTAAAAGAATGATTTTCATCACATTCAATGGAAACTAATTTTTAAGGTTTATGCATAACTAAATAATTAAGAAAAGAGAAAATTATGGCAATTTTATTTAACTGATAAAAGAGGAATTCCCATGACATTTGGAATTCAATCATTTAAATGGGGAAAGTGGAATTCTTAACATATTGAATTAATGGATATTTTTATTAAAATTCAAAGAGAAATTTTAGATAAATTTATTTTATGCATAAGAAATATTTAAATGAGAAAAGAGGGATTCCCATGACATTTGGAATTCAATCATTTAAATGGGAAAAGTGGAATTCTTAACATAGTGAATTAATGGATATTTTTATTAAAATTCAAAGAGGAATGTTTAGATAAATTTATTTTATGCATGCGAAATATTTAAATGATAAAAGAGGAATTCCCATGACATTTGGAGTTCAATCATTTAAATAGTAAAAGTGGGATTCTTGGCATATTGAATTAATGGATATTTTTATTAAAGAAAAGAGGAATTTTAGATAAATTTATTTGATGATAAAAAGAGGAATTCCCATGACATTTAGAATTCAATCAATTAAATGTAAAAGGAGGAATTCCCATGATAATTGATATTCAAGAAATTAACTGAAAAAAAGATAAATTTTTAGCATAATTCAAATTATGAGTATTTATCAAAAGTGGAAATTTGAGCATTATTGGGAAATATGGGCATTATTGGGAAATATGGGTAGAATTGATTTTTGTAAATCCCATGAATCTTTTACTCAAAAAGAAGAATATTTAATATATTTCACTTGAGAAAATTAAGAAATAATATGAAAATATATGTTGAGAAAAAGAACCTTTACCTAGGCCAAGCAATTGGCAGCAATATTAGAAAAGTCCCATTGGTATCAAAAATAGAAAATGTTACTAAATGTGAAATGGATGTGGATGTGAAAGAAGAGATTAGAATGAGATGTGAGGATATGCAAAAGGATGTGATATAAATGAATGTGGATGTGAATGAGATGTGAGCGTATGTGAAAGGATGTGATATAAATGGATGTGGATATGAATGAAGAGATGAGAATGAGATGTGAGAATATGTAAAAGGATGTGATGTGATGTAAATGAATGTGGATGTGGATGTGATAGGATGTGATGTGATGTAAATGAATGTGGATGTGGATGTGATAGGATGTGATGTGATGTAAATGGATTTGGATGTGGATGTGAAAGGATGTGATGTGATGTAAATGGATGTGGATGTGGATGTGAAAGGATGTGATGTGATGTAAATGAATGTGGATGTGGATGTGAAAGGATGTGATGTGATGTAAATGGATGTGGATGTGGATGTGGATGAGATGTGATGTGGTGTAAAGGGATGTGGATGTGAATATGATGAGATGTGGATGAAATGTGATGTGATGTGAATATACATGGATGTAAATGTGAATGTATGGATGGATGTGGATAGACATGCATGTGGATGACTGGATGGATGTAGATGAATGAGATAGAATGTGTATGGATGTGATGAGATATGGATGGATATGGATGTGATGTAATGTGGATAGAATGTATGTAATGGGATGGGAATGCAATGAATGCGATGGATGTGAATAAATGCGATGAGATGTGAATGGATGTAAATACGACATGATGTAAATAGATGTGAATGGATGTGATGTGATGTCATATGAATCGAGATAGATGTGAATAGGTGAGATGCGATGTGGATGTGATGTGATCTTCAACGAAGAGTCCATCTGGATTTTTATAAGTGAATATATTTTCAGGTACTGTAATCGCATTTACTTCTTGCACAGATAGTAAGCGATTACGGGACTAAAAGATTAAGGTAACAGCATGATAGATTGAAGACAAGTATGGAAAATTTACATAAAACATTGCAGCAGATTTCATTGATTAATGAATTCCATTGATTCGTATATACAGTTACATCCATATATAGGAATAGTATCTGTGATCCGAATAGATACATCTACCAATGACATCCCTTGGAATCCCTACTGACTATTGCTCATTACAGTTTATCCAATGCGGTTACAAGAATGCGGTTGCGGTGTGCGTAAATGCCGTAACACTTGGCACGCACGGTGGACTGGCGCAAACCCAAAAAAATTGCTCTTGGTGATAGAAGTCAAGTGCCTTATCCATCCAACCGCATCTGCATCTGCATCCCTCTTTAAGCTTCATCATCTGCCTTATCCATCAAACCGCATCTGCATCCCTCTTTAAGCTTCATCATCTGAATCCAAAGTTTCCACTTGTTCTCCTGGAAAACCAAAAGCAGCTCCACCCTCTGCAGCACCTGCAACATGCTCTCCTATAGACTGTGGAACTCTGGCTCTATGTAATTCATCAATTTCCCGCACCAGATCCGTGTATCTTTCTGTCACCTACTGGCCATGTTGTAGGCCACTGCGTGCAAGAAATCCATTGTTACACATAATTCATTCCGGCCGGCCCTTCGTTCTTCAGGTGTAGGTTCCCTGAGAATGACCCTTTCAGCAGGAGGGGCTTGAAGCTGAGCAAAAGGCACATGTTGCTCATAATGCCGGCTAAGATATGAATCAACTTTAATCCAATACGGTGGTTGAGGGGGTAATGCTAGGGTAAATGAATGTCCCATCTGCTCCAGCCAAAAACATAGGCGCTGAATTTGTTCCTTCTGCCTATTCACCAATGAAGAAGCTCTGCGCCTCTTAGTAGTTTGCTCTTCCAAAGCACGGACTGCGTCGTCACGTTCCCCAACAAGCTTGGCAATATCTGCATCTGACCAAGCAGCAGTCGGAAGAATAGACTGGCAGAACCTTTTTCCATAGGAGCCTTACCCCGATCATTCTGTGCAATGGGCACAGAAACAGTACTGATGTTTTAAACTTGTGATGGCTGCTGTTGTGAAACACTGGCCTTCCAGAGAGCAATTTGCTCTTCCCACTGATGAGCAACTTCAAAATTGAGTTAAAGCTAAGGACTCTAAATCTTCCATATTAATCAGGACATCCCCTGAATGCTGCTGCAAATAATTAGCTAAGGCTTCATTAGTGCGGTGTCTGGCCAGTTCTTCATGATTATCTCTTGTTGCCTCCTCACTGCTTTTAGCCTCCTCACTTCTTTTAGCCGCCTGTAACCGCTGCTCCTCCAGAGCAAAAATTCTATTCTAAAGACTTCCAATCCTATTAGCTTCATGCAATAAATTATCATTTTGAGACTGAAGCCGCGCCACCTGTGCTTCAAGAGCAGTTATGCGAGTAGCTTGGGCATTAGCTTGAGGAACATTGCGGCAGAAGTCTGCGGTACACTGAAGTAACCGCACAACACTTTCCAGGTGCGCTAGTTGAACCTCATACTACGGGGTTTCCTAGGAAAAAGAAAGAATTGTGGTAACTACTGCATCAGTCAAGACTGAGGTCCCCACCCCAGAAGCTGAAACTGTAGGCACTGTGAGCTGCTCAATCCCCGCAGGCATCCGTACTAGAAGGGTAGTATTCGGCACAACTACTCGTGCCGTGCTTACCAGTGACTGCTCCTGAATCTGTTGGCGCCACCGGTGCTGCAGAGAGCAGAAACCCCCTGTGGTGATATTGCGACCGTAGGGTGCACAAGAGTACCCACAGGCATAGCTGACAGAAACAGTGCCATCAAAGCATCACTAGCCACTTCTACATGCAAGCACTTTTGGCCTGTAGGGTGCACAAGAGTACCCAGGCATAGCTGCAGTTACAGAAACAGTGCCATCAACTCGTTCAGCATCACTAGCCACTTCTACATGGGATGATGAGAGGCTAGCCCGGGCGGACCCTCTGAGACCGGGCCCAGAAGACTCCCCTCGCCTGGAAGGCACGGGCGATTCCACCAATTGGGCAAAATCTCTAACGAGTCAAGTCTTAACTAGATAAACTAATCTGACCAAACCTGAAGTCACATGATCAGATCAAGAAGAGACTTGCACTTGGTCCATGGAATCAGCGCTTTTTTCCTCATTTTATGAGGCATAGCTGATGATCCCCTCCCACAGAACAAGGTTTATTAGTTACTAAATAACGTAACTAATCGTGTTTCTCAGGAATCCTCCGATCCAGCCTAACCCCATCCGGCCCATGGGTTAGCCAACCACCCAACCACTAAATTGGTGGGATTCCTTTATAAAGATTTGGTTGGGTTTTTTTGCCCGGGTATCGAGGAAACGAGTTCCCAGGCCCCCTAGCCGCCGATTCATGCAAAAATCAAGGTAGGCATACCACGTACACACCGAATATGAACTTGCCATTTATAAAACAGATTCGACTGGCTTTAAAAACAATCCTTTAGTAGAAATCATAATATTTCTGATCATTATTATCCAAAATTTCGAGTCCACTGTATTACAAAAATGTATCCTTTGAACTCTCCGTTGAAGACCAGCTGGCCAACCAACGAGATCCAGTATCAAAATTTGGTTTTCAAAAATCTTTCCTTTTTGTCCATCCGAAATCTTCCTCGACGTACGCATGAGTGTCCTAGCAACCGCGAGCCTGTGCATCGCCTGGTCAGAACCCTCTAGGATCCTCCTTAGGTGTCCTAGCACTTCAGTTAGGGACTGCTCCGTCGGTCCTTGCCCATCGTATCGGAAGCACACCATTTTAACTATAGCAAGGCTGGTCAAGACCTCGGCAGGCTTTGCCGCGAGCAATGTCCCTTGACAACTCCCCGCCAGCAGCTGTTCCAACAAACCTCCTTTTAGAAAAACATAAGCCAAATGCTTCCTCTGAAAAGATGCAGGGGGGAAGAGAGCTTGAGCTCTTGCAAGCACACACACACTCACAAAACCCTAATAGAGAACACACACAAGGTGAGAGGCTGAAAATCTTCTTCTTCTTCACTCAACACTCAACACACCATATACAAGATGAGAGTACACACAATATGAAAGGTACTCAACCAAATACATACACGGGTTCTCTATAGTGTGAACCCAAATAAATGAGCTGGCGCTATAACTATGCCAGTCTTTAGAATGGCTGTCGCACAGCTTGTCATCCCACTGGCCGCATATCACCCATGATCTCACCAACCATGCCAGTGGTGTAAGTGTGAGGCCTATCCCCCAGGCGGGTCATCAGTGTCCACCGCCTCACTGGATGAGCTCGATATCTCAACACTCCCCCTCGCGAGCTCAACTCCATCTCATGTACACCAAGCGAAGCCCTGAATCTGCAGAGCTTCTCTGTACCCAATGCTTTGGTACCTGATCCTCTGTGTGGTGGCATAAACAAGGTCTAGGTCTCCTGCCAAGACCTTCTCTCTGACGAAGTGGTAGTGGACCTCTATATGCTTCGTACGAGCATAAAAGACTGGGTTCCTGGCCAACTATATACTGCTAATGTTGTCACAAAAAATGACAAGTTGTCTATCACTGATAGACCCAAATCTGCAAGTAGCTTTCTCAACCAAGCTACCTCACATGCTGCCATAGTAGCTCCTCTGTAGAGCAACCGTAGGCTACTTCTTGCTGCTCCAAGTCATAGCAGCACTCCCCAAAGAAAACATGAATCCACTAGTAGATCTCCTATCTGAGATACTACTAGCCCAATCAGCATCTGTGTACCCATGTACACATATCTCTGTCCCAGTCTCATAGAATAGTCCACAATGCAAAGTAGACCTCACATACCTCAGTATGCGTCTCACTGCATCCAAATGTGGTTTCTGTGGAATCTGCATAAACTGACTCACCAACCCAACAACATAGCTCAAATCTGGTCTGGTGATCGTCATGTAGATAAAACTTCCTACTATGCGCCTATACATAGTAGGATCCTCCACCAAGATCTCTCCTGAATCTACACTCAACTTGCCATTCTGATCCAATGGCACAGAAATAGGCTTACAGCCTGTCATACCATACTTGGACAACATGTCCAAGCCATACTGTCTCGCAGTAATCCAATACCATGTGGTGACCTAATCACCTCAATGCCCAAGAAATATCTGAGCTCCCCCAGATCCTTCATCTCAAACTTCTGTCTAAGCAAGATCTTTACATCAAAGATCTCTGCATCATGGTCCCTCGTAATGATCAAGTCATCTACATAGATGACAACAAGCACAACCCCTCTATCACCATGTCTCACATATAGTGACAAATCTGCATTGGCTACATGAAAGCCAATAGTGACAAGATATTCAGAAATCTTGTCAGACCATGCTCTTGGTGCTTGCTTTAAGCCATACAAGGCTTTTTTCAACCTAGCTCGGGGTTGCATAATCCCCATGCAAGAATGCATTCTTTACATCCATCTGATGTAAAGACCATTGCTTTGACGCAGACACTGCTATCACAACTCTCACTATTGCCATCTTGGCAACTGGGCTAAAAGTTTCCTCATAATCAATGCCATATGTCTGCGCATATCCTTTGGCTACCAACCTAGCCTTATACCTGTTTATGCTTCCATCACTGTTATGTTTTACTTTGTACACCCACTTGCATCCAATGGCTTTCTTGCCTTCAGGCAATTGCACTAAATCCCAAGTCTCATTTCCATATAGTGCATCCATCTCCTCATCCATAGCTTTCTCCCAACACACATTTCCTACAGCCTCATCAATGCATGTGGGCTCTACAACCTGCACAACCTTTGCCATATATGCATAATGATGTGCCACATAACCATCATATGTAGATCTCTGCACAGGGTTTTTCACTCTCCCAGATCTTTGTAGCTTTGCATTCATGGCTTCCATAGCCTTCTTTACACCAGGTGTTCTCATAGCTGGGATTCCCAAGATCCTCATCAAGGCTCATATCTGAGCCACTAGACTCTCCATCAATATGAGAATGCCCTGCAGAAATGTCAGGCATACTAAGGGGCTCAACCACCTTCTCCTTGCCTTTACGTGATGTACTAATCACATTTGCAGGACTGGTATTATGACGCAGCCCCACTCCATGGTCTATCAACAAACCCACTAGATGAGGACTCTCCCGATCCACTCAAAGACTGTGATTGCTGACCTACGTTTTTTGCAACCACACTTCCACTCACATCAGCCCCAACAGCTCCTTTTTCAGCAGCATACCAGCTGCTCATCTCATCAAAGACAACATCCCTGCTTACCCTCAACTCACGTGTAGCAGGGTTATAACACCTGTATCCCTTTTTCTCAAGGGAGTATCCAATAAACACACATTTTTCAGCTTTCGGATCCAGCTTAGTTTTCAGCTCATCTGGCACATGCACATATGCAATGCATCCAAAGACTTTCAGATGAGACATATCTGGTTTTGTGCCAGTAAACCTCTCCTCTGGAGTTACATCATGTATGGCTGCAGTTGGAGTCCTGTTCATGATGTATACTGTTGTAGAAACAGCCTCAGCCCAATAGCTATGCGGCATATTCTTCTCTTCCATCAATGCTCGCGCAATCTCAGCAATGTGCTTGTTTTTCCGCTCAGTAACTCCATTTTGCTGCGGAGTGTATCTGCATGTAAACTGTCTCCGAATACCATTCTTCTTCAAAAATTCAGAGAACTCATTGGAGAAGTACTCTCCCCCTCCATCTGACCTTAGGCACTTTACATATTTCCCTGTTTGCTTTTCAACCAAAACTCTGAAATTCTGAAAGTGAGTGAACACCTCACTCTTCTCCTTCATGAAATATACCCACACTTTCCTTGTGTGGTCATCAATGAAAGTCACATAATACCTCCAGCCTCCCATAGATATGGTCTTCATAGGACCCCATACATCTGAATGCACAACATCTAGTGCATTTTTGCTCACATATCTGTTACGTGGAAACACATGCTTTGTTTGCTTCCCAAATTGGCATGCTTCACATATTCTCTGCATACCTTCCACTTTAAATTTTGGCAGCCCTGTCACAATTCCTTTAGTCTGCATAGACTTCATTCTCTGCACATTCACATGTCCAATTCTTTTATGCCAAATGTCTGTGTCTGCAACAATTTATGAACCATTTGCAAACATCGCAGCACTCATTTCAGGCATGTCTACATTCAACGTAAACATTCTGTGCACTCTATTGCCTTTTGCAACCAACCTGCACTTGTCTTTAAAATCTTCAACATAACAACCATCAGGGTTAAACTGAACCTGCAAACCCTGCTCAATCATCTGGCCAACTGAAACCAAATTTTTTGTTATGTTCGGTACATGAAGTACATCTGCAAGGTACTTCACTTTGCCATCCTGCATAGACAATGGCACATCTCCAACATGGGCAATTGGATGAGCAGTGTCATCCCCTGTTTCCACAAAACCTGGTCTTTTCGGGTTTTTCATCTCCTTGAACCACTCCCCATGACTTGTCATGTGGTTCGAAGCACCTGAATCCACATACCATACATCATCTTTTTGTGCTGCATCAACATTTTCAGACATGGCATTCATGACATGCTGCATAACAAACAACCTTTCATTGTCCTCATTATTTCTGCTTGAGGATGCATAGTTGTTTTGCTGCACTTTCCCATTTTGCATGTCAGCTTGCTTCTTATAACATTCTACCTGCACATGTCCAGGCTTACCACAATAATAGCATTCACGTCGTGCATCATTATACTGCCTTTGCCAATTTCCATGGCCTCTTTGACTCCCCCTGTCTCTGAATTTGCCTCTTCCACCTGCGTGTTGTTGTTGTTGTTGTTGTTGTGTATTCTGGGACTGTTGTTGTTGCTACTGGCCATAATTCTGATTACCTGTTCAGCCACCTCCTTGACCGCGTCCACGGCCTCCTCTACCTCGTCCTCTTCTTGAACTTGTGTAGAAGGCCTGTTGCTCTGAATTGTTTTTGTTTTGTGAAGACTGTTGGTCTTCACCCAAGCTCTTCTCTTCTATAATCAGCATAGATACCAAATCTGTAAAGTTGGGAATGTTTTCTCGAGTCTGAATAGACGTCTTGAACACCTTGTATTGTGGCCCAAGACCACGTAGACAGACCTCCACCTTATCATCATCATCTATTGACACACCAATAGATGCAAGGGATTCCACAATACCCTTTATCTTCAATGCATAGTCATTCACAGACATGCTCTTTTTCTCCACAGTATGAAGTTCATTCTTCAACTGTATCTTACGTGCCTTGGTATTTCTTTCATAGAGCTTTACCAAGGTGTCCCACGCCTCCTTGGGGGACTTGGCATCTTGAATGTGCCCAATCATGGTTTCCTGTATACTAATGGAGAGCCAATACATAACTTTCTTGGCTCCTTGGTTCCAGTCTTTAAACTCTTTCATATCTGCAACAGTCGGATTTATGTCCGGTATCTCTGGTGCCTCTTCATGCTCACCTTCTATGTAGTCCCAATAGCCCTTTCCCATTAGGAAATTCGTCAACTTGAACCTCCAAGCATGGAAGTTGTTCTTATCAAGCTTCTCAGCCACAATCTGAGTTATGCCATCATTTGACATCTTGGTAAACACACAATTTTACCAGAAACAGCACTCTGGTTTGTCCTGCACAAACTACTGTATTTTCTGCAGCGGTACTGTAGTACTCTCAAATGTCACAACCAGTGACTTCAATGTGCATACATACACCCAATGGCAACTGTTGACCTCTTTGCAGCACCCACAGTGTCTGCACAGTCAATCTGTCTTCCTACAGTTCTTAAAACAGAGTTCTGCAGAGAATCGATGACTTACCCGCAGTGCTCGAAATCGAATGCTTTCTGAAAAACAGAGGTCCAGACGCGCCCGAAATGCATTTTCGTCCCAGAAAATTCAGTCCAATAGGACAATATAGTTGCCCTATAGCTTTACTCCCTCGAAGAAAGCTCCTCAATCAGAGATCGTTTGCCGGTGCCTCCCGTAGAGCTCCCGACAAGGGTGTAGTCACCAACACAAATAGGGAAGAGTAGTTGAAGCTCTTACCCTCGTACCGCTTCCTGTGGTTCCCTTGCTTGCAGCTCAGCCCTTAGCACAAACCAGGCTCTGATGCCATGAAAAGATGCAGGGGGGAAGAGAGCTTAAGCTCTTGCAAGCACACACACACTCACAAAACCCTAATAGAGAACACACACAAGGTGAGAGGCTGAAAATCTTCTTCTTCTTCACTCAACACTCAACACACCATATACAAGATGAGAGTACACACAATATGAAAGGTACTCAACCAAATACATACACGGGTTCTCTATAGTGTGAACCCAACTAAATGAGTTGGCGCTATAACTATGCCAGTCTCTAGAATGGCTGTCGCATAGCCTGTCATCCCACTGGCCGCATATCACCCATGATCTCACCAACCATGCCAGTGGTGTAAGTGTGGGGCCTATCCCCCAGGCGGGTCATTAGTGTCCACCGCCTCACGGGATGAGCTCGATATCTCAACATCCTCCAACACTCTGGCGTAAAACAGTCCTTTAAATGAAAAAAACAGAGATTCGAGTGCAAGTAAAATTCTAGTTTGAGATCGGTTCCAACAACCCTTTTTCCATAATTCCAAGTTTCATAAATAATGAGGATCCTTGATTTCTCATGAGGGTAATCTATGTTAAAATTACAGCAATGTGATGAGCTATGGTGGATCAAATGCTAGAATCAACATCATTAACAAAGTGATTAGATGATAATTAAGATGTGAGTAGTGAGTAATTAAGTAGCTTAATGTAGGCATGGATAATCAAAAACCAGCAAATTCTCATTAGGCCAATGCCTCATTTATAGAGTTTACATCCAAGCATCTAATCCCACTAATTTCTCCTTGATTCACTCCACCTCTTTTGCTTGATTCTCTCCACCTCTCCCAGAATATCTCCACACCTCCTAAATCTTCTCATGCTACCCTTTATTCTCTCCCAGTAGATTCTTCTCACCTTTTCACAGGTTCTCTCACACTTACAGATTCTCTTTTATAGCATCTAACCAAGGGCTTGTTCCCGCACACACCCTATTCACTTGTATATTTCAACACCTCCCCTCAAGTGAATACTCCTAGCACACCCTCTTACTTGATAGTCCGCGAGACCAGCACCTAGCACACCTCCCCTCAAGTGAACTTAGCACACCTGAACCCTATACCAAGTTTCTCTCTTACTTGATAGTCCGTGACCAGTGCCTCAAGTCCCTAAACTCATAGTCCTTGTTTGACACTCTCTCTCTTTATGTGTCCAAGGCTACTACAAGTTCCTACGACCTTGACTAAATGCTCACACATACATCTACCACGTGGCCTACATCATCGGTGGCTCAGAGGTGGTTTTACTTTGTTGGGGTAGGTTACATTGGGTTGTGGGGTCTCTCTCTCTCTCTCTCTCTCTCTCTCTCTCTCTCTCTCTCTCTCTCTCTCTCTCTCTCTGTGTGTGTGAGATTTTCACATGGCTCCTCACTCTTTGGAGCCTCACATCTTCTCTTGTCTTCAATCTTCTTGTCGTGGCAGCTTCTCTTCATGCGTCCATGTCTTCCTTCAGCTTTTCTTCTTGGTGTGGATTGTGAGATCCCTCTGTCCCCCTCCCCACCAGACTCCCGGTAGGCTGACAGCGGAAGCAGCCCCCTCATGCACGGGGCAGAGTTTCTCACTCGGGGCCTCGCCCACGAATGTCCGGGCACGAGACTAGGCTGGTGGTCACTCCGAAAACCGAAACTGAGAAAATTTCCTGTGTCCGAAAAGCGGGGACGATTCCACATTTTTGAATTTTCTTAACAATTTTTTTTCTAACGAGATCAATTCTAAACTATCCTCTTCACTTGAATAAATGAAATAGAAGTAACTATCGCTGATATAATTTGATCATTTGAGTAATTTCAACACTTTTTTCCTAATCAAGATCAGGCACAGCCGCCGTTGATCCACTCAATTGAGAAATTTATCAGAGAATTAACTAGCTACTCGAATCCTAGCATAATCCTAAGATTTTTCAGTTTGATTATTAAAACTCCACTGATTCCAGCCTAACCCCATCCGGCCCATGGGTTAGCCACCACCCTGCCACCATTGGAATCGGTAGATCTAAACAAGTACTCACCCCCACCCATAATTGAAATGCCTTTCTTAACTTTAGCTTTAGAAAACAGATACGCACACACTCCTCTTTAAACTTTAATATAAAAATAATCCATTGACAAAACAGATATGATCACAGATTCATAATTCAAAATTTCCATTCAATCCCTTATTTCACAAAAACAGTACCACTTTGGACTCTCCGTTGGGACCAGCTCGTCTCTCAGCAATGAGATCCAGTAATAGATTACAATAACCACTTCATCAAGATACATATACATATCTTCCTTGACATACGTATGGGTGTCCTAAGCATCGTGAGCCCGTGCATCGCCTGGTCAGAACCCTCCAGGATCCTCCTTAGGTGTCCTAGCACTTCACTCAAGGCGACTTCGTCGGCCCTCGCCCATCGTACCGGAAGCACACCATTTTTCACCATACCCGGGCTGGTCAAGACCTGGGCAGGGTTTTGCCACGTGAGCTGAACACTCCCCGCCAGCTGTTGCAATCGAACTTCCCTTAGTTAAACACATATGCCAAATGCTCTCTCTAGCATTCTAGCATAAGACAATCCTTTAAGAAAACAGGGTTTCTATACAAGTTTTTAGTTTTGATTTTGTTTAAATAATACCATGAATAAATCTTAAATCCGTATCCAAATACTTCTAGATCCAGGTCTGAATTCCAGACAGAATTCCTCAAATTCTGATAACTTGATCCTCCTCAGATCAAAATCAAAAGTCTTAACCTAGTTTCGGATTCGGTGGGTGTTTTGAGTGCATTTTTCATGAACTGGGCACATTGTCATTGATTGAAACTGACGAAGGAATTAGGTCTTGGTCAATAGTCTGAATCAGAATTTTGGGTTTGAAAAGGTTCTTCCTAAACTATCTTTCTTGAAAGGTAATATTTCAATTTCTCTTTTTCTAAATTTCGTTCATTGAATATTTGCTTACAGATTTTTAAACTAATCATGAATTCCTAGGAGGAATAAAATAATCATTTATCTCGATCTCCGACTTTGATAGTTTATTTGAATTTTTTTCATTCCCATCTTAGTGAATATAAAACGGTAGAATTTCCTCTCACATATTATCTACTTGTTCATTTTTCTAATTTTTACGAAAATTAACAGAGGATTAAAGAGAACCCTTATTTAATTATAAAGATTCTATATGCATCTAATTATGCATAAAATCCAATTCTGATGAAAGTCACACTTTTATCATCATAAAAATCATTTATGATGAAAGTCAATCTTTTAACATAAAAGAATTTCTCTTATGCATATGTTTATGCATACAAATCATTTATGATGAAAATCACTCTTTTAATATAAAAGAATTTTTTTAATGCATAAGTTTATGCATACAAATCATTTATGATGAAAATCACTCTTTTAATATAAAAGAATTTCTTTTATGCATAAAAATCATTTATGATGAAAATCACGCTTTTAATATAAAAAATATCTTTTATGCATAAAAATCATTTATGATGAAAATCACACTTTTAATATTTAAAAAATATCTTTTATGCATATGTTTATGCATAAAAATCATTTATGATGAAAATCACACTTTTAATATAAAAAAATATCTTTTATGCATATGTTTATGCATAAAAATCATTTATGATGAAAATCACACTTTTAATATAAAAATATATATCTTTTATGCATATGTTTATGCATAAAAATCATTTATGATGAAAATCACACTTTTAATATAAAAAATATCTTTTATGCACCCATTTATGCATAAAAATCATTTATGATAAAAATCATACTTTTAATATAAAAAAATATCTTTTATGCATAAAAATCATTTATGATGAAAATCACACTTTTAATATAAAACAATATCTTTTATGCATACGTTTATGCATAAAAATCATTTATGATGAAAATCACACTTTTAATATAAAAAATATATCTTTTATGCATATGTTTATGCATAAAATTCATTTATGATTATAATCACACTTTTAATATAAAAAAATATCTTTTTGAGGATGTCCTGCATTAGGCGACTGAATGTAGCTGGGGCATTAGTTACTGTGAATGGCGTGACAGTAAATTCATAATGTCCATAGCGAGTATTGATGGCTATTTTTGGTATATCTTGATCATTGATCCTGATCTGGTAATACCCGGATTTGAGATCTATCTTTGTGATGATCTGGGCTCCATTTAGCCTGTCCAGAAGCTCATCAATTCTTGGGGTAGGATACTTATTCTTAACTATAGTTCACACAGAGTCTAAGCGTTCCATCTTTCTTTTTCTGAAAGAGAACTAGCGCACCCTAAGGTGAAACAGTGGGTCTTACAAATGTTGAAAATACAAGTGAATAGGGTGTGTGCGGGAACAAGCCCTTGGTTAGAGGCTGTAAAAGAGAATGAGTAAATGTGAAAGAACCCGTGAAAAGGTGAGAAGAATCTACTGGGAGAGAATAAATGGTAGCATGAGAAGATTTAGGAAGTGTGGAGATATTCTGGGAAAAGTGAAGAGGTGGAGAGAATCAGGGAAAAGAGGTGGAGTGAATCATGGAGAAATCAGTGGGATTAGATGCTTGATGTAAACTCTATAAATTGAGGCATTGCCCTAATGAGAATTTGCTGGTTTTTGAGTATCCATGCCTACATTAATCTATTTGTTGATTACCCACTAATTACATCTTAATTATTTACTAATCACTTTGTTAATGATGTTGATTCTAGTGTTTGATCTACCATAGCTCATCACAATGCTCAAATTTCAACATGGTATCAGAGCCATGCCTAGAATCCATCAAGTTTATGAGCCCATTATTTAATTAATCAAGATTAGTAGATAATAAATAGGAAATAATCTAATTTTTAGTTAGTTTTCAACTCATCTCTGTACCCCCAGCCAGTGGAGGAGTCCATTCTCCTTGCACAGTCAAAATTAGCCCTAGTGCTTCTAACCATAGCTAGCCATCTCAAGGCTCTTCAAGCCCATCAACTCCACGCAGCAAACCGTCGACGGATGCAGCCGAATTTACGAATTTAGTAGGCGCCGTTTTTCTGAAGGAGATTGGAGATTTCTTCTTGCTCAAATCAAACGTCTCTAATTCCTCCTAGCCCAAGGTGTTTTCAAGCATGCTCTACAAGTTGGTGAAGACAGAATTCAGTTTCATCAAGTCTACAATGAGATCCAAGCTCTTCATCAAATCTGCAGGTGACTTTGGTAAAACAAAGATTAAGCTTTCAATATTTGGTCAAATCTTGTGTTTCTTGGCTTAATCCTCTACTAGACTCATTGCTATTGATGCCTTTGAAAGAATTTGAGCTCATTTGAAGTCTAAGGCACGAGATCTGGACTCCCCACATACTCTGTTTTCTACACACAAAACAGTGGATTAATTTGCTAATTAGTGATTAATCAATGCTAATCACTGTATTTTGGTGTCATTGAGGATTCAAATTAACCATTAGGTATTTGATACAGATCCCTATAACTTCAGATTACAATTCGGAGTTGGTTTGATACTCCAACCATCCCGTACAAATTGGTTACCCTTGATTTAATGTAATTTCTGGTAAAATTGTGCTGATAAAATTATGATAATCATCATTTTACATTTAACCCTTGGTTAATGCCTGTAAATCTCAATCAAAATCAAGATTATTCACAGCCAGGGTTGCATTTGGGAATGTGCATGAGAATGAATGCTATACGCATTATGTATTGGGCACATTGCATCAGTGTAAATATGGGATCAAACACTACCCTTGTCCAGAATAAGGCGAGGTAAGACCTCCCGCATAAATTTGGGTTTGCATTGCATAATGACACAAGATAAACATCAAAATCCCAAAGAAACTATCAGCACAACATTGAAACATGTTGCTCACGTGGAGCAAAAAGACCTGACGGACAAGCTCACGGCCCCAGCCATGAAAGAAGAAGAACATCTCTTTCCAAGAGGAAGATCCACACCAAGAAGATCTAAAGGAAGACATGGACATGAGAAGAGAAGCTGCCACAAGAAGACTGAAAGAAGAGGAAGACATGGACGCGTGGAGAGAAGCTGCCACAAGAAGAAGATTGAAGACAAGAGAAGATGTGAGGCTCCAAAGAGTGAGGAGCCATGTAAAAATCTCTGAGAGAGAGAGAGAGAAAGAGACCCCACAACCCAATGTAACCTGCCCCAACAAAGTAAAACCACCTCTGAGCCACCGCCGATGATGTAGGCCACATGGTAGATAGATGTATGTGTGAGCACTTTAGTCAAGGTCGCGGTGGCAACTATAGTAAGCCTTGGACACATAGAGAGAGAGAGTGTCAAGGACTATGAGTTTAGGGACTCGAGGCACTGGTCACAGGCTATCAAGTAAGAGAGAAACTTGATATAGGGTCCAGGTGTGCTAAGATAACTTGAGGGGAGGTGTAGACACTAGTCGCGGACTATCAAGTAAGGGGAGGCAAACTTGGTATAGGGTCTAGGTGTACTAGAGAGTATTCACTTGAGGGGAGGTGTTGAAAATACAAGTAAATAGGATGTGTGCGGGAACAAGCCCTTGGTTAGAGGCTGTAAAAGAGAATGAGTAAATGTGAAAGAACCTGTGAAAAGGTGAGAAGAATCTACTGGGAGAGAATAAAGGGTAGCATGAGAAGATTTAGGAAGTGTGGAGATATTCTGGGAAGTGTGGAGATATTCTAGGAAAAGTGAAGAGGTGGAGAGAATCAGGGAAAAGAGGTGGAGTGAATCATGGAGAAATCAGTGGGATTAGATGCTTGATGTAAACTCTATAAATTGAGGCATTGCCCTAATGAGAATTTTCTGGTTTTTGAGTATCCATGCCTACATTAATCTATTTGTTAATTACCCACTAATTATGTCTTAATTATTTACTAATCACTTTGTTAATGATGTTGATTCTAGTGTTTGATCCACCATAGCTCATCACAATGCTCAAATTTCAACAACAAACCCTTGTTCTAACAGCTATCTAAGCTGTTCCTTGAGTTTGATGGCTTTAGGAACTGGCATTTTGTACGTGCGCAGTGCGCAGGGCTACTTGCTGAGCTCCGGGGGTCAATTCAATCACATGATCTACTTCCCGGATTGGAGGCATTTCAGTTAGCTCTGCTGGGAATAGATCATCAAATTCATTTAACCGTTCTGGTTCTTTAGCCTTAAGCTTTGAGTCTACTGGGTTAATTTTGACAGCATAAATTTGCTGCTTCTTTCTAAGTCCTTTCAGCAAGGGGATCCGAAAACTCCAATTCCTCGAACTTTGTTCCCGTGAAGGTCATGGAAGGAAATGGTTCCAGTGTGATAGTGTATGTCAGCTTGATTTTTGTGGAGCCAATCCATTCCAAGGATCCCGTCAAAAACTCCCAAAGGTAAGACTTTGAACTGACAGTCGGTTACATTACCATCTAGATTGAACTGGATAAGATCTGTCTCATGGTGGTGAGTGAAAAGAGTCTTCCCACTGGCCAATTCAACTTGCATAGGTTTCCCTGATTTCTATTCTAAGACTAGCTTATGCAAGCATCCACGGGAAATGAATGAATGAGAACTGCCTGAATCAATCAAAAGCTTAAAAGGCTTACCAACACCATATTAGTGAATTTGGGAATTTCCCAATTCCCATTTTTGAATAAAGCGCTCATTTTGGATTAGTGGTGTTCAAGTTATGGTTAATCCAAACTTTTGACCACGTGTCCCAAACTTGTGGGAAATTCCCATATTCCCCAATATGGTGTTTACCCTGATATTTTGCTGGAGTATGGATGACTGAGAAGACTGATGGTTAGGTCCTTGGTTCTCAATTACAGCAAAGATCTGCCCTCTTTCCTCTTCTACTACATCCAAAATTGTGACTGCTCTGGCTGCTGCAGTCTGAGGTGGAGCTCTTTCTCTTTGGCTGCCCTAGTTTTGGGAGGAAGTTCTGAGGTTACTCTGGACAGAGGCAGATGGCTGAGCTGGATTTCTTCTGGGGTTTCCCTGGCTTGGGCGAGACGGACCCTGATTAGAGTGGTATGAAGGGGTTGGTCTCTAAACTCAGGGTCCTTGACTTCCCTGTCCCCTTGACATGGCAAGAGTCGGGTAGTCTTTCAGTTAGTGACCGAAACCTTGGCATCCAAAACATCGATTTTCACTTCTCTGATTTCTTGAAAGAGGTGGGGCTCCTGAGAAAGTATTATGGGGGAAGGGTCTTCCTTCACTTCGGAGTCTTCCTGCATCCTGATTCTGATTCGGGCCTTGCTGCCTCTTCGGGGGTGGAAAGTTTGAAGTACTTCCCTAGGCTTGGAATCTTTTAAAGTTATAGGGTGTAGGATTTGGCAGAACCTTTACTACAAAGGCTTTGGCATAATCTTTTGCAATTCTTACTGCTTCAGCCATGGACACTGGCTTGGCATTTTTGACCAGTGTGTCTAAGGGTTCGTTCATTCCCCAAATGAACCTGGCCATGAGTTGTTCTTCATCTAGAGGTGGTGATAGTAGAAGAGAAAAGGCCTAGTGATATTCCTCGATGGTTTTTCTCTCCTGCTTTAGCTCTAAGAATTCGTTCATTTTGATTTCCAAAAATCCAGGGGGACAAAATCTCTTTCTTAGATAGGTTTTTAGGTTGTTCCAGGACTGAGTATTTCTGTCCAGACGGTTGGTGTCATAGTGGTTCCTCCATGTTACCTTGGATGTTTCCACTATTTTCAGTCGGGCAAGAGCCATTTTGCTTCGCTCATTGTAGCTATTTTCAGTCGGGCAAGAGCCATTTTGCTCCGCTCATTGTAGCCTGTGACGTTAAAATATTCTTTCATGGCTTCCACCCATTTCTCCATAGTCTCGCCCAGGTTCTCCCCTTCTCCTTTGAAGGGTCCTGGTGGGTGGCTGAGTCCTATGAAGAGCCTTGTGAACATCAGGGTCAAGCTCATCATCTTCAGAGAGAGGGTTTGGTTGACAGTCACGGTTTCCTCGTCTCATGATTCTGCCAAAAATGTGACGAAACTTTGTAAGAGTGTATATGTGGACCCCATCCTTACTCTTACAAAGTTTGGTCACCACCATGGGACCACATTTGGTTCAATTATATATTGGAAAGGCCCAATTTTCATTGTGTTGTGGACTTAGAGAGCTCCTTGAAAATTGGTCCTTTCCAATGCACATTAAAACCAAATGTGGTTCGACTAAACTTTGTAAGAGTGCATATGGGGACCCCAACCTCACTCTTGAAAAGTTTGGTCACTATTAGACTGCATTTGGTTGTAATGTGTGTTGGAAAGGCCCAATTTTCAATATATTATGGTCTTAGAGAGCTCCTTGAAAGTTGGGCCTTTCCAATGCATATTGTAACAAAATGTGGTACGAAGGTTACCAAACTTTCTAAGAGTATATATATGGTGACTAAACTTTCCAATGTGCATTAGAAAGTCCCATCCATATATACTCTTGCAAAGTTTTATCACCATCAACCACATTTGGTTGCAATGTGCATTGGAAGGACCCAATTTTCAGGGGGCTCTCTAATGCCATAACACATTAAAAATTAGGCCTTTGAAATGCATAATGCAATCAAATGTGGTCTAATGCTGATCAAATGTTGAAAGAGTAAGGATGGGCTCCACATATACATTCTTATAAAGCTTGGTAACCATCGGACCACATTTGGTTGCAATGTGCATTAGAAAGGCCCAACTTTCAATGTCATGTGACCTTTGAGAGACCCCTTAAAATTGGGCCTTTCCAATGCACATTGCAACCAAATGTAGCCTGATGGTGACCACACTTTGTAAAAGTGAGTATGTAGATCCCGCTCTCATTCTTACAAAGTGTGGTCACCTATTGGACCACATTTGGTTGCAATGTGCATTGGAAAGGAACAAATTTCAATGTATTATGGCCTTAGAGAGCCCCAAGAAAATTGGGCCTTTCCAAGGCACATTGCCAACAAAATGTGGCCCGATGATGACAAAACTTTGTAAGAGTGTATATGGGGACCCCATGCTTACTCATCCAAAGTTTGGTCACCACCATGGGACCACATTTTGTTGCATTATTACATTGGAAAGGCCCAATTCTCAATGTGTTGTTGCCTTAGAGAGCCCCTTGAAAATTAGGACATTCCAATGAACATTATAACCAAATGCGATCCAATGGTTGAATGAACTTTGCAAGAGTGTATATGGGAACCTCACCCTTACTCTTGCAAAGTTTGGTTACCATTCAACCACGTATGGTTGTAATGGGCGTTAGAAATGCCTGATTTTCAATGTGTTGTTGCCTTAGAGCCCCCTGAAATTGCATCTTTTCAACACACATTATAACCAAATGTGGTCCAATGGTGACCAAACTTTGTGAGAGTGTATATGTGGACCCCATACTCACTCTGGAAAATCTTGGTTACCATCAAACCACATCTACTTGCAACGTGCATTGGAAATACCCAGTTTTCAAGGGGCTCTTGAAAGCCACAATAGATTGAAGATTGGGTCTTTCCAACGCACATTACAATCAAATGTGGTATCTGATGTGGTGATCAGGGCTCACATATACACTCTTACAAAGTTTGGTCACCATCAGACAATATTTGGTTGCAATATGTGTTGGAAAGGCCCAATTTTCAAGGGGCTCTCCAAGACCACAAAAAATTGGAATTGGGCCTTTCAATGCACATTGCAACTGATGGGTCACCAAACATTGTAAGAGTGTATATATGGACTCCACCTTCAATCTTGTAAAGTTTGGTCATCACCATCGGACCACATTTGGTTGCAATGTGCGTTGGAAAGGCCCAAATTTCAATATGTTGTGGCCTTAGTGAGGCCCCTTAAAATTTGGCCTTTCCAATGCACATTACAACCAAATGGGGTCCGATGGTGTCCAAAATTTGTAAGAGTGTATATGTGGTCCCCACCCTCACTCTTGCAAAGTTTGGACCACATTTTCAATGTGTTGTTTGCTTAGATAGCTGCCTAAAAATCGGGCCTTTCTGTAATGTGCATTCGAAAGGCCCAATTCTCAATGTGTTGTGGCCGTCGTAGAGCCGCCCTCAAAAATTGGGCCTTTCCAATTCACATTATAACCAAATGTTGTCTGATTTGGTGACCAAACTTTGCAAGAGTGATGGGTGGAGTCCACATGTACACTCTTACAAAGTTTGTACTCCATCGGATGACATTTGGTTGTTTTGCAATGTGCATTGGAAAGGCCCAATTTTCATGAGGCTCTCTAAGATCACAACACATTGAAAATTGGGCCTTTCTAATGCACATTGTAATCAACAAATGTAGTGAGCTGGTGACCAAACTTTGCAAGAGTGAGAGTGGGCTCCAGTTATACACTCTTACAAATTTTGATCTCACCATCGGGGACCACATTTGGTTGCAATGTTCAGAGAACTCATTGGAGAAGTATTCTCCCCCTCCATCTGACGTTAGGCACTTCACATGCTTTCCTGTCTATTTTTCAGCAACCAACATCACTTTAAAATTCTGAAAATGAGTGAATACTTCACTCTTCTCCTTCATGAAATACACCCGCACTTTCCTCATGTGGTCATCAATGAATGTTACTTAGTACTTACAGCCACCCATAGACAAAGTCTTTGTAGGACCCCATACATCTGAATGCACAACATCTAGTACATTCCTACTCACATTTCTGTCATGTGGAAATAAATGGTTTGTTTGCTTTCCAAATTGACATGCTTCACATACTTTATGCATAACTTCAATCTTAAACTTAGGCATCCCTGCCACAATTCACATGCCCAATTCTCTTATGCCAAATGTTTGTATCTGTAACAACTCCTAAACCATTTGCAAACATTGAAGCACTCACTTCATGCATATTTACATTCAATGTAAACATTCTACCCACTCTGTTTCCTTTTGCAACCAACCTGCACTTATCTTCTTTAAAGTCTTCTACATAATAGCCCATCACAGTTAAAGCGGACCTGCAAATACTGCTCAATCATTTGGCCAACTAAAACCAAATTCTTTGTAATGTTTGGAATATGAAGTACAACTACAAGGTACTTTACCTTACCATCCTGTAGCATAGACAATGGCACATCTCCAACATGGGCAAACGGCGGATGAGCGGTGTCATCCCCTATTTCAACAAAACCTGGTCTTTCAAGACTCTTCATTTCCTTGAACCCACTCACCATGACTTGTCATGTGGTTCAAAGCACCTGCATCAATAAACCATACATCATCCCTACATGCTGCTACATCATTTCTAGACACAACATTAACTACATGTTGCATAACAAACAACCTTTCATTATCCTCATTACTTCTACTAGAGGATGCACAGTTGTTTTGCTGCACTCTTCCATTTTGCATCACTTTGATTCTTATAGCAATCTACCTGCACATGTCTAGCCTTACCATAGTAAAAATAGCCTCGTGTATCATTATGATGCCTTTGCCAATTTCCACGACCTCGTTGACTCCCCTTGCCTCCACCTGTGTGTTGTTGCGAATCTTGGGGTTATTGCTGCTACTGCCATAATTTTGATTACTTGTTCGGCCACCACCTTAGCCACGTCCATGGCCTCTACCTCTTCCTCTACTTGAACTTATGTAGAAGGCTTGTTGCTCTGAACTATTTTTGTTTTGTGAAGACTGTTGATCTTCACCCAAATTCTTCTCTTCAATGATCAACATTGACACCAAATTTGCGAAGTTGAGAATGTTCTCCCAATTTTGAGTAGATATCTTGAATGCCTTTGTATTATGGTCAGAGACCACGTAGCCGCACTTCTACTCTATAATCATCATTAAAAAAAACACCAATTGATGCAAGGGATTCCACAATGCCCTTGATCTTCAAGGCATAATCATTCTCACAGAAATATTTTTCTTCTCCATAGTATGAAGATCATTCTTTAATTGAATCTTTCGTGCCTTCGTGTTGGTTTCATACAGCTTCACCAAGGTGTCCATGCCTCCTTAGATGACTTGGAATCTTGTATATGCCCAATCATGGTGTCTTGTATACTAATAGAAAGCCAATACATGACTTTCCTTGCTCCTTGATTCCAATCCTTGAATTCTTTTACATCTGCAGTAGTTGGATTAATATCTGGTATCTCTGGTGCCTCCTCATGTTCACCTTCAATGCCTCCTTAGATGACTTGGAATCTTATATATGCCCAATCATGGTGTCTTGTATACTAATAGAAAGCCAATACATGACTTTCCTTGCTCCTTGATTCCAATCCTTGAATTCTTTTACATCTGCAGTAGTTGGATTAATATCTGGTATCTCTGGTGCCTCCTCATGTTCACCTTCAATGTAGTCCCAATAACCTTTTCCCATCAAAAAATTTTGTTAATCTAAACCTCCAAGCATGGAAGTTGTTCTTGTCAAGCTTCTCTGTAATAATCTAGTTTATTCCATCATTCGACATCTTGTCTGCAACACAAATTTACCAAAAACAACACTCTCATTTCACATGCACAAACTATTATATTCTCTGCGATACTATACTGCACCCAAACTTTCACAACCAATGACCTCAATTTGCATACATATACCTAATGGAAACTTTGAGACCTCTTTGCAGTACACACAGTGTCTACACAACCAATCGCACTTTCTACAGTTCCAAAAATAGAGTTCTACAAAGAATCAAAACTTACCCGTAGTGCCTGTGAACGCCTACGAATTGAAAAACGGAGGTCCAGAAGTGCTCGAAATGTGTTTTTGGCCCGAGCTAGTATCTCTGCTCCTGCGAAGAAAGCTCCTCAATTGGAGTTTGTTTGCTGGTGCCTCCTGATTGAAGAGCTCCTGACAAGGGTGTAGTAGCCAACACAAAGGGGGAAGAGTAGATGAAGCTCTTACACTCGTACCGCTTCCTATGCTTCTCTTGCTTGGCGCTCGGCCTTTGGCATGAAATAGGCTCTGATACCATGAAAAGATGTAGGGGAGAAGAGGGCTTGAGCTCTTGCAAACACACACACACACTCACACAAACCATAGAAGAGAACACACAAGGTGAGAGGCTGAAAATCTTCTTCTTCACACACAACAAAAGAGGTCTACAAAGAAGATAAAGTGACTAACACACATAATAGAGTATATACAAGCAGTTCATAATGTGAATATGCTAAGAGGAGAGGATAGGTGTAGACTAGTCAGTGTAGTCTAGCTATAGAATCTTTGGTGAAGATATGTCGGTGCCAGCTACCAAACCCGCTGTGATATAAATGTCGAATGGTCATGCATCGCCTCGTGAGTGTTAGCTCATGTTGAGCTTGACATCTCAACATCCCCTTTGTCTACAAGCACCCAAAGCTCCTCGTCCCCCATGTCGGCAATAAATTTTCCAACCACAAGCCTACAAGGTATAGGATAAAAGTAGGCCCAAGCTCTCTCCTCGGAGTTCCAAACCTCAACCAAACCGTCAATTGTACCCAAATCCAACTCCCCCAAACCTCTCCTACAAGCCCAACACTTCTACAAGGGAAATCATCATATTTGGATCCCCAAATATCCCCAACCTCCAATTCCACCTCATGTCACTCAGCACTTCCCTACCCTTAAATGGAAACCTAAGGCAATGTGCAATGTAGATTTCCCAGCAACAAAAAGGAAAGCAGAAGCTTCACAGTGACACTACAACCCCCATGCTGCCACCACTGACAAGACAGAGCTAATTTTACTGATATACCTGCAACATCAGCAACCCCCCACCTATCATTGTGAGGCTACAAACAACATAGTATAACAATGCCATCATCAGCCTCAAGTACTTCCTTACCACCCACCTCAGAATCCCTCAAGTACTTCCTTACCACCCGTCTCAAAATCCCTCAAGGAAGTGATACCCACCACCTTGCCATCGCCCAATTGGAATTGACTCCTTGCTTTGGTGAATTGGGCACGCAGTCAGTACAAAACCCACAATGGGGTGTTGGCAGCATAGCCTTTGGGTACAAAACCTACTTCATGGTGCCCACACAAAATAAATAAATAAATTAAATAAAATGCCACGGGCATTCCAAGTTTTCCACGGCCGTACTCTTCATGGGTTTTGAAAAGCCCCCGGCTATTCCAAGTTTGTCGCGGCCGTTCCAACCCAATGCCCCGGTCATTCCTTTCTCTACTCAACTGCCACACGTTCAAAATTTGCCACCACGACCGTACCAAATCTTGCTCAAAGGCCTCGCCCATTTGAACTTTGCCACATCCGTTCCCTTTTGCTTTCATGAGAGAACGCTTGTTCCCTTCTCCAATTTGCAAGCCTGTGCTCATTAGTTCCTGATTTGTTGATGCCGCGGTCGTTCGCTTTCACAGTCCAATTGGCATGGCCGTTCGTTTCATTTGCCATGGTCATTCCCTTGCAATGCCGCCCCACGGTCACTCCCTGGATATGCCACGACTCTACCCTTCTACCAAACCTATAAATAAGGGCCCCACCCTCTCATTTCCTCACTTTCAACTCTTCCCCTAGCCAAACTTGCCAATTTTTCTCTTAAGCTCTCACACCTACCCACTAGCCAGCACAATGTCTGATACTTCTGACTTCTCTAGGGAGGTTCTCTGCCATACCTCCATCAAGAGAAAGTGGCCGGCAGGTGGCCGCTTTGAGGAGTATGCCAAGCACCCTACACAGCTCTCTCATCTGGGTGTGGTTCCCATGAAGTAGGTCAATGGCCACACGGTCCATTCGCTCATGAAGAACAACCACAAGGTGGAGCACAAGCTCTTGTATTTCACTGGGCCATGTTACAAGGCCATTGCCTCTGATCCCGATGTTGTACAGAAATTGGAGCAGCTTGTCTTGGGCAGACTGCCAACTTTGGAGCCGTGGGGGCCCAACCTCTATAACAGCTTGTACTTTACAGAAACCTACAATGCTAATCAACACAACTGTGAAGTTTTGGATAATGAGGGCCAAAGATAGAGGGTTCAACTCAGTGTCGAACTGATCAGAGAGGCCTTAGCACTCCCCCACATGGACTAGCCACATGTCATGCTCACTATTGTACCTAAGCTAACCAGGAGAATATACAGGGGTAGACCCAACAAGGATGGTGTGGAGTGGGCTAACATCACTCAAGAGAACCTAATAATGAGAGCCAGGGCATTGCAGTTTTTGGTCTCACCACCAGATGGACCGATCACTTCAGCAGGTGCAACATGACCACCTTGGAATGGGTGCACCAAGGCCGAATGGTGAATAAGGTCGATAATCATTTTTGGGAGCTGCATGCAATCTGTTCCAACCCATAGGGGAAGATGGCAGCCACCACTTTGTTGGCACGTGTGCTTTATTACACGACCAAGTGGGAAGAGCTACCCTGTGCTATCCAGCTTAGCGGACCCGACGTTGTAATCACATCTTTGCCCCCTCTGTTGACTTCTCCCAACTCCCCACCAGCAAAGAGGCAACACCAAGATCCATCAGTCATTTAACATGTCCCTCCGCCACCCAATCTAGGCCCAACATAGGAGGAGATGGCACCTGCTGAAGTAACCAAGAAGGCCGTTGAAGAGGGGGAATGCTAGAAGTAGTATTTCTTCAACAAGAATTTATTTGAGATCCCACCTCTAGACCGTGTATTGGGCGGCCGGTCTAAAGAAATTAACAAATAGTCACAACCAATGGGTGGTTGCAAGATGAGGTTATCTAGTTTCATGTCGTGGGCGCCCTTGGCTTTAGCTGAAAAACAGGCATTTTTTCAAGAAGAATAGCCAATCTCTCATAGTTAGCCAAGGAGTTTCACTTCAAGGTCTTCTAATGAAACATCATATGCAAAGTTGGGCACCTAAAACTATAATCTGATCGAATATCCAATAATTGCAAATCCCCTTTTCTTTGGGAACCAAGTTTGTATACAGGCCCTGTCCTAGGTTTAGACAGGTATAGTGAATGTGAGTAAATTGCCTATAACTTTTACATTATTACTCATACGATGTTCCCACTTTGCATATCTCAAATAAAAATAACATAGAGCTTAACTTGATTTATCGAGTAATTTTTGATGTGTTCTACTATTTTCTATATTATTTAAAAGATATTAGAATTGTTAAAAAACATACTATTTTATCCTCCCACCACATCTACCATTTAAAATGCTCAAATTGTATGGATCTAGTGATGATTAGATTGGGAAAGATTAGTATAATGTGGGTATAAGATAAAATTACAAATCTAACGGTTTGATTTTTGTAGATTTACTTTGGAAAATTTATTATGACTGTCAGAGGCCCATTAAATCAATAGTAATTTAATTCTAGAAAATTAAATATTGAATCTTTCAATCTAAAAACTCAAGGGATCAATACTCTTGTTGCCATGAATTTATCAAAAAAAATTTGGCTTGATTTGAGTATGGGAAGGTCCATTTTCAATCCTCCCAAGTGAAAATTCCCATATTGTGTCCACTCTCCCCTTTTCAAGTCTAAAACCAATCCTAGTTAGGTTTGGAAATCTAGGCTTGGTAAACTTCACAGCTTAGGTTTCATTCCATGTGTGAGGCTTGGGTAGGCCCAAACCTTATATATGCATGCCACTTTATGTCCACGTGAGCATCGAGAGGATCCACATAAGCAGCTTGCCACCTCAGCTTGCCACCTCCACCCTCCATGTCAACATGGTCAACCTAGTTGACTCCCCACCTCATCATCCTAGTCATCATTAATGCCACATCATCTTGCCACCTTTGCATGCCACCTCGCACATGGTGACATGGCATGCCACATCATGGAATTGCCACATCAACCATAATAGTGCCACATGTCAAGAGAATGCCACGTGTCATGCACGCTTGTGACACGTGGCATCTCCTTCCCACCTCCCCTCATTTTTCAAAAACATATTTTTGGAAAAGTTAATTTAGTAATTTAGAGAAATAGAATATAGAAATTTAAATAATAAAATATATGTAACTTATTCAATAAAAGAATTTAAAATCACTAATTTTAAAGGATTATATTTGGGGATTAGATCAATAAAAATATTATTAAAGATCATATTATTAATTTAAAAAAAAATAAATTTTTTATTTTTATATTTCTTGAAAATTTTTTTATGTAGAATAAACCTTTGAATAAAATATGAAAAAAATACTTTATTTAAAAAAAGCAGTTATATAATTATAAAATAAAAGATTTCTTTAAAGATATATTTATATATCTGGTAATGATAAATATTTAGACTTGTTAATAAATATTATAAATAATATTAATTTTTAAGTGGATAATAGTTTATCTTTAATTATCTTTATGTTTATCTTAGTTATCCAATCAATCTTAGATAGGAAATCCAGTGAGATTTGAAGTGGATAACCTATTTTTCCTATATAATCACACATCTCTAGTACTATCCCACACTTATCTGTAGTACTATCCCATCATTGAGCCTTTATAATATTTTCTCTCTTAGCTTCCTTGAGAATGGGTTCTCAAAGTCGTAGGAGTCGAAAACGTGATAGGACTAGACTCCCCCCCATCCACCAAGTTCAAGAGGAGGAGAGGAGAAGGGTAGCTCGTGAGAGAAAGAGAGAGTGGAGAGCACGTCAACGAGCAACACCTTTCGTTTTGGCGATGATCCAAGCCTTGCTCCTCCTCTTCCACTTCCTCTCCCTTCGCCCTCTTCCCCCCCACTACCCCTTAGTTTAGATAATCCACATGAACCCGCCCTTCTTGAGTCCTCTCTTCTACAAGAACCCACCCCCCTCCTTTGGGCGCCCTTCGTGTGGATAGGAAAGAACTATCAAAGTCAGGGGCACATCGTCGTGCCCATGCAATCTTCCAATCCTATTTCAAAGACCTCACGTCTTCATCACAGGCATGTGTGCTTGATGCTTTGATTGATCTGCCCAACATGGCCAACTGCAGGGCGCTTTCCGACATTGGAGGTCGAAGAGAGAGGAGAGCTGGCATGGCGGTGCTACAAAGTGTTCGTCATTCCTATATAGTTAACAAGAAGAGGAACTCTGCGGATGCTTTGGCTGCTCGACGGGCTATTGTGGCAGCCATAAGTAGCTCCCAAATGAAGGGTAAGGTTAGTGCCACATCTCGCATCCTTTCCATAGCACCACACGCACTTAGAGTTGGGTCTATTAGGCGACAAAGTTTAGATGCCAATGAGGTTGGTGCTATGTGGGCGAGTAGTGGTCGTGTAGCTAGGCATGATCGCCTACTAGATGAAACCACTAGAACCTTGATAGAAAGTTTTTGGGAGGAGAATTGTCGTGCATCGCCAGTTTTCAAGAAAGCTCTGCGTAAGAGAGTGACAAGAGGAGTGTTCATTGAGCACGGTGCTTGCTTTCTTGAAATGTCCCAAACTGAGTTGTATTCTCAGTTTGTGGCTTCGTATCCAGAGCTTAAAATTGGGCAAAGGTCATTTGAGGGGTGTAAGCCTTGGTTTGTGAGGTACTCATGTCAGCGTGACACATGTTGTTGTCGCTACCATGTTGAGTTCAAACTTTTTTATGATGTGTTCCATTCTCTTAGTGGGCATAGAGAGTTGCCTCGTAGTCCACGTGATTTCATCCACTCTCTTTTGTGTGCACGCACGGAGGATGCCCAGTTCCATAGGATGCCTTGTGTGGAGAGCAATTGCACATCATGTGGTTCACTTGCACATCTACAAATGGTAGATCTTGATGCAAGTGACCAAGAGATAGTGGCATGGCAACGTTATGAGTATGTGACACACCAGCTCCAGAGTGGTGGACAGTCCAGGAAGTTGCAGCTCGTGGACAAACATACACCACGTTGTCACTTCACAGCCACATTTAGGGAGCAGATCTACCCCTACATACGGCACAGTCATTGTGCCAAGTGGCAAGATCGTCAGTTCCGAGCATGCCTAGCAGAGTTTCCTATTGGTGTGGTCGTCTCTGTGATTGATTTTGCAGAGAACTACACTTTCACACCTTTTCAGGAGATACAATCTGAGTATTACTTCTCAGAGCAGGTAATGGTTATATTTTGTAATATTTGTTTTATGTTTGAGCTACATTACTTAATTGATTTTTTGTGTCCTAAACGTATGTATTGCTTACCTCACCAGGTTGCTATTTTGGTCCACATTAGCTATCGACATGCAGAGGCTCATGTAGATGGGATAGCGAGTACCCCCGAGACCCGTGTCATTATTCGAGAGTATCATTTCTATATCAGTGATGATCGTTCACATGATGCACATTTTGTGCAACACTGTTTTCGTCTCCATGACGATTTTTTAGGAGATTGTGGGATCAGACATGTCCAGCGATGGGTTTGGTCGGATGGTTGTGGCGCACAGTTCAAGTCATCACGTCAATTCTATTGGCTCTACAGGTTGTACTTATGGCTTTCTTACATTTACAATTAAACTAAATTCACTAGAACATCTTAAAGAAAACAATAACTAAGACTATCTTTTATGGATTTATAGGTGGCATGTGCAGTCTAGTATCCCAGTGATTTGGTCATTCTTTGAGACTGGTCACGGGAAGGGTGAGCATGATGGTGCAGGCGCGTGTGTGAAACGTGCCTTGAGGCGTCATCAGCTGCGACAGGATGCTCAGCAGTTCAGAGATGCGGGCCACGTAGTCGAGTGGTGCTCCCAACATTTGTGTGGGAGTGCAGCATCATCGTACCCCAAACGTGATGCTCGGATTGTCAGGAGATTTTTTTGGCATGTGGATGGTGGCACGATTGACCGTAGAGCCTCCCATGATTGTGACACAGTACCTGGCACCTTGGGCTTACATCCATCAGGAGCACGTGCATGGCGGCCCCCACGATTTACACACGACGGTTTGCATGCTTCTGTGGAGCATGTATGGATGGCGATTGGTCACATTGTGCCTCGAGAGGATGGGCAGATGCATGGATACAGACATTCCTCTCCCTCGAGCATCCTTCACATCCCAGTGGTGTCTGATGAGCACACAGGTCCTACGTTCATGGTCAGTTATGATGACCTGACAGATTTGCTACAGGAGGGTGATGTATTTGCTGTTATTACCAGTGAGGGAAATAGCGAGGGAGTAGACTACTATCTGATGAGTTGCACTAGGCCAAAGTGCATGCTTGACCAGGATACAGTGGATGATCATGGGTTTTCTTATGACACCCATAGCATGATTGTGGCAGGCCGGTTCTACCAGCAGATTCGACTTCATCGGGGGAGTCTTGAGTTCCAGCAGTGGAAGTGGGAGTTAGAGGCATTTCAGTTCTCTCATCTAGTGGTTGCTACCAGGCTCACTCTTGTTCGAGTACAGAGCCGAAAACACAGTTCTCACCCTCGTTTTCGGCTTCGAGTGGATGCCCATGAGAGCATTCTAGAGCAGTTGAGAGCTAGAGAGGGTGCTGCTGACTAGATCTCTATCTTGATAGTGACTAAACTCAGACTAGCTGGGTTAGCTCACTTACATTGTACTTAGATTTTTGGGCAGTGACTAACCTCAGACTAGCTGGGGTAGCTCATTTTCATTCTGATGTACTTATTTGATGTTTATATCATTATGAGTCTTCTCATTATTGAGTATCATTACATTTTAGTTGATGTTCTTGATTTTATTATATTTTTTTAACACTTTGGCTGTCATATTATTTGTTGAAAATCTCCATGCCATCGTACCCAAACATGCTCTGATGGGGACCAAACTTTGCAAGCATGGGGAGGGGACCCACCCCCACATGCTTGCAAAGTTTGGTCATAATCAGAGCATGTTTGGATTGGTAATTGGTGCCCAGTGCGGGTTTTTCAAGTCTCTTGGTGCTTAAGAGGCCATGGAAAATCCGGGCCTTCCCCATACCATTGTACCCAAACATGCTCCGATGGGGACCAAACTTTGCAAGCATGTGGGGGTGGGTCCCCCCCACATGCTTGCAAATTTTGGTCACAATCAGAGCATGTTTGGATTGGCAATTGGCGCCCAGTGGTGCGGGTTTTTCAAGTCTCTTGGTGCTTAAGAGGCCATGGAAAATCCGGGCCTTCCCCATACCATCGTACCCAAACATGCTCCGATGGGGACCAAACTTTGCAAGCATGTGGGGGGTGGGTCCCCCCCACATGCTTGCAAAGTTTGGTCCCCATCAGAGCATGTTTGGATTGGTAATTGGCGCCCAGTGCGGGTTTTTCAAGTCTCTTGGTGCTTAAGAGGCCATGGAAAATCCGGGCCTTCCATGGCCTCTTAAGCACCAAGAGACTTGAAAAACCCGCACTGGGCACCAATTACCAATCCAAACATGCTTTGATTGTGACCAAACTTTGCAAGCATGTGGGGGTGACCCACCCCCACATGCCTGCAAAGTTTGGTCCCCATCGGAGCATGTTTGGGTACGATGGTATGGGGAAGGCCCGGATTTTCCATGGCCTCTTAAGCACCAAGAGACTTGAAAAACCCGCACTGGGCACTAATTGCCAATCCAAACATGCTCTGATTGGGACCAAACTTTGCAGGCATGTGGGGGGGACCCACCCCCACATGCTTGCAAAGTTTAGTCCCCATCGGAGCATGTTTGGGTACGATGGTATGGGGAAGGCCCGGATTTTCCATGGCCTCTTAAGCACCAAGAGACTTGAAAAACCCGCACTGGGTGCTAATTGCCAATCCAAACATGCCCTGATGGGGACCAAACTTTGCAAGCATGTGGGGGGGACCCACCCCCACATGCTTGCAAAGTTTGGTCCCCATCGGAGCATGTTTGGGTACGATGGTATGGGGAAGGCCCGGATTTTCCATGGCCTCTTAAGCACCAAGAGACTTGAAAAACCCGCACTGGGCATCAATTGCCAATCCAAACATGCTCTGATGGGGACCAAACTTTGCAAGCATGTGGGGGGGACCCACCCCCACATGCTTGCAAAGTTTGGTCCCCATCGGAGCATGTTTGGGTACGATGGTATGGGGAAGGCCCGGATTTTCCATGGCCTCTTAAGCACCAAGAGACTTGAAAAACCGGCACTGGGCGCCAATTACCAATCCAAACATACTCTGATTGTGACCAAACTTTGCAAGCATGTGGGGGTGACCCACCCCCACATGCCTGCAAAGTTTGGTCCCCATCGAAGCATGTTTGGGTACGATGGTATGGGGAAGGCCCGGATTTTCCATGGCCTCTTAAGCACCAAGAGACTTGAAAAACTCGCACTGGGCGCCAATTGCCAATCCAAACATGCTCTGATTGTGACCAAACTTTGCAAGCATGTGGGGGGGACCCACACCCACATGCTTGCAAAGTTTGGTCCCCATCGGAGCATGTTTGGGTACGATGGTATGGGGAAGGCCCGGATTTTCCATGGCCTCTTAAGCACCAAGAGACTTGAAAAACCCGCACTGGGCGCCAATTACCAATCCAAACATGTTCTGATTGTGACCAAACTTTGCAAGCATGTGGGGGTGGGTCCCCTCCCCATGCTTGCAAAGTTTGGTCCCCATCAGAGCATGTTTGGGTACGATGGTATGGGGAAGGCCCGGATTTTCCATGGCCTCTTAAGCACCAAGAGACTTGAAAAACCCACACTGGGCGCCAATTACCAATCCAAACATGTTCTGATTGTGACCAAACTTTGCAAGCATGTGGGGCCTCCCCATGCTTGCAAAGTTTGGTCCCCATCAGAGCATGTTTGGGTACGATGGCATGGAGATTTTCAACAAACAATATGATAGCCAAAGTGTTAAAAAATATAATAAAATCAAGAACATCAACTAAAATGTAATGATACTCAATAATGAGAAAACTCATAATGATATAAACATCAAATAAGTACATCAGAATGAAAATGAGCTACCCCAGCTAGTCTGAGGTTAGTCACTGCCCAAAAATCTAAGTATAATGTAAGTGAGCTAACCCAGCTAGTCTGAGTTTAGTCACTATCAACAGCAACCCAATCAAAATCGTCATCTCTAACTGCCGGTCGACGTGCGCGTCGAGGCTGCTGTGCACGTCGAGGAGGCTGTGCCGGCTGCAGGGGTCGTCGAATGTCTGCGGGGAGGTCTGCCTCAAAGGAAGGATCGTGAGCTGGTGCCGGTGTACTCGGGAGCTCACGAGTCCCAAAAGCTGCTATGGCCCTCTCTCTCTCTCTACGTCGTGCTAATGCAAGACGCCTCTGTCTGTAAACCCAAAATCTATAATCTGCAATGGTGCATGTCTGCCACTCTGCTCGTGTAAGCTCCTCTGCTGTAAGGACACGCTGCTCATGAGAAGCATCACTGCTGCTAGCACCATCACCCGCTGTGCCACTAGGGCCAGCACCACCCACGTGCTCATATGCTGTCACCTGGCTCTCATGTAGGACTCTCTGGTAAGCGTCGAACTCATGTGAGCTCCACTCTATCTCAGGAGGCACCTCAGGCTCCTGGGCTCTATCGTCGTCAAAGGCGTCGAGTCCCAAGTCCATAGCTGATGTAAAGTCGACAGGCCTGCCAGTCCTGGCATCTACTCGTACAAGGCCTGGGTGAAGATCATCGATGCCCAATACCCTGTACGTCGCTAAGTCGACGCGTGCACGGCAGGATGGGGATGCTGAGAACCGGACGAGCTCCTGGGTGATGCAAGACAAGTGGAAAATATGTCCACATCCTAGGGCATATCCTCCTGTACTATCAATGTCCTCGATACATAAACAGCAGCACGCATCACGTAGGAAGGGTGGTGCATCCTGCGGGAGAGGTCATCGAAAAACCTCTGTGACAGGCCGTGGATATAACGGTAGGTAAGGCACTGTCACGTCCGATGATCTACGATACTCTCGAGCATGCAGCATCAGCTGCTCTGCCCTGTGCTGGGCAATCTGCTCCATAATCTGATGATGCTGTGCCTCAGCTCTGGAGCTCTCTACCTCGGTCCGAGCCTACGCAAAAAAGTAAAGCATTAAAATATTTGATTAGTCTCTCATTAGGTATTACTTAAAGAAATTTGTAACTTAGGACCTTAATTATAACTCTTTAACGTGCAAGAGAAACCTACCTGCTGGATGTCGGACTCTCTCAGATGCTGTGCCTCTGCAGTAGCTGCCTCTGCCATCTGTAATGCAGCTCGGAGGCGGTCTATCTCCGCTCTCGCCTCTACCAACTCCTGAGTGAGCCTCTGAGTGGTAGGTGTGGGAACCTGCGTGACACAATCAACCATGCTGCTCATGTAAAAATATAGAAAAGTACATATAAACATGAAGATAAATGACCAAAAAAACTTAAGACATAATATATATGTAAATACCTCCACATCTGTCGTCGGTATAGATCGTGAGAAGAGGCGCACCACGTGTTCTTTTTAACTAAATATCATACCTTTTTTTTTAAAAAATAAACTTGAAATCCCTCTTTTTCTCATTTTAATGTGAGTGCAATCCAATTATCATGGAAATTTCTCTTTTACCATAAATTAAATCTATTTAAAATTCTTCTTAAAAATTACATAAAAATATCCATTAATTCTTTCAAGCTAAAAATTCCACTTTTCTCATTTAAATATTTGAATTCGAATATGGTAGGAATTCCTCTTTCATCATTAAAACTTACCTATGCAAAAAGATAAATTTAAATAAATTTTCTTTTAAAATTTAAATTAAAAAATCTCCATTAATTCCTTTACACTAGGAATTACACTTTCCTCATTTAAATATTTGAATTCCAATATGGTGGGAATTCCTCTTTCATCATTTAAATTTATCTATGCAAAAAGATAAATTTAACTAAAATCCTTCTTTAATTTTTAAATAAAATATAGATTATTTTAGCATCCCAATTTTTCTCTTACTTCATTGGAATACATGGATTTCCATTGTCATGGGGATTACTCTTTTAACATAAAGATGAATTATTAGAAATTACTCTTTTTTCTAATTAACTATTTATGCATAAACATAAAAATCAAATTTTCCATGATTATAATGAGAATCATTCAATTAATCTAGGATGATTAATCCTAGAATATGGTAGGAAGTCCTCTTTTCATATTATGAATGAAAATGATTTATGTGTTAATTTTTCAAAAATTTTGCCATAGCTCCGCTGCTATTACTGATAATTCTCAATAATTTTGAAAACATAAAGTTTAGTAATATCATATGATAGAATAACCATTAATTGGATCAATATCCAGTCATGGACTTGTTTCCTAATTTTTCCATGAATTAAATAGCATAAAAGCATTAAAAAGCCACTGATTTGGCCTCAATTTGACAAGCATAGAAATTGCTTTTAGATTGGAGAATTGCTTCATGAGAAGCTTCATTTGAATATAGAATAGGTCATAGGAATGACCATTCTTTGGGGGAGAGAGAGAGAAATGCTTAAAAAAAACATTATAATTTAAGCATAAATGAAAATTTATGCTTAAATTATAATTTAAGCATAAATGAAAATTTATGTGTTTTATCACTACAACTCATTAAAGAACTTAAATTATATTAAAAAGCCATTCAATTGAATGCTTCTCAAGCTTGAGAGGGGTTGAGAAGAGAGAAAAATTTGGAGATTTAAAAAAAAAAGACCATAAACCACACTTTACCTCCTAGATTGCTTGATTCTTTAATCAAAGTAGACGCCCCCAACCAATCAATTGGTTTGGTATGTTGATGAAGACTCTAGGGAAGATTTAAGAGAGAGAGAAGCTCCAATCTCTTCAATTTGTAGAGGATTTTTAGAGGATAATAGAAAATAAGCTTATCTTAGAGTAATACCGGCATAGCTTAGTTCACAAATGAGAATACAAAAGAATGAGGATCTATTTATAGGTGAGGGAGGCCACTAACTAAGTCCAACTGAGTTCTAGAATTTTTGAGCTTCAGTTTGGCTGAATTTGGACAAGATTTGGACCAGTTTGGCTCCCTTTTTTATTCGGTTTGATCTAGGAGAGAGGAGAGATAAAAATATCCTATTATTTTTTAGTACAAAACTCATCCACACATGTGCAATAGGCACCTCCTTGAAGGGCCCCCTTCTCCTTTTACCAATGTGTCAAAAATGAATGATTACTCCAAAATATCTCATTTTTTTATTAATACTTCATAATTTTTAACTAATAAATATAGTACTCAGTCAACTCTTCATCTTATGTGGGCATTTACTCTTTTTTAGGTATTTTCTTTTATTCTTTGGATTTATCTTATCCCAAAACTTGGATTAATCTTATTGGTCCATAGAAACCTTAATTCGACCAAAATCTAAAATTTTCAGAAAATCTTGACCCTTAGGCTAAGGTCTTCTAAATCATTTTTTTATTAATTCCAATTACACCTTAGAAAATCTATTTTGATTTTTTTGTTTCAAGGAAACATTTTTTTGATATTTGTAGAACTATTGTTAATTGTTCAATGCTTAAAAAAGGTAATCAAAATCAAGGAAGTGAAAATCTTATTGTTATTTCATGAAGGTGTCAATGCTAATTATTTATCCAAAAATATCCCAATATTGATTTACCACTCTCTAGAAATTTTTATCTCACTAGGCCAAACAAGAAAAAATAATATTTTCTTGTATTCAAAAACATAGAATGATTACAAGGGATTGAAGTAGAGGCTTATTAGTTATTCAGGCTGAGGAGGAACCTTACACTTCATCTTATGTGAGCATTTACTCATTTTTGGGGGATTTTCTTTTATTCTTCAATTTATCTCCTCCCTACATTTGGATTAATCTTATTGGTCCATAGGAACCTTAATTGGAGCATAATTCAAAAATTTCTGAAAATCTGGACCCTTAGGCTAAGGTCCTTTATACCTATTTTTAATTAATTCCAATTGCACATTGGAAAGTTCTTTATACCTATTTTTAATTAATTCCAATTGCACATTGGAAAGTTCTTTTTGAATTTTTATTTCAGGGGAAACCATTTTAGACACTAGGAAGATTTTTATATCCAAAAATATCTCAATTTTGAATTACCTCCCTCTAGACATTTTCTCTCTCTAGGCCAAAACAGGATCTTTCTTTTATTTCAGAGAGGGGAATAATTATAAGATCAGAAGGGGAGGTTCTTACACCTGCACACCTCAAAAGTCGGAGGGAGGAATCTTACATCCTATCCCACTTAAAAAACGTGAGATGTCCTCATCTCGCAAAAATTAGAGGAGAACTCTTTCCCTTAAGATCCAACTGATTCTAGGGTTCCTTATAGTCTGGTGAACCCAATAGAATCCTGGGATAAAGATCCCTTATATAGAACTCATCACATCAAATAACAATTCACTCAGATCATAACATTCAAATCCTTATCACAATAATGGTCCATTAGACCGAAATTTCTATCTGACTTAATTCACATACACATTCACATTCACATCCATACATCCACATCTACATGCATACATCCATTTTCACATCCTCATTTATACATCCACATCCCATATCCACATTCATACATACACATCCATACATCCACATCCACATCCACATTCACATTCATACATCCACATCCACATTCCCATTCACATCTATACATCCACATCTACATCCACATACATACATACATCCACATCCGTATCTACATCCATACATCCACATACATACATCCATTTCCACATTCCCATTCATATAACCCCATATGTCTTATATTTGAGCGGCTTCCATGGAGTCCTCGAGAGGGAAAAGGCCAGAAACCGGGGTCACCAACGGGAGGGACACAGCCCTACGAGGAAACGGAGAGGCGAAAGGTTAGAGGATAGCGGCGGGGGGGGAGGGGGGAGCTGAGGCGGGGGAGCTAGCGGTGGAGGGAGGGGCGAGACAGAAGGGGAGGTGAGGGAGAAGGTGGGGGGGAAGAGCCGCGCAGCGGAGGAGAAGGTGGGGGAGAGAAGCGAGGCGGAAGAGAAGGCGGGGGGGTAGAGATGGCGGGGGAAGAGATGGCGGGGGAAGGAAGCGAGGAAGGAGGCGGGGGGGAGAGATGGCAGGGGAGGAAACGAGGAAGGAGGCGGAGGAGGAGAAGGCGGGGGGGAGAGATATAAGCATAAAAGTTGATTATTTTATTATAAAAGTGTTACTTTTATCACAATTGAATTTCATGCATAGAGGTATGCATAAAAGATGATTATTTTATTATAAAAGTATTACTTTTATCATATTTGGATTTCATGCATAGAGGTATGCATAAAAGTTGATTATTTTATTATAAAAGTGTTACTTTTATCACAATTGAATTTCATGCATAGAAGTATGCATAAGAGTTTATTATTTTATTATAAAAGTGTTACTTTTATCATATTTGGATTTCATGCATAGAGGTATGCATAAAAGTTGATTATTTTATTATAAAAGTGTTACTTTTATCACAATTGAATTTCATGCATAGAAGTATGCATAAGAGTTGATTATTTTATTATAAAAGTGTTACTTTTATCATAATTGAATTTCATGCATAGAAGTATGCAAAAAAAAAGATATTCTTTTTATACTAAAAGTGTGATTTTCATCATAAATGGATTTTATGCATAACTTAGATGCATAAGAGAAATTCTTTTATTCTAAAAGTGTAATTCCTACCAAATTGAATTTATGCATAGGAAGATGCATAAAAGATTGATTCAAAAGTGTCATTCTCCTCTAAATTGAATTTATGCATAGAAAGATGCATAAAAGATTGAATTTTAATTCAAAAGTGTCATTTAAAATGAATTTATGCATAGGAAGATGCATAAAAGATTGATTTTTACTTCGAAAGTATTAATCTTCTTAAATGGAATTTATGCATAAGTAAATGTGTAAAGAAATCTTATATATGCATACCTCTATGCATGAAATCCAAATATGATAAAAATTAACACTTTTATAATAAAATAATCATCTTTCATGCATACATCTATGCATGAAACTCAATTATGCTAAAAGTAACACTTTTACATTAAAATAATAATCTTTTATCCATACCTCTATGCATGAAATCTAATTATGATAAAAGTAACACTTTTATGTTAAAATAATAATCTATTATGCATACCTCTATGCATGAAAATCAATTATGCATAATATAAAAATAAATTTCTCTATGATTACAATGATATATCTTCAATTAATCTAGGATGATAATTCCTAGAATATGGTAGAAAGTCCTCTTTTTATGCTTTGAATGAAATTATTTTATGCGTAATTTTTTTAAAAATTTTACCATAGCTCCACTACTATGACTGATAAATCTCAATTTTTTCTAAGGGATAAAGCTTATCATTAAGGAAATAATTAGAATGGTCTCTAATTGGATCATCAATCCATAATGGATTGAATCATCAATATACATAAACTAAAAGCATAGAAAAAAGCCATTAATTTGGCCTCAAGCATAGCTTAATCTTGGATTAAGAAAAAGCTTTATGAAAAGCTTCATTTGGATTGAGAATGGGTCATGAGTATGACCATTTCTTGAGTGAGAGAGAGAAATTACATAAAAACCATTAGAAATAAGCATAAATAGAAATTTATGTAATTCTTAACTATTATTAATCAATTAATCTTCAATAGCATTCATCAAATTATGTAACTCTTCACTAACATTCATCAATTAACTTCAATAGCATTCAAAAACCATTCCAATTAAGCTTCTCAAGCTTGAGAGGGGTTGAGAAGAGAGAAACATTGAGGAATTATAGAAAAGATCAAAATTCACCATTTACCTTACAAATTGCTTGATTCTTTGTTCACGGTAGAGGCTCCCAACCAATCAATTGGTTAAGTATGTTGATGGAGCCACTAATGGGGATTGAAGAAAGAGGGAAGCTCCAAAAACTAGTGAATTATTAATGAATTCACAGTTTTTGGCTTAGGTGGAGTAGAGTAACGATGCATAAAACTATATTTCTTTTCAACAAGGGGGAGGCTTCTATTTATAGGAAAAAGTGAGCTCCTAACCAAACAAACTGATTCTAGAATTTTCCAACTCAGTTTGGTCAATTTTTTGACCATTTTTAGGTCAGTTAAGCTAACTTTTTGGAACTAGACTTGAATGAGGAGAGAGGAGAGATGAAATATCTCAATTTTTATGAGTTTAAAACTCATTCAAGCATGTGAAATATGCACCTCCTTTAAAGAACTCCCCTTCCTTACATATGTGTCAAAGTGGAATCATTATACCCAAAATATCTCATATTTTTAATATTGCTCATAGATTTTTACTAATAAACCTTGTACATTTTCAACTCTTCATCTTGTGTGAGCATTTACTCATTTTTGGATACCCAAAATATCTCATATTTTTAATATTGCTCATAGTTTTTTTTACTAATAAACCTTGTACATTTTTAACTCTTAATCTTATGTGAAATATGCACCTCCTTTAAAGAACTCCCCTTCCTTACATATGTGTCAAAATGGAATCATTATACCTAAAATATCTCATATTTTTAATATTGCTCATAGTTTTTTACTAATAAACCTTGTACATTTTCAACTCTTCATCTTATGTGAGTATTTACTCATTTTTGGGTATCTTCTTTTACAAATTGGATTTATCTCCTCCCTACACATGGATTGATGCTATTGGCCCATAGGAACCTTAATTGGACCATATTCCAAAAATTTCTGAAAATCTAGACCCTTAGGCTAAGGTCCTTTATACCCATTTCCAATTAATTCCAATTGCATATTGAAAAGTTCTTTTTGAATTTCTGTTTCAGGGGAAATTATTTTAATAAGATGAGATAATTTTCTATCCAAAAATATTAAAAATCTGAATATTCTCTCTCTAGAATATTTTCTCTCTCTAGGTTAAAACAGTTAGAAACAAGTCTTTTATATTTCTGAAGAAGGATTGATTACAGGGGAAGATGCTGGACATTTTGAGAGGCTGGGGAGGAATCTTACATTCTCTCTCACTTGAAAAATGCGAGATGCCCTCATCTCGCAAACTGGGGGTAATTTCGCAAGATGCACAAGTATGAGACTGAGAGAAAATTTTTAATTAAGATTAACCACCAATTAAAAAAGTCTCAAAGAGAGTAAGGGTCAAGACAAGAACAAGATTTAAATTTTATTCATTCTTGGAACATATACAGTAAAGATAGAAGAACTCTTTACACTTCCATAAGCCCGCCCATCATATGATCACAAAAGCAGTACTCACAAGCTACGCACGTATAAGGTAACTCATCTATGGGAATAATTCTGTTGGTTATTGCCGCACCTATCTCAGTGGTATGAGGTGATCTAACAAAAGGACCTTTGAGAGGCAAGCCAAAAACGGGGTAAAGGCATATCTTTTGATGAGGAAGAAAACACGCCAGTAAAATAAGAAGACCCGCTCAGAAAACCCAAGATGTCTTGATCTCATGATGCAGTAGTATCGGGGACCCAAACCCAAGGCTTCAATAACCATGGCCAAGCGGACATTGTTACGAAAGTGCTGCTGACCCCAAGGTGTTACCCTAGTTATGTCTTGATAGGTCCGCCATTTGGTCTGAGCTACAGACGTTCCCAAGTGAGGAAAAAGTGAGCGCTCATACTGTTCTATAAAATCCTTCTTCACAGACTCGGTTACGTCTTGAAGGTGAGAAATCATCATGGATAAAACTAATTCCTGTTGCCAAGCCATGAAGGAGATTAAGAAGAAGGGAGATCAATGGAAGTAAGATTACTGTGAGCGATAAGTAAAAGTTATGACTTATATAAAGGAAGGAGTTAGCGTAACCTAGAAGCCACGGTATCTTGCCACTAAAGTTTTACCGTCTTTCCATGATTTGGTTTTGGCACATATTTCTATAAGAGGCATTAAGAACTTTGAGATGAGGAGATAAAAGAAGTTCGTAGGTTAAGTCACCTACTTTTCTTGGTCCACAATATCTGGGGGATAACTACTTATACTCCCCTAGAGATAAAGAAATTCTTTTGGTCCGTATTCAATTGAAGACCATAACTGCTTCTTTGAATTCTCTGACTGTCCTCTTCTTATCTGTATATTGTTTCTGTCGATCCTAGGCAGCGTATCTTTATGAATTGCCTGCATCTGTTTCTCTAAGTTGCCAAGCATTTGACTGGTCATCTCGACCCTAATCAATGGGTTGGATGTAGTTTAAGCAATCTTGTCTAAGACGGACCCTGATTAGATTGGTATGAAGGAATTGGTCTCTGAATTTGGGTTCTAGACTTCGCTGTGCCCTTTTCATGGTAGGAGTCGGGCAGTCTTTTAACTGATGACCAAAACCTTGGCATCAAAAACACCGGTTCTCACTTCTGAACTCATTGTTCTGAATCCTTAAAACAGGTGGGTTCCTAATAAGGTATTCTGGGGAAAGTGTCTTCCCTTTTTAAACTGAATCTTTCTTTTATTTTAGAGAGGGAATAATTTTAAGATCAGAAAGGGAGATTCTTACTCCTGTATACCTCGAAGGCTGGGGAGGAATCTTACATTCTACCCCACTTAAAAAGTGTGAGATGTCCTCATCTTGCAAGTAGAGGACAACTCTTTTGCTTAAGATCCAATTTATTCTGGGGTTCCTTATATTCTGGTCAACCCAATAGAATATGGGGATAAATATCCCTTATATAGAACTCATCATTAAATAACAATTCATTCAGATCATATCATTCATATCTTTAACACGATAATGGTCCATTAGACCGAAAAAATTTCCTTCTGAATATTCCTCCACGGGAATTTTAGTTAAGCAAGTTCTCAATTTGTCATCCCTTAACTTGATCTACCATCTCAAGTATTAACAGTAGCAATTTGACAGCACAATCCACTAATCTCATAGTGATTTGCTGAAATCATTATCTTCATTTATCATTATAGGGACTCGTCCCAATCATCCACATTGTGGTTTCGCTTAGCTTATTACATTTCAACTAAATTTCAGAAATCATCATTTTTCAATCAGAATCCAAATCAATTCATCAATTCTCAAACAGAATTAAAAATCATATCAACCACATTCGAAATCATCATTTGGATAGCATTAACGCTTATAATTTCAAGTCTTAGATTTACTCATATATACTGTCGGTAAAGAGCTGCAGTTATACCCTCGGTATATACGGATAGTCATGAAACTCGAAACTATAAGGTAAATACCATCATGTCTAGGCCTCAAGCAGGTCAGGGTTCCATACAATTGTGGTACTTCCAATTGAAGACCCAATTACTAATTTACAAATTTTTCAGTTTGAATATCAAATTGTATGAATTATATCACACAATTACAACCTTTTTGTGTTTCTTGATAAATTTTTGACATATTTGGCTTCTCAGTTGATCTTTATTAGCCAATTGCTCTAATGATTGTATCCTGTGACGTCAAAATACTCTTCCAAGGCTTCCACCCATTTCTCCACAGCCTTGCCCAGGTTCTCCCCTTCTCCTTTGAAGGGTCCTGGCTGAGTCCTATGAAGAGCCTTGCGAACATCAAGGTCAAGCTCGTCATTTTCAGAGACAGGGTCTGGCTAACGACCACAGTTTCCTCGTCTCATGATTCTGCCAAAATTTATATATTATTAAATTTTCATTTTGATATTATTCACGAGATCCTAAGACTTAAGAGTTCGAAAAACAATTTCTTATACAAGACAAGATCTTAATGGAGATCTATGACATATGTCCGATAACAGATTTTTTTTTCTTTTTCAGCAGCAGATCGTCCGCCATAAACAATCATTTATCCAACAGGAACTTTTTCACCGAAAAACGTTTCTTTATTTATATAAAAGTTGCAATATGTACATAGAGCAACTCGGCTCTGAGTTCAAAATCTCCTCGGAAGACATATAAGAGGACCATACTGGCATGCCCTATTACATAAGTTCTCTAACTGCGAAGGGGGCTATTATTTTCTCCTTAGGGATAAATCGACTAAGGAGTCTATAAATTCGACATGAAAGTCTGAAATTTCGAGGCGTCGAATGATATAGAATGACACCACGCACCATTTTCAGCTTTAACCGGATCATAGTCAATGAGAGATTCTGCCACAGCATTGTACGGCGGTCGCAAGGGGCGTGGACATATTGCCCTGCAAACCACTTATGCTGTATTCTCTCTGCTGGGGTAGGAAAATATAAATCCGCGAAATGGCGTGCGAGTCTTGCTCGGCTTGTTTGAGTTGAAGCGGAAGAGATGAGATGTTCGAAGGCGAACGCAGTCATATCTTGAGACTGGGTGAGGTCGGGAATACCAGATAAGTAGGGAACTTCCATCTATATAAAAAAAATTCTTTGATTAAAAATTCTTCATTAAAGAGGCTTACGGAATGAAAATACATTATGAAAAATGCTTTTTCTGAATTTTTATTATCAATTTATGATAAGAATTTGCTTATCCGTATTAGTTTTAAACCACTCTGATACCAACTGTGAGATCCCGATCTCCACCGCGCAACGGATTCGGGGTACTAGTAGCGGAAGTAACTCATTGTGCACGAGGCAGGGGTCTCACACTCGAGGCCTCGCCCACGGATATCCGGACAAGAGACTAATCCGTCGGTTTATCCAAACCGAAACCGGAAAAAACTTCCTTTACCCAGAAAGCACAGGCGATTCCACCAAAAAGAGTTCCAAGGCCCCCTAGCCGGAAGTTCATGCAAACATAAAACTAGTCACATCATTTACACACCCAATATGAAATTGCCTTTTTCTCAGCATCAACTAGCTTTAAAACAATCCTTTAATAAAACCATTATGTCACTGATGACAATCCTCAAGTCTCTGGTTGAATCCTTAATTCCAGTCATTCTTTCATCGATGTACTTATGGCATCATTGGCAACCAGAACGCTCACCACCTGTTCTCTCAGGGCCTTTCCCATAGTTCCTAGCTCATAGTAACTGGCAATATATTCATATAACATAATGGAATCTCCGTGGAAGATCAGCAAGATCAACCCACTGATCCATATAAAAGAGCCATGGACTCATCCGTTTGAGGACCAGCAAGGTCAATCAACCAGATCCATGCCCGGTTTCAGAAAACAACTCTTATTCCTTGTTCAATATCTTCCACGACGCACGTGTGGGTATCTTCGGCGACCCAGAGCCCAAGCACCGTATGGTCAGCACCCTCTAGGATCCTTCGCAGGTGACCTAGCGCTTCACTCATAGGCCGCTTCTTTGGTCCCTCATCCACCATACCGGAAGCTCACCATTTAAATCGAGGCTGGCCAAGACCTCGGCCGACCTTGCTACGCGAGACGTCCTCCATTGACTCTCCGTCAGTAGTGTTGAAATATACAAGTGAATAGGGTGTGTGTGGGAACAAGCTCTTGGATAGAGGCTGTAAAAGAGGAGATGTAATTGTGAAAGAACCTGTGAAAAGGTTAGAAGAATCTACTGGGAGAGAATAATGGGTAGCATGAGGGAATTTAGGAGTGTGGAGATATTCTGGGAGATATTCAGGGAAAAGAGAAGAGGTGGAGAGAATCAGGCAAAAGGTGGAGATATTCAGGGAGTGAATCATGGAGAAATCAAGGGGATTTGATGCTTGATGTAAACACTATAAATTGAGGCATAGCCCTAATGAGAATTTGCTGGTTTTTGAGTATCCATGCCTACATTAATCTATCTGCTAATTATTCACTAATTACGTGTTAATCATTTGCTAATCACTTTCTTAATCATGTTGATTCTAGTGTTTGATCCACCATAGCCCATCATTATGCTCAAATTTCAACATGGTATCAGAGCCATGCCTAGAATCAACCAGATTTATGAGCCCATTAGTGGATTAATCAGGATTAGTAAGTAATTAGCAAAAAAATCAGGTTTTAGTGAGTTTTTCATCTTCCCCTTCACCCCCAGCCAGTGGAGGGTCTCTAGCATCTAGCACACTCAAAATTAGGGCTAGACCTTCTAGCACATAATAGCTAACATCCTTAGCTTCAATCCTATCTACTCCACGCAGCAAACCGCGCAGAAATGAAGCGAAAATCAACGTTTGAACCGGCGCGTTTTTTCTGAAGCAAACTGCAGACTTCTCTTGGCTCCATTCAAATTACTTCAATTCCTCCTAGCCCAAGGGGTAATCAAGCATGCTCTACAAGCTGGTGAAGACAGAAATCAATTTCATCAAGTCTACAGAGAGATCAAAGCTCTTCATCAAATCTGCAGGTGACTTTGGTAAAACAGAGATTAAGCTTTAATTATTTGGTCAAATCTTGTGTTTCTTGGCTTAATCCTCTACTAGACTCATTGCTATTGATGCCTTTGAAAGCATTTGAGCTCATTTGAAGTGGAAGGCATCAGATCTGGGCTCCCCGCATACTCTGTTTTCTGCACACAAACCAGAGCATTAATTTGCTAATCAGTGATTAATCAGTGCTAATCACTGTACTTTGGTGCAATTGAGGGTTCAAATTAACCATTAGGTATCTGATACAGATCCCTATAACTTCAGATTTCAAATCGGAGTTGGTTTGATACTCCAACCATCCCGTACAAATTGGTTACTCTCAATTTAATGTAATTTCTGGTGATTTTATGCTGATAAAATTGTGAAAATCATCATTTTGCATTTAACCCTTGGTTAATGCCTGTAAATCTCACTCAAATTCAAGATTATTCACAGCCAGAATTGCATTTGGAATGTGCATGAGAATGAATGCTATACGCATTATGTATTGGGCACATTTTATCAGTGTAAAAATGGGAACAGACACTGCCCTTGTCAAGATAAAAGCAAGAGGTAAGACCTCCTGCATAAATTTGGGCTTGCATTGCATAATGATACAAAATAAACATAAAAAGCCCAAAGGAACTGTCAGCAAAACATTGAAACATGTTGCTCACATGGAGCAAAATGACCTGACGGATGAGCTCATGGCCCCAGCCATGAAAGAAGAAGAATATCTCTTCCCAAGAAGAGGATCCACACCGAGAAGAAGACCTGAAGGAAGACATGGACACAAGAAGAGAAGCTGCCACAAGAAGAGAAGCTGCCCCGAGAAGACTGGAAGAAGAGACGGACACGTGGAGAGAAGCTGCCACGACAAGAAGACTGAAGACAAGAGAAGATGTGAGGCTCCAAAGAGTGAGGAGCCATGTGAAAATCTCTGAGAGAGAGAGAGAGAGAGAGACCCCACAACCCAATGTAACCTGCCCCAATAAAGTAAAACCACCTCTGAGCCACCGATGATGTAGGCCAAGTGGTAGATGTATGTGTGAGCACTTTAGTCAAGGTCGCGGGCACTTATAGTAGCCTTGGACACATAGAGAGAGAGAGTGTCAAGGACTATGGAGTTTAGGGACTTGAGGCACTGGTCGCGGACTGTCAAGTAAGAGAGAAACTTGATACAGGGTCCAGGTGTGCTGAGATAACTTGAGGGGAGGAGTAGACACTGGTCGCGGACTGCCAAGTAAGGGGAGGCAAACTTGGTATAGGGTCTAGGTGTACTAGGAGTATTCACTTGAGGGGAGGTGTTGAAATATACAAGTGAATAGGGTGTGTGTGGGAACAAGCTCTTGGATAGAGGCTGTAAAAGAGGAGATGTAATTGTGAAAGAACCTGTGAAAAGGTTAGAAGAATCTACTGGGAGAGAATAATGGGTAGCATGAGGGAATTTAGGAGTGTGGAGATATTCTGGGAGATATTCAGGGAAAAGAGAAGAGGTGGACAGAATCAGGCAAAAGGTGGAGATATTCAGGGAGTGAATCATGGAGAAATCAAGGGGATTTGATGCTTGATGTAAACACTATAAATTGAGGCATAGCCCTAATGAGAATTTGCTGGTTTTTGAGTATCCATGCCTACATTAATCTATCTGCTAATTATTCACTAATTACGTGTTAATCATTTGCTAATCACTTTCTTAATCATGTTGATTCTAGTGTTTGATCCACCATAGCCCATCATTATGCTCAAATTTCAACAAGTAGTTGCAACTTTATCAGTTAGGTCTCCATGACCTTAATCCATAAGATGGTCAAAATGCTTCCCCAGCATTCTTGACATAAAACAATCATATACAAACAGTCACAAAATACAATTTCTAAATCGAAATCTCGTCTTTCCACATTATCCCTCCTTAGTCCACATTACTTATTTCACATTCCATTCAATGTGTACTCATTCTCATCCATTTCCTCATATCGACGACACATTAATTTACATACACGTTCACATTCACATCCATACATCCACATCTACACTGTGTTAAGGCAACATTCCGCTCTATTTCCAACTGCTTCTTCAAATCCGCGACAGTCCACTTCAACTCCTCATTTTCTTTCCGAACATTCTCTACTCGTGCTGCTTTGAACCACATCCTAAACTTGTCAATAGGCTCCTCCAGATGCTCTTCAAACAACCTAGTAGCTCCACTCCACAGCTTCTATGTGTACTGATACACCTCTTGCTTCAAAATTTCCAAATCCGCTTCGGCTACTAGTACTCCTGTGACTGCTTGTCCGTCGAGAGCCGCCTTCTCCAGGCTCACCAAAGGTGTGAACCTGTTCATCAAAAAATTATTGTCTGAAATCAATTGTGTAATACGACCCTCAAACACTTTGAACTGATCATCCGTAGCAAACTTCAAGTCATGAGTCCAAGTTCCAAATTCCAAGGCTGTTTGGAGTAATTTCTCCATCTTCATCTGCATCTCAGCACCAATCTTTGACAAATTATCCTCCAATTTTGTATTTTCTTTGCATGCTGTATCTAACTGGTCCTGCAGACCCTGCACTTCCCTTTCCAAAACGGCTGGCAAGCTGCTCTGGATCAATCTTCCTAGCCTCCAAAGTTGCAATCATTGCTTCTTGGTTGTTGATAAATCTGCTCAGATCCACCAAACTTTCAATAGCATCTTGCACAGAAAACACTCCAGCCAGACTTTTTCCTGCCCAGGTCTGTGTAGTTTGCTTCTATATTGCTGGAAGAAATTTCTTATCCGCTGCCATCTCCCCAAGCTTGTTTGGAATAAAAGTAATAGTCTTGGCCCTTGCCTCTGCCTTTTGCACATTTGCCAATCTATGGAGTAAGGAGAGCTTACTACTTCTAGCCTGTGTCACTGGAGCAACACCCTCCGGAGTTACCCAACTTATCCGAGCAGATGACTTTTGCTTCAACGTTGTTGGTGAGTCATACTCCAATTTTTGCTTCTTTGCATCTTTCATCAGCATCACCATAGGCCCCACAGGCACCTACAACACATGACTGAACATCCCTGCCAAATATGGGACTAACTTCCCAATAGATGGTGATCTTCTCTTGTCTCTGGTCTCAGTAAACTACAACCTCTCATGTAAAAATGATGCCCAATCCACGCGAACACCTCTTTCGGCATTCCACAGCAGAGGCACAAAAGCTTCCTTGGACATGTATGCACTCTTGGCCAATAGACAGACCTTATCCAAATACCAGAAAAGATGTGTGCTTCTTACCTTATCTGCATTCCTCGCCATGTAGTAGGACTTGGTTCCTTCTGGCGGCCCAAACTTGCCTTTCATGACAGAATCCGAAATCTTCTTCAATTTTGGCCCTTGCACATTTGGTACATTAAACACTTCAGCCACCAGTTTCGGCATAACCTCTTTCTCTTCTGTAATGTACCCACGGTTCTTTCTCAAGTGGTATAGCTGCTGCTCAGCACAAAAGAGTTATGCGCCCATGCCGCCCAAGGCAAGTTTGCAAAATTGTACAGACCTATCCGCTTCAACCATACCTTGGTTTCTTCCTCTTGTGCATCAAACCCCTCATCTATCTCCATCTCCTCCGGCTGGCCTTCATCTGCAGACTCAACTTCATCATTATCATCAATGGTCTGCATGATGACTCTCGGTGCCCTTAATTCTTCCAAGGCCATCTTCATTGAGCGCGTCTTTGTCATGGACTCACTCGATACTTCCTGTGCTGGCATGAGAAGCTTCTTCCTTAAGCTGTCTTCTGAAAACATCCCTGCGCTTGCAAAAAACTCAAACATGCAAAAAGATCACACACTTGGAATTGAACTGAGCGATCAAATCTGCCCTTCTCTCTTTTATCATGGCACTTTTCTATGAAAAGCGCACCCCATGCAATCATTTCTAAACATGTACCATCCATTATCAGCTTCACACGTGCCCAAGATTTTGCCTCGATTTGAGGTCCAAGATTCTCTTGAAAAAGAAAACTTCCACCTAACTTATTTCCAGTTTGAAAAAACGTTTGACATTGGCTTTGACCAACAAACTGCTCCACTAAAGACATCTTTCCGCTTTTGCTTCGGTATTTCGAAAATCCGACATCCCAATCTGACTGACATATTGCATTTGTCACCACCGATTCCGCTACAGATCCAAAATCAACTGCCACCACAAGTCTCACAGCAATATCTTTAGCCCTGTTAATCATCCATTCTGGAGTTTGAGGAATCTTGCCATAAAATTTCTTCAGTCAAAATCCATTCACTGGTTTGAGAATCAAAGCTCCAAAAACATCCCTCAATCTGAAAGTTCCCTGGCCTAATTTCTCCACAATCTAATATGGCCCAAAATATCTGAGCTTCAACTTTCCTGGGTGTGGTCCCAACTTTGAATTATACATCATTACCCAATCACCCTTCTGAAAAATCTTGAACTTCACCTGTCTTGTCATCCATGCTTGTCTTCTGTGTTGACTTACTTCTGCCACATATGCACTGTGAATTCTATCCTCCTCCAATTTCAATAATGCCCTTTTCCTGTGCAATACTGAATCCTTTGGGCTCAATCTATGCTGAACTGCTAGCCTCAAACTAGGTATCACATACTCCATAGGAACAACTGCTTCAATTCCATAAACCAGTTTGAATGGTGTCATACCTGTTGCCACTTTGTATGCTGTCCAGAATGACCATAATGTTGAATCTAGCTTGTCATCCCAATCCACTCTATTTTTTGAGACAATTTTCTTTAAAATCCTCATGAGCACCTTATTTGTGCTTTCCATTGCCCATTTGCTTGTGGGTGATATGGAGTAGACTTCTTGTGAAGAATCATATGCTTGGATGTCAATTCCTTGATGAATGAATTCAAAAAGTGCACACCCTGATCCGACACCAATTCTATTGAGCATCCAAACCTAGTCATGATCTTGTATAAAAATCTAGCCACACTTGCTGCTTTATTATCCCTCAAAGCCACTACTTCTACCCATTTTGTGGCATAATCAGTTTTGCCAACCAAAATGTACCTTGCTCCTGTCCTCCTAGATTTTGGCTTTATTGTCCCAATAAAATCAAAACCCCACTTTTGAAATGGTTCAAGAGGTAATACTGGATGATCTTGCATCCGATCCATCGATGTTGGTTGCCCCATTTTTTTACACTGAACACATTCTCTAGCAAATGTATGAGCATCCCTCAACAGTAATGGCCACCAAAGACCTGCTTGCATAATTTTCCGCCCCATAATCTCTCCTGAAAAATGACCTCCAGCTACTCCAAAGTGAGCTTCTTGTAAAACCACCTTTTGCTCTTCATCTGGAACACATCTGCGAATGATTTGATCCGCTCCTCTTCTGTACAAAGCTCCGGAAATTATAAAAAATGGCCTACTTCTTAAGGCAAATTTCTTCCTCTGATCCACTGTCATGTTAAAAGGTAACACCCCATCTATCAAAAATTGAACCATTTGATCATAGCAGTTGTCATATGAATGTCCTTCCACCTGAAACAATTCTGCATCTGGCAATTCATCTCACACTCCTGGTGTCTCCAACACATTTTCCAGCCTACTCAAATAATCCGCCACTGCATGTTGATTTCCTGGAGTATGTACCACTGTATAATCGAATTCCTGCAACAACAAAAGCATCCATCTTGCAAGCCTCCCTTCCAACTTTGGCTTCTTTACCACAAACAAGAGAGCTTGATGGTCAACATGAAAGATAACCTTATTCCCCAACAAATAGTGTCTGAATTTTTCCAATGCAAAAATCATCCCCCTAGCTTCATGCTCTGTGACAGTGTAATTCCTTTTAGCTGGCCTTAGCATCCTGATGAGCTATGGTGGATCAAATACTAGAATCAACATCATTAACAAAGTGATTAGCAAATAATTAAGATGTTGAAATTACAGCAATGTGATAAGCTATGGTGGATCAAATACTAGAATCAATATCATTAACAAAGTGATTAGTGAGTAATTAGCAAATAGCTTAATGTAGGGCATGGATAATCAAAAACCAGTAAATTCTCATTAGGCCAATGCCTTAATTTATAGTGTTTACATCCAAGCATCTAATCCCACTGATTTCTCCTTAATTCACTCCACCTCTTTTGCTTGATTCTCTCCACCTCTTCACTTTTCCCAGAATCCACACTTCCTAAATCTTCTCATGCTACCCTTTATTCTCTCCCAGTAGATTATTCTCACCTTTTCACAGGTTCTCTCACATTTACACATCGTCGTTTATAGCCTCTTGCCAAGGGCTTGTTCCCGCACACACCCTATTCACTTGTATATTTCAACACCTCCCCTCAAATGAATACTCCTAGTACACCTGGACCCCTATATCAAGTTTTCCTCTTACTTGATAGTCCACGACCAGTGTTTAGCACACCTCCCCTCAAGTTAACTTAGCACACCTGGACCCTACACCAAGTTTCTCTCTTACTTGATAGCCCGCGACCTTGACTAAGGTGCTCACACATACATCTACCACGTGGCCTACATCATCGGTGGCTGAGAGGTGGTTTTATTTTGTTGGGGCAGGTTACATTGGGTTGTGGGGTCTCTCTCTCTCTCTCTCTCAGAGATTTTCACATGGCTCCTCACTCTTTGGAGCCTCACATCTTCTCTTTTCTTCAGTCTTCTTGTTGTGGAAGCTTCTCTCCACGCATCCATGTCTTCCTCTTCTTTCAGTCTTCTTGTGGCAGCTTCTCTTCACGCGTCCATGTCTTCCTTCAATGCTTCCTTTAGATCTTCTTGGTGTGGATCCTCTTCTTGGAAAGAGATATTCTTCTTCTTTCATGGGCTGGGGCCATGAGCTTATCCGTCAAGTCTTCTTGCTCCATGTGAGCAACATGTTTAAATGTTTTGCTGACAGTTCCTTTGGGTTTTTGATCTTTATCTTGTGTCATTATGCAATGCAAGCCCAAATCTATGCGGGAGGTCTTACCTCTTGCCTTATTCTGGACAAGGGCAGTGTCTGATCCCATTTTTACACTAATGTAATGTGTCCAATACATAATCCGTATAGCATTCATTCTTATGCACATTCCCAAATGCAACTCTGGCTGTGAATAATCTTGAATTTGAGTGAGATTTACAGGCATTAACCAAGGGTTAAATGCAAAATGATGATTATCACAAATTTATCAGCACAATTTTACCAAAAATTACATTAAATCAAGGGTAACCAATTTGTACGGAATGGTTGGAGTATCAAACCAACTCCGAATTGCAATCTGAAGTTATAGGGATCTGTATCAGATACCTAATGGTTAATTTGAACCCTCAATTGCACCAAAATACAGTGATTAGCAAATTAATCCACTGTTTTGTGTGTAAAAAATAGAGTATGTGGGGAGTCCAGATCTGGTGCCTTAGACTTCAAATGAGCTCAAATGCTTTCAAGGCCATCAATAGCAATGAGTCTAGTAGAGGATTAAGCCAATAAACACAAGATTTGACCAAATATTGAATGCTTAATCTCTGTTTTACCAAATATTGAATGCTTAATCTCTGTTTTACCAAAGTCACCTAGATTTGATGAAGAGCTTGGATCTCACTGTAGACTTGATCAAATTGAATTCTGACTTCACCAGCTTGTAGAGCATGCTTGAAAACACTTAGGTCTAAGAGGAATTAGACCCATTTGAACTGATGAAGAAGAGATCTGATTTTTTCTCCCAGAAACAGGCGCCTGCTAAATTCACGATTTCTCCTTCGTCCCCGACTGTGGTTTGCTGCATTGTTTCGACTGGCTGGAGCACAAGGGTGTTGGTTATGTTGGGCTAGAAGCAATAGGCCTAATTTTGAGTGTGCAAGGAGCTAGAGCTCCTCCACCAGCTGGGGGTACAGAGGTGAGTTGAAAAATAACTAAAAATTTGATTAATTTTTAATTATCTATTAATCCTAATTAATTAGATAATGGGCTCATAAACCTGATGGATTCTAGGCATGGCTCATAAACCTGATGGATTCTAGGCATGGCTCTGATACCATGTTGAAATTATAGCAATGTGATAAGCTATGGTGGATCAAATACTAGAATCAACATCATTAACAAAGTGATTAGTAAATAATTAAGATGTGATTAGTGAGTAATTAGTAAATAATTAAGACGTGATTAGTGAGTAATTAGCAAATAGCTTAATGTAGGCATGGATAATCAAAAACCAGCAAATTCTCATTAGGCCAATGCCTCAATTTATAGTGTTTACATCCAAGCATCTAGTCACACTGATTTCTCCTTGATTCACTCCACCTCTTTTGCTTGATCCTCTTCACCTCTTCACTTTTCCTAGAATATCTCCTAGAATATCTCCACACTTCCTAAATCTTCTCATGCTACCCTTTATTCTCTCCCAGTAGATTCTTCTCACCTTTTCACAGGTTCTCTCACATTTACACATCCTCTTTTACAGCCTCTTGCTAAGGGCTTGCTCCCGCACACACCCTATTCACTTGTATATTTCAACAATAAACATGAAAAGGCAACTCCCAATTTGGTGGTTGAAGAATAGGTGATACTACCAACATCTTCTTAATGATCTGAAAAGTTTTTTCTTAAGCTTCACCCCACACAAAATCCACATCCTTCTTCGTCAAATGACTCAAAGGTGCACTTACATCCTTCGTCAAATGACTCAAAGATGCAGTTACATCTGCCAAATATCTCAGATAACGATTATGCCATTTAATTTGACCAACAAACCACATCACTGCCTTCAAATTATCTGGTGCTACTGCCTTCTAAATTGTACTTATTTTGTCAGCATCAATTGACATCCCATCCTGCAAAATAATGTGACCAAGTAACTTTCCTTTTTGAACTGCAATCGCACACTTGTGCGGATTCAAAGACATTCTAAACATCTTTCACCTTTCAAAACACTTCCTCAAATATTCTAGATGGTTAACCTTTTCTTCAAAGACTGAAGAGTCATCCATAAAAATCCGCATGAACTCTGTCAAGTATGGCTCAAATGTTTTAAAAGCTTCTTTTGAAAATGAAGGTGGTCCTTTTTTCAGACCAAAACTCATTATTGTGTAAGCAAATGCTCCCCATTCAGTGATAAATATTGTCTTTTGAATATCCTCATCTGCCATTGGAATTTGATTATACCCAAAAATCCGTCAAGAAAACTATACATTTCATGTGCAACATCATCCAAAACAGAATCAATAAATGGCAATGGAAATGGATCTGCAATGGTTGCCACATTCAGTTTTCTGTAATCCACACACACACGGATTTTTCCCGACTTCTTTGGCACCACCACAATTGGTGATAACCACTCTGCTTTATACTGGTATGATGAAACCCACATTCAAAAGTTTATCCAACTCTTGCTTAACCTGTTTGGCATAATTCGGATTCATTTGGTACCTTTGCTGAATAACTGGCACCGCATCCTCCTTGAGATTAATCTGATGTTTGTATACCTGAGGATCCATACCCTTCAAATCAAAATATTCCCAAGCAAACACATCCATAAACTCCTGTAGCAATTTCTTCAGATCACCTTTGAACTCCTCATCCAAATTGACACTGACTTTGACAACCTTCGGATTTTCTGCTGATCCTAAGTTTAGATCTTGTAAGTCATCCTCCTTAACTCTGGAAACTTTGTCCATCAATTTGTCATACAAAAACTCTGCTCTAAGAATTGCTTCCTTTGGTGCAATATCTGCATCCTCATCAGCTACATCCACCTTTTCATCTCCATCATGTTTTGCTGACTTCAACTGTGACACCTATCCAAAACTGCTTTCTGCTAATTGACAAAACACTTCCTCCTATGTCTTATGGACGACATACTTATCGAGAATCCGTTCCACATCCACTTCAAAAACTGGAACTATTGTTGGGTTAGCTGCCAAAAAACAGTCTTCCTCATCATCCTCAACTTCTTCTGCCAAATTAATCAGCTGAGCCATCATTGGCTTCACTGACTTTGACAACTCTTCTCTAGATCCCATTGGTAATATGACAACTTTCTTGCCTTTCTTTAATGTAACCTCATTCTTTTCCCAATCTTGCTTGAGCTTTGCAGTTTTAAACCATGGCCTTCCCAACAACATTGAGTAAGCATTCCCTGCATCTTTCATCTTTAAAACAACAAAATCTGCTAGAAACTGCAATCGTTATATTGTAAGAGATTGTCTTCTCAACATCCTAAGTGGTTGAACTCTGCTCTGATCTGCCATCCTTACTTGAAATGGCACTGGCTCCAATTTGACATTCTTCATCTTCAAGAATTTTAATTCTGACAAAATGTTGACTCCAGATCTACCATCCAATAAGACCTTTGAAAAATCCCCTCTGCTACTTCATCACACGAACAACTTTCTGCTCCTCCAAATCTAATGGTGACTTCAACCCTGCTTTAGACCGCACATGACTTTCTAACTTCCAACCAGATTTTAAAGGACACTTCACACTACATCCGATTATGACAATTTAAAAGACTAAGGTTTTAGATAAAAAATATCATCCAATATTCAGCCCTTAAACACATGGAAAGATGTATAATGGAAATTTTTATTTTCATTAAATTTAATTTCTACGCATAAAAAGATGCATAAAGATAATCCTTTTTATTTCAAAAGTGTTATTCCTATTATATTGATTTTATGTATAAATAGATGCATAAAAGGATTTTCTTTTATATAAAAGTGTTATTTCCATTGAAGTTGGAATTTATGCATAAATAGATGCATAAATAAATTTTATATCAAAATTAGATTTCTCTTTAATTCTATGCTTAATTTCTATGAGTATTTGATAAGTGAATAAGTAAATACTCTGAGAGAAGAATTTCTATTGTTTCATATTCACTCGGATTGTAAAGAAAACATTAGGGGAAGGTTGAGGTCTATAGGGGCCCTTTAAGCTGCCATATTATGATTTTAATGACTTTTGTTAAAACGTTAAGTTTCTTTGAGTTTAGATACCTTCTTGTTCTTCAAACGGCTAGAAGTTTGAATTTCAAAGTTTCCCGCCAAAATTGAATTTGAAATCGAGTGAGCAAAACTATATCATGTGACATATCTATGAAAAGAGCTCGACGAGTAGATTCTGGATCTGTAATCTCCGACAAATTTTGAGCTCATATGTAGAAGTTATGGACGTCCGAAATTTCAAAAACGTTCCCCCTCACTTTTTGGAAATGAAAAGTACAAAAAGGCATCTTCTAGAGAATCTTTTGACCACCTTAATCACCCAACATTTTTGTATACATGGCATCACACGGTTGGCTCTTTTCCTTAATAACCTTTTAATCACATGGCATCTTAAAGGGCCCCTATAGACCTCAACCTTCCCCTAATGAATCTAAAAAATCTATCAAAGTCAGAATTTTGAATAAAAGATTAATTTATTCCTCATCAAAAGTCATGATGATTAGTTTAGAAATCAGTTAAGTGAATATTCAATGAATGAAATTCAGTAAAATAGTAACTGAAATATCACCCCCTTTTTGAGAAAGATAGTTCAGGAGAAACCTTATCATCAGACTCGAACCCAGAATTAGACTATGACCAAGACCAAACTCTTTCATCAATTTTGAGGAAAGAAGATGTGACCAGTTCAGGAAAATACACTCAAATCTCCCACCAAATTTGAAACTAAGTTAAGACCCTTCGAATTGATCTGAGGATCAAGGTTACAGAATTCGAGGAATTTTGTTTTGAAATTTAGTATCACGATTATGAAGTTTTGGGGATACTGATTTAAGATATACTCATTGTATTCAAAAGAAAATCAAACTAAAAACTTGCAGAGAAACCCTGTTTTCTTAGAGGTTTGTCTTACGCCAAAATGCTGGAGGGAGCATTTGGTATGTGTTTTTCTAAGAGAAGTTTGGTTGCAACAGCTGACAGGGAGTGTTCAAGGGACATCTCATGTGGCAAAGCCTGCCCAAGTCTTGATGAGCCTCGATACGATTAAAATGGTGCGCTTCCTGTACAATGGATGAGGGCCGACGAAGCGGTCCCTGAGTGAAGTGCCAGGACACCTAAGGAGGATCTTGGAGGGTTCTGACCAGGCGATGCACGAGCTCGCGCGCGGTGCCTAGGACACCCATGCGTATCCTGTGGAAGATTTGTATGATGGACCAATGATTATTGTAATGTGTTACTGGATCTTGTTGTTGCTTACCAGCTGGTCTCAACGGAGAGTCCAGAGTGATACTATTTTTTTTTTAAAGAAACAAGGATTGGATGGAAATTTTGAGTTATGACATCTATAATCAATAATTATTTATCAATGGATTGTTTTATAAGTTAAAGTTTAAAGAGGAGTGTGTGCGTATTTATATTCAAAAGTAAAAGTTAAGAAAGGCATTCAATTATGGGTGGGTGAGTAATTGTCTAGTTCTACCAATTCCTGTGGTTGGGCGGTGGCTAACCCATGGGCCAGATCGAATCAGCAGATTTTTAATAATGAAATTGAATAATAGGAATACGCTTAGAACTCGAATAGTTAAATAATAACCTGAAGACTTCTCCAATGAATAGATCAACGATTGTGCCTGATTCAGTTAGGAAAAAAGCATTGACTTCTTTAAGTTAAGTCTGTAATAGTTTTCCTTCTATCTGGTTTAATCAGGTGAAGGTTAGTTTAGTTTCTTGACCCCGTTAGCAAATTCGTTAAGGAATTCAAAAAGGTGGAATCGTCTCCATTTTTTGGGCAACAAGGGAAATTTTATCGGCTTCGATTTCGAAATGACCACCTGATAAGTCTCGTGTCGTCCGGACGGCCAGGCCCCGAGTAGGAAACCTTGCTCCACGCAAGAGGAAGTTACTTCCGCTGCTATAAAAAACCGAGAATCTGGTGCGCGGAGGGGGAAATGGGATCCCACAGCTCGTATCAGAGCACTATTGTAAACTTATGAAACAGCAGCAGAAATTGCCTAAATTTTTTTGCGAAATAAACGTTTTCACTTGCTAAGATTATGTTTGAGATGAATTCATAACTAAAATTTTAAAGTAAATCTGCGAAATAAATGTTTTCACTTGCTAAGATTATGTTTGAGATGAATTCATAACTTAAAAACTCATAAATTGAATTGGATTTTTAGATGGATACCCCAAATCTGTCTAGCATTCCTGGACTTTCCATGAGTCAAGATATGATCGCCTTTGCCTTCAAAAATCTCATCAACTCTTCTACAACGCGAGAAAGCATAGTGAGCCTCGCTCGGTCACTTTGAGGATCTATACTTCCTTGATCCAGTAGAGCAACGTCAGCACATGTGGTTCTCTGGAGGGTGATATATTACCGTCAATACCAATCAGCTTCAAAGACTGAGGCAGAATATCTCACTAGCCATGATCTTGATAAGGCTAGGAATTATTCATTATGTCCAACTCTTTAATCATTCGCCCTAGAATTTTAGAAATTCTTGCCGAATTTTTACACTTCTAAGCCGCTTTATTCCTAGAAGTAGAATTTACAGCACCCTTATCATCAGGGATGAATCGTGTATATCATAGCATGTCTCCATCGCAGTATCGCCTTTTTATGCGTACGCGATTGAGGTAGTGACTTTTGGAGACGAGAAGCTCTATGTATATATCAAAAACTTTTGTTAATAAATGATGTTTTTCAAGAGATTCCAAATTGTTTTTGTGGTTGTGAATATTGGTAAATAAAATTATAAGAGTGAATCTTGTTTTTAAGAATTAGGATGGAATAATTATTTTTTAAGAAATAAATCTCAAAAATTAAATAATCATCAATCTGATGCCAAAGTTAAGTTGAGAAAAATCTCGTTTTGTTAGAATCATGAGGCGCACGGCCCGTGCTAGGTAGCCGGATCCTCTTACCACAATGATGAAGAGTTAGATCTGGACGTTCGTAAAGCCCTGCACCGATCCCAACCTGGTCCATTCAAGGGTGAAGGGGAACAATTAGGAGAAATAGTGGAAAATGGATTAAGGCAATGGAAGAGTACTTTGATGTAACCAGTTACAATGAGAGGAGCAAGATGGCTCTTGCTAGATTAAAAATTGTGGAAATGGCCAGGGTCGCATGGAGCAACCATTACGAGAAAAAACCGTCTTGACCAAAATACCCAGACTTGGTCAGATCTTTTAGCATACCTTAGAGAACGAGGTTCTATCCTCCGGGCTTCCTGGAAACCAAAATGAATGAGTTCTTGGAATTAAAGTAGGATAGCCGGACAATTGAAGAATACCATCAGGCATTTGCCCTTCTCCTCAAATATTCTCCACTTTTGGATGAAGAGCAGCTGATGGCCAAATTCATTCAAGGAATGAACGAGCCATTGGACACTTTAGTGAAAAATGCCAAACCAGTCTCAATGGCTGAAGCTATCAGAATGGCAAAGGACTTTGCCAAGGCATTTGTTTTCAAGGTCCCACTAAAGCCTCCACCCTCAAACTTTAAAAGGTTCCAAACCCTGGGAAGTGCTTCAAACTTTAAAAGGTTCCAAACCCTGGTAAGTGCTTCAAACTTTCCTCCCCCAAAGAGGCAGCAAGGCCCAAATCATAATCAAGATGCTGGTAGATGCAAAAGTGAAGGAAAACCCTTCCCTTAGAACACTTTCTCAAGGGCCCCACATTTTCAAGGACTCAGCGGGATGAGCTTAGAAGTGAGAACATATATTTTGGATGTCAGGGTTTCGGTCACCAGCTGACAATTAAGAATAAGTATCCTATCCCCAGAATTGATGAGCTTTTGGATAGGCTAAATGGAGCATAGATCTTCACAAAGATAGATCTCAAATCAGGGTATTAACAAGAAGAATATCCCATTCTAATGGTCTGCCAAGTGTTAGAGTGCTTTTGATAAGCTGAAGACCGCTTTGGTAACCAATCCCATTTTGAAATTGCCAAATTTCTCCCTACTCTTTGAGGTAGTAACTGATGCCAGTGGTTTTGCCTTGGGAGGTGCGCTCATGCAAGAAGGTCATGTAGTGGCCTATGAATCCCAAAAACTCAGAACACATGAGAGAAATTATGCTGTCTACAACCTGGAGCTTCTTTCAGTAGTATATGGCCTGAAGTTGTGGAGACATTACCTGCTGGGTCAAAGATTCACTTTGATGATGACATATCATCAGAGCTTAAAGTGGATCTTCACTCAGAAGGATCTCAACATGCGCCAAAGAAGGTGGATGTAGACCCTGTAGGAATTTGATTTTGAAATCAAGTACCGCCCAGGCAAAGAAAATGTGGTAGTAGATGCCCTAAGAGCAGAAAAGCCTCCTTGCTTGCAATCACACTGGTGTCAAATCCATTGATTAATGAAGCAAGAGAGTGAAAAGATGCATGGGAGAATAGAGCTTGAGCTCTTGCAAAGCACACACACACTCACAAAACCCTAAGAGAGAACACACAAGGTGAGAGGCTGAAAATCTTCTTCTTCTTCACTCAACACTCAACACACCATATACAAAGATAAAAGTACACATAATATGAAATCTACTCAACCAAATACATACTAGGGTTCTCTATAGTGTGAACCCAACTAAATGAGCTGGTGCTATAACTATGCCTGTCTCTAGAATGGATGTCACACAGCCTGTCATCCCACTGGCCGCATATCACCCATGATCTCACTAACCATGCTAGCGGTGTAAGTGTGGGGCCTATCCCCCAGGCGGGTCATCAGTGTCCACCACCTCACTAGATGAGCTCCATATCTCAATAGAGAGAAGATCATGCAAGATAGATTCTTTGGCCCTATTGCTACCCTACTTATACAGGAAAGCAAAACTCCTCAGGAGTTGAACCGAGTTCAAGGGTACAACCTCGATGATGGAATTATGTATTATAATAGCAGGCTATGCATTCCCAATGATGAGGGAACTAAGGGTCAAATTCTAAATGAAGCCCATGACAGTATTATTGCTGGACATCCACGTTTCATCAAGACCTATGTCTGTAAAGAAAAGCTTCTGGACTAGAAAAGGATGTACTTAATCATGTACGTCAATGCCTGATCTGTCAGAAAGTCAAAGCAGAGAGAGTAAAAATGCATGGGAAGTTACATCCACCATTAGACATCCCCCAGATGAAGTAGGAATGTATCAGTATGGATTTTATTACTGGACTATCTTCAGTGCAATCAGGTTACAACTCCATCTTTGTGGTAGTTGATAGACTAACCAAAGTTGCCCATCTGATTCCAGTAAAATAAACCTATGCTGCAGTGGATGTGGCCAGAGTGTTCCTCAAGAAAATCTTCAGATTGCATGGCCTACCCAGGAGAATAGTAAGTGATCGAGATCCCAAGTTCATGTCAAGATTTTGGACTACATTAGCTTATCACCCCGAGACCGATGGTCAAACAGAAAGGGTGAACCAGGTAATCAAAGATATACTTCGGTCATGATGTGGTAGGGAACCCAAGAAGTGGCTAAGCCATCTGCACCTAGTCAAGTTTGCCTACAATGCCTCTTATCACCAAAGCATCGGGATGAGCCCTTTCAAAGCTCTGTATGGACAAGACTGCCTAACACCATTAACTTGGTCCGACCCATTGATTAGGGTCAAGATGTCCAGACAGATGATTGACGACATGGAGCAGCAGATGCAGTCAATCCGCAAAGATTTAAGAGCTACCCAGAATAGACAGAAGTAGTATGCAGATAAGAAGAGGCCAGACATAAAGTTCGAAGAAGAAGATATGGTCTTCATTCGAGTACTCCTTAAAAGAAGTTCTCTATCTCTTGGAAAGTACAAGAAGTTATCCCCCAGATACTATGGGCCGTATCTGATTACAAAGAAAGTAGGTGACTTAGCCTATGAACTTCCTTTGCCTCCTCATCTCAAAGTACATATTGTATTTCATGTCAGCCTATTTAAGAAGTATGTACCAAGCCCAAATCATGTGCTTAATGAGGATGAACTCTTAACTTCTTCAACCCAAGGGCTGATGGAACTCCAACATGAATAAATCCTTGATGTTTGAGAGAAGGTTCTAAGGAATAGAATTCTAAGAGAATTATTAGTCAAATGGAAGCTCTATCATTTTGAAGATGCCACCCAGGAGAAAGAAATTGAACTGATGTAGGATTACCCCCAGTTAGGGGGATGAGAACATCTCGCATTTTCCAAGTGGGAGAGAATGTAAGATTCCTCCCCAGCCCCTCAATATGTCCAGTTTCTTCCATTGTAATCAATTCCCTTTTCAAAATAATAAAAGATCTTGTTTCTACCTGTTTTGGCCTAGAGAGAGAAAATGTGCTAGAGAGAGATAACTCAATTTTTAGATATCTTTGGATGGAAAAATATCCTTTCTTAATAAAATAAATTCCCCCGGAATAGAAGTTTAAAAAGAATTTCTTAAGGTGCATTAGAAATAAATTATAATCTGCTCAAAAGACCTTAGCCTAAGGGTCCAAATTTTTTAAAAATTTTGGATTAAGGTTCTGAGGGACCAATAAGATTAATCCAAATTTAGGGAGGATATAAATTGAAGAAATAAACCCAAATATGAGTAAATACTCACATAAGATGAAGAGTGGACTAAGGACCAAAGGAAACATAAAAAAAAAGAAATTTTGACACCTCAGAGTGGGGATTCCCCCTCATGAAGGAGGCACCTTTTTTTCTCATCATTGCTTCCCAATTTTAAATCAATTAAGTAAGATATTTCATCTCTCCTCTCTCCTATTTCAAGTCTAAGCTGAACTGACCCAAAAATGGTCAAAAATTTACCAAACTGATCTGGAAAATTCTAGAATCAGTTTGCTTCATTTGAGGCTCACTTTTTCCTATAAATAGAAGCCTCTCCCTTTGTAAAACCTTAATAGTATTTATGCACTATTACTCTACTCCTACCCAGAGTTGAATTCACTTGATAATTCAATTGTTTTTGACTAAATCCTCTCCAAAAGAATTGGTGGCCACTCTTGATCCAAACAAGAGTAGAACCCTCAATCCCTGAAGCCAAAGGAAAGCTCACAAAACTCCATGTAAGCTAAAAATTCTACTTTTTAATTTCTAATCTATGGTTTTCTGATTTCTTTGCTTTTTTTAGTTGATTAAAGTGAATCTTGATGTTATGTCTTGATGAAAAGGCTACCCCCTTCTCTTCCTTAAAAATTTAGCCCTTCTTTATCCTAAAATGAGTAATAAATAAATTGATTTAAACTTCTCTTATTGTTTACTCTCTAGAAAGTGAAAATTGAGTAGATTAGAGTACTTGACTTCAAATTGGGATTAATTTTAAATTGATATTAGAATGTTAAAAATTTAAAAATGGTCAGCCATACAAAGGAGGTTATCGCAAAATTTTCTTGAATTTTGTGGAAAATAAAGTTTATTTTTATGTTATTCTAAAAGAGTAATCCCCACCGTTTGTGCATTCTAAAAGAAATATTTTTATTTACTCCATGTACATATTCACCTATGAATATGCATGGATATCGTTGATATTAATTATTGAATTTAAATTCTATGCATAGAAAGATGCATAATGGAAATTTTTTTATTATAAAAGTGTTGTTTCCATTGAATTTAAATTTTATGCATAGAAAGATGCATATTAGAAATCTTTTTATTATAAAAGTGTTATTTTCATTGAATTTAATTTCTATGCATGGTAAGATGCATAATAGAAATTTTTTATTATAAAAGTGTTATTTTCATTAAATTCAATTTCTATGCATGGAAAGATGCATAATAGAAATTTTTTTATTATAAAAGTTTTTTTTTAATTGAATTCAATTTCTATGCATGGAAAGATTCATTGAATTCAATTTCTATGCATGGAAAGATGCATAATAGAATTTTTTTTAATTATAAAAATTTTATTTTCATTGAATTTAATTTCTATGCATGGAAAGATGCATAATAGAAATTTTTTTATTATAAGTGTTCTTTTCATTGAATTTAATTTCTATGCATGGAAAGATGCATAATATAAATTTTTATTATTATAAAAGTGTTATTTTTATTGAATTCAATTTCTATGCATGGAAAAATGCATAATGGAAAATTTTTTATAAAAAAAGTCATTTTCATTGAATTCAATTTCTATGCATGGAAAGAAGCATAATGGAAATTTTTTATTTTCATTAAATTTAATTTCTATGCATAAAGAAATTTCAAAAGTGTTATTCCTATTAAATTGATTTTATGTATAAATATATGCATAAAAGGATTTTCTTTTATATAAAAGTTTTATTTCAATTGATTTTATGCATAAATAGATGCATAAAGAATTTTTATATCAAAATTAGATTTCTCTTTAATTCTATGTTTAATTTCTATGAGTATTTGATAATTAAGTGAATAAGTAAATTCTCTCATAGAGGAATTTCTATCGTTTCGTATTCACTCGGATTGTAAAGAAAAAATTCAAAAATCTATCGAAGTCAAAATTTCAGATAAATTATTAATTTATTTCTCATCAGAATTCGTGATGATTAATTTAGAAATCAGCTAAGTGAATATTCAATGAATAAAACTCAGTAAAATAGTAACTGAAATATCACCCCCTTTTTCGAGAAAGATAGTTCAGGAGAAACCTTATGAGACTTAAATCCAGAATTGGACTATGACTAAGACCAAACTCTTTTGTCAGTTTCAAGGAAAGAAGATGTGAGTAGTTCAAGAAAATACACTCAAATCTCCCACCAAATCTGAAAATACACTCAAATCTCCCACCAAATCTGAAACTAAGTTAAGACCCTTCAAATTGAAATGAGGATCAAGGTTACAGAATTCGAGGAATTCTGTTTTGAAATTTAGTATTAGGATTATGAAGTTTTGGGAATACTGATTTAAGATATACTCATTGTATTCAAAAGAAAATCAAACTGTAAACTTGCATAGAAACCCTGTTTTCTTAAAGAACTGTTTTACGCCAGAATGCTGAAGGGAGCATTTGGTATGTGTTTTTCTAAGGGAAGTTTGGTTGGAACAGCTGGCAGGGAGTGTTCAAAGGACAGCTCACGTGGAAAAGCTTGCCTAGGGTCTTGCCCAAGGTCTTGAGACCAGCCTCAGTACGGTTAAAATGGTACGCTTCTGGTGGTGCGATGGACGAGGGCTGACAAAGTGGTCCCTGAGTAAAGTGCCACGACACCTAAGGAGGATCTGGAGGGTTCTGACTAGGCGATGCACAGGCTCGCGGTGCCCAGGACACCCATGCGTATGTCATGGAAGATTTGTATGATGGACCAATGATTATTGTAATCTGTTTTTATTGGATCTCATTTTGTTGACCAGTTGGTCTCAATGGAGACTCTAGAGAGTGATACTGTTTTTTTTTTAGAAACAAGGATTGGATGGAAATTTTGAGTTATGACATCTATAATCAATAATTGTTTGTCAATGGATTGTTTAATAAGTTAAAGTTTAAAGACATGGTGCTTCCACGGTGGCATCGCTACGGGCGAATAAGAAGTGCCTACGGGCAGTGAAAAATTGGTAACTACAGGAGGTCCTTGGGCCAAAGGCCTGTCCGGGAAGAAAAAGAAAATAGAAGAAAAAAACTATGTTTTGAAAATGTGAAGGGTAGTCGGTGAAACCTGGTTTGCATGGCCACGTCTAAACCTTGAGATCTGCTCCTGCGAGCTCCGCCTCCTCCCCCCTCCCGCTGCTTCTCGCCGTTGCGCCCTCCCTCTCCCCCTCGCCTGTCCCCTGCCTTCTCCTCCGCCCTCTCCCCCGCCTCCTTCCTCGCATCTTTCCTCGCATCTTTCCTCGCCATCTCTCCCCCGCCTTCTTCCTCGCATCCTCCCCCGCCATCTCCCCCCCGCCATCTTCCTCGCATCCTACCCCGCCTCCTTCCTCGCATCCTCCCCCGCCATCCGCTCATCAACCTACTCGTCTCTTTGCTGGCTCTACTACCTTCCAAAGCTTTGCTCTACTGTGCTATGAGCTTGCCATAGTTCTTCCATGGCGCCATTGTCTGCTCATCCTACGAGAGCCTACAAGTCCTTCTTGCCCTGGTCGTCAAGCAGTCCCCCATGATTCTGTCGCCTCTCATGCTGGCTGACTTCCCGGCGGACATGCTTACTAGAAATGCGAGTTTTTATAAACTCTACCGTCAATGCCACAGTTTGTTGCACAATGAACCAATTACACCTTCTTGAATGCCACTCTCTACTCTCTTCCTTTGCAACCTCAGCCCGCCATATCTCTTTCGGTTCACATAGCCATCATCATGGGTTTTGTAGCTCACCGGCTAAACTTACAGCATGCTTCTAGAGCCATTTTGCTATAAGCTTGCCTTATTCATGCTGCCCTTCACCTCTCTCAGTAGCTTCAAAACTCCATAGAATCTCCCATTACTACGTTGCCTCTCCAAGACCTCCAAATTGAGGTCTTCTATGACCATTGACAGCTTCCTTGTTGACACCGAAGACTTCATAGACTTCATACTTGCTGAAATCTCCATTTTGAGCTTCTTTGATGATGAGCAAGCTCTCCATGTTGCAAAACTCCGATTTGCAACTCTCTTGGGCAGCTTCTATGATCTCCAAATACCCATGAACATAATCTCTCTCCAAATGCAATACTAAAATGACAATGAGTGTGCTAATTTTTTTCATAATAAACTGAAAATAATGCTTAATCAAAGAAACACACAAACAAGCTAATATACATAATAATCACCATGACCAAGAGCCTACCCAAGCTCTGATACCATGTTAACAATCTAAAAATGGGATTGATCATGGTGATGGACATAGATTAAGCAACATAATTAAGGTGGATTAAACCACACTAGAATCTCCATGAGAGAGAGAGAGAGAGATTGCACACTCAACAATAGTTCTATTCTCTTGTATTAAGAGACTAAGGTTATGTAAAAGGGGAGAAGAAGGTGTGTGTGTTGTAAGATCCCTGACCCCATTGCGCAACAAATTCTGGGGTGCTAGCAACGGAAATAGCACTTCTTGTGTGGGGCAGGGTCCCACACTCGGGGCCTCGCCCACGGATATCCGGGTAAGAGACGAATCCATCAGTTTTTCCAAAACCGAACCCGGAAAAACTTCCTTTGCCCGGAAAGCACGGGCAATTCCACCAGGATAACTTTTCCCTAATGTAGTTAAAAGCCTTAACTAGCTGAATTGATTTGACCAAACTCGTAAGTTCCTTAGTCAGATCAAGGGACAGATTGCACTTGGATCTAGAGACCAACACTTTTTTCCTCATCAAGAGGCACATCCATTGATTCTTTTTCCATAGAACAATTTTTATCTGGGATTTACTTCATCTATCGAACTAAACAGAAATTGAGTCTCGAATTACGGATCCATCAGTCCAGCCTAACCCTATCCAGACCCATGGGTTAGCCAACCGCCCAACCACTGTAGTGATGGGATCCAATTAGGAGTTTGGTTAGGTTTTGTCCCGGGTACCAGGGAAAAGAATTCCCAGGCCCCCTAGCCGGATGTTCATGCAAACATAAAACTAGTCACACCACTTACACACCCAATATGAAATTGCCTTTTTCACAGATTCAGCCATCTTTAAAACAATCATTTAATGAAACCATAGTATCACTGATCATCATCCTCCAAAAGATCCGGTTGAATCTTAATTTCCAATCATTCCTTCATCAGAGTATCTATGGCATCATTGGCAACCAGAACGCTCACAAGCTGTCTACTCAGGGGCCTTTTCAATAGTTCCTAGCTCATAGTACTCGGCAATATAATCACTTATAAAAATCAAGATGGAATCTTCGTTGAAGATCAGCAAGATCAACCAACAGATCCATATAAAAGAGCCATGCACTCATCCGTTGAGGACGAGCAAGGTCAATCAACCAGATCCATGCCCGGTTTCAGAAAACAACTCTTAGTCCTTGTCCCAATATCTTCCACGACGCATGTGTGGGTATCTTCGGCGACCCAGAGCCCGAGCACCGTATGGTCAGCACCCTCTAGGATCCTTCGCAGGTCACCTAGCGCTTCACTCATAGGCCGCTTCCTTGGTCCCTCATCCACCATATCGGAAGCTCACCATTTAAATCGTACCGAGGCTGGTCAATACCTCGGCCGACCTTGCTACGCGAGACGTCCTCCGTTGACTCTCCGCTGCAACTTTAACAGGTAGGTCTGCACGACCACATTCTCAAGACAGTCAAAATGCTTCCCCAGCATTCTTGACATAAAACATTCGTTTACAAACTATTCATATATCATTTTCCATCCCCTCCCATCAGATTCATTCACTTCACATAACATCCATTCCTATCTTTCTTAATTTACATTACGTCTCATCACATCCATTTCTCATTACATCTCATTCGTTCACATCTTATATTATTCATTCACATTCTGATTCACATGACATCTCATCTCATCCATTCCCTCATATTGACTTCATATCCATTCGCATTCATTATTCCACATACACATCCACATTCGTACATCCACATTCACATCTACATCCATACATCCATTTTCACATTCACATTCATACATCCACATCCACATCCACATCCATACATCCACATCTATACATCCACATCCATATCTACATCCGTACATCCATTTTCACATCCACATCCACATCCATATATCCACATCCACATCCACATTCATACATCCACATCCACATCCACATCCACATTCATACATCCACATCCACATCCACATCCATACATCCACATCCGTACATCCATGCATCCATTTTCACATCCACATTCATACATCCACATCCACATCCATACATCCATACATCCACATCCACATCCACATTCATACATCCACATCCACATCCATACATCCACATCCACATCCACATCCATACATCCATTTTCACATCCACATTCATACATCTACATCCACATCCATACATCCATACATCCACATCCACATCCACATTCATACATCCACATCCATACATCCACATCCACATCCACATTCACATCCACATCCACATCCATACATCCACATCCATATCTACATCCATACATCCATTTTCACATCCACATCCATACATCCACATCCACATCCATACATCCACATCCACATTCATACATCCACATCCACATTCACATCCATATCTACATCCATACATCCATTTTCACATCCACATTCATATCATCCACATTCACATTCATACATCCACATCCATACATCCACATTCACATTCATACATCCACATCCACATCCACATCCACATCCATATCTACATCCATACATCCATTTTCACATCCACATCCACATCCATATCTATATCCATACATCCATTTTCACATCCACATCCATACATCCACATTCACATTCATACATCCACATCCACATCCACATCCATATCTACATCCACATCCACATCTACATCCATGCATCAACATTCACATTCATACATCCACATCCACATCCACATCCACATCCACATCCACATCCATACATCCACATCCACATTCATACATCCACATCCATACATCCACATTCACATTCATACATCCACATCCACATCCACATCCACATCCATATCTACATCCATACATCCATTCTTCATTCATTTTCATCTATCTGATTCATTTCACATCCTCATATCTATTTATAGAATACAAGAGAATTCTTATTTTTGATTTAAGATTTCTTTATGCATCTATTTATGCATAAATTCCATTTTAATGAGAATAACACTTTCAAAATAAAAATCAATCTTTTATGCATCTTCCTATGCATAAATTTATTTTAAATGAGAATTGCACTTTTGAATTAAAATTCAATCTTTTATGCATCTTCTCATGCATAAAATCAAAATTGATGAAAAAAACTCTTTTGAACTAAAAATAGATTTCTTAATGCATCTTTCTATGCATAAAATCAAATTTGATGAGAATAACACTTTTGGATTAAAATAAATTCTTTATGCATCTTTCCATACATAAATCCAATTTAGTAGCAATTTACACTTTTAGAATAAAGGAATTTCTCTTATGCATCTAATTTATGCATAAAATCATTTATGATGAAAATCACACTTTTAATATAAAAAAATATCTTTTATGCATATGTTTATACATATAATCATTTATGATGAAAATCACTCTTTTAATATAAAAGAATTTCTTTTATGCATCTAATTTATGCATAAAATCATTTATGATGAAAATCACACTTTTAATATAAAAAAATATCTTTTAAGCATACAAATCATTTATGTTGAAAATCACTCTTTTAATATAAAAGAATTTCTTTTATGCATCTAATTTATGCATAAAATCATTTATAATGATGAAAATCACACTTTTAATATAAAAAAATATCTTTTATGCATATGTTTATGCATACAATCATTTATGATAAAAATCACTCTTTTAATATAAAAGAATTTCTTTTATGCATCTAATTTATGCATAAAATCATTTATGATTCACATAACCCAAATCCAAATCATATGTGTATCCATTCTTGACCAGATACATCATTTTCCATCCCATCACATCAGATTCATGCACTTCACATAACATCCATTCCTATCTTTCTTAATTTACATTACGTCTCATCACATCCATTTCTCATTACATCTCATTCGTTCACATCTTATATTATTCATTCACATTCTGATTCACATGACATCTCATCTCATCCATTCGCTCATATCGACTTCATATCCATTCACATACATATTCGCATTCATTATTCCACATACACATCCACATTCGTACATCCACATTCACATCTACATCCATACATCCATTTTCACATCCACATTCATACATCCACATCCACATCCACATGCACATGCACATTCATACATCCACATCCACATTCATACATCCACATCCATATATACATCCACATCCACATCCACATCTATACATCCACATCTATATATACATCTATACATCCATTTTCACATTCACATCCACATCCATACATCCATACATTTCACATCCACATCCACATTCACATCCATACATCCACATCCACATCCACATTCATACATCCACATCCACATCCATATCTACATCCATACATCCATTTTCACATCCACATTCAAACATCCACATCCACATCCATACATCCACATCCACATCCACATCCACATCCATATCTACATTCATACATCCATTTTCACATCCACATTCATACATCCACATCCACATCCACATTCATACATCCACATCCACATCCATACATCCATACATCCACATCCACATTCATACATCCATATCCACATCCATACATCCATACATCCACATCCACATCCATACATCCACATCCATATCTACATCCATACATCCATTTTCACATCCACATCCACATCCATACGTCCATACATCCATACATCCACATCCACATCCACATTCATACATCCACATCCACATCCACATCCATATCTACATCCATACATCCATTTTCACATCCACATTTATACATCCACATCCACATCCATACATCCATACATCCACATCCACATCCATACATCCATACATCCACATCCACATCCACATCCATACATCCACATCCACATCCACATTCATACATCCACATCCACATCCATACATCCACATCCATGCATCCATTTTCACATCCACATTCATACATCCACATCCACATCCACATCCACATTCATACATCCACATCCACATCCATACATCAACATCCATATCTACATCCATATATCCATTTTCACATCCACATCCACATCCATACATCCACATTCACATTCATACATCCACATCCACATCCATACATCCACATCCATATCTACATCCATACATCCATTCTTCGTTCATTTTCATCTATCTGATTCATTTCACATCCTCATATCTATTTATAGAATACAAGAGAATTCTTATTTTTGATTTAAGATTTCTTTACGCATCTATTTATGCATAAATTCCATTTTAAGGAGAATAACACTTTCGAAATAAAAATCAATCTTTTATGCATCTTCCTATGCATAAATTCATTTTAAATGAGAATGACACTTTTGAATTAAAATTCAATCTTTTATGCATCTTTTCTCCTCTTGTTTGGAAACAAGAGTGGCCACTAGTCTTTAGAAGAGGGAAGGTAAAAAAACTAATGAATTATGAGTAAATTCACAGTTTTTTTGGCTCTTGGGAGAAGTAGGGTAACAGTGCAAAAACACTATTAAGCTTCAACAAAGGGAAAGGCTTCTATTTATAGGAAAAAGTGAGCTTCTAGCCAAGCCAACTGATTCTAGAATTTTCCAGATCAGTTTGGTCAATTTTTGACCATTTTTGGGTCAGTTTAGTCCACTTTTTAGATCTAGTTGAAACAGGAGAGAGGGGAGATGAAAATATCTCATTATTTGGGAGTTTAAAACTCATTCAAGCATGTGAAATAGGTGCCTCCTTCATGAGGGGAATTCCCCCATACTGAGGTGTCAAAAATGCATCATTACTTCTAAATATCTCTCTTTTTTAACTATTAACCTTGTCCTTACTCAACTCTTCATCTTATGTGAGTATTTACTCATTTTTGGGAGATTTTCCTTTTATTCTTCCATTTATCTCCTTCCTACATTTGGATAAATCTTATTGGTCCATAGAAACCTTAATTTACAATTTTTCAAAAATCTGGACCCCTAGGGTAAGGCCTGTTGAATAGATTATAGTTAATTTCTAATGCACCTTCTAGAAATCTTTTTGAACTTCTACTTCAGGGGAACTTATTTTAATAAGATGAGAAATTTTTCTATCCAAAAATATTTAAAAACTGAATTTTTCTCTCTCTAGGCCAAAACTGGTAGAAATAAGATCTTTTATATTTCTGAAGAGGGATTTGATTACAGGGGAAGATGTTGGACATCTTGAGAGGCTAGGGAGGAAGCTTACATTCTCTCCCACTTGAAAATGCGAGATGCCCTCATCTTACGAACTGGGGGTAATCCCGCAACAGATCGGCTTCATTCTCCCAGGTGGCATCTTCAAAAGGATATAACTTCCATTTTACCAATAATTCTCTGAGAATTCTATTCCTGAGAATCTTTTCTCGAACATCAAGAATTTCTTCAGGTTGGAGTTCCATCTGTCCTTGGATTGAAGAGGTTAGGATTTCATCATCAAGCACATGATTTGGGCTTGGCACATATTTCTTTAGAAGGCTTACATGAAATACATTATGAACTTTGAGATGAGGAGGTAGAAGAAGTTCGTAGGCTAAGTCACCTACTTTCTTTGTAATCAGATATGGTCCACAATATCTGGGCGATAACTTCTTGTACTTCCCAAGAGATAGAGAACTTTTGGGCTCTACTCTAATGAAGACCATATCTACTTCTTCAAACTTTCTGTCTGTCCTCTTCTTATTTGCATACTACTTTTGTCGATCCTGGGCAGCTTTAATATCTTTACGAATTGACTGCATCTGCTGCTCCATGTTGTCAAGCATCTGTCTGGACATCTGGACCCTAATCAATGGGTCGGACCAAGTTAATGGAGTTAAGCAATCTTGTCCATATAGAGCTTTAAAAGGGCTCATCCCGATACTTCGGTGATAAGAAGCATTGTAGGAGAACTCGACTAGATGCAGATAGCTTAGCTACTTCTTGGGTTTGTTGCCCACAGCTTGACCGAAGTATATCTTCGATTACTTGGTTTACCCTTTCAGTTTGACCATCGGTCTCAGGGTGATAAGCTGTGCTGAGATCCAAGAAAGTTTCCACTGCTTTGAAAAATGCAGTCCAGAACCTTGAAGTAAACTTGGGATCTCGATCACTTACTATTCTCTTGGGTAGGCCATGCAATCTGAAGATTTCTTTGAGAAACACTCTGGCCACATCCACTGCTGTGTAGGTTTCTTTTACTGGGATCAGATGGGCAACTTTGGTTAGTCTGTCAACTACCATGAAAATGGAGTTGTAACCTGATTGCACTGAAGATAATCCAGTGATAAAGTCCATACTGATACATTCCCACTTCATCTGGGGGATGTCCACCAATGGATGTAACTTCCCAGGCATTTTTACTCTTTTAGCTTTGACTTTCTGGCATGTCAGACATTGACGTACATGATTCAGTACATCCTTTTTCAGACCAGGCCAAAAGAGGCTTTTCTTTACAGACATGTCGGTTTTGATGAAACCTAGATGTCCTGCTATAAGGCTATCATGGACTTCATTCAGAATTTGATCCTTGGTTCCCTCATCATTGGGAATGCATAGCCTGTGATTATAATACATAATGCCATCATCCAGGCTATACCCTTGAACTCTATTCAACTCGTGAGAGGAGTCTTGCTTTCCTGCATAAGTAGGGTAGCAATAGGGCCAAAGAATCTATCCTACATGATCTTCTCTCTTGCTTCAATAATCAAAGGATTTTATACTACAGTAATTGCAAGCAAGGAGGCTTTTCTGCTGAGGCCATCTGCTACCACATTTTCTTTGTCGGGGCAGTACTTGATTTCAAAATCAAATACCTGCAGGGTCTGCATCCACCTTCTTTGGCGCATGTTGAGATCCTTCTGAGTGAAGATCCACTTTAAGCTCTGATGATCTGTCATCAAAGTGAATCTTTGTCCCAGTAGGTAATGTCCACAACTTCAGGGCATATACTACTGAAAGTAGTTCCAGGTCATGGAGAGCATAATTCCTTTCATGCGTTCTGAGTTTTCGGGATTCGTAGGCCACTGCATGACCTTCCTGCATGAGTGCATCTCCCAGGGCAAAACCACTTGCATCAGTTACTACCTCAAAGGGTAGAGAGAAATCTGGCAGCTTTAGAACGGGACTGGTTACCAAGGTGGTCTTCAGCTTATCAAAAACACTCTAGCACCTGGAAGACCACTGAAATGGGGTATTCTTTTCGAGAAGGTTAGTCAGGGGGGAAGCTATGAGAGCATACTTTGGTAGAAAAATTCTATACCAACCAGTCAATCCCAAAAGTCCTCAGACTTCTTTCAGTGTCTTTGGTTTAGGCCAATCTATGATGACTGCTTGGACTTTTGTCGTGGAATCTGGAGAAATTCCATCTTTGGATACCAAAAAGCCCAAGTATTCAATGTGGTCGGCAAAGAAAGTGCATTTGCTCTTTTTGGCAAAGAGTTGGTGCTTCCTTAGAATCTCAAGAACTTTTCTGACATGGGCTTCATGGTCAGCTGCATTCTTTGAGTAAATCAGAATGTCATCAAAGAAAACTAGAACAAAATCATCCAAGTATTCTCTGAGGATGTCCTGTATTAGGCGATTGAATGTAGCTGGGGCATTAGTTAATCCAGACGGCATGACAGTAAATTCATAATGCCCATAGTGAGTGTTGATGGCTGTTTTTGGTATATCTTGATCATTGATCCTGATCTGGTAATACCCGGATTTGAGATCTATCTTTGTGAAGATCTAGGCTCCATTTAGCCTCTCCAGAAGCTCAGCAATTCTTGGGATAGGATACTTATTCTTAACTATCAGCAGCAGCTGATTTAGACCTCTGTAGTCCACACAGAGTCTAAGCATTCCATCTTTTTTTTTCTGAAAGAGAACTGGCGCACCCCAAGGTGAAACACTGGGTCTTACAAACCCTTGTTCTAACAGCTGTCTAAGCTGTTCCTTGAGTTTGATGGCTTTAGGAATTGGCATTTTGTACGTACGCAGGGCTACTGGCTCAGCTCCGGGGTCAATTCAATCACGTGATCTACTTCCTGGATTAGAGGCATTTCAGTTAGCTCTGCTGGGAATAGATCATCAAATTCATTTAACTATTCTGGTTCTTTAACCTTAAGCTTTGAGTCTACTGGGCTCATTTTGACAACATAAATTTGTTGTTTCTTTCTTAGTCCTTTCAGCAACCTAGAAGCTTTTACTAACTGAAGGTCTGGGGATCCGGAAACTCTAGTTCCTTGAACTTTGTTCCCGTGAAGGTCATGGAAGGAAATGGTTCCATTGTGATAGTGGATGTCAGCTTGATTTTTGTGGAGCCAATCCATTCCAAGGATCCCGTCAAAAACTCCCAGAGGTAAGACTTTGAACTGACATTCGGTTACATTACCATCCAGATTGAACTGGATAAGATCTGTCTCATGGTGAGTGAAAAGAGTCTTCCCACTAGCCAATTCAACTTGCATAGGTTTCCCTGATTTCTATTCTAAGACTTGCTTACACAAGCATCCAAGGGAAATGAATGAATGAGAACTGCCTGAATCAATCAAAAGCTTAAAAGGCCTACCCTGATATTCTGTTGGAGTATGGATGACTGCCCTCTTTCTCTTTGGTTGCCCCAGTTCTGGGAAGGAGTTCTGAGAGGTTACTCTGGACAGAGGCAGATGGCTGAACTGGAGTTCTTCTGGGGTTTCCCTGGCTTGGGCGAGATAGACCCTGATTAGACTGGTATGAAGGGGTTGGTCTCTAAACTCGGGGTCCTTGACTTCCCTGTCCCCTTGACATGGCAGGAGTCAGGCAGTCTTTTAGTTGGTGACCGAAACCTTGGCATCCAAAACATCGGTTTTCACTTTTGAGCTCATCCCTCTGAGAAAGTATTCTGGGGGAAGGGTCTTCCTTCACTTCAGAATCTTCCTGCATCCTGATTTTGATTCGAGCCTTGCTGCCTCTTCGGGGGTGGAAAGTTTGAAGTACTTCCTTCGGCTTGGAATCTTTTAAAGTTAGAGGGTGCAGCAGGCTGTGGCGGGACCTTTACTACAAAGGCTTTGGAAAAATCTTTTGCCATTCTTACTGCTTTAGCCATGGACACTGGCTTGGAATTTTTGACGAGTGTGTCCAAGGGTTCGTTCATTCCCCGAATGAACCTGGCCACCATGAGTTATTCTTCATCTAGAGGTGGTGAATATTTGAGTAGAAGAGCAAAGGCCTGGTGATATTCCTTGATGGTTTTTCTCTCCTGCTTTAACTCCAGGAATTCGTTCATTTTGATTTCCAAAAATCCAGGGGGACAAAATCTCTTTCTCAAATAGGTTTTTAGGTCGTTCCAGGACTGAGTATTTCTATCCAGACGGTCGGTGTCACAGTGGTTCCTCCATGCTACCCTGGCTGTTTCCACTATTTTCAGCCGGGCAAGAGCTATTTTGCTCCGCTCATTGTAGCCTATGACGTCAAAATATTCTTCCATGGCTTCCACCCATTTCTCCACAGCCTCACCCAGGTTCTCCCCTTCTCCTTTGAAGGGTCCTGGCTAAGTCCTATGAAGAGCCTTGCGAACATCAGGGTCAAGCTAGTCATCTTCAGAGAGAGGGTCTGGCTGACGGCCACTGTTTCCTCGTCTCATGATTCTGCCAAAAATTTATATATTATTAAATTTTTATTTTTGATATCATCCACGAGATCCTAAGACTTAAGAGGTTCGGAAAACAATTTCTTAAACAAGACAATGATCTTATTGGAGATCTATGACATATATCCGATAACAGACTTTTCTTTATCAGATCGTCCGTAAACAATCACTTATACAACAGGAAATTTTTCTTCAGAAAACATTTCTATATTTATATAAAAGTTGCAATATGTACATAGAGCAGCTCGGCTCCAGAATCACTACCTCAGTCGCGTAATCGTGTAAAGAAGCAAAACTGTGAAGAAGACATACCATGGTACACACGTCTATTTCTTGGGATAAAACAGCTAAGAAGTCTAAAAAATCTGCATGAAGTTCTGAAGTTCCTGGGTGAATGATCATAGAGTAGAACATGCTGAACAACCTAGTCTTATCAGAATCATGGCCAAGGAAATATTTTGCCTCAGCCTCTGACGCTGATTGGTACTGATGTTAATACACCGTCCTCCATAGAACCACATATATCGACGTCGCTCAAGAGGATCACGAAAGTAAAGACTCCCAAAATGACGAGCAAGTCTCACTCTGCTCATTCGGGTCGTAGAAGCAGAGTTGATGAGGTGATCAAATGCAAAAGCTATCATATCATGACTCTGAGAGAGTCCACGAATCCCAGATAGGAAATCACACTTTTAATATTTTAAAAAATATATTTTATGCATATGTTTATGCATACAAATCATTTATGATAAAAAACACTCTTTTAATATAAAAGAATTTCTTTTATGCATCCATTTATGCATAAAAATCATTTATGATAAAAATCACACTTTTAATATAAAAAAATATCTTTTATGCATACAAATCATTTATGATAAAAAACACTCTTTTAATATAAAAGAATTTCTTTTATGCATCCATTTATGCATAAAAATCATTTATGATGAAAATCACACTTTTAATTAAAAAAATATCTTTTATGCATATGTTTATGCATAAAAATCATTTATGATGAAAATCACACTTTTAATATATTAAAAAAATATCTTTTATGCATATGTTTTTGCATACAAATCATTTATGATAAAAATCACTCTTTTAATATAAAAGAATTTCTTTTATGCATCCATTTATGCATAAAAATCATTTATGATGAAAATCCACTTTTAATAAAAAAATATCTTTTATGCATATGTTTATGCATAAAAATCATTTATGATAAAAATCACACTTTAAAAAAATATCTTTTATGCATAAAAATAATTTATAATAAAAGTAACACTTTTATAATAGAAAAATAATCTTTTATGCATACTTTTATGCTTAAAAATTAATAATGATAAAAGTAACACTTTTATAATTAAAAAAATAATCTTTTATGCATAAAAATCAATCATGATAAAAGTAACACTTTTATAATAAAAAATAATCTTTTATGCATACTTTCATGGATAAAAATCAATAATGATAAAAATAACACTTTTAAAATAAAAATAAATTTCTTTTATGCAAATAATCAAAATGCATCTTCTATGCATGAAAATGACACTTTTAGAATATAGAAACCATAAGGATTACTCTTTTAGAATAATAAAAGATAATGCTTATTTCTAAATTTTTAAAAATTTTTGCCATAACCTCCTTTGTATGGCTGACCATTTTTTAATTTTTAACTCTCTAAAATTAATTAGAAGTTCACCAAGAGTATTTAAATCATTCTAAAGTAAACATTTTCTACTTATTTAAGAGAAACATTATGAAAAACTTGATTTTATCCATTAATCATTCATCTAGGATAAAGAATTGTTGGATTTACTAAAGAAGAGAGGGGAATGCCTTTTTTTAATGAGGCATAACATCATTTTCATTATAGAGAAGACAAAAATCATAAAAACCATAAAAAACCATAAAATGAATAGAAAAGAGAAGAATCTCCAACTTACAAAGGAATTTGAGAGCTTTCCTTTGGCTTGATGGTTTGAGGGTTCTACTCTTGTTTGGAAACAAGAGTGGCCACTAGTCTTTAGAAGAGGGAAGGTCAAAAAACTAATGAATTATGAGTAAACTCACAGTTTTCTGGCTCTTGGGAGAAGTAGGGTAACAGTGCAAAAAAACTATTAAGATTCAACAAAGGGGAAGGCTTCTATTTATAGGAAAAAGTGAGCTTCTGACCAAGCCAACTGATTCTAGAATTTTCTAGATCAGTTTGGTCAATTTTTGACCATTTTTGGGTCAGTTTAGTCCACTTTTTGGATCTAGTTGAAACAGGAGAGAGAGGAGATAAAAATATCTCATTATTTGGGAGTTTAAAACTCATTCAAGCATGTGAAATAGGTGCCTCCTTCATGAGGGAAATCCCCCCATACTGAGGTGTCAAAAATGCATCATTACTTCTAAATATCTCTCTTTTTTAACTATTAACCTTGTCCTTAGTCAACTCTTCATCTTATGTGAGTATTTATTTTACTCATTTTTGGGGGATTTTCCTTTTATTCTTCCATTTATCTCCTTCCTACATTTGGATAAATCTTATTGGTCCATAGGAACCTTAATTTAAAATTTTCTGAAAATCTAGACCCCTAGGGTAAGGCCTCTTGAACAGATTATACTTAATTTCTAATGCACCTTTTGGAAATCTTTCTGCTTCAGGGGAACTTATTTTAATAAGATGAGAAATTTTTCTATCCAAAAATATTTAAAAACTTAATTACCACTCTCTAGAAGATTTTCTCTCTCTAGGCCAAAACTGGTAGAAATAAGATCTTTTATATTTCTGAAGAGGGATTTGATTACATGGGAAGATGTTGGACATCTTGAGAGGTTGGGGAGGAATCTTACACCCAAGGCCTTCGTGAAGATGTCAGCGACCTGATCCTATGTGCTGACGTATGCCAAGTCAATGTTGCCTGCCAAGACTCTCTCTCTCATGAAGTGATAATGCACCTCAATGTGTTTTGTCCGCGCATGAAAAACTGGGTTCCTGGCCAGCTATATACTGCTAAGATTATCACAATATATGACAACTTTTCTCTCCACATGCAACCCCAAATCAGCAAAAGTATCTTGCGCGTAACCAAGCTACCTCACATGTTGCCACTGCAGCTCCTCTGTACTCGGCAAGGCAATTGTGGGCTACTTCTTGCTTGCATCTCCATGTAAAAGCAGCACTCCCCAATGAAAATATAAATCCACTGGTAGATCTCCTATCTAAGATGCTACTTGCCTAATCTGCATCTGTGTATCCATATAGCTCCAATGGTACACCTAGGGTAAGCAGGGATGTTGTATTTGATGAGATGAGTAGCTTGTATGCTACTAAAAAAGATGCTATTGGGGCTGATGTTAGTGGAAATGTTGTTACATAGAATGCAAGTGAGCAATCACAGTCATTGACTGGGGCAGTCATTGACTGGACTAGGAGAGTCCTCATCCACAACAATTCTATTGATAGACCATAGAGTGGCAGGCTACGTCAGAATACCAATCCTAAAAATGTAGTTGGTACATCACATAAAGGGAAAGAGAAAGTGGTTGAGCCCCTTGGTACGCCTAATATTTTTGCAGGACATTCTCTTGTTGATGGTGGAGATTCTAGTGGCTCGGAGATGAGCTTTGATGAGGAGCTTGGGATTCCAGCAACAATGAGGACACCTGGTGTGAGGAAGGCTCTGGAAGCCATAAATGCAAAGTTACAAAGATCTGGAAGAGTCAAAAACCCTATGCAGAGGTTGACTTATGATGGTTATGTGGCACATCACTATGCTTATATGGCAAAAGTTGTGCAGGTTGTAGAACCCACATGTTTTGATGAGGCTATTGGAAATGTGTGTTAGGAGAAATCTATGGATGCATTGTATGCAAATGAGACTTGGGATTCGGTGCTACTACCTAAAGGCAAGAAAGCTATTGGCCGTAAGTGGGTGTATAAGGTGAAACATAACAATGATAGTAGCATAAGTAGGTACAAGGCTACATTGGTAGACAAAGGATATGCGCAGACACATGGAATTGATTATGAGGATACATTTTCCCCAGTTGCAAAGATGGCAACTGTGAGAGTTGTGATTATGATGGCTATAGCTAAAGGCTGGTTTTTACATCAGATGGATGTAAAAAATGTGTTCTTGCAGCAAGAAGAGGTGTTTTGAGGATACAGGTCACCCCCGAGTATGTATGCTTTGTAAGGCCTTGTATGGGCTGAAGCAACCTCCACGAGTATGTATGTATGCTTTGTAAGGCCTTGTATGGGCTGAAGCAACCTCCACGAGCATGGCATGACAAGATTGCTGAGTATCTTGTCACTATTGGTTTTCATATGGCAAATGCAGATCACTCTTTGTATGTGCGCAAGCGTGATAAGGGTATTGTGATCATCACCATATATGTAGATGATCTTATTGTTGGGGGTGACAACTTGGATGAGATTGAGCATGTGAAAAGTCTTCTCAAATGGAAGTTTGAGATGAAGGATTTGGGATATCTGTGATATTTTTTGGGAATTGAGGTCATTCGCACACTTGTTGAGGGTATTTGGATGTCACAGAGATAGTATGCATTAGACATGTTGTCCAAGTATGGGATGGCTGATTGTAAGTGAATCTCAGTGCCATGAGATTGAGGTCATTCACACACTTGAGGGTATTTGGATGTCACAGAGATAGTATGCATTAGACATGTTGTCCAAGTATGGGATGGCTGATTGTAAGCGAATCTCAGTGCCATGAGATCAAAATGGCAAGCTTAATGAGGATACAGGTTATGTGTTGGAGGATCCCACTATGTACAGGAAGATTGTGGGGAGTTTGATTTATGTCACAATCAGCAAGCCAGATTTGAGTTACACTGTTGGCTTAGAGAGCTAGTTTATGCAGGTGTTCTGCACAAACCACATCTTGATAGTGTATGCGATGCAAACTTTGGTATTTGAGGGCCACTTTTGATTATGCATTATTTTGGTATTTGAGGGCCACTTTTGATTATGCATTATTTTATGCATAGCAGGATTATAACGTCTATATCCCTTTTGCTCAAGGGAATACCCAATAAACACACATTTTCTTCTTTTGGATCCAGCTTTGTACGTAACTCATCTGGCACATGCACATATGAAATACGTCCAAAAACTTTCAAGTGAGACAAATCAGGTTTCTTGCCAGTAAACTTCTCCTCTTGCATTACATCATGTATGGTTGCAGTCATGTTCTTAATATAAACTATTGTAGACAAAGCTTCAGCCCAATAGCTATGCGGCATATTCTTCTCTGCCACCATCAATGCTCGTGCTATCTCTGTAATGTGCCTATTTTTTTGCTCAGCAACTCCATTTTGTTCGGAGTGTATCTACATGTAAATTGTCTCTGAATTCCATTCTTTCGCAAGAATTTAGAGAACTCATTGGAGAAGTATTCTCCCCCTCTATCTGACCTTAGGCACTTCACATGCTTTCCTATCTATTTTTTAGCCAATAACTTTGAAATTTTGAAAATTAGTGAACACTTCACTTTTCTCCTTCATGAAATACACCCACACTTTCCTCATGTGGTCATGAATGAATGTTACGTAGTACCTGCCAGCCACCCATAGACATAGTCTTTGTAGGACCCCATACATCTGAATGCACCACATCTAGTACATCCTGCTCACATTTTTTTCATGTGGAAATACATGCTTTGTTTGCTTTCCAAATTGACATGCTTCACAAACTTTCTACATACCTTCAACTTTACACTTAGGTAGCCCTGTCACAATTTCTTTAGTCTACATAGACTTCATTCTTTGGGTATTTACATGCCCGATTCTTTGGGTATTTACATACCCGATTCTCTTATGCCAAATGTCTGTATCCACAATAACTCCTGAACTATTTGCAAACATTGCATCACTCACTTCAGGAATATTTACATTCAATGATGTAAACATTCTGCCCATTCTATTACCTTTTGCAACCAACCTACACTTATCTTTAAAGTCTTCTACATAGCAACCATCTGGGTTAAACTGGACCTACAAACCATGCTCAATCATCTAGCCAACAAAAACCAAATTCTTTGTAATGTTTGGAACATGAAGTACATTTGTAAGGTACTTCACCTTACCAACATGCATAGACAATGGCACATCCCCAACATGGGCAATCAGATGAGCAGTGTCATCTCCTATTTCAAAAAAACCTAGTCTTTCAAGACTCTTCATTTCTTGAACCACTCACCGTGACTTGTCATGTGGTTTCAAGCACCTGAATCAACATACCATACATTATCCTTACATGTTGCTACATCATTTCTAGACACAACATTAACCACATGTTGCATAACAAACAACCTCTCATTATCCTCATTATTTTTGTTAGAGGATGCATAGTTGTTTTGCTGCACTTTTCCATTTCGCATGTCACTTTGCTTCTTATAGCAATCTTCCTGCACATGCCTAAGGTTACCACAATAAAAACATCGTCGTGTATCATTATGCTGCCTTTGCCAATTTCCACGACCTCTTTGACTCTCCCTACCTCTAAACTGGCCTCTTCCACTTGTATGTTGTTGTTAATCCTGGGACTGTTGCTGTTGTGATGGTGGCCATAATTCTGATTACCTGTTTGGCCACCACCTTGGCCACATCCACAACCTCTACCTCGTCCTCTACCTAAACTTGTGTAGAAGGCCTACTTCTCTGAACTATTTTTGTTTTGTGAAGACTTTTGATCTTCACCCATGTTCTTCTCTCTTCAATTAACACCAAATCTGTGAAGTTGGGTGTACTAGTCAGCACAAAGGGGGAAGAGTAGATGAAGCTCTTACCTTTGTACCATTTCCTATGCTTCTCTTACTTGTCGCTCAGCCCTTAGCATGAACCAGGATCTGATACCATGAAAAGATGCAGGGGAGAAGAGAGCTTGGGCTCTTGCAACAAGCACACACACACTCACACAAACCCTAGAAGAGAACACAAAAGGTGAGAGGCTGAAATTTATTCTTCTTCTTCACACAACAAAAGAGGCCTACAAAGAAGATAAAGTGACTATATAACATACCCATCTTCACTAATAAAGAAATGTCCATGTAATAGATAAATTTATGAGTTTTTATGGTATAAAATCAATGATTTTATTAAATGAGTTATTTTTACTTATAATCTTAAAATTTTGAGCCCAAATTTGGAATCTGCGCATGATTTTACCCTAATATAAGATTTTACAGCATCCAAAATAGACACCGGATCAAGCTTATACGCAAATTTTAGTCATTTTTTGTTAAAAAGCGACGACCTTTAAACCTTAATAAATGCACGACCGGGCATCCGATTGACGAACGATCTTAAACCTTAATAAATGCACAATCGGGCATCCGATTGATAAACGATCTGCACCCCAACAACCAGGAGAACATCTCGGGTGCACTAGTGCCTTCAATTCGTGACACCGGATGGATTTGGGCTGGGAATTCGGACGCTTGGTGCCATTGTGTAGGACCAGTTGCTCGCACACACTGTGGCGCACCCGTCTCCAGGCCTAGAGTGGAGGTCACGACACCTTATCGGAGGGTGAGGTGTTTGCCTTTCCCTGCAGTGGGGGGATTTTGTGAGATGTCCTTAACACAAAAACGTTTTGCTGAAGGGGAGAAGGGTTGCTGTAAGTCAAGTAAGGACGGAATATATCTTGCATTAGACGGTTGAAGGTTGTAGGAGTATTGGTTAACCCGAATGACATTACAGTAAACTCATAGTGGCCATAACGGTTATTGAAGGCTGTCTTGGGTATATCTGCTTCCTTGACTTTGATCTAATAGTAACCAGACCTCAAATCTATTTTTGAGAAGACTTTGGCCCCATGAAGCTTGCCAAGAAGTTCGTCAATGCGAGGGATAGAATACTTATTCTTGATAGTGACATGATTAAGCCCTCGATAATCTATGTAGAGACGGAGAGTTCCGTCCTTCTTTTTTTGGAAAAGAATAGGTGCCCCCCAAGGAGAGCTACTGGGGTGTACGAATCCTTGCTTAATGAGTTGGGAAAGTTGCTCTTTAAGTTCAATGGCTTCAGGAAGGGACATTTTATAGGGCATTTTTGAGAGGGGTTGAGCTCCAGGGATCACCTCGATTTCATGATCGACTTCTTGAGGAGGCGGTAGCCTTGTAAGCTCGTCAAAGAAGATGTTAGAGAATTCTTGGAGCTAAGAGGGTTTTGTCTCCTAGGTTCAATGGCTTTGTTGAGCTTGACTAAGAAAACTTGCTGACCCTTACGTGTTTCCTTGAGAAGATGTTTTGCCTTGACTACCTTAGATTTAGGTTTTCCTGTTATCCCATGAACGGATATTTACTTGGCCATGCTCATTTTCAAAAGTGATACTCCCCTGGTTACAATGAATGCTAGCTTTGTTTGCAATTAACCAATCCATCCCAAGGATTCCATCATAAACTCCTAATGGCAAGACTCTCAAGTGGCCATGAGTTCACTCATTACCCAACTCAAAATCAAGGTTTCCTATAGAGTGGCGAGAAACTACTTCTTTCCCACTGGATAACTCTACAGTCATTCTTCTAGCTGTTTTTTGACCCAAGTTTAATTTTTGCAAACACCTAGGAGAAAGAAATGAATGGGTACTGCCACAATCAATCAAAAGCTGAAATGGCTTACCGTGATGAGTGGCTGGGGTTTGGATTACACCAAATTGTTTATTCTATTAAGAGACCAAGGTTATGTAAAAGGGGAGGAGAAGGGTGTGTGTGAAGGGACTTAAGGTCCACTAGCTCTTACTTTGATCACTTGATGTGACAAATCTTGTTCGATATTCGATGAAGTTGTTGCATTTGAAGATTCAACTGCATCATCTTCATCCATTCTCGCATTCACTGATGCAAATTGAGCCATAAGGCCCTTCAAGTGAGAGATGAAGGCTACAATGCCATCTCCCTCTTCGAGTTCCAAGCTAAAAAATTCAATTTTAAGTGAGATCTTGGAATTCTTACCATGAGCTCCATATAGCTTATTAAGCTCATCCCATTTCTCCTTTGCATTTGGAAGCTAGTCCACATGGTGAATGAGAGCCTCATCAAGATGAAGCATGATGATGGCTTGTGCCCTCTCATCATCTTCAATATCTTCAGCCTTAGTTTGATCAATAACCTTAGTGCCAGAGATGAAGGGCCAAAAACCTTTGGACATCATCTTGTACTTGACAAGGACTTGCCAAGTGTGGAAGCCCTCTTGAGAACTTCTTAATTTGGGTGTTGTCCTTTGACATTGGGTATTGAAGGAGATTACTAGAGAGTAATGGGCTGATTTATGAAGAAGAAAAAACCAGAAATTTTTGATGTTTTGGCTTAAGTAGAAAGAGAAAGGCTTATGAGAGTGCAACAACCATTAATCAAGCCAAAGATGTTGCATAAAAAAGGAGATTAAGATGGTGAATCTTATGGTTATTTGGCAAATAATTGTTGGATCAAATATCCCAACAAAATGAAATGTAACAAATGTAAACAAACGGGACATATCACTTCTAAATGTCCTAACAAAGAGTCAAAGGCTAACTTTGTATCAGCCTCTAACTCCACTGAGAAATTGTTTTAAATCTCAATGTAACCACACCTATATTCCTAACCTTGTACGCCTAATGTCATTAGGGCCAATTTGGACAAGAAAAGGGCTGTTTAAGGATCTAAAAAGGGGCAACTTAAAAAGGCATCCTATGTCCAATACCACCTATTCTAATTTTTTTCATAGTTGGTATTGAGGGGGGGTATTAAGAGACTAAGGTTATGTAAAAGGGGAGGAGAAGGGTGTGTGTGTGAAGGGGAGGAGAAGGGTGTGTGTGTGTGAAGGGACTTAAGGTTCACTAGCTCACCTATTTAAAGGTGAAGCTAGGAGGCATTTTGTATGGAGCAAGAAGCCTAGTTGTATTTTGAGAAACTTAATAAGCAAGATATTTTCTTGTATTTTGTGAGTCTCTCTCCTCCACATAATGATCTAGCATGAGCATCACAAAATTCTAACATATTCGGACCTTGGTATTCTACTGCTGCATGGATGGTGGTGCGCTCTTCTTCAGCCATTTCCAAGGTCGGTTCTTCACTTCAAAGTTTTGGCAGTCCTTATTTCAAGCCTTGGGAACTCAACTTTGCTTTAGCACAGCTTATCATCTAGAGACCGATGGCGAGACCGAGAGAGTCAATCAAGTAATTGAAGACATTCTCAGAGCATATTGTGGACGGAAACCAAGAAGGTGGATTCAATACCTTCCTCTAGTAGAATTTGCCTACAATGCATCTTATCATCAGAGCATAGGAATGTCACCATTCAAAGCACTCTATGGGCAAGAATGCTTGTCTCCTCTAAATTTCTCTGATCCGACCATAAGAGTTGAGGCATCCAAGAAAATGCTCGAAGAGATGGAGGAACAAACCAAGGCAATCCAAAAGGATATTAAAGCTGCCCAAGATCGACAAAAGCATTGTGCTGACACCAAGAGGTCTAAAAGGATCTTCAAGGAAGGAGACAAAGTTCTTCTACGAGTGCAACCCAAACAAAGTTCTCTATCACTTGGGAAATATAAGAAGCTCAGCCCTAGTTATTGTGGTCCCTATACAGTTATCAAGTGTCTAGATAAATGTGCCTATAAAGTCCAACTCCCAGCCCATATCAAAGTCCACAATGTATTTCATGTAAGTTTGTTGAAACCTTATGTACCCAGTCTCGATCATATTCTTGATGATGAACAAGTTGTAATCCCTACTCAAGGAGTCCTTGAATTACAGCCCAGTAGCATCATAGATTCTAGGGAAAGGCAACTCCGAAATAGAACTCTTGTAGAACATCTAGTACAGTGGAAAGATTACCCTGAAGAGGATGCAACTTGGGAAGATGAAGCTACACTCTTAAAGGATTATCCCCAATTCATGATGAGATAAGGACATCTCGATTTCTTTAAGGGGGAAAGGATGTAACATACCCATCTTCACTAATAAAGAAATGTCCATGTAATAGAAAAATTTATGAGTTTTTATGGTATAAAAATCAATGATTTTATTAAACGAGTTATTTTTACTTAGAATCTTCAAATTTTGAGCCCAAATTTAGAATTTGCGCATGATTTTACCCTAATATATGATTTTACAACATCCAAAACGGACACCGCATCAAGCTTATATGCAAATTTCAGTCATTTTTAGTTAAAAGCGACGACCTTTAAACCTTAATAAATGCACAACCGGGTGTCCGATTGACAAATGGTGTGCACCCCAACGACCAGGAGAACATCCTGGATGATTTTTTTTTTGCCCCCGCGGGGCAGTCCAACACGCAAATCGAGGTCGGCGTCCCAAATTTGGAGACCCTCGCCCCAAAATTTAGACCGTAAATTTATGAGTTTTTATGGTATAAAAATCAATGATTTTATTAAATGAGTTATTTATACTTAGAATCTTCAAATTCTAAGCCCAAATTTGGAATCTGCGTGTAATTTTACCCTAATATAGGATTTTACAGCATCCAAAACGGACACCGGATCAAGCTTATACGCAAATTTCAGTCATTTTTAGTTAAAAAGCGACGACCTTTAAATCTTAATAAATGCACAACCGGGCGTCCAATTGACGAACGGTCTGCACCCCAACGACCATGAGAACATCCTAGACAAAAAAAAAAAAAATCACCCCCGAGGCGATCCAGCACGCAAATCGAGGTCGATGCCCCAAATTTGGGGACCCCACCCCAAAATTTAGACCACACACACTTACCAGGGCACTTACCAGGGTGCCCATACGATGGCCGCACAAGAACCAAAGGACGGCCGCCCATTGTGTGGTCCACATGTACCGCTACGTGGAGACCCATGCTGTCCCTGACCAAATAAGGCACATGCGTACCACTCCTTTCCCTGTTAACCAACACGTACCTTTCCCTCTGAGCCATGCAAGCCAGTGATCCACAGCCTTTGTTGGTACACCGTTCTTTTGTCCTTGCTTTGCGCAGTGCCCATACCCGTATCCCACAGTTATATAAACCCCCGCCGGGGTGCTCCATGGGCAACATGCATTTCTGCGTAGCTTATGCTCTATTGTGCCATCGTCCGCACCGCCGTCTGTCCCTATGCAGTGTACTTGCTGCAATACAGCCACCCCTGTCCACACCCCCTCATTTGCCACTTTTCAGACAAGGTAATTTTTCTCTATCACCCTTTTGCTAGGAGGCAGTGTCCTTAGCTGTTCTCCACCCCCCCCGTGTGAAGAGACTTACAGCAGCCCTTCTCCCCTTTAGCAAAACGTTTTTGTGTTAAGGACATCTCACAATTCCCCTCCCCCATATTTGCGTGGACTTTAGTAAGAGGTTTTAGCCTTAAGAGAGGGTTCATGCGCTGTGGTCTTTTGCTCATACAGTGAGCAAACGATCTCAGAACTGAGATCTGACTAGAACGTTTCGACTGTGACAGTGAGCCCTATAAGACGACGTCCAAGATGGCCCCTTCCTGGAAACGTCAGAATATTACCTCGAGAGGAGAGCACAACAAAACAAGATTAGAGAAGATGCTCTCGATGCGGCTCCAACCCTCCCTTTACAAGCTCTTCAAGGAAATCGTGGCCAGGTTAGCTTGGTTATCTTTTAAAGAAGAGTTTTTTTTTAAATATTAGTGTTAATAAATGTGTATCTTTTTTAAAATAATGATATAACATTGTATGAAGTTACGAATTGAGTGATGTTGTATTCAATGAATTGTATTGAAATTGTTATCTTTAAAGAGTGCAAGTTTTTCCTGGCTTTGACGCTAACTCAGTTCTTTGCTTGTGTAGCCGGGCGACGTTGTTTAGCAAAGCCCGGGAATGGCCCAAGGTATCCCTCATACCATTGGGAGAATAAGGTTCGCCGATTGAGGCGAGAGATTATGATGATGTCTAGTTCTGAGGGCCCAGGCTAGTGCGGTGAATATGCCCACCCTAGTGTGCAAACATCCCTCTAAGGGGCGGGAGGATCGAGCGATGGAGCCTGAGAGGGCGAAAGGCCAGCTTGAGTCCTCGCCAGCGGGCCGACGATGAGGTGTATGGTCCCGTAGGGTTTTGCCCAGCATGTAGAGGCAAGAAGGCTGAATTCTAGATCATCGGCAGTATAAATGAAAAGAATAAGAGAGCCGGTTTGGCTTGTATGGAATTGATTCATGTATAAACTTTTTTTATAAATCTTGTCTTTAGCATTATTGTGGAAAAAGACTGTTTTAATAAACCTTATGAAAGGGTCTTAATTAAGGAACATGTTTATTTATGTCAAACAGTGTGGTAGGATTAATTAGAAAACAAATTGACGAGTGAGTAGGGTGGAAAGTGGGAGGATGGAATGGCCCGACGGCACCATCCTACGGACGGGTGGACCCGATTAGTCGGGTAGCTTTCCAATAGATTAAGTGAAAGCCCTATGCTAGATAAATAGGTTCTTGGGCAACTCTATTCTAGAAGACTATGCCAGCAGCTATGCCTTGCATGGATGAGGAAAAAAGTGTTGCCTCTAGAAATCAAGTCTAGTAGTTCTCCAATTTATGTGATCAATTACCCTATGGGTGATTTGATTTTTAGAAGATCACGCTCCCCCTACTGTGGGATAGGACTAGGTCTTACCTATGAATCGTATCCTTGAATCTCTACATGGTCAAGGTGTCGATGAATAGGAAATTTTCTCCAAGTTAAGACTTAGTGGACTATCTTAAGTGTTTCCCCTATTTTAGAAGGTGGGAACCTTACAGACTAACACACATAATAGATTATATATAAGTGGTCCATAATGTGAACACGCTAAGAGGATTGGGTAGATGTGGACTAGTTGGTGTAGTCGAGCTGTAGAATCTCTAGCAAAGATATGTTAGTGCCAGCTACCCAACTTGCGAGTGATATAAATGTCAAATGGTCATGCAGGCACCTTGTGAGGGTCAGCTCATGTTGAGCTTAACATCTCAATATGGAATACCTTGTAGCTCATCTCTAGAAGGTGGTCTCCATCGTATCTTCAAAGGTCTGTAGCACTAGGTAGGCATCCACATGATGTGTTCATAGTACCCAAGAATCTACTTGAGGGTGGGCCCTTTGTTGATGTCGAAGGCCAAACCCTACGCTCCTTTAGAGTAGTGGTCCCAACCAAGAAAAGACTTTAACAGCGTGGTGATCAAGCTAAAGAATTGAATAGATGTAATCACAAATGGGTCGAGGACTTGGTTGTAGCAGGTGGATGAAATTGTGGATGCGTCGGATCATAGTTTCTTTGGTACATGGCTGCTCTACGCTGACAGTAGGGGAGTGAACCAAGGAAAGTTGAATTTCAACTTGGGGTTCTACTTCTGTTTCTCATGGAAGACATTCCACGCCCACTTTCGTAATATCAGGAGGTAATGTTGGCTAATGCAAAATGCATGAGGCGCGTTGCAGAGTAAGTCTCCCAGATGAAAGTCTTGGCAAGGAAGGGTCACCTCCAAGCCCTCACCTCCAGGCCGCCTGCTTGCCCATGAGTTCGAACGTGATGTGGAGAGTAGCATGGTGGGTGACCGGTGGTATCCTCTGTGTGTCTTTGGGAGGTGGTCTCGCTACCACTAGTCATGCTTTGCGTCGAGGTAAGGACGCAGGACATAGATGTCCTGCGGTCCGTGAACCGGGTGATAGGATCTACCTGGAGTCATCGACCGAGCAGAATTGCAATGGCCTGCTCGAACTCCATACAGTTGAGGGGATCCTACCAGTTGAGAGGGTTGATCAGAGGGTTTACCTCCTCATGCTCCAGTGATGGGGCGGCAACGGAATCTCTCCTTCTTCAAGGTTCTGGTATGTGGAGGGCTGGTGTGTCAGCAATGGGGGTGGAGGGGTTGTGGATGCAGAGGGTCTCGTGGTGAGGATAGCATCAAGGATGGGTGGGGGTTTAGTGGAGGTGGAGTGTGCATTCCTAGCTACAGTTGATAAAAAAGGGGGTGATGGAGGTGGGGTGGAAAAATGGATGTGTGGAGAAGAAGGTTGTACATGGAAGAGTGGGAGGGTGGATGTACCCGACAGGGGTGGAGATGGTGGGGGTTGGCTACTGATATGGGTGGAAGAGGAACTGGGTTCTGGTGGGGGAGGTGGGGAAGAAGAGGGTCGTGGGGGTTGTGGTGCTAGACTGCCCTGGCCATCATCTCTGCCATTGTTGTTGTCAGGGGGGGCTCGGCCTGCTTCAGTGGCATCTGCAGGTGTAAGATTCCTCCCTCCAACTTTTGAGGTGTGCAGATGTAAGAACCTTCCCTTCTAATCTTATAATTATTCCCCTCTCTGAAGAAATAAAAGAAAGATCCTATTTTACCTTGTTTTGGCCTAGAGAGAGAAAATGTCTAGAGGGAGGTAATTTAAAATTGAGATATTTTTGGATATAAAAACCCTCCTAGTGTCTAAAATGGCCTTGAAATAGAAATTCAAAAAGAACTTTCCAATGTGCAATTGGAATTAATTAAAAATAGATATAAAGGACCTTAGCCTAAGGGTCCAGATTTTTAGAAATTTTTGAATTATGCTCCAATTAAGCATCCTATGGACCAATAAGATTAATCCAAATGTAGGGAGGAGATAAATTGAAGAATAAAAGAAAATCCCCCTAAAATGATTAAATGCTCACATAAGATGAAGAGTTGACCAACAATGACAAGGTTTATTAGTTCAAAAAGAAGAGATATTTAGAGAAAATGATGCATTTTTGACACCTCAATGTGGGGATCTCCCCTCATGAAGGAGGAAAGAAATTTTTCGGTCTAATGGACCATTATCGTGTTAAAGATATGAATGATATGATCTGAATGAATTGTTATTTAATGATGAGTTCTATATAAGGGATATTTTTCCCCGTATTCTGTTGGGTTGACCAGAATATAAGGAACCCCAAAATAAATTGGATCCTAAGAAAAAGAGTTGTCCTCTACTTTGCGAGATGAGGACATCTTGTATTTTTTTTAAGTGGGGTAGAATGTAAGATTCCTCCCCCAACCTTCGAGGTATACAGGAGTAAGAACCTCCCTTTCTGATCTTATAATTATTCCCTCTCTAAAATAAAAGAAAAGATTCTGTTTAAAAAGGGAGACCCTTTCCCTAGATTACTTCTCAGGAGCCCACCTGTTTTAAGGATTCAGAACAATGAGTTCAGAAGTGAGAACCGGTGTTTTGGATGCCAAGGTTTTGGTCATCAGTTAAAAGACTGCCCGACTCCTGCCATGACAAGGGCACAGGGAAGTCAAGAACCCAAATTCAGAGACCAATTCCTTCATACCAATCTAATCAGGGTTTGTCTCGGACAAGATTGCTTAATTCCATTAACTAGGTCCGACCCATTGATTAGGGTCACGATGACCAGTCAAATGTTTGACGACATGGAGCAACTGATGCAGGCAATTCATAAAGATATAAAAACTTTCCAGGATCGACAGAAACAATATACAGATAAGAAGAGAACAGTCAGAGAATTCAAAGAAGCAGATATGGTCTTCATTCTTGTACGGCCCAAAAAGAAGTTCTTTATCACTTGGGGAGTATAAGTAGTTATCCCCGAGATATTGTGGGCCATATCTGAATTCAATGAAAGTAGGTGACTTAGCCTACAAGCTTCTTATACCTCCTCATCTCAAAGTTCTTAATGTAATTCATGTAAGCCTTCTATAGAAATATGTGCCAAGCCCAAATCATGGAGAGACGAAAAAACTTCAGTGACAAGATACCCCGTTGGCTTCAAGGTTACGCTAGTTCCTTCTTTTATATAAGTCGTAACTCTTACTTATTGCTCGCTTCTCACCTTCAAGACGCAAGCGAGTCTGTGAAGAAGGATTTTATAGATCTGTATGAGCGCTCACTTTTCCCTCACTTGGGAACTTCTGTAGCACAGACCAAATGGCGAGCCTATCAAGACATAACTAGGTAACACCGTGGGGTCAGCAGCACTTTCGTAACAATGTCCACTTGGCTATGGTTATTGAAGCCTTGGGTTTGGGTCCCCGATACTACTGCGTGATGAGATCAAGGCATGTTGGGTTTTCTGAGCGGATCTTCTTACTAGCGTGTTTTCTTCCTCGTCAGAAGATATGCCTTTATCCCGTTTTTGGCTTGCCTCTCAGAGGTCCTTTTAATAGGTCACCTCACACCAATGAGATAGGTGCTGCAATAACCGGCCGAATTATTCCTATAGATGAGTTACCTTATACATGTACAGCTTGTGAGTGCTGCTTTTGTGACCATATGATGGACGGGCTTATGGAAGTGTAAAAAGTTCTTCTATCTTTACTGTATATGTTCCAAGAGTGAATAAAGTTGAAATCTTTGTTCTTGTCTTGAGTCTTGCTCTCTTTGAGATTTTCTTGGTGGTTAATCTTAATTAAATTTTCTCTTAGTCTCATATTCGTGCATCTTGCGAAATTACCCCAGTTTGCGAGATGAGGACATCTCGTATTTTTCAAGTGGGAGAGAATGTAAGATTCCTCCCAACCTCTCAAAATGTCCAACATCTTCTCCTGTAATCAATACCCTCCTCAGAAATATAAAAGATCTTGTCTCTGCCTGTTTTGACTTAGAGAGAGAAAGAATTCTAGAGAGAGTATATTCAGATTTTGAATATTTTTAGATAGAAAAATTTCTCATATTATTAAAATAAATTCCCCTGAAACAGAAATTCAGAAAGAACTTTCCAATGTGCAATTGGAATTAATTGGAAATGGGTATAAAGGACCTTAGCCTAAGGATCTAGATTTTCAGAAATCTTGGATTATGGTCCAATTAAGGTTCTTATGGACCAATAAGATCAATCCATGTGTGGGTAGGAGATAAATCCAATTTTGTAAAAGAAGATACCCAAAAATGAGTAAATGCTCACATAAGGTGAAGAGTTGAATATGTACAAGGTTTATTAATAAGAAACTATGAGCAATTTTAATAATATGAGATATTTTGGGTATAATGATTCCATTTTGACACATATGTAAGGAAGGGGAGTCCCTTCAATTCTCACATAAGATGAAGAGTTGAATATGTACAAGGTTTATTAGTAAGAAACTATGAGCAATATTAAAAATATGAGATATTTTGAGTATAATGATTCTATTTTTGACACATATGTAAGGAAGGGGAGGGCCTTCAATGAGGCTCCTACTTCACATGGAAAAATTGAGTTTTTTATCATCAAAAATTGAGATATTTGATCTCTCCTCTCTCCTCATTCAAGTCTAGTTCCAAAAAGTTAGCTTAACTGACCTAAAAATGGTCAAAAATTGACCAAACTGACTTGGAAAATTCTAGAATTAGTTTGTTTGGTTAGGAGCTCAATTTTTCCTATAAATAGAGGTCTCCCCTTTGTTAAAAAAATATAGTGTTTAAGGCATTGTTACTCTATTTCACCCAAGCCAAGAACTATGAATTTATTAATAATTCATTAGTTTTTGACATTTCCCTCTTCCAAAGATTGATTGGCCACTCTTCTCCAAACAAGAGTTGAACCCTCAAACCATCAAGTCAAAGGAAAGCTTTCAAAGTCATTAGTAAGTTGGTGATTCTTCTTTTCACTTATTTTATTATTTTTATGGCTTTAATGGTTCTTATGTTTTATGTCTTCTCTAAAAATGTTATACCTGATTACAAAAAGGTATTTTCCTCTTTTCTAACAAAACCAACCATTCTCTATCCTAGGTGAATGGTTAATTGATTAATGTCAAGTTTTTATAATGATTATTTTATTGTAAAAGTATTACTTTTAGCATAATTGAATTTCATGCATAGAGGTATGCATAAAAGATGAATATTTTATTATAAAAGTGTTACTTTTAGCATAATTGAATTTCATGCATAGAGGTATGCATAAAAGATGAATATTTTATTATAAAAGTGTTACTTTTAGCATAATTGAATTTCATGCATAGAGGTATGTATAAAAGATAAATATTTTATTATAAAAGTGTTACTTTTAGCATAATTGAATTTCATAAAGGTATGAAAAAAATGATTATTTTATTATAAACTGTAAAGAAAAAATTATTATTTTATTATAAAAATGTTACTTTTATCATATTGAATTTTGTGCATCGAGGTGAAAAAAAATTATTATTTTATTGTAAAAATGTTACAGAAAAAAAATGATTATTTTATTGTAAAAGTGTTACTTTTATCACATTTGAATTTTATGCATAAGAGGATGCATAAAAGATTGATTTTAATTCAAAAGTGTCATTTTCATCTAAATTGAATCTATGTATAAGAAGATGCATAAAAGATTGATTTTAATTCAAAAGTGTCATTCTCATCTAAAGTGAATTTATGCATAGGAAGATGCATAACAGATTGAATTTTAATTCAAAGTGTCATTCTCATTTAAAATGAACTTATGCATAGGAAGATGCATAAAAGATTGATTTTTATTTCGAAACTGTTAGTCTCCTTAAATGGAATTTATGCATAATTGATGCGTAAAGAAATCTTATATCAATATAAGAATTCCCTTGTATTCTATAAATAGATATGGGAAGGGATAGGATGTGATAAGAGATGTGATGAGATGTCATAAGATACTTATGGGATGAGTTAGGATGTGATAAGAGGTGTATGAGATATGATAAGATGAGATGTGATAAGATGAGCTAGGATGTGATAAGAGGTATATGAGATATGATAAGAGGTGTATGAGATATGATAAGATGAGATGTGATAAGATGAGTTAGGATGTGATAAGAGGTGTATGAGATATGATAAGAGGTGTATGAGATGTGATAAGAGGTGTATGAGATGTGATGAGATGTGATAAGAGGTGTGATGAGATGTGATAAGAGGTGTGATGAGATGTGATAAGATACTTATGGGCTGAGTTAGGATGTGATAAGATGAGTTAAGATTGATAAGATGTGTATGGGATGAGGTAAGAAGTATATGTGATGGGATAAGATGTATATGAGATGAGTTAGAATGTGATAAGATGAGTTAGGATGTGATAAGAGGTGTATGAGATGTGATAAGAGGTGTATGAGATGTGATAAGATGGGATAAGATGTATATGAGATGAGTTAGGATGTGATAAGAGGTGTATGAGATATGATAAGAGGTGTATGAGATGTGATAAGAGGTGTATGAGATGTGATAAGATGTGATAAGATGCATATGAGATGAGTTAGGATGTGATAAGATGAGTTAAGATGTGATAAGATTTGTATGGGATGAGATAAGAAGTGTATGTGATGAGATAAGATGTATATGGGCTGTGATAGGGCGAGAATGGATGTGATGTAAAAGAATAGATGTGAAGGCATATTGATTATATGAATGGGAATGTGGAAATGAATGTATAAATGTGAATGTGGAAGTAGAGGTAGATGTATGGGTGTGAATGAGAATGTGGATGCGGATGTATACATGTAGATGTAGAAGTATGGATGTGAATGAGAATGTGGATGTGAATGTATACATGTGGATGCGGATGTATACATGTAGATGTAGAAGTATGGATGTGAATGAGAATGTGGATGTGGATGTATACATGGAGATGCGGATGTATACATGTAGATGTAGAAGTATGGATGTGAATGAGAATGTGGATGTGGATGTATACATGGAGATGTGGATGTATGCATGTAGATGTAGATGTATGGATGTGAATGAGAATGTGGATGTGGATGTATACATGGAGATGTGGATGTATGCATGTAGATGTAGATGTATGGATGTGAATGAGAATGTGGATGTAGATGTATACTTGGAGATGTAGATGTATGCATGTAGATGTAGATGTATGGATGTGAATGAGAATGTGGATGTGGATGTATACTTGGAGATGTGGATGTATGCATGTAGATGTAGATGTATGGATGTGAAAAAGAATGTGGATGTGGACGTATACATGGAGGTGTGGATGTATGCATGTAGATGTAGATGTATGGATGTGAATGTGAATGTGGATGTGGATGTATGCATGGATATGTGGATGTATGCATATGTGTGAATGCGGATGTGGATGTATGTATGTGGATGTGGGATTGGAGATATGATGTGGATGTACGAACATGGAGGTGAATGTAGAATAATGAACGTGAATGCGTATGGAAAATAATGTGTCGTCGATATGAGTAAATGGATGAAAATGAATACACATTGAATGGAATGTGGATTAAGTAATGTGGATTGAGGAGGGATAATGTGGAAAGACGAGAGTTCGATATAGAAACTGTATTTTGTGACTGTTTGTAAATGACTGTTTTATGTCAAGAATGCTGGGGAAGCATTTTGACCATCTTGTGGATTAAGGTCATGGAGACCTAATTGATAAGTTGCAACTGCTGACGGAGAGTCAATGGAGGACGTCTCGCGTAGCAAGGTCGACCGAGGTCTTGACCAGCCTCGGTTCGATTTAAATGGTGAGCTTCCGATACGGTGGATGAGGGACCAAGGAAGCGGCCTATGAGTGAAGCGCTAGGTCACCTGTGAAGGATCCTAGAAGGTGCTGACCATACGGTGCTCGGGCTCTGGGTCGCCGAAGATACCCACATGTGCGTCGTGGAAGATATTAGAACAAGGAATAAGAGTTGTTTTCTCAAACCGGGCATGGATCTGGTTGATTGACCTTGCTGGTCCTTAACGGATGAGTCCATGGCTCTTTTATATGGATCTGTGGATTGATCTTGCTGATCTTCCACGGTGATTCCATTCTGTTATGTGAATATATTTCCGGTTACTATGAGCTAGGAACTATGGAAAAGGCCCCTGAGTGAACAGGTGGTGAGCGTTCTGGTTGCCAATGATGCCCCAGTGCTACAATTGGAATTGGAATTTTTGGATCCCCAGTGCTACAATTAGTCAAGGCTTTCAAATTATTAAAAGGGCTCAGAAAGAGGCAAGCTATGTATGTCGTTAAAATGAATCCAGTAGACATAAAATGGAGGGCTAAAGAACCAAAGTGGTTAAGTGAGTATGCAGATGTGTTTCCTAAAGAGCTGACTAAGATGCCTCCATCTCGTGAAGTAGATCATGAGATCAAATCAGCCCCCGGAGCTCAGCCACCAGTAGCCCAGCATGCATACAAAATGCCAGTCCCCCTGAAGCCATAGAACTTATGGAATAGTTAAGACAACTATTAGAACAGGGATTCGTCAGACCCAGTGTCTCACCTTGGGGTGCGCCCGTTCTCTTTCAAAAAAAGAAAGATGGAACGTTAAGACTCTGTATTGACTACAGAGGACTGAATCAATTAACAATTAAGAATAAGTATCCTATTCCCTAGGATTGATGAACTTCTCGATCGGTTAAGTGGGACCCAAATATTCACAAAGATAGATCTCAAATCCCGGTACTACCAGATCAGAATCAAGGAGCAGGACATCCCAAAGACAGCATTCAATACTCGCTATGGGCATTATGATTTCACAGTCATGTCGTTTGGATTGACTAATGCCCCGGCGACATTCAATCGTCTTATGCAAGATATTCTAAGAGAATATTGAAAAGATGCACGGGAGAAGACAGCTTGAGCTCTTGCAAGCACACACACACTCACAAAACCCTAAAAGAGAACACACAAGGTGAGAGGCTGAAAATCTTCTTCTTCTTCACACCACACTCAACACACCATATACAAAGATAAGAGTACACAATATGAAAAGGTACTCAACCAAATACATACTAGGGCTCTCTATAGTGTGAACCCAACTATGCCATGGCTATCACATAGCCTATCATCCCACTGGCTGCATATCACCCATGATCTCACTAACCATGCTAGTGGTGTAAGTGTGGGGCCTATCCCCCTGGCGGGTCATCTCAGTGTCCACTACCTCACTAGATGAGCTTGATATCTCAACACTTCCCCTCGAGCTCAACTCCATCTCATGCACACCAAGCGAAGCCCTGAATCTGCAGAGCTTCTCTGTACCCAATGCTTTGGTGAAGATGTCAGCAACCTGATCCTGTGTGTGCTGACATAAACAAGGTCAACGTCTCTTGCCAAGACCTTCTCTCTGACAAAATGGTAGTGGACCTCTATATGCTTGTGAGCATGAAAAATTGGGTTCCTGGCCAACTGTATACTGCTAATGTTGTCACAAAAAAATGAACTTGTCTATCCACTGATAGACCCAAATCTGCAAGTAGCGTTCTCAACCAAGCTACCTCACATGCTGCCATAGCAGCACCTCTGTACTACTCGGCCTTTGTACTAGATAGAGCAACCGTAGGCTGCTTCTTGCTACTCCAAGTCACAATAGCACTCCCCAAAGAAAACATGAAACCACTAGTAGATCTTCTATCTGAGATACTACCAACCTAATCAACATCTGTGTACCCATGGACACATATCTTTGTCCCAGTGTCATAAAATAGTCCACAATGCAAAGTAGACCTCACATACCTCAGTATGCATCTCAATGCATCCAAATGCGGCTTCCGAGGAACCTGCATAAACTAACTCACCAACCCAACAGCATAGCTCAAATCTGGCCTGGTGATCGTCATGTAGATCAAGCTTCCTACTATGCGCCTATACATAGTAGGATCCTCCCAAATCTTTCCTGAATCTGCACTCAACTTGCCATTCTAATCTAATGGCACTGAAATAGGCTTACAGCCTGTCATACCATACTTAGACAACATGTCCAAGCCATACTGTCTCTGCAGTAATCCAATACCATGTGGTGACCTAATCACCTCAATGCCCAAGAAATATCTGAGCTCCCCCAGATCCTTCATTTCAAACTTCAGTCTAAGCAAGATCTTTACATCAAAGATCTCTGCATCATGGTCCCCCGTAATGATCAGGTCATCTATATAGATGACAACAAGCACAACCCCTCTATCAATGTGTCTCACATACAGCGAGAAATCTGCATTGGCTACATGAAAGCCAATAGTGACAAGATATTCAAAAATCTTGTCAGACCATGCTCTTGGTGCTTGTTTTAAGCCATACAAAGCTTTCTTCTTCAACCTACAAACATACTCGGGGTGACTTACATCCTCATAGCCAGGTGCTTGCAACATATACACCTCTTCCTGCAAATCCCCATGCAAGAATGCATTCTTTACATCCATCTGATGTAAAGTCCATTAGTTTGATGCAGCCACTGCTATCACAACTCTCACTATTGCCATCTTGGCAACTGGGCTGAAAGTTTTCTCATAATCAATGCCATATGTTTGCGCATATCCTTTGGCTACCAATCTAGCCTTATACCTGCTTATGCTTCCATCACTATTATGTTTTACTTTGTACACCCACTTGCATCCAATGGCTTTCTTGCCTTCAGGCAATTGCACTAAATCCCAAGTCTCATTTCCATATAGTGCATCTGTAACCTCATCCATAGCTTTCTCCCAACACACATTTCCAATAGCCTCATCAATGCATGTGCGCTCTACAACCTATACATTGGTATTATGATGCAGCGTGCACTCCATGGTCTATCAACTGAACCACTAGATGACGACTCTCCTGGTCCACTCAAAGACTGTGATTGCTGACTTGCATTTTGTACAACCACATTTCCACTCACATCAGCCCCAATAGCTTCTTTTTCAGCAGCATGCCAGCTGCTCATCTCATCAAAAACAACATTCCTACTTACCCTCAACTCACGTGTAGCAGGGTTATAACACTTGTATCCCTTTTGCTCAAGGGAATATCCAATAAACATGCATTTTTCAACTTTTGGATCCAGCTTAGTTCTCAACTCATCTGGCACATGCACATATGTAATGCATCCAAAGACTTTCAGATGAGACAAATCAGGTTTTCAGCCCAATAAACCTCTCCTCTGGAGTTACATCATGTATGGCTGCAGTTGGAGTTCTATTCATGATGTAAAGTGCTATAGAAACAAACTCAACCCAATAGCTATGCGGCATATTCTTATCTTCCATCAATGCTTGTGCAATCTCAGCAATGTGTTTGTTTTTCTGCTCAGTAACTCCATTTTTCTACGGAGTGTATTTGCATGTAAACTATCTCTGAATACCATTCTTCTTCAAAAATTCAGAGAACTCATTGGAGAAGTACTCTCCCCCTCCATCTGACCTTAGGAACTTTACATATTTCCCTGTTTGCTTTTCAACCATAACTCTGAAATTCTGAAAATGAGTGAACACCTCACCCTTCTCCTCCATGAAATATACCCACACTTTCCTTGTGTGGTTGTCAATAAATGTCACATTATAGTACCTGCAGCCTCCCATAGACATGGTCTTCGTAGGACCCCATACGTCTGAATGCACTACATGTAGTGCATTTCTGCTCACATTTCTGTTACGTGGAAATACATGCTTTGTTTGCTTTCCAAATTGGCATGCTTCACATATTTTCTGCATACCTTCAACTTTAAACTTTGGCAGCCCTGTCACAATTCCTTTAGTCTGCATAGACTACATTCTCTGCATAGACTACATTCTCTGCACATTCACATGTCCAATTCTTTTATGCCAAATGTTTGTGTCTGCAACAATTCTTGAACCATTTGCAAACGTTGTAGCACTCACTTCAGGCATGTTTACATTCAATGTAAACATTCTGCCCACTCTGTTGGCTTTTGCAACCAACTTGCACTTGTCTTTTAAGTCTTCAACATAATAACCATCAGGATTAAACCGAAGGATTAAACCAAACTTGCAAACCCTGCTCAATCATCTGGCCAACTGAAACCAGATTCTTTGTTATGTTCGGAACATGAAGTACATCTGCAAGGTACTTCACTTTGCCATCCTGCATAGACAATGGCACATCTCCAACATGGGCAATCGGATGAGCAGTGTCATCCCCTGTTTCCACAAAACCTAGTCTTTCAAGGTTTTCCATCTCCTTGAACCACTCCCTATGACTTGTCATGTGGTTCGAAGCACCTGAATCAACGTACCATACATCATCTTTATGTGTTGCTTCTACATTTTCAGACATGGCATTAACGACATGCTGCATAACAAACAACCTTTCATTATCCTCATTGTTTCTGCTCGAGGATACATAGTTGTTTTGCTGCAATTTTCCATTTTTCATGTCAGCTTGCTTCTTATAACAATTTGCCTGCACATATCCAGACTTACTACAATAAAAGCATCACATGTATCATTATACTGCCTTTGCCAATTTCCATGACCTCTTTGACTCCCTCTGCCTCTGAATTGGCCTCTTCCACGTGCGTGTTGTTGTTGTTGTGAATTCTGGGACTATTGTTGTTGCTGCCTGCCGCTGGCCATAATTCTGATTACCTGTTCGGCCACTTCCTTGGTCGCGTCCATGACCTCCTCTATCTCGTCCTCTTCCTAAACTTGTGTAGAAGGCCTGTTGCTTTGAACTGTTTTTGTTTTGTGAAGGCTGTTGGTATTCACCCAAGCTCTTCTCTTCTATAATCACTATAGACACCAAATCTGTGAAATTGGGAATGTTTTCTTGAGTTTGAATAGATGTCTTGAACACCTTGTATTGTTGCCCGAGACCACGTAGATAGACTTCCACCTTATCATCATCATCTGCTGAAACACCAATAGATGCGAGGGATTCTACAATACCCTTGATCTTCAATGCATAGTCATTCATAGACATACTCTGTTTCTCGACAGTATGAAGTTCATTCTTCAACTGTATCTTTCGTGCCTTGGTATTCATTTCATAGAGTTTTACTAAGGTGTCCCACGCCTCCTTGGGGGACTTGGCATCATGAATGTGCCTAATCATGGTGTCATGTATACTGATAGAGAGCCAATACATAACTTTTCTGGCTCCTTGGTTCTAATCCTTGAACTCTTTCACATCTGTAGAGTAGTCGGATTGATCTCCGGTATCTCCGGTGCTGTAAGATCCGTGTCCCCACCGCGTAACAAATTCAGGGGTGCTAGCAGTGAAAGTAGAACTTCTTGCGCGGGGCAGGGTCCCACACTCGATATCTGGCAGACAAGAGACTAATCCATCAGTTTTTTCAAAACCCGAACCCAGAAAAACTTCCTTTGCCCAAAAAGCACGGGCGATTCCACCACGATAACTTTTCCCTAACGTAGTCAAAAGCCTTAACTAACAGAGCTCATCTGACCGAACACGTAAGTCCCATAGTCAGATCAGGGAAAAAGATTGTACTTGGATCATAGAGACCAACGCTTTTTTCCTCATTGAGAGGCACAGCCGTTGATTCTTTTCCATAGAACAATTTTTGTCCGAAATTTACTTCATCTATCGAACTAAATAGAAATTGAGTCTCGATTTACGGATCCATCAGCCCAGCCTAACCCCATCTAGTCCCTTGGGTTAGACTGTAGTGATGGGATCCAATTAGGAATTTGGTTAGGTTTTGTCCCGGGTACCAGGGAAAAGAGTTCCCAGGCCCCCTAGCCGGATGTTCATGCAATCATAAAACTAGTCACACCACTTACACACCCAATATGAAATTGCCTTTTTCTCAGCATTAGCTATCTTTAAAACAATCCTTTAATGAAAACATTATGTCACTGATCACAATCCTCAAAATCTCTGGTTGAATCCTTATTTCCAATCATTCCTTACTTATGGCATCATTGGCAACCAGAACGCTCACCACCTGTTCACATAGGGGCCTTTTCGATAGTTCCTAGCTCATAGTAACCGGCAATAAATTCATATAACAAAATGGAATCTCCGTGAAAGATCAGCAAGATCAACCAAAAGATCCATATAAAAGAGTCATGGACTCATCCGTTGAGGACCAGCAAGGTCAATCAACCAGATCCATGCCCGGTTTCAAAAAACAACTCTTACTCCTTGATTCAATATCTTCCACAATGCACGTGTGGGTATCTTTGGCGACCCAGAGCCCGAGCACTGTATGGTCAGCACCCTCTAGGATCCTTTGCAGGTCACCTAGCGCTTCACTCATAGGCCGCTTCCTTGGTCCCTCATCCACCATACCGGAAGCTCACCATTTAAATCGAACCGAGGCTGGTCAAGACCTCGGCCGACCATGCTACGCGAGACGTCCTCCGTTGACTCTCCGCCGTCAGTTACAACTTTATTAGTTAGGTCTCCACAACCTTAATCACAAGACGGTCAAAATGCTATGCCAGCATTCTTGACATAAAATAGTCATTTACAAACAAGTCACAAATATAGTTTCTATAATGAACTCTCGTCTTTCCACGTTATCCCTCATCAGTCCAGATTACTTATTCCACATTTCATTCATATGTGTACTCATTCTCATCCAATCACATCATTTTCCATCTCATCACCTCAGATTCATTCACATCACATATCATTTATTCACATCCCAATTCACATGTCATCACATCTCATCCATTCACTCATATCCACGTCACATCATTTCACATACACGTTCGCATTCATTATTCTACATACACATCCACATTCGTACATCCACATCCATACATCCACTTCCACATCCGCATTTATACATACACAGCCATATCCACATCTATTCATACATCCATATCCACATCCACATCCACATCCACATCCATACATCCACATCCACATCCACATCCACATCCACATCCACATCCACATCCATACATCCATTTTCACATCCACATTCATACATCCATGTCCACATCCACATCCATACATCCATTTCCACATCCACATTCACATCCATACATCCATTTTCACATCTACATTCATACATCCATATCCACATCCACATTCATACATCCACATCCCCATTCACATTCATACATCCACATCCACATCCACATATACATTCATACATCCACACATCCCCATTCACATTCATACATCCACATCCACATCTACATTCATACATCCACACATCCCCATTCACATTCATACATCCACATCCACATCCACATCTACATTCATACATCCACACATCCCCATTCACATTCATACATCCACATCCACATCTACATTTATACATCCACACATCCCCATTCACATTCATACATCCACATCCATACATCCATTTCCACATCCACATCCACATCCACATCCACATCCACATCTACATCCACATTCATACATCCCCATCCACATCATCCATTCATCCATCTACATCAACCCACATCATTCATACATCAAACCACATCATCCATACATTAATCTACATTAACCTACATCATTCACACATCAAACCACATCATCCATTCACATCCGATTCACATGCCGTCATTCATTCACATCACTTATCATTCATTCATATCATGATTCACATTCATTCACATCCTATACCATTCATTCACATCCTAATTCACAGAACATTACATCCATTCATCCATTTTCATTTATCTGATTCATATCACTTCCATCCATACATTTTCATTTATCTGATTCCTATCACATCTCATCACATCTATTTATAGAATGTAAGAGAATTCTAATTTTTTGATATAAAGATACTTTACGCATCTAGTTAGGCATAAAGACAACTTTAGTAGGAATAACACTTTTATAAAAATCCTTTTATGCATCTATTTAGGCATAAATTCAATTTTAAGAACAATAACACTTTCAAATTAAAAATAAACCTTTTATGCATTTTACTATGCATAAATTCCATTTTAATGAGAATAACACTTTCAAAATAAAAATAAATCTTTTATGCATTTTACTATGCATAAAATTAAAACTGATGAAAATAACTCTTTGAAATTAAAAATAAAATTCTTTATGCATCTATTTATGCATAAAGTCAAAATTGATGAAAATAACTCTTTTGAAATAAAAATAGATTTCTTTATGCATCTTTCTATGCATAAAATCAAAATTGATGAAAATAACTCTTTTGAAAGAAAAATAGATTTCTTTATGCATCTTTCTATGCATAAAATCAAAATTGATGAGAATAACACTTTTGGATTAAAATAAATTCTTTATGCATCTTTCCATGCATAAATCCAATTTAGTAGGAATTACACTTTTAGAATAAAATAATCTCTTATGCATCTAATTTATGCATAAAATCCATTTATGATGAAAATCACACTTTTAATATTAAAAAAATCTTTTATGCATATGTTTATGCATATAAATCATTTATGATGAGAATCACTCTTTTAATATAAAAGAATTTCTTTTATGCATCCATTTATGCATAAAAATCATTTATGATGAAAATCACACTTTTACTATAAAAATTATCTTTTATGCATACAAATCATTTATGATGAAAATCACTCTTTTAATATAAAAGAATTTCTTTTATGCATCCATTTATGCATAAAATCATTTATGAATGAAAATAACACTTTTATAATCAAATTAACAATTTCAATATGCTTCCTTCTATGCATAGAATTTAATTCTAAAGAAAGTAACACTTGTTTAATAAAATATTTTTAGTATGCATTTTTCTATACCTAGGATAAAAAATAACACTTTAAGAATACATATACAATGGGAATGACTCTTTTTGAATAAAAAAAAGTAAAACTTATTTTACACAATTTTAGAAAATTTTGCCATAACATCCTTTGTATGGGTGACCATTTTTAAATTTTTAACTCTCTAAAATTAATTAGAATTTCACCAAGAGTATTTAAATCATTCTAATGTAAACATTTTCTACTTATTTAAGAGAAAAATTATGAAAAACTTGATTTTATCCATTAATCATTCATCTAGGATAAAGAATGGTTGGATTTACTAAAGAAGAGAGGGGAATGCCTTTTTTCAATGAGGCATGACATCATATTCATTTTAGAGAAGACAAAAATCATAAAAACCGTAAAATGAAATAGAAAAGAGAAGAATTTCCAACTTACAAGGAGAATTTGAGAGCTTTCCTTTGGCTTGATGGTTTGAGGGATCTACTCTTGTTTGAAACAAGAGTGGCCACCAATCTTTAGAGAGGGAAAGGTCAAAAAACTAATGAATTATGAGTAAATTCACAGTTTTTGGCTCTTGGGAGAAGTAGGGTAACAGTGCAAAAAACACTATTAAGCTTCAACAAAGGGGGAGGCTTCTATTTATAGGAAAAAGTGAGCCTCTAACCAAGCAAACTGATTCTAGAATTTTCCAGATCAGTTTGGTCAATTTTTGACCATTTTTAGGTCAGTTTAGTTCACTTTTTGGATCTAGTTAAAATAGGAGAGAGGAGAGATAAAAATATCTCATTATTTGGGAGTTTAAAACTCTCCCACACATGTGAAATAGGTGCATCGTTCATGAGGGGAATTCCCCCATACTGAGGTGTGAAAAATGCATCATTTCTTCTAAATATCTCTCTTTTTTAACTATTAACCTTGTTCTTAGTCAACTCTTCATCTTATGTGAGTATTTACTCATTTTTGGGGGAATCTTATTGGTCCATAGGAACCTTAATTTAAAATTTTAAGAAAATCTTGACCCCTAGGATAAGGCCTCTTGAACAGATTATACTTGATTTCGAATGCACCTTTTGAAAATCTTTTTGAACTTCTGTTTCGGGGGAACTTATTTAAATACAAAGAGATATTTTTTCATCCAAAAATATCCAAAATCTGAATAATCTCTCTCTAGAATATTTTCTCTCTCTAGGCCAAAACAAGTAGAAACAAGATCTTTTATATTTCTGAAGAGGGATTTGACTACAGGGAAAGATACTGGTCCTGAGAGGTTGAGGAGGAATCTTACAGGTGCCTCTTCAAGAGTACACAATATGAAAAGGTACTCAACCAAATACATACTAGGGTTATCTATAGTGTGAACCCAACTAAATGAGCTGGCACTATAACTTAAACTTCCCTTGCTCGGAAAGCACAGTCAAAATTGATGAAAATAACTCTTTTGAAAAAATAAAATTCTTTATGCATCTTTCTATGCATAAAATACAAATTGATAAGAATAACTCTTTTGGAATAAAAATAAAATTCTTTATGCATCTATTTATGCATAAAATGAAATTTGATGAAAATAACTCTTTTGAAATAAAAATAGAATTCTTTATGCATCTTTCTATGCATAAAATAAAAATTGATAAGAATAACTCTTTTGGAATTTAAAAAAATTCTTTATGCATCTATTTATGCATAAGATCAAAATTGATGAAAATAACTCTTTTGAATTGAAAATAAAATTCTTTATGCATCTTTCTATGCATAAATCCAATTTAGTAGGATTTCTCTTATGCATCGAATTTATACATAAAAACCATTTATGATGAAAATCACACTTTTAATATAAAAAAATCTTTTATGCATATGTTTATGCATACAAATCATTTATGACAAAAATCACTCTTTTAATATAAAAGAATTTCTTTTATGCATCCATTTAAGCATAAAAATCATTTATGATTAAAATCACACTTTTAATATAAAAAAATATCTTTTATGCATATGTTTATGCATACAAATCATTTATGATGAAAATCACTCTTTTAACATAAAAGAATTTCTTTTATGCATCCATTTATGCATAAAAATCATTTATGATGAAAATCATACTTTTAATATAAAAAAATATCTTTTATGTATATGTTTATGCATACTAATCATTTATGATGAAAATCACTCTTTTAATATAAAAGAATTTCTTTTATGCATCCATTTATGCATAAAAAACATTTATGATAAAAATCACACTTTTAATATAGAAAAATATCTTTTATGCATATGTTTATGCATATAAATCATTTATGATAAAAATCACTCTTTTAACATAAAAGAATTTCTTTTATGCATCCATTTATGCATAAAAATCATTTATGATGAAAGTCATACTTTTAATATTAAAAAAAATCTTTTATGCATATGTTTATGCATACAAATCATTTATGATGAAAATCACTCTTTTAATATAAAAAAATTATATCTTTTATGTATACAAATCACTTATGATGAAAATCACTCTTCTATGATCAAAATAAAAAATTCAATATGCTTCCTTCTATGAATAGAATTTAATTCTAAAAAGAAAGTAACACTTTTTTAATAAAATATTTTTAGTATGCATTTTTCTATACCTAGGATGAAAAATAACACTTTAAGAATACATATACGATGGAGATTACTCTTTTTGAATAAAAAAGATAAAACTTATTTTACACAATTTTAGCAAATTTTGCCATAACCTCCTTTGTATGGCTGACCATTTTTCAAATTTTAACTCTCTAAAATTAATTAGAATTTCACCAAGAGTATTTAAATCATTCTAATGTAAACATTTTCTACTTATTTAAGAGAAACATTATGAAAAAATTGATTTTATCCATTAATCATTCATCTAGGATAAAGAATGGTTGGATTTACTAAAGAAGAATGGGGAATGCCTTTTTTCAAACAATGAAGCATAACATCATATTCATTTTAGAGAAGACAAAAATCATAAAAACCATAAAATGTAATAGAAAAGAGAAGAATCTCCAACTTACAAGGAGAATTTGAGAGCTTTCCTTTGGCTTGATGGTTTGAGGGATCTACTCTTGTTTGAAACAAGAGTGGCCACCAATCTTTAGAAGAGGGAAAGGTCAAAAACTAATGAATTATGAGTAAATTCACAGTTTTTGGCTCTTGGGAGAAGTAGGGTAACAGTGCAAAAAACAATATTAAGCTTCAAGAAAGGGGGAGGCTTCTATTTATAGGAAAAAGTGAACCTCTAACCAAGCAAACTGATTCTAGAATTTTCCAGATCCGTTTGGTCAATTTTTGACCATTTTTAGGTCAGTTTAGCTCACTTTTTGGATCTAGTTGAAACAGGAGAGAGGAGAGATAAAAATATCTCATTATTTGGGAGTTTAAAAATCTCCCACACATGTGAAATAGGTGCCTCCTTCATGAGAGGAATTCCCCCATACTGAGGTGTCAAAAATGCATCATTTCTTCTAAATATCTCTCTTTTTTAACTTTTAACCTTGTCCTTAGTCAACTCTTTATCTTATGTGAGTATTTACTCTTTATCTCTCTTTTTTAACTATTAACCTTGTCCTTAGTCAACTCTTTATCTTATGTGAGCCATATGAACCTTAATTTAAAATTTTGAAAAAATCTTGACCCCTAGGATAAGTCCTCTTGAGCAGATTATACTTGATTTCTAATGCACCTTCTGAAAATATTTTTGAACTTCTATTTCGGGGGAACTTATTTAAATATAAAGAGATATTTTTCCATCCAAAAATATCCAAAATCTGAATAATCTCTCTCTAGAATATTTTCTCTCTCTAGGTCAAAACAGGGTAAAAATAAGATCTTTTATATTTCTGAAGAGGGATTTGACTACAGGGGAAGATACTAGATATCCTGAGAGGCTGGGGAGGAATATTACAATAGAGATCCCAAATTCACATCAAAATTCTGGACTGCGTTCTTTGAAGCAGTAGGAACTTTGTTGGATCTCAGCAGCACAGCCTATCACCCTGAAAAACTGATGGTGGCCAGACTGAATGGGTGAATCAGGTAATAGAAGATATTCTTCGGTCATGTTGTGGCTTCCTCCAGCATTCTCGCGTAAAATAGTCCTTTGAATGAAAAATAGAGGTTCCAATGCAAGTAAAATTCTAGTTTGAGATTGATTCCAAAAACCCTTTTTTCCATATTCCTAGTTTCATAATGAGGATCCTTGAGCTCTCATCAAAGTAATCTACCCATCATTCAGTCTGATTGTCCAACTAGATTCTTGGTGAGTTCAGTCAGGAAAAACTAGTTTAGTTCGGGTAGTCTATTCTTTGATTAGAAACTAGAATTGGTCTCATGAAGTTTTTACTTGATTCAGATCAAGAGATGGATAAGTAGGTTTACTGTCCGTCCCTCTCGTAGTCGAACAAAATTCATTCGGTTTAGTTCTACAAGGATTCCCTTCAGATAAACATCTAGTTTTAGGTAAATATCCATTTAGTGATTTTACCAATTAAAATATCCAAAGATATTCCTTCTATCACATAATTTCTCAACCTTATTTCATTAGGTAGAATTATGGTGGAAATTCATCTTGACACTAAAATTTAATTCAAATCCATCTTTTCTTAATTATCATAAAAATTCTTCTTTTTAACTAAATATCATACCTTTTTTTAAAATAAACTTGAATCTCCTCTTTTTCTCATTTTAATGGGTGCAATCCAATTATCATGGGAATTCCTCTTTTACCATAAGTTAAATCTATTTAAAACTCTTCTTAAAAATTACATAAAAATATCCATTAATTCCATTAAATCAAAAATTCCACTTTTCTCATTTAAATATTTGAATTCCAATATGGTGAAAATTCCTCTTTCATCATTTAAACTTATCTATATGCAAAAAGATAAATTTAACTATATTTTCTCTTAAAATTTAAAAAACAATCTCCATTAAATCCTTTACACTAGGAATTACACTTTTCTCATTTAAATATTTGAATTCCAATATGGTGGGAATTTCTCTTTCATCATTTAAACTTATCTATGCAAAAAGATAAATTTAACTAAATTTTCTCTTAAAATTTAAATAAAAATCTCCATTAATTCCTTTACACTAGGAATTACACTTTCCTCATTTAAATATTTGAATTCAAATATGGTGGGAATTCCTCTTTCATCATTTAACTTATCTATGCAAAAATATAAATTTAACTAAAATTCTTCTTTAATTTTTAAATAAAATATACATTATTTTAGCATCATAATTTTTCTCTTACTTCATTGTAATACATGGATTTCCATTGTCATGGGGATTACTCTTTTAACATAAAAATGGATTACTAGAAAGTCCTCTTTTTCCTAATTAACTATTTATGTATAAGCATAAAAATCAAATTTTTCATGATTATAATGAGAATCATTCAATTAATCTAGGATGATTAATCTTAGAATATGGTAGGAAGTCCTCTTTTCATATTATGAATGAAAATGATTTATGTGTTAATTTTTAAGAAATTTTTCCATAGCTCCGCTACTATTACTGATAAATCTTAATATTTTGAAAGCATAAAGTTTAGTAATATCCCTATGATTAGAATAACCATTAATTGGATCAATATCCAATTATGGACTTGATTGTTAATTTTTCCATAAATTAAATAGCATAAAATCATTAAAAGGCTACTTATTTGGCCTCTAATTTGATAAGCATAGAAATTACTTTTAGATTAGAGAATTGCTTCATGAGAAGCTTCATTTGAATATAGAATAGGTCATAGGAATGGCCATTCTTTGGGGGAGAGAGAGAGATGCTTTAAAAAAATATTATAATTTAAGCATAAATGAAAATTTATGTGTTTTATCACTACAATTCATTAAAGAACTTCAATTGTATTCAAAAGCCATTCAATTGAATGCTTCTCAAGCTTGAGAGGGGTTGAGAAGAGAGAGACATTTGGAGATTAAAGAAAAAAGACCATAAACCACATTTTTACCTCCTAGATTGCTTGATTCTTTGATCAAAGTAGAGGTCCCCAACCAATCAATTGGTTTGGTATGTTAATGAAGTCTCCAAGGAAGATTGAAGAGAGAGAGAATCTCCAATCTCTTCAATTTGTAGAGGGTTTTTAGAGGATAATAGAAAATAACCTTATCTTAGAGTAATACCGGCATAGTTTAGTTCACAGATAAGAATACAAAAGAATGAGGGTCTATTTATAGGTGAGGGAGGCCACTAACTGAGTCCAGCTGAGTTCTAGAATTTTCCAGCTTCGGTTTGGCTGAATTTGGACAAGTTTTAGAGGATAATAGAAAATAAGCTTATCTTAGAGTAATACCAACATAGTTTAGTTCACAGATGAGAATACAAAAGAATAAGGGTCTATTTATAGGTGAGGTAGGCCACTAACTGAGTCCATCAGGGTTCTAGAATTTTCTAGCTTCAGTTTGGCTGAATTTGGACAAGTTTTGGACCAGTTTGTCTCCCTTTTTGATTTGGTTTAATCTAGGAGAGATAAAAATGTCCTATTATTTTTTAGTTTAAAACTCATCCACACACGTGAAATAGGAGCCTCCTTGAAGGGCCCCCTTCTCCTTACCAATGTGTCAAAAATGAATGATTACTCCAAAATATCTTTTTTTTAAATTAATACTTCATAATTTTTAACTAATAAATCTAGTACTTAGTCAACTCTTCATCTTATGTGGGAATTTCCTCATTTTTGGATATTTTCTTTTATTCTTTGGATTTATCTTATCCCAACACTTGAATTAATCTTATTGGTCCATAGGAACCTTAATCCAAAATTTTCAGAAAATCTTGACCCTTAGGCTAAGGTCTTCTAAATAATTTTTTGCACCTTGGAAAATCTATTTTGATTTTTTGTTTCAAGGAAACATTTTTTTGATATTTGTATAATTTATTTATCCAATAATATCCCAATATTAATTTACCACTCTCTAGAAATTTTTATCTCACTACGTCAAACAAGGAAAAATAATATTTTCTTGTATTAAGAAACATAGAATGATTACAAGGGATTGAAGTAGAGGCTTATTTGTTATTTAGGTTGAGGAGGAATTTTACATCCTCTCCTACTTGAAAAATGCTAGATATCCTCATCTCGCAAAGTGGGGTTAATCCTTCGCCAACTCTTCTTCTTTCTCCCAGGTGATGTCTTCTAGAGGGAAGAACTTCCACTTTAGTAAGAATTCTCTAAGGACTCTGCTCTTGAGAATCTTCTCCAGAACGTCAAGGATTTCCTCAGGTTGTAGTACCATCTGGCCTTGAGTCGGAGAGATCAATTGTTCATTTATTAAGCATGTGACTCGGGTTAGGTACATACTTCTTAAGCAAACTGACATGGAATACATCATGTACCTTGAGATGGGGAGGCAGAAGAAGTTTGTAGGCTAGATCGCCCACTTTCTTTATGACACCATACGGACCATAGTATCTGGGAGAGAGCTTCTTGTACTTCCCTAAGGATAAGGAACTTCTTTCTGGTCGTACTCGAATGAAGACCATATCTGACTCTTCAAACTCTCTCTCTGACCTCTTTTTATCTGCATAATGCTTTTGTCTGTCTTGGGCTGTCTTTATATCTTTACGGATTGATTGCATCTACTGGTCCATGTCATCAAGCATTTGTCTGGACATTTTGACTCTGATCAATGGGTTAGACCAAGTCAACGGTGTAAGGCAATCTTGTCCATACAAAGCTTTGAAAGGCGTGATATGCCTACCTTAATTTTTGCATAAATCGGTGGCTAGCGGGCCTGGGAACTCTTTTCCTCTCGCCGGTACACCTGGGCAAAAACACAACCAAATCTTTATAAAGGAATCCCACCAATACAGTGGTCGGGTGTGGTTGGCTAACCCATGGGCCCGATGGGGTTAGGCTGGATCAGAGCATTCTTAAGAAACAACTAGATACGATTAGTTACGTTAATTAGTTTAAATCCTGAGAAGACCTTGTTTTGTGGGAGGGGATTAGCGCGGCGACTGTGCCTTGTAAATGAGGAAAAAAGCGATGATTCCATGGACCAGGTGCAAGTCTCTTCTTGATCTGACTATGTGATTTCAGGTTTGGTCAGATCAGTTTACTTGGTTAAGACTTTGACTTGTTAGAGTAATTTCCCCCGTTAGAAGATTTTCCCATGGTGGAATCACCCGTGCCTTCGAGGTGAGGGGAGTCTTCCGGGCCCCCGGTCTCGGAGGGATCGTCCAAGCTAGCCTCTCATTCTTTCTCGGACATCCGTGAGTGAGGCCCTGAGTGTGGATCCCTGCCCCACGTGGGAGGCTAACGCAGCTTCTGCCACACCGGCATGGGTACCATGGAGGGGACAGGGACCTCACATGCATCTTTCCATGCATAGAAATTGAATTTAATGAAAATAACACTTTCATATTTAAAAAAATTATATTATGCATCTTTCCATGCATAGAAATTAAATTCAATGAAAATAACACTTTTATAATAAAAACAAATTTCTATTATGTATCTTTCCATGCATAGAAATTAAATTCAGTGCAAATAACACTTTTATAATAAAAACATTTCTATTATGCATCTTTCCATGCATAGAATTTAAATTCAATGAAAATAACACTTTTATAATAAAAAAAATTTATTATGTATCTTTCCATGCATAGAAATTGAATTTAATGAAAATAACACTTTTATAATAAAAAATTCTATTATGCATCTTGCCATGCATAGAAATTAAATTCAATGAAAATAACACTTTTATAATAAAAAGATTTCTAATATGCATCTTTCTATGCATAAAATTTAAATTCAATGAAAACAACACTTTTATAATAAAAAAAATTCCATTATGCATCTTTCTATGCATAGAATTTAAATTCAATAATTAATATCAATGATATCCATGTATATTCATAGGTGAGTATGTACATGGAGTAAATAAAAATATTTCTTTTAGAATGAACAAACGGTGGGGATTACTGTTTTAGAATAACATAAAAATAAACTTTATTTTTCATAAAATTCAAGAAAATTTTACCATAACCTCCTTTGTATGGCTGATCATTTTTCAATTTTGAACATTGTAATATCAATTTAAAATTAATCCCAATTTGAAGTAAAGTACTCTAATCTACTCAACTTTCACTTTCTAGAGAGTAAACAATAAGAAAAGTTTAAATCAATTTATTTTTGACTCATTTTAGGATAAAGAAGGGCTAAATTCTTAAGGAAGAGAAGGGGGTAGCCTTTTCATCAAGGCATAACATCAAGATTCACTTAAATCAACTAAAAAAAGCAAAGAAATCAGAAAACCATAGATTAGAAATTAAAAAGTAGAATTTTTAGCTTACATGGAGTTTTGTGAGCTTTCCTTTGGCTTGAGGGATTGAGGGTTCTACTCTTGTTTGGATCAAGAGTGGCCACCAATTCTTTTGGAGAGGATTTAGTCAAAAACAATTGAGTTATCAAGTGAATTCAATGTAATTGGCTCTAGGTAGGAGTAGAGTAACAGTGCATAAACACTATTAAGCTTTTACAAAGGGGGAGGCTTCTATTTATAAGAAAAATTGAGCCTCAAACCAAGCAAACTGATTCTAGAATTTTCCAGATCAATTTGGTCAATTTTTGACCATTTTTGGGTCAGTTCAGCTTACTTTTTGGAACTAGACTTGAAATAGGAGAGAGGAGAGATGAAATATCTAACTTAATTGATTTAAAATTGGGAAGCAATGATGAGAAAAAAAAGGCGCCACCTTCATGAGGGGGAACCCCCACTCTAAGGTGTCAAATTTATTTTTTTAATGTTTCCTTTGGTCCTTAGTCCACTCTTCATCTTATGTGAGTATTTAATCATATTTGGGGGATTTTTCTTTATTTCTTTAATTTACCTCCTCCCTACATTTGGATTAATCTTATTTGTCCCTCAAAACCTTAATCCAAAATTTTTAGAAAATCTGGACCCTTAGGTTAAGGTCTTTTGAGCAGATTATAATTTATTTCTAATGCACCTTAGGAAATTCTTTTTAAACTTCTGTATTGGGAGAATTTATTTTAATAAGAAAGGATATTTTTCCATCCAAAGATATCTAAAAATTGAGTTATCTCTCTCTAGAATATTTTCTCTCTCTAGGCCAAAACAGGTAGAAACAAGATCTTTTATTATTTTGAAAAGGGAATTGATTATAGGGGAAGAAACTGGACATCTTGAGGGGCTAGGGAGGAATCTTACATCTCTTCTAGGGTTTGTGTGAGTTTGTGTGAGCTTGCAAGAGCTTAAGGTCTCTTCCCCCCTACATCTTTTCATGGTATTAGAGCCTGCTAAGGGACAAGCAAGAGAAGCACAGGAAACGATAACAGGGTAAGCGGCGCTTCATCTACTCTTCCCCTTTGTGTTGGCTACTACACCATTGCCATCGGGAGGCACCAGCAAACGAGCTCCGATTAAGGAGATTTCTTCGTAGGAGAAAAGCTACAAGGTAATTATATTATCTATTGGATGCCTCTTTTTGGGCCAAAAATGCATTTTGTGTGCGTCTGGACCTCCGTTTTTCAGTTCGTAGGTGTTCACGGGCACTGCGGGGGTAAGTTTTGATTCTCTGTAGAACTCTATTTTTGGAACTGTAGGAAGGGCGATTGGTTGTGCAGACACTGTGTGTACTGCAAAGAGGTATCAAAGTTGCCATTAGGTGTATGTATACAAATTGAAGACACTGGTTGTGACAGTTTGGGTGTAGTTTAGTACCGTTGTAGAAAATACAACAGTTTGTGGAGGTCAAACAAGAGTATTGTTTTTGGTAAATTTGTGTGTTGTAGACAAGATGTCTGAAAGATCCTTGCCTCCTTCGCGCAGCGGCGGAAGTAGCACTTCTTGCGCAGGGCAGAGCCTCTCACTCGGGTCGCCCACGGATATCATCCGGACAAAAGACCAATCCCTTGGTTCTTCCACGAACCCAGAAAAACTTTCCTCGTGCCCAGAAAGCACGGGTGATTCCTCCAAGATATTTTTATTCTAACGTAGTCAAGGTCATCAATCACTAACCAAACTGATCTGACTGAACCCGTAAGTCTCATGGTCAGATCAAGTAAGAAACTTGTACTTGGATCATAGAGACCAACGCTTTTTTCTCATCGAGAGGCACAGCCGCCATTGATTCTTTTCCATAGAACAAGACTATCCAGGATTTACTTCATCTATCGTACCATAACAGAATTGAGTCTCATTTTAGGGATCCATCAGCCCAACCTAACCCCATCGAGTCCCATGGGTTAGCCAACTGCCCACCAACCACTGTAGTGATAGGATCCATTTAGGAATTTGGTTATGTTTTGTCCTAGGTACAAGAGAAAAGAGTTCCCAAGCCCCCTAGCCGCTGGCGCTTCAAGCAAACTTTAGTCACACCACTTACACACCTAATATGAAATTACCTTTTAACAGATTCAGCTGTCTTTAAAACAATCTTTTAATGAAACCATAGTATCACTGATCATAATCCTCCAAAATATCTGGTTGAATTCTAATTTCCAATCATTCTTTCATCGGTGTACCTACGGCATCATTGGCAACCAGAATGCTCACCACCTATCCACTCAGGGGCCTTTTCAATAGTTCCTAGCTCATAGTACCCGAAAATATATTCACTTATAAAAATCAAAATGGACTCTTTGTTGAAGATCAGCAAGATCAACTAATAGATCCATATAAAAGAGCCATGGACTCATCCGTTGAGGACCAGCAAGGTCAATCAACCAGATCCATTCCCAAGTTCAGAAAACAACTCTATCACCTTGTTCCATTTTTTTTCTCGATGCACGCCTGGGTATCTTCGGCGACCCAGAGCCCGAGCACCGTATGGTCAGCACCCTCTAGGATCCTTCGTAGGTAACCTAGCGCTTCACTCATAGGCTTCTTCCTTGGTCCCTCATTTACTGTACCGGAAGCTCACCATTTAAATCGAACCGAGGTTGGTCAAGACCTCAGTCGACCTTGCTACGCGAGACGTCCTCCATTGACTCTCCGTCAGCTGTTGCAACTTTATCACTTAGGTCTCCACGACCTCATTCACAAGATGGTCAAAATGCGTCCCCAGCATTCTTGACATAAAACACTCATTTAAAAATAGGTCATAAATATAGTTTCTAACGAACTCTCATCTTTCACATTATTTCCTGTTATTCCACTGTATTCTAAATCAAATCACTTTGCTTAATCCACATCCAATCATATGTATTCTCATTGTCCTTCATCCATTGTTATCCATTCTCATCCAATCAGATCATATTACATCTCATCACATCTATCCACATCCATCCTCATTACATCTCATCCATTCTCATCTACCCATAACCACATCACATCACATCACATCCATTCACATCCCATCTCATCCATTCACATCTAGCCCGATCCACATCATATCCATTCACGTCACATCTCATCCATTCACATCTATCCCGACTCACATCTCATCACATCTGATCCATTCACATCACATCTCATCACATTACATCCATCCCGACTCACATCTCATCACATCTCATCCATTCACATCACATCTCATCTATTCACATCTATCCCGATTCACATCACATCTTATCACATCCATTCTCATCATATCTCATCTATCCCGACTCACATCACATCCATTCACATCACATCTCATCCATTCACATCCACATCCACATCCACATCCATTTACATCACATCACATCCACATCACATCTATCCTAATTCACATCTCATCACATCCATTCACATCACATCTCATCTCCTCTATTCACATCCATCACATTCATTGCATTCCCATCCCATCACATACATTCTATTCACATTACATCACATCCATATCCATCCATACATTCACATTCACATCCACATATATTCACATCACATCACATTTCATCCACATCTCATCACATTCGCATTCACATCTCTTTACATCATATCTCATTTCATCCACATCTCATCACATTCACATCCACATCCCTTTACATCACATCACAGCCTTTCACATATCCTCACATCTCATTCTCATCTCATCATTCTAATCCACATCCATTTACACAACCTCACAAACCATCCATATTCATTTACATCACACCACATTCATTTACATCACACCACATTCATTTACATCACACCTCACAAACCATCCACATTCATTTACATCACACCACATCTTATCACATCCACTCACATCTTATCACATCCCATTCACATTTAGTAGCTTTTTCTACTTCGATACCGATGATGGGACTTTTTCTAAATTTCTGCCTTGTTTGGCCTAGGTAAAGGTACTTTTTCTTGATGGATATTTTCATATATCTTTCTCAAATTTTTCAAGTGAATATATTCAATATTCTACTTTTGAGTAAAAGAATTCATGAGATTTACAAAAATCAATTCTACCCATATTTCTCAATAATGCTCAAAATTCTTCTTTTGATAAATACTCGTAGATTGAATTATGCTAAAAATTCATCTTTTTCCATTTAATTTCTTGGATCTCAATTATCATGGAAATTTCTCTTTTTGTATTTAAATTATTACATTCAAATGTAATGAGAATTCCTCTTTTATCACATAAAAAAATTTATCTAAAATTTCTCTTTTCTTTAATAAAAATATCCATTATTCAAATATGCCAAGAATTCCACTTTTTCCATTTAAATGATTGAATTCCAATTGTCATGGGAATTCTTCTTTTATCATTAAAATTGTCTCATGCATAAAATAAATTTACCTAAATTTCTCTTTGAATTTTAATAAAAATATCCATTAGTTCAATTATGCCAAGAACTCCACTTTTACCATTTAAATGGTTGAATTCCAATTGTCATGGGAATTCCTCTTTTATCATTTAAATAAAATTTCCAAAATTTTCTTTTTTCTTAATTATTTAATTATGCATAAACCTTAAAATTTATTTTACCATAAATTTGATGAAAATCATTCTTTTAGCCTAGGATATTTAATCCTAGAATATGGTAGAAAGTCCTCTTTTCATATTATGCATAAAAATTAGTTATGTATTAATTTCTTAAAAAGTTTGCCATAGCTCCGCTCTGCTATTACTGATAATTTTTAATATTTTTGAAAAGAATAAGACTTTGTGATACCATTATGATAAAATAACTATCATTAGATCTAAATCTAATTTATGGGTTTAAATCATAAGTTTACTATAATTTTATTAACATATAAGCATTAAAAAGCCATTTCTTTAACCTCTAGCTTAATTAGCATAGAGTTTGATTTTTGAATTGAGAATTTATCAATGAGAAGCATCATTTGAATAGAGAATTGGTCATAGGAATGACCATTCTTTTGGGGAGAGAGAGATATACATCTTATGTGAGCATTTACTCATTTTTGGGTATTTTTATTTATTCTTTGGATTTATCTCATCCCAACACTTGCAAAAATTTTATTGATCTATAGGAACCTTAATTGGACCACTTTATACACATTTTTAATTAATTCCAAATGCACGTTGGAAAGTTCTTTTTGAATTTCTGTTTCAGGGGAAACCATTTTAGACACTAGGAGGATTTTTATATCAAAAAATATCTTAATTTTGGATTATCTCTCTCTAGGCCAAAACAGGGTAAAACAAGATCTTTCTTTTATTTCAGAGAGGGGAATAATTACAAGAATAGAAGGGGAGGTTCTTACACCTTTACACCTTAAAAGCTGGAGGGAGGAATCTTACAATGTCAAATGATGGAATAAACCATATTGTTGAAGAGAAGCTTGACACAAGAACAACTTCCATGCTTGGAGGTATAGATTGAAAATTTTTCTGATGGGAAAAGGTTACTGGGACTACATTGAAGGTGAACATGAGGAGGCACCGGAGATATCGGAGATTAACCCAAGTGCTATAGATGTAAAAGAGTTCAAGGATTGGAATCAAGGAGCAAGGAAAGTCATATATTGGCTTTCTATTAGTATACAGGACATCATGATTGGTCATATACAGAATGTCAAGTCACCTAAGGAGGCATGGGACACCTTGGTGAAGCTGTATGAAACTAACACCAAGGCACAAAAAATTCAGTTGAAGAATGAGCTTCATACTGTAAGAATAATATGTCTAGTATGAATGATTATGTCTACTACGAATGATTATGCCTTGAAGATCAAGGGCATTGTGGAATCCCTTGCATTAATTAGTGTTTCTGTTAATGATCATGATAAGGTAAAAGTGTGTCTACATGGTCTCAAGCCACAATACAAGGCGTTCACAAGATGTCTATTCAGACTTGGGAGAACATTACCAACTTCACATATTTGGTGTCAATGCTGATCATTGAAGAGGAGAACTTGGGTGAAGATCAACAGTCTTCACATATTTGGTGTCAATGCTGATCATTGAAGAGGAGAACTTGGGTGAAGATCAACAGTCTTCACAAAACAAAAAGAGTTCAGCGTAGCAGGCCTTCTACACAAGTGCGGGTAGAGGATGAGGTAGAGGTCGTGGGACGTGGCTAAGGTAGTGGCCGAACAAGTAATCAGAATTATGTTCAATAGCAGCAGTAGTCCCAAGATTCACAACAACACCATATTGGGGAATATGGAAATTTCCCACAAGTTTGGGACATGTGGTCAAAACTTTGGATTTTCCGTAACTTGAACACCATTAATCTAAAATGAGTGGTTTATGGCTCTTTAGATCCCATTTTTCAAGCGCTTTCCAATGATAGGTCACATGATAGGGCTTTGAGAAACTTACAAACATGTTATCCATGTCCTCCTTTTTTAGTATTCAAAAATGGGAATTGGGAGATTCCCAAATTCTCTAATATGGTGTTCAACAACAACACACAGGTGGAAGAGGTCAGTTTAGAGGCAGGGGGAGTCAAAGAGGTCGAGGTAATTGTCAAAGGCAGCATAATGATACACGAGTGTGTTTTTATTGTGGTAAGCTTGGACATGTGATAAGAAGCAGAGTGGCATCATGCGCAATGGAAAAGTGCAGCAAAACAACTATGCATCCTCTAGCAAAAATAACGAGGATAATAACAGGTTTTTTGTTGCAAGATTCCTCCTCAACCTGAATAATGAATAGGCTCTACTACAATCCCCTGTAATCATTTCCTATTTTTGAATACAAGAAAATATACCACTTTTTTGGTTTGAATGGTGATTATCAACACTACCTTCCTCCGTTCTATATTAAGAAATTCCACAATAACTTTTCCCACATTAAGTGGGAAATTCCCATAATACATGAAACCTCTCAATTTCAAAATTCCCATAATGCGGGATTTTTCCCATAATACCTAATACGGTCTTCTTAGTGATGAAGAGGACGAGCTAGCATTTTTTCTCCTTCAAAGAGCGTGATGGAAATTATACCCTCCTCTTTCCCTTGGCTCCCCCCCCCCTCTCTCTCTCTCTCTCTCTCTTTATCTATCTCTTTCTCTCTGATTATCTCTCTCTCTCTCTCTCTCTCTCTCTCTCTCTCTCTCTCTCTCTCTATCTCTCATAGACACATATGCTTGCAAAGAGGTAGAAAGAGAAGGCTAAAACATACCCTAGGATGGGAACTAGCAAATATTATATTTAAATTCAATTTTTTTAAAAAAGTAAAATTTTAACTGTTATTTTGACGACTTTTTCCACGCATATTTTGACGCATTTTTTCACGCATATTTCGACACCTATTTTGACGCACATATCGGCGACACGACTAGGCGTGGAAACTAAGCGTCAAAAAACAATGATTCTCTTGTAGTGTTGTGCATCTTTCATAATACGCATACACCTGTCAATACCGACAGGGTATACTTCAAGCCATGGATGATAGGTAAATTGATTTTCCTTGCACTCTGGGGGACACAAAGGGCATCATGGACATCTTTCATACATTGTGTGTGTGAAACATAAGATAACCTCATAAACATCACGTCATCCACACATAGGTACACACAACTTGCTTACCAAACAGATTGGTGCATCTCTCTCTCTCTCTCTCTCTCTCTCTCTCTCTCTCTCTTTATAAGAGGATTAGGGTTTAAGAAACTACATCGCCTTCTTCTTCTGATCAAAATTGATGTTGAGTATAAGGCTCCAACCCAAAGGAAAGGTGGGGCAAAATTTACCTCATAGGGGTTGTCGGTGCTGGGTGTTGGTTATAGCTAGTGAGAGAGAGAGGAGGCAGAGGAAGAGGAGGCATGGAGAGAGATAGGTAGGCATAGTTTTCATGCTTGGTGACTCTTTTTGCAAGCCGACGGTCTCCAGATGAACAGTTGGCCCCCCTTCCCCCGATACCAAAAGGAGATTATGTAGTTTCCATGGCCAAAGATACGGTTGGCAAGCCGTTGCTTGGATGGAACAGAGTATATCCTCAGTCCCACTCCACACCCACACCCAAAAATAAAGGTACCAATAGGTTCCCCCACGATTGCGTTAAGTCGGTCTCTAGATGAACAATTGGCCCCCCCTTCCCCCAATACCAAAAGGAGAATATGTAGTTTCCATGGCCAAAGATACGGTTGGCAAGCCGTTGCTTGGATGGAACAGAGTATATCCTCAATGCCCCCTCCACACCTACACCCAAAAATAAAGGTACTAGTAGGTTCCCCTCACGGTTGCGTTATGGAGTGAGATGCATGCTAGAGCCCCACATAGGCTTCTTCCAAGAGATAAAACCATCATCAGTCACACTGTGCATGTGCCATGTGTACTATGTCCTAGAAAACCATCATTGGTCAGATAGACCGTAGGGTACTTTATTATTCTTGTGCTTTACTTTGAGAGGATGAGCTGATGCCCTTCCCCACCTTCTCCTCCCTGCTTGCAAACTACGACCTGGCGCTAGCCGTAGATTTCCCCATAAGACTCATGCTGCACCAGCACACGCCCTTGGTTGGTGGTAGTGGCACATGATGAAGTAACCAGCAAAGAGGGGCATCACACACCACCAGAACGACATGGCCGCTTCTTCTGCCCCCCCTCTTCTCTCTATAGTGCCAACTTTATCACAAGGGGTTGAGCTTCTTGGTGGCGGTGGTGGCGGTAATGGCAGCAGCTTCTTCTTCTCCTTCATGAGCGGCCATGGTAGTACCGCATGCCAAAAATGCAGGGCGAGAGTGAAGTCTCTCTCTCTAGGATGGGTTCTTTTTAAGGCATCACGCCATGCTCTGCACCATCCGATTCTTTTTTAGATGAACTATGTTTGTATAGTATCATCACCTCTAGGATTTTCTGCCTGATGCTGAGACATATGAAAAGATGTAGGGGGGAAGAGAGCTTGAGCTCTTGCAAGCTCACACACACTCACACAAACCCTAGAAGAGAACACAAGGTGAGAGGCTGAAAATTCTTCTTCTTCTTCACACAACAAAAGAGGTCTACAAAGAAGATACAGTGACTAACACACATAATAAAGTATATTCAAGCAGTCCATAATGTGAACACGCTAAGAGAAGTGTATAGATGTGGACTAGTTGGTGTAGTCCATGGTGTAGTCCAGTTGTAGAATCTCTAGCGAAGATATGTTGGTGCCAGCTACCAAACCTACAAGTGATGTAAATGTTGAACGGTCATGCAGGCGCCTCGTGAGTGTCAACTCATGTTGAGCTTGACATCTCAACACTCCCCCTCAAGCTCAACTCTAGTTCATAACCTCCAAGCATATCTTAAAATCAGCGGAGCCTCTCGGCTCCCAAGGCCTTTGTGAAGATGTCAGATTGACCTAATCCTGTGTGCTGACGTAGGCCGCCAAGTCGATGTCGCCTACTAAGACTCTCTCCTGATGAAGTGGTAATGTACCACACATGATCTTCATGATCTGCAGCATTCTTTGAGTATACCAAGATATCATCAAAGAAGACAAGAACAAAATCATCCAAGTATTCTCTGAGAATATCCTGCATAAGACGATTAAATGTCATCGGGGCATTAGTCAATCCAAATGGCATGACTGTGAACTCATAATGCCCATAGCGAGTATTCAATGCTGTCTTCAAGATGTCATGTTCCTTGATTCTGATCCGGTAGTACTCGGATTTGAGATCTATCTTTTGTGAACATTTGGGTCCCACTTAACCGATCCTTTATCAATCCTAGGGAAAGGATACTTATTTTTAATTCTTAATTGATTCAATCCTCTGTAGATCCTCTGTAGTCAATATAGAGTCTTTATGTTCCATCTTTATTCTTTTGAAAGAGAACGGGCGCACCCCAAGGTGAGACACTAGGTCTGACGAATCCTTGGTGCTCTAACAGTTGTCTTAATTGCTCCTTAAGTTCTATGGCTTCAGGGACTAGAATTTTGTATGCACGCTGGGCCACTGACTGAGCTCTGGGGGTTAACTTGATCTCATGATCTACTTCGCGAGATAGAGGCATCTCAGTCAGCTGTTCAGGGAACACATCTGCATACTCACTTAACCACTCTGGTTCTTTAGCCTTGCATTTTATGTCTACTGGATTCATCTTAACGACATAAACAGCTTGCCTCTTTCTGAGACCTTTTAATAATTTAGAAGCCTTGACTAATTTTAGCACTGGGGATCCGGAAACTCTAGTTCCTTGAACTTTATTCCTGTGAAGGTCAAGGAAAGATATGGTTCCTTTGTGACAATGAATGTCAGCCTGATTCTTTTGGAGCCAATCCATTCCAAGGATTCCATCATAGATTCCCAAGGGTAGGACTCTGAACTGGCACTCTGTTACATTCCCATCTAGGCTAAACTGAATAAGGTTTGTCTCAAGGTGTGTGAAAAGAATCTTTCCACACTGGCCAATCCCACTTGCATAGGTTTCCTTGATTTTTGATTTAGGACTAATTTACGCAAACATCCTGGGAAAATAAAAGAATGAGTGCTGTCTGAATCAATCAAAAGCTTGAATTGCTTACCCTGGTACTCTGTTGGAGTCTGGAGGACTGAAAATTGACGATTATTCCCCTGATGCTCTATTGCTGCATAGATCTGTTCTTTTTCTTCCTCCACTTCCTCAGCTATAGTGACAGCTCTAGCTACTATAGTCTGAGGTGGAACTCTCTCTCTTTAGTTACTCCAATTTTGGGAGGGAGTTTGGAGACTGCTTTGCATGAAGGCTGCAGGCTGAGCTGGCACTCTTATGGGGTTACCCTGATTTTGGCGCGGGGGGGGGGGGACCCTGATTGGTGGACTGATAGTCTATCTCTAAATTCTGGGACCCTAGCTTCCTTGGCCCACAGAGAGAGATGGGAAATCCTTGAGATGGTGCCCAAATCCCTGACATCCGAAGCACCTATTCTCACTTTGAAGCTCTTCCCTTTGCATTCTTAAGAGAGCCGGAGTTCCTGAGAAAGTACTTCGAGGGAAAGGTCTTCCTTCATTCATGAAGTTTCCCGTCTCCAGATTCTGGTTAGGACCTTGGTGTCTCTTTGGAGGTGGAAGCTTGGAAGAACTTCCCAGTGTCTGAAATCTCTTGAAGGATGAGGGAGCTGGCTTTGGCGGGACTTTCACGATGAAGGCTTTGGCGAAGTCTTCGCCATTCTGACAGCTTTTGCCATGGACACTAACTTGGCATTCTTGACCAGTGTGTCTAAGGGTTCGTTCATTCCCCAAATGAACCTGACCATAAGTTGCTCTTCGTCTAGAGGTGGTGAATACTTGAGTAGAAGAGCAAATGCTTGGTGATATTCTTCGATTATTTTGCTCCCTTGGTTTAGCTCTAAAAATTCATTCATCTTGGTTTCTAAAAACCCGGGGGGACAAAATCTCTTCCTTAAATAGGCTTTAAGATCATTCCAAGATTGTTGTGTATTTCTGTCCAGATGGTTGGTGTCACAATGGTTTCTCTATGCCACCTTGGCTGTTTCCACAATTTTTAGCTTGGCAAGAGCCATTTTGCTCCTCTCATTGTAGCCGGTGACATCAAAATATTCCTCCATTGCTTCAACCCACTTCTCCATACTAGCCTCGACCAAGTTCTCCCCTTCACCTTTGAAGGGTCCTGGCTGAGTTCTCTGAAGAGCCTTGCAAACATCGGGGTCAAGCTCTTCTTCTTCAGAGAGAGGGTCTGGCTGACGGCCACGGTTTCCTCGCCTCATGATTCTGCCAAAAATGATATATTATTAAATTTTTATTTTGATATTGTCCACGCGATCCTAAGACTTAAGAGGCTCGAAAAAAAATTTCTTAAACAAGATAAATGATCTTATTGGAGATCTATGACATATGTCCGGTAACAGATTTTACTTCATTAATTCATCAATAAACAATCACTTATACAACAAGAAATTTTTCCACAAAACATTTCTTTATTTATAGAAAGGTTGCAATATGTACATAGAGCAGCTCGGCTCTAGAAGTCAAAATATCCTCGAGAAATGCATAAGACGATGGTACTGGGCTATAGACATGGCTATAGACATGCGCCTTGATACAAATGTTCCCTTACTGCCAAGGGAGCTACTATCTTCTCCTTAGGAATAAAGAGACTAAGGAGTCTGTAGATTTGGCAGGAAAGTCTAAAATTTCGAGGCCTTGAGTGATAAAATAACACCATGCATCACTTTTAGCCTCATTAAAATCATGGTTAATGAGAGATTCTACCTCAAGATCACACACTGGTCGTAAGAGGCATGGACATACTACCCTACAAACCACTTGTGTTGCCATCTCTCCGTTGGGTCAGGAAAATATAGATCCTTGAAATGGCCTGCCAGTTTGGCTCGGCTCGTTTGAGTTGTAGCAGAAGAGATGAGATGATCGAAGGCAAACATAGTCATGTCTTGTGATTGGGTGAGGTTGAGAACACCAGACAAGTGTGGAACTTCCATCTATAAAATAAAATTCTTTGATTAAAAATCTTCATTAGTGAAGTTTAAGGAATGAAAATACAATATGTAAATGCTCTTTTTGAGTTTTTATTACAATTTTCTGATAAGAATTCATTTCTCCTTATTAGCTTTCAACAAAGCTCTGATACCAGCTGTGAGACCCCCGCCCCCTCCCCGCGGTGCCCCCTCCGAGAGGCTGCTGGCACGTCGAAAGCAGCGTTAGCCTCTCGTGTTGAGGTATCAAGCTCATCTAGTGAGGCAGTGGACACACTGATGATCCCCCTGGGGGATAGTTCCCACACTTACACCACTGGCATGGTTGGTGAGATCATGGGTGATATGCGACCAGTGGGATGACAGGCTGTGTGGTGAAGCCATTCTAGAGACTGGCATAGTTATAGCGCCAGCTCATTTAGTTGGGTTCACACTATAGAGAACCCTAGTATGTATTTGGTTGAGTACCTTTTCATATTGGGAGTGCTCTTATCTTTGTATATGGTGTGTTGAGTGTTGTGTGAAGAAGAAGATTTTCAGCATCTCACCTTGTGTGTTCTCTTTTAGGGTTTTGTGAGTGTGTGTGTGCTTTGCAAAAGCTCAAGCTCTCTTCTCCCCTGTATCTTTTCATGGTATCAGACTCTGGTTCATGCTAAGGGCTAAGCTGCAAGAAAGAGAAGCACAGGAAGCGGTTTGAGGGTAAGAGCTTCATCAACTCTTTCCTATTTGTGTTGGCGACTACACCCTTGTCGGGAACTCTACGGGAGGCACCAGAAAACGATCTTTGATTGAGGAGATTTCTTCGCGGGAGTATAGCTATAGGTCTTTAACACTAAGGAGGCTCTTCTTCATCAACATTGGAGGCCAGGCACACACCATAAGTGTCACCCTATAAATCTTCATCGTCAACCCGTTTCTATGCTTACCTTGGCAAGCTTCCAAGGAGAAATGGTGCAACCATGAACCATTGTCTTCATCCCATAAGCCAAAGAGGTTGAAGATTTCTGGTTTTTCATCAACAAACTCAATTTTTGAGTGGTTTAAAGTTGGGCATATGTACACTAAGTGCTCATCTTTAAAGGTTTTGTGTATCACCCTTGAGGCTCTTGTTTGTAAAAGGCATAGGCATGTCATAAGCCATTTGCTCTCATTTCCCAAGCCCAAGGCATGTTATTCCGCTGCATATTCAACATTTTCATCTTCTAAGATGAGTTGTAAGGTTGAGCATAGCATCACTAAGTGCTCTACCTTGTTGTTTGTCGTGATTTTAAACATCTCTTGGCATTGTCTTTGTAAGAGGCATTGGCAACATTATGAGCCATGCCCTCTCCTTCTTGAGCCAAGGATGATGTACCTTATTGGTTTGAGCATTTACCTCAACCACTTACTCACTCTCATTAAGCTTGTATCTTCAAACCCTAATGGGTATCATGTAACCAACATGCACAAAAGCTTTTGTTGTAATTGTGGAGTAGACACTGCCCTTGACCAATCCATAAGGCAAGTGGTAAGACCCTCCCTTTTCCTTTCCCATATAAATCTACCTCATAACCATTACTCTAAGAAGGAAGGCCCTCATTGCCCATGGAGGAGGTATGGTATTCAAGGAAGCATCAAGCATGTTGAAGGAACATCTATAAGCAAACCACTTAAGCAAGGGTGGCAGCCTTGTTTTGATCATTGTGTGAGAATGGTCAAGGTGAAAAGCATGTGGAAGCAATGGCATGTATGTCTAAAGCATGTCAACTACAAGAAGTCAAGCAAGCACAAAGAGTGGGGTGCACCATCATTGAGGTGTACATCTTCATCGACATCAAATAAAGACTTAGATGGCATCATTGTATTAGCCTCTAAAGCTCTAGGAACATAGTTATAAATCCTAGATAACCACACCACCATGACATCCTTGTATGCCTAATGTTATAAAGGCAACCTATGTCCAATACCACCTATTCCAATTCTTTCATAGTTGGTATTGAGGGAGGGCATTAAAAGACTAAGGTCATGTAAAAGGGTAAGAGAAGGGTGTGAGTGTGAAGGGACTTAAGGTCCACTAGCTCATCTATTTAAAGGTGGAGCTAGGAGGCATTTTGTATTGAGCAAGGCCTAGTTGTATTTATAAACAACTTAATAAGCAAGATATTTTTCTTGTAATTTGTGAGTCCCTCACCTCCACACACTTGATCTAGCATGAGCACCACATTTTATTAACAAAAAAGAGTATGTCTGTGAATGACTATGCATTGAAGATCAAGGGTATTGTGGAATCCCTTGCATGTATTGGCGTTTTAGTAGATGATGATGATAAGGTGGAAGTCTGTCTACGTGGTCTCGGGCCACAATACAAGGCGTTTAAGACATCTATTCAGACTCATGAAAACATTCCCAATTTCACAGATCTGGTGTCTATGTTGATTATAGAAGAGAAGAGCTTGGATGAAGACCAACAGTCTTCACAAAACAAAAACAGTTCAGAGCAACAGGCCTTCTACACAAGTTTAGGAAGAGGAGGAGGTAGAGGAGGCCGTGGACGCAGCCAAGGAGGTGGCGGAACAGGTAATCAGAATTATGGCCAGCAACAACAACAACAGTCCCAGAATTCACAAACAACAACAACAACACACAGGTGGAAGAGGCCAATTTAGAGGCAGGGGGAGTCAAAGAGGTCATGGAAATTGGCAAAGGCGGTATAATGATACACGTGGATGCTTTTATTGTGGTAAGCTTGGACATGTGCAGGTAGATTGTTATAAGAAGCAGGTTGACATGTAAAATGGAAAATTGCAGCAAAACAATTATGCATCCTCGAGTAGAAACAATGAGGATAATGAAAGGTTGTTTGTTATGCAATATGTCGTTAATGCCATGTCTGAAAATGTTGAAGCAGCACATAAAGATGATGTATGGTACGTTGATTCAGGTGCTTTGAACCACATGACAATTCATGGTGGGGAGTGGTTCAAGGAGATGAAAAACCTTGAAAGACTAGGTTTTGTGGAAACAAGGGATGACACTGCTCATCCAATTGCCCATGTTGGAGATGTGCCATTGTCTATGCAGGATGGCAAAGTGAAGTACCTTGCAGATGTACTTCATGTTCCGAACACAACAAAGAATCTAGTTTCAGTTGGCCAGATGATTGAGTAGGGTTTGTAGGTTCGGTTTAGTCCTGATGGTTGTTATGTTGAAGACTTTAAAGATAAGTGCAGGTTGGTTGCAAAAGGCAACAGTGGGCAGAATGTTTACATCATTGAATGTAAATAACATGCCTGAAGTGAGTGCTGCGATGTTTGAAAATGGTTCAGGAATTTTTGCAGACATAGACATTTGGCATAAAAGAATTGGACATGTGAATGTGTAGAGAATTAAGTCTATGCAGACTAAAGGAATTGTGACAGGGATGCCAAAGTTTAAAGTTGAAGGTGTGCAAAAAATATGTGAAGCATGCCAATTTGGGAAGCAAACAAAGCATGTATTTCCACGTGATACAAATGTGAGCAGAAATGCACTAGTGCATTCAAATGTATGGGGTCCTACGAAGATAATGTCTATGGAAGGCTATAGGTATTATGTGACATTTATTGATGACCACACAAGGAAAGTGTGGGTATACTTCATGAAGGAGAAGGGTGAGGTGTTCACTCAATTTCAGAATTTTAGAGTTATGGGTTGAAAAGAAAACAGGGAAACATGTAAAGTGCCTAAGGTTAGATGGAGGGGGAGAGTACTTCTCCAATGAGTTCTCTGAATTTTTGAAGAAGAATGGTATTTAGAGATAGTTTACATGCAGATACAGTCTGCAGCAAAATGGAGTTGCTTGAGCGAAAAAACAGGCACATTGCTAAGATTATGCGAGCATTGATGGGAGAGAAGAATATGCCGCATAGCTATTGGGCTGAGGTTGTTTCTATAGCAGTTTACATCATGAAGAGGACTCCAACTGCAGCCATACATGATATGTAACTACAGAGGAGAGGTTTACTGGCAGAAAACCTGATTTGTCTCATCTGAAAGTCTTTGGATGCATTGCATATTGCATGTGCCAGATGAGCGAAGAGCTAAGCTGGATCCAAAAGTTGAAAAATGTGTGTTTATTGGGTATTCCCTTGAGCAAAAGGGATACAGGTGTTATAACCCTGCTACACATGAGTTGAGGGTAAGTAGGGATGTTGTTTTTGATGAGATGATATGCTGTGATGAAAAAGAAGCTATTGGGGCTGATGTGAGTGGAAATGTGGTTGCACAGAATGCAAGTCAGCAATCACAGTCTTTGAGTGGACCAGGAGAGTCCTCATCTAGTGGTTTGATAGACCATGGAGTGGCAGACTACGTCATAATACCAGTCCTACAAATGTGATTGGTACATCACATAAAGGTAAAGAGAAAGTGATTGAGCCCCTTAGTGTGTTTCTGCAGGGCATTCTCATGTTGATGGAGAGTCTAGTGGCTTAGAGATGAGCCTTGATGAGGAGCTTGGGATACCAACTATAAGAACATTTGGTGTAAAGAAGGCTATGGAAGCCATGAATGCAAAGCTTAAAAGATCTGGGAGAGTGAAGAATTCTGTGCAGAGGTTTACCTATGATGGTTATGTGGCACATCACTATGCATACATGATGGCAAAAGTTGTACAGGTTGTAGAGCCCACATTCATTGATGAGGCTGTTGGAAATGTGTGTTGGGAGAAAGCTATGGATGAGGAGATGGATGCACTATCTGGAAATGAGACTTGGGATTTAGTGCAATTGCCTGAAGGCAAGAAAGCCATTGGATGCAATTGGGTGTACAAAGTAAAACATAATAGCAATGGAAGCATAAGCAGGTACAAGGCTAGATTGGTAAAGGATATGCACAGACATATGGCATTGATTATGAGGAAACTTTTAGCCTAGTTGCCAAGATGGCAATAGTGAGAGTTGTGATAGTAGTGTCTGCGTCAAACCAATGGTCTTTACATCAGATGGATGTAAAGAATGCATTCTTGCATGAGGATTTGTAGGAAGAGGTGTATATGCTGCAGCCACCTCGTTATGAGGATGTGAGTCACCTCGAGCATGTTTGCAAGTTGAAGAAATCCTTGTATGGCTTAAAACAAGCACCAAGAGCATGGTCTGACAAGATTTCTGAATATCTTGTCACTATTGGCTTTCATGTAGCCAATGCAAATTTCTCGCTGTATGTGAGACACAGTGATAGAGGGGTTGTTCTTGTTGTCATCTATGTAGATGACCTGATCATTATGAGAAACCATGATGCAGAGATCTTTGATGTAAAGATCTTGCTTAGATAGAAGTTTGAGATAAAGGATCTGGGGGAACTCAAATATTTCTTGGGCATTGAGGTGATTGGGTCACCACATGGTATTGGATTACTGTAGAGACAGTATGGCTTGGACATGTTGTCCAAGTATGACAAGCTGTAAGCCTATCTCAGTGCCATTGGATCAGAATGGCAAGCTGAGTGTAGATTCAAGAGAGATTTTGGAGGATCCTACTATGTATAGGTGCATAGTAGGAAGCTTGATCTACATGACAATCACCAGGCCATATTTGAGCTATGCTGTTAGGTTGGTGAGTTATGCACGTTCCTCAAAATCCGCATTTGGATGCATTGAGACGCATACTAAGGTATGTGAGGTCTACTTTGCATTGTGGACTATTTTATGAAACTAGGACAGAGATATGTGTACATGGGTACACAGATGCTAATTGGGCTGGTAGTATCTCAGATAGAAGATCTACTAGTGGCTTCATGTTTTCTTTGGGGAGTGGTGCTGTGACTTGGAGTAGCAAGAAGCAGCCTACGGTTGCTCTATCCAGTACAGAGGCCAAGTACAGAGGTGCTGCTATGGCAGCATGTGAGGTAGCTTGGTTGAGAAAGCTACTTGTAGATTTGGGTATTTCAGTGGATAGACAAGTTGTCATTTTTTGTGACAACATTAGCAGTATACAGTTGGCCAAGAACCCAGCTTTTCATGCTCGCATGAAGCATATAGAGGTCCACTACCATTTTTTCAGAGAGAAGATTTTGGTAGGCGACGTTGACCTTGTTTATGTCAGCACACAAGATCAGGTAGCTGACATCTTCACCAAAGCATTGGGTACAAAGAAGCTCCATAGATTCAGGGATTCGCTTGGTGTACATGAGATGGAGTTGAGCTCGAGGGGGAGTGTTGAGATATCAAGCTCATCTAGTGAGGCAGTGGACACTGATGACCCGCTTGGGGGATATGCCCCACACTTACACCACTAGCATGGTTGGTGAGATCATGGGTGATATGCGGCCAGTGGGATGACAGGCTGTGTGATAGCCATTATAGAGACTTGCATAGTTATAGCGCCAGCTCATTTAGTTGGGTTCACACTATAGAAAACCCTAGTATTTATTTGGTTGAGTACCTTTTCATATTGGGTGTACTCTTATCTTTGTATATGGTGTGTTGAGTGTTGTGTGAAGAAGAAGAAGATTTTCAGCCTCTCACCTTGTGTGTTCTCTTTTACGGTTTTGTGAGTGTGTGTGTGCTTGAAAGAGCTCAAGCTCTCTCCTCCCCTACATCTTTTCATCTCGCGCAGGGCAGGGATCCACACTCGGGGCCTCGCCCGCGTGGATGTCTGGACAAGAGACTAGCCCAGCGGTTTCGAAGCCAAGCCTGGAAAAACTTCCCTCGCCCGAAAGGCACGAGCAATTCCGCCATGGGAAAATATTCTAACGGGGGAATTAATCTAAGGAGTCAAAGTCTTTAGTTCTAACAAGGATTTTCTTTAGATAAACAACTATTTTTGGGTAAATACCAATTTAGTGATCATTTAATCACATAGAATATCTAAAGATTCTCTTTCTACTATTTAATTTCTCAACCTTAACTCCCTAGGTAGAATTATGGTGAAAATTTCTCTTTTGTTATTAAAAATTAATTCAAATCTTTCTCTACTTAAATATCATAAAAATTCTTCTTTTAATTAAATACAATTATCCATTTTTTTAAATACGCTTAAAATTTCTCTTTTCCTCATTTAAGGATTAGGTTCCCCTTTTTATCATAAAATGAATTTATCTAAAATTTCTCTTCAATTTAACTAAAAATATGCATTATTTTAAATATACCAAGAATTTCTCTTTTTCCATTTAAATGATTGAATTCCAAATATGATGGGAATTCCTCTTTCATCATTTAAATTTATTCATGCATAAAATAGTTTTAACTAAAATTTTTCTTAAAAAAATAAATAAAAAATATCCATTAATTTAAATATGACAAGAATTTCACTTTTTCCATTTAAATGATTGAATTCCAAATATGATGGGAATTTCTCTTTCATCATTTAAATTTATTTATGCATAAAAATAATTTATCTAAAATTTCTCTTTAATTTTAAATAAAAATATTTATTATTTTAATATACCTATTTTTCTCTTTCTCCATTGAAATACATGGATCTCCATTATCATGGGAATTCCTCTTTTATCATAAAAATGAAATTCCTAAAAATTTCTCTTTTTCTCTAATTAATTGTTTATGCATAAATATTAAAATTTCACTTTCCATGGATATGTGATGAGAATTATTCTTTTAACAAAGGATGACTAATCCTAGAATATGGTAAGAAGTCCTCTTTTCACATTATGCAAAAAAATGATTTATGTATTAATTTTTTTAAAAATTTACCATAGCTCCGCTGCTATTACTAATAATTTTTAATAATTTTGAAAAGAATAAAACTTAGTAATACAATTATGATAGATTAACTATCAATAGATCTAAATCCAATTTGTGGATCTAAATCATAAGTTCATCATAATTTATGTAACATAAAAGCATTAAAAAGCCATTTCTTTAGCCTCTAGCTAAACTAGCATAGAGTTTGATTTTAGAATTAAGAATTGCTCCATGAGAAGCATCATTTGAATAGAGAATTGGTCATAGGAATGACCATTCTTTGGGGGGGAGAGATATATATTTAAAAAACATCCTAAATTAAGAATAAAGATAATCTTTTTATGATTAATCATTAGAATTCATTAGAGAGCTTCATTTTCATTGAAAAACCATTTATTTGAATACTTCTCAAGCTTGAGAGGGGTTGAGAAGTGAAAACATTTAGAATATGAGAGAAAAAACCATAAAATCACATCTTACCTCTTGATTTGCTTGCTTCTCTATTCTTAGAAGAAGCCCCCAACCAATCAATTGGTTAGTATGCTAAGAGGAAAGCTCCAAGGAAGGTTGAAGAGAGAGAGAAGCTCCAATCTCTCCAAAATGTAGAGGATTTTTAGGGGATAATAGAAAATATGCTTATTCTAATGTAATACAGGCATGTTCTAGTTCACAGATGAGAATACAAAATAATGAGGGTCTATTTATAGGTGAGGGAGGCTACTAACTAAGTCCAACTAAGTTCTAGAATTTTCCAGCTTTAGTCTGAAGCTGGACAAGATTTGGACCAGTTTAGCTCCCTTTTTGATTTGGTTTGATCCACGAGAGGAGAGATAAAAATATCTTAATATTTTTGAATTAAAAACTCATTCACATGTGTGAAATAGGCACCTCCTTGAAGTCTCCTCCCTCCTTACCAAGGTGTCAAAATGGTATCATTATACCAAAATATCTTAGAGTAATATCTCATAGTTTTTAAATAATAAACCTTGTACTCATTCCACTCTTCATCTTATGTGAGAATTTACTCATTTTTGGGTATTTTCTTTTATTCATTGGATTTATCTCATCTCAACACTTGGATTAATCTTATTGGCCCATAGGAACCTTAACTAGACCATAATCCAAAATTTTTAGAAAATCTTGACCCTTAGGCTAAGGTCTTTTAAATCATTTTTAATTAATTTCTAATGCACCTTGGAAAATTTATTTTGATTTTCTATTTCAGGGAAACATATTTTTTATGTTAGGACCCCATTAGAGAAAGGACCACACGGACTTGTGCTAGGGAAGTTGCTCTATGTCCACATCACTCTGTGCACGGATTTGGGCATCACAATCACTTCTCCCAGCGCGTCAAAGTTGGGTCCCAGCGCCATTCAACACACTTGTTTATCTCCTTGGTTTTCGTCATGGTCTCTTCTTGGAGTAATTGGTTTTGTGGATTTGCATGGTACAGAGCTAGATCAATGCATTCTAGCTCGACCACATGGTAGAGCTAGACCACAAATGCAATTCTAGCTCCACCACATGGTAGAGCTAGACCTCAAAGCAGTCTAGCTCTACGATGTGGTCTAGGTTGGATACAGCTCTACCACGTGGTAGAGCTAGATCAAATGCAATTCTAGCTTCTTGATTCTTGTCATGTGAAGTAGATCTCTTCTTGGAGTAATTGATTTTGTTGATCTGCATGGTACACAGCTAGATCGATGCATTCTAGCTCCACCACATGGTAAAGCTAGATCGGATGCAATTGTAGCTCCTTGGTTCTCGTGTTGAAGTAGGTCTCTTCTTAGAGTAATTGGTTTTGTTGATCTGCATGGTACACAGCTAGATCCGGGTTGCTTTCCACACATTTGTCCATGCATGATTCGATTTTCATGTCTCTTAGGTGTCGTTTGGGCCACGGTTGAAAATTTCCGCCATTTGGCACGCTCGTGCATCTTTTTCGAGAACCTAAATTTGGACAATTAGAAGTTGAGGATTCGGGACCCCATCAGAGAACGGACCACATGGACTTGTGCTAGGGAAGTTGCTCTATGTCCACATCACTCTGTGCATGGATTTGGACATCAGTATCAATTCTCCCAGCGAGGCAAAGTTGGGTCCCGGCGAAGATAGTGCAAAATTGCCATAGCAGAGTTCGGATCAAAAATGAGTCCGAATCGCATCTGAACACAACAAGAAAGATCCGGGTTGCTTGCCACACATTTGTCCATGCATGATTCAATTTTCAAGCCTCTTCGGCGCGGTTTGGGCCCCACGGTTGGAAATTTCCGCCATTTGGCATGCTCGTGCATCTTTTTCAAGAGCCCGGATTTGGACAGTTAGAAGTTGAAGATCCGGGACCCCATCAGAGAACGGATCACATGGACTTGTGCTAGGGAAGTTTCTCTATGTCCACATCACTCCGTGCATGGATTTGGGCATCGCAATCACTTCTCCTTGCGTGTCAAAGTTGGGTCCTGGCGAAGATAGTACAAAATCGCCATAACAGAGGTTCGGGTCCAAAATGAGTCCGAATCGCATCTTAACACAACAAAGAAGATCCAGGTTGGTTGCCACACATTTGTCCATGCATGATTCAATTTTCATGCCTCTTCGGCGCCGTTTGGGCCACGGTTGGAAATTTCTGCCACTTGGCACGCTCGTGTATCTTTTTCAAGAACCCGGATTCGGACAGTTAGAAGTTGAGGATCTGTGACCCCATGAGAGAACGGACCACACGGACTTGTGCTAGGGAATTGCTCTATGTCCACATCACTCCGTGCATGGATTTGGGCATCGCAATCACTTCTCCCAGCACGTCAAAGTTAGGTCCCGGCGAAGATAGTGCAAAATCGCCATAATAGAGTTTCGGGTCCGAAATGAGTCCAAATCGCATCTTTACACAACAAGAAAGATTCCGGTTGCTTACCATACATTTGTCCATGCATGATTCGAATTTCATGCCTCGTCAGCGCCGTTTGGGCCACAGTTGGAAATTTCCGCCATTTGCACGCTCGTGCATCTTTTTCGAGAACCCGGATTCGGACAGTTAGAAGTTGAGGATCCAGGACCCCATGAGAGAACGGACCACACGGAAATGTGCTATAGAAGTTTCTCTATGTCCACATCACTCCGAGCATGGATTTGGGCATCGCAATCAGTTCTCCCAGCGCGTCAAAGTTGGGTCCCGGTGAAGATAGTGCAAAATTGTCATAACAGAGTTTTGGGTCCAAAATGAGTCCGAATCGCATCTGAACACAACAAGAAAGATCCGGGTTGCTTGCCACACATTTGTCCATGCATGATTTCAATTTCATGCCTCTTCGGCGCCCTTCGGGCCACGGTTGGAAATTTTTGCCATTTGGCACGCTCGTGCATCTTTTTCGAGAACCCGGATTCGTACAGTTAGTTGAGGATCCGGGACCCCATCAGAGAACGGACCACACAGACTTGTGCTAGGGAAGTTGCTCTATGTCCACATCACTCCGTGCATGGATTTGGGCATCGCAATCAGTTTTTCCAGCGCGTCAAAGTTGGGTCCCGGCCAAGATAGCGCAAATTCGCCATAACAGAGTTTTGGATCCGAAATGAGTCCAAATCATATCTGAACACAACAAGAAAGATCTGGGTTGCTTGCCACACATTTGTCCATGCATGATTCGATTTTCATGCCTCTTCCCCGCCGTTTGGGCCCCTGTTGGAAATTTCCGCCATTTGGCATGCTCATGCATCTTTTTCGAGAACCCGGATTTGGACAGTTAGAAGTTGAGGATCCGAGACCCCATCAGAGAACGGACCACATGGACTTGTGCTAGGGAAGTTGGTCTATGTCCACATCACTCCGTGCATGGGTTTGGGCATCGCAATCACTTCTCCCAGCGTGTCAAAGTTGGGTCCCAGGGCCATTTAACACACTTGTTTATCTCCTTGGTTCTCGTCATGGCCTCTTCTTGGAGTAATTGGTTTTGTTGATTTGCATGGTACACACCTAGATCAATGCATTCTAGCTCTACAACATGGTAGAGCTAGACCTCAAATGTAATTCTAGCTCCACCACATGGTAGACCTAGACCTCAAAGCAGTTTAGCTCTACGATGTGGTCTAGGTTGGATACAGCTCTACCACGTGGTAGAGCTAGATCAAATGCAATTCTAGCTTCTTGGTTCTTGTCATGTAAAGTAGATCTCTTCTTGGAGTAATTGATTTTGTTGATCTGCATGGTACACAGCTCAAATGGTAGAGCTAGATCGGATGCAATTGTAGCTCCTTGTTGGTTCTCGTGTTGAAGTAGGTCTCTTCTTAAAGTAATTGGATTTGTTGCTCTGCATGGTACACAGCTAGATCCGGGTCGCTTTCCATACATTTATTGATCTGCATGGTACACAGCTAGATCGATGCATTCTAGCTCCACCAATGGTAGAGCTAGATCGGATGCAATTGTAGCTCCTTGTTGGTTCTCGTGTTGAAGTAGGTCTCTTCTTAAAGTAATTGGATTTGTTGCTCTGCATGGTACACAGCTAGATCCGGGTCGCTTTCCATACATTTGTCCATGCATGATTCGATTTTCATGCCTCTTCGGTGCCGTTTGGGCCACGGTTGGAAATTTTCGCCATTTGGCACGCTCGTGCATCTTTTTCGAGAACCCGGATTTGGACTGTTAGAAGTTGAGGATCCGGGACCCCAACAGAGAACGGACCACGTGGACTTGTGCTAGGGAAGTTGCTCTATGTCCACATCACTCCGTGCATGGACTTGGACATCACTATCAATTCTCCCAGCGCATCAAAGTTGGGTCCCGGCGAAGATAGTGTAAAATCGCCATAACAGAGTTCGGATCCGAAATGAGTCCGAATCGCATCTGAACACAACAAGAAAGATCCGGGTTGCTTGCCACACATTTGTCCATGCATGATTCAATTTTCATGCCTCTTCAGCGCTGTTTGGGCCACGGTTGGAAATTCCCGCCATTTGGCACGCTCGTGCATCTTTTTCGAGAACCCGGATTCGGACAATTAGAAGTTGAAGATCCGAGACCCCATCAGAGAACGGACCACACGGACTTGTGCTAGGGAAGTTACTCTATGTCCACATCACTCCGTGCACGGATTTGGGCATCGCAATCACTTCTCCCTGCACGTCAAAGTTGGGTCCTGGTGGCGAAGATAGTGCAAAATCGCCATAACAGAGTTTCGGGTCCGAAATGAGTCCGAATCGCATCTAAACACAACAAAAAAGATCCAGGTTGGTTGCCATACATTTGTCCATGCATGATTCGATTTTCATGCCTCTGCGGCACCGTTTGGGCCACGGTTGGAAATTTCCACCATTTGGCATGCTTGTGTACCTTTTTCGAGAACCCAGATTCGGACAGTTAGAAGTTGAGGATCTGGGACCCCATGAGAGAACAGACCACATGGACTTGTGCTAGGGAAGTTGCTCTATGTCCACATTACTCCGTGCATGGATTTGGGCATCGCAATCAGTTCTCCCAGTCAAAGTTAGGTCCCAGTGAAGATAGTGCAAAATTGCCATAACAGAGTTTCAGGTCCGAAATGAGTTCGAATCGCATCTGAACACAACAAGAAAGATCCGAGTTTCTTGCCACACATTTGTCTATGCATGATTCGATTTTCATGCCTCTTCCCCGCCGTTTGGGTCCCTGTTGAAAATTTCTGCCATTTGGCACGCTCATGCATCTTTTTCGAGAACCCGGATTCGGATAGTTAGAAGTTGAGGATCTGGGACCCCATCAGAGAACGGACCACATGCACTTGTGCTAGGGAAGTTGGTCTATGTCCACATCACTCCATGCACGGATTTGGGCATCGCAATCACTTCTCCCAGTGCATCAAAGTTGGGTCCCAGGGCCATTCAACACACTTGTTTATCTCCTTGGTTCTCGTCATGGCCTCTTCTTGGAGTAATTGGTTTTGTTGATTTGCATGATACACAGCTAGATCAATGCATTCTAGCTCTACCACATGGTAGAGCTAGACATCAAATGCAATTCTAGCTCCACCACATGGTAGAGCTAGACCTCAAAGCAGTCTAGCTCTACAATGTGGTCTAGGTTAGATACAGCTCTACCACGTGGTAGAGCTAGATCAAATGCAATTCTAGCTTCTTGGTTCTTGTCATGTGACGTAGATCTCTTCTTGGAGTAATTGATTTTGTTGATCTGCATGGTACATAGCTATATCGATGCATTCTAGCTCCACCACATGGTAGAGCTAGATCGGATGCAATTGTAGCTCCTTGGTTCTCGTGTTGAAGTAGGTCTCTTCTTAAAGTAATTGGTTTGTTGATCTGCATGGTACATAGCTAGCTCTGGGTTGCTTTCCACACATTTTTTCATGCATAATTTGATTTTCATGCCTCCTTAGGGCCATTTGGGCCACGGTTAGAAATTTTCACCATTTGGCACGCTCGGGCATCTTTTCCGAGAACCCAGATTTGGACAGTCAGAAGTTGAGGATCTGGGATCCCATCAGAGAACAGACCACATGGACTTGTGCTAGGGAAGTTGCTCTATGTCCACATCACTCCGTGCATGGATTTGGACATCAAAATCAATTCTCCCAGCGTGTCAATTTGGGTCCCGGCGAAGATAGTGCAAATTCGCGTGCAAATTCGCCATAACAGAGTTTCGGATTCGAAATGAGTCCGAATCGCATCTGAACACAACAAGAAATATCCAGGTTTCTTGCCACACATTTTTCCATGCATAATTTGATTTCCATGCCTCCTTAGGGCCATTTGGGCCACGGTTGGAAATTTTCGCCATTTGGCACGCTCGTGCATCTTTTTCGAGAACCCGGATTCGGACAGTTAGAAGTTAAGGATCTCGGACCCCATCAGAGAACGGACCACACGGACTTGTGCTAGGGAAGTTCCTCTATGTCCACATCACTCCATGCACGGATTTGGACATCGCAATCACTTCTCCCTACGCGTCAAAGTTGGGTCCCGGGGCGAAGATAGTGCAAAATCGCCATAACAGAGTTTCGGGTCCGAAATGAGTCCGAATCGCATCTAAACACAACAAAAAAGATCCAGGTTGGTTGCCACACATTTGTCCATGCATGATTCTATTTTCATGCCTCTTCGGCGCCGTTTGGGCCACGGTTGGAAATTTCTGCCATTTGGCACACTCGTGCATCTTTTTCAAGAACCCGGATTTGTATAGTTAGAAGTTGAGGATCTGGGACCCCATCAGAGAATGGACCACACGGACTTGTGCTAGGGAAGTTGCTCTATGTCCACATCACTCCGTGCATGGAATTGGGCATCGCAATCACTTCTCCCAGCGCGTCAAAGTTGGGTCCCGGCGAAGATAGTGCAAAATCGCCATAACAGAGTTTCGGGTCCGAAATGAGTCCGAATCGCATCTGAACACAACAAGAAAGATTCGGGTTGCTTGCCACACATTTTTCCATGCATGATTTGAATTTCAAGCCTCTTCGGCGCCGTTTGGGCCACGGTTAGAAATTTTCACCATTTGGCATGCTCGTGCATTTTTTTCGTCGAGAACCTGGATTCGGACAATTAGAAGTTGAGGATCCGGGACCCCATTGAGAACGGACCACATGGACATGTGCTAGGGAATTTTCTCTATGTCCACATCACTCCGTGCATGGATTTGGGCATCGCAATCAGTTCTCCCAGTGCGTCAAAATTGGGTCCATGAAGATAGTGCAAAATTACCATAACAGAGTTTTGGGTCCGAAATGAGCCCGCCGAATCGCATCTGAACACACCAAGAAAGATCCGGGTTGCTTGCCACACATTTGTCCATGCATGATTTGATTCTCATGACTCTTCGGCGCCGTTTGGGCCAGGGTTGGAAATTTATGCCATTTGGCACGCTCGTGCATCTTTCTAGAGAACCCGGATTCGGATAGTTAGAAGTTGAGGATCCAGGACCCCATCAGAGAACGGACCACACGGACATGTGCTAGTTAAGTTGCTCTATGTCCACATCACTCCGTGCATGGATTTGGACATCACAATCACTTCTCCTTGCACGTCAAAGTTGGGTCTCAGCGAAGATAGTGCAAAATCGCCATAACAGAGTTTCGGGTCGAAAATGAGTCCGAATCGCATCTGAACACAACAAGAAAGATCCCGGCTGCTTTCCACACATTTGTCCATGCATGATTCGATTTTCCTGCCTCTTCGGTGCCGTTTGGGCCACGGTTGAAAATTTCCACCATTTGGCACGCTCGTGCATCTTTTTCGAGAACCCGGATTCGGACAGTCAGAAGTTGAGGATCCGAGACCCCATCAGAGAACGGACCACATGGGCTTGTGCTAGGGAAGTTGCTCTATGTCCACATCACTCCATACATGGATTTGGACATCACAATCAATTCTCCCAGTGCGTCAAAGTTGGGTCCCACCGAAGATAGTGCAAAATCGCCATAACAGAGTTTTGGATCCGAAATGAGTCCGAATCGCATCTGAACACAACAAGAAAGATCCTGGTTTCTTGCCACACAATTGTCCATGCATGATTCGAATTTCATGCCTCTTCGGCACCGTTTGGGCCACGGTTGGAAATTTCAGCCATTTGGCACGCTCGTGCATCTTTTTCGAGAACCCAGATTCGGACAGTCAGAAGTTGAGGATCCGGGACCCCATCAGAGAACAGACCACATGGACTTGTGCTAAGGAAGTTGCTCTATGTCCACATCACTCCGTGCATGGATTTGGACATCACAATCACTTCTCCCTGCGCGTCAAAGTTGGGACTCGGCGAAGATAGTGCAAAATTGCCATAACAGAGTTGCGGGTCCGAAATGAGTCCGAATCGCATCTAAACACAACAAAAAATATCTGGGTTGCTTGCCACACATTCGTCCATGCATGATTCGATTTTCATGCCTCTTCGGTGCCGTTTGGGCCCCTGTTGAAAATTTCTGCCATTTGGCACGCGCGTGCATCTTTTTCGAGAACCCGGATTCGGATAGTTAGAAGTTGAGGATCTGGGACCCCATCAGAGAACGGACCACACTGACTTGTGCTAGGGAAGTTTCTCTATGTCCACATCACTCTGTGCATGGATTTGGGCATCACAATCACTTCTCCCAGCGCGTCAAAGTTGGGTCCCGGAGCGAAGATAGTGCAAAATTGCCATAACAGAGTTTCGGATCCGAAATGAGTCCGAATCGCATCTGAACACAACAAGAAAGATCCGGGTTGCTTGCCACACATTTTTCCATGCATGATTTGAATTTCATGCCTCTTCGGCGCCGTTTGGGCCACGGTTGGAAATTTCTGCCATTTGGCACGCTCGTGCATCTTTTTCGAGAACCCGGATTCGGACAGTTAGAAGTTGAGGATCCGGGACCCCATCAGAGAACGGACCACACGGACATGTGCTAGGGAAGTTGCTCTCTATGTCCACATCACTCTCGGTGAAAGGATTTGGGCATCGCAATCAGCTCTTCCAGCGCGTCAAAGTTGGGTCCCGGTGAAGATAGTGCAAAATTGCCATAACAGAGTTTTGGGTCCAAAATGAGTCCGAATCGCATCTGAACACACCAAGAAAGATCCGGGTTGCTTGCCACACATTTTTCCATGCATGATTCGAATTTCATGCCTCTTTGGCGCCGTTCGGGACACGGTTGGAAATTTTCGCCATTTGGCACGCTCATGCATCTTTTTCGAGAACCCCGATTCGTACAGTTAGAAGTTGAGGATCTGGATCCCCATCAGAGAACGGACCACATGGACTTGTGCTAGGGAAGTTGCTCTATGTCCACATCACTCCGTGCCTGGATTTGGACATCACAATCAATTCTCCCAGCGCTTCAAAGTTGGGTCCCGGCGGAGGCGAAGATAGTGCAAAATCGCCATAACAGAGTTTCGGATCCGAAATGATTCCGAATCGCATCTGAACACAACAAGAAAGATCCCGATTGCTTGCCACACATTTTTCCATGCATGATTCGATTTTCATGTCTCTTCGGCGCCGTTTGGGCCACGGTTGGAAATTTTTGCCATTTGGCACGCTCATGCATCTTTTTCAAGAGCCCGGATTCGGATAGTCAGAAGTTGAGGATCCGGGACCCCATCAGAGAACGGACCACATCAACTTGTGCTAGGAAGTTGCTCTATGTCCACATCACTCCGTGCATGGATTTGGACATCACAATCACTTCTCCCTGCGCGTCAAAGTTGGGTCCCAGGGCGAAGATAGTGCAAAATCGCCATAACAGAGTTTCGGGTCCGAAATGAGTCCGAATCGCATCTAAACACAACAAAAAATATCCGGGTTGCTTGCCACACATTTGTCCATGCATGATTCGATTTTCATGCCTCTTCGGCGCCATTTGGGCCACGGTTAGAAATTTCTGCCATTTGGCACGCTCGTGCATCTTTTTCGTCATCGAGAACCCGGATTCGGACAGTTAGAAGTTGGAATCTGGGACCCCATCAAAGAAAGGACCACGCGGACTTGTTCTAGGGAAGTTTCTCTATGTCCACATCACTCCGTGCATGGATTTGGGCATCGCATTCACTTCTCCCAGCACGTCAAAGTTGGGTCCCGGCGAAGATAGTGCAAAATCGGCATAACAAAGTTTTGGATCCGAAATGAGTCCGAATCGCATCTGAACACAACAAGAAAGATCCAGGTTTCTTGCCACACATTTGTCCATGCATGATTCGAATTTCATGCCTCTTCGGCGCCGTTTGGCCCACGGTTGGAAATTTCTGCTATTTGGCACGCTCGTGCATCTTTTTCGAGAACCCGGATTCGGACAGTTAGAAGTTGAGGATCCGGGACCCCATCAGAGAACGGACCACACGGACATGTGCTAAGGAAGTTGCTCTATGTCCACATCACTCCGTGCATGGATTTGGGCATCGCAATCAGTTCTCCCAGCGCGTCAAAGTTGGGTCCCAGTGAAGATAGTGCAAAATTACCATAACAGAGTTTTGGGTCCAAAATGAGTCCGAATTGCATTTGAACAAAACAAGAAAGATCCGGGTTGCTTGCCACACATTTGTCCATGCATGATTTGAATTTCATGCCTCTTTGGCGCCGTTCGGGCCACGGTTGGAAATTTATGCCATTTGGCACGCTCGTGCATCTTTTTCGAGAACCCGGATTCGTACAGTTAGAAGTTGAGGATCCGGGACCCCATCAGAGAACGGACCACACGGACTTGTGCTAGGGAAGTTTATCTATGTCCACATCACTCCGTGAATGGATTTGGGCATCGCAATTAGTTCTCCCAGCGCGTCAAAGTTGGGTCTCGGCCAAGATAGTGCAAATTCGCTGCGGATCCAAAATGAGTCTGAATGGTATGTGAACACAACAAGAAAGATCCAGGTTGCTTGCCACACATTTGTCCATGCATGATTTGATTTTCATGCCTCTTCCGCGCCGTTTGGGTCCCTGTTGGAAATTATCTCCATTTGGCACGCTTGTGCATCTTTTTTGAGAACCCGGATTTAGACAGTTTAGAAGTTGAGGATCCGGGACTCCATCAGAGAACGGACCACACGGACATGTGCTAGGAAGTTTCTCTATGTACACATCACTCCGTGCATGGATTTGGGCATCGCAATCAGTTCTCCTTGCACTTCAAAGTTGGGTCCCAGTGAAGATAGTGCAAAATTGCCATAACAGAGTTTCGGGTCCGAAATGAGTCCGAATCGCATCTGAACACAACAAGAAAGATCCGGGTTGCTTGCCACACATTTGTCCATGTATGATTCGAATTTCATGCCTCTTCAGTGCCATTTGGGCCACGGTTGGAAATTTCCGCCATTTGGCACGCTCGTGCATCTTTTTTGAGAACCCGGATTCGGACAGTTAGAAGTTGAGGATCCGGGACCCCATCAGAGAACGGACCACACAGACATGTGCTAGGGAAGTTGATCTATGTCCACATCACTCCGTGCTTGGATTTGGGCATCACAATCAGTTCTCCCAGCGCGTTAAAGTTGGGTCCCGGCTAAGATAGTGCAAAATCGCCATAACAGAGTTTCGGGTCTGAAATGAGTCCGAATCGCATCTGAACACAACAAGAAAGATCAGGGTTTCTTGCCACACATTTGTCCATGCATGATTCGATTTTCATGCCTCTTCGGCGCCGTTTGGGCCACGGTTGAAAATTTCGGCCATTTGACACACTCGTGCATCTTTTTCGAGAACCCGGATTCAGACAATTAGAAGTTGAGGATCTGGTTTGAGAGAACGGACCACACAGACTTGTGCTAGGAAAGTTGCTCTATGTCCACATCACTCCGTGCATGGATTTGGGCATCGCAATCAGTTCTCCTTGCGCTTCAAAGTTGGGTCCTGTGTCAAAGATAGTGCAAAATTGCCATAACAGAGTTTCGGGTCCGAAATGAGTCCGAATCGTATCTGAACACAACAAGAAAGATCCGGGTTGCTTGCCACACATTTGTCCATGCATGATTCGAATTTCATGCCTCTTCGGCACCATTTGGGCCATGGTTGGAAATTTCTGCCATTTGGCACGTTCGTGCATCTTTTTCGAGAACCCGGATTCGGACAGTTAGAAGTTGAGGATCAGGGACCCCATCAGAGAACGGACCACATGGACATGTGCTAGGGAAGTTTCTCTATGTTCACATCTAGATCAATGCATTCTAGCTCTACCACATGGTACACAGCTAGATCAATGCATTCTAGCTCTACCACATGGTAGAGCTAGACCTCAAATGCAATTCTAGCTCCACCACATGGTAGAGCCACACATTTGTCCATGCATGATTCGAATTTCATGCCTCTAGCTCCTTGGTTCTTGTCCATGCATGATTCAAATTTCATGCCTCTAGCTCCTTGGTTCTTGTCATGTGAAGTAGGTCTCTTCTTGGAGTAATTGATTTTGTTAATCCGCATGGTACACAGCTAGATCGATGCATTCTAGCTTCACCACATGATAGAGCTAGACCTCAAATTAATTCCAGCTCCACCACATGGTAGAGCTAGACCTCAAAGCATTCTTGCTCTAAAATGTGGTCTAGGTTGAATACAGCTCTACCGCGTGGTAGAGCTAGACCTCAAAGCTTTCTACCTCTATGATTCTAGCTCCACCACATGGTAGAGCTAGGCCTCAAATGCAATTCTAGCTCCACCACATGGTAGAGCTAGACCTTAAAGCATTCTATCTCTACAATGTGGTTTAGGTAGAATACAGCTCTACCACAGTTACATTCAACCTCAACCGGTTACATTCATTGAAGTCTAACTCTACCACATGGTAGAGCTAGACCTAAAATGCAATTCTAGCTCCACCACATGGTGGTAGAGATGGACCTCAAAGCATTCTAGCTCTACAATGTGGTCTAGGTAGAATACAACTCTACCTCGTGGTAGAGCTAGATCAAATGCAACTCTTGCTCCTTGGTTCTTGTCATGTGAAGTAGGTCTCTTTTTGCAGTAATTGGTTTTGTTGATGTGTATGGAACACAACTAGATCGATGCATTCTTGCTCTACCACATGATAGAGCTAGACCTCAAAGCTTTCTACCTCTACGATTCTAGCTCCACTACATGGTAGAGCTAGACCTCAAATCAGCTAGAATTGCATTCGAGGTCTAGCTCTACCATGTGGTGGAGCTAGAATCGTAGAGGTAGAAAGCTTTAAGGTCTAGCTCTACCACAGTTACATTCAACCTCAACTGGTTACATTCATTGAAGTCTAGCTCTACCACATGGTAGAGCTAGAAGAATGCATTCTAGCTCCACCACATGGTAGAGTTGGACCTCAAAGCATTCTAGCTCTACAATGTGGTCTAGATAGAATACAGCTCTACCACATGGTAGAGCTAGACCTCAAATGCAATTCTATCTCCACCACATGGTAGAGGTGGACCTTAAAGCATTCTAGCTTTACAATGTGGTCTAGGTAGAATACAGCTCTACCACGTGGTAGAGCTAGATCAAATGCAATTCAAGCTCCTTGGTTCTTATCATGTGAAGTAGGTCTCTTCTTGGAGTAATTGGTTTTTTTGATGTGTATGGAACACAGGTAGATCGATACATTATTGCTCTACCACATGGTAGAGCTAGACCTCAAATGCAATTCTAGCTTCACCACATGGTAGAGCTACACCTCAAAGCATTCTATCTCTACAATTTTGTTTAGGTAGAATACAGCTCTACCACAGTTACATTCAACCTCGGCCGGTTACATTCATTGAAGTCCAGCTCTACCACATGGTAGAGCTAGAAGAATGCATTCTAGCTCCACCACATGGTAGAGCTAGAAGAATGCATTCTAGCTCCACCACAGGGTAGAGTTGGACCTCAAAGCATTCTAGCTCTACGATGTGGTCTAGATAGAATACATCTCTACCACATGGTAGAGCTAGACCTCAAATGCGATTCTAGCTCCACCACATGGTAGAGCTGGACCTCAAAGCGTTCTAGCTCTACGATGTGGTCTAAGTAGAATACAGCTCTACCACATAGTAGAGCTAGATCAAATGCAATTCTAGCTCCTTGGTTCTTGTCATGTGAAGTAGGTCTCTTCTTGGAGTAATTGGTTTTGTTAATGTGTATGGAACACAGCTAGATCGATGCATTCTTGCTGTACCACATGGTAGAGGTAGACCTTAAATGCAATTCTAGCTCTGCCACATGGTAGAGCTGGACCTCAAAGCATTCTAGGTCTACGATGTGGTCTAGGTAGAATACAGCTCTACCACGTGTGGTAGAGCTAGATCAAATGCAATTATAGCTCCTTGGTTCTTGTCATGTGAAGTAGGTCTCTTCTTGGAGTAATTGGTTTTGTTGATGTGTATGGAACACAGCTAGATCGATGCATTCTGGTCAATACAGCTCTACCACATGGTAGAGCTAGACCTCAAATGCAATTCTAGCTCCACCACATGGTAGAGCTGGACCTCAAAGCATTCTAGCTCTACGATATGGTCTAGGTAGAATACAGCTCTACCACATGGTAGAGCTAGATCAATTGCAATTCTAGCTCCACCACATGGTAGAGCTATACCTCAAAGCATTCTAGCTCTACAATGTTGTCTAGGTACAATACAGCTCTACCACGTGGTAGAGCTAGATCAAATGCAATTCTAGCTCCTTGGTTCTTGTCATGTGAAGTAGGTCTATTCTTGGAGTAATTGGTTTTGTTGATGTGTATGGAACACAGTTAGATCGATGCATTCTTGCTCTACCACATGGTAGAGCTAGACCTCTAGCTCCACCACATAGTAGAGCTAGACCTTAAAGCATTCTATCTCTACAATGTGGTTTAGGTGGAATACAGCTCTACCACAGTTACATTCACTCTCAGCCAGTTACATTCATTGAAGTGTAGCTCTACCACATGGCTTCGTAGGACCCCATACATCTGAATGCACAACATCTAGTGCATTTCTGCTCACATATCTGTTACGTGGAAACACATGCTTTGTTTGCTTCCCAAATTGGCATGCTTCACATATTTTCTGCATACCTTCCACTTTAAATTTTGGCAGCCCTGTCACAGTTCCTTTTGTTTGCATAGACTTCAATCTCTGCACATTTACATGTCCAATTCTTTTATGCCATATGTCTGTGTCTGCAACAACTCGTGAACCATTTGCAAACATTGCAGCACTCATTTCAGGCATGTCTACATTCAATGTAAACATTCTGCCCACTCTGTTGCCTTTTGCAACCAACCTGCACTTGTCTTTGAAATCTTCAACATAACACCCATCAGGGTTAAACCGAACCTGCAAACCCTGCTCAATCATCTGGCCAACTGAAACCAGATTCTTTGTTATGTTCGGTACATGAAGTACATCTGCAAGGTACTTCACTTTGCCATCCTGCATAGACAATGGCACATCTCCAACGTGGGCAATTGGATGAGCAGTGTCATCCCCTGTTTCCACAAAACCTGGTCTTTCCGGGTTTTTCATCTCCTTGAACCACTCCCCATGACTCGTCATGTGGTTCGAAGCGCCTGAATCCACATACCATACATTATCTTTTTGTGCTGCATCAACATTTTCAGACATGGCATTCACAACATGCTGCATAACAAACAACCTTTCATTGTCCTCATTATTTCTGCTTGAGGATGCATAGTTGTTTTGCTGCACTTTCCCATTTTGCATGTCAGCCTGCTTCTTATAACATTCTGACTGCACATGTCCTGGCTTACCACAATAGTAGCATTCACGTGCATCATTATATTGCCTTTGCCAATTTCCACAGCCTCTTTGACTCCCCTTGCCTCTGAATTTGCCTCTTCCACCTGCGTGTTGTTGTTGTTGTTGATTCTGGGACTGTTGTTGTTGCTGCTGCTGCTGGCCATAATTCTGATTACCTGTTCGGCCACCTCCTTGACCGCGTCCACGGCCTCCTCTACCTCGTCCTCTTCCTGAACTCGTGTAGAAGGCCTGTTGCTCTGAACTGTTTTTGCTTTGTGAAGACTGTTGGTCTTCACCCAAGTTCTTCTCTTCGATAATCAACATAGACACCAAATCCGTAAAGTTGGGAATGTTTTCCCGAGTCTGAATAGACGTCTTGAACGCCTTGTATTGTGGCCCGAGACCACGTAAACAGACTTCCACCTTGTTATCATCATCTACTGACACACCAATAGATGCAAGGGATTCCACAATACCCTTTATCTTCAGCGCATAGTCATTCACAGACATGCTCTTTTTCTCCACAGTATGAAGTTCATTCTTCAACTGTATCTTACGTGCCTTGGTATTTGTTTCATAAAGATTTACCAAGGTGTCCCACGCCTCCTTGGGGGACTTGGCATCCTGAATGTGCCCAATCATGGTGTCCTGTATACTAATGGAAAGCCAATACATTACTTTCCTGGCTCCTTGGTTCCAGTCTTTAAACTCTTTCACATCTGCAGCAGCAGTCGGATTTATATCCGGTATCTCCGGTGCCTCTTCATGCTCTCACCTTCTATGTAGTCCCAATAGCCTTTTCCCATCAGGAAATTCGTTAACCTGAACCTCCAAGCATGGAAGTTATTCTTATCCAGCTTCTCAGCCACAATCTGTGTTATGCCATCATTAGACATCTTGCCAAACACACAATTTTACCAGAAACTGCACTCTGGTTTTTCTGCACAACTGCTGTATTTTCTGCACAGCGGTATTGTATGTTGAGAGTCTTGATATCCCAAGCTCATCTACATCTTCATCGGCAGTACATCATGAGCTTGAGAGGGGCTGTTGAGATTCAAGCTCGATGTCAGTGTGAGCCAGCTATGCTATGTGCTGGCAGATTAGGTAGGAACATGTGTGAGACATAAATGACCGCGTGTCCAGCTGGTCATAGTGTGTGGACATTAGCTAGGGTTAGAAGAGTGTGGACACAACTCATTGTGTGTTGTGTGGATTAGGGATTAGTGCATTATGCTTTTTGTGAGAGTGGACATGGCTTCCCTCTATGGTTAGGGTTTGGAATATACATTAGGGTTTGCTCCTGTGTGTGTGTCTCCTCCTCCTCTACCGTTCTTTCAACATGGTATCAGAGCCTTGTGCTGTTTATTAGGGTTTATGAGTGAGTGAGTGAAGAGGGAAGAAGAAGAAGCTGTGAAAAGAAGCTGTGAAGCTGCCATTGGAGCTGTGAAGCTTGGAGCACACCGAATCTTATCAGATCTGAGAGCTAGGCCTAACGGGTAAGGTCTTCTAAACATCCTTGAGTGGATTGCAGGTGAAACAGGCAAAAGCAAAGCATTTTAGAGCAAATCAAAGCAAGGCAAAATTCTGGTTTTTGAAGCTTTCCATTAAAGCTTGGGAACATTGATGTATGGTGGAAATACAAGTGATTCTGGCAAAAGACATATGCATTTGTCAAAGAGGGATGTATTAGCAACCCATGTGCAAGCCTTGAACAAATTTTGGAGCAATTTGGATGCATTTAATTGAGTGGAAAACTCTGGTTTTTTGACCTCTCACAAAACAGTGAAAAAGAAGCCAAAAATTGATCGATTTGGAGCATGTATTTGATAAAAATCCAAGCATTGATGGGTTACACACATGCCTAGGTGTGTTGGGCACCTATAGGTATCTTCAATTAGCATCTTAAAGCTTCCCAAAGGGCCCTACAGCAGGCGGCGCAGCCTCTACAGAGAAAACAGGGCAGAAAACTGTTCATTTTGGAGCGAGGAGGTCAATTTCTCACTTGGTGCTTGATATCTTCCACAACTCTCTTAGCAATTGGATGCTTTACACTTTGGAGAAGAGGGCTATGTGATTTGTTTGGTCAATTATGCTTAATTGAGCTGGAAATGAGCTGATTAAAACAGGCTGTCCACTGGTTGCAGAGAAACAGAGCATTTTAATCGAGCAATTAATCTTTGGTGTTTTACAATTGGACAAATTCCTCTTACATGGAGTTGATGGACACTATTGCTAAGCCAATGAATGCCTGGTTGCTCAATTTGGTGAAATATTGAAGGAATTAGAGCCAAATCATTACTGGTTTTTCTGGTTTTTCTATTTTTTTCAAAAACAGAGAAAGGGGTTTTCAAAAATTGATAATTATACATGTCAAATGGAGTTGATACTCAACATTGAGGTTCATTAGGTGTCAATGCAAGTTGCCTATACTTGATTGCACCATTACATTGCGATCTGGAGCCTTGGAAGGCGTGTCAGTTCAGGGTATCCCGCACTAAGTGAGTCAGTTCACCTTGGATGCTTACAGGTTGATTTTATACATCAAATTTGGAGTTTGTTGGCTACCTTGGAGTATCTGGAACATTAATTGGAGTGTGGTTGAGCTGAGGAAGGCTCATTTACAGATTTGAAGTGTGCGGAAGGTGTATGCATTGAGCGAACATGTCTGACAATCCAGTTCAGATTGTTGGTGAAAAGCTGGATAGGAAGAACTTCCAGGCATGGAAGTACAGGATAAAGAGTTTCTTGAAAGGGAAAGGATTTTGGAATCTCATTACAGGTGCTGAGCCTGAGCCTAAGCTACCTCGGCAACCTACACAGCAGCAGCTTATTGCTCATAAGCAGTGGTCAGAGAGAGCATTCAAAGTGCTGCATTATTTGTCTATATGTATATCTGATGCTATGCTCATACACATTTAGGATGCTGAGAATCCCAAAGATGCATGGGATACTTTGGTCAAGATGTTTGATACAGATACAAGTGCTCGCAAGTCTCAGTTGCGACAGCAGATACACAATGTGAAAAGGAATAAAAGGAGCATACATGATTATGTGCAAGAAATCAAGAAGTTTGCAGATGCATTGGCCACAATAAATGCCCCCATGCCTGATGATGATTTGGTGGATATTACCTTGCGTGGTCTTGGCAAGGAATACAAATCTTTTGATACATCTATCTCAGTGAGGAGTACAGGTTTACCCGACTTCGATGAGTTGGTTTCACTCTTATTGGTTGAGGAAATCAAGCTCAGTGATTCATTTCTGGATGCATCTTCTAGCCATGATGATGGCAGAAATCAGGCATTTTACTCGCAGAGAGGTTTTAGAGGCAGGGGGAGATTTGCATCACGTGGTCGTGGTGGTAATGGTCGTGGATGGCAGGATAGGCCTCCACAACAAAATTTTCAGCCTTCTTATGGTGCTCGAGGTGGTCGTGGTTATGCACCTCAGCGAGGTAGAGGTACCCCCCGTGGTCGAGGACGTTGGCAAGGCCAACAAAATTCAATGCAAGATGTGGAATGCCATTATTGTGGCAAATATGGTCATATGGCGAGAGATTGCTTTCGCAAACAGAATGATTTGAGAGGGGGAAGAGCACAACGTGGTGGTCATTATGGTGGAAACTATGCACAACATGGTGGCAACTATGCATCAAGTAGCAATGATGGAACTGCAAATCATTTGTTTGCCATGAAGCATGTTGTGGGTTCTATGACAACAAATGCTGAGAATGATGATACATGGTATATGGACTCAGGAGCATCAAATCATATGACATGCCATGGTGAATGGTTTGAGCACATGAAGCCAATGGATGTCAAAGGATATGTGGAAACAGGTGATGATACCCAGCATGTCATTACACATGTTGGAAGTGTACCATTGGTCATGCATAATGGTCAGACAAAGTCTATGTCAGATGTGCTGTATGTGCCTTCGATCACTAAAATCTTGGCCTCAGTTGGTCAAATGGTGGAACAAGGATTACAGGTTCGCTTCAATGAGCATGGATGCTTTGTTGAAGACTTTAAACATGGATGTAGAGTGATTGCTAAAGGCAAGAAAGAAGGAAGACTGTTTAAGCTGGATGCTGGAATTCCTGAGCTAAAATCAGCCATGTTCTCAAAGAGCAGGAATGTGGTACAGGATATTGATATGTGGCACAAGAGGATTGGCCATGTAAATATACAGAGATTAAAGAACATGCAAACAAGAGGCATTGTCAATGGTTTGCCTAGGTTCAAATATGATGGATATATGCATGTTTGTAAAGCCTGTCAGTTTGGGAAGCAGGCAAGATTGAGATTTCCTAGAGAAGGAAATATGAGTAACAGGCCACTTGAGATAGTACACAGTGATGTATGGGGTCCTGCACAAAACCCATCTATCAAAGGCAGCTTATACTATGTTACATTCATTGATGACTTTAGCAGGATGACATGGATATATTTTCTGAAAGAGAAGAGTGAAGTATTGGAAAAATTCATGGATTTCAAAGCTTTTGCAGAAAAGCAGTATGGCTGTTGGATTAAATGTCTGAGGACAGATGGAGGTGGTGAATACACCTCAAAGGCCTTTGAGCATTTCTTGAGGAAGCATGGGATAAGGAGACAATTGACATGCAGGTATACACCTCAGCAGAATGGTGTGGCTGAGAGGAAGAATAGAGTTATATGTGAAGTGGCAAGGGCAATGCTTAATGAAAAGAGCATGCCAAATTACTATTGGGCAGAAGCATGTGCTACTGCAGTATACATATTGAACAAAACACCTACAGCAGCCATTCATGGAAGCACGCCAGAGATGCGGCTCACAGGTTACAGGCCAGACATTGGACATCTTAAAGTTTTTGGATGCATAGCTTATGTGCATGTGCCTGATGAAAGAAGAAGGAAGTTGGATCCTAAGGCAGAGAAATGTATATTTGTGGGATATGCACAGGATCGAAAAGCCTACAAGTGTTATAATCCACAAACTAGACAAGTGGTCATCTCACGTGATGTGGTGTTTGATGAGCTTGCTAGTTGGTATAAAGCAAAAGATGAGGGTGTTATTGAGTCACTGGAAGCAGATGTGCCTGTGAACTTGCCATCACAAGCAAGTTCTAGTTCTACTACTATGTCTGGGCCAGCAGCAGCAGAAGCTGAGAGCAGCAGTGTACGTCCATGGTCAGGACGTTTGAGGCATGAGAGCGTGAGCACTGGGAGTAGTGCTATGGATAAAGGCAAAAAGAAAGTCGAAGGAATTGGAATCACAGGATATGAGTCATCCAGTTCTGAAAGTTTGGATGAGGAGCTTGGCATACCTGTTTTACGCACACCTGGTGCGAGGCAGGACAGATATGTGCCACCACATGCTAGAGTCACAGGTGTACAGAGTGACCCGCATGCATTGCGGAGATCCTAGAGGGTCAGATATCCTGTTGACAGGTTGACATACAGAGATTTTGCTATGCACTATGCATACATGACATCTATGGTGAAGCATGTGGAACCTACATGCTATACAGAGGCTATTGGAGAGCATGTATGGGAAAAAGCAATGGATGTGGAGATGGACGCATTGGTCCATAATGATACATGGGACTTGGTTGCACTACCAAAGGATAAGAATGTTATTGGATGTAAATGGGTTTACAAAGTGAAGTGCAAATCTGATGGTTCTATTGAAAGACATAAGGCAAGATTGGTAGCAAAGGGTTATGCACAGACCCATGGATTGGATTATGATGAGACGTTTAGCCCAGTGGCTAAGATGGGCACAGTGAGAGCAGTCATTGCTATGGCTGCAGCTAATGGCTGGGAAATGCATCAGATGGATGTCAAGAATGCATTTCTGAATGGAGATCTACAAGAGGAAGTATACATGGCACAGCCAGAAGGGTATGTACACCCTAGATATCCCACTCACGTATGCAGGTTGAAAAAGGCATTGTATGGTCTGAAGCAAGCACCACGTGCTTGGAGTGATAAGATGAGCAGATATCTTATCTCACTTGGTTTTCAGATTTCTACAGCGGATTCTTCACTGTATGTGAAGAAGACACAGCATGGGATTGTTTTACTAGTCATCTATGTGGATGACTTGATTATTACAGGTGATCATAGTGCAGATGTGATGCATGTCAAGAAAGCTTTGAGTGGGCAATTTGACATGAAAGATCTTGGTGAGTTGGAGTAGCAAAAAGCAACCTACAGTTGCTTTATCCAGTACAGAGGCTGAGTACAGAGGTGCAGCCATTGCTACTTGCGAGGCTATATGGTTAAAGAGTCTCTTGGCAGATTTATGTGAGCCTCTTGATGGCAAAGTTGTCATACATTGTGACAACATGAGCAGTATGCAGTTGGCAAAGAATCCAGTATTTCATGCGAGGACCAAACACATAGAGGTCCATTATCACTTTGTCAGAGAAAAGGTGCTGGATGGTACAGTTGATCTTCACTATGTGAAGACTGATGAGCAGGTGGCTGATATCTTCACGAAGCCACTTAGCAGGGAGAAGTTTGAGTACTTCCGGACTATGTTGGGAGTACATGGGATGAGCTTGAGGGGGAGTGTTGAGAGTCTTGATATCCCAAGCTCATCTACATCTTCATCGGCAGTACATCATGAGCTTGAGAGGGGCTGTTGAGATTCAAGCTCGATGTCAGTGTGAGCCAGCTATGCTATGTGCTGGCAGATTAGGTAGGAACATGTGTGAGACATAAATGACCGTGTGTCCAGCTGGTCATAGTGTGTGGACATTAGCTAGGGTTAGTAGAGTGTGGACACAACTCATTGTGTGTTGTGTGGATTAGGGATTAGTGCATTATGCTTTTTGTGAGAGTGGACATGGCTTCCCTCTATGGTTAGGGTTTGGAATATACATTAGGGTTTGCTCCTGTGTGTGTGTCTCCTCCTCCTCTACCGTTCTTTCAACATTGTAGTACTCTCAAATGTCACCAACAGTGACTTCAATGTGCATACATACACCCAATGGCAACTGTGGACCTCTTTGCAGCACCCACAGTGTCTGCACAGTCAATCTGTCTTCCTGCAGTTCTTAAAACAGAGTTCTGCAGAGAATCGATGACTTACCCGCAGTGCTCGAAATCGCCTGCTTTCTGAAAAACGGAGGTCCAGACGCGCCCGAAACGCGTTTTCGGCCCAGAAATTTTTTCAGTCCGAAGGACTGTATAGTTTCCCTATAGCTTTACTCCCACGAAGAAAGCTCCTCAATCAGAGACCGTTTGCCGGTGCCTCCCGTAGAGCTCCCGACAAGGGTGTAGTCACCAACACAATAGGGAAGAGTAGTTGAAGCTCTTACTCTCGTATCGCTTCCTGTGGTTCTCTTGCTTGCAACTCAGCCCTTAGTATGAACCAGGCTCTGATACCATGAAAAGATGCAGGGGGGAGGAGAGCTTGAGCTCTTGCAAGCACACACACACACTCACAAAACCCTAATAGAGAACACACAAGGTGAGAGGCTGAAAATCTCCTTCTTCTCTACTCAACACTCAACACACCATATACAAGAATAAGAGTACACGATAATATGAAAGGTACTCAACTAATACATACACGGGTTCTCTATAGTGTGAACCCGACTAAATGAGCTGGCGCTATAACTATGCCAGTCTCTAGAGTGGCTGTCACACAGCCTGTCATCCCACTGGCCGCATATCACCCAAGATCTCACCAACCATGCCAGTGGTGTAAGTGCGGGGCCTATCCCCCAGGCGGGTCATCAGTGTCCACTGCCTCACTAGAGCTCGATATCTCAACATCTCTTGAGCATGAATCTCACAAGCTGGCGAGCAGTGTCGACGATTGAGGCAAACCATTTGGTATCATCACTTTTATACCAATCTTTTAATACAAGATTCAAACTATGAGTATTATAGCCTATCGAAAAAACATGTGGATATTGTCGCTGTAGGATTTTGGATGCATTCTTGCAATTCTTTGCATTGTCCATGACGATTTGGACTACATTTTTGGCACCCACTTCCTCTATCTCACAGAGCCAATGACTTGAGCAATGTAAGCCCCAGTTTTGATTGAACCAGCAGAATCCATGGCATGGATGAAAGTCTCACCTCTAGGTGAAATAACCATTATATTAATTAATGGTTTTCTTTGTACATTAGACCATCCATCACTTACTATACTACATCCAGAAAGCTCTATATTGCTAAGAATTATTCTTTGTACACGTTCTTTTACTTGTGCATAACATTTCTCCTAATAGATCATTTCGCATAGCATGGTACATAGGCGGTGAAAACCCTGGTCCAAACTCACCAATTTTCTTCCATGCTCTCTTCCAATGCTCACTATCCACCATCATCATAGCACTCCCAGAAAAGTAAATCGCTTCAGCAAGGGCGAGTTGTGCATCATCGAGCCGACCTTGACGTAGGCTTTCTTGCAATGAAGTTTGATGCATGGGTATATTTCCTACGTCAAAGTTCCGCTTGCAGGAAGATGCACTGGGTAGATTACTTTCTGGTTGCACATTGACGTTCGGAGTACAAGCAGGCGATGTAGCGGGAGTTTGATGATTAGAACAAGAGTGTTCTTGCTGCCTTGATATATTAACGGTAGGAGTGTGATGTTTTCTTGAATCTTTCTTTTGCATTTCTTCTCTTATGCGTTTGGCCACTACAGGTGCAGGAGGGGTGGGTACATGACTTTTTCTTTGGTCCACCTAAAAAGTGTTCTCTTAGTCGAGGCGCCCCACCTGATTTTACTGCATGGCATAGCTTACACTCCCAATCTATGAATTGACCAACGTTAATTGCATATTGCCACTCTATCTCCCAGGTGCCTTTTTTTCCTACTATTTGGAATTTGGACTCTATTGGAGGTATCACTAGATCCAACATTGTCCTCCATCTCAACAAATAACCTATTCAACCAAGCATATAACAATGAATACACAAATAAAAAAACAACAAAGTCACTCACGTATTACAAAACATACATTAGCAGACAAACTACTTCGAAACTATCTTGACAAATACAAAAGATCATCACATAACACAAAACTACTTCGAAACTATCTTGCAAGGTCTGACTACAAAACTACTTCGAAACTATCATGCACATTGCACCCCCAAAGAAGGATGCCTTTTGTACCCAATTAAGGATACTTTACACAATCAAAGATCTATGCTTGCCCAATACTCTAGTATAGGACAATAGACCTTCTCTGACATTCACAAAGAAAATCAAAGATCTATGCTTGCCCAATACTCTAGTATAGGACAATAGACCCTTGTCTACTCTAAACTATATCAAGTATCAAGAACCAATACAAGCCCCTAAGCAGGACTCTTGGCTCCATCAAACCATTCATAAAGCAGATTGAGGTAGATTACCTACTAGCCCAAATGCAAAGCTGAATGATTCCAAATTTGTCCCTAAATCTCCGCAAGTATTACCTACGAACCACACCCTGCCCCCAATTCAAAGAACTAAGGACGAGTGGCTCAATAGCCTTAGGAGTGCCTACAAGGAAAGACGACAGCCCCTAAGATAAGGACGTTCTTCCCAAGAGGACACTTCTAGCAACTCGAGAGCTCTACAAGTACTTTAAGGAGAGATATCACGCCCCCAAAACAAGGATTATCTCCCCAAAAGTTCCACGATGGGTGTCGGGCAGTGTTTATAAACAGAACAGAACCCCACCGGTGTTCTTTGCTTTTCCCGGTGGGCCCGTCGGGATATCTGCTTATCCCGGCGGGCCCGCCGGGAAAACAAGAAGCCCGAAGGTGTTATGGGACTAGTGGGTTCTGGCAGGTCATTGCTCAGGTCATGTGAATATACAATGTGATCACAAGTTTTAATATGTTAACAACACGTTTTGTTAACATGATCACGAAATTGTGAAGACGTTAATGAAATCCCTGATCGTAGGTCTAGCTCTACCACAGTTACATTCAACCTCAGCCGGTTACATTCATTGAAGTCTACCTCTACCACATGGTAGAGCTAGAAGAATGCATTCTAGCTCCACCACATGGTAGAGATGGGCCTCAAAGCATTCTATCTCTACAATGTGGTTTAGGTAGAATACAGCTCTACCACAGTTACATTCAACCTCAGCCGGTTACATTCATTGAAGTTTAGCTCTACCACATGGTAGAGCTAGAAGAATGCATTCTAGCTCCACCACATGGTGGAGCTTGACCTCAAAGCATTCTAGCTCTACGATGTGGTCTAGGTAGAATACAGCTCTACCATGTGGTAGAGCTAGATCAAATGCAATTCTTGCTCCTTGGTTCTTGTCATGTGACATAGGTCTCTTCTTGGAGTAATTGGTTTTGTCGATGTGTATGGAACACAGCTAGATCGATGCATTCTTGCTCTACCACATGGTAGAGCTAGACCTCAAAGATTTCTACCTCTACGATTCTAGCTCCACGACATGGTAGAGCTAGACCTCAAATGCAATTCTAGCTTCACCATATGGTAGAGCTAGACCTCAAAGCATTCTATCTCTACAATGTGGTTTAGGTAGAATACAGCTCTACCATAGTTACATTCAACCTCATCCGATTACATTCATTGAAGTCTAGCTCTACCACATGGTAGAGCTAGAAGAATGCAATTCTAGCTCCACCACATGGTAGAGCTAGACCTCAAAGCATTCTATCTCTACGATGTGGTCTAGGTAGAATACAGCTCTACCACGTGGTAGAGCTGGATCAAATGCAATTCTAGCTCCTTGGTTATTATCATGTGAAGTAGGTCTCTTCTTGGAGTAATTGGTTTTGTTGATGTGTATGGAACACAGCTAGATCGATGCATTTTTGCTCTACCACATGGTAGAGTTAGACCTCAAAGCTTTTTACCTCTACGACTCTAGCTCCACCACATGGTAGAGCTAGACCTGAAATGCAATTCTAGCTCCACCACATGGTAGAGCTAGACCTCAAAGCATTCTATCTCTACAATGTGGTTTAGGTAGAATACAGCTCTACCACAGTTACATTCAACCTCAGCTGGTTACATTCGTTGAAGTCTAGCTCTACCACATGGTAGAGCTAGAAGAATGCATTCTAGCTCCACCACATGGTAGAGCTAGAAGAATGCATTCTAGCTCCACCACATGGTAAAGCTAGATTTCAAAGCATTCTGGTCAATACATTTATTAATCTTGCTCTGCCACCTGGTAGAGATAATATCTTTTAAAAAACCAGCACTAGAATACTTTGAAGTCCAGCTAAAATGCATTTATCTAGCTCTACCATGTGGTAGGACTAATAAATGTATTGAGAGCTCCAAGATGGAGTAATTGAGATAGAATGCTTTGAGGTCTAGCTCTACCATGTGGTGAAGCTAGAATCGTAGAGGTAGAAAGCTTTGAGGTCTCGCTCTACCACAGTTACATTCACCCTCAGTCGGTTACATTCATTGAAGTCTAGCTCTACCACATGGTAGAGCTAGAAGAATGCATTCTAGCTCCACCACATGGTAGAGCTGGACCTCAAAGCATTCTAGCTCTACGATGTGGTCTAGATAGAATACAGCTCTACCACATGGTAGAGCTAGACCTCAAATGCCATTCTAGCTCCACCACATGGTAGAGCTGGACCTCAAAGCATTCTAGCTCTATGATGTGGTCTAGGTAAAATACAGCTCTACCACGTGGTAGAGCTAGATCAAATGCAATTCTAGCTCCTTGGTTCTTGTCATGTGAAGTAGGTCTCTTCTTGGAGTAATTGGTTTTGTTGATGTGTATGGAACACAGCTAGATCGATGCATTCTTGCTCTACCACATGGTAGAGCTAGACCTCAAATGCAATTCTAGCTCCACCACATGGTAGAGCTAGACCTCAAAGCATTCTATCTCTACAATGTGGTTTGGGTAGAATACAGCTCTACCACAGTTACATTCAACCTTAGCCGGTTACATTCATTGAAGTCTAGCTCTACCACATGGTAGAGCTAGAAGAATGCATTCTAGCTTCACCACATGGTAGAGCTGGACCTCAAAGCATTCTAGCTCTATGATGTGGTCTAGATAGAATACAGCTCTACCACATGGTAGAGCTAGACCTCAAATGCAATTCTAGCTCCACCACATGGTAGAGCTAGACCTCAAAGCATTCTAGCTCTACGATGTGGTCTAGGTAGAATACAGCTCTACCACGTAGTAGAGCTAGATCAAATGCAAGTCTAGCTCTACCACATGGTAGAGCTAGAAGAATGCATTCTAGCTCCACCACATGGTAGAGCTAGAAGAATGCATTCTAGCTCCACCACATGGTAGAGCTAGATTTCAAAGCATTCTGGTCAATACATTTATTAATCTTTCTCTGCCACCTGGTAGAGATAATATCTTTTAAAAAACCAGCACTATAATACTTTGAAGTCCAGCTAGAATGCATTTATCTAGCTCTACCATGTTGTAGAGCAAGACTAATAAATGTATTGAGAGCTCCAAGATGGAGTAATTGAGATAGAATGCTTTGAGGTCTAGCTCTACCATGTGGTGGAGCTAGAATTGCATTTGAGGTCTAGCTCTACCATGTGGTGGAGATAGAATCGTAGGTCTAGCTCTACCACAGTTACATTCAACCTCGGTTACATTCATTGAAGTCTAGCTCTTCCACATGGTAGAGCTAGAAGAATGCATTCTAGCTCCACCACATGGTAGAGCTGGACCTCAAAGCATTCTAGCTCTACGATGTGGTCTAGATAGAATACAGCTCTACCACATGGTAGAGCTAGACCTCAAATCCAATTCTAGCTCCACCATATCCACCACATGGTAGAGCTGGACCTCAAAGCATTCTAGCTCTACGATGTGGTCTAGGTAGAATACAGCTCTACCACGTGATAGAGCTAGATCAAATGCGATTACAGCTCCTTGGTTCTTGTCATATGAAGTAGGTCTCTTCTTGGACTAATTGGTTTTGTTGATGTGTATGGAACACAGCTAGATCGATGCATTCTTGCTCTACCACATGGTAGAGCAAGACCTCAAATGCAATTCTAGCTTCACCACATGGTAGAGCTAGACCTCAAAGCATTCTATCTCTACAATGTGGTTTAGGTAGAATAAATCTCTACCATAGTTACATTCAACCTCAGCCAGTTACATTCATGGAAATCTAGCTCTACCACATGGTAGAGCTAGAAGAATGCATTCTAGCTCCACCACATGGTAGAGCTCGACCTCAAAGCATTCTAGCTCTACGATGTGGTCTAGATAGAATACAGCTCTACCACATGGTAGAGCTAGACCTCAAATGCAATTCTAGCTCCACCACATGGTAGAGTTGGACCTCAAAGCATTCTAGCTCTACGAGTCTAGCTCTACGATGTGGTCTAGGTAGAATACAGCTCTACCACGTAGTAGACCTAGATCAAATGCAATTCTAGCTCCTTGGTTCTTGTCATGTGAAGTAGGTCTCTTCTTGGAGTAATTGGTTTTGTTGATGTGTATGGAACACAGCTAGATTGATGCATTCTTGCTCTACCACATGGTAGAGCTAGAGCTCAAATGCAATTCTAGCTCCACCACATGGTAGAGCTGGACCTCAAAGCATTCTAGCTCTACGATGTGGTCTAGGTAGAATACAGCTCTACCACGTGGTAGATCTAGATCAAATGCAATTATAGCTCCTTGGTTCTTGTCATGTGAAGTAGGTCTCTTCTTGAAGTAATTGGTTTTGTTGATGTGTATGGAACACAGCTAGATCGATGCATTCTGGTCAATACAGCTCTATGGAGAGACGGAAACTCTCTCACTTGTAGCATGAGTAGTATGATCCGTGTGTAGCTCAATCCAATGGGATTTGCATCCCTTTCGGAGCTAGGGATTCAACCCGTACCGGTGCACAAAAGCTTATCCACAAATGGAGAGAATGCTAAGAACACCACTACCTTGACATAGACTTAACACACACACAAGCTCAATCTTGCCATAACTCATTCACTCATCATCCCACTCATTCATGCATCCAATACAAGAAGAAAGCTAAGCTAATGCATACACAAGCTCAAAGCATACTTCATTCTCAAGGACTTACTTCCCTAGCATGCACACAAACCTTGAAGCTATCAACAAAAAAACATGCACACTAGAGAATAGACATGAGAAGAGAGACAAACATCATCTCATTGCATTGAAAAAAAAGAACATTGCTCATACAATAATGTAGATGGGGAGAGAGAAGAGCTTGCACCTCTATGAAAAAAAGAGGGAGAGCTAGTCTCAAGAGAGCTCAAACATGAGTTTAGCCCAATGTGTCCATAAGCTCTCAAATGAGCCACTTTTTATACTAAAACTCCTAAAACTCTCAAAACTTCCCATGTGGGATTATTCTCAAGCCCACTTCCACACTCATCTACAACTTGGAACTCTTTACAAGAGCCCTAAATAAGCTCGTCACGCAACACTCCCCCTTCCTATTTTGCGCACGTCCTCGAGCGTAGTAGAAGCAAAAGCTGCAAAAAACAATGGATACAAGTAAAGCCTTTTATTGAAAAAAAACCAGCAATGACAATTTCACACGTGAGCATACAAGTGAAAGGCTGATTAGAGTTTTAAAGAGTGCTAAAAGAGGTGAGTAAAGACTAGTCAAAGTGAGACTAAGTGGTAGATAGTGCTATGCAAAGGCAAGTGTGTTTGTACACCGCAGGTTATGACCGCAGTCTCAATGTCCTACAAGTATTTAAGTTATTCCTAAGTGGCAAACCTACTCCTAAATATGAGCAATGGTGATTGGACAACTTTTTTTTTTTCATTTGGTGTGTGTGTAAAAGATGAATAAAGAGGAAGGTTCCATCCCAATGAGACCCAAGCAATGGCCAAGAGACCTCCGCCAAGAGAATCGAAAGGCCGCTAAGTATCTTAAGGGCGACAGACCCTTTTCTTTCTTTTTGACATAAGGAGTACCCCATGAAGATGAGGGCATCGGTCTCGAGGGCCCATAATGTACCCCAGAGTCCTACCAGCATCTATCAAGGCGATAGAGTCCTTAAAGGTCTTTCTTAACCTTTTAGACATCAGTGTTCACCCCATGGAAACCAAAGGCATCGGCCCCAAGGTGCTAAGACAACCCCAGGTCCTACCAAGCATTCCACATGGCTGTAGACACGTCATGTCTCGATTCACTTGTATATATTTTTTAGGGCATGATTTTTGTAAATTTTTTTTTTAATCCTAGCACCTAGCCCATACCTAAGAGGTAGCTACCACTAGGGATAACTAATATACTTCGAGAGCATAAGAACTTGGCATACTCCGTTGGTATATATCCTACACCGTCTTCAAATAGAAATACCTTCTACTAAGTCCTCTAAGAATCTAGAAATCACTCACCACATTTTAACAACTAATTTAAAACTTAAACCAGGCAACTGTGTGTGAACATGCAAACAATATATCCAAAAGTTAAAAGCACATAAAGAACAAAAGATTATGATTTGAATACACCTGTTGTAGTGCTCGTTGATGTTGTGCGTTTGCATTGATGCATTGCTGATGTTGTGCAGATTGCTTCTCTTTGCTCTTTGTAGGCATTGCATGTCTCCCCCCTTCCTAATTTGTGTGCACGGTAGGTGGACTATTGGAGCGTGTTTGATGCTCTTGCTTAGCTGAGATCTCTGCAAAATGTTTATTAACAAGCAAGAAAAGAAAAGAAAGGAATAAAATTTGTTATTGGTGCCAATCACCGAATATAGCCGAGGGAAAAAACCCAGTGGGATAAAAGTGCCCTGGCTTGTTGATCTTATTGTGGAGTTGATAAGCTTATCCTTGCACTGGTGGTGGATCCGTGTCCACTTCTGCTGGAAAGATGGTATCAATCACTTCAGGATGCAAGGACAGCCCTGTACAAAAACCGACCTCTGGAGAAGGTGGTAGAGGAAGGAGTGCTTCCTCGCTAAAATATGGCATTGGTTCTATGGGAAGGTTAAGCAGACAATTTCAATTTTGGAACTGCTCAATATAGGTACTCATAGTGATCCAAAATTGACATGTTGAGGCTTGGGGAAGGAGGGCTTACAAGATAGGTGGTTGCAAGTCATTTATGCATGTATCCCTCCATTGTTGTGCTTGAACCTCCTCAGGTAATCTACGTTGATTTGGTCCTCTCACTTGTACTCTCACATCAAGAAGGTTATGGCATTGGGGTGTAATTCCCACAATTGGGCTTCCAGTCTCATAGCAGCCCATTCTATCGAGCCTCGGAAGTCAAGGCCATTCTATCTAAAAGATTTTCTGTCAATTCCTGCCTGTTCAAGGAAATTGTCCCGTGGGTTCCTGCTTTCCCTCAAATGCCCTATGAGCTGCTCTTTACGGCCCTTTCTTCATTTCTTCATTAAAGTCCCTGCATGCGTGCCAAAGACTCCTCTGCCCCGTTTCTTTTGATTGGAGTCGTGCACACTCTTGACAATGTGGAAATGGGTGATGTTGTTGATAGAATAAAGTGACAAAGTGATGCCCACAGCAATTTTCACCTAAGGGAGCATAAAAGTACCTAGAATGAGTTTGAAAAGGAGGAGCACTATAACCCCCGCGACGTTCAGGTTGAGTACTATCATGGTTAATGCATGGTGGACATGTATCTCGCCAGGTATCCACCATCAGGAGGTATCTGGTCGTAGAACAATGAAATTTAGAAACTTCAAACTTTATACACTCATATCCATCATTACAATCCCAATCAAAAACATTGTAGATAAGATCATCTCAAAAAGAACACAATCCTCTAAAGGCATAAGGAACCACATTAGTAAATGTGAGACTATTCAAACACTGATCTACCAAAGAGCTTCAATTGTAGTGTTAATGCCTTACCTTTGGTTTTGGGTATGTCCTTATTAAGAGGTGGGAAGGTTAGCAATTGTCGAGGAATTTGAGCAAGATAAGAGGATTTAGGCATTGAAGTGCTAGAATCTATGCTCAAAGGAGACTCATGTAAAGTTGGATTTGTCTTAGGTACACAAGTTGATGGTGGATTTGTGTAACAACAAGGAGAAATTGGGACAACTGGTGATTCAATACATGGTCAATACAAGGAGATTTGTAGGTGCTATCACAACCACCTATGAAGAGGTTGTGTTGATTTCCTTTGCACCCACTGATATGGAAAACCAAGGGTGGCTTTTGGAATCTTATTGATACACTCTTTTACCCCTAGCAAACCATGGCATTTGGGAAGCCAAAGTGCTGTTGCACCCTCATAATAGCCTTGTGATTTAAGAACATGCTTTGGGACCCAATGAGTAACAATCTGAGGTTTAGGCTTGGAAAAGATGTGCTTTTTAGGAGGCTTAGCAACTAGGCTAGATGGTACAAGTTTGTACCCATCTTTGGGTAGCCAAATTGATAATTCCTTCTTGCCTGGTCTTCTTTGAGCAGTGACTAAAGTAGTTGGAACATACTAGCCATGGCCCTCACTTGAGGACTCATCGATTATCCACATCATTTGTGTTGGAGCTTCAAGAGTAGATTTTGAAAGTGGGTTGTGTAAGGTAGAAACACCACCCTTTTGACATGATAAAGCTCGTGGAGTAGCAGATCCCAGGATGCAATCAGAATCAATTTGCAATTTGTATTGTCTATTCTTCCAATCTAAAGAACAATTGGTAGCACTTAACCATGATCGACCGAGAACAGCCTCTACCACTGCCTTGGACTTACTTGCCACATAAAAGGGAACTGACATCTGGTGATCCTGAATGGACATCATAATGACACATTTTTCCTCTATAGGGTTATCTTCACCTGAGAAGCTTCGTAAGTCAATAGGAATGTGCACTAGTGTTGGTTGTCCCAAGGCTATCCATGTGTCAAACGAGAGAACATTATAATCTGCACCAGAGTCAATTAAGGCAGAGACAAAGTAGGTAGTCTCATGAAGATGAAGACACACTTGAATATTGAAAGGATCGACATATTGTTCATCAGTAGCCAACTGTAAGGCTAACATAGAAGCTTTGCGATGCTCCTTGGCCTTTGCAACTCTAGCTTTAGCCTCTTCTTGAGCCTGACGTTTAAGTAGGTCATGTGCTTCTTTTCGTGTGTGTGTAGCATGCATTTGTTGAAGCATGGCTTCTATTAATGGTTCATTGTATTTCTTGAGACGACTTCCATTAATGAAGTTAGGCATTTGCTCACCTTCGAGTGTCTCTAAACGCACTGCACCACTTGGAGTAAGCTCATTAATCACAAACGGTCCTAGGCCACGTTTCTTGAGCTTTCTCTTATGCTTCTTAAGTGTGTACAAGAGCACATGGGCCCCTTTTTTGAATCGGCCAGTTGTTACATTTCTATCATACCATTGCTTTTGACTCCTCTTCTCGGCATACATCCCCATTACCACCAATAAGCGGGTCTCATCAAGCTTTTCCAATTCATCAATGCATTGTGAAAGCTCATGACCAGTCCAGTCCAATTGTTTAGCAACTCATAGAGTAGGTACAAGAAATTCAATGGGAAGAATTGCATCTAGCCCAAAAGCAAGCTCAAATGGGGTTGTGCTCACAGATGTTTTATAGGCTGTCCTATATGCCCAAAGAACTGAGTGCAACTTTTGCTCCCAAATCAGTCCTATGTCCCTCAACAATCTTTGTGAGTGCTGTGCAGAGAATCTTGTTAGTACTCTCAGCTTGTCCATTGGTCTGGGGATGATATGGTGCAGAACGCTTGTGAATTACCATAAATTCTTGAAGCAAAAACTCTATGACCTCATTCACAAAGTGCACACCTTGATCACTAACAATTTCAATAGGTAAGCCATAGCGTGTAAACACGTTGTTAGGTATTTTTTGGTAATATTTTCTTGGCATATGTACACACTCATGCATGGCATTTACAAATAAAGGGTGTCCATCCCAAGGGCTAAAGGGGGTATAAGGCCACATGTGAACGGATCTAACAAAAATATGCAATGTGTACAGTTAGTTATTGGTTTACCTTGATAAATGGGAAAATGGAAGGGGGGTGAGATGAGAATCAGTTTCACAAGGCAGGTTTTAGCACTATCACATGTGGACAAGGTTGTTGACAAATAATGTGAGCATGCAGAGTACTATTTTTAAAAAAAAGCTGGACAGGGACCCGTTAGAGGAGGTCAGCTACATTACTGGTCCTTGGCATTTAACGGGAAACAAAGGTATTTGTGGTCCACAAGATGTTATTAAAATGGTGCAAAGTCTTCCTTGAGAGAAAGAGTCACCTTGGGATTTAATACAAGGCTTGCTAAAAATAGAAGGTGGCCTTGGATTGCTTCAAAAGGTTCTTCAACTTGCCTCAATTTTCAAAGGGACGCCGCGTGGAGGTGGGGGTGAGCTCTCTGGTGACCTGACAACCTTGGAAGTATTATAAATATTATAATGTTTCTTTTTTTGGGTTTGAACGGGCAGCGCAGCTATACGAGTATAAGAGGAGGAGGGGAGCGAAGCCAGAGAGGGAGAGAGAGAGAACTCGTAGCTCTAATGCTCCCAACCAGTGTGCCCCATGTGATAGGGAGAGCTGCGTGGTTCTGTAGCTTTCAGAGAGAAGCGCAGCCAGGTGTATTAAAGTGTGTGGGAGAGTTTAAGTTCTAATGCTCTTAGCGTAGCCCAGGTGTGTAGAGAGGAGGAAGAGCAGCGTAGTTCCAGTGGGGGACAGTGAAAGCTCGTTTCTCTAATGCTCAGAGAGCCTGCGCAGCTATGTGTGTATAAGATGAGCTGTAGTTATATGTATGATAGGAAGAGCTTGCCATTCTAATGCTCAGAGAGTTGCGCAGTCCACGTTTTCAGAATGTGTGACAGAGAGAGCTGCGTAGTTCCAGTGTGTAATAGTGAGAGCTCGAGTCTCTGATGCTCTCAGATAGCTGCGTCGCTATAGTTTTAGTTGTGTGGAGAGCTCGTTGCTCAAATGCTCTCGTAGAGCTGTGCAGCCATGTGTGTATAAGAGAGGTTGGGGAAGCTGTAGTTTAGAGTGTGAGTAGGGAGGGCTCATTGTTCTAATACTCTAAGAGAAGGTGCGCAGCACATATGTATGAGTGTGATGGGGAAAGCTCGCAGCTCTAATGCTTTCAGAGAGCCTACGTAGCCAGCGTGAGTAAGAGGAGAAGCGCGGACATGTATACAAGGAAAGCTGCATGTACTTTGTATGGTTGTGCATAGGAGGGGAGGAGAAGCTGCAACGCCACTTGTATGAATGAAGAGAAGGTGCCACGCATAAAGAATGCGGCTCTCTGTCATGATGACAGGCAATGCAATCTCATGTGTATGAGAAAGACAGCCCTCTGGTTTTGCTTGAGAGAATATGTATGTATGGTGGTATGCTTCTTCAACAGATAGACTGAAGACCATAAAGTAATTGTGCCTCCTAGTCACACACTGCTTGCCAGGTTGGGAGAATCATGAAGTTCCTTACTGATGTTGTCTTTTCTTGGGAAACTGAAGTTTTGCAGAAAGCTCATACTTGATGGAATGTAACCTTGTTATGTCAAGTGGTTCTCTCACCATTTCTCTGTGGTGATCATTTTGCTTATGGCTGTGAGCCTATTTCATAATAAGGGTGCACCCCTATATGCATATGTATCAATTGAGTAAAGGGTGGCAGATGTTGATGTGCCCATCTCCCCTTGCATGTCTTGATCAAATGTATGTAGGCTCCCTCCAGTTACTTAGAAAATTGAATGAGGGTAGAGACAAGGTTTCATGCTTAAGATGTTAAATGTTGTGTCAGCTCACTGAGTAGCTGACTGGTGCCCCTTCTTCTTGATGTTGGTGTGTACTCCGAACTGTGGAAAGGCATTGCTATAGAGGTGTTCCGTGTTTCTCCGCCTCCCTTCACAGTTTTTGGTGCCCCCACTGAGGAGCATTCCAAGAACCTTCAGTTTACAAGACTGAAAACATGTGCATGTGATTAATCTCAGTGAATGACTGCTATGCCAGGACAGTTGTGTGACAGATGCCTTCTAAAATTGTGCTATATTAGCTTGATTTGACAGCCAGCTGAAGTATGGTTTGCATGCTGAAATTCTTGGGATTGGTGCCGTTTCACAGTTTTGGTGTTGCCTAAAAATTCTGGTAGAATTGGGAAATTAGCCAGTCGTGCCTCTTGGGAGTTGGATGGCCACTCTCAATGGATAATCACAATGGACCTCAATTTACTCCTTTCCATTTTATCCAAAGAATTCAGATAAATGTTCATGTGGACAGAAAAATTTTCTTTCAACAGCGTATGGCATATATATTTGGGCCAGAAAGACTGAGGGAAATATTGGAGTCTCCTTTGCCGGTGGTAATTCCAATGATTAACTATGCAAATTCGTTTGATGTGCATGTGTTCATCCTCTTCTAAACCGGAAGTGTTTTGAAGTTTTTTCTGAGAATTGATTTAGTAGAGGGTTTTGTTTTTGCATCTGTGTTAAAAGGGTTTTTTATTGGGTAGCAATGGCTTTCCCTTATCCAGAGTTTCATGGAAAAAGTGATGAGAGTGTGGAAGAGTTCTTAGAAAACATGGAAGTTGCGTGCATAAGCAACCATATCCAGATACCCGCTCAAATGTTACGCCTTTTGCAAATCTGTTTGAAGGGTGATGCACGGAGCTGGTGTAAGGGTCATGAGGAGGAATTGCAGAGAGCTGATCCACCTATGCCATTGACATGGGATAATGTCCGACAAGCTTTAACAGCACAGTTTGTGAAGGTGAAAGATCCAGACAAAGTTTGGCATGAAATACAGGAATTGAGACAAAGAAAAGCGGAGCCCATTGATGATTACATCAAGAAGTTTTTCATATTATGGGAGAGCTTGTGTCAAGCCTTGCAGCCACAAGTGCCCCCACCAGATATGATGAAGAAGGATCGGTTCTTGGTTGGCCTCAAGGAAAACCTGCGTTGGAGGGTAGAATTGAAGAAGCCAAGAACATACGAAGATGCATTGGAGGTGGCAAGGAACAAAGAGTGGAAGTTGAATAGACTAACTCAATTGGGAGTGAGCTCACTACCTATGGTGTCAGAGATGAAGCAAATGGATTCCATGCAAAGTCGGGTTCCAGAGGAGCTTCATCCGGCAGATGCGGTTTCAGTAGCTACTCAAGTTGTGCCAGCAATGGTCACTACTGCAGCACAAGATGATGAACTGAGGCAGGACTTGAGGCAAGTGGTTGATTTGATGAAGAATCTTAGCCTAAATATGTTAAGCAATGTGGGAAATAATCGAGGTCATGTGAGACTTGCAAATCAGCCAGGAGGTGAAGGACAACCAAAGAATGGTTTTGGTGGACAGAATAACGGCAGGGGTTGGAGGCAGTTGCCCACATGCTATAACTGTGGAGAGCTTGGCCACATCAGCCCACAATGTGATAAACCACCAAGAATGGGTGGAGATATGTATCCATTGCCTGCACAGTTGCCGAACCGGTCAAATGATTATGGCATAGAGATTAAGGGTGAGGCAGGACCTAGTGGACTGACCAAGGAGGACAAGGGAAAGACAAAAGTGTTAAGTGTGGTCACCTTGGAGAAGGCAGCAATGTTGGAAGATACATTAGTAATGCCTATTGGGAAGAGAACTACAGAGGATAAAGAAGGAAGAAATGAAGCAGGTCCCAGTAGGAAGAAAGGGAAGAGTCATGAGGGTGAAGATGTGAAAGCTAAAAGGAAAAGGAGAGCTCGCCAAAAATTTCACGTCTCAGATTTTCCACTAGGGGAAGGGCAGGATAGCTATGACTTGAAACAGGACCTGAGCAGTAGGAAGGCAGACGTGACCTTTGGACAACTAGTGGAAATGATACCGAAGCTGAAGCGCCAATGGAAGAAACTAGTCAGCCCGCTGGGGAAGGAACCCAACAGAGGGTCAGTGAGAGTGTTGGCCATTGATGAGTCATCAGACATCTGTCCCATAGTAGATGTTTGGCACAAGAGGAAGAATCTTGGGTAGGGATACGTGGATGGTGGTGGACAAATTTGTGTAATCACTCAAACATGTGTAGAAAAGATGGGCCTGACAGTAGAAGGAGTCTCAGGATTCCGCATACGACTGGCAAACCATCAAAAGATAAAGTGTCTAGGGGTAGTGAAGAGCTTGGAAATCGAAGCTTATGCAGTCAAAACGGTAGTAGATTTTCATGTAATGCCAGCAGGATTAGGGGCTTATCCTATCATCCTTGGAAGACCATGGCTACGCGCAGTGCGGGCCGTTCAAGATTGGAGACACGGTACAATCAGCTTATATGGGGAGACAGGGGGCAAAAGATTATTTGACATGAGTAGCAGGAAGCCACTAGATGAAGATTATGAAGAAGGGGAGAATTCAAGTAGTGAAGAGTCTTCCACTGTGTCAGATGGGGACAATGGCACCACCACTAGTAGTGAGGGAGAGGTAAATGTGGCATTTCTGATGATGGACAGGGTCTTTGAACAGACCAGCATAGTCGCATCCATGAAAGGGATTGAAGATGAGTCCAAGGGCCCATATGAGGTGATTGAAGAGCTAATGCAACCCCAGGTGAAGCCGCACGAGAAACACGAATTGATGACCAGGATGATTAGCACAGATCTTTTAGTTGTGGAGAAGGAGAAGTATTTAAAGATGTTGTCAACATATCCAGATTTATTCATCACATCTTATGAAGAAGTTCGGGGCTTCAAAGGGGAAGATTTGCACATAGAGCTAAAGGAAGGAGCCAAGCCAGTACGTCAAAGATTAAGGAGAATGGGTCCAGAACATATGAAGGCTTTGCGAGAAGAGGTGGACAAACTACTAAAGGCTGGTTTTATATGCCCTGTGGAGACAACAGAGTGGGTGAGCCCAGTCGTGGTCACTCCAAAAAAGGACGGAAAATGGAGGGTTTGTGTGGATTTCAAACCTTTGAATGCAGCCACAAAGAAGGATCCATACCCACTACCTTTCATTGATCAAATCCTGGATTCAGTGGCGGGTCATGAAAGATACAGTGTGTGTGATGGGTTTTCAGGCTATTTCCAGTTGAAGATTGCTCCAGAGGATCAGAAGAAAACTACTTTCATTACGCCATGGGGCTGCTTTTGCTATACAGTACTACCATTTGGGCTAACAAATGGTCCAGCTCACTATCAAAAGAGAGCAAATTGGGCGCTTTTGCCATTCATTGGAAAATGTGTACAAGATTTCATTGATGATTTTTGTGTCTATAGCACACGAATGGATCACTGTGAAAAGCTGGAAATGGTGCTAGAACGATATAATGATTGTGGTGGCCAACTCAATCCCAAGAAGTGTTTCTTTGCAAAACCAAGGGTAAAATTGTTGGGTCATATGGTGTCTGAAAATGGCATTGAGGCTGATCCAGACAAGGTCAAGGCAATCATGCTTCTTCCTTCTCCAGAGTCTACAAAACAGTTGGCAACATTCATTCAGAAGGTAAAGTACATGGCAAGATTCATTTCATTGTCCTCACAGCTTTTATATCCATTACAACAGGTGGCAAAGCACGATCCCTTGCAATGGGATGACAAGTGTGAAGAGGAGTTTCGGAGAGTCAAAGAAGTCTTAGAGGGGAGATGACAGCGGTGCAGGCTCCAAATTGGGAACAGGTTTTTTATGTGAATCCTTCAGTAGGAGAGGATGCTATTGGTGCTATGTTGCTGCAAAAAGGGAAGGGGAGCCAATATATGCACCCCGTCTATTGTGCTAGTAGGGTAAAGTCAGTAGCAGAGAGGGGACTGTCAGAAATAGAGTTGGTGATGGTAGGTGTGGTGTTTGCTTGCCGACGGTTTCGCCAATATCTTTTGACAAAGCCATTTGTATTCCTAACTAGCTACACATTCTTGCCTCAGCTCATCAATGGTGTAAACATGTCTAAGGCAATGAAAAAGTGGGTGATTGAATTGCAGGAGTTTGAGTTCTCTTTCTTGGTGGAAGAAAGCAACAGAGCTACTTTGGCAGACTTGTTAACTTATAAGGAAAACCCTCTGCTTGTCAAAGAGGGAAGTGTTAGAAAGGTAGAAAATGTGGCAGAAGTAAGCAATGCTCATGTTTTGTTCTTTGATGGTTCATACAGGAAGAGCCATGATGCAGCTTCTGGTGGTATAGCTCTTTATGACCAGCAAGGTAAGCTGATTTGTAAAAAGGGATTCAAAGTTGATGCTCATACTAACAATAAAGCAGAGTATTCTACATTGGAAGCAGGGCTAAACATTTGCATTAAGCATGGTGTAAAGAGACTATGCATAAGAGGTGATTCTCTACTGGTGGTAAAACAAATACTAGGAGTATGGAAGAGCAAGAACCCTGCATTGAGGAACAAGTGTTTCAAGATCAAGAGCTTGTTGAAGGAGTTTGAAGCATGGGGCATTCGGCATGTGGAGCGTTCTCTTAGTACAGAAGCACATGAAGCAGCACAGGGAATGATTGGCGAGCTATATGTGTTAAAAACAGATCTGCCACTTTATCGGGGTCGTGAAAGTCTGACACTGGAAGAAGAGTTTTTGTTGACAGGAGTCATTCCCAAGGACATTGAGAAGGCAAAGAAATATGGGTTTGTACGCAGAGCTTGCAAATACAAGCTCATTGGTGACACCTTATACATGCAAGGGGCTGACTTGGTGTTAAGGCGTGTACCATGGAAGGAAGAGCTGTACAGAGTGCTTGAGGAGAATCATGAAGAAGCATGCGGTGGCCACTTTGCATTTAAAATTACATTGCACAAAATCTTACAGGAGGGTTACATATGGCCAAGTATACAAAAAGATGTGCATCACTGGTGTAGCTCATGCAAAAGGTGCCAGGCATTTGGGAAACGAGTTTTAAAACCAGAGTTGCGCAAGACAATCTTGGCCTTTGACATTTTTGAGAAGTGGGGAATTGATGCAGTAGGACCCTTACCCATTACTAGCAGGGGGAAGAGTTATATTTTGACAGCTGTGGATTATCTTTCCAGGTGGGTAGAAGCTAGAGCAGTGAAGCAAATTACTGCAAGAGATGTTGCAAAGTTTGTTTATGAAGACATCTGCTATAAATTTGGGGTGCCCTTGGAGCTTCTTTCTGATCAAGGGCCTGGTTTTAGAGCTGACTTGCTAGAATACTTGTGTGCCAAAATGTGGATTAAGCATAATTTTACTACTCCTTATTATCCGCAGTGCAACGGTTTGAATGAAAGATTCAATGGTGAACTTGTACACATTCTTGCAAAGGTGACAGAACATCAGGGCAAGAATTGGGATCTGGAGCTGTTCATTGCTTTATGGGCTTATCGTACATCGGTGAAGACAAGCACAGGTTTTACACCTTTTCACTTAGTGTATGGCAAAGAAGCTTTGTTACCTGTGGAAGTTGAATTGCCTGCAGTTAAAATGTTAGAAAAGCTGCTAGGGCCATCTAGCAACACATTTAAAGAGAGACTCTTACAGTTACAAGAGGTTCAGCTGGACAGAATGAGTGCCTTGGAACATTATGAGAAGATGCAAAATAGGACATTGACAAAGATAAATGAGAAGATTAAGAAGAAGGGTATTGAGGAAGGTGATTTGGTGCTACGCTATAATAGTAAGCTGGATAAAACCTTTCAAAAGAAGTTCCAAGTGAAATGGGAGGGGCCCTTCAGAGTGATGAATTGCTTTGCTAATGGCACATATCAATTGGCTGACCTTGATGGGACCCCACATGTATCAAGGGTGAATGGTTTGCGTCTCAAGCTATATCATGCACGACTGATGATGGTAGACAAGGATGAAAGAATTGAAGAAGTGAAAAACAGTGTCTTTGAGAACATGGCAATATCAGATGCATTGAGCCTCACGACACTGTTTTCTGCTGACCATGAATGATCTAGCAGGCTAGGGGATGGGCAAACTATGTTAGGTATTTTTTGGTAATATTTTCTTGGCATATGTACACACTCATGCATGGCATTTACAAATAAAGGGTGTCCATCTCCAAGGGCTAAAGGGGGTATAAGGCCACATGTGAACGGATCTAACAAAAATATGCAATGTGTACAGTTAGTTATTGGTTTACCTTGATAAATGGGAAAATGGAAGGGGGTGAGATGAGAATTAGTTTCACAAGGCAGGTTTTAGCACTATCACATGTGGACAAGGTTGTTGACAAATAATGTGAGCATGCAGAGTACTATTTTTTTTAAAAAGCTGGACAGGGACCCGTTAGAGGAGGTCAGCTACATTACCGGTCCTTCGCATTTAACGGGAAACAAAGGTATTTGTGGTCCACAAGATGTTATTAAAATGGTGCAAAGTCTTCCTTGAGAGAAAGAGTTGCCTTGGGATTTAATACAAGGCTTGCTAGAAATAGAAGGTGGCCTTGGATTGCTTCAAAAGGTTCTTCAACTTGCCTCAATTTTCAAAGGGACGCCGCGTGGAGGTGGGGGTGAGCTCTCTGGCAACCTGACAACCTTGGAAGTATTATAAATATTATAATGTTTCTTTTTTTGGGTTTGAACGGGCAGCACAGCTATACGAGTATAAGAGGAGGAGGGGAGCGAAGCCAGAGAGGGAGAGAGAGAGAACTCGTAGCTCTAATGCTCCCAACCCAGTGTGCCCCATGTGATAGGGAGAGCTGCGTGGTTCTGTAGCTTTCAGAGAGAAGCGCAGCCAGGTGTATTAAAGTGTGTGGGAGAGTTTGAGTTCTAATGCTCTTAGCGTAGCCCAGGTGTGTAGAGAGGAGGAAGAGCAGCATAGTTCCAGTGGGGGACAGTGAAAGCTCGTTTCTCTAATGCTCAGAGAGCCTGCGCAGCTATGTGTGTATAAGATGAGCTGTAGTTATATGTATGATAGGAAGAGCTTGCCATTCTAATGCTCAGAGAGCTGCGCAGTCCACGTTTTCAGAATGTGTGACAGAGAGAGCTGCGTAGTTCCAGTGTGTAATAGTGAGAGCTCGAGTCTCTGATGCTCTCAGATAGCTGCGTCACTGTAGTTTTAGTTGTGTGGAGAGCTCGTTGCTCAAATGCTCTCGTAGAGCTGTGTAGCCATGTGTGTATAAGAGAGGTTGGGGAAGCTGTAGTTTAGAGTGTGAGTAGGGAGGGCTCATTGTTCTAATACTCTAAGAGAAGGTGCGCAGCACATATGTATGAGTGTGATGGGGAAAGCTCGCAGCTCTAATGCTTTCAGAGAGCCTGCGTAGCCAGCGTGAGTAAGAGGAGAAGCGCGGACATGTATACAAGGAAAGCTGCATGTACTTTGTATGGTTGTGTATAGGAGGGGAGGAGAAGCTGCAACGCCACTTGTATGAATGAAGAGAAGGTGCCACGCATAAAGAATGCGGCTCTCTGTCATGATGACAGCCCATGCAATCTCATGTGTATGAGAAAGACAGCCCTCTGGTTTTGCTTGAGAGAATATGTATGTATGGTGGTATGCTTCTTCAACAGACAGACTGAAGACCATAAAGTGATTGTGCCTCCTAGTCACACACTGCTTGCCAGGTTGGGAGAATCATGAAGTTCCTTACTGATGTTGTCTTTTCTTGGGAAACTGAAGTTTTGCAGAAAGCTCATACTTGATGGAATGTAACCTTGTTATGTCAAGTGGTTCTCTCACCATTTCTCTGTGGTGATCATTTTGCTTATGGCTGTGAGCCTATTTCATAATAAGGGTGCACCCCTATATGCATATGTATCAATTGAGTAAAGGGTGGCAGATGTTGATGTGCCCATCTCCCCTTGCATGTCTTGATCAAATGTATGTAGGCTCCCTCCAGTTACTTAGAAAATTGAATGAGGGTAGAGACAAGGTTTCATGCTTAAGATGTTAAATGTTGTGTTAGCTCACTGAGTTGCTGACTGGTGCCCCTTCTTCTTGATGTTGGTGTGTACTCTGAACTGTGGAAAGGCATTGCTATAGAGGTGTTCCGTGTTTCTCCGCCTCCCTTCACAACGTACTCATACAAGAACTTGGCTGTGGTTCTGGCATCATTTTTAACTGTAGCCTTTGCCTCTTCCCATTTGGTCAAATAGTCAGTTGCGACTATAATATATTCGGCATGCGTGTGACGAGCTGGAGGTTTAATGGGATCGACAAAATCAATACCCCATTTTGCAAAAGCACGTGTGCTTAACATAGGCCGCAATGGCATATTGTCCTTTGTGATGGGAGGTTTGGTCCTTTGACAATCGTCACAACGTTTTACATATTCTTCGGCATCCATTTGTAAGGTTGGCCACCAAAGCCCAGACCACCTAATCAACTTAGCTATGGTATTGCCCGAAAAGTGTCCACCCCCAACACCTGCATGTGCATGAGTCAAGATTTTCAAGTAGTCAGCTTCACATACACACATGCGTAAGTTGCCATCCTTGCCCCTCTTGTAGAGTTGGCCCTCTATCATCATATAGTTTGCTGCTTCAACTTCAAAAAATTTTTGATCAGTATGACCATGCTGAAGATAGTCCACAATATACTTACTCCAACAACTTGGTGTAGTTGAAATTTGGAATAATGTGACATTATGAATTGGCTGTTGAATTTTACATGAAGCACAGTTTCAAACAAATTTTTCAGCATCCGCATGCATGGTAGGCCACCATTGCCCATCCTGAGATATACGTCGCACACAAGTAGTAGCTGATGCGTGGATTCCACCGATACCCGCATGTGCCCATTCCAAGATCTCATATTGGTCAGGGTTAGGTATAAGCCGCAACACTCCATCATTACCCTGACGATATAATCTCCCTGAGATTAACTTGAATGGTCGCCATAGGTCCACATTAGGACCCGCTAGTTGTATCTGCCCACTTGTCAAAATTTCTAAGATGGATTCAGACCATTTAGGAGCTGTCTCTACAAGGAAAAGTGTTGAATCTAACATATCATCATCCACACCCACAGGAGCTTCGCCAGAGGTGATTGGAGACAAATGATCTGCCCTAAGATGAGTTGTTCCTTTTCGGACTGCCACGTCAAAATCAAACTCAAGAAGGATGACAAACCACCTCACAATCCTTCCAGTTGCACAAGGCTTATTCACCAAATATAGCAATGCTTGATGGTCCACAAAAAATATGAATTTGTTTGCCAAAAGGTAATGGCGAAACTTTTTCACTGCATATATCATGGACAAACCTTCTCTTTCTATTGTGGTATAATTCTTCTCAGCATTGTTCAACTGTCGACTAGCATATGAGATTGGGAAATCCTTATTATGTTCTCCCGATTGAGCCAAAATACATCCAATTGCAAAGTTTGAAGCATCAATATGGACATGAAAGATTTGGTTCCAATCTGGTGCCCGTAAGATGGGTGCAGTCACTAATGCTTGCTTCAACTTTTCAAAGGATTCCTCACACTCATTAGTCCAATTAAACTTTACAAGAAGAGCATATAATGGTCTGGCTAGGACAGCGTACATGTAGATGAATCGACGATAATAGCCACAATGTCCCATGAATATTTGTAACCCCTTAGGGTTGATAGGCTGAGGTAATGAGACAATGACATCAACTTTATCCATATCTATTGAAATCACATTGCGAGAAACAATATGGCCCAAAATTTTCCCTTGTCTTACCATGAATTTGCACTTGTCAGGATTCAAGCATATACAATAAACTTGACACGTTTGAAACACAATTCTAAGGTGTTCTATATGATCATCACGCTCTTGTGAGTGAACACATAAATCATCCATGAAGATCTCAAGAAATTGCCTAAGGTACTCCTTGATGAATACATGACTCATTAACCGCTGAAAGGTTGCTGGTGCATTTGTTAGTCAGTAGCAAAGGCTGTCTTGTGTTGATCCTTTGGATCAATTGACACTTGATTGTAACCGGAGAATCCATCCAAGAAACTATATTCCTTTTTCCCTGCAACTCATTCCAGAACATGATCCGTGATTGGAAGTGGGTAATGATCACGTACAGTAGCTGCATTTACCTTCTTGAGGTTTACACATACTCGAAGTTTTTCATTTTTCTTGGGCACCACTACAATAGGGGAGACCCATTCAGTGTGTTCAATCTCATAGATAAATTCTGCCTCTAAGAGCTTGTCTATTTCTTCTTTTATCTTTCGTGCAAAATTCTCATTGTAAGTATAAGGACGTTGCTTGGAAGGCTTTGCATCCTCTCGCAATGGAATTGTATGCTGACATATGCTTGGATCAACTCCTTTGAGGTCTTTATAACTCCAAGCAAAAACATCGCGATACTCCTTTATTGTTTGAGTTAATAACTTCTCCTCATCTAACTTGACAAGTCTGTGGCAATCCACACATAGCGAGGCTCTTCTCCTGGCTTAGCGATATCAAATTTTTTTGCATCTTCTGGACCATCATATGAAACCCCTGGCATGCTTGGCTTTTGTCGCATGGGCTGTTGAAGAACAATCTTCCGATCTTGAAGAGTGTATTGTGTGAAGTTGGGGGGAACATTGAGACCTTGTTCTTGTCCACTTGAGTCATCACTAATTGAAGACCATGTGGTTTTGAGCTCTCTGTTGCAATCTTGCATCAGATTTTTTTGTTCAACCGTTATCTTTGCACTTCCGACACTCTCTTTTGAATCGGTTTTAGACTTGAGTTTTGGTTTTGGATTCTTCGTTTTTTTATGATTTTTGCTAACAGTTTTTAGCTTTTCTCCTGGTTGGAATCCATCTGATCGTTTTACTTAGTCTTAAGCAAAGGTAAGGTACAAGCCACTGGTGCTGACAAAATAGCTTGCACGATACCCATATCCATCTCCTTTGTCAACCTTCTATGCATGGAGGGTATCCTCAAGGTTTGAGAACAGTTCTCATATTCTCCCAAATATGATGGTAAGGTTTGCATTGTATGCTTACTTCTAGGAGAAACATTTGTTTGAACTTTCTCCTAGATGCTTGGGCGTCTAAAGTTGTTTTCTGTGCCCCTGGTAAAATCCACCTCAGAGAATGGAGGTGAAATAATAGAGGACATATTCTCATTAACTTTCTCATGAGCTGCTGCCCACATCTCATTTGCCATGTCCTCGTTAGCATCAATAACTTCATCATTGCATGGGAAGGCAAGGCTAGGTGGTGGTAGAATACCTCCTCGTAGAACGGTTCTTATTGATGACTCTCCATACAAGGGATGTGCTTCTCCTGATAATAATTGTATATATCCTGCAAAGCTTGATGAAGAAAAGATGGTCGACAATATTCTCATTGATGAGCTGCTACCTTACTTATTGCAGCTTGATGAGAGTGAAGATGTGCGTGAGTTCATGTGCTTCTCCTGATAATAATTGTATATATCCTGCAAAGCTTGATGAAGAAAAGATGGTCGACAATACTCTCATTGATGAGCTGCTACCTTACTTATTGCAGCTTGATGAGAGTGAAGATGTGCATGAGATCATTGGCTCTAATCGCTATGGACAACCTCTAGTATCCAATGAAAATGAATACAGAGGTGTGGTAGATTTTTGGAGAAAGCGCAATTTAAATTGGTCACAGAAGACGATATACACTGATAGGCTACCACTATCAGAAATTAGACAAAAGTATGTCGACAATCAAGAGGTATTACCGAGACAATATGAAAACAAAAGAGAAGAGATAATAGAAATTAAGGCAAAAGAATGAGTCAGTATTGCTAGCATGAGGGGACCACAAGTGATTTCTCTAGCTAGTTAAATTGGATCCTACCACAATGCAGTTGAAGGCAGCCAATCACTACAAGGGATTGGGCTCATACCCGCGCTCTTAGCCGCTAAAAATGACTTGTGAAAAAAAGTAGCGGGCCCGTGTATCAGCGCGTGTATTCTCGCGGCCAGAGACATGCGTGTAAAAACGCGTGTACAGTGCCTCTCAGACGCGCGTATACACGGGTGTTTAGTCGCGTTTTTTTTTTCAGACGCGTTAATACACGCCAGTATACACGCGTCTTATTCTATTAGACGCAGTTATACACGGGTGTATAGCCGCATCCTGTTCAGTTCCAATGTCCCAGCCGCGTTTTTACTTGCGTCTGTACACGCGTTTCTTTTATTTAGATGCGCTTATACACGCGTTACTGCCAGTTTATACGCGTGTATACACGCGTTATTTCCAGTGTATCCGCGCAGATACACGCAATTTTTAGCAGTTTTGACGCGTTTATACACGCGAACAGAGAGCAAAAAAAAAATCCAGAGAGTGCTATTTGGTGCCTGAATACTGTTCCAGCATTCCAGCACCCAATAGCACTCTCTGGTTTAGGGTTTTTGGTGCATTAGACCATCCACGAAGAACATATGCACGAGGGAGATTAAGACAAGAACGACATGAATGCATACATTGTCATTACACGATTCAAGACAGCCATGAATGTAATACTATCGATCAATCAATTCAATATTACTATCAAAATTTCATACATGTATACAAGGGAGTCCATATCTCGAAGTAGCCCATGGCTTGAGTTTACAAAAAAATATATACAATCACATCCTAAATATGGAATGTGATACTACAAATCTGAGTACTACTCAGACCCAGATGATGACTCGGTGCTCCCCTCATGCTCAGATGAGCTCGCATCGGTCGGAATGTCCGAGGAGTAGTGCTCACGTCCACCCTCTGCAGCGGCGGCCGGTGGATCATCAGCAGCTTGTGCCTGTTCAAGTAATATATAGTATATAAGTATATATATATATATATATGCAATTCAATAAACCAAAACCATTCCTTACGAATTTTCAAGTACCTGTCGACCGTATGGTCTCATGGCCAACTCAAACTGCGCGTCCGTAATACGTCCCTCGGCTCTGAAGATGGCCCACGTGTCACGTCTGCTATGCCGGCGAGCATACGCAGTATCGTGGGTTGTGGGCTTCCTCCCCGTAACCCGTCGCTGTATCATAATCAACACAATTTGTAAGATTAAAACAATTCATAGAATCAATGAATTAAGTAAACAATCAAATAAAGTGACAGGATACTTACGAACTCTGCCTCCCATGACTCGACGCCGCCAGATCCGAAATGCGAAGATCCAACGGTCTCCATCTGGATCCGTCGTGCCTCCACATGCTGCCTGCTCTTCACGCCACCCTCTGCTCGTTTCTTTGCCTCCTTCCACTCGCGTTTGTGCGCAGTGGCAGGTTTCTCGGCAGGATAGCCACCCGCAGCTACATTTAGCCGGTCATCGTACGCGAGTTTTTTAAGGTGAGATCTTTTATTACTTAAGATCTCCCTTATTCGCGTCCTTCCCCATACATCCGAGAATGTAGCATGTGGGGGATTGGGGTACCGACTGTGTACAGCCTCTATCACCTCCCCAACTAATCGGCTATTTTGATCTTTAAATTTAATAAAACAATTTCTATATGAGTTTGATACTACCCCACGCATGTATTCCATTACCTCCCTCCCCCTCGCATCCATCACTATCCCGCCCCTATCCGTCACATCATAGCAAACCACTCTCTCCATCTCTCTCATCTCCTCCTCTTCCGAACTGTCTCCTCTAACTCTTCTCCCTCTATCTCCTCTCTCACCCCGTGCCCTACTACCTCCCCCACCTCCCCCACCTCCCCCACCAAAGCACCCGCCGCATCCTCCCCCACTCCCACTCTTCCTACTGCTGCGGGTGGAGTCACGACTGGGGGATTGTCTACGTGACGGTGGCTGTGAGCCCTGACGTGACGGTGGCTCTGAGGGAGCACGTGATGGTGGCTGTGAGGGTGTACGTGAGTGTGTCTGGGACGAGGTATGTCTCCTCGGTGGACGTGGAAGAGGAGAAGCTGCATGCCGTCTCGTCGGACTCGGAGGAATAGACGGCACTGGAGTGCCCTGGATACTCGCGACAGGGGTATAGACACCAGGCAGGGAAGGAGGGGGATGGACATACATATACTCTGTAAGCTCAACCGGACCAGGTTGGCGCCCAAAGTGATTCATCATCTCCATCAACCAATTGCTGTACGCAAATGGATCGGATGAAGAACCTGGAATATCCATAAAGAACCTGCAACAAACATCATCATGTACATCATGGGCTGTCTCTTGACTCACACATTGTCATTACACAAGTCAAATGCCTGCAAACCCTGAAATCTGAAACGCGGCAGTTTTCTGTCTGCAGAAACGCGTGTATACACCCGGCAAAAAACGCGTGTATATACCCGGCAAAAAACGCGTGTATATGCGCGTGGAAAAACTCTGCAGACAGGTTACACGCGCTCCTACACGCGACCTGCGAAAAAAATTTCTCGAAAAGACCGACCCCCCGACAAAAACAGAATGTCCTTACAAAAGGACCAGCCATTGTCGCCCCTGTCAGGATGCAGCAACCCAATCGTGTGCAAAAAGACAAACCCAAAGAGCAAAGAGCAAAGTAAACAAATCTGACAAAAGAGACAAGGCACAGGACAAAGTGACTCACCTCTGAAAAAGTGAGTCCTCTCTGCTCCTTCTCTGCTCCCTCCTTCTCCCGTGTGTGTGCTCCTTTCTCTGCTCCCTCTTTGCTGTTGGAAGAGGCGAAAACAGGCGCACTGTTGATTTCTAAGTTCAAAATCTATATTTGGGGAAGGCGGGCTATGTTTAGTTTAAATATGCCGCCGCGTTTATGGGTGCGTTTATGTTCGCGTATATAAACGCAGGTATATTCGCGTGTACATTATTTTAGCTGCGTTTATACACGCGTTTTGCAGATATTAGCCGCGTGAATACACGCGTTTTTTAGGAAGTAGCCGCGTTTATACACGCAAATTGTAGGAGATAGCCGCGTGAATACACGCGTTTTTGTGCTTTCATTAAAAATATATAATGAGTTTGTGTTTTCTGATTTGTACACAGGATGTCATCAACCTCTTCAAGCAGTTCTGAGGAAGATGAGACAATGCGTCATCGTAATCGCGATGTGTGGTTGGGACAACGGATCAAATGTATGTGTAATCGATGTCAAGGATGCATTGTACGAGCACGTCGAATTACCTTGAATCATATCTCCATGTATGGAGAATGGAATCAAACAGGTTTGGAGGTGAGTAGATGTAAATTGATGGTATTCAAATGACTCATGGTATCCAAATTAAATTAATAGAGTTGTAACATATAATTTGATAAATTGAAGCAGGATGCAGTACCACACCCTAACATGGTACCCTACGCGCGACGAGAGCACGTAAAGCGTCGACGAGATGATGCTGGAGCTTCGGGATCTAATGTCAGAGATGAGTGGGAAAGGGACGACAATAGCCCTGCACCTCACGAAGTTGTGGAAGAGGAGGTGCTTGATGATATGGTGCGAAATCTTTTTAAGGATGATCCCAAAGGTATGGACGACGATGATATGGAACAAGAGCATCTTTATAAAGCTTCATCGACACCGGTGTTTGAAGGGTGCACATTCTCAGTTTTACGTGCTTCCCTTGAACTACTTAATATACAAACAGTTTATGGATGGAGCAATGCAAGTCTTGACGCATTGTTGAAGTAAGCATTCTAACTTATAAATTTGAATTAGTGGTTTAAGGTTTAGGATTTAAGACTAATTATAATTGATGATATTGGATGCAGGCTATTGTCAAATATGCTTCCAAAGGAAAATAGACTGCCCACCTCAAGAGACATAGCGAGGCGCTATGTGACATCTCTTGGAGGACTGGATTATGATAAAATACATGCATGCGTCAATGATTGCATTCTCTTTCGTGGGACGCATAAGGAGGCTCTGACATGTCCCACTTGTGGTGAAGCAAGGTACAGAACAGATATGAAGAGTTTTGATGTACCTCGTAAAGTCTTGCGACACTTTCCTATAATTCCTCGCATCAAACACATGTTCAAGTGCAAATCTATAGCAGAGCTCATGTCATGGCATTCCTCACATCGATCGGATGATGGCATGTGGAGAATTCCCGCAGACACTCCTGCTTGGAAGCATATTGAAGATGAGTGGCCCAGCTTTAAAACAGAGCCCAGAAACTTGAGACTTGGCCTGGGTATGGATGGAGTGAATCCATTTGGTTTCAAAAGCACCGCGTACAGCGTGTGGCCAGTTGTGCTGGTGAATTATAACCTTCCACCATCAATGGCGATCAAGAAGGGACATCTTATGTTATCCCTTCTAATTCCAGGGAAACATAAAGTCAAGCATATGGATGTTTATCTTGAACCACTGATTGATGAGTTGGAGGAACTATGGAGAGGTGTTGCGGTGGTGGACATTAGTAGGCCTCCCTCCTCTCGACACTTCGACTTAAAAGCAGTGTTGATGTGGACAATGCATGACTTTCCAGGATACAGCGATTGTTCTGGTAAGACGTCTAATTACCTCCCTACTCTATTACTATTGGCTATATATATTAATTAGACGGTTTGACTTTATTATTCTAACTTTTATTTATATTTTAACAGGTTTGAAAACATCGGATAAACATGCATGTCCTGTTTGTGGCCCTTCGTTAGTACATGAGTATGCTGATGGTTTGTGTAAGACTATATTCGATAATCATCATCGATTTCTCCCCTGCTCAGATCACCCTTCATTATACCTTGCAAAATGAACGTGCATGAGGTATAACGTACTATTTATTTATTTTTCAGATATGTTAGTTCCAAAGCAATTGATCCAGCCACGTTGGATGATGCGCGTGTTATGGCAGTGGAGGTGGTTTGTTTGGTAGAGGAGACTTTTCCGCGAACCATTCTCACAAGTCAACTACATCTCATTGTGCATTTAGTGGACGAAATTGCTTTATGTGGTACTGTGCATGCACGTTGGATGTTCTTCCTAGAGCGCTTCATGAAGACCTTAAAAGACTTTGTGAGGCAAAGTGCAAGGCCTGAAGGAAGCATGGCCGAGGGTTGGTTGATACAAGAGTCGCTTGTATATATTTCAGAATTTCTTGGTCAGGTGGACAGCTCTTTGCCACGACTATGGAGCAATGAAGAGGACTTGAGGATGACCTCTATTGTGCCTCAAGGAAAAGGACAGAGTAAAGTAATTGACAGAACGTTGATTGATGATCTCAATTTCACTTGTATCCTTAATAGTGATGTGATGAGCAGATGGGTTACAAGATATGAGGATGCAAAGACAAAAAGGCAAGCAGAAAGAGCTCTCTTTCGGAGGCAACATGGCTCTCGGAAGGCGTACCCTAAGCATCTAGCAACACTTCCGAATGATATCCATGTTGATTGGTTGCATGAGGAAATGGAGAGAGCAGAGAGTGACGAGGGGCTGCATATCACGGCGGAAGAATGGGAGTATGCACGAGGATGCATGTCAAAGGTACATAGAACTAATGTTTTGCATTAGTTGTAAGTGATTTTCTTTTAATATTTATTCACATTGCTTACACAAATATTGTTTCTATTTTGGTCCAGTGCACTATGTTCAATGCTATATGGTGTGAAGGCAAGCATTTTCGAACACAAAGAATTGATGAAAAGAGAAATACACAAGATTGCGGTGTCATTAGTAGCTTTGAGGGAGCTAATGGAAAAATGGATGATTATTGTGGCATAATCCAAGACATATTTAGGCTTGACTTTCGTCGCTTCTTTGTGTATGTTTTGGATGTCAAATGGCAAATGAACGTGGTGGAAAAAGGGCCTGATGCAACGATAAAACGCCATGCAAGTGGATATGTAACTATTGACTCTACAAAGTTCTGGCAAACAAAGAAAGATAGGCTCGTATTGCCACAACAATGTGAGCAGGTATGCATTTTTTTACTAATGTGTTTCATGTACATATATATCTAAGCTCGCGTACCCCTTGACTTTTGATATGCTAATTAATTACTGTACTGTGTGTATTTGAGTAGGTTATCTATCTACCAATGGTGCATGACATCAAATGGTGGTACGTCATCCCTATTGCACCACGTTCCAAAGTGATGTATAATACATTCACTGATATGGAGCATATGGAGGATGTAACAAGCCGCAATGAAGATGACGTCGAACATGCCATTGAAGATGTTGTGATCGATGATCAAGAAATAAGAGATGATCGTGATAATGAGGATGAGCATGCCATTTCTCATGATCATGAGAATGACCCTACCATTGAGGATGATGGTGATGTTGATGAGGATGATCAGGACATCGATACCATTATCAATGGAGTACAGAATATCGATAGTGGAATAAATTTAATCGTAGCCTTACCAATTGATCAAATGGATATTGATGTTGATCGTTTGGCAAGGATGGATCTTATTGAAGATGAGATCGAACCCTAACCAATCCGTCACTGTATGTTCTAAATTGATGACATTTCCATCATCTCATATGCAATATGATTTATTCTTGAATATATTTCATTGTTGTAAATGCATGTAGTGGGATTGTGTAATGATGTATACTGTAATGTACTATGAGATGGTTTAAGGAAAATAGTTTTTAATTTTGTAAAGGAATTCAGTTTTTTTTCAGTTTTTCTCTGCCATGCGTGTATTAATCCGTGTATAGTAGCGTGTATTTATCCGTGTATAATAGCGAGTATTACCCCGTAAATATTATCGTGTATAGGTGCGTGTATTACTGCGTGTATATAGACGCTTTTATACACGCGTTTATTAATGCAAATATACACGCGAATTTAAATGCAAAAATACACGCGCCCGATTCTATTCAAATACAGGCGCGACCATACACGCGTTCGTAATTTATCGCGTGTATGAAACGCGTGTATGGCAGCATTGTCTTGTAGTGAATGCAAGGGCTTTCATAAACAAGGTGTTAAATGAGTACAATCTTCTCCAACGGGATAGAAATAACTAAGGTACTAGCCAACATAAATGATAATTATAACTAAATACATGATTTTATACAACAATTGTGTATTCACAATGAAGAAACTTAATTTATGATGGTTTCTTGTAGATTTATTTCAAGGATAGTGTTCCAAGGAGTATTCACTTAAAGAAGCCATTTGTCACAAGGATTGTATTTTTTTTGGAGGAATTTTATCTTTTTGTAATCATGAATTGACAAGAAATTTTGTCCTATTTTTAAAGTAGTGGCAAATGTATTACTCTTCAAATAATTTTATAAATGTTGGAGTGCACTCTACTATAAGGGGCCTCCTAATTTGAAAATTATGGAAGCTTGATCTTTGTCTTATGATTTTAATTCCTACATATTTGGACTATGGTAGAGCTAGATCAATGCCTTCTAGCTCCACCTCATGGTTGAGCTAGACGTCAAAGCATTCTAGCTCCACGACATGGTAGAGCTAGACTTGAAAGCGTTCTAGCTCTACCATATGGTAGAGCTAGATCAATGCATTCTAGCTCTTCCACGTCACCACATGGTTGAGTTGGACTTCAAACCATTCTAGTTCTACCATGGGATCTAGCTAAAATATTTTGATACAGCTCTACCATGTGCTCGAGCTCTGGACTTCAAATATTATTTCTAATTTTGCCATGGGATCGAGCTAGAATACTTTGATATAGCTCTATCACATGGTAGAACTAGATTTAAAAATATTCTAGCCCTACCACATGGTTGAGCTAGAACAGTACATTCTAGCTCTACCACGTGGTTGATCTAGATCAATGCATTCTAATTTCACCACATCTGATACCTGCTAGCACATTTTGTCGCGTCTTTTTAGAATCAAATGGAAAGAGTCTTTGCATCTTGGGTCATTTTGTAATGCAACTAAAGTCAACATTTTAGAACAATATATAGTTTAATGTTAGCGTGCAGTCACATTTGTTTTATAATTGTTTAAAATCTATCTTTGCATAAGAGTAGTTGTAACATGCCTTCCCCCACATGCCCACCTTTATCATTAAGCATGCTCATTTTTTTCCAGGTCATGTGATTGATTCTAATTGGCAGAGGTGACTTCTTCGTCACCAGAGCATTAGTATGTCACATGTCCAAGAAAATCCAGAGTGTACGAAGACAGTTATTTCAGTGCCATCTTGACCGTCTACGGGAAATTGATGCAAGGTTGCACTTTGTGCATCCCTCTGAGGGGGTTATCATACTGACATGGTATTCATCAGACCCGATATGCGTACCCCTACGCAAAGAGAATGATAGGAGGGCTATTATTCTAAACCTTAATGGTTTGTTGTGCCATGTTGTCGAAACCCAATATGATGAGAAGGATCCTCCTTATAGCAACGAGTTGGTAAAATACCCAATTAACCAATATCGTTATGTCCTATGTCACAAGGATGCACATGAGTTCTTAGATTGGTGTCCTATGTCACAAGGATGCACATGAGTTCTTAGATTGGTGTATTCAATTCTTTTATGTTTTTATTTGGAGCGCATGTAGGAGAACTAAGCTCTCTGGAATAATTGACATAGTATTTCCACAACAAAAGCCCAAGTTTGCAGGTGTTCTCTCACAAGAGCATTGTTCAAAATCCACATGGGTTGTGCAGAATAGACAAGTTTTCTTTAAAAAGCTTGAGACCTTTTGGGGTCTCCATCCTTTGTACAACAAGAAAAATATATTGATAATTGATGATAGCTACTATAAGGTGTTTAAGAATGAGCGAGGAACTTGGTTAATAGTCCCAGAATTATACTATCAACCTTCCAAGGAAAGGTATAGTTTTTTAACAGAAGATTTAAGAAATTGGTTGTTTTTATGGCTACAGAATGAAGATCAGCAAGAGTATACATGGGATAATGCCTTTCAAGAAAAACCTAACCAATTCTCAGATGATGTGATGAAGAAATGGCTTGAAGAAGAGAAGTTGGAAGTAGAGAATAGGAAAAAGGCAAAGGTGTGGAAGCAACAGCAGGAGGCTGATGCTGAGGCAGAGAGGAAGGAACAACTTGAAATTCAAAGAAAGCAACGAGAGGAGGCTGAAGCTGAGGGAGAGAGGCAAACAGAGAGTGAAAATCAAGCAAAGCAACAAGAGGAGGCATCATGAAAGTAATACACCACCATGAAGCTCATTTTGTTTGTCCCTAATATAATCAAATGTAGAGGATGCAAGTAATTTGGCCTTTTTTTAATGTAATAAAAAGCCATATATTGAAATATGATATTGTAATCAGGCCTCTTATGGAGCATACTGTTCAAATGTTTGCCTTTGCAAAGCATTGAACAAATTCTAGCACAAGTAATAAATTCATGTTCATTTACAATGTCTTAATATAATTGAGTCATAAATAAAGTGCATCCTTCTCTAAGGGGACTCCTTTTATCCTTTTATCCTTTTATCTTTTGGTCAAACTTTGCAAATTATTATTTTTTTTAGTAAGAGTAGGTGAAGACTTTTAACTATCATTTTGACAAAGGTCATCCTACTGCAAGGAGACTCTTTCTATCTTTAGTAATGTTAATTTGTAGTAGTTGTGTATATAAGGAAACTTTCACCATGTCAAATTATAAATTCTTGTTTCAAATTATTTAGTCTTTGTTCATTACAATGCAGTCTTAAAATTGGAGAGTGCATCCTACTCTAAGGGGACTCTCAATATACAATCTCTTGTATCAATGTTTTTACTTGGGGGTCTAGATTGAACAAATGGTAGATCTTGGTTCTTTCAATGCGTTCTTGCTCCACATGGTAGAGCTAGCATTCTATGTCTATATCTACCATGTGGTGGAGCTACCATCCATTGAAGTCTAGCTGTATAATTTCATGGAGCTAGCTAGCTCCACCATGTGGTATCTTATTGAGCTCTAGCTCCACCATGTGGTGGAGGTAGCAGCCATGGTCTCTTCATGGAATTTTGGCCTTACCACATGGTGGAGCTAGTATCCATGTGTGGTAGACCTAAACCTTTGGAAGTCATACAATACGACTAGAATTTTGAGTCTAGATCTACCGTTTGGTGGAGCTTGCATCCACTGAAGTCTAGCTCTATAATGTCCAAGTGGTGGAACAGGATCTAGAATGGATAAGTCATGGATCAAGAAATCCTTTTCAGCTCTATAATAGACAAGTGCTAGATCTAAAGTGAAGAGATAAAGTGATTGACGTTGGACTGCTAGCCATGCTAGACACCTCAATATGAGCAACAAGGCAAATATCTCGCTACATTGTCCATTTCAGACAAATAACTACACGAGTTTTCTTCAAAAAAGTTCATTTCTTTTGGGGTCTCCATGTTTTGTACAACAAAAAGAATACATTGAAACTCGATGATAGCTACTACAATGTGTTCAACAATCAAGATGATAATCAAGATAATAATTGAGAGAATAATCTAAGTGTGTAATCTTGTGAGTACACAAAATGAACATGCTTAAAAAGAAGCTCAATACCTCATTCAACCAATACACCCCCATGACACTAGTACATTTTGTTACTCCCTTTTGTAATTGAATGTAAATGGTCTTTGTAAATGGTCTCTATTATAATATAATATAAAGGGTCTTTGTAATCTGGCCATCTTCGCGAGCGTGCTGTTCAATTGTGTGCCTTTTACAAGGCATTGAACATATTTTAACACAAAAAAATAAATTCATTTTCATTTACAATGTTTTATTATAATGGAGTCGTAGATGGAGTGCATCCTACTCTAAGGAGACTCCTTTTATCTATTGACAAAGTGCATCATACTTTAAGGGGACTCTTTAGTAGAATAAGCTTCATCAAAATGAAATCTTTTAACCGTAAAAGTGCATCCTACTCCAGGAGACTCTTTCTATCTTTAATAATGTTAATCTGTAGCGATTTTATATATAATTATAATACCTTCACCACCTCAATTTATAAAATCTTGTTCATTTTGTCTCGTTCATTACAATGAAGCTTTAAAATTGGAGAGTGCATCCTACTCTAAGGGGACTCTCAATATACAATCTCTTATATCAATGTTTGTAATTGGGGGTCTAGACCAATCAAATGTTATATCTTGGTTTCTTATGGACTGTAGAATGGCCAAGTGGTGGATCTAAAAATCTTTAAATCCTCCTCAATGTGTTGTAGCTCCACATGGTAGAGCTAGCTCAAAATTCTAGCTCTACCATGTGGTGGAGCTAGAACCCCTTAAAATCAAAATTACACCCCCATGATACTAGCACATTTTGTTACTTCCTTTTATAATTGAATGTAAATGGTCTTTGAATATGGTCTTTATTATAACAAAATATAGAGGATCTTTGTAATTTGGCCAACTTTGGGAGCAGACTGTTCAATTGTGTATCTTTGCAATGCATTGAACAATTTTTAACACAATAAAGAAATTCATAGATGGAGTGCATCCTAGTCTAAGGAGACTCCTCTTATGCATCCGCAATGTGCATCCTACTTTAAGGATCCTACTTTAAGGGGACTCCTTTTATCCTTTTATCTTTTGGTTGTTAATGCAAAAGTTTTATTATTTCTTTCGTAGAATTAGCTTCATCAAAATGAAAATTTATAATCGTAATTTTGACACAGTGCATCCTACTCCAAGGAGACTCTTTCTATCCTTAATAAGGTTAATTTGTAGTGGTTGTGTATATAAGGATACCTCACCATGTCAATTTTTAAAATTCTTGTTCATTTAGTCTTGTTCATTACAATGAAGTCTTAAATTGAAGAGTGCATCCTACTCTAAGGGGACTCTCAATATACAATCTCTTATACCATTGTTTTTAATTGGGGGTCGAGGTTGACCAAATGGTAGAATCTGATCTTGGGTTCTTATGGACTGTAGAATGGCCAAGTGGTGGATCTAAAAATCCTCTTCAATTGTAAAATATACAAGTGGTGGATCTGAAAAATCTTGAAACCTTTCTATTTCTAAGATCAAGCTAGGTTCGATCTAGCATCACTTGATAAAGCAAACCATTTTTAAATTTTTTATACTAGGTTGAAGAAGGTAGATTCTAGATTAAATGAATTAAATTTTTCAATGTGGGAATGGGATTTTTTCCACTTTACCTAATACGGTCTTTAAGGTGTAATTAATAAAGTACTCTATTTTACAATGAAATTAAAGTTCATCATCAACTTGCTCGTCCTCAGCGAGATCCATGGCTCCAAATAAATCTATTTCTAGAAATAATCCATCATTGTTGTAATTGGTGGAACCAGTTGTCTTATAGTAGTAGAAGGTAATTCATCCATATCGCCATCCTCTTCTAGCTCTTGCATGAGAGCTGTCGATGCATCATGATCATACTCAGCTTGAATCTCTTCTTCTTCTGGATTATCTCTAGTGTCTGTTTCTCGTTCAAGATGTATTTTCTCAATGAGTACACCTTCATCCGATCCTAATCCCGTGTGAGCCTCACCTATTTCCTCAACTAGTATGTCTTCTTATTTTTCTTCTTGTTGTTCAATAGGTGCTAGTGGTGTATGCTCAGCCATCACATGATCTAGGGGGAGTTCAATAGGTGTTAGTGGTGTATGCTCAACCATCACATGATCTTTCCTCTCTTTCCTCTATTATTATTGCACCCTTGGGTGCTAGGGATTTGTTTTGTAGATTTGCGCATAAGCATTATGCATAATGCTCATTCATAGCTTTATGCATAAGGCCTCATGCATGAGCTTTATGCATAAGGCCTTATGCTAGTGCTTTATGCATAAGCCTCATGCATAGCTTTATGCATAATGAATGTTGAGGGATAATTCATGTGTATGCTCTTATTAAAGTGTCCATGTGGGCTTTTTTATGTGTGTGTAGAAACATGTCTCGCACTCCAGGTGAGACACCGGCTTACTCTCCATCCTTCTCTCCATATGCCATGTCGCCTGACCAGTTCATGGGTTTTTAAGCATAAGCCATGCCCGAGTAAAGAGTGATGCCAAAATAATATTTTGGGAGAGGGGCAGGCACTTTGGCCGTACCATCGGGCACCACCACCGCTAACCCTAGTTCACCTGTAGAAACCCCACAAAGAGCCGCTAGAACCCCTCCCTCACGTCGCTCATCCACTCGTCCTCGCAGAGCACAACGCTCAAGTAGTGGTGGAGGTGGAGGCGGTTGTTATCCAAGTGGGGGCACGGATGGGTCTACGCCCCCACGTGAGCGTCCTTCCCCATCTAGTGCTAGAAGCACTCCATGCTCACGATCATCGTCGCGACATTTCGAGAGACAGCCCACACCCGCCGATGAAGAAAATTTTTACACAATTGTCAATGGCAATGCAGTTTTGGATAATGTCGGGCAAGAGATGAAGAGCTACATTTGCGAGCTTTGCCACATTGTCTTTGCAAATGACTTTATGACTTTATGGCCAAAGTTGGATAAAGACAAGAAAGATAGAGTCATAAATCAAATCAAGGATGAGTACAAGCCGCCCAGCGGTAGTGATGTTGTCCCCATAAGGTGGATAAAGGACCACATGGTGGACATCATGAAACATTGGCGGGGAGATGTGACTAGGAGAGTGAAGGCAGGGGGTGAGAAGCCTTGGTACATGAGCACCAAGGATTGGAATGAGGAGAGGCAAAAGCATGCTCAAAATCCCCAACACTACAAGTAACAAGAGGATGCGGCCAAAGCCCGAATGGAGAGCGTAGGAAGCTCTCACTTTGGAAGCGGCGGTTGGGACACATTCCATGTCTACTTTGTAAGTATCAACATTTATCTTGTATGTTTCATTTGATGTTATGTCTACTTTGTAAGTATCAACGCTTATCTTGGTTGTTCAATAGGTGCTAGTGGTGTATGCTCGACCATCACATGATCTTTCCTCTCTTTCCTCTATTATTATTGCACCCTTGGGTGCTGGGGATTTGTTTTATAGATTTGCGCATAAGCATTATGCATAAGGCTCATTCATGCTTTATGCATAAGGCCTCATGCATAAGATTTATGCATAATACTTTATGCATAATGCTTTATGCATAAGGCCTTATGCATAATAAGGCTTTATGCATAAGCTTTATGCATAATGAATGTTGAGGAAAATTTCATGTGTATGCTCTTATTAAAGTGTCCATGTGGGCTTTGTTGTGTGTAGAAACATGTCTCGCACTCCAGATGAGACACCGGCTTACTCTCCATCCTTCTCTCCATATGCCATGTCGCCTAACTATTTCATGGTTTTTTTAGCACAAGCCACGCCCGAGTAAAGAGCGATGGCACAATAATATTTTGGGAGAGGGGCGGGCACTTCGGCCACACCATCGAGAACCACCACCGCCAACCCTAGTTCACCTGTAGAAACCCCACAAAGAGACGCTAGAACCCCTCCCTTAGGTCACTCGTCCACTAGCAGAGCACAACGCTCGAGTAGTGGAGGTGGAGGCGGTTGTTGTCCAAGTGGGAGCACGGATGGGACTACTTCCCCACGTGAGCATCCTTCCCCATCTAGCGCCAGAAGCACTCCACACTCGCGATCATTGCAACGTTTCGACACACAGCCCACACCCCCACCGTCGATGGAGAAAAGTTTTACACAATTGTCAATGGCAATGTGGTTTTGGATAATGTCGGGCAAGAGACGAAGAGCCGTATCCGTAAGCTTTGCCACATTGTCTTTGCAAATGACTTTATGACTTTATGGCCAAAGTTGGATAAAGACAAGAAAGATAGAGTCATAAATCAAATCAAGGATGAGTACAAGCTGGCCAGCGGTAGTGATAACGTCCCCATAAGGTGAATAAAGGACCACATGGTGGACCTCATGAAACATTGGCGGGGAGATGTGACTAGGAGAGTGAAGGCAAGGGGTGAGACGCCTTGGTACATGAGCACCGAGGATTGGAATGAGGAGAGGCAAAAGCATGCTCGAAATCCCCAACCCTACAAGCAACAAGAAGATGCGGCCAAAGCCCGAATGGAGAGCATAGGAAGCTCTCACCTTGGAAGCGGCGGTTGGGACGCATTCCATGTCTACTTTGTAAGTATCAACATTTATCTTGTATGTTTCATTTGATGTTATGTCTACTTTGTAAGTATCAACACTTATCTTGTTGTTTTAGTACTTTTAGAATCAAGTGGTTGGTCGGCTAGCAACGGGAGAAGAGGAGGACATTGCTCGCCGCCATAACACATACTTTCTTTTGGAGAAGCTTGAGCGAGAAGGTGCCTACCTCAATTGGGGGCCGCATTGTAGATAGGGTAAGTGTGTGGCAAGCCTTTGTATACTTGCTTTGCCTTGTTATGTTAGATCATTGTTTTGGTATACCAAAAAAAGCGTCTTGTATGGTTTTTGCAAGGACCATATTGTGCTGATCCTTCTGAGTGAGGGCTCTGCATAGAGTGGCCTTGACCATGTCTTTTCCCTTGTACATACACATTTTGGTCAGCTCACATCTTTGTTTGAGCTTGTATAGATTGTATGCAAATTTTGGCTTATTGTCAGAGCTTGATATGTAAATTTCAATTTTGGCTTATCTCGTCAGAGCTTGATATGTAAATTTCACATCTTGCAATATAATTTGGCCATTGTTTGCACTTGTGTGAATTGTGTACCTACTTTGTAATGTCGAAAACGTTATGGCACTCTCTCTAACTTTTTTAACAAATTCGCTTCGTTCTTCACATCAGAGTACAGTTGACTTTGGTACTCTATAAATTTGGCATAATGGTGCATCCAGCTACAAGACTATAGCTGGGATGCGCCATTATGCCAAAAAAAAATTAATACCTACACGCGTCGAAAGTTTCCTACATCCGTCGAAAACAGCGTTGAAAGTTTCTTGCATCCATCTAAAACAGCATCTAAATGACAGTCGAAATAAGTGTCGAAATACGCGTCAAAATTGTAGTCGAAATAGTAGTCGAAATATCAGTCGAGATAGGCGTCGAAAACACCGTCGAAAAATGCGTGATAAAATTACTTTTTTCGACTCTTATTTCGACACTTATTTCGATGTTTCTTTCGACGGGTGTTTCGACATTTAGGGGATTTTGAGCTTAGTTCTAAAGCGTCGAAAAAAGCGTAGATAATGGCCCCACCTCTTGTAGTGCAACCTTTTTTAATCCTTGCATAATATTATAAAACAGGGGACTGTGTTCCGGTTTGGCTAGAGATGAGTTGATCCTTAGTGCTGGCAGTGAGCCAAGGCACATTGCCCGTGCTATGTTTCTAGAAGCTCCCATCTGCATTTCATTTCTAGAAGCTCTGGGGAAGTTGCAAGGGCACCCCATGCAGACTGTATGTTTGCATATGCTTTAGTGATATAAGGATGTTGTGGCAGCCTGGTAAAGGACGAAAACCAGACCATGGTTAAGGCTATGTAGAGATTGAGAGACGATTGAACAGCATTGATCAGTCTGGATCGATCTCCATATGAGATCAAAGGTTTGATGTCCTATATCTTTTCACTAGAGCTCTGAAAACAACCCTCCTCTGAAGGCTGATTAATAGGCAATGGGAGCTCTAGATGTATGCAAACAAAGAGGGACGTGGCTGTCAGGCACATGTGACCTGCTCTTTGACACGCCTTGGGTCTTTTGACTGACGTACGTACCACCACGGCATTAGGAAGCCGATTATCGTAGACTGGCCGCAAGCCATATGGCTTGGGGTCCTTAGCTTCATTTCCAAGGGCATCATCATGTACTAGGTCTTCAATGTCAGGCTCCATTATTCTCCATGGAAACCTCCCCTTTGGATTCTGAGATCATCAAGTCTGTCTATACACAAGAAAAACTAAACTGATGTAAAACAAGAAAGAGATCTTTTCAAGGTTTTCCTTTAAGTACAACAACGCTGCACTGAGATGAGAGATTGAATTGGAGCTCTGGATGGTCTACACGTGGCCACTGCTTGCTTTGTGTGCTTTCGCTTGCATATAATATATATATTCATACATATTCAATAAAGCTCTAGGTTAGATGAAGAAACATGTCATGCATTTCTTCTAATGTAGGTATGATCATGCAATAACCAAGAGTAACAAAAAAGTGTGTTGGATTTTTTTTGGGACCAATATAAATATGTATTAATATACCAAAAAGACACTTACACCTCAAATAACAAGTTTACCCTCAACTCCATTTAGCATATTACAGATCATATCCCATCTCTCAAAAGATGAATTTTCCCATGAAATCTGAAACCCTAGTTGAATGCATGCTTCCATTAGAACCTTAGTAGTACAGCCTTTAGGTGACTGATCTTCCAAAACAACTCCCTGCTTTGTCCATACTCTGACCGTAGGTCTTGCACCAACTGGATTTTCAATGAAGGCCACATAGGTATATTTGATTTGTTTCACTTTATTGTACCATCTTTTGGTCCTGGGACCAAACTTTAGTGGTATGCACCTTGACTTTTGCACAGTAAATTTTTATTCACACTGCAAATTTGTAGAGATTTTCTCATTGTTTTCCTATAGCAGCTATAGTAGCGAAATTTTTTTGTTAAAAAGACCATGGGGATTGAATTAAAAAGACCATGGGATTGAATTAAGAGAGTCTTGTAGGCATGGGCTTTGCAAGAGATTTGGACTCTAGAAGCTTACTAATGCTCCATTAATGACATAGCTGCACATTTTGAGTCTACTTGTACTAAGGTTACACACATTATCTTAAGGGTTCTCAAATGCACAATTTGAGTCTAGTTGTACATCAATTGGTAGAAAGTGTGGTATGTGAATATAGAGAACGCCGATAACACAAGGAAGAGAACGAAAACATATCAATGAGTTTAGAGCACGTATCAAGGAAGAGAAAGAAAACATATCAATGAGTTAATTAGAGCACATAAAAACGAGAAATGAACGCTTCATTTGTTTTTAGGTTGAATTAAAAAGCTCCGAGCTGTCTTCTTAGTAGCCCTTTTCTACCTAGTGTGGCTACTGTCCCCACACCCACGTACATCGAAGTTGGTGCTTTATGTGGCTTTGATTGAACAAATATCTATATAGCTGTGCCAAGTTGACCTCGGCTCCGAAAACAAAAACAAAAACAAAAACAAAAACAAAACAAAAGGTTAAACATATATCCATATAGATAGAAACGATGCCTTACAATCAAAGCAACCGACCTCCAAGGAAAGGAGAGGAAAACTTTTTATTTAATTTAAATAAAGGACTAAATTTAAGGAATAGGAGGTTGGGCCATATCATTGACAAGTTTCTTCCATTGGAGGTTGGAAGAACCGCCAGCCTTGATAGATTTTTGGGCGGCCTTCCGCCAGAGCGAGGTGGCGTGTTTAAGCTGTGAAGAGGTGTCTCCTTGCATGAGGGCACGGGCTTGTCGCTCGACCTCGTCTCTGTGTATGAGACCATTGTGGTCCGCCTCCAAATGTAATCCCACATTCCAGGCGTCCACAGAACACCTATTGTTGAGCATTTGGTCTGCAAAGTAGGGCCATCCAAGCATGGGCACCCCGGCGGAGATGCTCTCCAATGTGGAGTTCCAGCCACAGTGTGTTAGGAAGCCGCCCACGGCCGGGTGGGTGAGTACTTGGAGCTGGGGTGCCCATTCCACGAAGCATGCACGCCCTTGCACTCTTTCCAGGTAGCCTTTGGGGAAGAGGGATGTGTCGCCGTACATGAGGTCCGGTCGGATCACCCAAAGCATAGGTGATTGGCTAGCTTCCAAGCCCAAGGCCAGGTGTTCAAACTGTTGGGCGGACATGACAGCAATGCTCCCAAACGAGACATACAGAACTGATGACCGTTCTCGCCCGTTTAGCCATTTTAGGCAATTGTGGTCTTCTGGCCACAGGGCAGCCGTTCCATACGAGGCTAGCCGCCCGTCTCCACCCTCTTCGAAATACGACAGTGGTAGCAGAGGTCCCACTGTGTATATGGGATTGTTCTCCTCTCTCAAGGCTTCCATTGAACCTTGCTCAAGCTCTTCAAACGTGTTGATTGCAATCCACGTGCTCTCCTTTAGCCTTTGATACGGCTCCAGAAAGACGTTGAACATGAAGTCTTGCGGATCGTAGGACTGCAAATACGTGTTTAGCTCCGTCACCTTCAGCGGTGGCACTCCTCGCACCCATGTTATTCGCTCAGGCTCTGTAAACGCAGTGGCACAACTTATTAGAAGAGAAATATGGCTTGTTTCCATAATCCTCATTAGAGTATGATTATCTTAATCACTAGCCACTACTAAGCGTAGAAATCAAGGATGGATGTCATCGTGAAGCCCCATTAGCTTATATGTGCAGCCTCTCCATTAGTTCAGCAGTCAAAGCCCAGCCCCATATTTCATTAGCTAATTATACCATTAAATCCAATTCAATCGACTAAATTAATAATTAAAAGAGCAAGTGCTTCATCTTCTCCGCTATGCAATACATAGTAATTGATTAGGAGAAGGTTAATCCACTTAATCATAAATTTTGCTTTAAATTACTTAGTGATGAAGACTCACCCTTAGGAGATCGATGCCCTTGATTAACAGCCATGACGGATGCAATGGTACCAGCTGAAGCAGTCCAAAAAGCAAGCCTTCTGAGGCCAAATCTGGTGGCCACATCTTGTGTGAAGTAGAGGTAAAGGTCCGAAATCATGCAGGTGACAGGGGTGTCCTCGGATTGGAGTAGACCTTCCACCAGCTCTTCGAAAACCGGCTTCAAGCTATAGAAAGACTTGGCCAGCTCAACGAGGGTGTCTTGCCCACTGGTGCTCCCGTTCTCTCTCTTGTCCCTTATCTCTGCAAAGCGTATGTCAAGGCCCTGCTCTTCAAAACGGGGCTGCAGATTATTCTTCAGAAGTGCATGATTATGCTGTGTGTTAACAAATGTGATTATGAAGCCTTCTAAAGCAAGCTTTATAGATAAGTGCATCATGGGTCCTATGTGGCCTTGTGCAGGGAATGGGATGACAAGTGCATGTGGTTTAATGAGCTGGCTAGGAAGGCCCATATTGTTGACACGAGAAAAGGTTTGATTAGCTGCCTAACTGCGAGCTTAGTGAAGTGAAGTGAGACCCTAATTAAACAAGCTGGACGTGATGGGGCTCTATATAAGGTGTCGAGAGCCTTAATGTGCAAGCTCTGCGAGGCTCTTGAGCTGAGAGAGAGAGAGAGAGAGAGATGTTATGCTGTGCGCTCTGCACTTGCCACTGATGATGATAATGAGTGTGAGGAAGATGGTCACCATTTTTATACACAAACATCAAGCGAGAAGATGTTCTCTGTTTTTGGTATAAAATAATAATATGGCATCTTTTGAAAATTTGACCGTTGACCAGTTGACAGCTCTAGCCTCTCGCTGAAATAGTCTAATTTGGAATATTTTAGTTATTCCGTTTTGGGCGTCTGCCTTAAAATTTGAAAAGGCTCTCACACAAACCCCCTTAGGCCTTAGTTGACTTGGCAACTTACCTTAGAATCTGCATCAGTGTCGTCACCTTAGACCTCATGAAGACGTCCCCCCTTACGCTACCCCACGCCAATCATGTAGCTTAATGGGCATTGGGAGAATAGCCCACTGCACATGCCCCATGCCAATCATATACCGCATAGTACATGCCCCACATGCCCCAGGCCCTTTTTTTTAGCATTTTGGTCATTACATACTTGCGAAATGCACATCAAAAATTACACTAAAATACAAAAAAAAACTTGCTATATTTCATCAAACCCATCAATCAAGGGTCCCTGCCAAAAATCAAGCCTCGCCAAGTGCTAAAACTTGAAAAAAAGGGGGGGGGGAAAGGAACTTATTCTTCATGACAGTTTGAGCACCAATTTTTTTTAAAACATTCTTCATGACAGTTTGAGCACTAATTTTTTTCTTGCATATGACAATACTATAACATAGTGAACAAGTGTGACCACAAGTGACATACACATTTGAATAAGCATCCATCCACATGCATCCACGTACTATTGAAAACTCAAAGGTAACGTTAAGTAAACTATACCACACCTAATATGTCAACATACATATTTTAAAACCATCTGTAACGTGCTATTCATGTCCCTTTAAAAAAGATCCCTTTTTGGAAAAACCATGTTTTACGTCCAATCATATCTAAAAAGTACACTAAATTTCGGGATTTGCTAAATTTGATCTAAAAGTGAAAATGTCCTTAAAAATACACTTTATAAATTTAAAATACACTAAAAAACTATTGATTAAAGTGTACAAAATAATCCCAAAATAAAATTTCAAGTTTTATAACAGATGCTTACAAAGAATTCATCAACTTTTTTGTAATAATTTATTTTTAACTCCTCTATATTTTTTTGAAAAAAGACACACTTCTTAATTAGTCAAAGATAATGAAGTGATGTAAAATTTCTCCACACTAAAATTTTAATTTATTATTTTACTTTTATTTTAAACTTACGTTAATTAAATTTAAAATAGTATATATCTTATTTTAACTTGTGATAATATTTTATCATAAATTTATAAGTTTTTTATATGATAAAAATATTAAAGGATGATATATAGATAATGGCTATTGATTGCAAATATGGTTAATACATATAAACATTTCAAGTTCAATAAAAAATACATAATGGGTATTGAATTTGTTATTGATTTTGAATTTAGAACTAGATATTGAGAAAAATACATCTAGATATTAATTTTGAATATGAAACTAGATACTAAGAAAATACATCCAGGTATTAATTTTGAATATGAAACTAGATATTGAGATGTTGAAAGATTTTTTGAAAAATGGATAAGTTTTTTACAGTTCAATTTATTCAAAATTATTCACTATAATATTTTATTTACAGGTGAGATTTTAATACCATAAATCCATCTATTTCTTTATTGTATTATAAATAAGTATATAGCTTTTTTTTTTTTAAAAAGTCCAAAATAAGTAAAAGATTTTGTCTTGTTTTAGAGAAAATGGACACCAAGTATTTGAAAATACATCATTTGGATGCTAAGTATCCAAATTGAGTTGAAAACATGCAAACCTAAAACAAATAAAAGTTGCACGTTCTAGAAAATGCCTGCCAACTTGAAAACCTTGTGTGTTTACAACACGAACTGTGTTAAAAACAAGTAGAGAGCTTTCAAAACAAGTTAAAGCTACCTATTTTGAAAAATGAATACAAAGCTCAAAAGCCTTGCATGTTTTCAACACATGTGAAAAACACACAAGCCTTTCAACTTGGTATTTATTTTTTAAAACAAACAATGATATTCTACTTTGTTATTTGAAACAAAAATTTATATTCTACTTGCTTTTTGGTTTTTTTCTAAAAAGCGCTACCAAAGTTTGAGTTTTCTTGAAATACAATAACTTGAGCTATAATACATAATTTTTAAATATTTTGGCACCAACATAACATTTAGATTGTAGGCATGTCTTTTGAATGTAATCTAAATGTTACCTTGGTGCCATTTTTTTTTTTGAGTACATAGCTCAAGCTATAGTATTTTTAAAAAAGCTTAATTTTTTGTAGCCCCTTTTTAAAGAAAACCCAAAACAAGTCAAATATCTTTGCTTGTTTCAAAAAATGATACCAAGTTGAAAGTCTTTTATGTTTTTACCATAGTTTGTGTTGAAACACAACACAAGTCTTTTAACTTGGTATGAATTCATACAACACACAAGTCTTTGAACTTGATATCCATATTCTAAAACGTGCAAATTTACTTGTTTTGGAAGCTCCCTATCCCATTTTAGAAAAATGCATACCAAGTATCTAATTTCAAGGCAATGTGTGTTTTCAACATAATGTAGTTACTTAGTATCCATTTTTCAAAACAAGCAAGGAAGACAAATTTAGGAATTTTGGGAATTATTCGAGTCCCATTTCTTATAGGATTGGTTGGAAACTCGGTATTTTTGTGTAGTTTGAGCTAACATCTATTTGTTGGTGCACTCTTTGTGCCATTAGATTATATCTTGACACAACTATTTGGCGTATTTGTTTGTAGTTGTATACATACATATGTCAATGCAACAATATTGGAAGGACAAGGGAAACATGACACTAAACTTAATTGAGATTATACAACACCTTTCATATGAAGAAGATAATGTTAAATACTATCTCCACTTTGAGACATTGAAGTAAAAACATGGGCTTTATTTAATTTGCCAAAAGAATTCTAAATATCACTTAAAAAGGAACCTTAGAAATGAGAGATCTCTAAAGGGTGTGGTGTTAGAAACAACAAAACAAAAAGTAAATCTCAATGACAGTAACAATGTGCTAAGTTTATGATTGATCCACAGATAAAAACCCATCTTAGACACTATATCAAGATTATAAATCATGATATATATGCTCAAATTTGAGGGACATTGAAGTAAAAACATGGGATAATAATTCCAAAGAACACTTGGAAAAGGAACCTTAGAATTGAGGGATCTCCAAAGAGTGTGGTGTTTAGAAACACCAGAAGCAATTAAATTTCAATGAGATTGTTACATTCAAGTTTACAATTCATCCGAAGACAAAAACCTTTCGTAGACACTTTGTCAAGATAATAATTGAGTACAAATTGTATCTCAAACATAGCGTTTTCTCATGTATTGCTCCAATACATACAAAGTTTCTCTATCATAAGCTGCTTTATTTACTAAAGTGTTGCAAGTACACTCCCGTTTGTTCTTTGCATAAATCCAACCAAGTAACCATACGCTGATTATTGTCTCCAAAAACTTTGAAGCTCCTCTATATTTTGATTCCACATCTTTGGAAAAGTCAAGTAGGTTCCGGGCATATTCCACATTACATTGTAGAGGGTATCATCAAAAATTAGTGTGTTATTTCCATCCAAGTCATGAAAAATTCTCCATGCTACATCCAAGTTTTTGTGGTATACAAATCGATATCCAATTAGAAGATCCATCGTTTGACATGCTGCCTGCCCTGCTACGACCTTAAACTTTTGATGGTGCCGAGGAAAGCACAACTCAAGAATGCGTCGAGTCCTTTGCAGTCTTTTAGTACTCCAGATCCATACCTCAAACCATTGCATACAAAAATCAAGGAAAGTGAATGCATCTTTGCGAATCAAATGCCAAACACTTGTATTCTCTTCCACAAGATGCATATGTTTGGCCCAGTCTGGACATACATCACCATGTTGCATCTCAATGTTCTTAAGTAAAACACCATTGAGTTCAAGTATCAATACTCTTCTTTGTTTCCTTATTGTATCTGGGGGTGGTGGAACTCTTTTGCTTCTAGGTACATGAGTCACCAATGATTGGTGCCACCTCAATAGTAAGTTTTCTGTACAGTTGAAATCAAAGCTATATGCTTCAACATATCCTGTTAAAAACAAAATGTATGGTTAATGGACATTCAAAATTTTAAATAAATATATTATGTGCCAACAACAACATAAATTCATCCATGATATGGATGGTCTTAAACCTTCATAGACAAACTCTCCAATACCTCAGAAGTTCAACAAAAAAATAAAAGAGCGAGTATATTGTCAATTCTAAATTTCATCAAATTTATTGAATATGATGTATAAAAGATTTTCATTGTTGAGATAATTGAGTCTATCCAAATTAAATTATAATATTCATAGCCTTACACCTTGACAAGGCAATATCTTCAATAAAAAACAAACACATCTTCATTACAATCGAATTGCAAATATTGACAAAAGAGATAATCAAATGACAGTAAGTTTGGAGGCATTTGATTGCTTGATACAATAGTGTAAAGATTTGGCTCGTATAATCTAAAAATTAAACCCATCTAAGCACATTGTTTTGGCCAAAGCCTAAGTCTATCTTATGGGCTTTTAGTACAAAATGGCTCAAACATTCTGCACCCAACAAGTCTTGATATTTGTGCAGATCCCATACTTCAAACTGCACGTTTAGACCTCAGAAATGGTTTCCTTCGACGTGCAACAACAACTAGTATGGGTTAGGTTGGAATCTGATTATACTGTCACTCAATGTTTAATGAAACCAAACATTATCCTACCCATAAGCTCAAGTAAGCCTTTTGTAGCCTTGATATGTATGCTTTTGCTACAACTCCACTTATGAGATGACCACGATCATATCCCAAGCGAGTAGCATAAGCAATAGCGTGTTGATCACTCAAAATCCTTCTTTTGTAACACACTTTTAATAAGCTTAGCTGGTCTTTGGATAGTAATGGTACTCCAGCTTTGAATGCCAACATTGCTAGATCCTTGCTTATGGATTCTACTTCTCTTTTTTTCCCTCTTGATTGGACATACTTTAGCTTATCACCATACAATGGTAAGTGTGAAGATGAGTTTTCCACTTCATCTGAATATTCGTTGAGCTCTTCTCGCAAAAATTGGGAGGTGAATTGGAGCCATTCTTCCAGTACATCTTGAAAATCGATGAATAAATTATGACCATGTGTGATAGGAGATTGACCTAGCCGATTAAGCAAAATAATAGACCTAATGTCATTTGTATTATTTAGATTTAAAAGGTAGGGTAGAAGGTCATTGCACAGTACGTAGTTGTGCCCTCCTTGAAAACTTACAGGGAAGAGACAGTTGTCTTTTGGATTAACACATCTCTTGAAAGGGCTATCATCAATAAGCAATGTATTCTTCTTATTGCAAATATCTTGGCACTGATTCCAAACCTTGAGTAAAGGTTTAAACATAGCCTCAACAGTAGGCTTATCTGGCCTATACACTTTTCAAAGATTATGGATATAACATTCTTCTTGTCCCCACACCATAAAGAAATGATGTTTCTTATGTGCATACTGTTCAAGAGTGTTTACATAGGCACAAACATTCTTGTGTAGCATGGTGGACCAAATACCAACATGAAAGTACTCGCAAATCTCATCCAAAAATTCAAAACACCCGGGGCAAATAATAACTGTGGTGCGACCAATATCAATTTGAATACAATTTGTTTGTGGATGCCTCTTCTCTTCCTTGTTGAGTAAAACTCCATTAAGATCAAGTATAAGTGCATGTTTCTTTATGGTGATTGCAGGAGGTATATTTTTTTGCATACGATACAGAAGAATGATAACACTTTAATGTGTTTACATACTTAACAATGTTAAAACAAGTGATCCTATATTATCAATGAGAGCTAATTACAACAAAACATCCACAAGTTTACTTTCATTTCATGCTCCCATACTCATCTATGACGATGGCTCCTAGACTTGATTGCATTTCCCTATTGATTGGTGAAGATTGAAATACTAATCTATCTCCATCTCTCTCAAAAGAATATAAACTTCCTAGAGGCCTACTCTTTTGTGTATCGAAACGTAGCTCCTCAACACGTTGCTCTATTTCTTGCGCACTTAACTTGTGATTGTTAGAAGCAGCTGTACCTGTAAAAACAACTCTCGCTGAGAAACATACTTTTTAACACACAAAATTGCTAAATAAATCATCTTAAATAACATCCTATTGAAAAAGATCTATCTTTAGTTTTCTTGGCACCCTCTGCCAAACAGAGTCCTTGATTTCAACTATTCTGTCTTTATTTGTAGCATATGTAGCCTCGTCAATTTCTTCAACACCCTCAGCCACACAGAGTCCTTGATTTCAACTATTTTCCCTTTATTTGTAGCATATGTAGCCTCATCAATTTGTTCGACAATCTCTTCTTGTCTCTCCTTGGTTGCAAAAGTCTCTTGAAGCTCTTCATTAACTTTATCTTCATCACACTTTGAACAAGACCTATGTTAATATTAGTTGTTGATAAGATCCTTTCAATGATCACCATTCGTTGTACATTCATAAGCACTATCAATGCACTTTTCTACCTTTCTTTGGTTGAGAGCTTGATGGGCTATGAGCATGGAAAGCCTTGTTGACATCTGTATCCCCAATCTTCTCAACGGCCATAGCAACCCCAACATTTGAAGCTTCCATGGCTTTTGCAGTATCCAATATATCATCACCATTCCCACCTTCATCATCATTTTCATGCCTTCCAATATCTTCAAAAATTGTCTTCGGCATCCTCATTGAATATAGCATCATTCCCTTGGTCCTCTTCATTCCTTTGCCCTGCATCTTCAAAGTCTATAGCATCCCCAACTTCTTTATCATCATCTGTGTCATTTTTGTTGTCAATATCATCACCTTCGTCTTCCTCCTCTGTACTTGGCGGGTCGTCAATGTGAAGATTTTGAAGGTTCTTTTTTTCTGCATCATCTAGTGTTTGCTTTTTTGTGCCGCCACTTGCACCACACCACTCTTGCAAGGACGGGTGACCGTCTAAAAGAGTAGAGCACTTTGATTCTAATGCCATCGCTCTTCCAAATCATCTTTGCATAAAGCAATACATCGTCTCTTCTTTAGCAAGCTCTCCTCTAGCACAACTCCACCACAATATATCTCTACAACATAGCTATGTTCAGGACAAAACCCTGTGATGAGACCGTCAATAAAGCCTTTGTCGATGAATTCTCTATTTTGGCCACTAGAGCCTGAGATGAATACATTTTTTGTGAGAACCTTTTCAATGGCCTCAAACTTGTCAACCTTGCTGATGAAAAGAATAACAGTTGCAATCTCGATGTCCAGGCATCATCTTTTTGTGTGTGGATCACGCCAAATTCATAGTGCACCTTTGTTGACTGGCTAGAAATCCCTTCGATAAGCATTCCAATGGTGATGAAATCAACAAAACACACAAGAATACATTCATATTGTGAGTTTAGTGTGTTCAAAGCAAGTGCCAACTTGGAGAAAAATTCTGACGAGAGCTGCTCCTTTGTACCATGTAGGTCCATGAATGCCAATTGAAATGGTACATGCTCTTCACTATACAGAAGGCTATAATCTTTGTCATATCAAAACCCACCCCCTATTAATTGTCCAAGGAATAGACTCTTGTTGAGATACAATACCCATAGATGCTCTATATAGGTGATTCAGTAAAGTTACTACACTTTTTGGAAGTGAAGGATTTCTTTTTAAAGAAAGAGCATCCCTAACAAAGGACTGGCTGTAGCTCCTCAATTGATTATACTCATACTCCCCTAGCTTATATGTCTCACACACCTGTTCCCAAGTCATCTTTTCCCTTGTGGCGAAGCTATCGCTCGTAGCTCGCTGAAGCTCCCGCCTCCACCCTGCACTGCGCGCCCTTCGCCTTCCCTCCCTCGCGTCCCTTCCTTCCACCCCCCGCCTGCCATCGCCCCCTTCTTCTCGCCGTTGCGCCCCCTCCTGCCTCGCTGCTGTGCCTCCCCCCTCCTCGCCATCTCGTCCCCCCCTCCTAGCCTCTTCGTCTATTCGCCCCCCCCCTCTTCGCCTGTTCGCCCCCCCTCCCTTTGTCGCCTGTTCGCCCCCCACCTCTCCGCCTGTTCGCGCCCGCCTCCCTTCAGCAGCGCCCCGCCTCCCCTCCCTTTCGCGTTGTTGCCGCTCCCCCCTCAAGGTTTCTCCTTCGTTTTCGCCCCCTCCCTCCTCTTTCGTGCTGTTTTTCACCCCCAGGGGGTTTTGTTTTTCTTCATTTTCATCCGGTCTTCCGCCTCTTTGTGTGCAGCCCGTTTCTTGCAGGTTTTTCGCTTTCGCCTCGCCTTCGCCTGAGCTTCAGACTCTGATGGAGACTCCTCCCGCCTCGCCTCAGAGGGACTCATCCGCAGCCCCCTCGCCCGCCCCGCCGCCGAGGACATCCCCATCAGGCTTTCTCTTTCGCCGGAAGAGGAAGCGAGCCTCACCGCAGAGGTGGAACGCCTCGAGGCTCATTCCACCATCTGCCGTATAGTCGGCACTCGCCCCAGCAGAGGGGAGATCAGGGATCTTCTTCAGGCTCGCCTTCTTGCAGATGTGGGAAAGATCCTGGATGTACAGCTCCTGGGCCGGGGCCATTATCAGATCGAGTTCGAGGCCGCCCAGAGCGTTGCCAAGGTCCTTGCCATGAGTCCTCTGGACATCAGGGGTGCTCGGGCTTTCTTCAGACCTTGGCAGCATGGATTTGACCCAGCCGGCGGAGCAGGGAGAGCGCCTCTTCCATATTACAGTTTGTTTCCCTGGTCTCCGCCGGGAGTATCTTCCGCTCCTCTCCAAGCTCGGAGCATTGGTGGGCTCGGTACTAGAGACGGGCCCCTCAGCAGCTTCAGTGGTGGCCAGAGCAGCTGGGCTACCTTCGGTCAGAGTGTTGGTGTCTGACATCTCCTCCCTTCCTAAGGTCATTCAGCTACCTAGGATAGGGGGGGTGTATAGATCAGAGAGTGGAGTTCTCAGGGCTCCCGAACCAGTGCTTCATTTGCAGGCAGGTCGGTCATCTGGCCAAGGCCTGCCCTCGCAGGAGACCTCGACCCTCACCACAGCAGCAGGCTACTAATGGCCCGCCCACAGATTCGGCTCGGCAGGCTGCCTCAGGGACACCTGCTCAGGCCACAGAGACCTCGGAGTGGCAGCCTGGACAGGGGCGCCGCCGAGGGAGACAGCCACAGCAGCACGCCCAGAGACCGTTGTGCAGCAGCAGCCACAGTCTCAGCCTCACTGGGTTCCCGTGAGGAACAGCTTTGCTCCCCTTCAAGAGGAGACCCCTGCAGCAACCGAGGACCAGGAGATGCCAGCTCCCCCTCCTTCACCCCCCCCACCCCCGTCCCCTCCCACCGCCTCGCTTCCACCATCGCCTCCTCCCGCCCCCGCTCCGGTTTTGGCAGCAGCTCCCTCTCCACCTTCCTCGCCTCCCCCTCCTCCCCCTCCGCCCGCCTCACCTCCCCGGGAGACCCTGGCAGTTCCCTGGCGCTCACCTGCAGTCCGGAGAGCGCTGAGCACTGACCTCGCTCGAGCATCACAGAGGAGACCTATGCCGATTAGGGCCTCACGGATTTCATCTATCCGCAGTCGGCTGAGTCGCCTTGGCATTAGACAGCGCTCGGAGGCCTTTGATTATACCTTTACACGGCTTTTTGGAGCAGAGGGTCCCCATGAGCCAGCACCCATTCGAGTTCATGTAGTGATACCTCCGGCCCGCGGGGAGGAGGCACTAGACTCAGCGGTGGCCTTCTCGTTCCCTCTATGTGGACCTTGTGATCGGGAGTGGACTCTAGAGCTCGCTCTCAGCACTTTGAAGACTCATGCAGTTGAGTTTTCTCACCACATGAGCGATCTGGAGGTGACAGATGTGATAGGCCGACTTTGGGAGTTGGCTCATTTTTTCTTGGATCTCGGGAGTGTGGATACCTTAGGGATTCGGCATTTGGTCGTGCGCATAGTGGCAGACTTGGCACGCGACCCTGGATATGTGAGTATACACGAGGTTTCTCTGTCAGAGCAGGAGGCAGTCGCCATGGGCCACAGCCACTGGCGCCTGATCCGGGATTCTTGTAGTACACCGGGTGGGCAGATTCGCAGCCGTTCGGATGGGGACTACTCTCCATCCAAGCCGCTTGCGAAGGCCCGCCGTACGGCTGAGACAGCATCCACCTCAGCAGGGCATCCATGAGGATCATCTCATGGAATGTACAGGGCCTTGGCGGAGCACAATTTATACGCTATCGAGGTTGCTTGAGGCAGGAGCTTCAGAGATGCCTGGTTGGTGGCAGCATTGACATTTTGATGATGCAGGAGCACCACTTGGGTGAGAGCAGGATCCGGAGATATGGTTCGGTGATGCCTGGTAGATGGGACACTTTTTGGTCTGCAGGGTTTGGTCCTTTGGGTGGACAGGGAGGAGTATGCATGGTTATTGCAGATGTATGGTGGCAGGCCATTGTGGATCGAGGGATCATTGTGCCTGGTAGAGCACAGTATGTCATTCTGAGGATGCATGATGAGCTATTGGGTGTGCTCAACATCTATGCGCCCAATCATGCTAGTGCCAGAGCAGAGTTATGGACTTAGGTTACAAATGCATTGCCAGAGGCCGCACATTGGTGTGTTGGGGGAGACTTCAACATGCTTGAGGACCCGGCAGATAGGGTGGGAGGCAGTCATGTTACAGTGCACGGCACGGAGCTTGCAGCTTGGGACCGGTTTTGCATGTCACTGAGGATCACTGATGCATGGCAGCATGGGGCTTTCTCCCGGTCTCAGGACAGTCTTAGTTTCTCTTGGTCGGATCGCCGGTAGGGAGGGACTAATCTATCACAGATTGATCGCTTTTATGTGGGCGATTGGTTAGGGGAGCGAGGAGGCTCTGTCGGCATTCTCGCTGGCACCTCATTTTCAGATCATGCGCCAGTTATATTGACATTGGAGGAGGGGACACGGGAGCCCAGCTTGCAGTTGAGGATCCCAGAGAGGGTACTTGCAGATCCCAGTCTCACTGAGGACATAGAGAGGATATGGCATGATAGTCAGTGCTCTGCCCAGGATGCAGCGGGCCAGTGTGCCCAGGGACTCATTGATCTTAGCTCTTTTCTACACGCTGCAGCTTTGACACGACTGGGAGAGATTCGCGAGCGGGAGCAACGGCTGAGATGCAGCCTTGCTTCACTACAGCGCCTTTAGGAGCAGCAGCCTTCATGTGAGTGGGTGGCGTCCCAGCTGAGCCAGGCACGCCAGGAGGTTAGAGAGGTAGAGGACCAGAGACATGAGTTTTACTATCGTCGTCAGGCCTCTCAGTGGACGCAGCTTGGTGATAGAGTGACTGGGGAGTTTTTTGAGATCACTGGACCCCGTCATGCGCGAGCAGGAGTCCGCCAGCTTGGTAGACCGGATGGATCGGTAGCTACTGAGCTCGGGGAGATCAGAGCCATTGCCACTGCATTTTATAGTGACCTGCTTTCAGCGGAGCCAGCCACTGAGGATTGAGATGTTTGCAGACAAACTGTGTGGGCCCATGTGCAGAGGAGGGTCACAGACCATATCCGTACAGTTCTAGGTGCGCCTCTGTCAGAGATTGAGCTTGCCGAGGCCTTGAGGGTCCTGCCGCGACATAGTTGCCCAGGGGAGGACGGACTGACGCCGGCCTTTTTTATGTGCTATTGGGACCTTTTGGGGCCAGGCCTCCGCAGGGGCTTTCAGCATGTTTTGGACACTGGGGTGATGCCGCAGAGCTTTTCAAAGGGCTTGATCTATCTTATCCCCAAGGGGGAGGGAGTATCAGATGACATTCGGCATTGGAGGCCTATTACGATCCTCAATACTGTCTACAAGGTCTTAGCAAAGGCCTTGAGTTGAGGATCCAGCCCTTCCTGGGGGAGTTGATTCATGCTACTCAGACAGGATTTGTCAACGAGCGCAGTATCCTTGACAACATCTTTACTTTTTGGGAGGCGACGGCCCGAGCTAGATTTCTTGGCGAGGACTTGGTCGTGATGCTTCTCGATTTTGAGAAGGCATACGATAGAGTTGATTGGGGATTCTTAGACGGCACTATGCTTCGCCTGGGCTTTGAGCCAGGATGGATCAAAGAGGTGGCAGCTCTGTATTCCACAGCTCGCAACCAGGTGCTGATTGCAGGAGGACGAGGGCCGAGTTTTGAGCTGACCAGATCAGTCCGTCAGGGGTGTCCTCTCGCCCCTTTCCTTTTTCTCTTCTTTGCGGAGGCTATGAGTATGTATTTGACGGCAGAGGAGGTTGGTTTGAGAGGACTTCAGCTCCCAGTCCGGGGGGAGGATTTGCTTGATGCTGAGTTTGCAGACGACACGGGCTTATTTTTGCATGGCCAAGAGGCCAATCTTATTCGGGCTGAGCAGTCGCTCCAGGTTTTTAGTGCAGCTTCGGGAGCATTGATCAATTGGCGCAAGACAGTGGCCTTTTGGATCAGTAGTGCTCCCACTCCGGCATGGAGCCCGGACCCCGGTTTTAGATGGATTCCTTCAGGCACAGCAGTGCGGTATTTGGGATGCCAGATTGGCCTCGATTTGTCACCTGAGCAGCAGATTGCCCCGCTCCTTCTGAGCATTCGGAAGAAGCTATTGTATTGGAGTACAGCTCGACTATCCTTGGCTGGGAGGGTGGTGGTGGCAAATCAGGTGCTGTTAGCGACCATGTGGTACATTACGTCTTGCTGGATTTTCTCGAGCTCTTGCATCAGCCAGGTACAGAGGCTGATCAGGAACTTTCTGTGGTCTGGGCGGGACGGTCAGCCAGCTCGGGCAAAGGTTGCATGGGCAGTTATTACTCTTCCGTTGGCTCAGGGCGGTTTGGGAATTATAGATCCAGTCGATCAGAGTAGAGCCTTATTGGGGAAGCTTATTGTTCGGGGGTTGCTTCCAGGCGCTGAGCCTTGGAAAGAGCTCCTCTTACAACGACTGCAGGCTCGGGCGCCCCCTGCAGGGGGTACTTGGGCACCAGAGATTCGCTGGATCTTCATAGAGATGAGGAGGACAGGCCTCAGTAGAGGATGGGAGGACAGATTTGCTTTGAGTATCCTGAGAGCTTGGGAGCTGCTGAGACCGGGGCTCTCTCAGCGGCCTCCTTCTTGTGTTGAGGAGCGGGCCAGGCAGCCGCTCATCTGGAGCCCAGCGGTTCGTACGGAGCAGGGTCATATGCTGGGTTCTCGGCCTCGTCTAGCCTCGGGACCTTTAGCGGCAGGCCCAGCTCGTAGTTTTGGAGACTAGCAGGCTTTCTGCAGTCTACCAGAGGAGATCCAGGTGGAGAGGCTGAGTCACTTCAGAGGGGGGTTGATTATGAGGGATGATATTCAGGAGGCACTTACAGAGGAGTGGTTCACACCTCTCGAGCCAGTGGTTTATTCAAAAAAAAAGTTATTTAAATCTTATGAAATCTTAAGAATTTAAAACTCAAAACATTACGATCACATTAATGACATAAATTCAAGAAAATAATGACAAAGCCCTAATCATAAAGTTTTATAAAACTATAAAAATCACCATATTTTGGTAGGAGTTTTAGACTAGAAAATCACTAAAATATGTATGTTTTTCAAAATAAAGTCATGATGCACACTCTACTTTTTAAAAACGTGAAATATCAACTCAGAGACAAAGGCACTATTTCCTAAAAGAGGATATGAGCTGACACCAATTGCCAACCCCGACTGTGGAAAAGAGTTTTTCAAAAAAGTGATCTCATACCAGGGCTAGGGTGAAAAGGCTAGCAAATTCACTACTCCCAAGCTAGTAGAGATTGCTCGAGCACATATTTCAAATGGAGAGTAAGATCTCTAACTCTCTAGATGCATCAATGTTTTTTAATTATGTAGGTAGAAACATAATGCTTATTCACAATGCAGGAAATGTGGACTCCTTGACATATTGGCTGGTGGGGGCAAGTTACTTTGTCCAAGGTGGATAGACTACCCAGTGGGGGATTTTCCTCTAGAGGAGGCAGAGCAGGTTCATGGTACGTTCCATTATGTATAGTAGATCATTTGTATAAAGTATCAAGCATATTTTCGAGAATTTAAAGTTACAATGTTGGTTGAATGCAATAGCCAAGAAGGGCAAGAAGACTGCCAACATTGAGGCACAGCAATCGGCCCTCAAGAAGAAAAAGGGTAAGAAATCAACAAATGAGGATCCTCCATCGTCCACCAACGCCCAAAAAAAGATCACGGCCAAAGTGAGAAGGGGATGACATTGATGAGGATTCTGAGGATAGCCAGTCCAAGGATGATGAGCATGATGATAAGTAACAATCCCATGCGCAGGGTGAAGAGCAGGTGACCCCTTCACATTGTGAGAGCAAAGGGCAGGGGTTAGAGAGTTTAAAAGAAGAGGAGGCACAACTCTTAGGATCTAGTAAGTGAACTTTAACATGTTTGAAAATTCATTAGTTCATTTATTCGTCAAAAATAATATGTATTTGGTGTTTTCTAAATGAAGACTACCGCGTCCGATGTGGTGAACCCCTTGCGCTTTGATTTAAGTTCCAACATTGTTCACCTCCGTCTCACACTTTTGGGAAAGCAAAAACATAGGTACGATCTCTAACCCAGTCTAGTGACTCTCTCCATTCATCGTCATTATAGTGTTTGTAGTCACTTATCTTCTTTGTTGTTCTAGGAATCTTGCAGTATTGCAACGATTCATGGGATCTCCAGCAAGGTAGAGAAGCATGGATGCCTGCAACGATTCATGGGATCTCCGGCGGTGAGGTGGGGATGCATGGATGCCTTTAATAGCCTTGGAGGCCTACGCTTGGTGTGGGCCAATTTTCCTACAGATCTATGTCTTTGGAAGGATGATGTTGTGGTTCCTCGATGGAATGTTTTAGGGAGGTACTTGTGGAGTCGGCTTTTGTCCTTGTTGGAAAGTTCCTATAGGAGGCCGACGACACTATGGTGTGCACTCTATGTGTGGAGCACCTGGGGATTTCTATGCAAGAGGTAAGAACTTGGAACTTCACATTGCAAAGGACTTTGTTCTTACGCTTCCCACATGATATCTGTATGTCATGTCAGAAGATAGCCAAGAAGAGATGAGTGCAGGAGTGACTGGTTTTTATTAAAGTGAATCTCAATGATTTTTCTCCCTAACGTACTTACTAGTGTGTGCACGTAGGTCACTGTTTTGGTCATCGCCATCTTCACACGCAGCCTAGTGAAAGTACGTCCAGTCATCCAAAGTATGACAGAAGGGGAGGCAACGTAACTGCAGATTGTTTAGGTTTTGAGGTGGGCGATGATACCTTCTTAAAGCTGAAACCGGGACAGGAAACCTCGCCATATCAGCTGGATGTGGACAGTAGGAATCCCATCCGAGATGTTGTTGAGCGTAGCGAGCCTTTCGCACAGTACTCACTTCATTATTACAACTCGATTCAAAAGTAGTGTTATCATTATATAGTCATTGCCTTAGAAATTGTCATCCATTTATATATATGACAATTGTGAGCTTGTACTGTGGCAGGTGGTTACTCAGGACGTTCACCAATCGTGGTCTGATGGAGTCCTAAATAACTTTGCTGGTACTCGGACCATGGCTAGAGCATGCAGGACACTGCAATGACATTTTTTCATGTCTACGGACCACTTGCCTCTGTGCACAAAAATTTGGGTCACCAATTTTTTAGGGGTAAGGTCAGTCAGTATGCTCGGCAGGACCAGAAGATGGATGTGGGGGCACCATCTCCACACGTTCCTCGGCTATATCCTCCACTCCTCCCAGTACCCATGAGTCCAACACAGTCAAGTGCCTCGTCATGGCTACCTAGTGTTCCAGCGGAACCCCAATATCAACATGTCATGCCACATATATCCCCCGTGGGTTCTTTTGTAGTGCTCTCATCATAGGCACCACGGCATGATCTTGCGAGGCCGCTATTCCCACCCACACCACTTGCACCATTTTGTAGAGCTTCCTACCCCATACCACCTTCCTTCTTCCACCAACACCCGTGGCATCCGTCTAACGTATTTCACTAGCTTATAATGAAAGAAATATATTGTTTTAGACATTATTATTGTAAACTCAAATTATGTCAATGGCATTATTTTTGGCTTCTTTCATGACCAGTTAGGTAATTAAATTGACAATTGAGAGAGATGGAGCAATTGCAAATAGATCTTAATAACACGAGAGAGAGAGAGAGAGAGAGAGAGAGAGAGAGAGAGAGAGAGAGAGAGAGAAACAGAGAAAGAGAGTTTGAGTGAGACATTAAAATAAATATATTTGTGCTTAAAATAGTTATTTTATCCTTAAAATAGAAATTTTATATTTTTGAGAAGTTATAAATATAGTGGAGATTGCCATGTTTCAATACTCTTCTTCTAGGCACAAATCCCACCCTACCCTCCCCTTATATCTTTATATTACAATAGGCTCTTTGTAAAGTCTTTTATCATGGCTTCATCCAACAATCTCTCTAATACTACTACATTTGCAAGCATCTTAAGAAAAGCCCTTCAAACTTTCATGCACCTCAAAGAAAAGGAACCTAGATTGAATGCCCTTATGGAAGCATGGACAACAACATCTGAAGTGCAGGAGATCTACAGTAAGCTCACAACAGAGAAAGCGGTAGACCTTGCTATAGCAAGAACATGCTAGATGTGAAAGCAGTAGCCACATTGGGATATGGAGAGCTTTTGGCATCATTGAAGAGGCAAAGGAGGCTCCTCTTCTAGCTGAAGTTGCAACCTTCATTGCAAATTTAGGGTAGATGAAGAAGGCAAAGATTATAGTTGAGGCCCAAAATCCTTTCATATACACATGTTTTCATGTATTGTGGTGTCTGTTCAAGTACTCGTAGGTGTTTGTCATGTCGTGGTCTTGTAAAATTTGATTTGGAATGTAATGGAAGTTTAGATCATCATATGGTGTCTTTGTAAATGAGTTGCAACAATGATAGTGTCGCATGGTGTGTAGTAGTGCTCAACATCTCGTAGGTGTCATATTAGAGGGAGAGGAGTAGACAAGAAGTGTAGAGAGCGCGCTCGTGAAAAAAATACATCCTCCATATTCATCACCTAGATGTGGCTATGATTACCTACAGCTTCTCCCCACCCCCACGTACATTATTGAGCATTAGTAACCTTCTAGAGTCCAAGTCTTTTGCAAAGGGCTATTGAGAATATAGAGGAGCTTTTTAATTCACTCGATTGTGAAAGTAAAAATACGGAATCATATGTGAACTCAAGTATGATATTTCTCAAAAGGTTTCCCTGAGTGGAGTAGAAGCTGAAAGATTCCTTAGTAATATGACACAAAATCAAACAAATGCAAGATATTGCACAATTGGTCAAGATAAAAATCCTAAACATATAATTCAAATAGTAAAATTTAATAAACTTCTGCTGCTCATGATAAAAAGTACCACTGTGCAACAATGGAACAGAAGTCCTTTAAATAAAAAGCTAAAAGAATTTACTCAGCTTGTTATTGTAGCATGGGGAGAAATAAATATCACACATTATAGGGTAATACAAGTTTAAACCAAGGTATGGAGATTTCCTTGCATGTCTAATTTTGATTAGATTTATGAACTTAAACTCAATGATTAGATTTCTAAATTAAAATTTCTTTTATGGCACATTTTATACATGTGGTTCATTCTCTACATAAACAAGTATGGTTCTATGAAAACATGGAGCCCTCAAGGCATATAGAAATCACATCATTGAGTGAGAGTTGTATATTTTGAATATAATTGGCATGGATGCTCGAGAAAAACCAAAAGAAACTACAGGTCATAGAAATGTTTGGCTGGTTCTTTTGTTATATAGTGGGAAGATCGATCGTGTGATGAAGAGAGCACAATCTTGAATATTCCATTGGTTGGGCCAAGAAATGTTTGGCTGGTTCTTTTGTTATATAGTGGGAAGATCGATTGTGTGATGAAGAGAGCACAATCTTGAATATTCCATTGGTTGGGCCAAGATTCACATCATGTGCATGATGCACACTTATAAGTAGATCACATTATTTGGACCTGTTTAAACCAAATAAACATTCCCTTTCAATCATTTTCTAGTATCCCTTATCGTTGAACTCAATGGGGACCTATGACTCTAAGGTCCATGAACACCTGACAGTGTTTTTTGAATGTTTCTCCCTTCTAATGTCCATTTTCATCTTTAACATTATGCACAAACACTGAAGATATGAAGTCCTTAGGGTGTCTTATGTAATCTAAGAAGACATGAGTTTCTATGAAGAAGAGCTAAAAAAGAAATCTTTGAATAAACACTGTTGCAAGCAAAATAGGTAACTAACAAAGGTTACCTAAAAATATTCCCTCGCAAACTGCAAAAATAGCTTAAAAACACACTTTTTTTTAAAGCACATCTAGAATTCCATGTGTACATTAAAAAACTACATTATAAGAGCTGATAATGTTTGACATAAAAACAACTTAAATTTTTAAACAGGATAGAAGAAGTCCCCACAACTTAAAGAAAAACTAAATTTTTTTAATTAAAAATTATTTTATAAATTTCATAAATGAAAAACTTTTTTAAATGAACTTTCTTGGAACCACTATACACAAATATACACATTACTTGACAAGTGATAAAAAAACATTAGAATAGATAACATCATAAGCTCTATAAATTATGAAAAACCCTACAATCATGCTTGGATCTATTTCTAGACCCAAATAGCAAAGCCAATACAAATAATATGAAATAAAAGTTCTCTCTACAAAGATGAGATAAAACTTCTTGAAGGTTTCGCAGAGCAATAAACTAAAGTATGTAATGTAGTAGAGTGATGATAAACTAAATTATATAAAGTAACAGACTCAAAATCTAAACATCTAGCACTTGATGTGGTTCTTCCTCTGCTTCTTCATTGGATTGATCATTATTTTCTTCTCCTTGGGGACCAGGGAGCATCAAAGTAAAATTTTCATTTTCTAGTAGAGATGCTAATTCCCTAGGCTCATCAGTGAGGGGAGGCATAGATTCTTTTGATGCTGAATGAAACTTCTCATTAGCATCAATGGAGACTTCTCCCACCTCTTGATCTTTATTTGGTAGTTCCATAGCACCATTTACATGCATAGGAATAAAGTCTACTTGGATCTCATCCTTTTTAATTGCAACACAGTTTCTCTTTCTCTTAATTGCACATGTCACAGTTGTATTTGTAGTTTTGAAAAAATGAATATAAGAACTAACACACTATCAATAATAAGAAAGTATATACTTAAACATGATTTTTTAAAGCAACACAGTTTCTCTTTCTCTTAGTTGCACATCTCACAGTTGTATCTATAGTTTTAAAAAAATGAATATAAGAACTAACACACTATCAATAATAAGAAAGTATATACTTAAACATGATTTTTTAAAGCAAGAATAAGTGTATACTAGTTTCAGACAACAAGTCAAGTATCCAATCATCTCGCGTAGAAAATAGGTCAATCGAACGATTAATCAAGTGGCTGAGGCTTCTAGTAGGGATTCACCAAGGCTTTGGACTCAGTCACATGCCTTACTTTCCTGGTTACTTCAGGAAAAGAAAGCACATTGGAGCATCTAGACTCATTGACATGTGCTTTAAAACATCTTTGCTTTGAGCATTTCAAAGGAGCTTTTGAAATGAAAACCACGAGTATGATTATTTGTTTTGACCCAACAATCAAATTTAGTAAAACATAAATCTAAAGTGTTTGAAAAATAATGAAAAGAAACTAAAAACATAATTTATTGAAATCATACTAAACAAGATACTCTAGACCATTTGCTTCTTTTCTTAGAGCTGCAATTAACTGATGGAGCTTGGCTAGTGCTCTGAAAGATCACAAATCTCCACATATTTGATGTAGTTACCACTTTAAAATTCTACAACATCTTTTGAATTTCTTGATAGGTATATTCTCTCTCATCATTTGTAGAACCACTCATATTAAAACCATATGGGATGTCGGTAATAACAAGACTGTAATCTTTCTTTGGAATGATATTCTCAAGATTATTTACATCCCCACAAATCACTTTATAGGATGTTGCTTTACTTTCTTGTCTAGGAAGAAAAACCACTTCTAGCTCATCTCCTTCTGTTGGAGCAGCATTTCTTAGAAGGCATCTTGCTTTCTCTTGCCGAGCTCTGTCAAGGTGCACAAGAAAGTTTTGTGGACACTCCGATCCTCTTGAAAGAGTGACTTTTTGCCTTTTTAGTTAGAGGCTTCTGTTGTTAGTAGAAAGTTAATATACAAGAATATAATATTAAGTGGCTAGTTTCTTAAAACATAACAACAATACTAACATACCATCACATTTAAATATTTAATACAAAAATAAAAGAATCTTAACCAATCTCTTAAGGACAAGAAAAAATCTTTCAAAACTACCGAAGAGCTAGACTGGGGATACTGTGCACGTACATTCGTTCTCCCAAGTGATGCAGTTTAGTTTTTTCATCCTGACCTCTTGCATCTTCATATAAACTTTATGGATGTAAGCCACATGTAAAGACAATATAAATAATTCATTTACATCAAGAAGATAAAAAATGAACAACTAAAAACTTTGCTTACTTTTGTAGCTCCAAAGACATTTCATCAAGTGATAGCTCCTTCAAAGACACATGATAAGACATAAATTAGTAGTGTTTGGTCCTTCACTCCTTGAAGTGCTTGCATGGATTAAGCTTCATGTATTTTGCAAGCTCTTGATATATCCACCTTCTTACCACAAATTTTATTCAATCCACCAAATTCATTTAAGCTTTTAGAGGTCTTCTGCCCTTTCAAAGATTTATTCTCCCACATTGAAAAGATTCTATTCTAAATATCCCAAATCTTTCCTATAAAAAAAGCAAGCTGAAATAGAGGATCATACTTTCTGAGTTCATATGAGAGCTCCTCTTTCTCCACAAGAATCCCAACCTCCAAAAGACATTGTCTTTGTAATATGTTGTTATCAACCCTTTGATGTCATGCCACATATTCCTCAAACTCATGTGGTGAAAAAACCTAATTTTCTCAACCTGAGACATCGTTTTACGTTAGTCATTATCATTATTATGATCCCATGCAAGAAGATTTTCCTCTTCAATTGTGAGAGTAACATAGAGTTTGCAATCTACAGTGCTATAGTAAGGACTGTTTGGCTTTTCCTTTAATATATCCCTCCTAGCTTCAACAGAGTGTGAGCCCCCAATGACATAATAGTTATAATTCTAACATTTTTTCATTTTGAAGTTATTTTTATTGGGACAATCTTGGGGATCTACCAAAATAATAAATGGAGCCATTGTGGTATGGGGATTTACCTTCATTTTCTTCTGAAGATTATTGACATGTACTATGTGAGGTTCTCTAATCTTCATTAATCTTCTACCAGATGGTGTATCAATAGGTGCTCAATGTATCTTTTATATTGGCAAGTTTAAAATCCTACCATTGAGCACAAGTGTCTACTATTTAATTATCTCCCTTATTTTATTTTGTTGAGTTGCTGTGCCAAGATCACCACCACGAGTGATGATGTCAAGCTCCTCGTTGTCATCTAAATAATCAGAATCCTCCTCGCTTAATGAATTGCTATTTTTATAAGATGCCCTCTCACCTTGTCAAGAGCTTGTAGACATAGAAGTCCTTTTAATTTCTCTCTGTTGTCCTCCTTTCCCATGAGAGTCGAGTGTAGAAGACCTTGAGTTGGGAGTGCACCTATGCCAAGATCACCACCACGAGTGATGATGTCAGGCTCCTCGTTGTCATCTAAATAATCAGAATCCTCCTCGCTTAATGAATTGCTATTTTTATAAGATGTCCTCTCACCTTGTCAAGAGCTTGTAGACATAGAAGTCCTTTTAATTTCTCTCTGTTGTCCTCCTTTCCCATGAGAGTCGAGTTTAGAAGACCTTGGAGCCTCTTGGGGGGTGACCTCTAAGCTAGCAACATTACAGGCTACACTAGTTGGAGTCAAGAAAGGTCCTAAGCTCACTAACATATTGTCATATTTTTCCAAGGCACAAGTGAGTTGCAAAAGGCCACAAAGACCCACTTGAAGATTATTTTGGCTCACTAGAAACTCTATAATGTTGTTCATATCATCAACAATAAAAGAAACAACATCATCTCTCTCTTCCCCTATATAATCCAGGTTTAGCACTTTGCCACAAGACGTTTGACCTCTAAGAATATTACCCTTGCCAGAATACCCAGAAATGATTTAAAAAATGCTACCATTGACCCCAAAAATACTCCACTCATGTTGAAGATAAGTAAGAGTTTTAATTGATGTACCTGCTGAGAGTTGAGGTCTATCTGATGGTGCATTTATAAAGCCATGCCATGCGTTCTCCTTGGGGGGGTACATAATAAGTTGTTGTCTTTGTCCTAGCTCGCACTGGAACAAACATAGGTTCATCTTCCTTCTGATTCCCTTCTTCATCTTCATCAACAGAGGATGATGATGATGAAGCTATAAATCTCTTTTGGGTGAAGGGTGTAGTTGTTGTTGCAGCTGTACCCCGGGGAGGAAAAGTCATAATGGTCCCAAAACCTAGTTGAGTTTGAGTTTATACTTCTTTCTCTGCAATAGCATCCAATATTGTGTTGATAGGCTTGACACTTGCAACACCATCTCTCTTCTCATGTTGTGAAGCCTCAACTTGTTGGAAGACGGATCTTTTCCCGGGTAAAGTAGTACTTGGGCTTCCTTTGCATTTTTTTAAGAACTTTCCTTTCTTGTCTTCTTTGTAGCTTATATTTGAGGAGGTGAATCAGATTCTGGAGCCTCAATAATGGGCCTCTTAGAGGACTTCTTCATCTCATCCCCCCTACTTTATAGATATAAGAAAAAGATTTAGCAAAACAATTATCAGTTGGTTCAATCAATCAAATCCAACAAAAATCAATAAGATGGAGCTAACCATTAAAGTGAGGCACAACAAGGCTATCGCAAGCATATCAAAATAGAAACATGTAGGAAATAGAGAAAAACAAGCTTCTACAACAAGAGAAGGAAATCCAAAGATATTAAAAGTATATCAAAAACTAATCTACTTCTATATGATCAAAAAGGAATAATTTATGAATGAATTAAGCAATAAAACTAATTTTTATAGAAAAAAGGTAACAAGCAGAAGAACAATGAAAGAGGATCTACATTGTTGTGAAGAAGCGGTAAGGAAAACCAAGGGGAGAGATGAGAGAAGGGATAAACTTGTGGGCCTAGATTTTGATGCACCACATCAATATCATTAGGCAAAATATGGACTCTTATTTTTGCCCCTTCAGGATTTCCACACCTCCTCTCTCTAGAAAAATGGGCTCATGGTGGTGAAATTTTTGCAAATCAAATCAAAAGTTGGTGGAGATTGGAATCTACTCATTGAGACCTTTCCAATGATATATAGCATGATGGAAAATTTTGATTATTCAAGAAGTCCCCAAATTGGTGATGATGTGGCATGTAACTGTGAAATTTTGATTATTCAAGAAGTCCCCAAATTGGTGATGATGTGGCATGTTACCTTAAGGCTGCCTTCTCTTCTATCCACCATATTCATGTCAATAGATTTCAGTAGTAGTCATAGCGAGATATAGACAACGTACAAAAATCGCGTAGCATGAAATCAAGCAAAGATATTTCCCAGATAGCAGGAAGATATACACAAGAGGTAAAGTGCCAAAGGAGAAAGCGATCATTTTTTTGGGCTGAAGTGCTTTTAAGGCTATTTTACTAATAAAAAAAAGTTACTTTTGGTTTATTACATCATGATCGCTATTTCTAGCATGCTTATGCAAGCAAAGTTGATGCACTACATCCACTTCTCCACACAAACTCAATGTCATGGATCGAGTTTGTGGTAAAATCAATGTATAACATTGAATTTTCATGGAGAAGTTGATGTAGTGCATCAACTTTATGTAAGAAACTATGCTTTTTTAGGCCTAAAATAGTAGTTGTCTTAGATAGCCACCATGCATGCGTTTTTGGGCTCACGATCATTACATGACTACCAATTACATCGTTGGTGGACAGGTGGAAAAAACCAATGAGGTTTTACTATAATGGCCCTGGGCCGGGGGGTGACCCTCCTTCACCCCATGGCTATGCAACACAAACTAGATTTTGTGCATCACATTGATGCACAACATCAAGTTTGTGTGGAAAAGTTAATGAAATGCATCATCTTTGTATAAACAAACAAATTTTGTTAATGCTGATGCACTGCATCAACTTTGCTACATAAACTTGATGTTCTGTATCAACTCAACACAAAACATCAAGTTTGCATGGAAAAATTGATACAATGCATCAGATTTGCATACAGTTTTTTCTCAATAAAGTTGATGAAATGCATTAACTTTGTATACAAAAACAAAAATTTTCTTAAAGTTAATACACTGCATCAACTTTGTTACATAAACTTAATGTTCTGTATCAACTCAACACAAAGCATCAAGTTTGCGTGGAAAATTAATACAATGCATCATCATTGCATACATTTTTTTCTTAATAAGTTGATGAAATGAATTAACTTTGCTTACAAAAACAAAACTTCTTAAAGTTGATGCATTGCATCAACTTTTTCGAGTCACCTTAATGTTGTGCATCTTCTTGAAGTTGAGACATTGCATCAACTTTGCTAAGCCACCTTGATGTTGTGCATATTCTTATAGTTGATAATTGCATCAAATTTGCCAAGCCACCTTGATGTTGTGCATCAACTTGATACAATACATCAAGTTTGTGTGGTAAAGTTAATGCAATGTATCAAATTTTTATACAGAAACAAGTTGATGCAATGCATCAACTTTTATATGAAGAAATTTTTTCAAAGTTGATGCATTCCATCACTTTGCATACACAAATAGAGTTTTTGAAAATGGATGCAAAGAATTTATTTGTGTGTGCAAAGTTGATGCATTGCATCAACTTTTTTGCACAAACTTAATGTTGTGTGTATCAACTCAATGCACAGTATCAAGTTTACATGCCAAAGTTGATGCAATGTATCAACTTTGTGTACACAAACAATTTTTTAAAAATCGTGTGCTACTCTCCTATTATTTTTTAAAAAACACTAGAACTATGTCCATTCTTTGTGTGAACTTTCTTTTAAGAAAAATACTTTAGAAACTTTATTTACCTTTTAAGATTTATTTCAAACTAGTTGTTGTTTATTAAAATTTTACTCATGGGTTAACATAAGTACATTCTATAATAGTTTTTCTAACATCTAAGTTAAAACTTCTTATAGGTTCTAAGAATTTTATGATACCACAAATAAATCTTTTAAGTAATAAGAAGAAAAAGGAGTCTGTATGGAATCTTTCTAAGGATCGAGATTTTGTGTATCTTGCCATGGTTGGTCTTGAAAGTGTGAATTTCTCGGGCCTTGTTGCTTTGCTTCTTGTTTGCCAAAATATTTCTCTCTCTCATACACAATGCAAGGTGACCAAATGAGCCTCTCAACTTCTTATGTAGCCTCATAGTTCCAAAAATAGTAGCTATTTAGTGTTTTAATTCTAGGGTTTCTTAATCAAGTGCCACCTTAATTATATATTAAATTTAATGAGTTTCTATATGATTACCACATGGGCTATTAGGTTCTCATTTCTCATTTGTTAGCCAAGGAGGAAGCCATGATGAGAGACATTCCATTAGTCATTTTCCCTACACAAGTAGATGGGAGCTCATCCCCTACATAGCATTCAAAGGGTATCTCATTCTTATCCTATTTCTTGTCTCATAGGGTTAAAAAAACTCAAAATAGAGATAGAGAAGTGGACACTCCAAGCCATGGGCAATCGCCCAGGCTTATCTTTTACATCATATGAAGCTACAAACATAAGTAGGAGTCCTTCCTTTGCTTCTCCAAGTAAAGCCTCCACACCACAACAAGCAACAAATGATGGTAGTGATGAACATGATGCCTTGGATACCATTGAGAAATTGACATCATCTCCAATGTATGGAAATAATACCTAACATGGATTGAAGTGAAAATTATTCTTGTGTGTGCAGATAGACAATTAAGGGATGTAGTAACAAAATGTTGCAAGCAACAATGTCTAGCAAAGTTTGGGTTGCATGTGAGACCCCTCCCCTCTCTGCACATCGAACTCTAGAGTGCTAACAGCGAAAGTAGCAACCTCACGTGCAGGGCAGAGCTTCCCACTCGGGGTCTCGCCCAAAAAGCATAGGCGATTCCTCCATGAAAATCATCTAATGTAGTCAAGAGCTTTAACTATCCTTTGTATTCCGACCGAACCCGCGGGTCACATGGCGGAGGAACGTGAACTTGGTTTATAGAGACCAACGCTTTTTTCCCCAATCAAAGAGGCACGGCCGTTGATTATTTTCCATAGAACAAGAATTATCCCATGACTTACTTCAACTATCGTTACTTTGAACAGAATTGAACTTTATTATAGGAATCCACCGATCCAGCCTAACCCCATCCACCAATCCCATGGGTTAGCCAACCGCCCAACCATTGTATTGATGGAATCCTTTATAAAAATTTGGTTATGTTTTATCCCGGGTGCCAAGGAAAAGAGTTCCCAGGCCCCCTAGCCGAACTCATGCAAAAATTAAATAGACAGACCACTTATGCACCCAATATGAAATTGCCTTTTTCTCACATTCAACTATTTCCAAAATAGAATTGCAATAAAACCACAGTGTTTCCATTATAGTATTTCAGTTCCAGGGTCCAAGTTCCAACTTTTCCACTTTCCAACCATAAAATCCAAATTCCAACTTTTCCACTTTCCAACCATAAAATCCAAATTCCAGTCATACCTTCCTCAGCATACCTATGAGCATCCACCACCTGGTCAGTCCCTCTAGGTTCACCTAGTACTTCACTCAGGGGCTGTTTCATGATTCCTAACTTATAGTACCCAGGAGTATAATCTCTTTTTTCTAAAAAATCCATATGGACTCTCCGTTGAAGATCAGCTAGATCAACCAACAAGATCCATTTACCAAAAAGGCGCCATGGACTCATCTGTTGAAGACCAGTAAGGTCAACCAACCAGATCCATGCTTGTGTTCAGAAAATAACTCCAACTCAATGTTCCATTTTCTTCCTCAATGCACACGTGGGTATCCTGGGGGGCGACCCAAAGCCCGAGCACCATATTATCAGCACCCTCTAGGTTCCTTTTGTAGGTGACCTAGCGTTTCACTCATAGGTCACTTCCTTGGCCCCTCATCCACTGTACCGGAAGCTCACCCTTTTAACTGGTCAAGACCTCGGCAGCCGAACCTTGCCACGCAAGACGTTCTTCTTTGACTCTCCGTCTGGCTGTTGCAACATTATCCACTTAGGTCCACGACGTCATTCCATAAGATAGTCAAAATGCTTCCTCAGCATTCTTGACGTAAAACAATCTTTTTAAAAAAAACAGGTTTCACATGCAAATACAGTTTCCAAGCAAAATTCCATCTTTCCATATCATTTCTCTTTGGATGCTCTCTTAGGGTGAGGCATCCCATATTCTGATTTCACATCATTCCACATCACTCCTCATCATTTCTCTTTGTATGCTCTCTTAACGATCCATCAGAGGTGTTGAAAATACAAGTAAATAGGGTGTGTGCGGGAACAAGCCCTTGGTTAGAGGCTGTAAAAGAGGATGAGTAAATGTGAAAGAACCTGTGAAAAGGTGAGAAGAATCTACTGGGAGAGAATAAAGAGTAGCATGAGAAGATTTAGGAAGTGTGGAGATATTCTGGGAGATATTTTGGGAAAAGTGAAGAGGTGGAGAGAATCAGGGAAAAGAGGTGGAGTGAATCATGGAGAAATCAGTGGGATTTGATGCTTGATGTAAACTCTATAAATTGAGGCATAGCCCTAATGAGAATTTGTTGGTTTTTGAATATCCATGCCTACATTAATCTATTTGTTAATTACCCACTAATTATGTCTTAATTATTTGTTAATCACTTTGTTAATGATGTTTATTCTAGTGTTTGATCCACCATAGCTCATCACAATGCCCAAATTTCAACATGGTATCAGAGCCATGCTAATTTGTGAGCCCATTATCTTGCTAATTATTTTGCTAATTAGGATTAGTAGAAAATTATAATTTTCCCTCTTTTTTCAACTCACCTCTGTATCCCCAGCCAGTGGAGGAGCTCCCTCTCCTTGCACACATAAAATTAGGCCAAACCCTTCTAGCACATGATAGGTATCTCATAGCTCTTCAAGCTCATCCAAACAATGTAGCAAACCGCCTCCAGATGAAGGAGAAATCGATGTTTTAGCAGGCTACGTTTTTCAGCAGAAGATCTCAGATCTACACTCACTCAGGGTGAATCACTCTAATTCCTCTTAGCCCAAGGTGTTTTCAAGCATGCTCTACAAGCTGGTGAAGACAGAATTCAATTTCATCAAGTCTACAGTGAGATCCAAGCTCTTCATCAAATCTGTGACTTTGGTAAAACAGAGATTAAGCTTTCAATATTTGGTCAAATCTTGTGTTTATTGGCTTAATCCTCTACTAGACTCATTGATATTGATGCCTTTGAAAGCATTTGATCTCATTTGAAGTCTAAGGCACCAGATCTGGACTCCTCGCATACTCTGTTTTTTGTACACAAAATAGTGGATTAATTTGCTAATCAGTGATTAATCAGTGCTAATCACTATATTTTGGTACAATTGAGGGTTCAAATTAACCATTAGGTATCTGATACAGATCCCTATAACTTCAGATTGTAATTCGGAGTTGGTTTGATACTCCAACCATCCCGTACAAATTGGTTACCCTTGATTTAATGTAATTTCTAGTAAAATTGTGCTGATAAATTTGTGAAAATCATCATTTTGCATTTAACCCTTGGTTAATGCCTGCAAATTACACTCAAATTCAAGATTATTCACAGCCAGAGTTGCATTTGGGAATGTGCATAAGAATGAATGCTATATGCATTATGTATTGGGCACATTACATCACTGTAAATATGGGATCAGACACTGCCCTTGTCCAGAATAAGGCAAGAGGTAAGACCTCCCGCATAAATTTGGGTTTGCATTGCATAATGACACAAGATGAACATCAAAAGCCCAAAGAAACTGTCAGCAAAACATTGAAACATGTTGCTCACATGGAGCAAAAAGACCTGACGGACAAGCTCATGGCCCCAGCCATGAAAGAAGAAGAATATCTCTTTCCAAGAAGAAGATCCACACCAAGAAGATCTAAAGAAAGAATTGAAGGAAGTTATGGAAACGAGAAGAGAAGCTGCCACACGACAAGAAGACTGAAGACAAGAGAAGATGTGAGGCTCCAAAGAGTGAGGAGCCATGTGAAAATCTCTGAGAGAGAGAGAGAGAGACCCCACAACCCAATGTAACCTGCCCCAACAAAGTAAAACCACCTCTAAGCCACTGATGATGTAGGCCACGTGGTAGAGAGATGTATGTGTGGGCACTTTAGTCAAGGTCGCGGGCAACTATAGTAAGCCTTGGACACACATAGAGAGAGAGTGTGTCAAGGACTATGAGTTTAGGGACTGGAGGCACTGGTCGCAGGCTATCAAGTAAGAGAGAAACTTGATATAGGATCCAGGTGTGCTAAGATAACTTGAGGGGAGGTGTAGACACTAGTCGCGGACTATCAAGTAAGGGGAGGCAAACTTGGTATAGGGTCTAGGTGTACTAGGAGTATTCACTTGAGGGGAGGTGTTGAAAATACAAGTGAATAGGGTGTGTGCGGGAACAAGCCCTTGGTTAGAGGCTATAAAAGAGGATGAGTAAATGTGAAAGAACGTGTGAAAAGGTGAGAAGAATCTACTGGTGGGGGAGAATAAAGGGTAGCATGAGAAGATTTAGGAAGTGTGGAGATATTCTGGGAGATATTCTGGGAAAAGTGAAGAGGTGGAGAGAATCAAGGAAAAGAGGTGGAGTGAATCATGGAGAAATCAGCGGGATTTGATGCTTGATGTAAACTCTATAAATTGAGGCATAGCCCTAATGAGAATTTGCTGGTTTTTGAGTATCCATGCCTACATTAATCTATTTGTTAATTACCCACTAATTATGTCTTAATTATTTGCTAATCACTTTGTTAATGATGTTTATTCTAGTGTTTGATCCACCATAGCTCATCACAATGCCCAAATTTCAACAAGAGGGTGAGTCATCCCATATTTTGATTTCACATCATTCCACATCACTCCACATCATTTCACATCATTCCACATTAATTCACATCATCCCACACATCACTCCATATCAACCCACATCAATCCACACATCATCCACATCACTCCACACATCAATCCTCATCAATCCCACATCAATCCACACATCATCCACATCACTTCACATCATCCCACACATCAATCCTCATCAATCCACATCAATCCATATCAATCCACATCACTCCACATCAATCCACATCAATCAATCCACACATTATCCACATCAATCCACATCACTCCACATCATTCCACCTATCATTCCACATCACTCCACATCATTTCACACATCAATCCACATCAATCAACATGACTCCACATCACTCCACATCAATCCACACATCAATCCACATCAATCCACACATTAATCCACATCACTCCACATCATTCCACACATCAATCCACATCAATCCACATCACTTCACATCATCCACATCACTCCACATCATTCCACACATCAATTAAATGAATCTAGAAAAATTTGTGCATAACCTTCTTTATTTTTCAGGTAAATGAATAATGCTCAAAACTCCACTTTTAGAATAAAATTTATTATGCATAAATTTAAGTTCATTTTCTAATGATGAAAATTTTGCCATAGCTTCCCCGCATTTTCTATGAAATGAGAATGCTCAAAATTCACTTCTAGCATAAAAAATAATTTATGCATAAACATAAACATTACTTCATCATCTAAACAACAACATAAATCAAGAAGGGCATGGTTTTAAGAGGAAACCATGAGATAAAATGCTTCCCAAGCATGTAGAGAGGTTGGGAAGAAGATTAACATCTAAAGAAGAAAGTAAACATCATTGTTTATGCTTACCCTTGGTGTGCTTGATTCTTTACCTTGCAAGAAGATGTGTAGCCCTCAAGGAAGAGGCTTGGCCACCAAGAGAAGAGGGTAATCTTCAAGAGAAGAAGAGCTTTAGTGAAGCACCAAGGCTTCACAATGGAGAGGCAAGGAAGAGAGATGAAGGAAATACACTAAAATAAAAATTATACTAGCATGGAAATACTCTAAGATGAAAATACAAAGGAATGGGGATTTATCTATATAGGTGAGGGAGGCCACCAACCAAGCCCAACTGGGATCTAGAGGCTTTCAGCTTCAGTTTGATCCAATTTGAACAAGCACGTTTTGATCTAGTTTGGAAGAGGAGAGATGAGAGATGAAATATCTAGCCACCTCATGATTTTTTTGAATAAAAAATGACCCCTTTGATGTGATTTCTAGGCACCTCATTGAAGTGGGGTTCTCTCTCTCCTGAGGTGTCAAAATTCACATTTTTATAATACTTAAGTACTAGTACTCTTCATCTTATGTGAAAATTTACTCATTTTTGGTGGATTTTCTTTTCTTCTTGCATTTTTCTTATCCAAACACTTGGATTATTTCCATTGGCCCATTAGAACATTGTTTGGACCTTTATCCATAATTTTTTGAAAACAGGCACCCCTAGGTTAAGGTGTCTAGTGCACATATTCATCAATTAATTTCTAATGTACATTAGAAAACTCTTTTTAAACTTCTGTTTCAGGGGAATTCATCTTAAAATTAAAGGGTAACTTTGTATCCAAGAATATCTCAAAACTGTATTATCTCTCTCTAGGATAAATTCTCTCTCTAGACCAAAACAGGGTCAAACAAAATCTTTTTCCATTCTGAAAGGGGGGATGATTACAAGAGACTGAAGGGGAGGTTCTTACATCTTTACATCATCAAAAGTTGGAGGGAGTAATCTTACATTGTAGAAGTCAAAGGCATTACAAACATGCTATTTTGACATGAGCATTGGAGAGAAAGATGCCCTTCTTAGTGGGAAATTAATACCTTGTTTGCATGGAAAAATTGAATATAGCCTTGGCTCTGATTTGGTATATTGGATAGCCTTTAAGCTTGCTTTGAGTCTTGGAAATGTACGACCTGAGAGAGTGAAGTGCAGGACCAAAAAATGGGGCAGATCAAAGCCATTGGACCCTTTATTATCCATAGGTCCAACGGGGTAAAATTATTTAATACGACTTCATTGTTATTTTAAGTATCATACAGAATGTAAGCTGACAACATGCATGTTTAACTTATCTGACAATTTTACAAGGTCAGTGATATTCTCATTGTATAGAGATGTTATTATAACTAAAGAAGAGTAGTATACAAGCTACTCTCATTTTACCAGGCTATGGAAAACCTTCTTAGCCAACCTGACAAAAAGTTTGAATGGGTGTGTGCACTATGTGTGCCAAGCTAAAAACTGGAAGAAATTTTACAAGTGAACCAGATGAGCTAAGGATAGTCAAGGATGCTTTGAGAATTCACAGGGAAAAGCAAGAAAATGAAAGAAGGAAGGCAACGGACCACAGAGGAAAGTGTTTTGCATTTCGAGAAAAATATCTTGGGCTAGTTATTGATGGAATGGACCAGAAAAAAACTTGCTTACCTCACTTTTCTAGGTTACCTAAGGACATTACAGAATACACACTCGTGCCTTGTATAGAATGGGGTCAAGTTAAACCGAGCGTTTTTTTCACATATCCAAATATCCATAATGATCCAAATCTAACCATCACAATCATTCATCATGTGATATGTAATTGGCAAGGTGCATTGCCAACCATATTATATTTATAGCTAAATACACTGCGAGAGAATACGAATCAAATAGTTCTTGGATACCTAATCATATTATTTTCCTTAGGGGTGTTTAAGAAAGTGAAGGTGACTTTTCTACTTTAGGTCACACTCATGACCATATTGATCACATGTTTAGCACGCTTATCTTACCCACAATGAATTTACTTTGCCGACCATGATGACACAATATAGAGAAAGCTTACACACCAAAGCCAGTGGTAGAGCATTTGAAGGAGTCAATAGGTTTCAAATTTTTTGTTAATGGGTCAAGGATAGAAAAAAGGCGGTTCTTGGAACAGTTGAATGATCTAAGTTATCAACATGTCTTTTTGAATAAGCCTACAGAAGAAAGTGGACAAATGTCATTGTATGATGGAAAGATTTTCTCTACTGATGTAGAGTGGTAGAGCATTTGAAGGAGACAATAGGTTTCAAGTTTTTTTGTTAATGGGCCAAGGATAGAAAAAAGGAGGTGCTTGGAACAATTGAACGGTCTAAGTTATCAACATGCCTTTTTGATTAAGCCTAGAGAAGAAAGTGGACAAACTTTATTGTCTGGAAGGATTTTCTCTACTGATGCAGAGTGGCTTCCTTCTCAGGTGGCCTTAAAGTTCTCAAATTTATTCCAAATATGGTTATGCAAGCTTCAAAAATGGCACCCTCAGAAAATCATAAAGGGAGCAAAGGAGGCAAGCAAGGTAGGTCGCGCTATGGACTTTAAAAGGTGCATCGCAAAAAGAAGTTTACTAATCAACAAGGCAAAGCAGTATGCAGCAGGAGAGCAAGATGTAAAATGGTGGGAGAATTTCTTTGAACAACAAGAAGAAATACTTGAAAGGAATATCAATAACTCATGGAATCTAGATAGTTCTTTTCAATGGCTAACTATTGCTAAAAAACCAGTTATTTGCAGCATCAATTCCAGCAAAGACTAATAAACTTCTTCATGGGGAAGTAAGAGAGATGTACACTGGAGTGAGACGATCAAAATAAAGGTGAACAAGAATTTGAGAGATGTGGAGTGGTGCTCCACAATACATAAAGGAGGGTACCCTTATTCCTACCCTAGCTGAGGATGATGCTTTAAAACATCCATTATGGATTGGAAAGGTAATAGCTATTAATAAAGATGAAATTGGCAAATCATACATTTTCACTAACAGTGCCTTGGATGAGAAAAACTCATGAAAATGCATTTGAGGGAAAGTATAGCATGGAAATGGTAATACAAGTTTAAAAAATGGCCTTTTTGATAGAATCTTTGAAAGATGCTAAATGTTTCTTGTTTTCAAGAAATATTACCTAGTTTGTCCGCAAGTGTTAATATATTTTAATCCTTAAAATAGAAGATGATGAGAGAACAATAAGAAGGCAATGAATACTTAAAACGAGTAAATAAGAAAGAATTCTCATAGAAAAATAAATATGTAGGAGGGAAATCAAGAAAGATTAGGTCTATAAGGAATATGGAGGCAAATCAAGAAAGATTAGGTCTATAAGGAATATGGAGGCAAATTGGGAAGAAAATAAAAGCATGCAAGCTTGAAAGGAGATTATGATATGATGCTAATAGCATTCAAAAACCGTGTTTTAATTATATGTAGGTATAATTACAGATTTTTTTAAAAAAATAGATCACTTTTTAGACAAGCTACTGATATGGATCCCCACATGACAGTTTGTGTAAAAAAGGAGAGAGGGTGGGTGAGTGTGTGTCGGCCGGGGGGGGTTGTGGAGGAGGACTCGGGAGAAGACATAAGGGACCTACAATGAAATACCGAGTGGCCAAGACAAAGCAATCGACCTTGTTGGGCTCATGGGTAATGGGATGGGTGGAGGAAACTGGTGGTGATTGTGTGGAGATTAGGTCCCCACGTCCATCTGCTGCTCTTATTGAGCATAATCACTGATGTGTCTCCCTTGAAATATTGTTTCCCTAAATCATTGAGAACATGCAAAAGAGGTCGTATACAAGAAATAAAGGGCACCTCATCCCACTCCATGTTGATGCAATGCCGATGTAGTCCCTTGCATGCTCTAGAGAGGGTCCTAGTTCTGACAAAGCAATCTAGAACTGCATCCCCTCGATCAGTGAGAACGTCCCAAGTAACCACCTGCCATACACGATTCTTTCATTTACATATATTCATGAATGAACAACAATATGAAAGACAACGAATATAGAATGATTACACTACTTAAAACGAATTGCAATGAAGCGAATGCCACAGAAGAAGCTCTAGTCTTACCTTACAGAAGAAGCTCTAGTCTTACTTGGGGGGGTTGTGGGGGAGGACTTGGGAGAAGACATAAGGGACCTACAATGAAATACCGAGTGGCCAAGACAAAGAAATCGACCTTGTTGGGCTCATGGGTAATGGGATGGGTGGAGGAAAGTGGTGGTGATTGTGTGGAGATTAGGTCCCCCACGTCCGTCGGCTGCTCTTATTGAGCATAATCAGTGATGTCTCCCTTGAAATATTGTTTCCCTAAATCATTGAGAACATGCAAAAGAGGTTGTATACAAGAAATAAAGGGCACCTCATCCCACTCCATGTTGATGCAATGCCGATGTAGTCCCTTGCATGCTCTAGTGAGGGTCCTAGTTCTAACAAAGCAATCTAGAACTGCATCCCCTCGATCAGTGAGAACGTCCCAAGTAACCACCTGCCATACAGGATTCTTTCATTTACATATATTTATGAACAAACAACAATATGAAAGACAACGAATACAGAATGACTACACTACTTAAAATGAATCGCAATGAAGCGAATGCCACAGAAGAAGCTCTAGTCTTACCTTACAGAAGAAGCTCTAGTCTTACCTTATAAAAGCCTCAGTACACTCAACAACATATCGAGTGGGATTCCTATCTACATCCAATATGTATGGGTGGGTTCCCTCTCAATAGAGTAGGTTCTATGAAGATATCTTCATCCACCTCGAAACCCAAGTGATCAACACCTATCTCACCGCCCTGCCTACCATAGAGTAGGTTCTATGAAGATATCTTCATCCAATATGTATGGGTGGGTTCCCTCTCAATAGAGTAGGTTCTATGAAGATATCTTCATCCACCTCGAAACCCAAGTGATCTGTTGAGAGTGTTGATATCCCAAGTTCATCTACATCTTCATCGGCAGTACATCATGAGCTTGAGAGGGGCTGTTGAGATATTCAAGCTCGATGTCAGTGTGAGCCAGCTATGCTATGTGCTGGCAGATTAGGTAGGAACATGTGTGAGACATAAATGACCACGTGTCCAGCTGGTCATAGTGTGTGGACATTAGCTAGGGTTAGTAGAGTGTGGACACAACTCATTGTGTGTTGTGTGGATTAGGGATTAGTGCATTATGCTTTGTGTGAGGGTGGACATGGCTTCCCTCTATGGTTAGGGTTTGCAATATACATTAGGGTTTGCTCCTGTGTGTGTGTCTCCTCCTCCTCTACCGTTCTTTCAACATGATCAACACCTATCTCACCGCCCTGCCTACCATACTTCGATCAACTAGACGTAGTGTGATGGGGGTGCATAAAGATGACGATGACCAAAATAGAGACCTAAGTGCACACACATGTAACTACATTAGGGAATTCATGGTGGTTCACTTAAAATATAAAATAAGTATAATTTTTTATGGTCAATCCAACGAGAAAGATAGTACCACTAGTCAGAAGTAATTATGTCTTCCTAAGTTGCTGGTATACTAAGCGGTGGGCTCTTCTCTCTCGACAGTATGTCCAGAGTCCTCAATGCTCACTAACTACGCATACAAAATAGAGTGGAACACAACATAAGGAGAGACAAGACTGCAAAAGTGGAACAAGAACACTTGCACTACTTTAAGAACATTGTTACATGTCCATATCACGCACATTGCAAAGGTCATAGAGCAGTGAAGAGGATGACAGTGTCACAGTTAAAGATAAGTGACTATAGAACACAGACTACAAAGGTATGAGAAGAGATGTCAAGGGTGGTCCAGGAATCATCCTTCAAGATGAGTCGACGAGGGACCATATATAACTACGGTTGAGTCAGTGGCATCCTCTATCTCTATAGGATTCCATCGGCGGCATGGCAGCCTTAGGTAGAATCTCCTATCCCTAGAAGATGTCACCATTCGACTGATAGTGCAATAGTGGCCTCCTTTGGTCATTGGAGTGTCAGTGCAGTGGCAACCTTTGGTCGTTGAAGTGTTAGTGTGGTGCCTTCAATGCTAGTGCGTGCATCATTGCTTTTGGCTCATTTCTCTAAGTTGACCCACTAGGGGAACCCTTGGTGGTGGCTACAGGTCCCCCACCACTAGAGTGTTCACCGTCCTTGGTGAAGGAAGAAGGAAATAAATGGCTGCAAAGAAGCGAGCATGTTGGGGAATATAAAAAATGTCTATTATGAGTTTTGAAGTGTCCTGGGATTTTTTTAGAAGGATTCTGCAGGCAGCAGTGATTGTGCAACAGTGAATCCGTAGCAAGGATTTTGTCCATTTTTCACCTAACTTCGAGGGCTCCAACAATTGGCAAATTATTAATGTATGTCACATTCTAGGGCTCGAACCGCTTGCTCAAGCATAAGTTGTGGACTCTTGGGTCAGGCACATGAACTAGTTTGATTGGAGTCCGAGCAAAAGGTAGTGTGCTAGATGCTATCGCTATCAGGGGCACATGTCAAATAGAAATGTGGTTGGTAGACACAAGGGTTTTGTGTTCTACCCAACACATGCATGCCTACATTTGATTCGCTCTCTACCCCAACCTATGACTTGCTTGCCTGTATAGTCTGATAAGCCCATTAGGCTGCAAGCAACAAATAGAATGCATCCTCGAGTGAGGACAAAGCTCCACTCTTTCGAAGAAGATTGTCCCTCAAGCAACGTGAAGAATATGCCAATGAAGGGAAGTGTTTCCAATGTGGAAACAAGGGACATATAGCTACAAATTGTCCTGATGAGACAAGCTAAAGCAAGAAGCCAGATACATTGGAAGATCATCATATTGGCATTTTGTCACAAGAGGAGATTGAATTGGAGCAGTCTTGTACCATGGGGGTATTAGATGAGGATCTCTAGGATTGTATTGGAATAGATTTTAGAATAGAAATTTTGTGACTTTTCTTGCAATCAAGAAATATTCTTTTATGAAGTAAACCCGTTTATGTGGTGAAACAAAGGATTTGAGGCCAAAAGTGAACAAAGAAAATCGTGTGGAACTTCCATCTATAAAATCAAATTCTTTGATTAAAAATCTTCATTAATGAGGCTTACAGAATGAAAATACAATATGTAGATGCTCTTTCTGAGTTTTTTTTTAAATTAAAAATTTCTGATAAGAATTCATTTCTCCTTATTAGCTTTCAACAAAGCTTTGATACCGGCTGTGAGATCCCCCGCCCCTCCGAGGGCACTGGCGACGAAAGGAGTGTCAGCCTCCCGCACGGGGCGGGGATTCACACTCGGGGCCTCGCCCACGGATGTCTGGCCTGGCGGTCCCTCCCCCGAAATCGAGCCCGAAAAAACTTCCCTCGCCCGAAAAGCACGGGTGATTTCCATTCTGGCGTAAAACAATCCTTTAAATGAAAAACAGAGGTTCTATGCAAGTAAAATTCCCAATTTAGGTTTGGTTCCACAAAACCCCTTTTTCCTTAATTCCCAATTTCATAATGAGAATCCTTGATCTCTCATCAGGGTAATCTACCCATCATTTGACTGATTGTCCAACTAGATTCTTGGTGATTTCGGTCAAAGGAAAACTAGTTTAGATCAACGGTAGTCTATTCTTTGTATTTAGGAACTGGAATTGGTCACGAAGTTTTTGCTTGATTCAGATCGAGAGATGGACGAGTAGGTTTACTGTCCATCCCTCTCGTAGTCTGATTATTCGGTTTAGTTCTAACAAGGATTTTCTTCAGATAAACATCTATTTTTGGGTAAATACCAATTTAGTGATTTAGCCACATAGAATATCTAAAGATTGGCCCAAGAGGGCTAGATCAAAACTTCTATTCCACCTTCTTCTTCTCCTTTTGCCTTTTTTCTTTTGCTTGTGTCATGCTACTTTCTTGTTCCTATAACCTTTGCTCCTCTACTTGTTGTGCTGCTTCTCTCCTTATGTTTTTTATTTTCTACTAATTATCGTGTTGCTTCTTCATTTGCCTCTTTTCCTCCTTTAGCTTTTTCTCTCACTTCCTCTTTTTATTTGCCTCATTTCTTTCTCTATCTTAAGCAATGTCTTTCCTTTTTGTAGTCCTTGGAACCATTATTCTACTTGCAATCTGCTTGACTCTTTTTTGATGATGTTGTTTCACACATTGTTGCACATGCTCTTGCATAGGTTGTTACACTTCAATAGTTTTGAGATATTTTTCTCTTCCTTGTTCCTCCACCATTCTTGTTTTATTGAAGGACACTAACTTTTCTAGGTAGTGGGTTTTCTAGTGATCTGTATTAATCTAAAACAAAGGGACCATATGCATGCAGTATATGCTAGAAAACAAGGAAGATTAGTGGTATTTATGAGAATACTTATAAAGTACATTTGAGCCCCTAAAAAAGGGACCATGTGAATTTATGAAAGGGACCACGTGCATATATACATGAAAACAAGGAAAGTTAGTGATATATATGAAAATACTTATAAAACACCTCAATAATTTAAAGATGATTATGGTCTCTAGGCCCCCCAAAAAATCTACAATATTTAGAAGGGGAAATGCACTTCTTAGACTCCAAAAAGTGCATGCACTTTTAAGTCACATCATAAATTACTAGTTATTATAAAATATACCAATGAGAATGAAAAGTTAATAGGCATTCAGAAATCTAAAGAAGGCACTAGCAGGTACACCCATCTTGAGATCCCCCAATCGGGATCTAATTTTCTATGTGCATATCGATGTTTGCTTTTGATGCATGTTAGTAGAGCCGGGGCAACACAACATGGAGTTCCTTGTGAACTTTGATAGCCATGGAGTCAATGGCATAAACAGAATTGAATTATTACTAAGAGAGAAGACAACCATGGTGTATGCTCTAAAGACGTAGCTCTAAAGAAGTATAGACAGTATCTCCTCGCTACAAAGTTTGTTTTCTTTGTTATGGCCATCACATGCACTACTTTATTTGGTGAGTAAGCCTTGAACTATGGGATGCATCACTGGTTGCTCATTCTAAAACTATCATTAAATGGTTACTCATTATTTTGATTTTCCCCATTGATCACCATGTGCCAAAGGGATTAATGCCATGCAAATCATCATTCCAAGCAGAGAAGCCCTTGAGGAATGGAAGATGATCTTCTCGACGTTTCATTATTCTGCATCGACCATGTACTGGAATAGAGTGAAGACAACATCCATTTCTTACCCAATGGACTATCCCATCAATAAGGACAGACACTTTATCAAGACCTATCAATTGAATTCTGTACACAAAAGAAGGGTCAAGACAACATCATGAAAAAATGTGTTGATGAAGATGACTTTGTCGCCGTCCTTGAACAAGCCCATTTTGGCATAGGTGGAGGATATTTTGCTGGGGACATGACATCCCACAAGGTTACTTACTATGGTGACCTATACTCTTTGGAGATGCATCTAAATTTGTTAAACACTATGATAAAGTTTCTCCATGGCCCAAGAGAAGGATCACATGCTCCTATCCCTCGTAATTTTGGAATAACCATTTAAAAAATGGGGCTGAGACTTCATGGGTCCTATTAGCCCAGCTACTCTAATAGGGAACCCAAACCCAAGAGCAACCAAGCAACAACAAAGTAGCAACTTAATCTCTAGTTTCACCAAGAGATCTAGAACTATACCTTGTTGCCCCAAGTAGTTGAAGACCACCATCACTCATTTCCAATCATGGTCTTAGCACATGCATCTACAACTAAGCCACGGGATCTCTTTCCTTGTATGAGCCCAACCAACTCATAAATGCAAAGATGGGGCCTTGCATCAAGCATTTTTTTTCTCACATTATTACACCACATATAGCATTAACATACTTTGTAACTCAATAACCAGACAAAGCCTACCTCCAATTGGCACAACCTCAACATGCTTCCTAACTCAAGAACCAACCAAAACCTTATCTTCAATAGGCCCTGAAGCATGTGGATTGGTCTCCTCACGCACTAACTATCTCTCAAACTAGTAGCATCTTCACCACCTAAGTTTGGTGATGCAAGGATGCAATTATCATTATAATATGTCAGGTGAAATGGTTTCACCCAACCCCGACCTACCATAAGATCCTTAACTATCTTCTTACCCATTTCGGAAACCCATCTTTTGTAAGATGATAATGGACTTTATATCTTGAGCTTAATGAAAATTTGGGAAGTGATAAAATTCATGTACATATTTGCTTAACACTAGTTTGGTACCAAAACAAGACACTTGAGTGTCCTTTTTTGGGGGTTGCGAAAAAAAAAATCAAACTCCTAATGTAGGCTTTAAAAACCAAAATGCTTCATTGGGCATGTAGAACATAACCCTATGCTTATGTAAAAAATGCTAAACATATACAATGCCTTTTTATTTGGAAGTACATAAGCAACAAAGTAGCATATGTCTTGAAAATGAACATTTTTCAGGATTTTTCAGGATTTTTCCAAATATGCAAGCATCATTCTCTCAAAAAAAAATCCAATGATATCAATAGCATTTTTCCCAAGATATTTTGATAGCATACATCAGTCCAAGGAGGTAGAAGTTCACCAAAAAAATCATTTTCCTTTCCTAGAATTTTTTCCAAAAAAGTTGTATAAAATCAGCAAAAGTAACGCGTATTATCAAAACTCAATCACGCCACTAAAAAAATTGTAGCCCTATCAATGAGAATGTTTATTATTGGTTTTCATGCTTGAGATAAGATAAATAAGCCATAATTTGATGTGTATGACACTAACTTAGCCTCCACTTAAGTAGGTTCTTATCACCTAGTTCTAAAAAAACTGTAAAAAATAAAAATACAAAATTTGATCATCTTTTTTCAAAAACTAATCATAACTATGCTTGTACAAGTAGTCTACACCTATAGTTACAACAAATAATGCACTTATACAGCTTTCCCCTTTGATGAAAATCAAAATTAGGCTCATAATTAGACATTTTACGTATTAAAAACAGGTTGCGCAAAAGGCCATGTATGAGAAGAGGCCCAAAAAGTGGCTCTAAAGTTTTGAAAAATTCAAAACAAAGTAGTATTTACCCTATATTACATGGGTGCACCTCAAGTTTTACATTATTAGCTTGCATATGGAAGGAGAAAAATTCATGCTCCACCTGTATAAAAAACATCATTTCAATATTAGCGAGTCAAAAATTTATCCAATAATTATCGTTTGATGATTCCAAGATTTAGTTTACATCATGGGCTTTCCATCAAGCCAAGTTTCATGATCAAACTATGTCCCTTCTAAAAGTTATGTACAAATTACTACTATTTTGAAAACAGCAAAAATCATGCGTTTTATCAGCATGTGTCTAAGAAAATTAAAATATTGCCTTGCAAAAGCTAAGAAAAGTGCAATTTAAAAAATCTCAAATTTTTTTTTGGGTCTTGAGGAACATCTGTGGATGTTAAGCATTTCAAAACTCTTAATAGATTGTCCATAAAAATTCAAGAAAAATGCTAACTTTCAGGACACTTTAGTGTCCTCAGGACAGTTTAGTGTCCAATTACAGAACTAGTGTTAAGACTAGAACCAGTGCCAATGGGCCATTTTTAGGTTTTGTCAAGCCTAGTGTAAAAGCTAGTCATATGAAATTAAGTCATACCCTTGCCATAGAATACTTATAATCTCTCTCCCTCTTCTCCCTACCCTCTTTCTTGTGTTCTATTAGATATTATTTTCTTAATACATAGGTTTGAATGTAGGATCTCTCTTGCAAAAGCTTCTCCTATATATCCATGTTAACCACTCTGGTTAACATGACCTTTCGCGGCTACCACATTACTCTTGTAATCCATCTTTTTTGTAAGTGCGCTAAGTGCCAATTGTAAATGAGACAAGGGATGACCAAGATTACGACTTGTGTAATGCCGATCATATAAGGAATTGATGTACATAGAGCTAGTTAAACTAGGAACACTAGTTTTGGGCCCCCATTTGCAATTGGGCGGCCGACCATTGTAAAAATTTTATGGAATATGAAAAGGGACAATCCCATTTGTCTCATTTGAGTTTTTTTTTCTCTCTCTCACTCTCTTGAGCTTATGGTAGTTTGCTTGCTTGTGATTGTTGGTGTATGTGAATAGGAATGGTGTTGCTCTCCCTTGTCTTCTTCACTCCCTTCTCATTGCTCTCCACTTGTCTTGTTTGCATAACGATTGGCATGAGGTAGAGGTTGAGCTCTCCATAGCTCCTTCCCTCTTGCTCCTACCTAAACTTGATTGGATCTCTCTTTGGGTGACACAAAGAGAGTGTAGAGTGAGCCCCTAGCAGCCTCACATCAGAAAGTTAACCCCAATAGGGTTGGCCAAGAGCAAATCACAAGATTCGACCCTTGTATGCACTTTCTTCTTCTTATTTCTTGTGCTTGTGAGGTAGCATGTTAAACCATTAACGTCTTTGGCGTTACTACCGGGGATTGGCATTTGGCTTAGGGTCCTCTACTTGATTCATTAGCTAGAGCTTGATTTTGCCCAGTTGGGATGAAAACCCACCGGTTGGTTGATTAACATTGTTTGTTTTGTGTTTTGTCGGAGATTACCCGGAGGTTGGATCATTGGTTGAGCATCGGAGCATTCAAGTCTTCACTAAGAATGGGGAAGAAGCAAGTGCCCCTATTTGCCCTCAACATTCAAGCAATTTTCAATTTCTACATTTTTCATCATGTTTGTAATTTTGTTTAATCATTCAATTAATCTTAATCCATTAGCTCAAACCATGTATTACAATTATCAATAAGTAGCTAGAGACTAGCTCTAGCTTATTTGTAAAAACAAAAACATCAAAAGACCCTGGGAAGGTGCCTGAATCAGCTTACTAATTGGAGAGGTTCCCAGGCAAAATTCAATTCTCCTAAGAATCTCTAAGAGTCAAACGCCCATGGCAACTTTAGGGAACGTCCGTTCCAACTCTCGCACGCCCGATCCTTTTGCCTGCAACCCAAATCTGCTATATTTTCTACTTAAATTTGGTAGGAGCATTAAAATTAGTTTAATTACATTTAATTAGGCCTCATGTGCATTAAAGTGCAATTAAATAAGTATAATTTTGTACTATCAGACTGGTTGTCAGACCTACAGCAGCAGCAGACCAATCAAATTTGAAAAAATCTATGTCAACAGTGCCCATAGTTATTTGCCCACAAACGAACGTTCGTTCCAACTCTTGCATGCTCGTTCCTTCTCTCACTAGAAGCAAATGCCCGTGCCAACCTTGAAGGGAACGCCCATGGAACTAGCTTGCCATGTTCGTTCCAATCGATCTCATCCTGAACGTCCGTTCCTTATCTCGCCAGAAGTGAATGCCCGTTCGAGTTTCCTTTTCCACTTTGCCATGACCCTTCTGATCAGCTCATAAACTTGCACGCCCGTTCCTTCCTAAGCAACGACTGTTCGCCCCCACAAGCGAATGTCTGTTCCAACTCTCACATGCCCATTTCTTCTTGAGCATGAAGCGGACGCGCTTGTCGACCTTAAAGGGAATGCCCATGGGTGGCACCATCTTGCTCTAGTAGAGAAGCGAACGTCCGTTCCTTCTCTCATTGAGGAGTGTACGCCCGTTCTCTCACAAGTGTACAATTGTCACCAAAAAAAAACTTTTCTTTGGGGGTTAAGAGTAGTGAATCTATATTCCCATGCACCTACGCTCGGGTAGGTTGGTGAGAAATAACCCTCTCTTTAACAAAGCAAGATCTTTAGACGCCCCTTTACAAATCGGATCAGACCCATTGGTACATACCGCGTGGAGCAAACGGTGCTTGTCTTTGATAGTACTAGCGAGGCTGAGGACCTCCCTAGTAGTGGATGAGGGACCCTAGACCCAGAGGCAAGAGGGCTTGAACTATAGTGCATGGACAAACCATATGTCCCCAAGAACCTACTCCTATCTCTCCAACTCATTCTTCTAAGCAAAGCCTTGCATCAAGGCTTCGCAATTTTATCCTAGGAAACACACAATCTGTAGAACCGCATCCCAGGGAGAGAAATGTGGATCCACCTCTAGACCCTAGAGTAGAAGTCAGCCAAAAGGCGAGAGCCATCAAACCCAGATCCAGCTACCACAGGGATGGAAGACTCATTCCGAGCCCCAAAAACATGGTCAAACCAAGAACTAGGTCCGTCTTCCTAGAGGCTTGAGGCATCACACCAGAGAGAATGGGTCTACCCAGGCCCATCACCACAATAGGGCCTGCCAGCCTATTAGTAGTACCCACCTCAAGGGGTACACCCACAGCGTACCAAGCAGGATCCCGTGGAGCCCATAACCAAGTCCTCCCAGAGGACAAAGACCCCCACTTGCCTACTATCTGTTGCTGAGTCTCACTCCTCCATAACCTATTCCCCAACTTACACCACCTGCACACCAGCTGTGATAGGGTTGACACCTGAAATGTTGAGAATTGCCATGGAAATAGGGAGGGGGTGTAGCCGCTTGCATTAATCCCCTGCACCAATTCAACTTAGGCAAGAATGAACCGAACCAGCAAACATCTCGAAGTTGATCACAAAGTTTAATGGGACAAGTGATCCCATTTTCACCTGAAGATGTTTAATCAAATCTGTGAAGCATTTGGCCATACACACAATCAGACCAAGATAAGTGCCTTTGGCCTCACCTTGGATAGAAAAGTGGGCCAATGGTTTAGATCCCTGAAAGCGGAAGATAAAGCTTCCTTCGAGGTTCTAAAAGAAGCTTTCAAGGTAGGGTACTCTCTTCAAGGTACCCGATGGAGCCCTATTGAATAGCTCAATAATGTTAAACATAATGAGGGTGAAACCATCAGAGATTACATAAATAGAGTCAGATATCTCCACTCACGCTGTAATACCATAGACAATTTCTCTGATGAGAGACTAATTGGGAGATTTTTGGAAGGACTCAAAGATATTCCCCTACACAACTCCTTATTCACTTTGGGTCACACCTCTTTTGCACAATGTTGCAGGAGTGCTCTGAAGTTTGAGGATAACGTCAAGGGAACACATTCCTGAACAGCTCCATGAAGGTGCATCAGAAGCCTCCTTCAAGACCACCAGCACAAAGCCTCATGAAATAGGTAAGAAATCCACTTCTGGACAAAGTGTAGAGCAACTAGCCACCGCTCTAATGCAACAAATGACCCAACAATGGAGAATCAACCAAGGCCAGGATCGAGGGGACCATCCACATCTCTATCCTAGAAGGAAACTTGTATGGTGCCCGACCTGTCAAGAAAACTATACTGGCACTGAATGTCCTCATCTAAGACCCCACCCAAGCCTCTATTATAACTACTATGTGAAATGGGGCATCCACAAGATCTCTAACTGTTACCATCACAAGACTACCTTGGCTCGAGAAATGCCTCAGGTACTACCTACAAACCCTAGGAAACCGCTGGCTTTGCCAGCCCCTACACATCACAATGCCTCCCAACATGGCCATGAAGTGGCCCAAAGAGGAATCCTCAGAGGCCCTGAGATGCCCCTACCACCCCGAGTTCTCCTACCCCCCACAGCCCCCATTACCCAGAGTCGCACCAATTCATAAGATAACCCTGACAAAACTCTTTGAGGATGGGAACGAGGGAGAATTCCTAAAGACTCCCACTTACCCTCACAAATTATCAGTCACTATGTTATGGAGGGGGATCAAATGTATCCAATATACCTTGCATGAGCTGATATCGTGAGCTAGGGATATGAATAGAACAACAAAGAGACCGCCCATAGAGTGTTATGATTGTGGTGGACCTTGTCGAGTGGCTAAGTATCCCAAAAGGAAGAGAGCAGCGAGTGCCCCCCAGTAGGTGCTCCAGCCTTGACACCACTACTGTGCATTGGATGTGGTATTGACCATATGTACAAAGATTGCCCGCGGAACAACTGAAAAGGCTCATGAAGTAAATCCCAGCACCAGCCTTAACCTGCTAAGTGTGAGAGAAGGTTTCATTCAAGCGGTACCCCTCAACAATGCAGTAAACAAACTACAAAATAGGCAAAGGCCGCGATCAGATGGAAGCTGATCCCCCTACTGCCTACCTTGAACCATGCCCGTCAGTCTCAAGCCAGAGACCTGTGCAAGAGGCTCAGGTTTATACTTGCAAGCTTCTAGACCAACCGCTCCCGCTAGAGCTAACAAAAGAAGAAGCTGTCCCCCAACTGAAAGTGTGAGACCCCCCTCCGGGGGCTCCGACAGCGGAAGTAGCATAGGCCTCTCACGCGGGGTGGGGATCCACACTCGGGGCCTCACCCGCGGCGGATGTCAGGATGAAAGACTAGCCCGGGCAGTTCCTCCAAAATCGAGCCCGAAAAAACTCCCCTCGCCCGGAAGGCACAGGCGATTCTGCCATGGGAAAATCTTGTAGCATGGGAATTACTCTAACAAGTCAAAGTCTTAACTAGTTAAACTTATCTGACCGAACCTGAAGTCACATGGTGAGATCAAGAAGAGACTTGCACTTGTTGGTCTATGGAATCATCGCTTTTTTCCTCCTTTAACGAGGTACAGCTCCACTGATCCCCTCCCACACAAAACAAGGTCTTCTCACGACTTAATCTAACTAACATAACTAATCGCATCTTAATTATTTCACAGGAATCCTCCGATCCAGCCTAACTGGCCCATGGGTTAGCCAACCACCCAACCACTATATTGGTGGGATTCTTTTATAAATATTTGGTTGTGTTTTGCCCGGGTACCAAGGAAAAGAGTTCCCAGGCCCCCTAGCCGGCGATTCATGCAAAAATTAAAGGTAGGCATACCACGTACACACCCAATATGAAATTGCCATTTATAATAGATTCGGCTGGCTTTCAAACAATCCTTCAATAGACTCATCATCATCCTCCAAAATTCTGAGTCCATTGTATTACAAAATGTGTCCTCTAGACTCTCCATTGAAGAGACCAGCTGGCCAACCAACGAGATCCAGTATCAAAATTTGATTCACAAAAATCTTTTCTTTTAGTCCATCCGAATCTTCCTCGATGCACGCATGGGTGTCCTAGCAACCGCGAGCCCATGCATCACTTAGTCAGAACCCTGTAGGATCCTTCTTAGGTGTCCTAGTACTTCACTCAGGGCCCGCTTCGTTGGTCCTCACCCATTGTACCGAAAGCACACCATTTAAACCGTACCGAGGCTGGTCAAGACCTCGGCAGGCATTGCCGCGAGCAACGTCTCTCGATGACTCCTCCCTAGCCGTTACAAACGAACCTCCTCTTAGTAAAACACATGCCAAATGGTTCCTCCAGCATTCTAGCATAAAACAATCCTTTAAATGAAAACAACACCACACTAGCGAATTTGGGAATTTCCCAATTTCCATTTTTGAATACTTAAAAAAGGGGACATGGATAACATGTTTGTAAGTTTCTCAAAACCGTATCATATGACCTATCATTGGAAAGCGCTTGAAAAATGAAATCTAAAGAGCTATAAAGCGCTCATTTTGGATTAGTGGTGTGGTTAATCCAAACTTTTGACCACGTGTCCCAAACTTGTGGGAAATTCCCATATTCCCCAATATGGTGTTAAAACAAAGGTTCTATGCAAGTAAAATTCCCAGTTTGAGATTGGTTCCACAAAAAACTTCTTTTTCCTTAATTTCCTAATTTCATAATGAGAATCCTTGATCTCTCATCAGGGTAATCTACCCATCATTTGACTGATTATCCAACTAGATTCTTGGTGATTTCGGTTAAAGGAAAACTAGTTTAATTCAACAGTGGTCTATTCTTTGTATTTAGGAGCTGGAATTCACGACGAAGACGAAGTTTTTGCTTGATTCAGATTGAGAGATGGACAAGTGGGTTTATTGTCCGTCCCTCTTGTAATCTAATCATTCGATTTAGTTCTAACAAGGATTTTCTTCAGATAAACATCTACTTTTGGGTAAATACCAATTTAGTGATTTAGCCACATAAAATATCTAAAGATATTCTTTCTACCATTTAATTTCTCAACCTTAATTCCCTAGGTGGAATTGTGGTGAAAATTGATCTTTTGACACCTAAAATTAATTCAAATCTTTCTTTTCTTAAATATCATAAAAATACCAATATCTATTTTTTGAATAAGCTTAAAATTCCTCTTTTTCTCATTTAATGAGTGCAATCCAAATGTCATGGGAATTCCTCTTTTATCGTAACTTAAATCTATCTAAATTTTCTCTTTAAATTAAATAAAAATATTCCAAATATACCAAGAATTCATCTTTTTCCATTTAAATGATTGAATTCCAAATATGATGGGAATTCCTCTTTCATCATTTAAATCTATTCATGCATAAAATAATTTTAACTAAAATTTCTCTTAAAAATTACATAAAAATATCCATTAAACCTAATATGAAAAGAATTCCACTTTTTCCATTTAAATGATTGAATTCCAAATGTGATGGGAATTCCTATTTTATCATTTAAATTTTTCCTATGCATAAAAATAAATTTAACTAAAATTTCTCTTAAAATTGAATAAAAATATCCATTAATGCAAATATGACAAGAAGTCCACTTTTTTCATTTAAATGATTGAATTCCAATTATGATGGAAATTCCTCTTTCATCATTAAAATTTTTCATGCATAAAAATAATTTATCTCAAATGCTTCTTTAATTTTAAATAAAATATCCATTATTTTAGTATTCAAAATTTTCTCTTTCTCTATTGGAATACATGGATCTCCATTATCATGGGAATTTCTCTTTTATCATAAAAATAAAATTACTAAAAATTTCTCTTTTTCTCTAATTAACTATTTATGCATAAATATTAAAAATTAATTTTCCATGGATATGATGAGAATTATTCATTTAACATAGGATGACTAATCCTAGAATATGGTAAGAAGTCCTCTTTTCACATTATGCATAAAAATGATTTATGTGTTAATTTTTTAAAAATTTTACCATACATAATTTTCAATATTTTCTAAAAGAATAAGACTTAGTAATAGGATTATGATATAGTAGTAACTATCATTTATATGATTATCCAATTTATGGACTTAATTCCTAAGTTTACCATAATTTATGTAACATTAAAGCATAAAAAAGCCATCTCTCTAGCCTCTAGCTTGTTGACTAGCATAGAGTTTGATTTTAGAATTAGGAATTGCTCCATGAGAAGCATCATTTGAATTGAGAATTGGTCATAGGAATGACCATTTTTGGGGGAGAGAGAGATATACATAAAAAACATCCTAAATTAAGCATAAATGTAAACTTTATGTGATTAATCATTAAATTTCGGGTTGTTGCAAGATCAGGGTGTCCAGTTTTATCCAGTTTATGCTGGACTGGGACAATGCTTGGAGAGAAAATTTTGGGGGGCAAGGTACTTAAAATGAGATCAAGCAAATAATAGAAAACACACTTTTTCTTAAATTAACCTAATATAACTTAAATTAATATAAATAAGTCTAATTAATCAAAATTAATCAAAAATATGATGAAATGATAAACAAATGATCTTTCCATACTTAGAGTGATCCAATTTATTTTTTCATAGATGCACCATTACAAGTACACTAGTCCCTATAGGTTTGAGATGATTCACATCAAAAATGTAGTTTTACTAATTAGATTATTAATTTTTGCAGGCCTTCTGATAGTCTGGAAGAATTTTGAAAAAGAGATCATTAAAAATCCAACCATTGGATTTGCAATTTTTACTAACCACCACATTCTACTAATGTCTCAGTATCTACCTACTCTTTTGATCTACAAGATTGAGGATTTTAAGTGGTAGCTATTGTGGGTACAAAAAGTGGCGTATATTATAACACTTTAAAGACCTTGAAATATTTAAAGAAAATAGACAAATATCTTAAACTTTTCTTGAAAAATCAAGTTAAGCTCCATATTATGTGAAGATCTAAGGTACAAAGTGGGAATCTCATATGAGTTAATATGTAAAAGATATTAGCATTTTATGGAATCAGTTCAAATTTGGGACAGGGTGCATACATTGACTTTGTACCTAAGAAAATGAGGACTTTTGACTATCTAATGCTTAATCAAATTATGCAACTATATTTCCAACTTTGAATACGATGTTCCAACAAAAGAACTTGAAACGAAATTCTTTCATTTACTAGGAGATATTAGCCACTAAAGGTAAACAAATACCTGTTTTTTTACTGTTTACAGGGTGCTTGAGTGGACAAAACTGGGCACCCTGATCTTGCAACCACCCTTTCATTATAGAGCTTCATTTGCATTATTGAAAAACCATTCAATTGAATACTTCTCAAGCTTGAGAGGGGTTGAGAAGTGAAAAACATTTAGAATATTAAAGAAAAAAACCATAAAGTCACACCTTACCTCTTGTTTTGCTTGATTCTCTATTCTTAGGAGAGGCTCCCAACCAATCAATTGGTTAGTATGTTGAGGAAAGCTCCAAGGAAGGTTGAAGAGGGAGAGAAGCTCCAAATCTCTCCAAATTGTAGAGGATTTTTAGGGGATAATAGAAAATATGCTTATTCTAATGTAATATTGGCATGGTCTAGTTCACAGATGAGAATACAAAATAATTAGGGTCTATTCATAGGTGAGGGAGGCCACTAACTGAGTCCAACTAAGTTCTAGAATTTTCCAACTTCAGTTTGGCTGAATTTGGACAAGATTTGGACTAGTTTGGCTCCCTTTTTTATTTGGTTTGATCCAGGAGAGAGGAGAGATAAAAATGTCTTAATGTTTTTGAGTTTAAAACTCATTCACATGTGTGAAATAGGCACCTCCTTGAGGGCTCTCCCTTTCCTTACCAAGGTGTCAAAATTGTATGATTACTCTAAAATATCTCATTTTTTTAGTAATATTTCATAATTTTTAACTAATAAATCTTGTACTCTGTCAACTCTTCATCTTATGTGGGCATTTACTCATTTTTAGGTATTTTCTTTTATTCATTGGATTTATCTCATCCCAACACTTGGATTAATCTTATTGGTCCATAGGAACCTTAATTGGACCATAATCCAAAAATTTTAGAAAATCTTGACCCTTAGGCTAAGGTCTTTTAAATCATTTTTAATTGATTCCTAATGCACCTTGGAAAATGTATTTTGATTTTCTGCTTCAGGGAAATATATTTTTGATATTTGTAGAATTTATATATCCAAAAATATCTCAATATTGAATTACCACTCTCTAGAATTTTTCATCTCTCTAGGTAAAAACAAGAAAAAATAATATTTTCTTGTATTCAAAAATAGGGAATGATTACAGGGGATTGAAGTAGAGCCTATTCATTATTCAAGCTGAGGAGGAATCTTATATCCTCTCCCACTTAAAAAACGCGAGATGTCCTCATCTCGCAAATTGGGGGTAATCTTTCGCCAACTTTTCTTCTTTCTCCTAGGTGGCATCTTCTAGAGGGAAGAACTTCCACTTTACTAAAAATTCTCTGAGTTGTAAGCAAATTTGACCAGATGCAAATGGCTTAACAACTTCTTGGGTTCCCTGCCAGCATGACCGAAGGATATCTTCTATTACCTGGTTCACTCTTTCAGTCTGGCCATCTGTTTCGAGGTGATAGGCTGTGCTGAGATCTAAGAAAGTTCCTACTGCTTCGAAGAATGTAGTCCAGAATTTTGATGTGAATTTGGGATCTCTGTCACTTACTATCCTCCTGCATAAGCCATGTAATATATGAAGATCTCTTTAAGGAAAACTCTAGCAACATCCACTGCAGTGTATGTTTCTTTCACTGGAATCAGATGGGCAACTTTGGTTAGCCTGTCAACTATCACAAAAATGGAGTTGTAACCTGATTGCACTGAAGGTAATCTAGTGACAAAGTCCATACTGATACATTCCCACTTCATCTGAGGAATGTCTAGAGGCTGCAGTTTCCCTGGCATCTTGACTCTCTCTGCCTTGACTCTCTGACACATTAAGCATTTCCGCACATGATCAAGCACATCCTTTTTTAGTCTTGGCCAGAAGAAGCTTTTCTTCATAGACATGTAGGTTTTTATAAACCCTGGATGTCCAGCTATCAGACTATCATGGGCTTCTCTCATAATTCTTCCCTTTATTCCCTCGTCATTGGGAATACATAGCCGATTATTATAAAACATGCATCCTTCATCCAATTTTTACCTAAGAATCGTCTCATTTCCTAAAAGGAGTCTTGCTTTCCTACATCAAAAGGGTAGCAATAGGGGTAAAGAATTTGTCCTACATGATTTTCTCCTTTGCTTCACTGATCAACGGATTTGACACCACTGTAATTGCAAGCAAGGAGGCTTTTCTGCTGAGCGCATCTGCCACCACATTTTCTTTCCCTGGTCGATACTTAATTTCAAAATCAAATTCCTGCAGGGTCTGCATCCATCTCCTTTGACGCATGTTGAGATCCCTTTGGGTGAAGATCCACTTCAGACTTTGATGATCTGTCATCAAGGTGAACCTTTGTCCCAAAAGATAATGTCTCCACAACTTCAGAGCATACACTACTGAGAGTAACTCTAAGTCATGGACGGCATAATTTCTCTCATGTGTTCTTAGTTTTCTAGATTCATAGGTCACTGCATGACCTTCCTGCATAAGAGCACCCGCCTAAGGCCAAACCCACTGGCATCAATTAACTACCTCAAAGGGTTTGGTAAAATCTAGCAATTTAAGGACAGGGTTGGTTACTAAGGCTGTCTTCAGCTTGTCAAAGGCACTCTGACACATTGTAGTCCATTGAAAAATGGTACTCTTCTTGAGAAGGTTAGTAAAAGGGGATGCTATTTGAACATACCTAGGTATAAAGACTATACCATCCGGTTAATCCTAGAAATCCTCTGACTTTCTTTACTGTCTTAGGTTCTGGCCATTCTACAACTGCTTGGATCTTTCCGGGGTCAAGAGAAATCCCATCTTTTGACACTATGAATCCCAAGTATTCCACCTGGTCAACAGAGAAAGAACACTTGCTCTTTTTTGCAAAGAGTTGGTGTCTTCTTAGGATTACCAGGACCTTGCGCACATGATCTTCATGATCTGCAGCATTCTTTGAGTATACCAAGATATCATCAAAGAAGACAAGAACAAAATCATCCAAGCATTCTCTGAGAATATCCTTCATAAGACGATTAAATGTCGCCGGGGCATTAGTCAATCCAAACGGCATGACTGTGAACTCATAATGCCCATAGCGAGTATTGAATGTTGTCTTTGGGATGTCCTGCTCCTTGATTCTGATCTGGTAGTACCCGGATTTGAGATCTATCTTTGTGAACATTTGCCCACTTAACCGATCCAAAAGTTCATCAATCCTGGGGATAGGATACTTATTTTTAATTGTTATTTGATTCAATCCTCTGTAATTAATACAGAGTCTTAACGTTACATATTTCTTCTTCTGAAAGAGAACAGGTGCATCCCAAGGTGAAACACTAGGCCTAACGAATCCTTGTTCTAATAGTTGTCTTAACTACTCCTTAAGTTTTATGGCTTCTGGGACTGCATTTTGTATGCATGCTGGGCTACTGGGGGTTAACTCGATCTCATGATCTACTTCGCGAGTCGGAGGCATCTCAGGAAGCTCTTCTAGGAACTCATCGGCATACTCACTTAACCACTCTGATTCTTTAGCCTTGCATTTTATGTCTACAGGATTCATCTTAATGACATAAGCAGCTTGCCTCTTTCTGAGCCCCTTTAACAATTTAGAAACTTTGACTAATTGCAACACTGGGGATCTGGAAATTCCAGTTCCTTGAACTTTACTCCCGTGAAGGTCAAGGAAAGAGATCGTTCCTTTGTGACAATAAATATCATCTTGATTCTTACACGGAGCCAATCCATTCCAAGGATTCCATCATAGACTCCCAAGGGTAGGATGCTGAACTGGCACTCTATTACGTTCCCATCTAGGCTAAACTTAATAGGGTCTATCTCAAGGTGTGTGAAAAGAATCTTTCCACTGGCCAATCCTACTTGCATAGGTTTCCCTGATTTTTGATTCAAGACTAATTTACGCAGACATCCTGGGAAAATAAAAGAATGAGTACTGCCTGAATCAATCAAAAGCTTGAATTGCTTACCCTGGTACTCTGCTGGAGTCTAAAGGACTAAAAATTGACGGTTATTCCCCTGATGCTCTATTTCTACATAGACCTGTCCTTTTTCTTCCTCCACTTCATGATGAATTTTTAGATAAATTTATTTATCTATGAGAAATATTTAAATGTCAAAAGAGAAATTTATAGTGACAACTCTGGCTGCTGCAGTCTGAGGTGGAACTCTCAATCTTTGGTTATTCCAATTCTGGGAGGGAGTTCGGAGACTGCTTTGCATGGAGGCTATAGGATAAGCTGGCACTCTTCTGGGGTTGCTTTGATTCTAGCGTGGGGGACCCTGATTGGACTGATACAAAGGAGTCTGTCTCTGAACTCTGGGACCCTGACTTCCTTGGCCCACAGAAGGAGATGGGCAATCCTTGAGCTGGTGCCCAAACCCCTGACATCCGAAGCACCTGTTCTCACTTCGAAGCTCTTCCCTTTGCATTCTTGAAAGAGCCGGAGTTCCTGAGAAAGAACTTCGAGAGGGAAAGGCCTTCCTTCATTCCTGAAACTTCTCGTCTCCAGATTCTAGTTGGGACCTTGGTGTCTCTTTGGAGGCGGAAGGTTGGAAGAGCTTCCCGGTGTCTAAAATCTTTTGAAGGATGAGGGACTTTCACGATGAAGGCTTTGGCGAAGTCCTTTGCCATTCTGATAGCTTCTGCCATGGACACTCGCTTGGCATTCTTGACCAGTGTGTCTAAGTGTTTGTTCATTCCCTGAATGAACCTGGCCATAAGTTGCTCTTCATCTAGGGGTGGTGAATACTTGAGTAGAAGAGCAAATGCCTGGTGATATTCTTCAATGGTTTTGCTCCCCTGGTTTAGCTCTAAAAATTCTTTCATTTTGGTTTCTAAGAACCCGGGGGGACAAAATATCTTCCTCAAATAGGCTCTAAGATCATTCCAGGACTGGGTATTCCTGTCTAGATGGTTGGTGTCACAATGGTTCCTCCATACCACCCTGGCTGTTTCCACTATTTTCAGCCTGGCAAGAGCCATTTTGCTCCACTCATTGTAGCCTGTGACATCAAAATATTCTTCCATAGCTTCCACCCATTTCTTCACAGCCTCACCCAGGTCCTCCCCTTCACCTTTGAAGGGTCCTGGAGTTCTGTGTGAAGAGCCTTGCGAACATTGGGGTCAAGCTCTTCCTCTTCAGAGAGAGGGTCTGGCTGACGGCACGGTTTCCTCGCCTCATGATTCTGCCAAAAATGATATAATATTAAATTTTTATTTAGATATCGACAACGAGATCCTAAGACTTAAGAGGTTTTAAAAATGATTTCTTAAACAATATAAATGATCTTATTGGAGATCTATGACATATGTCCGGTAACAAATTTTGCTTTATCAGTTCATCCATAAACAATCACTTATACAACAAGGAATTTTTCCACAATACATTTCTTTATTTATAAAAAGGTTGCAATATGTACATGGAGTAGCTCGGCTCCAAAAGTCAAAATCTCCTCGGGAGATGCATAAGACGACGGTACTGGGGGGCTATAGACATGCATTGATACAAATGTTCCCTTACTACCAAGGGAGCTACTATCTTCTCCTTTAGGAATAAAGCGACTAAGGAGTCTGTAGATTTGGCGGGAAAGTATGAAATTTTGAGGTGTTGTGAGTGATATAAAATAACACCATGTATCACTTTCAGCTTCATCAGAATCATGGTCAGTGAGAGATTCTACCACCTCAGCATCGCACGCTAGTCATAAGAGGCGTGGACATACTGCCCTCTACAAACCACTTGTGCTGCCGTCTCTCCGCTAGGTCAGGAAAATATAGATACTCGAGTTGTAGCGGAGGAGATGAGATGCTCAAAGGAGAACGCAGTCATGTCTTGTGATTGGGTGAGGTTGGGAACACCAGATAAGTGTGAAACTTCCATCTATAAAATCAAATTCTTTGATTAAAAATTCTTCGTTAATGAAGCTTAAGGAATGAAAATACAATATGTAAATGCTCTTTCTGAGTTTTTATTACAACTTTCTGATAAGAATTCATTTCTCCTTATTAGCTTTCAACAAAATTCTGATACCAGCTGTGAGACCCCCCCTCCAAGGGCTCCGACGGCGGAAGCAATGTCAGCCTCCTGCGCGGGGCGGGGATCCACACTCGGGGCCTCGCCTGCGGATGTCCGAACGAGAGACTAGCCTGAGCGGTTCCTTTGAAACCAAGCCCGAAAAAACTCCCCTCGCTCGGAAGGCACGGGCGATTTTGCCAGGGAAAATCTTCTAACGGGGATAACGAGTCAAAGTCTTAACTAGTTAAACTTATCTGACCGAACTTGAAGTCACATGGTCAGATCAAGAAGAGACTTGCACTTGGTCCATGGAATCACCGCTTTTTTCCTCCTTTAACGAGGCACAGCCGCCGCTGATCCCCTCCCACAGAACAAGGTCTTCTTAGGACTTAATCTAACTAATGTAACTAATCGCATCTTAAATGTTTCGCAGGAATCCTCCAATCCAACCTACCAACCGGCCCATGGGTTAGCCGACCACTGTATTGGTGGGATTCCTTTATAAATATTTTACCCAGGTACCGAGGAAAAGAGTTCCCAGGCCCCCTAGCCGGCAATTCATGCAAAAATTAAGGTAGGCATACCACGTATACACCCAATATGAAATTGCCATTTATAACAGATTCGGCTAGCTTTAAAACAATACTTCATGAGAAATCATAATATTACTAATCATCATCCTCCAAAATTCTGAGTTTGTTGTATTACAAAATGTGTCCTTTGGACTCTCCATTTGGACTCTCGATTGAAGAGACCAGCTGGCCAACCAACGAGATCCAGTATCAAAATTTGATTCACAAAAATCTTTCCTTTTAGTCCATCCGAATCTTCCTCGACACACACATGGGTGTCCTAGCAACCGCGAGCCCGTACATCACCTGGTCATAACCCTCTACGATCCTCCTTAGGTGTCCTAGCACTTCACTCAGGGACTGCTTCGTCGGTCCTTGTCCATCGTACCAGAAGCGCACCATTTTAACCGTACCGAGGCTAGTCAAGACCTCGGCAGGCTTTGCCGCGAGTGACGTCCCTCGACGACTCCCCACTAGCTATTGCAAACGAACCTCCTCTTAGTAAAACACATGCCAATTGCTTTCTCCAGCATTCTGGTGTAAAACAATCCTTTAAATAAAAACAGAGGTTCTATGCAAGTAAAATTCCCAGTTTGAGATTGGTTCCACAAAAACCCCTTTTTCCTTGATTTTCCAATTTCATAATGAGAATCCTTAATCTCTCATTAGGGTAATCTACCCATCATTTGACTGATTGTCCAACTAGATTCTTGGTGATTTCGGTCAAAGGAAAACTAGTTTAATTCAACGGTGGTCTATTCTTTGTATTTAGGAATTGGAATTGGTCACGAAGTTTTTTGCTTGATTCAGATCGAGAGATGGACAAGTAGGTTTACTATCGGTCCCTCTCGTAGTCTAATCATTCAGTTTAGTTCTAACAAGGATTTTCTTTAGATAAACATCTACTTTTGGGTAAATACCAATTTAGTGATTTAGCCACATAAAATATCTAATGATATTCTTTCTACCATTTAATTTCTCAACCTTAATTCCCTAGGTAGAATTGTGCTCAAAATTCATCTTTTGACACCTAAAATTAATTCAAATCTTTCTTTTCTTAAATATCGTAAAAATGCCAAATATCTTTTTTTTGAATAAGCTTGAAATTCCTCTTTTTCTCATTTAATGAGTGCAATCCAAATGTCATGGGAATTCCTCTTTTATCACTATCTAAATTTCCTCTTTAAATTAAATAAAATTATTCCAAATATACCAAGAATTCTTCTTTTTCCATTTAAATGATTGAATTCCAAATATGATGGGAATTCCTCTTTCATCATTTAAATCTATTCATGCATAAAATAATTTTAACTAAAATTTCTCTTAAAAATTACATAAAAATATCCATTAATCCTAATATGACAAGAATTCCACTTTTTCCATTTAAATGATTGAATTGCAAATATGATGGGAATTCCTCTTTTATCATTTAAATTTTTCCTATGCATCAAAATAAATTTAACTAAAATTTCTCTTAAAATTGAATAAAAATGTCCATTAATCCAAATATGACAAGAAGTCCACTTTTTCCATTTAAATGATTGAATTCCAATTATGATGGAAATTCCTCTTTCAACATTTAAATTTTTCATGCATAAAATTAATTTATCTAAAATTCTTCTTTAATTTTAAATAAAATATCCATTATTTTAGTATTCCAAATTTTCTCCTTCTCCATTGGAATACAAGGATCTCCATTATCATGGGAATTTCTCTTTTATCATAAAAATAAAATTACTAAAAATTTCTCTTTTTCTCTAATTAACTATTTATGCATAAACATTAAAAATTAATTTTCCATGGATATGATGAGAATTATTCATTTAACATAGGATGACTAATCCTAGAATATGGTAAGAAGTCCTCTTTTCACATTATGCATAAAAATGATTTATGTGTTAATTTTTAAAAATTTTACCATAGCTTCGTTGCTATTACTGATAATTTTTAATATTTTCTAAAAGAATAAGACTTAGTAATAGGATTATGATAGAGTAACTATCATTTAGATGATTATCCAATTTATGGACTTAATTCCTAAGTTTATCATAATTTATGTAACATTAAAGCATAAAAAAGCCATCTCTTTGGCCTCTAGCTTGTTGACTAGCATAGAGTTTGATTTTAGAATTAGGAATTGCTCCATGAGAAGCATCATTTGAATTGAGAATTGGTCATAGGAATGACCATTTTTTGGGAGAGAGAGAGATATACATAAAAAACATCCTAAATTAAGCATAAATGTAAACTTTATGTGATTAATCATTAAATTTCATTACAAAACTTCATTTGCATTATTGAAAAACCATTCAATTGAATACTTCTCAAGCTTGAGAGGGGTTGAGAAGTGAAAAACATTTAGAATATTAAAGAAAAAAACCATAAAGTCACACCTTACCTCTTGTTTTGCTTGATTCTCTATTCTTAGGAGAGGCCCCCAACCAATCAATTGGTTAGTATGTTGAGGAAAGCTCCAAGGAAGGTTGAAGAGAGAGAGAAGCTCCAATCTCTCCAAATTGTAGAGGATTTTTAGGGGATAATAGAAAATATGCTTATTCTAATGTAATATTGGCATGGTCTAGTTCACAGATGAGAATACAAAATAATGAGGGTCTATTTATAGGTGAGGGAGGCCACTAACTGAGTCCAACTAAGTTCTAGAATTTTCCAGCTTCAGTTTGGCTTAATTTGGACAATATTTGGACCAGTTTGGCTCCCTTTTTTATTTGGTTTGATCTAGGAGAGAGGAGAGATAAAAATGTCAATGTTTTTGAGTTTAAAACTCATTCACATGTGTGAAATAGGCGCCTCCTTGAAGGCTCCCCTTTTCCTTACCAAGATGTCAAAATTGTATGATTACTCCAAAATATCTCATTTTTTTAGTAATATTTCATAATTTTTAACTAATAAATCTTGTACTCTGTCAACTCTTCATCTTATGTGGGCATTTACTCATTTTTGGGTATTTTTTTTATTCATTGGATTTATCTCATCCCAACACTTGGATTAATCTTATTGGTCCATAGGAACCTTAATTGGACCATAATCCAAAAATTTCAAAAAAATCTTGACCCTTAGGCTAAGGTCTTTTAAATCATTTTTAATTGATTCCTAATGCACCTTGGAAAATGTATTTTGATTTTTTGTTTTAGGAAAATATATTTTTTATATTTGTAGAATTTATATATCCAAAAATATATCAATATTGAATTACCACTCTCTAGAATTTTTCATCTCTCTAGGCAAAAACAAGAAAAAATAATATTTTCTTGTATTCAGAAATAGGGAATGATTACATGGGATGATTGAAGTAGAGCCTATTCATTATTCAGGCTGAGGAGGAATTTTACAGAATGACAGGGTGGCAGAATATCTTGCAGGCCTAGGAGATGAACACCATAGGGGAACTAACACAAAAATCCATGTTCACATCCCATACACCTCAAAAATTTTGAGATAATGCAGATCTGACCTTCTCGACAGGACTTCCTCTTCCCCAAGAGACATTGTAGGCCTCTCTTCGTTCCTCTCTTCTCAAGTCCAGATCCCAATCGACACCTTGCTCCAAGGTAGCCCAAGCCTATAGAATGACCTGAAAGACTTGATGGAAGAATGTCTCAGGGTAGGCATGCACGAGACCATGGAGCGAGATAGCTCTGATGAATCTCAAGAAGAAGAATTCCACATACCTCTTAAGGTAAAAGGGACTCCTACCATTTGAGTGAACAAGCTCAGACAATACTTTGAAGGTGATGAACTTAATGTGGCCTTGCCACATTAAGTTCAGATAATACTTTGAAGGTGATGAACTTAATGTGGCCTTGCCACAATAACTTTTGACCACCAAGTTACATCAATCTTGGATGGAGGAGCCGGAGTGAGCATTGTGACCAAACAATGCTGGGAAAAATGGGGAGCATCTGCCTTCTTGGACAACACCCGATTGTTAGTTAAACTCACTGATGGAGCCACCGCTAGACCCATTGGTCTATTAAAGGATCTTAAAATTAAGATTTTGGGAAGAACCTACCACCACACCTTTGTGGTGATGAATTTTGGGCATCAACCAGTTTCGTACGATTGCATCCCTAACAGACCCTTTATATGCGAGAATCCAAGATGATCCATGACTGGGATACTGACCATATCAATATTAGGAGAAAAGATCTCACCTTCAAGATGAATCTATGCACATGGAAAGTGCACCCCATGAGTGGCAGGGACCATTTGTAGAGGACTCGGTCACAACCACACAAACTACTCAAGTCTATCTATGCCAGACATGCCATAAAACACTAGAAGATGAAAAGGAGGATTGTGCACCACTCCCAAAGCTGGAAGACTCTGAGAACTGGATGCATATCCTCACTACACTGGACATCTTGCCTAGAAAAGCTAGTACGAGATTTGCCACAATAGATGGGCAAGATCTTACATCATTATATATGCTTAGTTCAGCATATCTACCCAATATCGCCACGCAAGAGTTGGATCAGGTTGTTTGTGCTAAGCCATCAAGGAGTACATGCTCACATAAAACTCACAGGCTAGAAGGATTTCCTGGGCCAGAGTGGTACATCTTCCCAGACAACTCTGAAGCCCATTGGTTGAAATATGTGGGAGCCGTAGAAGCCCATGAGCATTTCAATGACGTATGGCAAAAAGCGTTTACAAACAACTCTCTTGTGATCCGCACTATTGTCCCACAACTGGTTGAACCCACTCAACCGGAACCAATCCCTAAAAAGCTTTGCCACTCTGCATGCAAGGCACACAACAAAAAGTTGGCACTCACAAACAAAAGAAGCCAACATGCTAATTGATGAGGAAAGTGCTAAAGCAGAAGAAACATGACAGGTTCTCAAGCACTTTAAGACCTTCAAAATAGTTGATCGCTTTGTTCAATATGAGTCGGCTCAAAGGTCTAATAGTGGCAACCTCGGAGCTCATATGATGGTCCAACCAAGGTTAAGGAAGTAACTTGGCAGCAGGCTCGGGCGAAGACCCAAGGCCAGTATTCATTGTAGAAGACATTATAAAGGAAGAAGAAGCAAAGCTCGTTGCTCTCCTAATTGAATTCTAGGACTGCTTTTCTTGGAAGTACACGCGGATATGAAAGGCGTACCTCCAGAAGTGGTACATCACACCATTCCCATGGTTGATGGAGCTAGGCCAGTAAAGCAACAAGCTTACCCAATGAACCCCAAATATTCCAAGATGGTTCGTAAAGAGATTGAAAGACTCATTGATGCTGGATTCATCTATGAAATTGAACATATGGAGTGGGTGTCACCGATTGTGATAGTGCTCAAGAAAAAGGAAAAAGTCAAGGTGTGCGTCGACCTCAAAAAGGTCAATGCCGCCACTATAAAGGACCACTATCCTTTACCATTCACTGAACATGTGTTAGAAAGAGTAGCGAGAAAGGAAGCCTACAGCTTCCTAGATGGATTCTCAGGATACAACCAGGTGCTGATCGACCCTAAAGACCAGCACAAAAATGCTTTTGCTACTGAATAGGATACATACGCATAAAAGTCATGCCCTTTGGATTTACCAATTTCCCCGGAACCTTCCAATGCTTAATGTGTATGGCTTACAAGGAATATCTCCAGAAATTCCTAGAAGTCTTCATGGACGACCTATGTGTCAATTCTTCTTGGAAGGAGCACCTTGCATGTTTGCGTAAGGTGTTAGAGTGATGCAGACTATATTGCATCTCACTGAACCCTCTTAAATGCCAATTATGGGTTCGACATGGAGTGATCCTGGGACACATCGTCTCTAGGAAAGGAATATCAATTGAGGACAGCAAAGTACGGCTCATTCTCAAGTTGTCACCACCTACCAACTTCAAGGGCGTCCATCGCTTCATGGGACATGTCGGCTACTATCAGTGATTCATTTTCATATATGCCAATATTGCTAGGCCCCTTTACGGATCCTCATAGTTTTTGACTGGATAGAAGAATGCCACATAGCTTACACCACACTCAAAAAAGCCTTGGCAAGCGCTCTAGTCCTTAGATCCCCCAATTGGGATCATATCTTCCATGTCCATATTGACGCCTCAGCATTTGCCGGTGTGTGCTGGCCGAACTCGACGAACACAAGATGGACTTCCCCATTAGTTTTTCCAGCCGCTGCCAACTCAACGAAGCTAAGAGGCCCATAACCAAGGAGAAGGATTAGCTATGGTTTACATGGTTAAGAAGTTTTTCCATTATCTTTTGGCGACCAAGTTCGTCTTCTTCGTAGACCATCAAGCCCTCTTATACCTGGTTAATAAGCCATGTATGACAGGTAGAATCACCAGGTGGCTGCTTATCTTGCTAGAGTTAGATTTCACCATTACGGGGTGAGAAAAGGCTCTCAACATGTTCTAGCAGACCAAATGTCAAGGATCCCCAATGGCGAACAACTAGTGGTAATAGATGATGATTTACCAGATGTTTCCTTGTTCCAACTTTGCGTAATTCCTGAATGGGTCAAAGAAATGGCTCACTTTTTAGCCCCACTGGTTGATCCTCTCCTCAACAAGTTTTGTCCCGTCGCTTAATAAAAAAAGCAGCCCCATATACCAACTAGTTGCAGGTCAACTTTACAAGCAAGGCAAGGACAAAATCCTAAGGTGTTTCATTCGAGAAGATGAATACATCTTCCTCCTTGAACAGGCTCACGCTACCTGTGCTAGCGATCGAGCACTTTGCCGCGCAGACATCACTACTCGTAAGGTTCTCATAGCTGGGTTATGGTGGCCCACCTTAATGGTGACGCTGCTGAGTATGTCAAACTATGTGTTGAATGCCAGCGCGCGTAGCAATCCCTTGTTTCAAGGATCACATGCCCCTAAACCCCATTGTGTCCTTACAACCATTTGAAAAATGGGGCATATATTTTGTAAGACCCATCAGTCCAATAACCAAATACACTCAAGCCAAATATTAATTGATGCCATGGACTAGTGCACCAAGTGGGCAGGCCGATGCTTGATCAACAGTCAAATTTCTCTATGAGTCTATAATCACACGCTTTGGGTGTCCTCTTGATCTTGTCAATGACAATGGAACACATTTCATCAACGAAGTAATCAAATAACTTTTGCAAGAGTTCCTTGTCACCCCATAGGAAGTCCTCCCCTTACTATCCTCAAGCAAATGGTCAAGCTGAAAGTATAAACAAAATCAAACAAAATCATGTGTGCCATTCTCACCAGAACAGTGGAGGCTAGCCACCAACGATTGGGAACAAAAATTGCCAGCTGCACTTTCAGCTTATAGAGAACTTCATATAAGGCAGCAACTAACGCTACCCCCTTTAGTTTAAGCTATGGCACTAAAGCAGACCATGGAGTTCTTAGTCCCAAGCCTACATCGACTGGGATGCATGGACGACCACCCTACAATTGGCTTTTGGTCATGTTACCGTCATAATGATAGATGAAGAACCAGTTCTTGTCACTCCCCCATGCTACAAAATCCCACTCCCACACTAACCACAAATACCCCAACACCTCACTCTTATCATTCCGTTCCCCCAAAAAAGAGGCTTCTCAACATGCCATCCGCACCAACGCCTCTAGCACCCACACAACCACCACACACGATGGAAGCATGCTCTCACATGGTCAAATCACAAGCAATTTCCACACCACCTTATACTAACCAAATTAACACTGCTAACCATCCTAACAAATCTTTACAAGGTTTGATATCTTGCCAGTGGCTTCCCAAGCAACTCCTTACAGGACAAGGTGACTATGAGGGAACATCTCCATTGTGGATCCCCAAAAGGTCCCACCATCCCCCTTGCCAACGGGCATCCAGAGTTTCTCGCCCCCAATGTAGGCCTCTCATTCACCAACCTTAAGCCTGCAAGGTACATGGTCAACACAAATCTACGTGCCCTCGTAGGCACTCTGACCCTCGACCAAACCCTAAACCCATGCAATCAACCCTTCGGTGGATCCCAAAATCTCTTCTTCTCGCTCAACATTACTATGAAGGAAATCATACTGTATAGATCCCCAAACCTCTCCAACCTAAGCCCCTACCTCAAGTGATAGCTTAGTCACCTACCCTTCAATGGGAACCCAAGGCAACATCTGCCGTTAATATTACTCAAGAAAAAGGGAAGCAAAAAGTCCTATGTGACACAGTCACCCCCAAGCCACCGGCCACGCTGACAAATTTCATTACAGATATACCTTCAACGTCAGCGATTCCTCCGCCTATCATTTAAAGGCTTGACAGGACTGCGAAAGTCCCTTCAACTCCCTCATCCCCAGCTACTTCCTTGCCACTCACATAGGAATTTCTTTAGGAAGTCCTCCCCCTTACTTCACCATCACCCAATTGGCATAAAATCCTTTCTTTAAGGTGAACTGGGCACGCGGTCAATACAAAACCTGCAATGGGGTACTAGCAGCATAGCCTCAATGTACAAAACCTGTTGAGAGGGTACACACCCCCCCAAAAAAAAAATCCAATCAAAGTGCCACAACCTTTCCTATCTCAGAATCAAAGTGCCACGGCCGTTCCATTATCAATCCAAAGCAGGCGACTGTTCCAAGTTTTGCACGGCCATTCCCTTCTCAAAATCTAACCTACCACGGCTATGTCGACTCTTTATGCAAAGCCAACGTCCATTCCAACCAGTCCCGCGGCCATTCTATCCTCTTCTCTCGACGGCCATTCGATCCTCGTGCCCACCACGACCGTTCACTTTCAACCCCACCAGCCACGCCCATTCGCTTATAGTCATACACCCATTCCTTGAACTTGCCATGGCTGCATCTTCTTCACAGTGCTATAAATACGGGGCCCCTCCTCCCACTTTCTCACTTTTCACTCTTAGCCTCGCCAAACTCTTGCAAATTTTTTTCACACACCCTTACCCTCACAGCCAGAGCCTTCAGGATGTCTAAAGCTTCCGACTCCTCCCTCGAGGTGCTCCACCATACTTTCCTAAGGAGGAAGAGGCCTACCAGCGTCGGCCGCTTCAAGGACTATGCAAAGCACCCCACCCAGCTCTCCCATCTGTGTTGTGAAGCCCTGATGAAGCAAGTTAATGGACACACTGTCCATTCCCTGAAGAATCGTCGTAAAGTTGAGCACAAGCTCCTTTACTACACAAGGCTGTGCTATGGAGCTGTTTGCAAGTTGACCCAGCTGTGGTCCAAAAGTTAGAGCTGCTCGAACTAGGTCGACTACCCACCCTGGAGCCTTGGGGGCCAGATTTGTACGCCGCCTTACATTTCACAGAGACATGATGAAAACAAGCATACAAGTATCATTTTGGATATCAAGGGAAGACACCATCCAGTCCAGCTCAGCATAGGATTTCACAGAGACATGATGAAAACAAGCATACAGGTATCATTTTGGATATCAAGGGAAGACACCATCCAGTCCAGCTCACCATAGGACTTGTGCAGCATTAGCATTACCACAAGTGGAGCAGCCATATATCCGCCTTGTCAATGCCCTTATCCGCCTTGTCGTGGCCTGTACAGGGGGAATGCCAACAAGGATGGAGTTGAGTGGGGAAACATTGCCTAGGAAGCCCTTGTGATGCCAACACGCACCCTACAGTTTCTCCTCACACGACAAGGTGGACCGATAGGTTTAGCAGGTGCAGTCTGATAACTTGGCACGTGTGCACCGAGGCCAGTAGGTTAATTGGGCCAACTATCTCTTCCGCGAGCTCCATGCCATCTGCTCCAACCCCAAGGCAAGTTGGCCGCCACTTTACTCACCATGGTTCTATATTGCGCAGTGGGCTGGGAGGAGCTGCCACCACGAGCCATCCACTTGAGTGGACCGGATGCTGCACTTACTTTTGTATACCCTCCATCCACCTCTCCTATTTCCCCACCAGCCAAGAGGCCCCACAATGAACCCGCACCTACCAAATATAGGCACAGCTACCCCCAAGCCCTAGGCCCACATAGAAAGAGATTACTGCGGGTAGCTGTAGAAGCCACCATGAAGGCCGCAAAAGTGGAAGAAGATCACCAAAGGCAGGAATTCTTAAATAGAAGTCTTTATGAGACCCCACTCCCTGATAGGTTCACTAAAATGCAACCTCATTGGTCATGCAGGGCCCTCTTCCCCCAGTGACACCCAAAACACCATCAATGCTCTCCATTGGGCCCGCACTGGTAGTTTCAGCTCTAGCCAGAATTACGCAAAAAGCATCCATGTGGCCCGAGGAGAAGTGCCCAATTTTGCCCAGAGTTTTGCTAACATGGCCCGAGAGCTCATCCAAGAGATGACCGACTACATCTCCTAGCAACAAGAAGTGGCCCAAATTTCATAAAGGGAAATGTTATTAGCCAAAGCCTAGGAGTGTGCAGTTTCTGAGGAGTTATACCAGAAAAATGTGCAGTTTAGGGCTACACTGAGTATTCAGGGATATTCCCTCCACCTCTGCTACCCCATCGTTCCTCGACATGAGCCTCACCACCCAACCTCCGTCATCGACACCCTCTCCACCACTCGAAGAAGGGGAGATCCCGCCACCGCCACCATCTCAGCGCAAGGAAGTCGAACCCCTTGAATTGGCGCAATCCCCTGAACTGCACGGAGTTTGAGCAAGCAATCGCCATCCTGCTCGGTCTGACAGCTCCATGATCACCCCATCACCGAACGCCTCGATCTCCATGTCCTCCACCCGTACTTGGACGCCAAGCACATGACATGGAGGCGTGATCACCCACCTCAAACTCGCGGGTGGCTACCACCAGCCCCTCGCGCCACTGCTCGTCCCATCACCTTCGATCTCATGATCAAGCAACCGGCCTGGCGATGGCCCTTCCTCAGAAGGCCCTTTATTTGGGAGGTTTATTTGCAACATGCCCCGTTTATTGAGGATCAGCCCAGATTACCTCCCCATCCGTAGATGGTGGGCCTAGAAAACCTTCCAGGCTGAACAACAAAAGAACCCGAAGTTGCAATTCAACTTCCCTTGGTTTGCGTGCCTGCATCACCATAGAACCCATGTACAGAAAACACCATGGTCAGGCGCTTCCACGATTTCATCTGCCGTTACGACCAGGTCTCGGACCCAACAAAGATTGCAACCATTCGCTTCTTCAACTTTAGAAATCACTTTGCTAGAGACCTTCCCGACATGGGGACCACTACTTCGAGGGAGCCTAGGGCCTCGCATTTGACATCAAAAAAGGGCCCACACTCAAGCAGTTGTTTGGCTACTATGAATGTATCATGTGGATGCATGTTGGCAACTCCAGACTTTCAAAGACATGATGGAGACAACGTTCTAGACGAGCTACCACGTCTTCCATCGAGCCCCTCCCGCCCCTACTTCTAGATGGGACTTCGTCCGCACATACTCTATCTACAACAGATAGCTGGACATGCAATCGGGAGGGGGGTATGTTAACCACTCTAGTTAACATGACCTTTCGCGCGGCTACCACATTACTCTTGTAATCCGTCTTTTTTTGTAACCGCACTAAGCGCCAATTGTAAATGAGAGAAGGGATGACCGAGCTTATGACTTGTGTAATGCCAATCATAAGGAATTGATGTACATAGAGCTAGTTAAACTAGGAAGACTAGTTTTGGGCCCCCATTTGTAATTGGGCGGCCGGACATTATAAAAAGTGAGCTCATGTATATGACATTTTATGGAATATTAAAAGGGACAATACCATTTGTCTCAATTGAGTTTTTCTTTCTCTCTCTCACTCTCTCTTGAGCTTATGGTAGTTTGCTTGCTTGTGATTGTTGGTGTATGTGAATTGTAAGATTCCTCCCTCCAGCTTTTGAGATGTAAAGATATAAGAATCTCCCCTTCAGTCTCTTGTAATCATTCCCCCCTTCAGAATAGATGTAAGGTTCCTCCTCAGCCCCAAAAAGATGTATAAGTTCTCCTCTCTGACCCTTGTAATCATCCCCTATTTTAGAATGCAAGAAAACATTGTTTTCCTTTGTTTTTGGCCTAGAGAGAGAAAATATTCAGAGAGAGGTAATATAGTTTTGATATATTTTTGGATATAAAGTTATCCCTTTTATTTAAGATGAATTCCCCTAAAACAGAAGTTCAAAAAGAGTTTTCTAATATGCATTAGAAATTAATTGAATATGTGCATTAGACACCTTATCCTAAGGGACACATTTTCAGAAAATTATGGATTAAGGTCTAAAGAGTGTTTGGGGTTAATCCAAGTGTTGGAATAAGAACTGATTACATGCCTAGGTTTAGGATAGTGCAAGGATGGGTTTGGAGGAACGAGCCTTTTTTGACATCCACTCTCTCTCTCTATTGCCTTTGGGGAAAGACGAATACATAGCTAAAGAAACCCTAAGCACCACCCCCTAAAAAGAGCCAGGTTTACTCTGATACCAAATGTTGTTTACATGCTAGTGCAGGGATGGATTTGGAGGAGTGAGCTTTTTTTTACATCCACCCTCTCTCTATCACCCTATCCTCTCTCTTCCCCCCCATCCTCCCTCCTCCCAGCCTACCTCATCCCGACCCAGCCCAACCCACCCTAGCTGAACCCTCACTCCACTCTCTCTCTCTCTCTCTCTCTCTCTCTCTCTCTCCTCCCTCCCTTTTTCTATCCTCTCCCTATCTCTTACTCTCTCCCTCTCCCTCTCCCTCTCTCTCTCCTCTCTCTCAACCCTCTCTCTCTCCCTCTGTCTATCTCCCTCTCCCATCATCCTTTGTCTCTCTATTGCTCCTTGTCTCTCTCTTACACTATTGGTGTTAAAAAACTATTAATTATTGCTTACACACGCTGATGATATTACATAAATATTTATCTCCTCCATTGTGACACACTAAAATCAAGGGAGTAAGGTGTCTTGTTTATTTCAATTTCCACAGTACAGTAGGACATCTAAACATGTTCCTCCTACTCTTCTTTTTCTTCCACCTTTTTGCAAAGCTTCTAGTAAAGGACAGTTTCTTCATTGTTCGGTGATGTAGCCATATGCACGTCAAATCCCTACTAATGTACTCAACTTTAAATTCCATTGACAAATGTAGCCATACGCCTACTAATGTAGTCAACTTTAAATTCCATTGATAAATGTCTCCTCCTTTGGATAGCCCATCTCCATTCATTTTCTCCCAGAGCGACTTTGCTCGTGTGATCACCTTCTTCATTAGCTTTTATCTGCACCTTCATCTTAGCCAAGATTGTAGAGAGATGGCATGTGTGATTGCGACTATGGGAGCCATAGATGATGTTTAGGGGTTTGAGATTAGAGATAGAGTGAGTCACACTACATTGGTGGCGGGGAGATATTGAATGAAGCAAGGAGCACAAGAGTTGATGAAGGGGGAGAGAGAGAGAGAGAGAGAGAGAGAGAGAGAGAGAGAGAGAGAGAGAGAGAGAGGGACGGATGGACAAGAGTACATTAGTATAGCAGGGTGGACACTCATTATCGCAAGGATAACATGTGATAGTGTGTGTGTGTGTGTGTGTGTGTGTGTGTGAGAGAGAGAGAGAGAGAGAGAGAGAGAGAGAGAGAGAGAGAGAGAGAAATCTCTTTATTCCAAAAAGAATATTTCATTGTACAGACCATGTTGGGAGAAGAAAGAGAGGAGAAAGCTAGTGGATATAACATAGCTGAAAGAAAGAAGAGAAAGAGAGGATAGAGGTGTTTTATCGCGAGAAAAACACATGAGAGAAGGGAAAGGGGTGAGAGAGAAGGAAAGAAGATGGGAGAAGGAATGGAGAGCTTGGGATAGTTATTGTATAAGTGGGAAGGTTGAAGCTAAACCTTGGAAGAGGCTATGGGAGGCACTTGAGATAGGGGAGGGAGGTTGTGGGAGGAGCTCGAGAAGAGGGAGGGAGGCCGTGGGAGGTGATGAAAGTAGGAAAAATGAGTTATGCATATTAAAAAGAGGAAAAGAGATATGCAAAAGAGGAAAATCAGAAAGGTACATATGTAATAGTGTCACTTTAAATGGCATCCTAGCTTTTGAAAGTGACATCTTTTTTTTGGGGGATCTTTTGTGCTCGTGTGCGTGTGTGCTTTCATGCCGCTGTCAACAGCCAATAGGTTTTGAACCTAGCACCTCTTGCATGGGACTTCAACACTTTACCGCTAGGCTGTGTCTCCATTGGCTTGAAAGTGACATCTTATAGACCCCAAATCTTTGACCTTAATTTCTTTATCCTCCTATTGCTTTGTTGGATTTTCCTCTTTCTAACCATGGTCACTCTTAAAGGGCTCCTAGAACATCTCAACCTTCCCCTAATGAAGGGGATAAAATAAGAATTACTCTCGGGTAGATGTAAATTGGCATGTGTTGAAGCCAATTTAATATTGGAAGGTAAATGTAAGTTGGCATGTATTGAAGATATCTTTGCATTTGCCAATTTACTAGCGAAGGGTTGCTAAATTGAGGTGGAAATAGAGGAGTATCATAGTAGATGGAGCAACTCGTGTCGTGAAATTCAACTTCTTTGATTCTAGGTGATTGTAAGCAAGCAGGATTCAAATGAGCCACTAGGGAAAATCTTCAAGTCATGAAAATGAAATGAGGAGCATGTAGTTATGTTTGTAAGGACCCTTTTAGAAATGGTGAGGGGATTGTGTTGTTCATCCCTCTAGGTCATAAACTCATTAGAAAGAAGCTAATATTATATGCCCATAGTAAATTCCCTAAATCAGAATGAGCCTAAGAAATACTAGACATTGCAAAGGCAATCTAGCTAAATGAGCAAGGGTGGCCTATCTTTTAAACCAACATACTGAAATTGTTAAAAGGTTTAAATGGGTGTATCTCTAGCCAAAGGATCGAGTATTCGAAAGGTTATGATAAGTTTCATGTAATGATTAACAAGCAAGCATCTCTGTAAGGAGGAGGAAACGTGTCAACCACAAGATATGACGGCATGGAAAATATTCCAAGACTACATAAAGAAGTGAAAACTACAACACCTTAATCCTTCAACTTGTAAGCCACATACCGCTTATGAATGCCAGTTTAACAAGGGTATATTAATACATCTAAAAATTAAAGTGAAGATGAGACTTTCTATGATTACATTCTTGGTTAGTTCAAGAGACCAATAAAAGCAGTCCTCAGCACAAGGCATGTCTTAAAAACTTGACTTGGATCATCCACCAGAGCAATGCACCAACAAAGTACCACTTCATTACACATACACATTGGAGTAAGAATAAGAACACATGTTTCACGTCAGTGAGTTCAGTGAGTTCACGTGCATTTTACACGTCCCTCTCTCTCTCTCTCTCTCTCTCTCTCTCTCTCTCACAGACACACACACACCACACCACCCCCCCCCCATTTTCCAAGAAAAATATTTTGTAGCACAGCAGTGCTCTCCTAAGTTTTCACTGTGTACTTTTCCCACGAATACTTGCGAAGGACCTTAGGTCATACCCAGGGGGGCAAAAGGACTTGCACTTACGAAGAGAAATCTAATCATATTCCATGCTTTCAACACTTTTTACGGCTTTGAAAAAATAACCCCTACCATCATAACGAATCTCACATGAGAGATCACTCACCTAGACTTATGGAAGCACCACAAGTGCAGCCCAGAATCTCAGGCTGGCTCACAAGCAGACATAAGAGGTTTTAGCTGCTGGCTGTGACTAAAATTTATGGCGGCTCATCACACAGCCATGTTTACCGGGTGCTGCAAAGTACTTCAAAACAAAACAACAAAATGTAAACACACTGCAGTCAAAAGCCTCGTGAAACATCAAGCAAGAAACTTGACAGCAGGAGAATCATATTTTTTTTAGCCAAGCCCCATGCTTCGCATCATAACTGCCACACAAAAGATGAGCCCAAACTTGGGCCATACAATTGAGGAGGATAAGTTCTGGAAAGGACTAAAATGTACATACACAAATGACGGATTGACTTAACGCAAGGTGCAAGGTGCACTTCCTCAACACATATAATCCTGTGCTTTATAAAGCCAACGGAATGTGTACCCTTCTAATCCCCCATCCTCTTTCCCTGTCAAGCCGGCATGCATCTTCACATGGAACATGAAAGCCAAAAAACAAGCTTTCCCACTCCCTGAAAGCCATGTCATAACCCTTCAAGAAGGGTGTTAAAAGACACTGGGTACAATACGACACAACTGGCCATATATTTACATGTGAATTCTGAATTACATGAGCATACTCTGCTGCATCATGGCCAGAGGTCAAAGAAGGGATATCTCAAGCAGCAAATGGAAAAACTCTCACGTAGAGACTTTATTTGCATGGCTCTGCAAGAGGTAATGCAGAGAAAGAATGTTACAAACGAATTCGAAGCATACATATATGACATGGAGGATCATGATAATCCTTACGCTAATCTGTACAATTGTGTAGGTGGTGTATCAGGACAACTAGGAGAGGACTAATGTGAGCAAGAACACTCCCTTGGATGAGAGTAAGACAGACAATTACATGGGCTCAAAAAGGATTGCCTTTTAACATCTTTCTGGTGTATTTCCATTCAACTATCCAACCATGAAAAACATTAAAAATCTAGATACTTGAAAAGCATGTCCCAATGCACTCCATAGAGGTGTTTGAGCCTAAAGCCCTTCTCTTTCTAAAAGAGCCTACACACTATAATGTCAGAAAAGGTTTGCTTTTATGAAGTTTAAATGAGCTGCCAAAAGCTACTGTAGAAGTTGCAGCTCCAGTAATAGCTCCGTCATTGCAGTCTTGAGCTGGCAAAAAGCCTAGTGTAGAGGTTGTTGCCCTACTAACAGCTACTTGTCCCACCACGCTTGGGACTCTGAAAACCTGCACAGCTGCTCATCATATCGACCTTTACAAGAGGTTGCATTCCTACACATGAGAGCAGTCAGTAGCTGCATTTCTGACCAATAATAACACGACTTGCATAGAAAAAACTGTAGAAAATCAGATTGGCATACCTGGAGAGATGCTTACAGTGATAAAACTTGCACTTGGAAATCCACTCTTACAAACAACTCCCCATTCAAGAACCTCACTCACACTCGAAGATGGCATACTGCTATGGTTCTTACATTCTGGACAGCTCTCTCTCTGCCATACGGCGCTTTTTGCCATAGTCGTCCTCCCTTGACCTCTGCCTTGGATCATCTTCCTCCTCTTCCACCATACGACTCTTGTTTCTTGTCCTGATTGGTCTCTCTCTATCCCAATCTTCATCCTTTTCACGGTCTCTCTCTCTATCCCTCTGATCCCTATAGCTATCTCTATCCTTCTCCCTGTGATGCTCTCTCTCCCATTCCCCATCCCTATTATCTCTTCGGTGTCTCTCTGTCCAATCTCCATTCTCTTTGTCCCATCCTCCACTTGTCCTGTTCTTTTCATGGCCCATCTCATTGCTGTAGCCATAGTCCATGCCACCTCCATCCTCAGCATAGCTTCCATCTCTAGCTCTCCTATCATGCTCCTCCCCACCCCATCCACTAAAAGATGCATCTCCCCACATTCCTTGGTGAGGACCCTCCATGCCACCTCCAGGCATCAATCCCATCCCATTTGGTGCAACAGACCTCCCAAAAAATGCCGGATTGACATGAGGTGCAACTCCAGGAAGAGCTCCAGGGCCCAAGCTCGGAAATGGTGTTACCATCCCAGAAAACGGTGGTCCAGGCATTACATAGCCACCATATGCAGCCCCGCTCCTTCCCATTGGCCCATATGCTGGATCGTATCCTTGCCCCATCATCCCCTGATGCATCATCATAGCAGATTGATGGCCTCCCATAGGTCCAGAGTGACCTTGACCAAATGGCATCCCTGTTCCCGCAGTACCACCACCACTGCCCATCCCCTTACCCATGTAGTTTCCCCTGCCCCTTCCACCACCAGCCTGCCCTGCTTTGTTACCCATGCCCTGTCCATGGCCAGTCCTACCAGTTCCCATCCTCCCGCCATAACCTCGACCACTGTCCCTTTCCTGGTAAAAAGAGCCTCCCCTTGCACCACCAGTATTGTTATTATTTCTCCTTGCTGTCATCTGCTCTTGTTGTGCCTGAATTTGTGCTTGTGTTTTCTTCTCCTGTTGATAACCCATTTGTTGAATACTCTTTGTATTTCCGAGTGCAACAATGCAGGGGCGGTCATGAAACTTTCTTCCACTCATCCCTTGTTTACATGCAAGGGCAGCGGCATGATCGAAAAACTCCACTTGACAATAACCCTTAGACTTGCCGCTCACCCTTTCTTCGAAAAACTTTAGATTCTTCACGCGCCCATATTCTGATAAGGCAGCCTCTAGTTCTGCATCCGTTGTCCACCAATGTAGGTCTCCAACAAACAACATTGCACTGCCATCACCAGGGTATGACTGCTGAATCGTGTGCCTGGATGCATTTTCATTCCCCAAATGTTGTTTAAATGCATTATCTGCCACATTAGGTGATAAATCCCTTTGTGCAGGCTTCAGTGGACCTGCTGTTGTGATTCTTGTTCTATCATACAGCATGTCATCCATCCCAACTCTTTCTTTAGGGTTGACAGTTGCCTCTGCAGCTGCCCTACCTGGACCAACAGAGAAGCCACCTCCTACTGGTACACCGCTCTGTACGTTTACCCCAGTCTGCGCAAATCCTGAAGCAGGTTCACCATTACCAGATGTGGGCACAGCTCCAGCAGCCTTGTCCTTGTAAGGTGAAAATGGCTTCTCAAGATGGGGTACGGCAGTGGCACCCACTTGTCTCAGACCATTGTTGTAGCCAACACCTTGTTCTTTTATGCTGGAAGACAGAAACAACTGCATCTGCCTACCCTGGTCCATGTCCTTTCCATTCACTGGGATGACAGGTGGAGGAACAATCTCTTTTTGCTGTCCAGCGTACCTGTAGTTCATCTCTGGTCTAGACCAGGAGATGGACATGCCTTTTTCTTGTTCAACAGTTTCTTTTGGCTCCTCTTTGGGGGCCCTGAACCCCTCTGGACGGGTTTGTGAAAGATTCAAAATGGCGGCAGCAGGGGGCAGGGCTAATGCCCCATGCTCAGCTACCTTCACATTAGGATGAGCAGAGGCGACAAGAGGCTTCACCTCAGGCTTCTCGTCAAAAGCTTCATCATCATCCATCTCAAATCCATCTCCTGCAGCTGTTTGCTTGGCACGTTCAGCTGCAGCTTCGAAAAACCCTATGTTGACATCGTCGTACAGGTCATCGTACTCCTCTTCTTGGGCCATTTCTTCTTCATCTGCAAGGGCAGATAAGGACCCTCCGGGCTGAAAAGAGGTCACAGCTGCAGCGCCCTCGCCGAGCTCACCTTCCCCATAGTCAAGCTCATCATCCCCAGTGTCAACGTACGACATGCCTCCAAGTACGAGGGAGGGACCAGAAAAAGACGGTACACAAGAGAGGAAAAACTTGGCTTACCGGCCTTCTGCTACACGGCAATGCTTCGATTTTCCGATGGAGCAAAGATTCTGAGCAGACATGTCCACCGCACTTGCATTTTAACTCTGTATCCCTTAACTTCTGGGAAAACCCTAATCTCTCCAAACGGATGAAACCTTGCGAACTGCTGACTTATGTGCAGAAACCCTGATTTCTGATTTCTGTGTAGAAACCCTAATTCTTCCTATTCTCTGCAGAAACCCTAATTACTTCTTTTCTTGTTGGAAACTGGCGACTTCTGTGCAGAGACGCTAAATCCTGCTAGCAACCTGACGACAGCTTCCTGCAACTGGACAGACACCCTAATTTCTTCAGAATCTGCCATGGATCTACTACACCCGACTCGATATGTGCGCGAGTGTTTTTCTTCCATACTCCACAAAGCAACCCAAATTGGAGACAACACACGGTCCAATGTGAAACGTACCTGAGGGGGGATATGCTTTGCCTTGCCTTAATGTGAAAAGGAGTTTTGTGTGAAGGGTAGTGTGGAAATTAGGGCATTTCCACATGCAATGTGGAAGGTACATAGTATTTACATGTAGCCTAACAATGGCTCTAGCTACTTATAACGCTTGAAACTTTAGACTGGCTTCATTGTGAGTTTGCCTTCAAATCTTACCTATGTTTATTCTCTGTCACCGTTGGCACTTGTGTTCGTCCTTTTCTAAAATTCTTTGAATGTTGCCAAAGACACAACTAATCAGCAATGTCACAAAGGAAAATGAGTCCAACTCAGTATAACTCATTTGTTTGAGGTTTGGAAGGTTTAACTAACCATTGTAAGTGGAATCGCGTCCATCAACAAGGTGTTGTCATACCTATGCCAAATAGCAACCAGGGTCTTAAAATTACCCTATCCCCGCCTGGACAAACTTGACTAAATACCCTTGTCAACCAACCATACGATGATGGAAATCATAATGAAAATACAATGGACCTTTTCTAAACAAGAATAGCTGCACCTCAAACTACTTCAAACAAAACTCAAAGAAAGGTTCTACATGTGCACGGATTGCATGAATGCCTTGATTTGATTCTCAAACCAAGTATCTTCTCTGGGTAGGGCAAAAACTTTGACCCCATTTTTTTCAATGGTCTTTAAGAACAAACCATTCATGTTAATTCACGTTAAGCACAATGGATCTCCCTTGCTATTACAGTAGTAGCAGTATATATATTTTTGGTTCTTAGTGCATGGGCATTAGCAAAGGAAGTGAGAATGGTGATCCTTGTAAAATCTCTCACTGATGCACATAGTGAAGAATTTTTTCATGACGACCCACCATGCTTCTGGTGCCTCAAATTAAAACCAGTCATTATTAGATAGGATCACGTTTGAGAGACAATACGAAAAGCCCTAAATAGATGTTGAAGAAAGCCTAAATACATCCGCGTGTGAGTGGCCTCTCTTTTTTTTTAGTGTAAGAGATTAAAGAAATCCTTGTTTTGTAACCTTACAAGCTAAGGGCAGTAAGGGCACCTTTGTATGGCGAGAAGATTTTAAAAACTGGGCCCTATGTAATATATGTTATTTATGCTAATATAAATACCATAAAATGTTAAAAAAGAGAGTGCTATAGAATGTTCAATGCCAAAGAATAAGAAGTATTGACAAGCTTGGAGATAACAATAAGAAGCAAGGACTTGGATTGCATGGCAATGGTAAGCTTCTTGGAGATGAGAATAATAAGCAAGCACCTGGATTGCATGGCAATGGTGAGATCTAAAAGAAACAAAGGTTTCTTGAGAGTATATATTTAATTGTTTTCACATCTAACAAGAACTCAAGTTGCATGAAAATAGTGAGAAAGTGAACAAAGGCAACTTGTAATAAGGGCATATTTGCACCTATGTTATTAGAACTTAGAAGATGCTTGTAACAAAATCTAATGCACATTTTTGGAGAAAAGATTATTGGTGGCAATACATTGGTTAATATATGTCATAATCTTAAATATTAATGATATGATGTCACTTCAAATAGGGAACATGTGAGACCTATAAGGAGGCCTTTATCTTGAAAAATGAAGCCCAAGAATGCTCCCCCCTATTTTAAGCCAAAATGTCTCTTGATCACGTGTCCTTTTCTAATAATGCATCCACTTAGGTAGACTATAAAGCAACCCATAAATGGTGCTTGAAGAGAATAAAAGGAAGATAGAGGATTCCCACTATGGATGCTGGTTCTTGAAGAGAAGAAGATCCCCAATATGTATGGTCATGATTATGGCTATTTTATGTGCACTTAGTTATATAATATATATTTTTAAAATGATCTCAATCAAAATCTCCAAATTAAATGCATTCTCTATTGAAAATAACATGTTCTCATAAATTCATATGTTCATGAGAATTGTCTTTATTTTGATTAGCTGAGTGTTGGGCAAAGTGAGATTAGGCCTTCGAGCTATAAGCAAAACATTGGCCTTTGATCTGCAAAGCAAAACATTAGCCATGAGTTGAAATTATCATAGACATCATAAATCTTCATAGTATTTGTGAATAGCTACAACAACAGGTTGTGCCCATATCTAAGTTGTAAAAAAACAATGTTCTTGCTCTATCTTTGAATAATTATAACAGGTTGCACCCATATCTAAGTTGTAAAGAAACAATGTTCTTGTCTATTTACAAGAAGAGTTGTATTTCTAAAGGAGGCCCGATCTTAAACTATTCTTATTGTAAGGTGACAAATAAAGTGCAAGCTCGTAGCCACTATGATGCACTAGCCATAACATTCATTTTTTACTTGTATGCATTGACCTTTGTGGGTAATATATCTCGATAGCATAAAACCTTAGAGGTGTAAAAATGGTAGTTTTCTAGTGTGCATCCATACTGTGTGACTATAAATGGCATCTTCATTAATGACTTTATGGGATGCGTGTCCTGTAACTTCATATACTTGGTAGTTTCTAGATCACTCATGGAGTTCTTGGCTCTAGTAATAAGACCGTGTCAAGATAATCTCACATACATGAGATGTTGGGAAAAAGATTTTGACAAAGCATGCAAACCATATGAATGAAATAAGGTACAAGGGACAACACCATGCATGTCATGTGGAGTATTTCATCATGTGTATGGGTTGTATGCATTGCACCATGATATTTGAGCATGTATAGATCATTATCATATATGTTGCACCATGGTATTTCTAAGCATGATACATGAGAATTTATGATTCAATCCATAATGGGTTAATGATCCAATTAGGGATCATTCTAATCATATCCATAATGTTAAAGTTCATTCTTTTAAAATAAACTGAGATTTATCAGTAATAGCAGCGGAGCCATGGCAAAATTTCTGTAAAATTTACACAACATTTTCATTCAAAGTATGAAAAGAGGACTTCCTACCATATTCTAGGAATTATCATCCTAGATTAATTGAAAGATTTTCATAGTTATCATGGAGAAATTGATTTTTATGATTATGCATAATTATTTAATTAAGAAAAAGAGAAATTTCTAGAAATTAAATTTTATATTAAAAGAGTAATCCCCATGACCTTGGGAATCCATGTATTCCATTGATTTAGAGAAAAGAATTAGAAGGCTAAGATTATGTATAATTTATGTAAAAAAAATTAAAGAAAGATTTTAGTTAAATTTATCTTTTTGTATAGATAAATTTTTAATGTTAAAAGAGGAATTCCCATTACAATTGGAATTCCATGATTAGATGAGAAAAGAGAATTTCTTATCATTTTGGAATTATGAGATAATTCATTTAATTTCAATGATGAAATTTTTAGATAAATTTATTTATCTATGAGAAATAATTAAATGTTAAAAGAGGAATTCCCATTACATTTGGAATTCCATGATTGGATGAGAAAAGAGAAATTCTTATCATGTTGGAATTATGGGATAATCTATTTAATTTCAAAGATGAAATTTTTAGATAAATTTATTTACCTATGAGAAATATTTAAATGTCAAAAGAGGAATTCTTACGACAATTGGAATTCCCTCATTTAGTTGGGCAAAGAGAAATTTCTAACATATCGAAATAATGGATATTTTAATTTAGATGAATTTATTATATGAGAAATACTTGTTGAGAAAAGAGGAATTCTCAGAACATTGGAATGTAATTAATTAAACGTAAAAAGAGAAATTCCCTTGGTAATTGGAAACCTAGAAATTAAATGGGAAGAAGAGGAAATTTTAGTATAAATTTGATTTATGGTTATTTTTACCAAATGAAGAAATATGGGTAGAATTGATTTCTATAAATCCCATGAATTTCTTTATTCAAAAGAAGAATATGAAATAAAATTCAATTGATAAATTGAGAAGCAATATGGAAATAGTCGTCAAAAAAGAATCTTTAATTTAAACCAAGAAAGTGACTGAAGATTAGAAAAAAAAAGTCCTATTATCGGTATCAAGCTATTAAATAGTAATAACATGTAATAGTGATGTGATAAGATGTATATCTGATGTGATAAGATGTGTAACGGATGTGATAAGATGTGTATCTGATGTGATAAGATGTGTACGGGATGTGATTGGATGAGATGATGCCATAAGATGTGTATAAGATGTGATAAGATGCGTATGGGATGTGATAGGATGCGTATGGGATGTGATAAGATGCATATGAGATGTGATAGGATGTGATAAGATGTGTATGGGATGAGGTAAGAAGTGTATCTGATGTGATAAGATGTGTATGGGCTGTGATGATAGGATGAGAATGGTTGTGTTATAAAAGAATAGATGTGAAGGTGTATGTGAATGTATGAATGTGAATGTAGAAATGGATGTATGGAATGTGGATGAGGATGTTTATGAATGTGAGTGTGAATGTGAATGTGAAATTGGATGTACGAATGAGGATGTGGATGTGGACGTATGAATGTGAACTTAGATGTGGATGTATGAAGTGGATGTGAAAATGGATGTATGGACGTAGATGTGGATGTGGATATGGATGTGGATGTATGGATGTGGATGTGGATGTATGGATGTAGATGTGGATGTATGGATATGGATGTGGATGTATGGATGTAGATGTGGATGTATGGATGTGAATGTGGATGTATGGATGTGAATGTGGATGTGGATGTGGATGTGGACGTATGGATGTAGATGCGGATGTGGATGTATGTATGTATGTGGATGTGGATGTGGATGTGAAAATGGATGTATGGACGTAGATGTGGATGTGGATGTATGGATGTATGTATGTGGATGTGGATGTATGAATGAGGATGTGAAAATGGATGTATGAATGTGAATGTGAAAATGGATGTATGGATGTAGATGTGGATGTATGGATATGGATGTGGATGTATGGAAGTATGTATGTGGATGTGGATGTATGAATGAGGATGTGAAAATGGATGTATGAATGTGAATGTGGATGTGGATGTATGAATGTGGAATGTGGATATGGATGTACGAATGTGGATGTGAAAATGGATGTATGCATGTGGATGTGGAAATGGATGTATGGATGTGGATGTGGATGTGGATGTATGAATGTGGATGTGGATGTATGGATGTGGATATGGATGTGTATGTATGAATGCAGATGTGGAATTGGATGTACAAATGTGGATGTACAAATGTGGATGTGTATGTAAAATAATGAATGCAAATGTGTATGTGAAATGATGTGTCGTCTCGATATGAGTGAATGGATGAGATGTGATGACATGTGAATTGGATGTGAATATATGATATGTGATGTGAATGAATATGAGGTGATGAGATGGAAAATGATGTGATTGGATGAGAATGAGTACACATATGAATGGAATGTGGAATAAGTAATGTGGACTGATGAGGGATAATGTGGAAAGAGAGTTCAATATAGAAACTGTATTTGTGACCTTTTTGTAAATGACTGTTTTATGTCAAGAATGCTGGGGAAGCATTTTGACCGTCTTGTGATTAAGGTCGTGGAGACCTAACTAATAAAGTTGCAACTGCTGACGGAGAGTCAATGGAGGACGTCTCGCGTAGGTCTCGCGTAGCAAGGTCGGCCGAGGTTTTGACCAGCCTCGGTTCGATTTAAATGGTGAGCTATTTACTGATAATTTTTAATATTTCTAGAAAGAATAAGACTTTGTAATACAATTATGATAGAATACTATCCTTAGACTTAAATCCAATTTATGGAATTAAATCATAAGTTTACCATAATTTTATTAGCATAAAAGCATAAAAAAGCCATTTTCTTAACCTCTAGCTTAACAAGCTTAGAGATTGATTTTAAATTAAGAATTTATCAATGAGAAGCATTCATTTGCTAAGAATTAGTCATAGGAATGACTATTCTTTTGGGGAGAGAGAGATATACATAAAAGCATCCTAATTAAGCATAAAAACTAACTTTTTGTGATTAATCATTAGAATTCTTATAGAAAGCTTGATTTGCATTGAAAATAATTAATTTGAAACTTCTCAAGCTTGAGAGGGGTTGAGAAGTGAAAACAATTAATTTGAAACTTCTCAAGCTTGCCAGAGGGGTTGAGAAGTGAAATCTTTTGAGAATATTAAAATGAAAACCATAAAATTACTTCTTACCTCTTGATTTGGCTTGCTTCTTTATCTTAGAAGGAAGCCCCCAACCAATCGATTAGTTTAGTATGTTCAGAAGAAAGGTCCAAGGATTGTTGAAGAGAGAGAGAAGCTCCAATCTCTCCAAAAGTAGAGGATTTTTAAGGGATAATAGAAAATGTCATTATTTTAATGTAATACTGGCATGGTATAGTTCACAGATTTTTTACAAAAGACTAAGGATCTATTTATAGGTGAGGGAGGTCACTAACTAAGTCCAACTAAGTTCTAGAATTTTTCAGCTTAAGTTTGGCTGAACTTGGACAAGATTTGGACTAGTTTAGCTCCCATTTTGATCTAGTTTGATCCAGGAGAGAGGAGAGATAAAAATACCTCAATTTTTTTGAATTAAAAAACCTTCCCACACATGTGAAGGAGGCGCCTACCTCAAAGGTATCCCCCTCCTTACTACCAAGGTGTCAAAAACTCATCATTTTTTCAAAATATCTCATTTTTTTAGTAATATCTCTTAATTTTTAACTATTAAACCTTGTACTCAGTCAACTCTTCATCTTATGTGAGCATTTACTCATTTTTGTGTATTTTCTTTTATTCTTTGGATTTATCTCATCCCAACACTTGGATTAATCCTGTTGGCCCATAGGAACCTTAATTGGACCATAATCTAGAAATTTTTGAAAATCTAGACCCTTAGGCTAAGGTCCCTCATATCATTTTTAATCGATTCCTAATGCACATTGGAAAGTTCATTTTGAACTTTTGTTTAAGGGGAAACCCTTTAGACACTAGGAGGATTTTTATATCCAAAGATATCTCAATTTTGGATTATCTCTCTCTAGACATTTTCTCTCTCTAGGCCAAAACAGGGTAAAACAAGATCTTTCTCCTATTTCAGAGAGGGGAATAACAGAAGGGGAGGTTTTTACTCTTTTACACCTCAAAAGCTGGAGGGAGAAATCTTACATCCTTCCCCACTTAAAAAATGTGAGATGTCCTCATCTCGCAGCTAGGTGGAGTATAATCTCTTTCATTTGCTTCTTCTTCAATCACTTCCAACGTTACTACCTTGGAAGTGGACAGCTGATTTGGGAACATCTCTCTTTGACTTCCCCTATTCTGAGGCGGAGGTCTTGCATTACTTTGGATTGAAATTGAGGGTTGGTTAGAGGGTCTACCTCTGGGATTTCCCTGATTTTGACGGAAAGGAACCTGATTACTCTGGAAGGAAGGAGCTGGAGTCTGGAATCTTGGTCCTTGATTTCCTTGCCCTGAAAACCTTGATCCAAAAGGAGTTGGACAATCCATACTGCGATCTCCAAATCCTTGACAGTTATAGCAATTCACTTCCTTGTTCAAGGGTGGAACTTCTGAATTTGAATTCCAGGGGATTGAGTTCCGAGAAAAGGATCTTTCTTCTATTCTGGAACTTTCCATTTCTTGAGCTTGACCTTGTTGTCTCTTAGGCGGTGGAAAAATGGAATCACCTTCCGAAGTTAGAAATCTTTTGAAAGATGATGGTGCTGGCTTCTGCGGGACCTTGACATCAAAGGCCTTGGCGAAATCCTTTGCCATCCGCACTGCTTCGGCCATGGAAACTGGCTTGGCATTCTTCACTAGGATATTCAAAGGTTCGTTCAGGACCTGGCCATTAGCTGTTCTTCATCCAACGGTGGCGACCCGAGTACTTGAGGAGGAGAGCGAACGCTTGGTGATACACTTCAATAGTTATGCTCCCTTGGGTTAGCTCTAAGAATTCGTTCATCTTGGTTTCCAAAAAGCCGGGAGGACATAATCTCTTCCTTAGGTAAATTTTGAGATCATTCCATGTCTGGGTGTTCCGATCTAGACGGTTTGTCTCGCAGTGGTTTCTCCATGCCACTCTAGTTGTTTCTACTATCTTCAGTCTTGCAAGAGCCATTTTACTCTTCTCATTGTACCCGATGACATCGAAGTATTCTTCCATTGTTTCAATCCACTTCTCCACAGCCTCGCCCAAGTTTTCCTCTTCACCCTTGAAAGGTCCAGGCTGCAATCTATGAAGAGTTTTACGAACATCCAAGTCGAGCTCTTCCTCATCGAATTGGGGGTTATCATTCCTACCACGATGACCTCCATCCATGATCCTATCAATACGAAAATTCTTGTTAAGTCCTTTTATTTATAATTCAAATCCGACTTTAGATTCAACTAATTTTGGGGTTCTTTAGATTGGTTAGCTCCCCACAAAATCATGAGATAAAGATCCCTTCCAGCAAAAGAACATACATAATTCATTATCAGAGAATAATTCATTTATATTCTTAACACAGTAATGGTCCATCAGATCAAAAATTCCATCTGATTATTCCTCCACGGGAATTTCAGTTATGCAGGTTCTTAATTTGTCATCCCTTAATTAGATCCACTGGGTCAAAGGTTAACAGCAACAATCTGTCAGCAGTCCACTAATCTCATAGTGATTTGCTGAAGTCATAATCGTCATTCTTGTTACTAACATCATCACTCGGATTCGTCCCATTCATCCTCGTTGTGGTTTTGTTCAACTTATCTTCCTTCAACCAGAATTCAAGAATCATCATCTTTCAATCAGAATCAAAATCAACTCATCAATTCTCAACCAGAATTCTAAAATCATATCAACCAGCATTCAAATTCATCATCTGGATAGCATTTTTGCTTATAATTTCAAGGTCTTAGATTTACTCGTATATATTGTCAGTAAAGAGCTGCATATATACCCACGGTATACACAGGTAGTCACGGTCCTTGGAGTTATAAGGTAAATACCATCATATTTAGGCCTCAAGCAGGTCAGGGATTCCATACAATTGTGGTACTTCCATTTGAAGACCCAATTACCAATTTATGAATTTTTATTTTAAACATCAATTTATATGAATTTCATCACACAATTACAATCTTTTACTAGTACTTCATAAATTCTTGACATTTCTTGCTTCTCGGTTAATCCACTTTAGCCAATTCGCTCTGATACCAACTGAAAGATCCCTGCCCCCTCTGTGCAACAAATTCCGGGGGTGCTGGCAGCAGAAGTAGCACTTTTTGTGTAGGGCAGAACCTCTCACTCGGGGCCTCGCCCACAGATATCCGGCCAAGAGACTAATCCCTTGGTTCTTCCAAAACCAAACCCGAACTCATTTTTGTGTATTTTCTTTTATTCTTTGGTTTTTTCTCATCCCAACACTTGGAGTAATCCTATTGGCCCATAGGAACCTTAATTGGACCATAATCTAAAAATTTCTCAAAATCTAGACCCTTAGGCTAAGGTCCCTTATATCATTTTTAATTGATTCCTAATGTACATTGGAAAGTTCATTTTGAACTTCTGTTTCAGGGGAAACCATTTTAGACACTAGGAGGATTTTTATATCCAAAGATATCTCAATTTTGGATTACCTCTCATTTTCTCTCTCTAGGCCAAAACAGGGTAAAACAAGATCTTTCTCCTATTTAAAAACCTGTAATGAAAATATGATAGAAGTTATTCTTTTAAGCTTAAAATTAAACTATTTATACATATCATAAATTTAACCATAATTATAAGCATAATTATGATTATTCTCCCTTGATTAAGCTAAATTAACCATTCCTCTTTTCCCATTTTGTTATGATAATCCTTTTCTCATTTAGAATGAGTTAAAGTAATTTTTATCTACTCACATAAACAATCTAAAAAGAAATAACCATTATTTTTACTAACACAAAATCATGAAAAATATCAATTCTTAATCTCTAGCTCATCAAGCCTAGAGTTTAGTTTTGAAATAAGAGATTATCATTGAGAGACATTCTTTTACTAAAGATTTAGCCATAAAGATGACTACTCTTTTTAAGAGAGAGATTTACTTAAGAAAAGCATTACAAATAAGCGTAAAGATTAACTTAATTCTAATTATACATTAAGATTCTTAGGGAAAGCTTGATTTGAATAAAAATAATAATTTTGAAAGTTTCTCAAGCTTAAGAGGGGTTGAGAAGAAGAAAGTCATTGAGATAATTGAAAAAAAACCATAAAACTTAATCTTACCCCACTAAGTTTGGCTTTGATTAGTAGTGAAGCCCAACCAACCAATCAATTGGTCACCAAGAGGAGAAGAGCAAACTTCAAGAGTTGTTGGAGAGAGAGATAAGCTGCAATCTCCCAAGAGAAGAGGAAAATTATTTAAGGGATAATAGAAAATATGCTTATTTTAAGATAATACTGGCATGGTATTGTTCAAGGATGAGAATACAAAGGAACGAGGGTCTATTTATAGGTGAGGGAGGCCAGTAACCAAGTCCAACTGGGTTCTAGAGCTTTCCAGCTTCAGTTTGACTCAATTTGGACAAGATTTGGACTAGTTTAGCTCCCTTTTTGATCCAGTTTGATCCAGCAGAGAGGAAAGAGAAAAATATCACATTTTTTTGAATTAAAAAACCCAAGCAATGATGGAGAAAAAGGCGCCTACTTGATGTGGCTTCCCCTCCTGAGGTGTTAAAAATGCATCATTTCTCCTAAATATCTCATTTTTTAACTAATATCTCTTAATTTTTAACTAATAAACCTTGTACTCAGTCAACTCTTCATCTTATGTGAGCATTTACTCATTTTTGGATATTTTCTTTATTTTTTGGATTTATGTCATCCCAACACTTGGATTAATCCTATTGGCCCATTGGAACCTTAATTGGACCATAATCAAATTTTTTTTGAAATCTGGACCCTTAGGCTAAGGCCTTTAATACACATTTTTAATTGATTCCTAATGCACATTGGAGAACTTATAACACCATATTAGATAATTTGGAAAAAATCCCATTCCCATTTGAAAAATGGGAGCATGGTGAACTTGTCCAAAACTTTGTCAAAACCCCCTCATGTGAAATATCATCGGAAAGATCTTGAAGAGTAGAATCTAAATCTATGATCTCCGACAAATTTAGAGTTAGTATGTTTAAGATATGTCCAAAAATATATGGAGTAATTGATTCCCAAAATGTGAGATTTTTTCCAAATTACCTAATATTGACTTTTATTTTAAACTTCTATTTCAGGGAATTATATCTTAGATATTAGGAGAATTTTAATATCCAAAAATATCTCAACATTGAATTATCTCTCTCTAGAATATTTCTTCTCTCTAGGCCAAAACAAGGAAAAATAATATTTTCTTGCATTCTGAAATAGGGAATGATTACAAGGGATTGAGGTAAAAGCTTATTCATTATTCAGGCTGAGGAGGAATCTTACAAGGTGATGCACGGGCTCGCGGTTGATAGGACACCCATGTGTACGTCGAGGAAGATATGGATGAACTCGAAAGGAACTATTTTTGTGAACTAGATTTGATATTGGATCTCGTTGGTTGACTAGCTAGTCTTCACGGAGACTCTGGATGATAATTTTTATAAAACAATGTACTGGATATTTTGGAGGATTATGATTAGTAATACTATGGTTTCATTGAAAGATTGTTTTAAAGACAGCCGAATCTGTTAAAAAGGTAATTTCATATTGGGTGTGTAAGTGGTGTGACTACCTTGAATTTTGCTTGAAGCGCTGGCAAGGGGGCCTTGGAACTCTTTTCTTTGGTACTCGTCGGGAACAAAACATAAACAAATTTATATAAAGGAATCCCACCAATACAGTGGTCGGCGGCAATTGGCTCATCGGGGGATTCCTGTGATATAGATAGATATGATTAAGTTATGTTAGTTAGATTAAGTCCTAGGAAGACCATGTTACTTTCAGGTTCGGTCGGATCAATTTGGTTAGTTAAGACCTTGACTCGTTAGATTAATTCTCCTGTTAGATGATTTTCCTGGTGGGTGAGGGAAGTTTTTCCAGGTTAGGTTTCGGAGGAACCGCCGAGCTAGTCTCTTGTCCAGACATCTGTGGGGTGAGGCCCTGGGTGTTGATCCCTACCCCGCGTGAGAGGCCGATGCTGCTTCCACCGTCGGCATCCTGGAGGGGACAGGGTCTCACAGCTGGTACCAGAGCTTTGTTGGAGGCTAAGAAGGAAAAATAAATTTTATCAAAAATTTATAATAAAAACATTTACGTATTGTGTTTTCATTCCTTAAGCTTCATTAATGAAGACTTTTAATCCATGAATTTGGTTTTATAGATGGAAGTTCCATGTTTATTTGGTATTCCTGATCTCACTCAGTCTCACGATATGACTGCTTTCGCCTTTGAGCATATCCTCTCCTCCATTATGACTCAAACAGGCAGAGCAAGACTCGCAAATCATTTCGAGGAATTATATTTCCCACGCGTGATGTTGAGAAAGAATATCTCTTTAGCCATGGTCCTATTGAAGCTAAAGGTGGTTTGCGGTGTTATCCTTTATTACCCTACGCCTTGAGATTTTAGGCTTTCTTGTAATATTTATAGACTTCTTAGATGTTTTATCCCAAGTAGTAAGATTGTAGCACCTTTAGCGGTAAGGGAACAATTGTATCGCGGCATGCCAGTAGCTCAGTATCGCCGTCTCATGCTTATACTACGGAGGTTTTGATTTTATGGAGCCATGATGCTCCATGTACATATTGCAACCTTTATATAAATAAAGAAATGATTTGTGAAAAATTCTCAGTTATATAACTGATTTGTTTATTATATGACAAATTGAAGAAATGAGATCTGTTCCTCGGACATATGTCGTAGATCTCCAATAAGATCGATTATCTTGTTTAAGTAATTATTTTTTGAACCTCTTAAGTCTTAAGATCTCGTTGACGAAATCAAATAGGAATTTAATAATGTATCTTTTTTGGTAGAATCATGAGGCGTGCGAACCGTGGCCGACAACCAGACCCACCCTCTCCCAGAGACGAGGAAGAGCTTGACCCCAATGTTCGCAAAGCCAGGGGAGCCAAACTATTGAAGAGTATCACCAGGCTTTCGCTCTTCTCCTTAAGTACTCGCCATCGCTAGAAGAAGAGCAACTCATTTCCAGGTTCATTCAAGGAATGAACGAACCTTTGGACACCCTGGTCTCAAGAATGCCAAGCCAATTTCCATGGTGGCTGAAGCTGTAAGGATGGCAAAGGACTTCACCAAAGCCTTTATTGTTAAAGTCCTTTGCCAAAGCCAGCTCCCTCATCCTTCAAGAGGTTCCAAACACCGAGAAGTTCTTCCAACCTTCCGCCTCCTAAGAGACACCAAGTTCCCAACCAGAATTAGGAGAGAGGAAGTTTCAAAAATGAAGGAAGACCTTTTCCTCGAAGCTCTTTTCAGGAACTCTGGCTCTTTCTAGAATGCAAAGGGAAGAGCTTCGAAGTGAAAATAGGTGTTTTGGTTGTCAAGGGTTTGGGCACCAGCTCAAGGATTGCCCAACTCCTTCTATGGGCGAAGGAAGCCAAGGTCCCAGAGTTTAGAGGTAGACTCCTTCGTATCAGTCCAATTAGGGTCCCCTGCGCCAAAATCAGGGCAACCCCAGAAGAGTGCCAGCTCAGCGTGCAGCCTCCATGCAAATTAGTCTCAGAACTCCCTCCCATAATTGGGGAAACCAAAGAGACAGAGTTCCACCTCAGACTGCACAGCTAGAGCCATCACTATAGCTAAGGAAGTGGAGGAAGAAAAAGGACAGATATATGCTGCCATTGAGCATCAGGGATAGAATCATCAATTCTCACTCTTCCAGACTCCAGCAGAGTACCAGGGTAAGCAATTCAAGCTTTTGATTGATTCATGTAGTACTCATTCTTTTATTTCCCCAGGATGTCTGCGTAAGTTAGTCCTGAATTAAAAATAAGGGAAATCTATGCAAGTGGAATTGGCCAGTGGAAAGATCCTTTTCACACACCTTAAGACAGACCCTATTCAGTTTAGTCTAGATGGGAAAGATCCTTTTCACACACCTTAAGACAGACCCTATTCAGTTTAGTCTAGATGGGAACATAACAGATTTCCAGTTCTTCAGAGTCCTACCCTTGGGAATCTATGATGGAATCCTTGGAATGGATTGGCTCCATGGGAATCTATGATGGAATCCTTGGAATGGATTAGCTCCATAAGAATCAAGCTGACATTCATTGTCACAATGGAACCATCTCTTTCCTTGACCTTCAAGGGAATAAAGTTCAAGGAACTGGAATTTCCACATCCCTAGTGCTGCAATTAGTCAAAGTTTCTAAATTGTTAAAGGGGCTGAGAAAGAGGCAAGCTATTTATGTCGTTAAGATGAATCCTGTAGACATAAAATCCTGTAGACATAAGATGAATCCTGTAGACATAAAATGCAAGGCTAAAGAATCAGAGTGGTTAAGTGAGTATGCCAATGTGTTCCTAGAAGAGCTAACTGAGATGCCTTCGACTCGCGAAGTAGATCATGAGATTGAGCTAACCCCCGGAGCTTAGCCAGTAGCCCAACATGTATACAAAATGCAGTCCCAGAAGCCATAAAACTTAAGGAGCAGTTAAGACAACTGTTAAAACAAGGATTCGTTAGACCTAGTGTTTCACCTTGGGGTGTGCCTATTCTCTTTCAGAAGAAGAAAGATGGAACGTTAAGACTCTGTATTAATTACAAAGGATTGAATCAGTTAACAATTAAAAATAAGTATCCTATCCCCAGGATTGATGAACTTCTGGATCGATTAAGTGGAACCCAAATGTTCACAAAGATAAATCTCAAATTCGGATACTATCAGATCAAAAACAAGGAACAAGACATCCCGAAGACATCATTCAATACTCGCTATGGGCATTATGAGTTCATAGTCATGTCATTTGGATTGACTAATTCCCCGATGACGTTTAATCGTCTCATGCAAGATATTCTTAGAGAATACTTGGATGATTTTGTTCTTGTCTTCTTTGATGACATCTTGGCATACTCAAAGAATGCTGTAGATCATGAAGATCATGTGCGTAAGGTCCTCGAAATCCTAAGGAAGCACCAACTCTTTGCAAAAAAGAGCAAGTGTTCTTTCTCTGTTGACTAGGTGGAATACTTGGGATTCATAGTGTCTAAAGATGGGATTTCACCTAGCCCCGCAAAAATCCAAGCAGTCGTAGATTGGTCAGAGTTCAAGACAGTGAAAGAAGTCAGAGGATTCTTGCGAATTAACCGGATGGTATAGAATCTTTATACCTAGATATGCCCAGATAGCATCCCCTTTAACTAACCTTCTCAAGAAGAGTACCCTATTTCAGTGGACTGCTATGTGTCAGAGTGCCTTTGATAAGCTGAAGACAACCCTAGTAACCAACCCTATCCTTAAGTTGCTGATGCCAGTGGTTTTGCCTTAGGCAGTGCTCTTATGCAGGAAGGTCATGCAGTAGCCTATGTATCCAAAAAACTCAGAACACATGAGAGAAAGTATGTTGTCCATGACTTGGAGTTATTCTTAGTAGTTTATGCTCTGAAGTTGTGGAGATATTATCTTTTGGGATAGAGGTTCACCTTGATGACAGATCATCAAAGTCTGAAGTGGATCTTCACCTAAAGGGATCTCAACATGCGTTAAAGAAGATGGATGCAGACCCTGCAAGAATTCAATTTTGAAATTAAGTATCGGCCAGGGAAAGAAAATGTGGTAGCAGATGCGCTCAGTAGAAAAGCCTCCTTGCTTGCAATAACATTGGTGTCAAATCCATTGATCAGTGAAGCAAGGGAGAGAATCATGCAGGACAAATTCTTTGCCCCTATTGCTACTCTTTTGATACAGGAAAGTAAGACTCCTCAAGAAATGAGTCAAGTTCTTGGGTACAAATTGGATGAAGGATGCATGTATTATAATAATCGGCTATGCATTCCCAATGATGAGGGAATAAAGGGAAAGATTATGAGAAGCCCATGATAGTCTGATAGCTGGACATCTAGGGTTTATAAAAACTTACATGTCTATGAAGAAAAGCTTTGCTCATCTGATTCCACTAAAAGAAACATACACTGCAGTGGATGTTGCCAGAGTTTTCCTCAAAGAGATCTTCAGATTGCATGGCTTACCCAGGAGGATAGTAAGTGACAGAGATCCTAAGTTCACATCGAGATTCTGGACTGCATTCTTCCAAGCAGTAGGAACTTTCTTGGATCTCAGTACAACCTATCACCTCGAGACAAATGGCCATACTAAAAGAGTGAATCAGGTAATTGAAGATATCCTTCGGTCATGCTATGGTAGGGAACCCAAGAAGTGGTTAAGCCATTTGCACACCTGGTTGAGTTTGCTTACAATGCTTCTTATCATTGAAGCATTGGGATGAGCCCTTTCAAAGCTCTGTATGGACACGATTGCCTTACACCATTGACTTGGTCCAATCCATTGATCAAAGTTGAGATGTCTTAACAGATGCTTGATGACATGGACCAGCAAATGCAATCAATCCATAAAGATATTAAGGCTGCCCAAGATAGGCAAAAGCACTATGCGGATAAAAAGAGATCAGAGAGAGTGTTTGAAGAATCAAATATTGTCTTCATTCGAGTACGACCCAAAAGAAGTTCCTTATCTTTAGGGAAGTATAAGAAGCTCTCTCCCAGATAATGTGGACCGTATGCTGTATAAAGAAAATAGGAGATTTAGCTTATAAAATTCTTTTGCCTCCCCATGTCAAGGTACATAATGTATTCCATGTCAATTTACTTAAGAAGTATGTACCCAGACCGAGTCATGTGCTTAATGAGACGAACAATTGATTTCTCCTCCGACTTAAGGCCAGATGGTACTCCAACCTGAAGAAATCCTTGACGTTCGCGAGAGAAGGTTCTCAAGAGCAGAGTCCTCAGAGAATTTTTGGTCAAGTGGAAGTTCTTCCCTTTAGAAGACGCCACTTGGGAGAAGGAAGAAGAGTTGGTAAAAGATTGCCCCCACTTTGTGAGATGTCCTAAGACGCCACTTGGGAGAAGGAAGAAGAGTTGGTAAAAGATTGCCCCCACTTTGCGAGATGAGGATATCTCACATTTTTCAAGTGGGAGAGGATGTAAGATTCCTCCTCAGCCTGAATAATGAATAAACTTTTACCTCAATCCCCTGTAATCATCTCCTATTTCAGAATACAAGAAAATATTGTTTTCCCTTGGCCTAGAGAGAAGAAATATTCTAGAGAGAGGTAATTCAATATTGAGATATTTTTGGATATAAAAATTCTCCTAATATCTAAGATATATTTCCGTGAAACAAAAGTTCAAAATAAATTCTCTAATGTGCATTAGGAATCAATTAAAAATGTGTATTAAAGGCCTTAGCCTAAGGGTCCAGATTTCAGGAAAATTTGGATTATGGTCCAATTAAGGTTCCGATGGGCCAATAGGATTAATCCAAGTGTTGGGATGAGATAAATCCAAAGAATAAAAGAAAATACCCAAAAATGAGTAAATGCTCACATAAGATGAAGAGTTGACTGAGTACAAGGTTTATTTAGTTAAAAATTAAGAGATATTAATAAACAAATGAGATATTTAGGAGAAACGATGAATTTTTGACACCTTGTTAAGGAGGGGGAGCCCCATCAAGTAGGCGCCTTTTTCTCCATCATTTATTGGGTTTTTTAATTCAAACAAATGTGATATTTTTATCTCTCCTCTCTCCTCTCTCCTAGAACAAACTGGATCAAAAAGGGAGCCAAACTGGTCCAAATCATATCCAAATTGGGTCAAACTGAAGCTAGAAAGCTCTAGAACCCAATTGGGCTTGGTTAGTGGCCTCCCTCACCTATAAATAGACCCTCATTCCTTTGTATTCTCATCTTTGAGCTATACCATGCTAGTATTATCTTAAAATAAGCATATATCTATTATCCCTTAATTTTCCTCTTCTCTTGGGGAGCTTGGAGCTTCTCTCTCTCTCCAATAGCTCTTGAAGATTGCTCTTCTCCCCTTAGTGGCCAAAGGATTGCTTGGGGGCTTCACTGCTTAATAAGAAAAGAATCAAGCCAAACTTAGAGGTAAGACTAATTTTTATGGTTTTTTCAATTGTCTCAATGACTTTCTTCTTCTCAACCCCTCTCAAGCTTGAGAAGCTTTCAAAATGATGGTTTTTATTCAAATCAAGCTTTCCCAAAGATTCTTAATGTCTAATTAGAATTAAGTTAATCTTTATGCTTAATTGTAATGCTTTCCTTAAGTAAATCTCTCTCTTAAAAAGAGTAGTCATCTTTATGGCTAAATCTTTAGAAAAAGATGCTTCTCAATGATAATCTCTTATTTCAAATCTAAACTCTAGGTTTGATGAGCTAGAGAATAAGAATTGATATTTTCATGATTTTGAGTTAGTAAAAATATGGTTAATTCTTTTTAGATTGTTTATGAGTTAGTAAGCTAGATTGTGGGAAGAAGGGTTTTGTGAATCAAACTCAAACCGGGAATTCTCCTTGCATAGAACCTCTGCTTTAAAAAAAAGGACTGTTTTACACTAGAATGATGGGTGATGGTGGAGGAACCATTTGGTTTGTGATTTAACTAAGGAGAGATTCGCAAAACTGACAGGGAGTCGTCGAGGGACGTCGCTCGTAAAAAACAGAGCTTGCCAAGGTCTTGACTAGCCTTGGTATGGTTAAAATGGTGCGCTTCCGATACGATGGGCGAGGTTCGACGAAGCAGTCCCTGAGTAAAGTGCTAGGACACCTAAGTAGGATCCTAGAGGGTTCTGACGAGGTAATGCACGGGCTCACGAGATTGCTAGGAATCCCATGCGTACGTCGAGGAAGATGTGGATAAAATAGAAAGGAACTATTTTTGTGAACTAGATTTGATATTGGATCTCGTTGGTTGACCAGCTGGTCAACCAATGAGATATGGATGAAATAGAAAGGAACTATTTTTGTGAACTAGATTTGATATTGGATCTCATTGGTTGACCAATGAGATTTGATATTGGATCTCATTGGTTGACCAACTGGTCTTCAATGGAGAGTGCGGATGATAATTTTTGCAAAACAATGGACTTGATATTTTGGAGGATTATGATCAGTAATACTATGGTTTCATTGAAAGATTGTTTTAAAGATAGCCGAATCTGTTAAAAAGGTAATTTCATATTAGGTGTGTAAGTGGTGTGACTACCTTGAATTTTGCTTGAAGCGTCGGCTAGGGGGCCTGGGAACTCTTCTCCTCGGTACCCGAGACAAAACATAACCAAATTTATATAAAGGAATCCCACCAATACAGTGGTCGGTGGGCGGTTGGCTAAACCCATGGGCTGGTTGGAGGCTGGATCGGGGGATTCCTATGATACAGATAGATACGATTAAGTTACATTAGTTAGATTAAGTCCTAGGAAGACCCTTGTTCTATGGGAGGGAATCAGCGGGCTATGCCTCGCTAAAGGGGGAAAAAAGCGGTGATTCTATGGACCAAGTGCAAGTCTCTTCCTTGATCTGGCCATGTGACTTTCAGGTTTGGTTGGATCAGTTTGGTTAGTTAAGACCTTGACTCGTTAGATTAATTCTCCCTTTGCTCTCCACACTTCGCCTGAGAGACCCCAAACTTGCATAGGCCACCTTCCTTTGCCTGGCCTCTATCTCTGCAGCATCACTAGCCAGGAGTTCTCTACAAGGCGGCTTCCCAGCTTTCTTCATGCCTCAGTCTCTCGAGTGCCAATCCACCTCTTCGCCAACCCGTCAGCCCAGTCGACCAGTAGCTTCACCCTTTTGCCTGCTTGCGTAGCCAACTACAGCTCGTCACCCTTTCAATGTCTCCTGTCCGTCACCTTTGACGCCAGTAGCTGCAGCTTCCACGTCCCTACACTTCACAAGGGAGGCCCCCATGTCCAGCCTCTAGGCAGCCACACCACTTCGTGTCGGCTCTGTCCGCCTGGCTGCAGCTCACCGAAGAAGCCTCCTCACTGTGGTCCTGCGGGCGGCTGCACACGCCCGAGAGCCCAAAACAAACAAGGCGGCCCCTCTTGTCTTCCTCTCCTCGCCAGCTTCTAGATTGCGTACGCTGGCAGCTATGCTGGCTGCAAGGCAAACAGCCATGTGGCCTTTGCTTTTTTGGCCACGTCAATATCATTATTTTTTATTTTACTTAAAAGATGGCCACCAATTATATTTCTTTTCACACCAATGCTCAAAGCTACACTAGCCCTTTCACCTTTAATTGCCCATGCTCCACACACCTTCAAATACAACCTTCCAATGCCCACTCATACTTGGACGCGCACACAAACAAGCGACCGAGTGGCTGATGTCATCCCCAGCAAACCTCCAGTAGACCACACTCCGGATAAAGCTGTACAAGCCTGCAGCCAAACCGTCCACCCTGTACATCTGCCAAGGCATTCCCGAGCAAAACTCTCGCACATGCCATGCATCCCATATGTACACAAGCCTAAAACGCCTTTCAGAAAAACACCTAACAGGTGGCGATCTAAAAACCTTAAAGTGTATGTTGGATTGTAAAACAAGTGCGAATACTATATTCTCATGTGTTTACTGTTGTCATTCCAAGACAGCAGTAGACTCAAGAGTAAAAGGGAAACAACCTAGCAAAGGAAAAAGTCAAAAACAGGTGGGTGCAAAAAAAGCAATCGTTTTTGATGCTGAACAGAGGAAAGGATCAAAGGTATGGCATAATGGCATATTAAGTTGTGACCAGAGCAAGCCACCTAGTCGTGACCAGGAGGACAATGCTTGGAACCCAATCTTGGGCATTCCACTATGTCAAGTGCATGTGTGCACATTACATGCAAGACTCAGGATTTTGGATAAGCTATTGATGCTCCACATAAACTATGTCTGGAACATGGAGCCCGAAGATCGACGAGAAGAGTCAATACGTGCACTAGAGGGTGTACTTTCCTCTATTGGACTACATGCTGGAGCAGTGGTCTTGACAAAGGACAGAAAATCAAACCCTACACAAGACAACCCTAATAAAATTTGCATGGGTGGATCAAAGGCAAGACACTTGCTATCAAACCACTTGGGTTCTCATAGCCACACTAACTTTGAAATTTGGAAGAAGATATGTGATGTTACAACATATCGAGGAAATGATGCCAGGCTTGGCCTAATACGTGCATGTGTATGGGAGGCGTGTGATAAAATGGTCGATCTTCTAGAGAGACCTCACCTGGATGACCATGGTATTGAGGCACTTAAACAAGCTACTTGTAGATTTATAGAAGAAATGGTCGAGGCATGGGGAGAAACACACATTACTCACTACATGGTAATGTTATATTTCTTGTGTCCTTGTAGTATGTTCTTCATACTGTTTGTTGACTTTTTGTAATTTTCTATGCAGCATATATTGTATGCACATGGGCCATACTTTCTCGATAGATATGGCTCTTTAGCACTTTGGAGCAATCAAGGCATGGAGAAATCACATTACCAAGCAAAGGTCGTGTATTTTAAGGGCACTCGCCATGGTGGTGGCAAAGTCAAGAGTAATGCGCTCCATGAAATGTTCAACTAGTTCTATCGCGTTCTGGTTGTGGCAAAAAAAGGTAAAAATCTCGTAGGAATTTGTCTCTTAGGCGTCAAATAATGAAAACTGTTAATGCAAGAAGAACTGAAGGATGCTAGGGAGAGACTACGGCAGTGGGTTGCAAGCAAGTGTCGGTGCGGTTCCTCATGGGCTTAAACTCCCTGATTATAATCTTTTTTGTGTTTTTAAATTTTCTAAAAGTTTTAAAAAAATATATTTATAGACATATTTAAGTCATTTTTCATTTATAACCACCACATTTCATTTTCTTCTTTGTGCTCTACTCTCTCTTGCTCTCCCACTATCTCTCGCACACGTACATACCTAGGCCATGCTAGAAGAACAGGAGCAAGACGAGCGGTTTTTCGATCAACTCGGCCCACTACCTACAGAAAAAGGACAAATCTACCTATAGTAACAGAGCAAGAGGCAAAGGAGATGAGAGAAGAAGAGGAGCGCAGGAAGGAGGCCGAAGAAGCGCAGCATAGGAAGGAAGCTGAAGAAGCAGAGCGTAGTAGAGAAGCGGAAGAAGAGCAGCATCAAAAGAAGCCGAGGAAGGTCAAGGGCAACCACTCGAGATTGTTATTGAGGCCGACACCCTAGAGCAGCTATGGGATTTACAAAAATCAATTCTACCTATATTTCCCAATAAAATTATAAATGCTCAAAATTTCACTTTTGATAGATACTCATAATTTGAATTATGCCAAAAATTTCTCTTTTACCATTTAATTACTTGGATCTCAAATATCATGGGAATTTATCTTTTTTCATAAAAATAAATTTACCAAAAATTTCTCTTTTCCATTTAATTACTTGGATCTCAAATATCATGGGAATTTCTCTTTTTGCATAAAAATAAATTTACCAAAAATTCCTCTTTTACCATTTAACTACTTGGATCTCAAATATCATGGAAATTACTCTTTTTGCATAAAAATAAATTTATCAAAAATTTCTCTTTTCTCGTAATCAATTAATTATGCATAATTACAAAAAAAAATATTTCTCATGAATATGATGAAAATCATTCTTTTTGCATAGGATGTCCAATCCTAGAATATGGTAGGAAGTCCTCTTTTAGAATTATGCATAAAAATAAGATATGTATTAATTTTTAAAAATTTTACCATTACTTTGCTGCTATTACTGATAATTCTCAAATTTTCTTAAAAGAGTAAAAGCTTGTAATGAAAATATGATAGTAGTTCCTCTTTTATGCTTAAAATCAAACTATGAATTTATCATAACTTTAACCATAATCATAAACTTAATTATGATTATCCCACTAGATTAAGCTCATTCCATTATTTCTCTTTTCCCAAATTGATAAGATAATCTATTTCTCATTTAGAATCAATCAAAGTAGTTTTAAACTACTTATAAATAATCTAAAAGAAATAACCATTATTTTGTTAACACAAAATCATAAAAATATAATTTTCTTAATCTCTAGCTTATCAAGCCTAGAGTTTAGCTTTGAATTAAGAGACTATCATTGAGAAGCATCCTTTTTCAAGGGATCTAGCCATAAAGATGGCTATTCTTTTAGAGAGAGAGATTTATTTAAAGAAAGCATTACAAAAAAGCATAAAGATTAACTTTCTCTTAATTAAGCATTAAGACTTTAAGGAAAAGCTTGGTTTGAATTAAAACATTCATTTAGAAAAGCTTGGTTTGAATTAAAACATTCATTTAGAAAGCTTCTCAAGCTTGAGAGGGGTTGAGAAGAAGAAAATCATTGATAAATTGAAAAAAAAACATAAAATTTGATTTTACCTCCAAGTTTGGCTTGATTCTCTATTAGCAATGAAGCCCCTGACCAATCAATTGGTCCACCAAGAGGAGAAGAGCAACTCCAAGAGTTGTTGTAGGGAGAGAGAGAGCTCCAAGCTCCCAAGAGAGAGGAAAATTTAAAGGATAATAGAAAATATGATTATTTTAATATAATACTAGCATAGTATAGCTCCAATATTTTTTTACAAAAGACTAAGGGTCTATTTATAGGTGAGGGAGGCCACTAACCAAGTCCAACTGGGTTCTAAAATTTTCTAGATTCAGTTTGACTCAATGGACAAGATTTGGATCAGTTTGGCTCCCTTTTTAATTTGGTTTGACCAAGAGAGGAGAGATAAAAATATCACAATTTTTTTGAATTAAAAACCCTTCCACACATGTGAAATAGGTGCCTACATCAGAAGTCCCCCTTTCCTTACTAAGGTGTCAAAAATGCATCATTATTCTAAAATATCTCAAATTTTTAACTAATAAACCTTGTACTCAAATTTTTAACTAATAAACCTTGTACTCAATCAACTCTTCATCTTATGTGAGCATTTACTCATTTTTTAGTATTTTCTTTTATTCTTTTGGATCTATCTCATCCCAACACTTGGGTTAATCCAATTGGTCCATTAGAACCTTAATTGGACCATAATCTAATTTTTTTTTAAAATGTAGACCCTTAGGCTAAGGTCCCTTATACACATTTTCAATTAATTTCTAATGCACCTTGGAAAGTTCATTTTGAACTTCTGTTTCAGGGGAATCCATTTTAGACACTAGGAGGATTTTTATTTTCAAAGATATCTCAATTTTGGATTATCTCTCTCTAGACATTATCTCTCTCTAGGCCAAAACAGGGTAAAACAAGATCTTTCTTCTATTTCAGAGAGGGGAATAATTTCAAGAATAGAAGGGGAGGTTCTTACACCTTTACACCTCAAAAGCTAGAGGGAGGAATCTTACAATGGATGTGGTTCGCTCGGTTGTGAACAAATCATTACCAAACAGTTTCCCTTCCATGGGGTGTGCTTTCCATGTTCGCAGATCTATATTTAGAATTTGCAAGTCCCTTTTCAAACATACACATGGTCTAATGCCCAATTGTACACCAATTTGGATTCCCTCATGAAGGGTCTCCCCAGGATTATAAAAGATTCCTCCTCAGCTTGAATAATGAATAAGCTTTTACCTCAATCCCCTGTAATCATTCCCTATTTCTGAATGCAAGAAAATATTGTTTTTCATTGTTTTTGCCTAGAGAGAGAGAGAAAATTCTAGAGAGAGATAATTCAATATTGAGATATTTTTGGATATAAAAATTCTCCTGATGTCTCAAGTATAATTTCTTGAAATAGAAATTCAAAATAAATTCTCTAATGTGCATTAGGAGAATCAATTCAAAAAATGTATTAAAGACCTTAGCCTAAGGGTTCAGATTTTTAGAAATTTTTGGATTATGGTCCAATTAAGGTTCCTATGGGCCAATAGGATTAATCCAATTGTTGGGATGAGATAAATCCAAAGAGAAAAGAAAATACCCAAAAATGAGTAAATGCTCACATAAGATGAAGAGTTGACTGAGTACAAGGTTATTAGTTAAAAATTAAGAAATATTAATAAAAAAAAGAGATATTTAGAGAAAATGATACATTTTTGACACCTCAGTAAATAAGGAGAGAATGCCACATCAAGGAGGATCCTTTTCTTCATGATTACTTGAGTTTTTTAATCCAAAACTGGGATATTTTTCTCTCTCCTCTCTCCTGGACCAAATTGGATCAAAAAGCGAGCCAAACTGGTCCAAATCTTGTCCAAATTCAGTCAAACTGAAGCTAAAAAATTCTAGAACCCGGTTGGACTTGGTTAGTGGCCTCCGTCACCTATAAATACACCCTCATTCCTTTGTATTCTCATCTGTGAGCTATACCATGCCAGTATTATATTAAAATAATCATATTTTCTATTATCCCTTAATTTTCCTCTACATTTGGGGAGCTTGGAGCTTCTCTCTCTCTTCAACAACTCTTGGAGTTCTCTTCTCCTCTTGATAACCAATTGATTGGTTGAGGGCTTCACTCCTAAGGAAAGAATCAAGCCAATCTTAGAGGCAAGTGATTTTTATGGTTTTTGTCAATTTTTCTCAATGACTTTCTTCTTCTCAAAGCCTCTCAAGCTTGAGAAGCTTTCTAAATGATTGTTTTAATTCAAATCAAGCTTTCCCTAAGAGTTTTAATGTTTAACTAAGAGAAAGTTAATCTTTATGCTTATTTGTAATGCTTTCTTTAAGCAAATCTCTTTCTCAAAAAGAATAGTCATCTCTATGGCTAATTCTTTATCAAATGAATGTTTCTCAAAGATAATCTCTTATTTCAAAACTAAACTCTAGGCTTGATGAGCTAGAGATTAAGAGAATGATATTTTCATGGTTTTGTGCTATTAAAAAAATGGTTAATTCTTTTAGATTGTTTATGAGTAGTTAAAAAACTATTTTAACTCATTCTAAATGAGACGAATCTGTATAATGGCAATTTTATATTGGGTGTGTAAGTGATATGCCTACCTTAAACTTTGCTTAAAGTGCTGGCTAGGGGGCTTGGGAACTCTTTTCCTCATCGCGGGTACTCGAGAAAAACATAACCAAATTTTTATAAAGGAATCCCACCAATACAGTGGTTGGGCGGTTGGCTAACCCATGGGCCGAGTAGGTTGGATCAGGGGATTCCTACGATACAAATTACGTTAGTTAGATTAAGTCCTAGGAAGACCCTTGTTCTGTGGGAGGGAATCAGTGGGCTGTGCCTCACAAAAGGGAAAAAAAGCAGTGATTCTATGGACCAAGTGCAAGTCTCTTCCTTGATTTGACCATGTGACTTTTGGGTTCGGTCGGATCAGTTTGGTTAGCTAAGACTTTGACTCGTTAGATCAATTCTCCCGTTAGATGATTTTCTTGGTGGAATCGCCTGTGCCTTCCGGGCGAGGGAAGTTTTTTGAGGTTCGGTTTTGGAGGAACCAATGGGCTAGTCTATTGTCCGGATATCCGTGGGCGAGGCCCCCAAGTGTGGATCCCTGCCCTGCGTGAGAGGCTGATGTTGCTTCCGTCGTCAGCGCTCTCGGAGGGGGCACAGAGAAGGGGGTGGGGGTCTCACACATTATGTCATATGAGTCTGGTTGGCATAGAAAGTTTATTACCACAAATGTATGATGGTAGCAGAACGTAAAGAGTTTAAGTCTGGTTGGCATAGAAAGTCTATTACCACAAATGTATGATGGTAGCAGAACGTAAAGAGTTTAAGTCGCACATTCTCTAAAATTCCAATGGGTCTTGAAAATGTTCCGTGTGCCATTTTAACAATAAGATCTGCTCTTTTCAGATCGGATTTTCCCTAATTTTTACAACATTGTTTTGTGATGATGCTGGCTCTTGGTCCACCATCTAGGATAGCTAGTGATTGGTATCTGTTTTTGATGAATTGGGATTATAACATTAGTGTCGTCACTTTCGTAATAATTTCCCAATTGATTAACTGGTATTTTGATGAATGTAGGTATTCTTTCCCTTGCATGTTTTAAGTTTCTTTCTGCTAGAGGTGACTGAATCTCCTCTACAGTGTCTGCTAGCTTTAGTCCGCCCTCTACCCATTCTTTTATGTCTGCCCACAATGTTGGTGAACTGTGTAGCAGTTGCCCCAATGGCATTTGCATGGAAGTGGACAGTACAACTACGAGGCTACCTATGTCTCTGGGCTCTTTGGCAATTGAGGGTTCCTTCCATGTGTGCGTCTTCTTTCCCTTGCATGTTTTAAGTTTCTTTCTGCTAGAGGTGACTGAATCTCCTCTGCAATATCTGCTAGCTTTAGTCTGCTCCTACCCATTCTTTTATGTCTGCTCACAATGTTGGTGAACTGTGTAGCAGTTGTCCCAATGGCATTTGCATGGAAGTGGACAATACAGCTACGAGGCTACCTATGTCTCTGGGCTCTCTGGAAATTGAGGGTTCCTTCCATGTGTGTGTCTCATATCCATCCCTAGGGAATGAATGAATGGACTCATCCTGTGCAACCTCCTCAATCATTCTTGACATCAGGTTTCCTTGAGATCCCTCTTCCGACTCTTCTAGAATTGGAGCAGGTACGTCCAATTCTCTTTTCCTTTTTGGTTCATTTCTTGGATACATTATATCCTTGGCCCGGTTAGCCCGTAATTTGGCTTTATGAAGTCGTTGTTGACACTCTCCTAATAGGACCCTTGAAAGATCCTTGCCCCCTCAGCACAACGAATTCAGGGGTGCTAGCATGGAAGTAGCACTTCTTGCGCAGGCAGAGTCTCCCACTCGGGGCCTCGCCCAACAGATATCCGAACAAGAGACTAATCCCTCGGTTTTTCCAAAACCGAATCCGGAAAAACTTCCCTCGCCCAGCAGACATAGGCGATTCCACTGAAAAAAATCTATTCTAACATAGTCAAGAGCCTTAACTAACCAAACTGATCCGATCGAACCCGTAAGTCACATGGTCAGATCAAGGAAGAGACTTGCACTTGGATCATAGAGACCAATGCTTTTTTCCTCATCAAGAGGCATAGCCGTTGATTCTTTTCCATAGAACAAGGGTTATTCGGGATTTTACTTCAACTACCGTAACATAGCAGAATTGAGTCTCATTTTAGGGATCCATAAGTCCAGCCTAACCCCATCCACCAACCCCATGGGTTAGCCAACCACCTAACCACTAAAGTGATAGGATTCATTTAGAAATTTGGTTATGTTTTGTCCCGGGTACCAGGGAAAAGAGTTTCCAAGCCCCCTAGTCAGCGCTTCAAACAAACTTCAAGATAGTCACACCACTTACACACCCAATATGAAATTGCATGTTTCACAGATTCACAGCTGTCTTTAAAACAATCTTTTAATGAAACCATAGTGTCACTGATCATAAGCCTTCAAAATATCTAGCTTGAATTCTAATTTCTAATCATTCCTTCATCAGTGTACCTATGGCATCATTGGCAACCAGAACGCTCAACACCTGTTCACTCAAGGGCCTTTTCAATAGTTCCTAGCTCATAGTACCTGAAAATATAATCACATAATAAAAATCTAGATGGACTCTCCATTAAAGATAAGCAAGATCAACCAACAGTTCCATATAAAAGAGCCATGGACTCATCCGTTGAGGACCAGCAAGGCCAATCAACCAGATCCATGCCCGAGTTCAGAAAACAATTCTAACTCCTTATTCCAATTTATTCCTCGACGCACGCATGGGTATCTTCGGCGACCTAGAGCCCGAGCACCGTATGGTTAGCACCCTCTAGGCTCCTTTTCGTAGGTCACCTAGCGCTTCACTTATAGGCTGCTTCCTTGGTCCCTCGTCCACCATACCGGAAGCTCACCATTTAAATAGAATCGAGGTTGGTCAAGACCTTGGCCGACCTTGCTACGCGAGACATCCTCCACTGACTCTCTATTAGCCGTTGTAACTTTATCACTTAGGTCTCCACAACCTCATTCACAAGATGGTCAAAATGCTTCCCCAGCATTGTTGACATAAAACAGTCATTTAAAAACAGGTTTCATAAATACAGTTTCTAACAAACTCTTATCTTCCCACATTGTTCCACATCATTTCTTCTTATTCCACATTCTTCTACATCAATTCACATTTCTTATTCCATATCCAGTCATATGTATTCCCATCGTCCTTCATCCATTCTCATCCAATCACATCATATTACATCTCATCACATCAATCCACATCTATCCTCATCACATCATGTCACATCCATCCACATCACATCTCATCCATTCACATCTATCCAGATCCACATTACATTACATGACATCTATCCACGTCAAAACATATCCACATCACATCACATCCATCTACATTCATTGAGATCCACATCACATCCATATATCATCACATCACGTTCACATCTATTTACATGAATTCACATGAATTCACATCCATTCATATCTACCCGGATCCACATCACATCACATCTCATCACATCACATCATATCTCATCTATTCATATCTAACCAGATCCACATCACATCTCATCCATTCACATCTCATCACATCACATCTCATCCATTCACATCTCATCACATCACATTCACATCTCACCACATCCATTCAGATATCATCACATCACATTCACATCTCATTGCATCCATTGACATCTCATCACACCCATTCACATCTCATCACATCCACTCACATCTCATCACATCCATTCATATCTCATCACTCCCATCCATTTACATCACATCACATTCATTCACATATCGTCACATCCATCCTCATCTTATCGCATCTCGTTCACATTCATTCACATATCGTTCACATCCATCCACATCGCATCGCATTCATTTCATCCACATCACATCACATTCATTCCATCCACATTACATCACATCCACATATATCCACATCACATCACATTCATTCCATCCACATCACATCACATTCATTCCATCCACATTACATCACATCCACATCTATATATCCACATCACATCACATTCATTCCATCCACATTACATCACATCCACATCTATCCATATCACATCACATTCATTCCATCCACATTATATCACATCCACATCTATCCATATCACATCACATTCATTCACACATCTCATCACATTCATCCACATCCATCCATTCATTCATATTCACATCTATCACATCGCATCTCATCACATTCATTCACATCCATCCATCCATTCATATCTCATCACATTCATTCACATCCATCCATTCATTCACATCTCATCACACCCATTCACATATCATCACATCTCATTCTCATCCATTTACATCACATCACATCCATTCGCATATCATCACATCTCATTGACATCTCATCACACCCATTCACATCTTATTCACATCTCATCACATTCACATTCACATCCACATCTATTTACATCACATCACATCTCATCGACATTCACTCACATGTCATCACATCACATTCACATTCACTCACATGTCATCACATCACATTCACTCACATGTCATCACATCACATTCACATCTTATCACATCACATTCACATCTCATCTCATCACATCGCATCCATTTACATCCCATCACATCCATTTACACATTCAGATCCACATCACATCCATCTACATCTATTCAAATCCACATCACATCTTATCACATCCACTTTTAGTATGGTTTCTCTACTTTCGATACTGATAGGACTTTTCTACATTTTTGTCAATTGTTTGACCTAGTTAAAGGTACTTTTTCTCGATCCCATTAAATCTAAGTATCAGAAGGTTTAAAAAGAGAAAATAGACCTTATCAGAATTGAATAGTAAAAACTCAAAAAGAGTATTTACGTATTGTATTTTCATTCCTTAAGCTTCATTAATGAGAAATAATTCTAAACTTCCGTTTACTCATTGGATCCTCAATCCTCCCAAGGATTCTAGATTCCCTTTTCTGAATAAGAATTATCCACGTTTTGTCGATGGATATTTTCACATTCTTTTTCAAATTTCTCAATTAAGATATATTCAATATTCTTCTTTTTGAATAAAAGATTCATGGGATTTACAAGACTCATGGTCCACCAAGAGGAGAAGAGCAACTTCAAGAGTTGTTGGAGAGAGAGAGAAGCTCCAAGCTCCCAAGAGAGGAAAATTTAAGGGATAATAGAAATATGATTATTTTAAGATAATACTGGCATGGTATAGCTCCAATATGAAAATACAAAGGAACGAGGATCTATTTATAAGTGAGGGAGGCCACTAACCAAGTCCATCTGGGTTCTAGAATTTTCCACCTTCGGTTTGACTCAATTTTTGGCTCCCTTTTTTATTTAGTTTGATCCAAGAGAGAGGAGAGATAAAAATATCACATTGTTTTGACTTAAAAAACCCAGCCACACATGTGAAAAAGGTGCCTACCTCAAAGGTTCCCCTCTCCTTACCAAGGTGTCAAAATGGCATCATTTCTCCAAAATATCTCATTTTTAACTAATATCTCTTAATTTTTAACTTAAAATATCCCTACCCCCTCTGCGTAACAGATTCGGGGGTGCTAGCAGTGGAAGTAGCACTTCTTGCGTGGGGCAGTGTCCCTTACTCGGGGCCTCACCCACGGATATCCGGACAAGAGACTTGTAAGGTCCTTCCCAAGCCATGTATGTATGTGTCTCTTTTAATATAGATTTCAATAAGGAAATAGAGTGTAATTAGAGAAGAGTGAGACAATAAGGCTAGAAACATTAGGAAAGTGTTTGAATAAAAATATTAGCTCCAAAAGTCCTAAAAGAAATAAGAAGACAAGAATAGTTCTATTAAGAGATAAATATCTCCAAAAATAGAAATTCAAATTTAGGTGATAAGAGGTCATATTTACAGTACTTTTACAGTCCATGCGTACTAAAAATGTGGAAAAGCAACGCGTTTCTAAAGATGGCGCATTTGTGGCTATAAACAGATGTTTTTGCCTATTCTATACCCGCATTGGCTCGTAGAACAGATAGCTTCCGGTTCTTTTAACTGGCTATATGACCATATTCTGAGTTTTTATCAAAGAGTTATGGACGAAACAATTTGCTGATTCTGTCAGGGTCTCTACATAGGGAAAACTGTAAAAAGGCAGCAAGTATCATCAAGGTAATCCTAGAGCTTGAGATGTATATATCCCTTCATTCTTCTTATCTAATATCTTAGAAGAGAAGGATAGATTTCTATGGTATTTTTGAGGAAGAGACCAAAAACTCCATAGCTTTTCTTTTAAAGAAAGAATAGTTTGCCGTAGCCCTGCCAAGAGAAGGCTATTTTGCCATAGACCTTCGAAAGAAAGAAAAGTCAGAGTACAAGTAAGAGGAGATAAAGCTTGGGGATGATCGGATGATTTCAATCATAAGAGAAGGTATTAGAAGACTCTTTATTCTAATATTTCAAGTTCTGAAACTCTTATTACGAGCAAAGACAACGATAAACGACAAATTTCTATAAGGTATATACATATTTTGTTTTTCAATTACATATCATTCTTAGGGGTTGAGGTATGGCCCCGGTTTCTCCACTAATTGTTAATAGTGATCTATTTGATTGATTTACTGTTAAAGTTTGTATTCTTTTAAATAATAGCATATGCCTTAAATAAAGAATGTCTTATCGCAATCTCAAGTTCAAATGCAAAAATCTTTATGAAAATGATTATTTTCTTAAGAAGGTAACATGGATTCTAGTCCTATGGTTTAGTTGAGTAAATGGATTATTATCTTGGTTAAATTAAGGTACAAGTACAACTTCTCCCTGCCTTGACGCTGCCCCGTTCTTGTGCTTGTGTAGCCGGACGATGGAGACGTTATTAGTAAGGCCCGGAGTTGGCCCATGGTATCCCTCATACCATTGGGAGAATGAGGTTCGCCGATTGAGGCGAGTGATTGTGATGCGGCCTAGTTCTGAGGGCCCAGGCCAGTGTGGTGAATTAGCCCACCCTAGTGCGCAGACATCTCTCTGAGGGACGGAAAGATCGAGCGATGGAGCCTGAGAGGACGACAGGCCGGCTTGGAGTCCTCGCCAGCAGCCAATGATGAGGTGTATGGTCCCGTAGGGTTTTGCCCAGCATGTAGAGGTTGCAAGACCGAGTTCTAGATCATCAGCAGTATAAAGGAAAAGAATAAGAGAATTGGTTTGGCTTATATGAAATTGATTCATGTATAAACTTTTTGTTATAAATCTTGTCTTTTGCATTATTGTACTGTGGAAAAAGGCTATTAAAACAAACCTTGTGAAAAGAGCCTTAATTAAGGAACATGCTTATTTATGTCAAACAGTGTGGTAGGATTAATTAGAAAACAAATTGACACGTGAGTAGGGTGGAAAGTGGGAGGATGGAATCCCCCGACGGCACCATCCTATGGACGGGTGGACCCGATTAGTCGGGTAGCTTTCCAACATATTAAGTGAAAGTCCTACATTAGATAAATAGGTTCTCGAACAATTCTATTCTAGAAGACTAGGCCAGATGTGGACAAAGAAAGCCAATAAACCCACATATAATATTGGAGGGTAGATGCGTCGTTTTTGAGTTCTTTATTCCATTAACTGACATGTGGGGTGTTTTTTAATTCAAAACAATGCCTCTTAAGTATAGTTTTTTATTCCCACTATGGTGCCTTATTTTATTGAAAAAAGTCACCACTCTCTTTCTTCATTACACTTTTGAATGGAACCAAGCCAACTTTGCTTACCAAACTTGAACCAAACTTCGTCCCTATAACCCATCATCTTGCATTGTCTCCCTCATTGTCTTCCCGACTCCACAACCACAACCACAACCACAACCACTCCAAATCCGAATTGTTTTGAGCGGGAAGTTTTTGATTTTCTCTTCTTCTCATTCACATTCCTTCCGTTTTGCAAGCTCATAGCCTCCCACGTCTTTCTCACACCACAATCTTCCGAGTCTCCATCTCATGAGTGCTTGCCTACCTCCAAGTTCGTGGCACATTCAATGGAATATTGATTCATCATACATCAAGGTTTTAGGAGAGACTGAGGCGGTAAGTTTTGAAAAAGGATGGAAAAAGAATTTGTTCTTCATGCACCATTATTGCTTGTGCATGAATAACAATCCCATTTCTTACCTTTTTCAAGTGAGGGTTGTGCTTACAAGTATTGTGTACATTTTGGTGCATCCAAGATACCAATCCAAGATACCAACAAGTTTGTTTGATGGACAAGGAGGTATTATTTAGTGATGTTGTCTTTTGGTTTTAATGAAGCAATCTTCTTCATGGGAGATAAGTGTAATATCTTTGGTTTCTTTTGGTTAAAGTGTGAGTTCATGATGCTTTTTGGTATTGTTAAAGCACAGAACAATGCAATGGAACCTGTGAAACAAAAGAAGAAAAAGGTGGATATCCACTTCCAAGTAGAAGCCAAAAATTATAATATTTGAAAGACACGCCTCGATTACGCAAGAGACAGTTCAAACCATTGGAAGAACTCAATGTTGGAGGTGGCCAATGGAAGCGTCGTGTAAAAGCTTGCAAGTATTATGGGATCTATAATTTCTTTGAGCACTCACTTTTCATTTTCATCCTTAGTTCCTTTTTTTGGAGATGGGGGATTAGGTGTGGGGGTGGTATAGTTAGATGAATGATGGACTGAAATAGCTATCGTTGTTGCTTCAGGATGGTCACAGATGTTGTGGGTCCAAAAGAGCAAGGTTCTGATATATTTGGCAAAGTTCTGACAAAAGACATAGTGGAGTCAGCAATACATCATCCCAAGTTTGCAAGACTTTGATCAGACATAGCAAAGCAATCCTTGTAGAAGTCAGGCGATGTATATATGTTCCTAGTGTCGAATCGTGGCCTAATCCTGCCATATGCTTGCCTGAAGCACGTTTGAGGAATTTGTCTTCATATATTTCCAACTGAAAAAATAAAGGAGCATTAGCCCAGAAACAACATCACCAAACAATCCTGGACAAAGTTGATAAAGCCAAATCCACAACAAAAGTACGACGAAAACACAACAAAAGAAAATAACCTCTTGGTTCTCATTTGCTTCAAGCAAGGCGTCTTGCCATAAATTAGTGCTCGAACTAGGAACGGTTTTTGTTGTCTTACTTGACACATCCCTAAACTCTCCCATGTTGGTAATATTCAGTCTTTCCCTTGCTTCTTGTAGCTCTTTCTCTGTGGCATCTTTTCCTTCATATTTAAGGGCATCAGCATAGATCATCTTTAGTGTTGCTCAGCAGATAGGAACTCGGTGTCTTTCACATGGCTATCCACTAGTAAGTACTTATCTATCCCATCATCATCTCTACAAAATTGTCATCAACCTCCAGATTTTGGGCTATGAAGGCTATGCAATGGTCCTCCCTTAAGTTAAATACATGTTGTATGTTTGTCAGCAATATATACTCTGAATCTTCTACTTGGTAGGATGGGAGCAATGGCATTGGAATGGGGGAGAACTCATCTGATTCAATCACAGGCTAGCCTACGTCAGTGTTTTGTTCCGCACTGAGCTTCCTCTCTTCTTCAACATTGAACTCCTCAATCACATGAGGAGCGTCCTCCTCTTCAGCAACGTCCTCAACGGTGGGACTAGCCTGACGAGAAACCGTGTCTTCACTTTAATTTGTTGCATGCGGCTCTGTACATTCTTTATCTATTAATTGCACGTTCATGTGCAAGAAGCATAAGAAGGCATAAGAGTATTCCATCAAGCGGCATTTTATTTTGTGAAAAGGGCATGGCAAAGCTCTCTTCTTATCACATGGTACCTTGTGCCAATCCCTGTTTAACCTCTGCTTCTTCTCCGGTGACACCTTGAGATGAAAATGAATGTAGTTTGTGAGCTCATCAAACTCTTGCTTTGCCTCTTCAAAGTATTCGGGATGGCTAGAAAGTGTATCCTCCAGAGAACATCAATTGTAAATGCACTTTTAATTTGAAAATCAGAGGATCAAATTTGCTACTGTGTTCCTTCACTTCTTATTTTCTTACTTTAGGCCTTTTTGTGTACATAAAAATTTAATTGGGGAATTTTTGCCTTCAATACATTGTTTTAAACAATAAAGCATTATAAAAGCAATGTTCTGAATAGATAAGTTTATTGCATATGGAAAATACATTGTCACCGTATACATATACATGGTCACATCATATATCTTCTAGTGCCTCCAATTCATGTGGGGCTGCAACATCTTTACAAATGATCTGATACTCTCTTCTTCTACTTACCTTTCGGCCATCGAGCTTGAAGCAAAATTGATCTGGAGGATTCTGAATAACTACTTCTAATTCCTTCCTAACATATGCGAGAGTCCAATTCTCTTCCACTTCCAATGTCAATGATGGGTGACCTTGTCAAATCATAACTATATCTATCAAGCAAGAGTGGCTGCCATCTCTTGTATCTTGGTCCATGCTTTCCCAGTTGTTGTTGATCCATCGCCACCTTCTATAAGTAAATGACATGCACATATGTTGCCTGGTAATATAGTATCTGATTCCAAAATATCATTAGGATAATTTCCCTAGTATAATCAAATAAGCTTTGTAACTATTTCACAAAAAGACATTTGAATGTTATAACACTCAACGAAATGCAATGTCGGAGGTGTTCAATCGACATTCGATCAAATCATCTCCCTTTGATGATTTCACTCTCCAGCCTTTGTCAAACAAATGATCAACCTAGGCTTCATCTATATCTTTGCACATAAAAGTTGTTCTAATTTTTCTCAATTGTTTATAATCAGAAAATAAATCAACAAGGCATGCAATTGGAACAAACAAACTTAAATGGACATTTCTTGCACCAATTCTAGGCTTCATAGCACATTTAATATCATTAAACATTTTGGTCCTGTATGACTCTATCACTTCTGTATCAAGCAATGGCCACTCAGGAGGACTATCAAGTGCAGGCAAAGAAATACGTTCCAACTTTCCATGTCGACTCGATTGAGTGGGCAAGGTATAAAATGAGTCATAGAAATGTGTTCTACTTCTTGCGAGATCACTTGGTGCACGACCTTCATATTGAAGTTCCCCCACCTCACCATGTACGACATTCAAGAATCCCGTCAAGCATTGTGCAGGCTCCCACTCCTAGAGATTGGATGGGTACAAATCTGTGCAAGGCAGAAAAATGTATATCAATCACCTTATTTGCAACATTGGAATACAAAACACAAGCACTTACAATGTGGTCTGTGTCTTGGAAGTCCTTCCAATGGTCCCAAGTTGATCTCTTTTTGCATGAATACAAGTTGGATCAACACTTCTTTGACACTTTTCCCTCCTAGTGCCATCTTGAAGTCAAGGATCCTTCCTTTCCAATGTTTGGCCAAGTCTTCAGATGCCTTTTCCTTCACTCGGTAGTGGCCACGTTTTCCTGGCTACATAGTGACCCAAGAGTACTTCCTGTATACTTGGGGAATCCATTCTTCGTTCTCGTCTTTTATGTTATACAACACAACAGATGAGATACTGCTCCTTGCTCGTTTCACTCCACTTTCGGTTGCCATGAGAGGTTAACAGACGTATGAGAAAGAAGAAGTAGCAGAAAGCGGATGATTGAGCTAACCACTTTTGTGGATCAAGGAGGGAAGAAGAAATGAGGGACGGTGTGTCCTTTCCGGCGCCAAAGATGTTTCGAGTTTCAAAAGTGGAACCAAGTTGAGGGAATAACCAGGAGATTGGGTATCTATCTATTCCAAGCATTCAAAATCATTAGTTCTAGGGGTGGTGGAAAGAATTTTTTAGTGCTCCATGTCTAACACAGGAATGTGGAAAACATTATTTTATTGTGTTAGGTGGTGACAAAAAAATGGTTTAAAATATTTTAAGACAAGGTGATGGTTTTTTTAATATTTCATGAAGATAAGAGTTTCTCCACATTTTAGGTGGGTTTGTACAGAGATCCCACCATTAGTGAATATCGTTGTTGCTAGATTTCATGTCACTCAATCTATGTGTCTATTATTATATTATTATTGAAACAGTCCTCTTTTGAGTCTAGAATTTTTCTAATGATATCCATTCTTCCACATACACTTCCACATCCATACATACACATCCACATCCATTCTTCCACATACACATCCACATCTATACTTCCACATACACATCCACATCCATACTTCCACATACACATCCACATCCATTCTTCCACATACACATCCACATTCATTCTTCCACATGCACATCCACATCCATTCTTCCACATACACATCCACATTCATTCTTCCACAAACACATCCAAATCCATTCTTCCGCCTACACATCCACATACACATCCACATCCATTCTTCCACATACACATCCACATTCATTCTTCCACATACACCACATTCATTCTTCAACATACACATCCACATCCATTCTTCCACATACACATCCACATCCATTCTTCCACATATAAATCCACATCCATTCTTCCATATACACATCCACATCCATACTTCCACATACACATCCACATTCATTCTTCCACATACACATTCATATCCATTCTTCCACATACACATCCACATTCATTCTTCCACGTACACATCCAAATCTATACATACACATCCACATCCATTCTTCCACATACACATCCACATCCATACTTCCACATCGATTCTTCCACATACACATCCACATCCATTCTTTCACATACACATCCACATCCATTCTTCCACATCCACATTCATTCTTCCACATACACATCCACATTTGTTCTTACTCATACACATCCACATTAATTCTTCCACATACACATCTACATCCATTCTTCCACATACACATCCACATCCATTCTTCCACATACACATCTACATCCATTCTCATTACATCACATCTTATCCATCCTATGTTCATCTTATCTCATCCATTCACATGCTATTCCCATTTAATAGCTTTTTCTAGGTTGATCGTGATAATGGGACTTTTTTCTAAATTTCTGCCAATTGCTTGGCCTAATTAAAGGTTCTTTTTCTCGATGATTAGTTCCATATTCATTCTCAACTTCTCAAATGAATTATATTCAATATTCCTCTTTTGGAATAGAAGAATTCATGGGATTTATAGAAATTAATTCTACCCATATTTTCACTTTTGATAAGTAATCATAAATTGAATTATACTAAAATTTCCTCTTCTTTCCATTTAATTTCTTGGATCTCAATTACCATGGGAATTTTTCTTTTTGCATTTAATTAATTGCATTCCAATGTCATGGGTATTCCTCTTTTATTCATCTTCTCATAAAGTAATTTCATCTTTTATAAATTGGATTTATCTCCTCCCCACACTTGGATTGATCCTATTGGCCCATAGGAATCTTAATTGGACCATAATTCAAAAATTTCTAAAATCTAGACCCTTAGGCTAAGGTCCTTTATACTTCTTTTCAATTAATTCCAAATGCACATTGGAAAGTTCTTTTTGAATTTTTGTTTTAGAGGAAACCATTTTAGATACTAGGAGGATTTTTATATCCAAAAATATCTCAATTTTGGATTACCTCTCTCTAGACATTTTCTCTGTCTAGATCAAAACAAGGTAAAATAGAATCTTTCTTTTATTTCAAAGAGGGTAATAATTACAAGATCATAAGGGGAGGTTCTTACACCTGCACACCTCAAAAGCTGGAGGGAGGAATCTTACATCCTACCCCACTTAAAAAACGTGAGATGTCCTCATCTCACGTAGGTGGAGTACGATCTCTTTCATCCTCTTTTTCTTCTTCAATCACTTCTAGCGTTACTGCCTTGGAAGTGGACGGCCGATGTGGGAACATCTCTCTTTGACTTCCCCTAATCTGAGGTCTTGCCTTACTTTTTTGGATTAAAACTGCGGGTTGGTTAGAGGGTCTGCCTCTAGGATTTCTCTGATTTTGGCGAAAAGAAACCTGATTACTCTGGAAAGAAGGAGCTGGAGTTTAGAATCTTGATCCCTAATTTTCTAGCCTTGAAAACTTTGTTCCAAAAAGAGTTGGGCAATCCATACTGCGATGTCCAAATCTTTCACAGTTATAGCATTTCACTCCCTTATTCAAGGGTGAAACTTTTGAAGTTGAATTCCAAGGGATTGAGTTCCGGGAAAAGGACATTTCTTCCATTCTAGAACTTCCCATATCCTGGGTTTGACCCTTATATCTCTTAGACAGTGGAAGGTTGGAATCACCTTCTGGAGCTAAAAACCTTTTGAAACTGGCTTCGGCCGGACCTTAACATCAAAGGGCTTGGCGAAACTCTTTGCCATCCGCACTGCTTCGGCCATGGAAACTGGCTTGGCATTCTAGGATATTCAAAGATTCGTTCAGTCCCCGAATGAACCTGGCTATCAACTGCTCTTCATCGCGGGGGATTTTTTTTTGCGAGCTTTTTTTGCCGAGCTGTTTGGAGCAATGAACAAGGAGTTCGAGCTTTGCAAAGGACCATGAACTTACTATGAGCTTTGTAAAGGACCAAGAACTTACTTACATATAAATAACAAGCTTTGAAAGATCAACAATATAAATTTCAGTCTTTTAAAGATCTAGTCCATAAAAATATTAATTACAAAGTCTTTTGATCCACATCACACTTATTGATATAATTACATATACTCATATACCTATCTAAATTCATGCACCTCATACATATACACATACAAAATATACATATACATACATACATGCAAGAGCTACCTACATACTAACATATATACATACATACATACTTTCTTACTTAAATATAAAAAACAATCCTTTAAAGATAAAAAATGTATATATCGATCTTTAAAGTTCCAAACCATGAAAATCTCGATTACAAAGTCTTTTGATCCACATCATACTTATTGATATAATTATATATATACATATATCTACCTAAATTCATAATATACATATACATACATACATACAAGTGCTACCTACGCAGCACTAACATATATACATACATTACATACATACTTTCTTACTTACTTAAATATATAACACAATCTTTTAAAGATCAAAAATGTATATATCGATCTTTAAACTTCCAAACCATGACAATCTCGATTACAAAGTCTTTTGATCCACAAATTATAGCATTCTTCTACGTGTCATCCCGACCTAATGAGAAATCTCCCATACATGCTTTGGCTACCTCCATGTCATTCTCTATCCCCATATAGTGCCTTTTTAACTCTTGGCATGCACGTCTCAAGCCTCCACATCTTGCAAAAACATCCAAGACACCATCTCCTTCACTTGAGAAGGTCTCCGCTAGCCACCTACAATGAAATGCAATCATAAACGTGCATCTAAGTATTTTGAAAAAGTAGCTCTGAAAATAAATAGAATAAAAATTGTCTCACCTAAAGAACATAGGAGATCTTTTTGCACCACCTCGAATGTAGCGCTCTATTGAAGGCATAGTTCCCTTAAGTCAGAATGTTGCTCAGTCGGATATTTTGTAGTAAGTCGGATATGTAAGAAGTCGGAATGCAGTAAGTCGGATATGTAAGCAGTCGGATATTTAGTAAGTTGGGGACATATGCTCAAGTGGTAGGAATATCTGATGACTTTCTTGGGAATCTTGGAAGTTAAGATAGGTAACGGTTGTTCAAGAAGAACGTTTTGGAAAGAGTAATGTTTTGAGCAAAGTAGAAAAGAAGGGGAAGTAATGTAATGAGAGTGAATCAAGAAGAATTTGGAGTTCTTTTCTTATCTCTTGTGTAACCTTACTCTATCAACCCTTTGTCTGTGCATCACATTTCTGCTATGTCTGAGTTTTCTGCTTTGGCCTAATCAACATGTCTTTTATTGAGCAATTGTGTCTGTTTATACTTTCTTCTGTGTTGGTGAACCCCAACACAATTGGCAATCCGGCTGTGTTTGTCCTGTTTGGACAAAGGCGATAAATGCCAATAGGGATGCATGTCAGAGAGGGAGAGAAGAGTAGCCAGAGTTTATTATACAAGGGCACAAGCCCAGGCAGGCAATATTGATCCATTTCAGTACGATCAAGCTGCCCAGGAGGGTCAGGAGAGTCCACTCTCTGAAAATCGCACAGTAGACCAAAGGGGGGAGAATTCTGGAGCAACAGGAGAGGAAGGCAAGTAAGGCAACTGTTAGGGGCTTTACTCTTGGCAGGAAGATCTGCAAGAGTAAGAAGAAGTCTCCAGTTTGACCCACTACAGGGGGCTACCAGGCAAAGACCTAGGAGACCACCACCGCCGAACCTCATGGCTCAACCACCTCTCAACCCCATGGTCAAAGCCGCTAAATTCAGAGGAGGATCCAAGGAAGATGCAGATTGCCATGTAGCCCAGTTTGAAACTCGATGGCAAGCAAGCGGTTATCAAGCTTTATACTATGATCCAATTAAACTTCAACAGTTTTTTTGCAGCCACATTAGAAGGTAAAGCCATGAGCTGGTTTAGCCAATATGGTATTCCACATTTTGTTAATTATAATGCTTTGAAGGCAGCATTTTTGCAGAGGTTCAGAAAGGAAAAGACTCCAACTGATGTTCTAAGAAAACTCAGGGACATTAGGCAGAAGAATATGTTGGTGGAAGACTATGCTCAAAAATTCAGAAATTTGGTTGAAAGATTGCAGGGCAATGAAAGACCCACTAATGAGATGTTGGCCGGATATTTCTTGAAAGGATTAAGGTATAGTTTGAAGAATGCTGTGGTAAGCATTGACATTGCTAGAGGAATCAATGATCTTGTTATACTGCTGCGGCAAGAGTTGAAAAGAGGCTGGGTATGACAAAAGCAAAGAGTAGTAGAGATAATAGTTCTGATTCCGAAAAAGGGTCAAATGCAACATCCGATTCAGACAAGGAGGAGGATTCAGATACATCATCAGAAAGTGATGCAGAGGAAGACAAGAAAATGAAGGGAGAGAAGTAAGAAGAAAAAATAGAAGGATAAGCATCCCAAAGAGGCAGACTTGGTAAGTAAGTTGAAAAAGTTTGGGTATTCTGCGGTGGCACCAAAGGAGAAGCAGTATTGTCACATTTGTGAAAGGGATGGCCACAGCACAGCTCAGTGTTGGTACAATTCTAAAAGCAAAGGACAGCCTACACCAGATGCAGTAAGAGGTAGAATTGATGTAGGGGCAAATCAAGTAGCTCCATTTAGGGGCAGAGCACCATTATGAGAGAGTGAATCAAGCAGAATTTGGAGTTCTTTTCTTATCTCTTGTGTAACCTTACTCTATCAACCCTTTGTCTGTGCATCACGTTTCTGCTATGTCCGAGTTTTCTGATTTGGCCTAATCAACATGTCTTTTATTGAGCAATTGTGTCTGTTTATACTTTCTTCTGTGTTGTTGAACCCCAACACACTCCAAGACCATCATGTATTGGAATGGATGCTTCTTATTCTTCTCAAAAATGAAATTTCGTTGAGCATTGAATAACTTCTTTGAAACATTTTGCCCAGCCTCACGATCAATAATAGGGACATGGCAATTTACTCGATAGAACATACTAAGTGCCAATGTGTCCACCTACCATAACCAGAAAACATTATGTTTGGATATCCATACTACATAACATGTATACATAAAGGGAAATATTTGAGAGATTATGTCTTACCCGTTCTCCATTCTCATACAGATAACTTGATTCCACATGAACAGACATTGTTCGATGCATGACCAATCCAACTTTCTTTCCCATGGAATATATTTTAGGAAGTTGATCCATTAGAATCAAACACACAAACCAACCCTCATCGGCCCACAAACAAACCAACAAAACTGAGTGTGGCACGTATCAATGATGAAGAAAATTGATTCCATGAGGGACACCCATCTGTATTTATATAAACAACCTGTAAACCTGTAGGAAAGTCAGCCCATACGAGGCGAGCCACTGTATCTGAGGGAGAACCTCTATGAGATAGACCCTTGGGAATCTTCATCAAGAATTCTTCCACACTACATAAAAGATTTAGGATGTTTGGTTTTGGTAAGTATAACTTGGAAAACTAATTATATGGTGAAATTATTCTTTTTACCTATCTGAGCCCTCCAAAAGAGTGTGGACGTCTACTAGCAATATGTGTGAAGAACATCTCTCACCTACAAGTAAACAAGACAAAAAATGAGATGCATTTCGAAAGCACACACTTCTCAAAATAAATTTGCGATGGAAAGTACTCTTACTAGTCATGTCCATGATGTCATATTTTCTTGACACCTCCCCCTCTTGAAGATGCTCTGGAGGGTCTCTCTCTTGATCTTCATTTGTGGGGTCTCCCTCTTGAACATCATGCATAATGTCAAGACGTCTCTTTGTTCGCCTCTCATGTTGCACTTGAGACGATGTAGATGTATGCTCTTGGTGTGATTGTGGCACTCGTGACAGTGGTGTGGATGGTTTTGGGGCCACGATGAGGATCCAACTACTGGAGACTGGGTCAAGTTTGTTGGCTACGGGGAAGGTATTCTAGAGTCTTCTTGAGTTGGGGGCTCTCTTTCACGCCAGAATGGCGATTCTTAAATTCTTCAAGAAATAGATCAAGATAATTTAGTAAAAAGGTAGAAATCCCCAGACCTTTATGTATATGTATATGTATGTAGATGTATATGTATCTATTTATATGTATATGTACATGTATATGTATGTGTATATGCATATGTATATGTATATGTATGTAGGTATGTATCTATGTATATGTATGTGTATGTATATGTATGTAGGTATATGTATCTATTTATATGTATATGTATGTAGGTATGTATATATCAAAACTTAACAATGTTTCTTTAAAATCTGATATGCCAAACCTTAAATGTAACATGAACTATGTATATACGTATGTATGTATGTATGTACAAATTTGTAAAAAAATTGTATAGCATCTCCTTTGCATTTTCTAAAAAATCCCAAAATAAACTTCAAAACTTAACAATGTTTCTTTAAAATCTAACATGCCAAATCTTAAATGTAACATGAACTTTGTATGTATGTAGGAATTTAGTATATAATTTAGTGTATGTATGTAGGTATGTATTTATGTATGCATATGTATATGTACATATATGTTTACATATGTATTTGTATATGTATATATCTGTATGTATATGTATATGCATATGGATAGTTTATATATATTTATATGTATGTATAGGTATGTATTTGTATAGGTAGGAAGGTTTACATATACATATACATATACATTTACATGCATATAATTCAGTAGAAAGCAAAAAAGTACCTTTTTCTAGGAGCTCCTCACTTGGAGGCACATGATTTAGAGGTGTCCACCATTCCAAATCGTTGAAACATAAAGATCTCATGTGACAATGTGGGTGTAACACTAGTGCACACCAATCTGTTGTAAAGGGTCACAATGAGCCAAGAACTTAACAATGACTTCACAATTTCCGTAATTAAGTAGAGAGAGATCACTTACTCATTTTGAGATCGCAAAGCCAATAGCAATTCTCCTTCTTGCTTCTTGTCCACAACCAAAAATTGACATTTGACCCGGACATGGCGTGAGGGGCTTTGAGACCAAGCTAGAGAAAACAAAATAAAGATATTACAATATATTACTTTTAATGTTGCATAAAATCACTCTATGGCATTCAAAAGAACATACCTTCGCGCACTCGAGACATCCATGCCTTCACACAATGATTGCCATCCCAAACAAGAAACTTCTTACCACTGAGATCCTCCCACTCAGTTCCTCTGATTTCATCCTCAAATTTGTCATGTTGTACCACCCAGTTTGGTCCCCATTCTTGCAGGTCTATTTGTGTGACCGCAAAATACATAGAGCTTCCGGGACGTGTAAGTGAAACTAAAAAAGGAGGAGATGCTTTGACATAGCCATGGCAGTCAAAGGAATCATGAAACACCTCAAGTTGGCTAGAAACTGTACGGATGGCTTCATTTGGAATCAGCCTCTTGCATAAAGGGACCAATGGGGTAGAGGAACTGCGTTGCACAAAAAACTTAGTGAATACATCACCAAGCAATCCCAATTCAATAGATTTTCCAAGAAGCCTTATATGGGTCTCCCCTTGACCAGTACTAGATTCAGGCATCTCCGTGTGAGTTGGAGGAGGTGAGCTCATTTCGTTCTCCAACACAAGCACTTCTTCCTCATGAACAAGAGAATTATGCGCTTCTGTTTCCTCTCTAATAGGAGATACATGTGAGGACACAGGTGTCCGTGTGATTGAGCTTCCTCGCTAAGAGTCAAACAAACACACCCAGATCTAAGTGAGTATCCCCTGTTGTCTGTAACACACACACCAAGCCCAAGTAAGCATATCTAAAAACATTAAAACACAATCTCAGTAGAATCTTGGCTATTCACATCATATACCTTTCTTAGTCTTTACCTGTTGTTTTCTTGCTTTTCTTGGAGCCATCTCTCTCTCTTTTGCCCTGAATATGAGTAGCAAAAAGTTTGAGCTGAATGACAGATAGAGATGATCAACCTCACACATAAACCCTACTTCATGTCTATAGGAAAACATCAACCTCACACACAAACCTTACTACATGTCTAAGAAAACATTCAGGATGGTGAAAGCTCTAGAGGCTGGCACACAACTTCAAAGAGTAGATCAGTAAGCTCACAAGGCCGGATACCAAAAGCAAGATCGGGCCGTAACTATAGGCCCTATTCAAAGAAACTATAGGCCCTATTCAAAGAAACCTCTAGGAAAGAAACATTCACCCATCATCAACTAATGGGCCCCACTATGCTGGATCCACCATGCCCAAACCAGCCCCAATAGTGCCAGGCCCGTCTAGTTTTTCGAAAACCATAGAATTGGACTAGACGTAGGGAGTATTAGATTACTTGAACAAATGCATCACAAATGTCCCCAAATAAATGTCCAAACTACAAACAATCATAAGGAAAAAAGATGTGGCATGTTTTTAGAGCACAAAGTCACAGAAGAATTGAGGAGCCAGCAAGAACCACTATAGGAAGAACTGCACAATCTTGAGGAGAGTATAAGCCAATCAAGTGGAAAACCTACAAAGGCAGCTAATAGAGATCCAAGAGGCCAAGAAAGCCTCCCCCTCACCATCTTCTCATCTCCATCCTCCACCTATTGTAGCGGAGGGATACTACCAAGGGAAGAGTCAAATATGGGTACCAAGGAAGGGGGGTGACATTCATTTTTAAAGGTATCCTTATAAGCTTAAATAGGGGCCTGTTAGGAAATCCCTCGAAAAAAGAAATACCTATCTCTATACATGTGCCACAACAACAAACTTAAAATCATAATAGAACTGAGCATTGTGCAATATACCCCTTTCAATATTTTGTCTGCAATGCAAGACTATGCCCGAATAAGGTTGAAACATGTTTTACATACATTGACAAGAGGTTACGCTTCAATGTTAAAATAAAAGCCACACAAATAAACAAAACATTACAAGTATGTTTAGCTTATAGTAAGAGCACACATAATATCAACGTTGGCTTGCAGCATCTCTGATCAAACTATCAACCACAGTAACTATGAACATCAGATGTAAATAACCATGAAGTGCTTGATCAGTTTTCCATGCAAAAAACAAAGGCATATATCTTATATGTCCACCTCTTTAATCTCAACCATCCTCTCCAAGCACCACTTCATTTCTTGAAATGGGAGAGCCTTCTTGAAACTCCAACCATCCTCTCCTCCACCTCCACCTACATAAGCACACTCCCTCACCATCTTCTCCACCGTCGCCCTCCACCTTTGTGTCTGTTGACACCCGGTCCATATTCTAAACTGCCGCCACCTATCTCATTGTCGCCGCCGGCTCCGCCTCCAGCACCTCCGCTGCCACCTCCAACCTCCTCCACCGGGGGGGCCTGGAGAGGCCGACGCAAGGGGGGCAAGGGAGGCTTGGATCACTGGGGCCATCTTCTCCAATGCCGCCAACTCCAACACCTCCTTCGCCTTCATAAGCACACTCCACCTCCAACATCTCCTCCAGCGCCACCTCCAACACCTCCAACACCTCCACTGCCACCTCCAACACCTCCTCCAGCGACACTCGGTCCATATTCTAAACCGTCGCCACCTATCTCATTGCCGCCGGCTCCGCCTCCAGCGCCGCCACACGGGCTCTCACAGTGCCGCCTCCAAGCCTCCACACAGAGAAGATCTTGCTATTCATTTATACAAGGTAGCCATTTCCCAGGACAAGGTGGCCCTGATGACAAATGTTATGTCTTTAAGATGTTTTTGCATGAGGACCAACATCAGGCATGGACTTTGTGAATCGCATGCGGTGTGATAGTGGAGGTGACTTGTCAAAGTCGTGGGTTTTGTTTGATCACACTCATCGAGTTTTTGGTTGGCCAACAATGGCTTGTCATGTTTACGACCCAAGGTGAGACTACGTACTTCAATTTTTTCCTTTCTTTCATTTACCTTGAATGATAGCTGATTGAAAAAAGTTCTCTCCAAAATCTTATAGTGTTCAAGAGCTGTTGACAATTGCCACATGCGAAATGAAGGAGGAGGATACAAAAATCCAAGTACTATTTTGGGAATGCTGAATAGCACAATGGAGCAATGCGGTTATGCACCCGCACACTTCTATGGGTTGGTTGATGAAGCAGGGTCAAATTGGTGTGTAGTTAGGACCGTTTTCAATGGGGGTCCGCACAACATTATGGAGGACAGGGAGAGAACATGCTTATTCCATTGGAAACAAAGTTTGATGAAGCATGCTAAACAATGCGTGAAGGCAGAAAGTCCACAACAACATATTGACTTGTGTGAAGAATGGAGATTGGCAACCAATAAAGGAGTCAGCTTTCTTAAAAAGTAAAGAGATTCGTGAGTGGTGGAGAAATGGACATGTTCATGAGGGAAAACTATCAGTGATGGATACGTGGATGAGTTGGTGGGAAGTACGAATAGCACATTGGGCAACCTCATGTCAAGGGTGAGAATTTTTTTGGAGAAATGATATGTTGTATGGATGTATTTGCATTGGAGTCAATTTTGTGAATTCATGTATGAAACCTCTTGTGTGTAGGTGGTCGTAAGCTCAGTGGATTTAGCACAAACCCCTCGAACAAACTTATCTGAAAGTGTACATGGAAGTTGGCTTGCTGGTGAAGGATACAAGGAAAAGGTTAGCTTGTATGATGCGTGCATTTCAGATATGGCAAACACTTTACTACAAAGTGCAAAGCAAAATGCATATGAGATGGGGAAGCACAAAGGTGAGGGACCAAGCTTGAGCAAGTTGCTGGACAGGGTGGTAGAAAGGTCAAGACTGACACCACCACAAGTGGCTCGCATGGTCCATGAAACAGTAGCTAATACTCCTATGTATGAGGAATCAAGGCCTCTACATGGAGATAAGGAGACTATTCAACAGAAGAGGGTGAGGACAACGGAAGTAGACCAATGCTCACATCGTCCAAGTTATGTCATGCAGAGAAGACATGGTCAAAATCGGGGAAGTAGACCAATGCTCACATCGTCCAAGTTATGTCATGTAGAGAAGACATGGTCAAAATCGGGGAAGTAGACCAATGCTCACATCGTCCAAGTTATGTCATGCAGAGAAGACATGGTCAAAATCGGGGAACAGCAAGAAGAGTAAGTTTTGGAGATAGATTTAGAACAAACAGTGCAGCAAGTCATGCTTCAAGGGGAGGACCAAAAAGTCCAATGACTAGAGGAAACAAAGATGTTAGACATGAAGAGCCTAAACAACATTATGGCACAATGAGCGGACGACAAATGCATGTAAAGGAAGAGGCCGTTGGATGCACAATGTGGGTCATTAGACGAACCCCATTGAACTCAAAAGTCAAATGTTTGGGAGGTATTCATGGAAGACTTAAGTGCAACTCATACATACAGGGAAGCTCTATTGGAGTTGTTGCCCCTAGCTTCTACTCAGAGCGACGACATCCTGGTCCGAGGGCCAAAGGCTCAAATGATGTGGTTTTGTCCTTAAGATGTTTCACACACATGGCATGTAGATCCAAACATAATATACAAGCCATCATACCCAGATATGTGGAAAGTGGATGTTGGGACTAACATAACCAGCCAAGAGGTAGAGAAATTAGTGAAGGCAGGGTTCAAGTTAGATGTTACTCATGAAGAACCTTTTGTGTCAGGGGTGGGAGAAACGTCCACACAAGCAGTGGGTGGTGGGCAATAAAGAAAGTGACAAGAGGCCACATGATGCTACACAGAATACAAAGAGATCAACCAAGTGGAGGAATTATATTTCCAAAGAAGCAGAAAAGAGGATTGGTAGTGCCGAGGCCATGACAGCGACAGTCCTTAATGAGAGTGCAATGCAGCCATCCCCCTACTCTATTTTTCATTTGGCATGTGAGAGTGGAGAGGACCTTGGTGTACATGTCCTGATTTCATGCAAAGAGAATCTAGAGGAAAGTCTTACGTTGCATGTAAGCATATCTATTTTGTCTTCTTGTGAGTTTTGCGATTACATAAGAATGAGGATATGGTAATGCATCAACTGACACTATCACCAGAGGAAGTGGGCGATATACTATCACGTCCTCGAAGCAAGGATGTTTGTGCCTATACTCAAGCTTTAATCAAGCCTCTCATGTTTGTGCCTACTTAAGCTTTAATCAAGCCTCTCATGTTTGTGCCTACTTAAGCTTGTAAGGAAATGTGAAGTCAATCTTTTTGTAAGAAAATTTGAACCAATATTTTTGTCTTGCTTTGGGATGGAGTATACTGTCACGTACTCTAAAGTCTTATTGTAGATAGCTTGTGACGCTATGGTAAAGGAGTTGTACCAACCATATATCTTCTTGTAAGGAAATGTGAACTCAATCTTTTTGTAAGAAAATATGAGCCGGGTATACTTGTTTTTACTTGTGTTGAAATAAATATTGGAAGAAAGGTACATAGATAGGTATGTTTGTGCCTATATTTAAGTTTCTTTGACATAAAATGTGTGTTTATCTGTAAGAAGGTAGGTGGGTAGGTATGTAGGTATGTATGTATGCATGCATGTATATGCATGCATGTATATGTTTGGGAGTATGCATGCATGTATGTATTGTACAAATGTGTGTATAATGTACGTATGTATATATGTATGTATATATGTAGGAAGGTAGGTAGGTAGGTAGGTAGGTAGGTGTGTTTGAGAATATACATGTATATATGTATAGATGTATGTGAATGTATTTATTTCTCTTTCATAAATACTTACTATATAAAAGCTCACCAAAATGTATCATTTTTCTTACAAGCTCGCATAAAACTATCTTATCTCCAAAAAGCTCGCCAAATAAAGCTCGCAAAAAAAACAAACCCTTCTTCATCCAACAGTGGCGTTTGAGGAGGAGAGCGAATGCTTTGGTAATATATTTCAATAGTTTTGCTCCCCTGGGTTAACTCTAAGAATTCGTTTATCTTTGTTTCCAAAAAGCTGGGAGGACAAAATCTCTTCCTTAGGTAATTTTGAGATCATTCCATGTCTGAGTATTTCGATCACATGGTTTGTCTCCCAGTGGTTTCTCCATGCTACTCTGGTTGTTTCTACTATCTTCAGCCTTGCAAGAGCCATTTTGCTCTTCTCATTGTACCCGGTGGCATCGAAGTACTCTTCCATTGCTTCGATCCACTTCTCCACAGCCTCACCCAAGTTTTTCCCTTCACCCTTGAAAGGTCTAGGCTATGATCTATGAAGAGTTTTATGAACATCCAAGTTGAGCTCTTCCTCATCGAGTTGGGGGTTATCATTGTTAAGATTCTAGAAATGGGATTGGTCATGGTGAAAGACATAGATTAAGCATAAGATTAAGGTGGATTAAACCACACTAAAAACTCCATGACTAGAGAGAGAGGGAGATTGCACACTCAACACTATTCCCTTGTATTGCATATCACAATGAACCATACAATGATATAGGCTCTCTAGCCTTATCCCACTTTACATGTCATCATCCATGTGGCAACTCCTTTTCCACTTCTTTTGGTCAACTCTCACACACCATGCAATATTGCATGTGGCATTCCTATCTCACCACAATATCTTGCACCTCTAGGAGGGTGCTTTCCCACATACACACATACACACAATATCTTGCACCTCTAGGGTGCTTTCCCACATACACACAACACCGCGATTACATCTCTCAACACCCCCTCTTAATCGAGATGTTCCACAACTCACCCATCATCCATCATCCATACAATGTAGCATTGCACAAACGCAATCGCTATCTCTCAACACTCCCCCTCAATGATACATTGGAGTGTCCATCATCCAAACATGTGTGCACGTGTCTACCATCTTAGACACCTAGTCCATTTTGAGCCGACTCATCGCTCACAGCGGAACATGAAAGTTCGGGTGGGATCCAACCCATGCGCATGCACCTCACACGTGCATCGCTCTTGCACACAACATCACAACAATAACCATTTTGAGCTTCTAGGTGAGCTCGGGCATGACAACCCTCATACCATGGATGATTACATTAAATTCTGTTTTGAGCACGCATGCTCGTGGACGTTTGTCCATCATCATTTTTGGGTGAAAAATAAAATTACAAAGTCTTTTGGCCGAGGTCAAGCAGTGAACCCATGTGTCAACACATACACATGGATATGTTATACAAACAAGGCAGACACATGCTGCATCTTTTATGCATGTGAACAAGGCCCTAAGTGTTTACAAATAACTTGTGTGAATGGGGGCTTAACAAGGAAAATTTTAGGCCTTACGTTTGAACGTTATCCTTCTTCTGCAATTTTTAATTAAAAACACTTGTGAACCATTCACTGCTGCCACCGTGCTGCCACCGCCCTGTCAGTGTGTCATCTGCAGACGGCTGGCTTTAATATTGAATGCCGCCTGCCAGTTCTGTATGGACCATGGTGGGTGGCCGTTATCCACCCTCTCTCTCTCCTCCACTTGTTGGTGCGCGGACCTCGTGCAGGAGCACGCCGGCGCCCTGGTTCCCATGCTCAGCTTGAACTCCATTACAGGCATCTCACCAATGTCCACGAACTGCAGGCTCCCGGACCCGAACTTGGCCTGCACAGCTGCAAAGCATCCATGGGCTTTTGCTGCTGCTTGACTGCAACTTGGCCCCTCGCCATGCATCTTACATGCAAAGGAGAATCTCCTCGACCACGCGACTGGATCCACAGCTTTCTTCTGCTGCTCTGAGCTTACCATGTGAGCTTTGATCAGCTACTCTAGCTCCTTCAAGAACCCTGCTCAATTTCTTTGATGCTCACCCATCTTCTATTGAGCTTTATCTACCGTCATTTTGCCTCATTGCTCTCAAAGGCGAGCTTCCACACCAAAGACTTCTCTCTCGATGCTGCCTTGGGACTGTCTCTCTCAGTTGAAAGCTTTCAACCAAGCTTTCTTTTTCTCCCCTTCCTCAAAAGCTTTTGCCTTAGATTCTCATTGTAATAACCAAACCTTATTTTGGTTTGTGCAGTAGAGGGCCTCCTTCCAAATGGTTACATTGAGCTCCCATGGAACTCACCTCCTCTTGCCTCAACCATCAAACTTGTTTCTTGAGGTTTACATATAGCCTTCAATATGACTGTAGCTAGCTCCCCATTGAGCTCCAAAAGTGTATGCTCCTTATTGCATACAATCAGTCTTTTAAGGGTACTCTCTTCAAGTGGTTTCTCTTGAAACTAAGGTGCCAAAATAGAATGAATGGCCTTCATTGGCCTCCACAATTTTGCTCAAATCTGTGAGCAAACTCAACAAGCATCACCCTCTTTGGTGTGCCCAATCATGGGCTCTTTTCTCAGCCCATAACTCCTTATCTTACCCCTCATTTGGATAAGATTGCACCTCCTTACACTCTTTGCCCATTTGCAACAAAGAACCATGGGATCTTCACATCCCATAAAGCAACCCTTATACATTGAGCATTTTTCCATGCTCAAACACAAAACTTTGAGGCAAAACTTCACAAAACCAACCTTCTTGAGGCATAATCAGCAGCATATCTTCTCTTGGTAGCTTCTCCTTGATGGTGATGAAGACTCCATAGCCTTCATAATGCTGAAATCTCCATTTTCAGCTTCCTTGATGATGATCAAGCTCTCTATGTTGCAAAACTCCATTTGCAACTCTCTTGGGCAGCTTCCATGCAACCTCCTTGTTGCAAATCTCCTCTCAAATCCTCACAAATACAAATCTCCTCTCAAATCCTCACAAATGCAAATCCAAATGATAATATGAGTGTGCATAATTTTTTTTCATAATAAGCTGAAAATAATGCTTAATCAAAGAAACACACAAACAAGCTAATATACATAATAATCACCCATGACCAAGAGCCCATTTGGCTCTGATACCATGTTAAGATTCTAGAAATGGGATTGGTCATGGTGAAAGACATAGATTAAGCATAAGATTAAGGTGGATTAAACCACACTAAAAACTCCATGACTAGAGAGAGAGGGAGATTGCACACTCAACACTATTCCCTTGTATTGCATATCACAATGAACCATACAATGATATAGGCTCTCTAGCCTTATCCCACTTTACATGTCATCATCCATGTGGCAACTCCTTTTCCACTTCTTTTGGTCAACTCTCACACACCATGCAATATTACATGTGGCATTCCTATCTCACCACAATATCTTGCACCTCTAGGAGGGTGCTTTCCCACATACACACATACACACAATATCTTGCACCTCTAGGGTGCTTTCCCACATACACACAACACTGTGATTACATCTCTCAACAATCATTCCTACTATGACAACCTCGATCCATGATCCTATCAATACAAAAATTCTTGTTAAGTCCTTTTATTTACAATTCAAATCCGACTTTAGATCCAACTGATTCTGGGGTTCTTTAGATTGGTCAACTCTCCACAAAATCATGGGATAAAGATCCCTTATATAGAACTCATTATTAGATAACAATTTATTCAAAACATATCATTCATATTGTAAACACAATAATGGTCCATCAGACTGAAAATTCCATCTGAACATTCAGACTGAAAATTCCATCTAAACATTCAGACTGAAAATTCCATCTGAACATTCCTCCATGTGAGGTCCCTATCCCCACCGCGCAACGAATTCAGAGGTTCTAGCAGCGAAAGTAGCATTTCTTGCGCGAGGCAGGATCTCACACTCCGGGCCTTGCCCAATGGATATCTAGACAAGAGACTAATCCATCGGTTCTTCCAAAACCGATCCCGAAAAAACTTCCCTTGCCCGGAAAGCACGGGCGATTCCTCCAAGATAACTTTTCTCTAACGTAGTCAAAAGCCTTAACTAACTGAACTGATCTAACAAACCTGTAAGTCCCAAATCAGATCAGGGAAAAGATTGCACTTGGATCATAGAGACCAACGCTTTTTTCCTCATTGAGAGGCACAGCCATTGATTCTTTTCCATAGAACAATTTTTGTCCGGGATTTACTTCATCTATCGTACCATAACAGAATTGAGTCTCAATTTAAGGATCCATCAGTCCAACCTCCACATCCAGTCCCGTGGGTTAGCCAACAACCACTCTAGTGATGGGATCCAATTAAGAATTTGGTTAGGTTTTATCCCGGGTACTAGGGAAAAGAGTTCCCAGGCCCCCTAGCTAGATATTCATGCAAACTTAAAACTAGTCATACCACTTACACACCCAATATGAAATTTCCTTTTTCTCAACATCAGCTATCTTTAAAACAATCATTTAATGAAACCATTGTCACTGATCACAATCCTCAAAATCTCTAGTTGAATCCTTATTTCCAATCATTCCTTCATTGGTGTACCTATGGCATCATTGGCAACCAGAACACTCTTCATCTGAAGACCCACTTTCAATTTTATGAATCTTCATTCTGAATATCAATTTGTATGAATTTTATCACACAATTACAACCTTTTAGTGTTACTTCACAAATTTTTGACATTTTTGGCTTTTCAGTTGATCCACTTTAGTCAAATCGCTCTAATACCAACTGAAAGATTCCTACCCCCTCCGCGCAATGGATTCGGGGGTGCTAGCAGCGGAAGTAGCACTTCTTGCACGGGGCAGGGTCCCTCACTCGGGGCCTCACCCACGGATATCCGGACAAGAGACTAATCCCCTTGGTTCTTCAAAAACCAAACCTGGAAAAACTTTCCCCTACCGGAAAGTACAAGCAATTCCTCTAGGATATTTGTACTCTAACGTACTCAGGGTCATTATTGACCAAACTGATCCGATCGAACCTGTGAGTCACTTGGTCAGATCAAGGAAGAAACTTGCACTTGGATCATAGAAACCAATGCTTTTTTCCCTATCAAGAGACACAGCTGTTGATTCTTTTTCCATAGAATAATTACTATCTGGGATTTACTTCATCTATCGTACTATAACAGAATTGGTCTCATTTTACGAATCCATCAGTCCAGCCTAGCCAACCGCCCGACCACTGTAGTGATGGGATCCAATTAGGAATTTGGTTAGGTTTTGTCCCGAGTACTAGGAAAAAGAGTTCCTAGGCCCCCGAGCTGGATATTCATGCAAATTTAATGCTAGTCACACCACTTACACACCCAATATGAAATTGCCATTTTCACAGATTCAGCTATCTTTAAAACAATCATTTAATGAAACCATGGTGTCATTGATCATAATCCTCCAAAATATCCGGTTGAATCCTTATTTTCAATCATTCCTTCATCCGTGTATCTATGGCATCATTGGTAACCAGAACGCTCACCACCTGTTCACTCATCAGGGGCCTTTTCGATAGTTCCTAGCTCATAGTAACCGGCAATATATTCACATATCAAAAATGGAATCTCCATTGAAGATCAGCAAGATCAACCAACGGATCCATATAAAAGAGCCATGTAATCATTCGTTGAGGACCAGCAAGGTCAATCAACCAGATCCATGCCCGGTTTCAGGAAACAACTCTTACTCCTTGTTCCAATATCTTCCCTGACGCACGTGTGGGTATCTTCGGTGACCCAGAGCCCGAGCACCGTATGGTCAGCACCCTCTAGGATCCTTCGCAGGTGACCTAGCGCTTCACTCATAGGCCACTTCCTTGGCCCTCATCCACCGTACTGGAAGCTCATCATTTAAATCGAAGCGAGGCTGGTCAAGACCTCAGCCGACCTTGCTACGCGAGACGTCCTCGTTGACTCTCCGTCAGCTGTTGCAACTTTATTAATTAGGTCTCCACGACCTCAATCTCAAGACGGTCAAAATGCTTTCCTAGCATTATTGACATAAAACACTCATTTAAAAACAGGTCATAAATACAGCTTCTATAATGAACTCTCGTCGTCTTTCACATTGTTCCACATCTGTCCACATTACTTAATCCATATCCAATTCATATGTATTTCTATTCTCATCCAATCACATCATTTTTCATCGCATCAAATCTTTCTTCATTTACCCTCATCACATCTCATCCACTCACATCAACCCATATTCCCATCCCATCACACCTCATTCATTCACATCTATTTCAATTTACGTCACACCTCATCACATTCATTTCACATCTCATCTCATTCATTCTTATCTCGATTCACATCAATTCACATCTCATCCACTCACATCCCATATCATTCATTTACATCCGATTCATATGACATCACATCTCATTCATTCACATCCGGATTCTCATCACATTACATCTCATCCATTCACTCACATCGACATCACATCCTTTCACATACATATCCACATCCATTCTTTCACATACACATCCATATCCATTCTTCCACATACACATCCATATCCATTCTTCCACATACACTTCCACATCCATACATACACATCCACATCCATTCTTCCACATACACATCCACATCCATACTTCCACATCCACATTCATTCTTCCACATACACATCCACATCCATTCTTCCACATACACATCCACATCCATTCTTCCACATACACATCCGCATCCATTATTCCACATACACATCCACATCCATTCTTCCACATACACATCCACATCCATACATACACATCCACATCCATTCTTCCACATACACATACACATCCACATCCATACTTCCATATCCATTCTTCCACATACACATACACATCCATTCTTCCACACACACATCCACATTCATTCTTCTACATACACATCCACATCCATTCTTCCACATACACATCCACATCCATACTTCCACATACACATCCACATCCATTCTTCCACATACACATTCACATTCATTCTTCCACATACCCATCCATATCCATACATACACATCCACCTCCATTCTTTCACATACACATCCACATCCATACTTTCACATACACATCCACATCCATTCTTCCACATACACATCCACATCCATACTTTCACATACACATCCACATCCATTCTTCCACATACACATCCACACTCATTCTTCCACATACACATCCACATCCATACCTTCACATACACATCCACATCCACTCTGCCACATACACATCCACATTCATTCTTCTAGATACACATCCACATTCATTCTTCCACATACACACCCACATCCATTCTTCCACATACACATCCACATCCATTCTCATTACATCACATCTTTCCATCCTATTTTTATCTTATCTCATTCATTAACATGCTATTCCAATTTAATAGCTTTTTCTAGGTTGATCCCGATAATGGGACTTTTTTCTAAATTTCTGCCAATTGCTTGGCCTAATTAAAGGTTCTTTTTCTCGGATAATTAGTTCCATATTCATTCTCAATTTCTCAAATGAATTATATTCAATATTCCTCTTTTGGAATAGAAGAATTCACGGGATTTATAGAAATTAATTCTACCCATAGTTCACTTTTGATAAGTAATCAGAAACTGAATTATACTAAAATTTCCTCTTCTTTCCATTTAATTTCTTGGATCTCAATTACCATGGGAATTCTTCTTTTCGCATTTAATTAATTGCATTCCAATGTCATGGGTATTCCTCTTTTATTCATCAAATATTTCTCATAAAGTCATTTCATCAAAAATAAAATACCCATAAATTCAATATGCTAGGAATTTCTCTTTTCCCATCTAAATGATGGAATTCCAAATGTCATAGGAATTTCTCTTTTAACATTTAAATATTTCTCATAGATAAAATAAATTTATCTAGATTTCAGCTTTGAATTTAATTAAAATACTCATTAATTCCAATATACTAGGAATTTCTCTTTTCCCATCTCAATGGTGGAATTCCAAATGTTATACGAATTCCTCTTTTAACATTAAAAATGAATTACTAGAAATTCCTCTTTTGCTAATTGATATTTATGCATAAACATAAAAATTAAATTTTCCATGATTATAATGAGAATCATTCAATTAATCTAGGATGATTAATCCTAGAATATGGTAGGAAATCCTCTTTTCATATTATGAATGAAAATGATTTTTGTGTTTATTTTTAAGAAATTTTGCCATAGCTCCGCTGCTATTACTGATAATTCTCAATAAATTTGAACGAATTAAGTTTAGTATTATTCATGTGATTAGAATAACCACTAATTGGATCATTATCCAATTATGGATTGATTCTTAATTTTACCATAAATTAAATAGCATAAAAGTATTAAAAAGCCATTATTTTGGCCTCCAATTAGACAAGCATAGAAATTACTTTTAGATTAGAGAAATGCTTCATGAGAAGCTTCATTTGAATTGAGAATAGGTCATAGGAATAACCATTCTTTGGGGGAGAGAGAGAAATGCTTAAAAACCATTATAAATTAAGCATAAATGAAAATTTATGTATTTCTTCATTACAATACATTAAAGAACTTCAATAGTATTCAAAAGCCATTCAATTTAATGCTTCTCAAGCTTGAGAGGGGTTGAGAAGAGAAACATTTGGAGATTTAAGAAAAAGAAGACAATAATCCACACTTTACCTCCTAAATTACTTGATTCTTTGATCACAGTAGAGGCCCCCAACCAATTAATTGGTTTGGTATGTTGTTGGAGTCTCCAAGGAAGATTGAAGAGAGAGAGAAGCTCCAATCTCTTCAATTTGTAGAGGATTTTTAGAGGATAATAGAAAATATCATTATTTCAGTATAATACTGGCAGGGTATACTTCTCATATATTTTTACAAAGGGCTAAGGATCTATTTATAGGTGAGGGAGGCCTCTAACCAAGTCCAACTAGTTTCTAGAATTTTCCAGGTTTAGTTTGGCTGAATTTGGACAAGATTTGGACCTAGTTTGGCTCCCTTTTGATTTGGTTTAATCTAGGAGAGAGGAGAGATAAAAATATCACAATATTTTTAAGTTTAAAACTCCACCACATAAGTGAAATAGGCGCCTCCTTGAAGATATCCCCTCTCCTTACTACCAAGGTGTCAAAACTGAATCATTATATCCAAAATATCTCATTTTTTTAGTAATACTCATAGTTTTTTACTAATAAACCTTGTCCTTTGTCAACTCTTCATCTTATGTGAGCATTTACTCATTTTTGGGGGTTTTTCTTTTATAAATTAGATTTATCTCCTCCCCACACTTGGATTGATCTTATTGGCCCATAGGAACCTTAATTCAACCATAATCCAAAAATTTTTGAAAATCTAGACCCTTAGGCTAAGGTCCCTTATACTTCTTTTCAATTAATTCCAAATGCACATTGGAAAGTTTTTTTTGAATTTTTGTTTCAGGGGAAACCATTTTAGACACTAGGAGGATTTTCAATTTTGGTCTCTCTAGAAATTTTCTCTCTCTAGATCAAAACAGGGTAAAATAGAATCTTTCTTTTATTTTAAAGAGGGGAATAATTACAAGATCAGAAGGGGAGGTTCTTACACCTGCACACCTCAAAAGCTAGAGGGAGGAATCTTACATAACTAATAAACCTTGTACTTAGTCAACTCTCCATCTTATGTGAGCATTTACTCATTTTTGGATATTTTCTTTTACTCTTTGGATTTATCTCATCCTCCCAACACTTGGATTAATCCATTTGGCCCATTGGAACCTTAATTGGACCATAATCCAAAAATTTCTAAAAAAGTAGACCCTTAGGCTAAGGTCCCTTCTACACATTTTCAATTAATTCCTAATGCACATTGGAAAGTTCATTTTGAACTTCTGTTTCAGGGGAATCCATTTTAGACACTAGGAAAATTTTTGTATCCAAAGATATCTCAATTTTGAATTACCTCTCTCTAGATATTTTCTCTCTCTAGGCCAAAACAGGATAAAACAAAATCTTTCTTCTATTTCAGAGAGGGGAATGATTGTAAGAACAGAAGGGGAGGTTTTTACACCTCAAAAATTGGAGGGAGGAATCTTACATCCTACCACCCCACTTAACAAATACGAGATGTCCTCATCTCCAGCTGGAGGATAATCTCTTTCATCTTAAGATCCAACTGATTCTGGGGTTCCTTATAGTCTGGTCAACCCTCACAGAATCCTAGGATAAAGTTTTCTTTACAAGAAGAACATACAGAACTTATTATCGGAGAATAATTCATTCATATTCTTAACACAATAATGGTCCATCAAACCGAAAATTCCATCTGAACATTCCTCCACGGAAATTTCAGTTATGCAAGTTTTCAATTTGTCATTCCTTAATTAGATAGGCGATTCCACCGAGGAAAATCTATTCTAACGTAGTCAAGAGCCTTAACTAACCAAACTAAGCCGACCGTACCTGTAAGTCACATGGTCAGATCAAGGAAGAGACTTGCACTTGGATCATAGAGACCAACACTTTTTTCCTCATCATCAAGAGGCACAGCCATTGATTCTTTTCCATAGAACAAGGGTTATCCGGGATTTTACTTCAACTATCGTAACATAACAGAATTGAGTCTCATTTTAGGGATCTATTAGTCCAGCCTAACCCCATCCAATCCCATGGGTTAGCTCCCAACCACTGTAGTAATAGAATCCATTTAGAAATTTGCTTATGTTTTGCCCCGGGTACCAGGGAAAAGAGTTCCCAGGCCCCCTAGTCCGCACTTCAAACAAACTTCAAGATAGTCACACCACTTACACATGCAATATGAAATTACCTGTTTCATAGGTTCAGTTGTCTTTAAAACAATCTTTTAATGAAACCATAGTATCACTGATCATAATCCTTCAAAATATCTAGCTTGAATTCTAATTTCCAATCCTTCCTTCATCGGTGTACCCATGGCATCATTGGCAACCAGAACGCTCACCATCTGTTCACTCAGGGGCCTTTTCAATAGTTCCTAGCTCATAGTAGTACCTGGAAATATAATCACGCAAGAAAAATCCAGATGGACTCTCCATTGAAGATCAGCAAGATCAACCAACAGTTCCATATAAAAGAGCCATGGACTCATCCGTTTGAGGACCAGCAAGGCCAATCAACCAGATCCATGCTCGAGTTGAGAAAATAACTCTAACTCCTTGTTCCATTTTCTTCCCCGATGCATGCATGGGTATCTTCGGCGACCCAGATCACCTATGGTCAGCACCCTCTAGGCTCCTTTGCAGGTCACCTAGCGCTTCACTCATAGGCCGTTTCCTTGGTTGTTATGATCCATGTTATTTGATATGGATGATAGTCATGTTCATTTATTATTTGACGGGGATGCCCGAGTATTTTTACTAGTCAGTAATGGATGGATTTCCATGTGTGTGAATGGACTCCCACGTGTATTTGGTGACATTTTGGTATTTGATTTATATATTTTTTATGATGCCTATTTCTCATGAATGCATTAGGATTGACTGATGCGATGTCAATTGATTGTTACTGACGTGGTTTATGTTTATGAGTTTATGCGATTAGGTATGGAAGGACATTTAGTGGCATGATGTTTCCAAGTTGCACACTTAGGGTTTGGATGGTGGCCTAGTTAGAAGTGGAAGTAGAACCACTTGCACGGTATGGGAAATCTTTGACCAAATGATCAATCCCACATTTAGTACAAGTAAGTACTGGCATGTCATTAGGTGGTACAGTCAATTATTGAGTTTGATACGTATGAACCACATTCTTATTAGGACATTTAGCAATTCAATGAGGTAAACCGCAACCAAAACATTGTAGTGGCCCTCTCCTCATATTTGCATTTATGTCCTTACCTTTCCACTATACCGTGGTTTGAAACACAAGTATTGACGCATTATTCTGTAAGACATAAATTTATGGTGGTGCAATCTATACAGCTTCCTCATAGTTATCATCACCACTAATTTCTACCTCATGCACCATTTCCATATCCTCTGATGGCTTGCCAATTAGTACTTGGTTGATTTTAGCTTGTGGTGGTAGAACAGGTGGCGGCAGAGGTGAAGTGTTCTGTATTTGAAACATCCCCCTAGGAAAATAGGAAGGGTTTGGTTGTCTTGCAGAGCTACAGTGATTTACACGGGTGATGCTAGGAAAGATAATGGTGCCCTAGGTGCACAATAGAGTAATGGCCCTGCTCTTAACTATGGGCATTTAGTGGTAGTGTGATTCAATATGCACACAGAACACCACACCAAATCTCTACGATGGTAAAGATGGGTATGCCCATGCCCAGATGTTTCTCTTCCATCCTTCACCTTCAATTTATCCAGTATGGCATTACTGAGTTCGTCCACAGTCATGTTCCCATCTTGCTTGCTTTGAGTTCCTATCTCTTGGTGACTCAAAACTCACAAAGTCGTCTACCGAAGATATTTTGACATCTTCTGGTTGTGGAAATTCTAACATATTGTCTTTATATTTAATTGCCTGCTTACAACATGCATCCAGAGAAGCTGGTAGGGCTAATACTAGATAATCATGCATTTTATGGTCTCAGACTCCTCTCCAGAAGCATGGTAGTAATTGATCATCAGTTAGCCTCTCCTGTAGTTTTCATCTTGAATTCAAGTGCTTTAGCTAGGACACATAGTCTCACATAAACTCAATTTCTTTCTGTTTGATGTTGTGCAACTGTGCCACAGGACTCCATCTGTCGCCACTTCGGGCAAAGCTTAGCACAAACACATTCTTGAGCCGAGTGAAATTGATCTTATCTATTGGCTTGAGGGTTCAAAACCATTGATGAGCTTTTCCTTATTGGGTCAGTGAGAAGGCATGAATCATGGTTACATCACTTATTGGGCCGCAGGTTTTGCATGTGGACTCAAATATATCCACATGTTGGATCGGGTCCCCATCCCCTGAGAACTTTTGTATGAGCTTTGAAATGATGTGTAGCTTCATTTGGGATGGTCTGGATTCTAGAGTAGTGCCTAGTTCCTTGACCATTCCTCGGTCCATCTCTACCCACCATATTTAACAATCTGTCCTTGTGGCCGCATTAAGATCTACATTTGGATTTTCCCTTGGTCTTTAAGAAGCTACTCCCCCTACCTAGACCTCGTCCTCTTCCAACATTGGCTCTTCTGGGCGCAGTTCTAGTCTGTAGGACGGTTTGGCCAATTCATTCTAGACTGGCTCATCATTAGCAGCCTCAGTACGCCTTTGTAGAATCAATATCTCCATGTCCTGTAAGAACGTGGGATGATTGATCATTTGCTCGATGTCCTTCTTAGTGTATAGGTGGTCCTCTACTTCACCAGTTTCCCTCGATAGTTAATCCTCCTCATCCTAGGTCACAAACTCTTCCTCCGTTCTTGGTTCTTCATTAATGGGCTCTAAGTTTGGAATTTCTCCCTCACTCTTTCCCATAACCATTTTTGGCTCTTTGCCATGTGATTGAAATAGGTTCACATTTTCCATGCCCTTTTGTTTATCCCTAGCCCTTCGAGTATCGAGCTCTTATTTCTTTAAGCTCAATTCTCACAATTGTCGTTCTCCTTCAATCCTTTTCCAATCTAATTCCACTTCCTCTGAGGTTGGGAAGAATACTTGTCCTGTCTTGGCTGCGCTTTCCAAGTCTCTTCTCATTCTAGGGGTGCCAGTGTTTGACAGCGTAGAACTTGAAGGTTGGGTTCGTAATTCTTGCCTTGGACCTAGTCCAGCGCTGGTTGACAGACCTGTGCCTGCAAATTACACTTACTCATCATTGCTAGTTTGGAACCAAAAAATCCATGGGCTATATGAATGATACCACTAGATCTTGTAGGGGAGGGGTGGTTTTTCCTCTTCCCCAAACCCACAGAATCGTACCCCTTCTTCTATGGATTCTTCACTACTTATCTCGATAGTGGTTAGATTCCTTAAGACACTCAATTAAGTGCTCACACTTAGTGGCCTAAACCAACACTCTTTTGATAGGAAGATCCTGGGTGATTTGATACACTGTCGTCGGCGGGAGCTAGGTCATCTCTGATGAGCTTTCTAGACCTCAAGTGTATGTGAATGTGATTTGATAAGCAAATTTGCTACCCCAATTGAATTTTGGTACGGTATTGTCGATCTGATTTTCTACCCAAAGAATCATAGCCATTCTTCCATGGATTCTTCACTACTTATCTCGACAGAGGTTAGATTCCTTAAGACACTCAATTGAGTGCTCACACTGAGTGTTCTAAACCAACACTCTTTTGATAGGAAGATCCTTGGGTGATTTGATACACTATCGTCGGGAGTGAGGTCAACTCTCATGAGCTTTCTAGATCTCAAGTGCATGTGAATGTGATTTGATAAGCTAATTTGCTACCCCAATTGAATTTTGGTACGGTATTGTCGATCTGATTTTCTTTGTTTTCTATGGCCGTGAGATTGTAGATAGTAGTTCATGGTGTGAGATGTCAGAGAATCATTCACGTCATGAGCTTATTTTTGTACTCATAAATCAGCATTACCTTGTTTTAATTGTATTGATCTCAAGCACTTCCCTAGCTTTAATTTGACAATACTAGGTTTGTGAACTAGATCTAGTTGTGTCATGAAACTGCAGAAATAGTTCACATCGTGAAATGGTAAACTATTCATGTTGAGAAAACGTGGTGCTCATGCTAGATCAAGTGTGTGGAGAGGAGAGACTCAAAAAGTACAAGAATAATATCTTGCTTATTAAGTTGCTTATACATACAACTAGGCCTTGCTCACATATACCAAATGCCTCATGGCCTCACCTTTAAATAGGTGAACAAGTGGACCTCAAGTCCGTTCACACTCACACCCTTCTCTCACCCTTCTATATAACCTTAGTCTCTTAATACCCCCCCTCAATACGAACTATGAAAGAATGGAATAGGTGGTATTGGACATAAGATGTCTTTAACATTAGCCGTACAAGGTTTGGAATATAGGTGTGGTTATCTACGATTTACAAATGTGTTCCTAGAGCCTTAGAGGCTATTACATTGATGCCTTCTTAGTCTTTATTTGTTGTCAATGAAGATGTACACCTCAATGATGGTGCACCCCACTCTTTGTATTTGCTTGACTTCTTGTAGATGACATGTTTGAGACATCCATGCCATTGCTTCCACCATATGCTTTCCACCTTGACCATTCTCAAACAATGATCATGACAAGGCTGCCACCCTTGCTTAAGTGGTTTGCTTTTAGATGGTCCTCCAACATGCTTTATGCTTCCTTGAATGCCATATCTCCTCCATGGGTTATGAGGTAGATTTAAATGGGAAAGGGAAAGGGAGGGTCTCACCACTTGCCTTATGCATTGGTCAAGGTCAGTGTCTACTCCACAATTACAACTTTTGTGCACCTTTGGGGTTTGAAGTTAAAAGCTTAATGAGTAATTGGTTGAGGTAAATACTCAAACAAGTAAGGTTTATCATCTTTGGCTCAAGAAGGAGAGGACATGGCTCATAATGTTGCAAATGCCTCTTACAAAAGTAATGCCAAAAGATGCTTAAAATCATGACAACCAATAAGGTAGAGCACTTAGGGATGCTATGCTCAACCTTACAACTCATCTTATACGATGAAAATGCAGAATATGCAACGAAATGAAATGCCTTGGGCTTGGGAAACGAGACCATACGGCTTATGGCATGCTTATGCCTCTTACAAACAAGGGCCTCAAGGTTAATACACAACAAAATTGAAGATGAACACTTAGTGTACATGTGTTCAACTATAAAACCACTCAAAAATCTGAGTTTGATGATGAAAAAACCAGAATTCTTCAACCTCTTTAGCTTATGAGGTGAAGACAATTGGTTCATGGTTGTACCATTTCTCTTTGGAAGAAGTGGTTTACGATGAAGACTTGAATGTGGCACTTATGGTGTGTGCCCGGCCTCCATGTTGATGAAGAAGAGCCTCCTTAATGTAAATGACCTCCTCCTTTGATGGCTAAGACCACCTTAGTGTTGAGCAACACTTTAGTTGATGATTAATATCACCATTAGTGTGTATAAAACACAATTAGTGCTAAAAAGCACATTTTTAATGTCAAATGACACTTATTTTGGTGATTAACTCACCATTAGTGTTTAATAACACTATTAGTGTTTAAGAACACTTCCTTTGCTATATTAATAGAGTAATTAGTGTTAAACAACACAATTAGTGCTTAAAAGCACACTTTGAATCACTTTGAAAGCTTAAAAGTTGATGTTGATGTTGATGTTGAAGCTTGTTGAGCATGAGGCTTATGGCTACCTCATGTGGATGGGAGCTCTTAAAAATCAAGAGAAAGATCAGCTACAAGCATTCACAAACTCTCATGAGTGATTAGAGCAAATGGGGAATGATGTGAGCGAAAAAACCTCCAAAAATCAAGCTTTAATGGAAGCTTGAGTGAGTAGAAAAAATGGTGCCTGGTCTTTTGCTTCCAGCCAGTGCTGTAGTTGATGAAATAAGCACAAAACTGAGCTGTAGATAGGGGATAAGGTGAGCTTCAAAAGCCCTCAAACCCTTTGGCAAATAGTGGACCACACAAGTAGAATGGCTGTATGACCTGGAGCTGTGCAGAAAATCGGTGCCGACTTGCTGCAGAGCCAATGCCGTCGTGTGGAGTCCTCTTCGCTTCAAATCGGCTGTACGAAATGATGCGCCCAGACCTTGTCTTCATGTTCCATGAAGGAATCTCCTCAAGATTTTGCCTCTACCAGCTGATAGAAGGCCTCCAATGGAAGAGGGTTAAACTCCACACAAGGAAGATAAGGGAAAAATGGATATTTTTGACCTAATCTACACCACAAGTGGTTCAAATCACCTAAGCTCTAGATACCATGTTGAGAAAACGTGGTGCTCATGCTAGATCAAGTGTGTGGAGAGGAGAGACTCAAAAAGTATAAGAATAATATCTTGCTTATTAAGTTGCTTATACATACAACTAGGCCTTGCTCACATATACCAAATGCCTCATGGCCTCACCTTTAAAAATAGGTGAACAAGTGGACCTCAAGTCCATTCACACTCACACCCTTCTCTCACCCTTCTACATAACCTTAGTCTCTTAATAGTTCATGCCGTGAAAAGCTACGCTGTTCATGTCGTGAGATGTAATTGGTTCATGTCATGCGATACACAAAAACCTTTCACATCATCGTGACATCTAAATCGTTCACATCATGAACTATATAGTGTTTCATGTTGTGAAGCCTTTTTTGCTAGTTCACGGATTACAATTTTGTTAGACCCCTGTGGTGTTAGAGATGTCAGAATAAGACGACCTATTTTAGCAAGGCAATCTCGTGATTTGCGATACTAATTCCAGGAGTTATTCATGCCGTGAGATAGCAGGAAGTAGTTCACGTCGTGAACTATTTTCCTGCATTTTCATGTTTAAAGTTCCCGCATGTTGAACAGATAGGAGTTTGGGTGCAAATTACTTATCCATATGTTCCAAAATGATTGTGCTAGACATAAGGAATGTAATGCAAGTTCAAAACACAACCAATGGCTCCTTATTTTTATGATTTTTGTGGATTTTTTCAAAGAAACAAAAATAGAGTATCACCTTGCTTGTTCACATTCACAAATTTGGTGATACAAACATCAAAATTGAAAGGAAAAAACAATACACACACACAACAAAAATGACCAATTTCTTACAAACTTTCACTTCCACTCAAACCTTATCCATTCATACCATACACAATGCACTACTAGAATGCAAAGGTTATGATGAAACTTGTGTAATGGGAGATGAAACTCAAAGAGGATGGAAGCAACAAAGGTGTTTCCCTGGCAACGGCACCAAAAATGTTATGGGCTACCACACCTCTCCAAGAAGTAACTCTATGCATTCACCTTTAGAAGAAGCAATAGAACACAACTCTTGTAGTAGGGAACTTACCAATACTCCAAGCTCGTGTCCCTTAAGGTATCTAAGCTCACTTGAGAAGCTCCAATCCTCCAAGATTTTCCTCCACGCTGTCATCGTCATAGAGTCACTCACACCACCACACACGACAATCCACACAAGCATACAAGTATAGAAATGACATGTACTAGAGTACTCTCTCTCACTCAAGACAAAAGCAAGAGAGCAAAGGAGGATTGTGTCCATTTATGAGAAAATTCCTTATATACAATTGGCCCTTATTCACACTTGGGCACCCGAAAACTTACTAAACTAAGGCCTTGGATGGCCAATATCTCATAATGTACAACTTTTATAGTGCCTTTGCATGACACTTATTAATTTCCTCAAATGGAAGAGCATATTTGTTAATCCAAAATGGGATTAATACTCTTCTACTTGTGTGTTGTGAATTCTGGGACTGTTGCTATTGTTGACCATAATTCTGATTACCTGTTTGGCCACCACCTTAGCCACGTCTACAACCTCTACCTCCCTCTTCCTCTATCTACACTTGTGTAGAAGGCCTGCTGCTCTGAACTATTTTTGTTTTGTGAAGACTCTTGATCTTCACCCAAATCCATAGTCAGATCAAGGGACAGATTGCACATGGATCATAGAGACCAACACTTTTTTCCTCATCGAGAGGCACAACCGTTGATTCTTTTTCCATAGAACAATCTGGGATTTACTTCATCTATCGAACTAAACAGAAATTAAGTCTTGATTTATGGATCCATCAGTCCAGCCTAACCCTATCCAGTCCCATGGGTTAGCCAACTGCCCAACCACTGTAAAGATGGGATCCAATTAGGAATTTGGTTAGGTTTTGTCCTGGATACTAGGGAAAAGAGTTCCCAGGCCCCCTAGCTAGATATTCATGCAAATTTAACATGTCATGACACTTACACACCCAATATGAAATTGCCTTTTTCATAGATTCAGCCATCTTTAAAATAATAATTTAATGAAGCCATAGTATCACTGATCACAATCCTCCAAAAATATACGGTTGAATCTTAATTTCCAATTATTCCTTCATCGGAGTATCTATGGCATCATTGGCAACCAGAATGCTCACCACCTGTCCACTCAGGGGCCTTTTCAATAGTTCCTAACCCATAGTACCCGACAATATAATCACTTATAAAAATCAAGATGGAATCTCCGTTGAAGATCAGCAAGATCAACCAACAGATCCATATAAAAGAGCCATGGACTCATCAGTTGGACCAGCAAGGTCAATCAACTGGATCCATGCCCGGTTTTAGAAAACAACTCTTACTCCTTGTTCCAATATCTTCCACGATGCACGTGTGGGTATCTACAGTGACCCAGAGCCCGAGCACCGTATGGTCAGCACCCTCTCGCAGGTCACCTAGCGCTCACTCATAGGCTGCTTCCTTGGTCCCTCATCCACCGTACCGCAAGCTCACCATTTAAATCAAACCGAGGCTGGTCAAAACCTTAGCCCGACCTTGCTACGCGAGACGTCCTCCATTGACTCTCCGTTAGCAGTTGCAACTCTATCAGGTAGGTCTCTACGACCACATTCTCAAGACAGTCAAAATGCTTCCCCAGCATTCTTGAAAAACAGTCATTTACAAAAATACAGTTTCTTTAATGAACTCACATCTTTCCAGATTATTCCACATCAATCCATATTACTTAATACAAATCCAAATCATATGTGTATCCATTCTTGACCAGATACATCATTTTCCATCCCATCACATCAGATTCATTCACTTCACATAACATCCATTCCTATCTTTCTTAATTTACATTACGTCTCATCACATCCATTTTGTCATTACATCTCATTCGTTCAGAACTTATATTATTCATTCACATTCTGATTCACATGACATCTCATCTCATCCATTCGCTCATATCGACTTCATATCCATTCACATTCATATTTGCATTCATTATTCCACATACACATCCACATTCGTACATCCACATTCACATCTACATCCATACATCCATTTTCACATCCACATTCATGCATCCACATCCACATCCACATTCATACATCCACATTCACATCTACATCCATACATCCATTTTCACATCCACATTCATGCATCCACATCCACATCCACATTCATACATCCACATCCACGTCTACATTCATACATCCATTCACATTCACATCCATACATCCATATCCACATTCCACATTCATACATCCATATCCACATTCCACATTCATACATCCACATCCACATTCACATTCATACATCCATTTTCACATCCTCATTCATACATCCACATCCACATTCACATTCACACATCCATTTTCTTATCCTCATTCATACATCCACATCCGCATCTACATCCATCCATCCACATCCACATCCACATTCACATCCATACATCTATATCATACATTCACATCTGCGTTCACATTCATACATCCACATCCATACAACCATATCCACATCCATATCCACATTCACACATCCACATTCACATTCACATATATCCACATTCTTACATCCATATCCACATTTACACATCCACATTCACATTCACATACATCCACATTCTTACATCCATATCCACATTCACACATCCACATTCACATTCACATACATCCACATTCTTACATCCATATCCACACTCCATATCTACATCCATACATCCATTTTCACATACATCTTTCCTTTCACATACATACATCTACATCATTTCTTTCACATACATATAACTACATCCGTTCTTTCACATACATACATCTCCATCTATTCCTCGTTCATTTTCATCTATCTGATTCGTTTCACATCCTCATATCCATTTATAGAATACAAGAGAATTCTTATTTTTGATATAAGATTTCTTTACGCATCTATTTATGCATAAATTCCATTTTAAGGAGAATAACACTTTAAAAATAAAAATCAATCTTTTATGCATCTTCCTATGCATAAATTCATTTTAAATGAGAATGACACTTTTGAATTAAAAATCAATCTTTTATGCATCTTCCTATGCATAAAATCAAAATTGAGGAAAATAACTCTTTTGAACAAAAAATAGATTTCTTTATGCATCTTTCCATACATAAATCCAATTTAGTAGGAATTACACTTTTAGAATAAAAGAATTTCTCTTATGCATCTAATTTATGCATAAAATCATTTATGATGAAAATCACACTTTTAATATAAAAATATATTTTATGCATATATTTATGCATACAAATCATTTATGATGAAAATCACTCTTTTAATATAAAAGAATTTCTTTCATGCATCTAATTTATGCATAAAATCATTTATGATGAAAATCACACTTTTAATATAAAAAATATCTTTTATGCATATGTTTATGCATACAAATCATTTATGATGAAAATCACTCTTTTAATATAAAAGAATTTCTTTTATGCATAAAATTAATTATGATAAAAATCACACTTTTAATATAAAAAATATCTTTTATGGATATGGTTATGCATACAAATCATTTATGATGAAAATCACTCTTTTAATATAAAAGAATTTCTTCTATGCATCTAATTTATGCATAAAATCATTTATGATGAAAATCATACTTTTAATATAAAAAATATCTTTTATGCATATGTTTATGCATACAAATCATTTACGATGAAAATCACTCTTTTAATATAAAATAATTTCTTTTATGCATCTAATTTATGCATAAAATCATTTATGATGAAAATCACACTTTTAATATAAAAAATATCTTTTATGCATATGTTTATGCATAAAAATCATTTATGATGAAAATCACTCTTTTAATATAAAAATATATATATTCTTTTATGCATACTTTTATGCATAGAAATCAATGATGATAAAAGTAACACTTTTATAATAAAAAAATATTCTTTTATGCACACTTTTATGCATAAAAATCAATATGATGAAAGTAACTCTTTTTGTAATAAAAATTATACTTTTATGCATAGAAATCCATAATGAAGAAAGTAACACTTTCATTAAAAAAATATCAATAAGTATCTTTCATAGAATTTAATTCTATTGAAAATCATTCTTTTATAAAATTTAATCAATATGCATCTTTCTATGTATGAATGAAAATGACACTTTTAGAATACTCTAACGATGGGGATTACTCTTTTTGATTAATAAAAGATAAAATTTATTTCACAAATTTTCAAAAAATTTTACCATAACCTCCTTTGTATGGCTGACCATTTTTAAATTTTTAATTCACTAAAATTAATTAGAAGTTCACCAAGAGTATTTAAATCATTCTAGTGTAAACATTTTCTACCTATTTAAGAGAAACATTATGAAAAACTTGATTTTATACAATAATCAATCATCTAGGATAAAGAATGGTTGGATTTACTAAAGAAGAGAGGGGAATGCCTTTTTTTAATGAGGCATAACATCCATTCAATTTAGAGAAGACAAAAATCATAAAAAACCATGAAAGAAATAGAAAAGAGAAGAATCTCCAACTTACATAGATAATTTGAGAGCTTTCCTTTGGCTTGATGGTTTGAGGGTTCTACTCTTGTTTGAGAACAAGAGTGGCCACCAATCTTTTAGAAGAGGGAGGTCAAAAACTAATGAATTATGAGTAAAATTCATTGTTTTTGGGACTTGGGAGAGACAGGGTAACAGTGCAAAAACACTATTGAGTTTCAACAAAGGGGAAGGCTTCTATTTATAGGAAAGCATGAGCTTCTAACCGAGCAAACTGATTCTAGAATTTTTCGGATCAATTTGGTCAAATTTTGACCATTTTTAGGTCAGTTTTGCTCACTTTTTGGATCTAGTTGAAACAGGAGAGAGGAGAGATAAAATATCTCATTATTTGGGAGTTTAAAACTCATTCAAGCATGTGAAATAGGTGCCTCCTTCATGAGGGGAATTCTCCCATACTAAGGTGTCAAAAATGCATCATTTCATCTAAATATCTCTCTTTTTTAACTATTAACCTTGTCCTTAGTCAAGAGTATTTACTCATTTTTGGGAGATTTTCCTTTTATTCTTCTATTTATCTCTTCCTTACATTTGGATGAATCTTATTGGTCCATAGGAACCTTAATTTAAAATTTTGAAAAAATCTTGACCCCCAGGATAATGCCTCTTGAACAGATTATACTTAATTTCTAATGCACCTTCTGAAAATCTTTTTTTGAACTTCTATCTCAGGGGAACTTATTTTAATAAGATGAGATATTTTTCTATCCAAAAATATTTAAAAACTGAATTACCACTCTCTAGAAGATTTTCTCTCTCTAGGCCAAAACTGGTAGAAACAAGATCTTTTATATTTCTGAAGAGGGATTTGACTACAGAGGAAGATACTAGACATCCTGAGAGGCTGGGGGAGGAATCTTACACCACTAAAGGCTGGTTTTTACATTAGATGGATGTCAAAAATGTGTTCTTGCTTGCAAGAAAAGGTGTATATGGATTCTACTAGGTTTTGAGGATACAAGTCACCTAGAGTATGTGTGTAAGCTTAGTAAGGCCTTGTATGGGCTGAAGCAAGCTCCATGAGCATGGCATGACAAGATTGCTAAGTATCTTGTCACTATTGGTTTTCATATGGCAAATGCAGATCACTCTTTGTTTGTACGCAAGAATGATAAGGGTATTGTGGTCATCACCATATATGTAGATGATCTTATTGTTGGGGGTGACAACTTGGATGAGATTGAGCATGTGAAAAGTCTTCTCAAACGGAAGTTTGAGATGAAAGATTTGGGATATCTGTGTTACTTTTTGGAAGTAGAGGTCATGGCACACCTGAGGGTATTTGGCTATCATAGAGACAATATGCATTGGACATGTTGTCCAAGTATGGGATAGCTGATTGTAAGAAGCCAATCTCGGTGCCATTAGATTAAAATGGCAAGCTTAGTGTGGATGTAGGTTATGTGTTGGAGGATCCAACTATGTGTAGGAAGATTGTGGGGAGTTTGATCTATGTCACAATCAGCAGGCCAGATTTGAGGTACACTCTTGGCTTAGAGAGCCAGTTCATGGAGGTTCTGCACAAACCACATCTTGATAGTGTGCGACGCACACTTCGGTATTTGAGGGCCACTGTTGAATATGCATTCTTTTATGCAGCAGGTGTACCAATGTAGCTATATGGATACACAGATGCAGATTGGGCAGGTAGCATCTCAGACACGAGATCTACCAGCGGATTTATGTTTTCATTGGGGAGTGCTACTATGACATGGAGCAGCAAGAAGAAGTGGTCCATAGAGATCATTGCTTTTTTCCCCTCAAGCGAGGCACAGCCTTGATTCTTCCCATAGAACAAGAATCTCCCTGGGACTTACTTCAACTATTGTAACTTAAACATAACCGAACTATATTGTAGGAATCCACCGATCCAGCCTGGGTTAGTCAACTGTCCAACCACTGTACTGGTGGGATCCCTCTTTATAAAAATTAGTTGTGTTTTGTCCCGGGTACCAGGGAAAAGAGTTCCCACGCTCCCTAGCCAGCACTCATGCATTTATATTAAACAGACACCACTTACACACCAATAATGGGGCTCTATTTATAGGAGAGGGAGGCCACTAACCAAGTCCAACTGGGATCTAGAGGCTTCCAGCTTCAGTTGGTTCCAATTCGGACAAGTTTTGAACCAGTTGGCCCACTTTTTTGATCTAGTTTGAAAGAGGAGAGAGGAGAGATGAGAGATGAACTATCTCATTTTTTTGAATTAAAAATTAGGGGTAATGATGAGATTCTAGGCGCCTCCTTCATGATCTCCTGAGGTGTCAAAATTCTAATTTTTTACTAATAAATCCTCATTTGTTTACTATTAAGTACCTGTACTAGTCAACTCTTCATCTTATGTGAGAATTTACTTCTTTTTGGGAGATTTTCTTTTATTCTTGCATTTTTTTCATCCCAACACTTGGATTAACCCCATTGGCCCTTTAGAACACTTTTTGGACCTTAATCCATAAATTTTTTGAAAATGTGGACCCTTAGGCTAAGGTGTCTAATGCACATATTCAATTAATTTCTAATGCATATTAGAAAACTCTTTTTAAACTTTTGTTTCAAGGGAATTTATCTTAAATAAAAGGGATAACTTTATATCCAGAAATATCTCAAAACTGTATTAGCTCTCTCTAGAATATTTTCTCTCTTTAGGCCAAAAACAAAGGAAAACAATTTTTATTGCATTCTGAAATAGGGGATGATTACAGAGGACTGAGAGGAGAACTTACACATATTTTAGGGGCTGAGGAGGAACCTTACAGATTAATTTAGAAACCAGCTATACAATAATGTGAAGGGAGTGATTAAGGATTCAGGAAAAAAATTTAAATTACCGACAAGGGACAGAGATGGCCTTCAAATGTTAGCTGAAAGTATTCCAAATGAAGCTGCACTCCACAAGTCACTCATAAGCAATGGATTGGAAAGGAATTGCTAGCGGCACAAGGCTATTACCAGAGCAATACAAAAAAATGGGTGCCCAAAGCCCATCGTTGTGCAAATACCTTTAGAAACAAAGAAAGGGAATGTAATAGCAACCAAAGCCAAATCTCGGCTAAAAAAAATGCTAGGAATGCACAAACATTGGTGTGGAGAAAGAAGCCAATTATTCAACAGGATGAACTAAAGATAGCAAATTTGCCACTTGTACCCACCACAATAGAGGAGCTAGGCAATGTTATTGAGAAGAAAAAGTAAAAGGCGAAACAAATGGACACATATACAAATCCCAATCAACAAGATTTAGTAGAGGCACTCTTCAGTTGGATGGAGGGAAAGATCCCTCACATGGGGTTAAAACAATTGCAACAACAAATGCCCAGAAGTGCCAAAGTACCACCTTGGTTCCCATGGCAATAAACAAATGAAAGTACAAAGGTATCCATTCTAAAAAATGGATATAAGGTAAAAACGGGTTAAAATAAAAAATGATCATTCACTTAATTTAACCAACTTTTGATTGCATGATTGAGTGTTTAAGCATGAAAGGAATGTAAGGTATCAAACTTGCATGCACTCTATACAAAATAGTTCGCATCGTGAAAGAGTCCAAAACGTTCACGTCGTGAACCAATTCTCAATGGTTCATGCCGTAAAAGGGTCACTTTTTCTTTTTAAAATTTTTATTTTCATGCATAGAAGTATGCATAATGGATAAATTTTTATATCAAAAGTGTTATTTTTATCAATTTTATTTTCATGAATAGAAGTATGCATAAAGGATAAATTTTTATATCAAAAGTGTTATTTTTATCATTTTTATTTTCATGCATAGAAGTATGCATAAAGGATAAATTTTTATATCAAAAGTGTTACTTTTATCATTTTTATTTCATGCATAGAAGTATGCATAATGGTTAAATTTTTATATCAAAAGTGTTACTTTTATCATTTTTATTTCATGCATAGAAGTATGCATAAAGGATAAATTTTTATATCAAAAGTGTTACTTTTATCATTTTTATTTCATGCATAGAAGTATGCATAATGGTTAAATTTTTATATCAAAAGTGTTACTTTTATCATTTTTATTTCATGCATAGAAGTATGCATAATGGTTAAATTTTTATATCAAAAGTGTTACTTTTATCATTTTTATTTCATGCATAGAAGTATACATAATGGATAAATTTTTATATCAAAAGTGTTACTTTTATCATATTTGAATTTCATGCATAAAGGTATGCATAAAAGTTGATTATCTTATTATAAAAGTGTGTCTTTTATTATATTGAATTTCATGCATAGAGGTATGCATAAAGGTTGATTATTTTATTATAGAAGTGTGACTTTTATCATAATTGAATTTCATGCATAGAGGTATGCATAAAAGTTGATTATTTTATTGTAAGAGTGTTACTTTTACCATATTGGATTTTATGCATAGAGGTATGCATAAAAGATATTCTTTTTATACTAAAAGTGTGATTTTCCTCATAAATGGATTTTATGCATAACTTAGATGCATAAGAGAAATTCTTTTATTCTAAAAGTGTAATTCCTACCAAATTGAATTTATGCATAAGAAGATGCATAAAGATTGATTTTAATTTCGAAAGTGTTAGTCTCCTTAAATGGAATTTATGCATAAATAAATGTGTAGAGAAATCTTATATCAAATATAAGAATTCTCTTAAAAAAGATATGAAATGTGATAAGATGTGATAAGAGGTGTATGAGATGTGATAAGATTTGATAAGATGCGTATGGAAAGTGATAGGATATGATAAGAGGTGTATGAGATGTAAAAAAATGTGATAAGATGTGTATGAGATGTGATAGAATGTGTTAAGATGAGTTAGGATGTGTTAAGATGTATATGGGATGTGTTAGGACGAGAATGGATGTAATATGGTTGTATGAATGTGATGTGGATGTATACATGTAGATGTATATGTATGAATGTGAATGTTGATGTAGATGTATATATATGAATGTGAATGTTGATGTAGATGTGGATGTATAGATGTGAATGGAAATGTGGATGTGGATGTATGTATGTGGATGTGTGGATGTGGAGATGGGAGTATGGATGTATGAATGTGAAGATGGATGTATGCATGAAGATGTATATGCATAGATGTGAATGTGGATGTAGATGTGGATGTATAGATGTGAATGGGAATGTGGATGTGAATGTGGATGTAGATGTGGATGTTTAGATATGAATGGGAATGTGGATGTGGATGTATGTGAATGTGGATGTATAGATGTGAATGGGAATGTGGATGTGGATGTATGTGGATGTGGATGTATGAATGAGGACGTGATAATGGATGTATGCATGTAGATGTGGATATATGGATGTGAATATGAATGTGGATGTGGATGTGGATGTATGGATGTGGATATGGATGTGTATGTATGAATGTAGATATGGGATGTGGATGTATAAATGAGGATGTGAAAATGGAGGTATGCATGTACATGTGGATGTATGGATGTGAATGTGGATGTGGATGTGGATGTATGGATGTGGATATGGATGTGTATGTATGAATGAGGATATGGGATGTGGATGTATAAATGAGGATGTGAAAATGGATGTATGCATGTAAATGTGAATGTATGGATGTGAATGTGAATTAATGTGTCGTCGATATGAGGAAATGGATGAGAATGAGTACACATTGAATGGAATGTGGAATAAGTAATGTGGACTAAGGAAAGATAATGTGGAAAGACGAGAGTTCGATTTAGAAACTGTATTTTGTGACTGTTTGTAAATGACTGTTTTATGTCAAGAATGCTGGGGAAGCATTTTGATCGTCTTGTGGATTAAGGTCATGAAGACCTAACTGTTAAAGTTGCAACTGCTGACGGAGAGTCAATGGAGGACGTCTCGCGTAGCAAGGTCGACCGAGGTCTTGACCAGCCTCGGTTCGATTTAAATGGTGAGCTTCCGGTACGGTGGATGAGGGACCAAGGAAGCGGCCTATGAGTGAAGCGCTAGGTCACCTGCGAAGGATCCTAGAGGGTGCTGACCATATGGTGCTCGGGCTCTGGGTCGCCGAAGATACCCACACGTGCGTCGTGGAAGATATTGGAACAAGGAGTAAGAGTTGTTTTGTGAAACCGGGCATGGATCTGGTTGATTGACCTTGCTGGTTTTCAATGGATGAGTCCATGGCTCTTTACATGGATCTGTTGGTTGATCTTGCTGATCTTCAACGAGAGTCCATCTTGATTTTTATAAGTGATTATATTGCCAAGTATTATGGACTAGGAACTATTGAAAAAGCCCCTGTGTGGACAGGTGGTGAGCGTTCTAGTTGCCAATGATGCCATAGATACTCTGATCAAGGAATGATAGGAAATTATGAATCAACCGGATAAATTGGATGATTATGATCAGTGGTACTATGGTTTCATTAAAGGATTGTTTTAAAGTTAGTTGATGCTAAGAAAAAGGCAATTTCATATTGGGTGTGTAAGTGGTGTGGCTAGTTTTATGTTTGCATGAACTTCCGGCTAGGGGGCCTTGGAACTCTTTTCCTTGGTACCCGGGACAAAACCTAACCAAATTCCAAATTGGATCCCATCACTACAGTGGTTGGGCGGTTGGCTAACCCATGGGATCGGATGGGGTTAGGCTGGATTGATGGATCCGTAAATCGAGATTCAATTTCCGTTATTACGATAGATGAAGTAAGTCCCGGATAGAAATTGTTCTATGGATAGGAATCAACAGCTGTGCCTCTTGATGGGGAAAAAAGCGTTGATCCCAATGATCCAAGTGCAAGTTTCTTCCTTGATCTGACCAAGTATCTTTATAGGTGCAGTCGGATCAGTTTGATCACTATTAATGGTTTTGACTACGCTAGAGTAAAAGTTTCCCGGTGGAATCGCCCGTGCTTTCCGGTAAAGGAAGTTTTTCCGGGTTCGGTTTTGGAACAACCGACGGATTAGTCTCTTATCCGGATATCTGTGGGTGAGGCCCCGAATGTGGGACCCCTGTCCGCGCAAGAAGTGATACTTCCACTGCCAATATCCAGAATCCGTTGCTCGGTGGGAACAGGGATCTCACAATGCATAGGCATTCCATGGCTCCATCATAAGTAAAGAAGTCTAGACTACTTATGGAAAGATAGCTCTACAGTACCATAGCTTAAAGTGCTTGCAGATCGTGGAGCATACAGAAGTCAAAGATAAACTCGAGAAAGTTGGCCTAGGGTGATTGGTATAAACTCTCCCCCCCCCCCAAACCATCAATACAGAATTGTGTGTGGAATACCTCAAGTCTTACAACAAGGCCACTAAGAGGGGAAAGGTGACTAAAGCAGATGGAACCATAGACCACGTATTACTCTCATAATATTTGATACGGGAGGCTCTACAATTACCACCACCTCTTCAAATATTACTCTCATAATATTTGATACGGGAGGCTCTACAATTACCACCACCTCTTAAAATACACTCTCACAATTACGAGAAGATGCCCCTAGATGCCATGCTGATGAAACATTCTTTCCAACTCCAATGAGATTGAGTATGACAACATCAGAGATGAGGTGATAGAAAAATCTTATAGAGCCATGTCCCTCATAATGCAAGTAAAGCCAGTGGATAGGTACAACAGGGTTCCCCTTAACAAAATAGCCAAAGTACATGAAGAAAAAAAGAGAAAGTGGTTAAGCCCCTTGGTATGTCTGGTATTTCTGCGGGGCATTCTCTTGTTGATGGGAGAGTTTAGTGGCTCGGAGATGAGCCTTGATGAGGAGCTTGGGATTCTAGCAACAAGGACACCTAGTGTAAAGAAGGCTATGGAAGCCACGAATGCAAATTTACGAAGATCTGGAAGAGTCAAAAACCCTGTGTAAAGGTTGAATTATGATGGTTATGTGGCACATCACTATGCTTATATGGCAAAAGTTGTGCAGGTTGTGGAACCCACAAGTTTTGATGAGGCTTTTGGAAATGTGTGTTGGCAGAAAGCTATGGATGGAGGATGAGGAGATAGATGTATTGTATGGAAATGTGACTTGGGATTTGGTGACATTGCCTAAAGGCAAGAAAGCTATTGGTTGTTGTAAGTGGGTGTATAAGGTGAAATATAACAGTGATGGTAGCATAAGTAGATACAAGGCTAGATTGGTAGCCAAAGGATATGCCTAGACACATGGGATTGATTATGAGGAGACATTTGCCCCAGTTGCAAAAATGGCAATTTTGAGAGCTATGATTGCCGTGGCTGGAGCTAAAGGCTGGCTTTTACATCAGATGGATGTAAAAAATGTGTTCTTCCATGGTGACTTGCAAGAAGAGGTGTATATGGATCAGCACCAGGTTTTGAGGATATAGGTCACCCAGAGTGTGTATGTAAGCTTCGTAAGGCCTTGTATGGGCTGGTAAAGCAAGATCCATGAGTATGGCATGACAAGATTGTTGAGTGTCTTGTCACTCTATAATTTAGTTTTCATATGGCAGATGCAGATCACTCTTTGTATGTGTGCAAGAGTGATAAGGGTATTGTGATCACATCACCATTTACGTAGATGATCTTATTGTTGGGGGTGACAACTTGGATAAGATTGAGCATGTGAAAAGTCTTCTCAAAAGGAAGTTTGAGATGAAGGATTTGGGAGATTTGCACTACTTTTTGGGAATTGAGGTCATTCACACACCTGATGGTATTTGGCTGTCACAGAGACAGTATGTATTGGACATGTTGTCCAAGTATGGGATGGTTGATTCTAAGTCAATATCGGTGCCATTAGATCAAAATGGCAAGCTTAGTGCGGTTGTAGGTTATGTGTTGGAGGATCCCACTATGTACAAGAAGATTATGGGGAGTTTGATCTACAATCAGAAGGCTAGATTTGAGTCACATTGTTGGCTTAGAGAGCCAATTTATGTAGGTTCTGCGCAAACCACATCTTGACAGTGTGCAATGCACACTTTGGTATTTGAGGGCCACCGTTGATTATGCATTGTTTTATGATGCAGCAGGTGTACCATTGGAGCTATATGGGTACATAGATGCAGATTCTGCAAGTAGCATCTTAGATAAGAGATCTACGATAGTGGATTTATGTTTTCATTGGGGAGTGCTGCTATCACATGGAGCAGCAAGAAGCAGTCCACAGTTGCCTTGTGTCAAGTACTGAGGCAGAGTACAAAGAAGCTGCACTGGGGCAGTGTGTGAGGTATCTTGGTTACGCAAGCTACTTGTTAATTTGGGGTTGCATGTGGAGAGAAAGGTTGTAATATATTGTGATAATATTAGCAGTATACAGTTGGCCAAGAACCTAGTTCTCCATGCATGGATGAGACACATTGAGGTACATTACTACTTTATCAGGGAGAGAATTTTGGTAGGTGACATTGACTTGGCCTATGTTAGCACACAAGATCAGAGTCGTTGACATCTTCATGAAAGCCTTGGGAGTTGAGAAGCTCCGCAGATTTTGAGATATACTTGGAGTTCATGATTAAGAGTTGAGCTTGAGGGGGAGCATTGAGATGTCAAAAGCTAAAAATGAGCTAACACTCACAAGGCACCTGCATGACCGTTTGACATTTACAACACTGGTGGATTTGGTAGCTGGCACCAATATATCTTTGCTAGAGATTCTATAGCTGGACTACACCAACTAATCCACACCTACCCACTCCACTTAGCATGTTCACATTATGGACCGCTTGTATATACTCTATTATCTGTGTTAGTCATTTTATCTCCTTTGTAGACCTCTTTTGTTGTGTGGGAAGAAGAAAAATCTTTAGCCTCTCACCTTGTGTGTTCTCTTCTAGGGTTTGTGTGAGTGTGTGTGCTTGCAACAAGAGCTCAAGCTCTCTTCTCCCCTACATCTTTTCATGAACATATCTCCTAGTGACACTAGGGAAATCATGTGTCTCCTTAGTCTGTTGTAGCTTCAACTCCGGCCAAGGTTTGCAAATGATAAATAGTGACTTGTAGATCTTTTATAGAAGGTGATACAATCATCCCATGTACTTACTTTTGAGGAGATATCAGATTTCTTAAAGATCTTCACAAGCTCTTTAGTAAATACCTTTGTTTTCTTTAGATTCCTTGCGCATGCAGTGATGTCAACAATGTCACTCTGATTAGCTTTCTTCATAAGAGAAATCTTGACCTCTAATAGCTCATATTTTATGAGCTTCACATCTTTGTCTTCAAGCCCTCACACGCATCTAAAAAATGAAATGTTGTGATATCGCCCAGACATTGTTGCACATTGCTTCTCAAGGATGTCTATCCATGCATCATAGATATCAATGTCGAACCATGTGTGCATCTCTAGTGGAGAATGTCAAGGTGTTAAATGTGATCTTTGCCCCACCCACAAAGTTCTTAAGATTACAAAAATTTTCAAATTTAGTAGATATACTTATGCAATGAGCACTAGGTGGACTTGTTAAGTAAAGCATGATAGCAAGGCCTATGACTGAGGGGCCATAGGATGTATATTCAAACTTGATTATAAGACCTCTAGGACTTGATTATAAGGCCTACAAGACTTGATTATAGGGCCATATGTTTCTTATTAACATGGAATTTTCAAGTAAATAATGAGTCCAAGGCCTATGATTGAGCAGCCATAGGGTGTCTGTTCACATGGACTTGTCATGTAAAGAATGAGGGTAAGGCCTATGACCGAGGGGCCATAGCCTATTCACACCGACTTGTCAAGTAAAGTATGAGGGCAAGGCCTATGACCAATGGGGCCATAGGTTATCTATTCAGACTTGATGATAAGGCCTACATGAATTGGTTACTAGGGGCCTATGACCGGGAGGCCATAGGGTGTGTATTAACATAGACTTGTCAAGTAAATAACAAAGGCAAAGCTTATGACTAGGGAGCCATAGGGTGTATAGATAAACTTGATAATAAGCCATATAAGACTTGATGAGGCCTATGACCAAGGGGCCATAGGGTGTCTATTAAATCTTCGTTATAAGGCCTATAGGACTTGTCTACAAGAGGCCGATGGACCGGGGGGCCATAGGGTGTCTATTCAAATAGACTTGTCAAGTAAATAACGAGGAAAAGGCCTAAGACTGAGGGGCCATATGCTATTTAATTACATGTACTTATCAAGTAAAGCATGATGGCAAGACCTACGGCTGAGGGGCCATAGGATATCTATTCAAACTTGATTATAAGGCCTCCAAAACTTGATTACAAGATGTATTTGATCAGGGGGCACATGGTGACATTTCAATTGGACTTGATTACAATTTACCTATAACTAAGTGGCCATAGGGTGTCTGTTCACTTGGAGTTATCAAGTAAATAATGAAGGTCAGGCAAGTGACCAATGGGGCCATATGGTGTCCATTCACATGGAATTGTCATGTTAATAATTGATGAGGATAAGTCATATGACCAAGGGGCCCTACGGTGCCTATTCACACGACTTGCCAAGTAAAGAATGAGGGTAAGGCCTATGTACGTCATCTATTTAGACTATTGGTGATTTGCTAGATGATATCGTCTTTGGTGGTGGTGGAGACCTTTTCTCAAAAAATGCATCAAAAATGTCTTAAAACTAGAATGGTATATAGTTAACTTATAGAATGGACTTGATTACAATAGACCGATGAACAAGGAGCCATAGGCTATTTATTTAAACTTCATTATAAGACATATAGGACTTGATTACAAGAGGCTTGTGAGACCAAGGGGCCATAGGGTGTCTATTCAAATGGACTGGTCAAGTAAAAAATGAGGGAAAGGCCTGTGATCGAGTGGCCACATAGGGTGTCTGCTCACTTGGAATTGTCAAGTAAATAATGAGGAGGATAAGGTCTATGACCAAGGGGCCATAGGGTGCCTATTCACACCGACTTCTCAATCAAGTAGTATGAGGGCAAGGCCTATGACTAATGGGATCATAGGTCATCTATTCAAACTTGATGAGATAAGGCCTACAATGAATTGGTTGCTAGGGGCCTATGATCGAGAGGCCGTAGGGTGTGTATTAACATAGACTTGTCAAGTAAAGAACGAAGTCAAAGCACAAGGGTGATTATGCACATGGAATTGACAAGTAAAAAAATTGGGGAAAGGCCCATTGAACAAGGGGCCATAGGGTTTCTATTCAGAATTGATTATAAGGCCTATCTTGTAAGATTCCTCCCCAGCCTCTCAAGATGTCCAGCATCTTCCCCTGTAATCAAATCCCTCTTCAGAAATATAAAAGATCTTGTTTTTACCTGTTTTGGCCTAGAGAGAGATTATTCAGATTTTGAATATTTTTGGATGGAAAAATATCTCTTCTTATTAAAATAGGTTCCCCCGAAACAAAAGTTCAAAAAGATTTTCAGAAGGTGCATTAGAAATCATGTATAATCTGTTCAAGAGAGGCCTTATCCTAGGGGTCCAAAATTTCTAAAAAAATTAAATTAAGGTTTTGAGGGGCCAATCAAATTCATCCAAATGTGTGGAGAAGATAAATAGAAGAAATAAAAAAAAATCCCCCCAAAAATGAGTAAATACTCACATAAGATGAAGAGTGGACTAAGGACGAAAGGAAATACTAAAAAAATGGATTTTTGACACCTCACAATGGGAATTCCCCCCTCATGAAGGAGGCGCCTATTTCACATGTGTGGTGGAGTTTTAAATTATCAAAAATTGAGATATTTCATCTCTCCTCTCTCCTAATTCAAGTCTAGTTCCAAAAAGTAAGCTAAACTGACCTAAAAATGGTCAAAAATTGACCAAACTGATCTGGAAAATTTTAGAATCAGTTTGGTTGGTTGGGAGCTTACTTTTTCCTATAAATAGAAGCCTCCCCCTTTGTTGAAGCTTAATAGTGTTTTATGCACTGTTACTCTACTCCTCCCAAAGAGCCAAGAACTGTGAATTTCTTAATAATTCACTAGTTTTTGACCTTTTCCTCTTCTAAAGATTTGGTGGCCACTCTTGTTGCAAACACGAGTAGACCCCTCAAACCATCAAGGCAAAGGAAAGCTCCCAGAATTCATGTAAGCTAGAAATATTATATTTTTCTTTACTCTTTTAATGGTTTTCTAATTTTTGTTCTGTTTGAAATGATAATCTGATGCTATGCCTTGCTGGAAAGGCTTTTCCCCTCTCTCATTCTTAAAATCAGCCCTTCTTTATCCTAGTTAAGTAATCTAATTGTTAGAATTAAACTTTTCATATTGTTTCTTTTTTAAAAGTGAAAATTGATTAGTTTAGAGTGCTTAAAACCATTTGGGGATAATCTTTAAGTAATTTTAAGATAAGAAAAATTGAAAAATGGTCAGCCATACAAAGGAGGTTATGGCAAAATTTTCTACTTTTATTATTCTAAAAGAATAATCCCTATCGTTTGTGTATTCTAAAAGTGTCATTTTCATTCTATACATAGAAAAATGTATAGTAGAAATATATTTATTCTAAAAGTGTTATTTCCATTAGATTTAAATTCTATGCATAGAAAAATACATATTGGTTACTTTTTTATAAAAGAGTGATTTTTATTAGATATAAATTCTATGAATGGAAAGATGCATATTGGTTATTTTTTTTAATTACAAAAGTGTTACTTTGATCAATATTGATTTTATGCATAAATAGATGCATAAAAGAATATTTTTTTATTATGAAAGTATTATTTTCATCAAAATAGATTTTTATGCATAAATAGATGCATAAAAGAAATTTTTTTAATTATAAAAGTGTGACTTTCATCATTATTGATTTTTATGCATAAAATGATACATAAAAGGATTTTTTATTATTATAAAAGTGTTACTTTCATCAATATTGATTTTTATGCATAAAAGAAGTTTTTATTATTATAAAAGTGTTACTTTTATTATTATTGATTTTTATGCATAAAAGACTTTTTTATTATAAAAGTATTACTTTGATCAAAATGGATTTTTATGCATAAATAGATGCATAAAAGAATAATTTCTATTATAAAAGTGTTACTTTCATCAATATTGATTTTCATGCATAAATAGATGCATAAAAGAATTTTTTTATTATAAAAATGTTACTTTCGTCATTATTGGTTTTTATCCATAAAAGAAAAATTTTTAATTATAAAAGTGTTACTTTCATCATTATTGGTTTTTATGCATAAAATGATGCATAAAAGAACTTTTTTATTATTATAAAAGTATTACTTTCATCAAAATGGATTTTTATGCATAAATAGATGTATAAAAGAGTAATTTTTATTATAAAAGTGTAACTTTCATCGATGTTTTTGCATAAAATGATGCATAAAAGAATTTTTTTCAATATAAAAGTGTTACTTTTATCATTATTGATATTTATGCATAAAATGATGCATAAAAGAATGTTTTTTATTATAAAAGTGTTACTTTCATCAAAATGGATTTTTATGCATAGATGGATGCATAAAAGAATTTTTTATTATTATAAAAGTGTTACTTTCATAAAAATGGATTTTTATGCATAAATAGATGCATAAAAGAATTTTTTTCATTATAAAAGTGTTACTTTCATTATTATTGATTTTTATGCATAAAATGATGCATAAAAGATTTTTTTTAAATTATAAAAGTGTTACTTTCATCATTATTGACTTTTATGCATATAAAAGAATTTTTTTATTATTATAAAAGTATTACTTTCATCAAAATGGATTTTTATGCATAAAAAGATGCATAAAAGAATAATTTTTATTATAAAAGTGTTACTTTCATCAGTATTGATTTTTATGCATAAATAGATGCATAAAAGAATATTTTTTTATTATAAAAGTGTTACTTTCATCAAAATGGATTTTTATGCATAAATAGATGCATAAAAGAATATTTTTTATTACAAAAGTGTTACTTTCATCATTATTGATTTTTATGCATAAAATGATTCATAAAAGAATTTTTTAATTATAAAAGTGTTACTTTCACTATTATTGATATTTATGCATAAAAGATTTTTTTAAATATAAAAGTGTTACTTTCATCATTATTGATTTTGATGCATAAAATGATACATAAAAGAAATTTTTTATTATAAAAGTGTTACTTTCATCAAAATGGATTTTTATGCATAGATGGATGCATAAAAGAATTTCTTATTATTATAAAAATATTACTTTCATAAAAAGGATTTTTATGCATAAATAGATGCATAAAAGAATAATTTTTTATTATAAAAGTGATACTTTCATTATTATTGATTTTTATGCAAAAAATGATGCATAAAAGAATTTTTTTATTATAAAAGTGTTACTATCATCATTATTGATTTTTATGCATAAAATGATGCATAAAAGGTTTTTTTAATATAAAAGTGTTACTTTCATCATTATTGATTTTTATGCATAAAATGATGCATAAAAGAATTTTTTTATTATAAAAGTGTTACTTTCATCAAAATGGATTTTTATGCATAAAATATAAAAGTGTTACTTTCATCAAAATGGATTTTTATGCATAAATAGATGCATACATAATTTTTATATCAAAATAAGATCTCTCTTTAATCCTTGTTTCCATCCCATGAATATGGGTAAATGAATTAAGTAAATACTCTTTGAAAGAAAATTTTACCGTTTCATATTCTCTAGGATGGTAATGAGAAAATTCAGAAAAACTATCGAAGTCGGAATTTTAGATAAATGGCTAATTTATTCCTCATAGGAATTCGTGTTTAGTTTTGAATTCAGTAAAGTAGTAATTGAATTATTACCTTCAAGAAAGATAGATCAGGGAGAACCTTTCCAGACGACTCAAACCCTAAATCAGACTATGACCAAGACATAACTCCTTCATCAGTTTCAAGAATAGACGATGTGAGCAATTCAGTAATCTACACTCAAACCTTTCCAGACTATGACCAAGACATAACTCCTTTGTCAGTTTCAGGAATAGACGATGTAACCAGTTCAGTAATCTACACTCAAATCACCCAGCAAATCTGAAACTAAGTTGAGACCTTTGATTTTGATCTGAGGTTCAAGAATTCAGAATTGGAGGAATTCGGCTTAGGAATCGAGACCTGTGATCGAGAAGTCTTGGGATACGAAATAGAAATATACTCATTGTATTCAAAAGAAAATCAAAACTGAAAACTTGCATAAAAACCTTGTTTTCTTAAAGGATTGTCTTACGCTGGAGGGAGCATTTGGTATATGTGTGTTCTAAGGGAAGTTCGGTTGCAATAGCTGGCGAGGAGTGTTCAAAGGACGGCTCAGGCGGCAAACACCTGCCCAGGTATTTACCAGCCTGGGTATGGTGTAAAATGGTGTGCTTCCGGTGGTACGATGGGCGAGGGCCGACAAAGCGGTCCCTGAGTGAAGTGCCAAGTCACCTAAGGAGGATCCTGGAGAGTTCTGACTAGGCGATGCATGGACTCGCGGTGCTTAGGACACCTATGCGTTTGTCGTGGAAGATGTATATATGAATGATGACAAGACAATTATTGTAATCTGTTACTGGATCTCGTTGTTGCTGACCCGCTGGTCTCAACGAAGAGTCCAGAGTGATACTGTTTTGTGAGAAACAAGGTTTGAATGGAAATTTTGAGTTATGACATCTATAAACCAGTAATTGTTTGTCATTGGATTGTTTTATAAATTAAAGTTTAAAGAGGAGCGTGTGAGTATCTGTATTCTAAAGGAAAAGTTAAGAAAGGCTTTCAATTATGGGTGGGTGAGTACTTGTCTGGTTCTACTATTCCAGTGGTTGGGCGGTGGCTAACCCATGGGCCGGATGGGGTTAGGCTAGAATCAGTAGAGTTTTAATAATAAAATTGATTAATAGGATTACGCTTAAAACTCGAATAGTTAAATAATAACCTGAAGACTTCTCAAATGAATAGATCAACGGCTATGCCTAATTCAATTAGGTAAAAAGCGTTGATTCCTTCAAGTTAAGTTTGTTATAGTTTCCCTTCTATCTGGTTTATTCAGATGAAGGTTAGATCAGTCTTGACTTCGTTAGATCAGTCTTGACTTCATTAGAAAAATTCGTTGAGAAATTAAAAATGGTGGAATCGTCCCCGCTTTCTGGGCATGGAAAATTTTCCTGATTTCGGTTTTTGGAATGACCACCAGCTTAGTCTCGTGCCCGGACATTCGAGGGCGAGGCTTCGAGTCGAAAACCCTGCCATGCGGCGCAAGAGGGAGCTGCTTCCGTGCAAGCAATCACGAATCCCGTGCACGGAGGGGGCAGTGGGATCTCACAGTTCGTGTCAGAGCGCTGCTGTAAATTTACGTAACAGCAGCAGAAATTGCTTGAAAATTTTAAAGTAAATCTGGGAAATAATGTTTTCGCTTGTTAATAGTATGTTGAAGGAACTTCAAAAAATTGAAAACTCATAAATTGATTTTGAAATTTATAGATGGATACCTTGAATCTATCTGGCATTCCTGAACTCTCCCAAAGCTAGGATATGATAGCCTTTGTATTTGGCCACACCTCATGAACTCTGCTATGAGCCGAGTAAGCAGAGTGATACTCGCTCGTCATTTTGAGAGTCTTTACTTTCCTGATTCTCTTGAGTGACGTCGGTATATGTGGTTCTGTGGAGGACGATGTATTAATGTCAGTACCAGTCAGCGTCAGAGGCTCAGGCAAAATATTTCCTTAGCCATGATTCTGATAAGGCTAGGACTTGTTCAGCATGTTCAACTCTTTGATCATTCACCCAGGAACTTCAGAACTTCATGCCGAGTTTTTAGGCTTCTTAGCCGCTTTATCCCTAGAGATAGAATTACAACACCTCTTTTTGTAATGAATCGTATGTACCATGGTATGTCTCCTTTGCAGTTTTGCTTCTTTATGCGAATATGATTGAGGCAGTGATTTTGGGAGCCGTGATGCTCTATGTATATATCAAAAACTTTTGATAATAAACGATGTTTCGCAAAAAAAAATCCAAATTGTTTTCATGATTGTGAATATGATTTTCTAATTGTTGGAATTAAACTTTTCATATTGTTTCTTTTTTAAAAGTGAAAATTGATTAGTTTAGAGTGCTTAAAACCATTTAGGGATAACTTTTAAGTAATTTAAAGATAGGAAAAATTGAAAAATGGTCAGCCATACAAAGAGGTTATGGCAAAATTTTCTAAAAAATTGTGAAATAAGTTTCATCTTTTATTATTCTAAAAGAATAATCCCTATCGTTTGTGTATTCTAAAAGTGTCATTTTCATTCTATGCATAGAGTAGAAATATATTTATTCTAAAAGTGTTATTTCCATTAGATTTAAATTCTATGCATAGAAAGATGCATATTGGTTATTTTTTTTAATTACAAAAGTGTTACTTTGATCAATATTGATTTTATGCATAAATAGATGCATAAAAGAATATTTTTTATTATACAAGTATTATTTTCATCAAAATGGATTTTTATGCATAAATAGATGCATAAAAGAATATTTTTTAAATTATAAAAGTGTTACTTTTATCATTATTAATTTTTTATGCATAAAAAGATGCATAAAAGAAAAACATTTTAATTATAAAAGTGTTACTTTCATCATTATTGACTTTTATGCATAAAATGATGCATAAAAGAATTTCTCTTTTATTATAAAAGTATTACTTTCATCAAAATGGATTTTTATGCATAAATAGATGCATAAAAGAATAATTTTTATAAAAGTGTTACTTTCATCAATATAAATTTTTATGCATAAATAGATGCATAAAAGAATATTTTTTAATTATAAAAGTGTAACTTTCATCATTATTCACTTAAATGCATAAAATGATGCATAAAATATTTTTTTTAATTATAAAGTGTTACTTTCATCATTATTAATTTTTATGCATAAAATGATGCATAAAAGAATTTGTTTTAAATTATAAAAGTATTACTTTCATCAAAATAGATTTTTATGCATAAATAGATGCATAAAAGAAAAATTTTAATTATAAAAATGTTACTTTCATCAATATTGATTTTTATGCGTAAATAGATGTATAAAAGAGTATTTTTTTATTATAAAAATATTACTTTCATCAAAATGGATTTTTATGCATAAATAGATGCATAAAAGAATATTTTTTATTATAAAAGTGTTACTTTCATCATTATTGATTTTTATGCATAAAAGAAAATTTTTAATTATAAAACTGTTACTTTCATCATTATTGATTTTTATGCATAAAATGATGCATAAAAGAATTTTTATTATTATAAAAGTGTTACTTTCATCATTATTGATTTTTATGCATAAAAGATTTTTTTATTATAAAAGTGTTATTTTCATCAAAATGGATTTTTATGGATAGATAGATGCATAAAAGAATTTTTTTAATTATAAAAGTATTACTTTCATCAAAATGGACTTTTATGCATAAATAGATGCATAAAAGAATTTTTATTATTATAAAAGTGTTACTTTCATCATTATTGATTTTTATGCATAATTTTTTTTTTAATATTATAAAAGTGTTACTTTCATCATTATTGATTTTTATGCATAAAATGATGCATGAAAGAATTTTTTTAATTATAAAAGTGTTACTTTCATCATTATTGATTTTTATGCATAAAAGATTTTTTTTTATAAAAGCGTTACTTTCATCAAAATGGATTTTTATGCATAAATAGATGCATACAGAATTTTTATATCAAAATAAGAGTTCTCTTAAGTCCTTGTTTCCATCCCATGAATATGGGTAAATGAATTAAGTAAATACTCTGTGAAAGAAAATTTTATCGTTTCATATTCTCTAGGATGGTAATGAGAAAATTCAGAAAAACTATCGAAGTCAGAATTTTAGATAAATGACTAATTTATTCCTCATATGAATTCGTGTTTAGTTTTGAATTCAGTAAAGTAGTAATTGAATTATTACCTTCGAGAAAGATAGATCAGGGAGAACCTTTCCAGACTCAAACCATGAATCACAGACTATGACCAAGACATAACTCCTTCGTCAGTTTCAAGAATAGACGATGTGACCAGTTCAGTAATCTACACTCAAATCACCCACCGAATCTGAAACTAAGTTGAGACCTTTGATTTTGATTTGAGGATCAAGAATTCAAAATTCGAGGAATTCTGCTTAGGAATCCAGACCTGTGATCTAGAAGTCTTGGGATACAAAATTAAGATATACTCATTGTATTCAAAAGAAAATCAAAACTAAAAACTTGCATAGAAACCCTATTTTCTTAAAGGACTGTCTTACGCCAGAATGCTGGAGAGAGCATTTGGTATATGTGTGTTCTAAGGGAAGTTCGGTTGCCAACAACAGCTAGCGGAGGAGTGTTCAAAGGATGGCTCATGGGGTAAAAACCTGCCCAGGTCTTGACCAGCCTAGGTATGGTGTAAAATGGTGTGCTTCCAGTACGATGGACGAGGGCCGACGAAGCGGTCCCTGAGTGAAGTGCCAAGACACCTAAGGAGGATCCTGGAGGGTTCTGACCGGGCGATGCACAGGCTCGTGGTGCTTAGGACACCCATGCGTATGTCATGGAAGATGTATATATGAATGATGACGAGAAAATTATTATAATCTGTTACTGAATCTCGTTGCTGACCCGCTGGTCTCAACGGAGAGTCTAGAGTGATACTGTTTTGTGAGAAAAAAGGATTGAATGGAAATTTAAGTTATGACATCTGTAACTAGTAATTGTTTGTCAATGGATTGTTTTTTAAATTAAAGTTTAAAGAGGAGTGTGTGAGTATCTGTATTCTAAAGCAAAAGTTAAGAAAGGCTTTCAATTATGGGTGGGTTGAATATTAGGATTACACTTAAAACTTGATTAGTTAAATAATAACCTGAAGACTTCTCCTTCAAGTTAAGTCTGTTATAGTTTTCCTTCTATCTGTTTATTCAGATGAAGGCTAGATCAATCTTGACTGTGTTAGAAAAATTCATTAAGAAATTAAAAATGGTGGAATCATCCCTGCTTTCCGGCCATGGGAAATTTTCTCGGTTTTGGTTTTTGAAATGACCACTAGCTTAGTCTCGTGCTCGGACATTCGAGGGCAAGGCCCCGAGTGAGAAACCTTGCCCCGCGCAAGAGGGAGCTGCTTCCGCTACCAGCAATCGGGAATCCGGTGCACGGAGGGGGCATTGGGATCTCACACCTATCTTAATTACAAGAGAACTATGACCAAGGGGACCATAGGGTGTATATTCAATTGGACTTGTTAAGTAAATCATAAGGGCAAGGCCTATGACCGAGTGGCCATAGGTGTTTATTCACTTAGACTTGTCAATAAGTAAATAATGAGGATAAGGAAAGTGACCAAGGGGCCATAGAGTGTCTATTCACATGGACTTGTCAAGTAAAGAATGAGGATAAGGCCTATGACCAAGGGGCCATAGGGTGCCTATTCACACCGACTTGTCAAGTAAAGAATGAGGATAAGGCCTATGACCCATAGGGTGCCTATTCACAGCAACTTGTCAAGTAAAGAATGAGGATAAGGCCTATGACCAAGGGGCCATAGGGTGCCTATTCACACCGACTTGTCAAGTAAAGAATGAGGATAAGGCCTATGACCAAGGGGCCATACGGTGCCTATTCACACCGACTTGTCAAGTAAAGAATGAGGGCAAGGCCTATGACCAATGGGGCCATAAGTCATCTATTCAGACTTGATTATAAGGCCTACAATAATTGGTTATTAAGTGCCTATGAAGGGCAAAGCCTATGACTCAGGGCCATACAATGGCTATTCACATGTATGGACTTGTCAAGTAGAGACTAAGGTTAAGGCCTATGAAAAAGGGGCCATACGGTGTTTATTCAGACTTGATAATATAAGCCATATAAGACTTGATTACAAGAGGAATATGACCAAGGGGGCATAGGGTGTCTATTTAGACTTCATTATAAGGCCTATAGGACTTGACTACAAGAGGCCTATGACCGGGGGGCCATAGGGTGTCTATTCAAATGGACTTAAATCAAATAAATATTGAGGACAAGGCCCATGATGGAGGGTCCATAGGGTGTCTAATTAAATGGACTTGTTAAGTAAAGCATGATGGTAACAACTACCACTGATGAGGGGACATAGGATGTCTATTCAAACTTATTTTATAAGGCCTCGAGAACTTGATTACAAGATGCCTATGATCAGGAGGCACATGGTGATAGTTCAATTGGACTTGTTAGGTAAGGCATCAAGACAATGGCTATGACTAAGGGGGCATACGGTGTGTATTCAAACTTGATCACATGGGCTTGTCAAGTAAAGAATGAGGGTAAGGCTTGTGAACAAGGGGCCATATGGTGTCTACTCATCACTAAAATTGTCAGGTAAAGAATGAGGGCAAGGCCTATGGCCAATGGGCCACATGGTACTTCACATGGAAGTGACAAGTAAAGAATGGCAGAAGGCCTATGACCAAGGGGCCATAGTGTGTCTATTCAGAATTGATTATAAGCCTATCTTAATTACAAGAGATACTAAGAGAACTTTGATGAAGGGGACAATATGGTGTATATTCAATTGGACTTGTCAAGTAAATAATGAGGTCAAGGCAAGTGACCAAGGGGTCATAGGGTGTCTATTCACATGTACTTGTCAAGTAAAGAATGAGGATAAGGCCTATGACCAAGGGGCCATAGGGTGTCTATTCACATGGACTTGTCAAGTAAAGAATGAGGATAAGGCTTACGATCGAGGGACAATAGGGTGCCTATTCACATTGACTTGTCAAGTAAAGAATGAGGATAAGACCAATGAGGATGAGGCCATAGGGTGCCTATTCACACCGACTTTTCAAGTAAAGAATGAGGACAAGGCCAATGACCAAGAGGCCAAAGGGTGCCTATTCACACCAACTTATCAAGTAAATAATGAGGGCAAGGCCTATGACAAAGGGGCCATAGGGTGTTTAATCAAACTTGGACTTGTCAAGTACATAATGAGGGCAAGGCCTCTGACCGAGGGGTCATAGAGTGTCTATTCAAATGGACTTGTCAATTATATATTGAGGACATGTGCTATGAGAGAGGGCACAATAGGGTGTCTATTAAAATGGACTTGTCAAGTAAATAATGAGGGCAAGCAGTGTGTATATTCAATTGGACTTATCAAGTAAATCATGAGGGCAAGGCCTATGACCGAGTGGCCATAGGGTGTCTATTCACTTGGATTTGTCAATTAAATAATGATGACATGTCCTATGATAGAGGGGGAAATAGGGTGTCTAATTACATGGACTTGTCAAGTAAAGCATGATGGCAAGGTCTATGACAGAGCGGCCATAGGGTGTCTCTTCACTTGGACTTATCAAGTAAATAATGAGGGAAAGGAATGTGACCGGGGGGTCATAGGGTGTCTATTTAAATAGACTTCTCAAGAAAATAATGAGGGGAAGGCCAGGGAGTCATAGGTTGGATATTTTCAATTGGGATTGTCAAGGAAAGCATGAGGGAAAGGTCTATGACCGAGAGGCCATAGGGTGTCTATTCCCTTGGACTTGTCAAGTAGATAATGAGGGCAAGGCCTGTGATTGGGGGGTCATAGGGTGTCTACTAAAATGGACTTGTTAATTAATAGGTCTTGGCCTCATGAATTACTTGACAAGTCCAATTGGATATACACCCTATGCCCCCCTTGGTCATAGTTCTCTTCTAATCAAGATAGGCCTTATAAACAATTCTGACACCCATGTGAATAGACACCATATGGTCCATTTTTCACAAGTATTACCCTCATTCTTCACTTAACCAACCCATGTGATGAAGTGTGAATAGAGACTTTATGCCCCCTCGGGTCATAGCCCTTGTCTTGATGCTTTACTTGTTGACAAGTCCAATTGAACTACCACCATGTGCCCCTTGATCATATACATCTTATAATCAAGTTCAAGAGGCCTTATAATGAAGTCTGAATACACATCCTATGGCCCCTTAGTCAAAGGTCTTGTCCTCATTATTTACTTGATAAGTCTAATTGAATAGACACCCTATGGCCCCCTTGGTCATAGGCCTCTTGCAGTCAAGTCCTATAGGCCTTTATAGGCACCCTATTGCCCATTGGTCATAGGCCTCATCAAGTCTTATATGGCTAATTATCAAGTTGATCTAGACGCCCTATGGCCCTTTGTTCATAGGCTTTTCCCTAGTTATTTACTTTTCAAGTCCATGTATTTAGACACCCTATGGCCCCCTATCATAGGGCGTGTCCTCGTTATTTACTGGACAAGTCTAAATGAATAGACATCATATGGTCGCTCTAGGTCATAAGCATTTCCCTTATAATTTACTAGACAAGTCTAATTAAATATATACACTATGACCCCCTAGACATAGGCCTCTTGTAATCATGATATGTCATATAATAAATTAGGAATAGATACCCTATGGCCCCTTGGTCATAGGCCTTCTCCCATTCATTACTTTTTAATTGCATGTGAATAAGCATTGGTGACCTTATAGTCATGTCTGGGAGGCCTCATAATCAATTCTTGGAGGCCTTTCCATCATGCTTAACTTGTCAAGTCCATGTCTGGGAGGCCTCATAATCAATTCTTGGAGGCCTTTCCATCATGCTTAACTTGTCAAGTCCATGTCTGGGAGGCCTCATAATCAATTCTTGGAGGCCTTTCCATCATGCTTAACTTGTCAAGTCCATGTAATTCTGAGAGGCCTCATAATCAATTCTTGGAGGCCTTTCCATCATTCTTAACTTGTCAAGTCCATGTAATTAGACACCATATTTTCCCCTCTATCATAGGACTTGTCCTAAATATTTAATTGACAAGTCCATTTGAGCAGACACCCTATGGCCCCCGATCAGGCCTTACCGTCATTATTTACTTGACAAGTCCAAGTCCATAGACACCCTATGGCCACTCGGTCATAGGCCTTGCCATCATGATTTACTTTTTGACAAGTTACTCCATGTAATTAGACACCCTATTTCCCCCTCTATCATAGGACATGCCCTCATTATCCACTCGACAAGTCCAAGTGAACTGACACCCTATGGCTGCTCAGTCATAGGCCTTGCCATCATGCTTTACTTGATAAGTCCATGCTATTAGAGACACCCTATTCCCCCCTCTATCATAAGACATGCCCTCATTAAAGTGGCCATAAGATGTTTGGTCACTTTGACTTGTGAAAGTAAATAATGAGGGCAAGGTCTATGATTGGGAGGACATAGGGTGTCTATTCACGCGGACTTGTCAAAGTAAATAATGAGAGTAAGGCAAGTGACCAATGAGGCCATAAGGTGTCTGTTCACATGGACTTGTAGTAAAGAATGAGGGTAAGGTGTATGACTGAGGGGTGGCTATTCACATAAACTTGTTGAGTAAAGCATGAGGGCAAGGCCTTTGACCAATGGGGCTATAAGTCTTCTGTTCATACTTGATTATAAGGCCTACAAGAATTGGTTACTAGGGGCTTATAACTGGTAGGCCATAGGGTGTGTATTTACATAGACTTGTTGAGTGAAGAACAAGGGAAAAGCCTATGACCCAAAGGACATGGGGTAGTTAAACTTGATACTAAGCCATATAAGACTTTCATTAGCACTAAAACCTACTGAATTTATCTTTAATACACATATATTAACCAGACTTTTTAGCAAAACACATTATATTCCTTATTCTCAATTTATATTAACAAAAGTAAAATTCTTTTTTTTTTCAATAACTTTTTATTTTATATAGACCTACACCTCTTTCTTAGACAAAACAATGAATATATAGAAAAAATATCGGAAGAGTGACCATATTAGAGGATTTGCACAATCAATAATGTGAATACAGGCTAAAAATTTACTATTGGCTACCGCAAAAACAACATTGCCTAGTATATTGCATTCACACATTAGTGCATGAACTAATTAAGACATGTAATTCAAACCTAAGAAACTCAAGATCAACTTTAAACATGACAAATATTTTCTGGCATAATAAGAATGTCCATACCAATTGGCATTGTACATATCAAAAATCAAATTAAAATTTACAAATGTCATAGTAGCTATGCAACCAATCCAGCTGTTGAGATCTTAGACACAATAAGACCTTTGCATTTGTGTTGCTTGAAAGCCTTATCTCAAATTTGCTTTGCTTGAGAAAAAAAAACTCAACATTGAATACACATCACGTTGAATTCTATCCACCATTAGTTGCTTCAAGCCAATGTAATACAAACCACATTTACTTACTTATTTGTTGTTTTATAGGTACTTTAAAGAAGCTATATACTTAGTTTGTTGTCAAGAAAGATTTTGAGCAAGAGAGATTGTAAATTTTAACACATAACCTCATTTACCCATGGGGTCACTTAAAAAAGTTTGATAGTTTTCCACATCAAAATATTGGTATGACTAAGTCATCCACTTGGTTGAGAATAAGGCTAGTATGACTAAGTCATCCAACCACTTGGTTGAGAATAAGGCTAGTATGACTAAGTCATCCAACCACTTGGTTGAGAATAAGTCATCCATCTGGTTGAGAATAAGGCTAACCCTATGGCCATGCGGTCATAGGGTAAGTCATCCACGTGGTTGACAATAAGGCTGACCCTATGGCCATGTGGTCATAGGGTTAATAAAGCTAGAGAAATTCATGGTCTAGAAGAGCAAGGATGCCCCGTGCTAATAGTGCAAGAAGACAATAATAGTGCGAGAGAGCTTGTAAATTTGAAAACATAACCTAATTTTGCCATGGGGATGATTCCAATTTTGATAATTTTCAACATCAAAATACTAAAATTACTTGGCCATCCAGATGGCCGAGAGAGATTAGTGACCCTATGACCTTGTGGCAATAGGTTTAATAGAGCTAGAGGGATTGCAAAATTGCATTCATAACATCATTTGGTGCAAATTAAAGGAATTTGTTTAGCAAACAAGGATGACCCTTTCCTCAAAGCACAAATAGTGCTAGAGAGTGAGTAGAGAGCTTGCAAAGTTTGGCAATTTTGAACATCAAAATAAGTAGACTTAGCCAACGAAAAACTTCTCTTCACTCGCCCATTAGATAGATGGTGGATGGGAACTCCACTAAATTTAGGCTAAGGTATTACCCTTAGGAGTCTATGATGGCATTCTTGGTATGGATTGGCTTACAAAAAATCAATTTGATTATCCATTGACATAAGGGAACCATGTCCTTCTTAGATCTATAAGGAAACAAAGCCTGAGGGATTAGAACCTTGAAGTTTCCATTGCTACAGTTATTCAAAGATTCCAAGCTACTAAAAGGGCTTAAAAAGAAGAAGACTATTTATGTAGTCAAACTGAACCCAACTACCAAAACCTAAAGAGCAAGAATGGCTAATTGGTTATGTTGATCTATTCCCTGAAGAACTCTCAAAAATGCCTCCTACTACTTGAGAAGTGGAGCATGAGATCGAGTTGATATCGGGAGCCCAACCCACATCCAAGCATGCCTATAGAATGGTAGTGCTTCTTTACAGATAGAGTGGATTCAGGATTTGTTGTCTCAAAAGATGGCATCTATGCTTACCCTTTAAAAATGTAGGCAGTGACCATAATGCAAATCACTAAAGGAATTCCTAAGATTTTTAGGGCTGATGGGATGGTATATAATCTTCATACCCTATTATGCCTAGATAGCTTCTCCATTAACCGCTACATTAAAAAAGAATTTTCCTTTTCAATGGACCTCTAAATCTCAGAGCGCTCTCTTGATAAATTAAAGTTTACTATGATAACAAGCCATGTTCTTAAGTTTCGAGACTTCAACAAACCTTTTAAAGTGGTCTCATTAATGCAAGCGGCTTTTCCGAAGGGGAGTTCTTATGTGTGAAGGTCATGCAATGGCCTATGAAGTCAAAAAACTCAGGCCACATGAAAAGAATTATGCAATCATGACTTGGAACTACTTGCTATGGTTTATATATTAAGGTTGTGGAGACCCTATCTACTAGGGTAGAGGTTCACCTTGATGTGATCTATCTCATCAGAGTTTAAAATGAATCTTTACTCAAGATGGTCAATGAATGTCAAAGGTGATGGATGCAGACTCTTCAAGAGTTTGATTTTGAGATAAAATATAGGCTAGGTAAGGAAAATGTGGTGGCAACAGAAATGCCTTCTTGCTTGTAATCTCTGTGCTCATTAATCCCTTGATTAAGGAAATTAGAGAAAGGCTTGACCAGGATAACTTCTTCTCACGCCAATAGTGATCTTAGTCATTCGACAAAGTAAGACTCCTCAAGAATTAAAGAAAGTTCACGGATACAAGTTAGATGAGGGATGTCTATTCTTTAACAAATTGGCTATGTGTTCACAATGTACCCAAGATAAAAATGAGGATCTTAATTGAGGCAATTTCAGGGCATCCAGGCTATATAAAAATCTTCATGTCAGTGAAAAAGAGCTTATTTTGACCTGGACTTAGGAATGATATGCGACATCATGTGTGGCAATGTTTGGTGTGCCAAAAGGTCAAACCAAAGAGAGTCAAGATACCCAAAAAGTTTCACCCCTTAGATATTCCCCAAATGAAATGTAAATGTATAACTATGGATTTCATCACTGGTTTACCACCAATAAATTTTGGTTATGACTCCATATTTGTAGTAGTTGATGGATTAACCAAGGTTACCCATCCAGTCCCCACAAAGAAGATGTACACTACACTAGATAAAGCTAAAATAAACATTTAGGTTACATGGCTTCCCAAGAGAATTGTCAACAAGGATTCCAAGTTCACCTCTAGGTTTTGGACCGCCTTATTTGAAGTTGTAGGGACTTCTCTAGACCTCACTACTACCTATCATCGAGGAACTTCTCTAGACCTCACTACTACCTATCATCGAGGAACTTCTCTAGACCTCACTACTACCTATCATCGAGGAATGAGAAAATTCGTCGAGTAAGGAAGTTATCCTAAAAATGGTGTCCTTTGCTCTACCCCTACCTCCCTTTTATAGTTGAGGAGGGATCCCCCTTTGGAGGAACTAGCTTAGACATTTATTTGGTCAAATTTAGACAAGAAAAAGGGAGCCAAAATGGCCAATTAGGTGTTTTGTTGGCCCATATGCTTGGAAATTTGAAAATATCCTATGATCTAAGGTTACTACCTATTTTGTAATGTGAAAATGGATTAAAATACTCCTTCTTAAGGGTGCCTCCTTACCCTCCTAATTTTAATGAGTTTTGATTCTCTTGAGTGACGTCGGTATATGTGGTTCTGTGGAGGACGATGTATTAATGTCAGTACCAGTCAACGTCAGAGGCTCAGGCAAAATATTTCCTTAGCCATGATTCTGATAAGGCTAGGACTTGTTCAGCATGTTCAACTCTTTGATCATTCACCCAGGAACTTCAGAACTTCATGCCGAGTTTTTAGGCTTCTTAGCCACTTTATCCCTAGAGATAGAATTACAACACCTCTTTTTGTAATGAATCGTATGTACCATGGTATGTCTCCTTTGCAGTTTTGCTTCTTTATGCGAATACGATTGAGGCAGTGATTTTGGGAGCCGTGATGCTCTATGTATATATCAAAAACTTTTGATAGTAAACAATGTTTCGCAAAAAAATCCAAATTGTTTTCATGATTGTGAATATGATTTTCTAATTGTTGGAATTAAACTTTTCATATTGTTTCTTTTTTAAAAGTGAAAATTGATTAGTTTAGAGTGCTTAAAACCATTTGGGGATAACTTTTAAGTAATTTAAAGATAGGAAAAATTGAAAAATGGTCAGCCATACAAAGAGGTTATGGCAAAATTTTCTAAAAAATTGTGAAATAAGTTTCATCTTTTATTATTCTAAAAGAATAATCCCTATCGTTTGTATATTCTAAAAGTGTCATTTTCATTCTATGCATAGAAAAATGCATAGTAGAAATATATTTATTCTAAAAGTGTTATTTCCATTAGATTTAAATTCTATGCATAGAAAGATGCATATTGGTTATTTTTTTTAATTACAAAAGTGTTACTTTGATCAATATTGATTTTATGCATAAATAGATGCATAAAAGAATATTTTTTATTATACAAGTATTATTTTCATCAAAATGGATTTTTATGCATAAATAGATGCATAAAAGAATATTTTTTTTAATTATAAAAGTGTTACTTTTATCATTATTAATTTTTATGCATAAAAAGGTGCATAAAAGAAAAAAATTTAAGGAATGTGACCGGGGGGTCATAGGGTGTCTATTTAAATAGACTTTTCAAGAAAATAATGAGGGCAAGGCCAGGGAGTCATAGGTTGGATATTTTTAATTGGGATTGTCAAGGAAAGCATGAGGGAAAGGTCTATGACCGAGAGGCCATAGGGTGTCTATTCCCTTGGACTTGTCAAGTAGATAATGAGGGCAAGGCCTGTGATTGGGGGATCATAGGGTGTCTACTAAAACGGACTTGTTAATTAATAGGTCTTGGCCTCATGCATTACTTGACAAGTCCAATTGGATATACACCCTATGCCCCCCTTGGTCATAGTTCTCTTCTAATCAAGATAGGCCTTATAAACAATTATGACACCCATGTGAATAGACACCATATGGTCCATTTTTCACAAGTATTACCCTCATTCTTCACTTAACCAACCCATGTGATGAAGTGTGAATAGAGACTTTATGCCCCCTCGGGTCATAGCCCTTGTCTTGATGCTTTACTTGTTGACAAGTCCAATTGAACTACCACCATGTGCCCCTTGATCATATACATCTTATAATCAAGTTCAAGAGGCCTTATAATGAAGTCTGAATAGACATCCTATGGCCCCTTAGTCAGAGGTCTTGTCCTCATTATTTACTTGATAAGTCTAATTGAATAGACACCCTATGGCCCCCTTGGTCATAGGCCTCTTGCAGTCAAGTCCTATAGGCCTTTATAGGCACCCTATTGCCCATTGGTCATAGGCCTCATCAAGTCTTATATGGCTAATTATCAAGTTGATCTAGACACCCTATGGCCCTTTGTTCATAGGCTTTTCCCTAGTTATTTACTTTTCAAGTCCATGTATTTAGACACCCTATGGCCCCCTATCATAGGGTGTGTCCTCGTTTTTTACTGGACAAGTCTAAATGAATAGACATCATATGGTCGCTCTAGGTCATAAGCATTTCCCTTATAATTTACTAGACAAGTCTAATTAAATATATACACTATGGCCCCCTAGACATAGGCCTCTTGTAATCATGATATGTCATATAATAAATTAGGAATAGACACCCTATGGCCCCTTGGTCATAGGCCTTCTCCCATTCATTACTTTTTAATTGCATGTGAATAAGCATTGGTGACCTTATAGTCATGTCTGGGAGGCCTCATAATCAATTCTTGGAGGCCTTTCCATCATGCTTAACTTGTCAAGTCCATGTAATTAGACACCATATTTTCCCCTCTATCATAGGACTTGTCCTAAATATTTAAATGACAAGTCCATTTGAGCAGACACCCTATGGCCCCCGATCACAGGCCTTACCCTCATTATTTACTTTACAAGTCCAAGTCCATAGACACCGTATGGCCACTCGGTCATAGGCCTTGCCATCATGATTTACTTTTTGACAAGTTACTCCATGTAATTAGACACCCTATTTCCCCCTCTATCATAGGACATGCCCTCATTATCCACTCGACAAGTCCAAGTGAACTGACACCCTATGGCTGCTCAGTCATAGGCCTTGCCATCATGCTTTACTTGATAAGTCCATGCTATTAGAGACACCCTATTCCCCCCTCTATCATAAGACACCCTATTCCCCCCTCTATCATAAGACATGCCCTAATTAAAGTGGCCATAAGATGTTTGGTCACTTTGACTTGTCAAAGTAAATAATGAGGGCAAGGTCTATGATTGGGAGGACATAGGGTGTCTATTCACGCGGACTTGTCAAAGTAAATAATGAGAGTAAGGCAAGTGACCAATGAGGCCATAAGGTGTCTGTTCACATGGACTTGTAGTAAAGAATGAGGGTAAGGTGTATGACTGAGGGGTGCCTATTCACATAAACTTGTTGAGTAAAGCATGAGGGCAAGGCCTTTGACCAATGGGGCTATAAGTCTTCTGTTCATACTTGATTATAAGGCCTACAAGAATTGGTTACTAGGGGCTTATAACTGGTAGGCCATAGGGTGTGTATTTACATAGACTTGTTGAGTGAAGAACAAGGGAAAAGCCTATGACCCAAAGGACATGGGGTAGTTAAACTTGATACTAAGCCATATAAGACTTTCATTAGCACTAAAACCTACTGAATTTATCTTTACTACACATATATTAACCAGACTTTTTAGCAAAACACATTATATTCCTTATTCTCAATTTATATTAACAAAAGTAAAATTCTTTTTTTTTTCAATAACTTTTTATTTTATATAGACCTACACCTCTTTCTTAGACAAAACAATGAATATACAGAAAAAATATAGGGAGAGTGACCATATTAGAGGATTTTCACAATCAATAATGTGAATACAGGCTAAAAATTTATTATTGGCTACCGCAAAAACAAACTTTGCCTAGTATATTGCATTCACACATTAGTGCATGAACTAATTAAGACATATGTAATTCAAACCTAAGAAACTCAAGATCAACTTTAAACATGACAAATATTTTCTGGCATAATAAGAATGTCCATACCAATTGGCATTGTACATATCAAAAATCAAATTAAAATTTACAAATGTCATAGTAGCTATGCAACCAATCCAGCTGTTGAGATCTTAGACACAATAAGACCTTTGCATTTGTGTTGCTTGAAAGCCTTATCTCAAATTTGCTTTGCTTGAGAAAAAAAAAACTTAACATTGAATACACATCACGTTGAATTCTATCCACCATTAGTTGCTTCAAGCCAATGTAATACAAACCACATTTACTTACTTATTTGTTGTTTTCTAGGTACTTTAAAGAAGCTATATACTTAGTTTGTTGTCAAGGAAGATTTTGAGCAAGAGAGATTGTAAATTTTAACACATAACCTCATTTACCCATGGGGTCACTTAAAAAAGTTTGATAGTTTTCCACATCAAAATATTGGTATGACTAAGTCATCCACTTGGTTGAGAATAAGGCTAGTATGACTAAGTCATCCAACCACTTGGTTGAGAATAAGGCTAGTATGACTAAGTCATCCAACCACTTGGTTGAGAATAAGTCATCAATCTGGTTGAGAATAAGGCTAGTATGACTAAGTCATCCAACCACTTGGTTGAGAATAAGGCTAGTATGACTAAGTCATCCAACCACTTGGTTGAGAATAAGTCATCCATCTGGTTGAGAATAAGTCATCCATCTAGTTGAGAATAAGGCTAACCCTATGGCCATGCGGTCATAGGGTTAGTCATCCACCTGGTTGACAATAAGGCTGACCCTATGGCCATGTGGTCATAGGGTTAATAAAGCTAGAGAAATTCATGGTTTAGAAGAGCAAGGATGCCCCGTGCTAATAGTGCAAGAAGACAATAATAGTGCGAGAGAGCTTGTAAATTTGAAAACATAACCTGATTTTGCCATGGGGATGATTCCAATTTTGATAATTTTCAACATCAAAATACTAAAATTACTTGGCCATCCAGATGGCCGAGAGAGATTAGTGACCCTATGACCTTGTGGCAATAGGTTTAATAGAGCTAGAGGGATTGCAAAATTGCATTCATAACATCATTTGGTGCAAATTAAAGGAATTTGTTTAGCAAACAAGGATGACCCTTTCCTCAAAGCACAAATAGTGCTAGAGAGTGAGTAGAGAGCTTGCAAAGTTTGGCAATTTTGAACATCAAAATAAGTAGACTTAGCCAACGAAAAACTTCTCTTCACTCGCCCATGAGATAGATGGTGGATGGGAACTCCACTAAATTTAGGCTAAGGTATTACCCTTAGGAGTCTATGATGGCATTCTTGGTATGGATTGGCTTACAAAAAATCAATTTGATTATCCATTGACATAAGGGAACCATCTCCTTCTTAGATCTATAAGGAAACAAAGCCTGAGGGATTAGAACCTCGAAGTTTCCATTGCTACAGTTATTCAAAGATTCCAAGCTACTAAAAGGGCTTAAAAAGAAGAAGACTATTTATGTAGTCAAACTGAACCCAACTACCAAAACCTAAAGAGCAAGAATGGCTAATTGGTTATGTTGATCTATTCCCTGAAGAACTCTTAGAAATGCCTCCTACTACTCGAGAAGTGGAGCATGAGATCGAGTTGATATCGGGAGCCCAACCCACATCCAAGCATGCCTATAGAATGGTAGTGCTTCTTTACGGATAGAGTGGATTCAGGATTTGTTGTCTCAAAAGATGGGATCTATGCTTACCCTTTAAAAATGTAGGCACTGGCCATAATGCAAATCACTAAAGGAATTCCAAGGATTTTTAGGGCTGATGGGATGGTATATAATCTTCATACCCTATTATGCCTAGATAGCTTCTCCATTAACTGCTACATTAAAAAAGAATTTTCCTTTTCAATGGACCTCTAAATCTTAGAGCGCTCTTGATAAATTAAAGTTTACTGTGATAACAAGCCATGTTCTTAAGTTTCCAGACTTCAACAAACCTTTTAAAGTGGTCTCATTAATGCAAGCGGCTTTTCCGAAGGGGAGTTCTTATGTGTGAAGGTCATGCAATGGCCTATGAAGTCAAAAAACTCAGGCCACATGAAAAGAATTATGCAATCATGACTTGGAACTACTTGCTATGGTTTATATATTAAGGTTGTGGAGACCCTATCTACTAGGGTAGAGGTTCACCTTGATGTGATCTATCTCATCAGAGTTTAAAATGAATCTTTACTCAAGATGGTCAATGAATGTCAGAGGTGATGGATGCAGACTCTTCAAGAGTTTGATTTTGAGATAAAATATAGGCTAGGTAAGGAAAATGTGGTGGCAACAGAAATGCCTTCTTGCTTGTAATCTCTGTGCTCATTAATCCCTTGATTAAGGAAATTAGAGAAAGGCTTGACCAGGATAACTTCTTCTCACGCCAATAGTGATCTTAGTCATTCGACAAAGTAAGACTCCTCAAGAATTAAAGAAAGTTCACGGATACAAGTTAGATGAGGGATGTCTATTCTTTAACAAATTGGCTATGTGTTCACAATGTACCCAAGATAAAAATGTGGATCTTAATTGAGGCAATTTCAGGGCATCCAGGCTATATAAAAATCTTCATGTCAGTGAAAAAGAGCTTATTTTGACCTGGACTTAGGAATGATATGCGACATCATGTGTGGCAATGTTTGGTGTGCCAAAAGGTCAAACCAAAGAGAGTCAAGATACCCAAAAAGTTTCACCCCTTAGATATTCCCCAAATGAAATGTAAATGTATAACTATGGATTTCATCACTGGTTTACCACCAATAAATTTTGGTTATGACTCCATATTTGTAGTAGTTGATGGATTAACCAAGGTTACCCATCCAGTCCCCACAAAGAAGATGTACACTACACTAGATAAAGCTAAAATAAACATTTAGGTTACATGGCTTCCCAAGAGAATTGTCAACAAGGATTCCAAGTTCACCTCTAGGTTTTGGACCGCCTTATTTGAAGTTGTAGGGACTTCTCTAGACCTCACTACTACCTATCCATCGAGGAATGAGAAAATTCGTCGAGTAAGGAAGTTATCCTAAAAATGGTGTCCTTTGCTCTACCCCTACCTCCCTTTTATAGTTGAGGAGGGATCCCCCTTTGGAGGAACTAGCTTAGACATTTATTTGGTCAAATTTAGACAAGAAAAAGGGAGCCAAAATGGCCAATTAGGTGTTTTGTTGGCCCATATGCTTGGAAATTTGAAAATATCCTATGATCTAAGGTTACTACCTATTTTGTAATGTAAAAATGGATTAAAATACTCCTTCTTAAGGGTGCCTCCTTACCCTCCTAATTTTAATGAGTTTTGCCATATGCTAATATGGCAAAACTCATTAATATTTTATAATGTAAAAATGGATTAAAATACTCCTTCTTAAGGGTGCCTCCTTACCCTCCTAATTTTAATGAGTTTTGCCATATGCTAATATTTTAAGCCCTTTAGTCAACCCTTATATCAAATCAGGTGTCATATGTGCCATTTTGAATCAATATTTATTTATGTTCATAAGGGTTCAATTATCCATTGGGAACCTTAGAAAAATCTCTACTTCAAGAAAAATAATTTGTTTTCTAAAATTGATGGTCCTTGCATAGGGAGTGTTTTTATAAAAAGCCTTTCCCTAGCTTTTCTTGCTTATTGAAGTTTGGATTTGAATTCTGATTGGACACTTAAGTTCTCAAGGTTAAGAAGAAGAATATTGCTCATGCATATTGTCAAAGCTCACATTCTATCTCTAGAATATTTTTCTCCAGCTTTTTATAAGGTAAATATAATATCTTTTGGTTGGAAGGCTTCAAATGTTTCTTAATTATATTGGTAAAGAGTTTAATTACTTATAAAACTTGAAATGTAAGATTCCTCCTCAGCCTGAATAATGAATAAGCTTTTACCTCAATCCCCTGTAATCATCCCCTATTTCAGAATGCAAGAAAATATTGTTTTCCCTTGTTTTGGCCTAGAGAGAAGAAATATTCTAGAGAGAAGAAATATTATAGAGAAGAAATATTCTAGAGAGGTATAATTCAATATTGAGATATTTTAGAAATAAAAATTCTCCTAATATCTAATATATATTTCGCTAAAAGAGAAGTTCAAAATAAATTCTCCAATGTGCATTAGGAATCAATTAAAAATGTGTATTAAAGGCCTTAGCCTAAGGGTCTAGATTTTAATTTTTTTGGATTATGGTCCAATTAAGGTTCCTATGGGCCAATAGGCTTAATCCAAGTGTTGGGATGAGATAAATCCAAATAATAAAAGAAAATACCCAAAAATGAGTAAATGCTCACATAAGATGAAGAGTTGCTTGAGTACAAGGTTTATTAGCGCAATATTAGTAAAACAAAATAAGGTATTTAGGAGAAATTATGATTTTTTGACACCTTGGTAAGGAGAGGGAGCTCCATCAAGTAGGTGCCTTTTTCCCCATCATTTCTTGGGTTTTTTTAATTCAAAAAATGTGATATTTTTCTCTCTCCTTTCTCCTGGAACAAACTGGGTCAAAAAGGGAGCAAAACTGATCCAAATCTTGTCCAAATTGGATCAAATTGAAGCTGGAAAGCTCTAGAGCCCAGTTGGACTTGGTTAATGGCCTCCCTCACCTATAAATAGACCCTCATTCCTTTGTATTCTCATCTTTGAGCTATACCATGCCAGTATTATCTTAAAATAAGAATATTTTTGTTATCCCTTAATTTTCATTTTCTCTTGGGGAGCTTGGAGCTTCTCTCTCTCTCTCTCCAGCAACTCTTGAAGTTTTCTCTTCTCCTATTGGTGGCCAATTGATTGGTTGGAGGCTTCACTGCGCTAAGAAAAAGAATCAAGCCAAACTTAGAGGTAAGACTAATTTTTATGGTTTTTTTCCAATTATTTCAATGACTTTCTTCTTCTCAACCCCTCTCAAGCTTGACAAGCTTTGAAAATGATGGTTTTTATTCAAATCAAGCTTTCCCTAAGATTCTTAATGTTTAATTAGAATTAAGTTAATCGTTATGCTTAATTGTAATGTTTTCCTTAAGTAAATCTCTCTCTTAGAAAGAGTAGTCATCTTTATGGCTAAATCTTTAGAAAAAGAATGTTTCTCAATGACAATCTCTTATTTCAAAATTAAACTCTAGGCTTGATGAGCTAGAGATTAAGAATTGATATTTTCATGATTTTGTGTTAGTAAAAATAATGGTTTTTTTTCAGATTATTTATGAGTAGATAAAAATTACTTTAACTCATTCTAAATGATAAAAGGATTATCCTAACAAGCTGGAAAAGGAGGAATGTTTAATTTAGCTTAATCAAGGAGAATAATCATAATTATGCTTATATTTATGGTTAAAATTATAATATGTATACATAGTTTAATTGTAAGCTTAAAAGAAGAGCTTCTATCATATTTTCATTACAAGTTTTTATTTAAGTAGAAAAATTAAGAATTATCACTAATAGCAGTGAAGCTAAGGTAAAATTTTCAGAAAAAAATACATATCTTATTTTTATACATAATGCTAAAAGAAGAATTCCTACCATATTCTAGGTTTAGAAATTTTAAACAAAAATAATGACTTTATCATATTCATGAAAGAATACTTTTTGTATTTATGCATAATAATTTAATTAAGAGAAAAGAGGAATTTTTGATAAATTTATTTTTATGCATAAGAATTTAAATGTTAAAAGAGAAATTCCCATGACATTTGGGATTCAATCATTTATATGTTAAAAGAGGAATTTTTGACATATTCCAAAATATGGATATTTGTATTTAATTAAAAAGAGGAATCTTCATGGTATTTAAGTAGAAAAAGGTCTAAATTAATTTTGATAAAAGAGGAGTTTTCATCATAATTCCACATAGAAAATCAGGGTATACTAATGTTGATGATTAAATTGGTGGAAAGAATATTTTAAGATATTTATATGTGGATAAATCAATAAATTGATATACACTCAAAAATTGGATTAGTGGAAGAAGAGTATTTTTATAAAATCTCGATATTCTCGTATAGAACTATTTCTAAATTCTATTGTGGTTAAGAAGGAAAGAAACTCATAAAGTTAGAATTTTCCTTACAATTAGAAGTTCCGTTAAATTATCTGAAGAAAATCCTTAGGAATCAAAGTTAGAAGTAAATCGAATAATTTTTCATTGGACTATGACCGTGAGAATGGCGGCTAGTAAATTACTTGCCCATCTCTCGAATTTAAATCAAGCAAAAACCTCATGACTAATTCCGGTTGCTAGGACACCCATGCGTACGTCGAGGAAGATATGGATGAACTGGAAAGGAACTTTTTTTGTGAATTAGATTTGATATTGGATCTCGTTGGTTGACCAGTCCAGATGATAGTTTCTGTAAAATAATGGACTGACATTTTGGAGAATTATGATCAGTAATACTATGGTTTCATTAAAAGATTGTTTTAAAGACAGTCAAATCTGTTAAAATGGCAATTTCATATTGGGTATGTAAGTGGTGTGACTACCTTGAATTTTGCTTGAAGCGCAGCTAGGGGGTCTGGGAACTCTTCTCCTCGGATGATAATTTCTGTAAAATAATGGACTAGATATTTTGGAGGATTATGATCAGTAATACTATGGTTTCATTAAAAGATTGTTTTAAAGACAGCCAAATCTGTTAAAATGGCAATTTCATATTGGATGTGTAAGTGGTGTGACTACCTTGAATTTTGCTTGAAGTGCAGCTAGGGGGCCTGGGAACTCTTCTCCTCGGTACGCGGGACAAAACATAACCAAATTTATATAAATAATCCCACTAATACAGTGGTGGATAGTTGGCTTACCCATGGGCCCTAGTTGGGGTTAGGTTGGATCGGGGGATTCCTATGATACAGATAGATACGATTAAGTTAAGTTAGTTAGATTAAGTCCTAGGAAGACTCTTGCTCTATGTGGGAGGGAATCAGTGGCCGGCGGCTATGCCTCATAAAAGGGAGGGAAAAGCGATGATTCTATGGACCAAGTGCAAGTCTCTTCCTTCATCTGGCCATGTGACTTTCAGGTTCGGTCGGATCAGTTTGGTTAGTTATGACCTTGACTCGTTAGATTAATTCCCCCATTAGATGATTTTCCTGGTGGAATCGCCGGTGCCTTCCAGGCGAGGGATGTTTTTCTGGGTTTGGTTTCGAAGGAACCGGCGGGCTAGTCTCTTGTCCGGACATTCATGGGTGAGGCCCCAAGTGTGGATCCCCAAGTGTGGTTTCGAAGGAACCGGCGGGCTAGTCTCTTGTCCGGACATTCATGGGTGAGGCCCCAAGTGTGGATCCCTGCCCCACGCGAGAGGCCGATGCTGCTTCTGCCATCCGCCAGCACCCCCCGGCGGAGGGGCATCGCAGATGGGGGGCGGAGGTCTCACAGCTCGCGGAGGGGGGCGACGGCTGCGAGTTGTGGGACCCCCGCCCCCCCTCCGCGATGCCCCCTCTGGGGATGCTGGCAGAAGCGGAAGCAACATCGGCCTCTCGCGCGGGGCAGGGATCCACACTCGGGGCCTTGCCCCCACGGATGTCCGAACAAGAGACTAGCTCGGTGGTTCCTCCGAAATCGAACCTGAAAACATTTCCCTTGCCTGAAAGGCACGAGCGATTCCATCAGGAAAATCATCTAACGGGGGAATTAATCTAACGAGTCAAGGTCTTAACTAACCAAATTGATCCAACCAAACCTAAAAGTCACATGGTCAGACCAAGGAAGAGACTTACACTTGGTCCATAGAATCACCGTTGTTTTTCCTTTTTACCTGGCACATCCATTGATTCTGTCCCATAGAGCAAGGGCCTTCCTAGGACTTCATCTAACATCCATTGATTCCCTCCCATAGAGCAAGGGCCTTCCTAGGACTTAATCTAACTAACATAACTGAATCGTATCTATCTGTATCACAGGAATCCCCTAATCCAGCCTAACCCCAACCAGAGCCCATGGGTTAGCCAACTGCCCGACCACTGTATTGGTGGTGTAAGATTCCTCCCCATCCCCTCAAGATGTCCAGTATCTTCCCCTGTAATCAAATCCCTCTTCAGAAATATAAAAGATCTTGTTTCTACCTGTTTTTACCTAGAGAGAGAAAATATTCTAGAGAAAGATTATTCAGATTTTAGATATTTTTGGATGGAAAAATATATCTTCTTATTAAAATAAATTCCCTTGAAACATAAGTTCAAAAAGATTTTCAAAAGGTGCATTAGAAATCAATTATAATTTGTTCAAAAGGCCTTATCCTAGGAGTCCAGATTTTTTAAAAATTTTAAATTAAGGTTTTGAGGGGCCAATCAGATTCATCCAAATGTGTGGAGGACATAAATAGAAGAAATAAAGAAAATCCCCCCAAAAATGAGTAAATACTCACATAAGATGAAGAGTGGACTAATGACCAAAGGAAATACTAAAAAAATGATTTTTTGACACCTCAGAGTGGGGATTCCCCCTCATGAAGGAGGCGCCTATTTCACATGTGTGGTGGAGTTTTAAATTCCCAAAAATTGAGATATTTCATCTCTCCTCTCTCCTAATTCAAGTCTAGTTCCAAAAAGTAAGCTAAACTTACCCAAAAATGGTCAAAAATTGACCAAACTGATCTGGAAAATTCTAGAATCGATTTGCTTGGTTAGAAGCTCACTTTTTCCTATAAATATAAGCCTTCCCCTTTGCTGAAGATTAATAGTGTTTTATGCACTGTTACTCTACTCCTCCCAAAGAGCCAAAAATTACGAATTTCTTAATAATTGATTAGTTTTTGACCTTTTCCTCTTCTAAAGAATTGGTGGCCACTCTTGTTGCAAACAAGAGCAGATCCCTCAAACCATCAATCCAAAGGAAAGCTCCCAGAATTTCTTGTAAGTTAGAAATCCTACTTTTTCTTATTCTTTTAATGGTTTTCTAATTTTTGTTATCTTTAAAATGATAATCTGATGCTATGCCTTGCTGGAAAGGCTTTCCCCCTCTCTCATTCTTACATTCAGCCCTTCTTTATCCTAGTTAAGTAAACAAATTGTTTGAATTAAACTTTTCATATTGTTTCTCTTTTAAAAGTGGAATTTGATTAGTTTAGAATGCTTTAAATAAATTGGGAATAATTTTTAAGTAAATTAAGAATAGGAAAAATTAAAAATGGGCAGCCATACAAAGGAGGTTATGGTAAAATTTTCTATAATTTTGTGCAATAAGTATTACCTTTTATTATTCAAAAAGAGTAATCCCCATCGTTTGTGTATTCTAAAAGTGTTATTTTCATTCTATGCATAGGAAAGTGCATAGTAGAAATATTTTTATTACAAAAGTGTTATTTCTATTAGATTTAAATTCCATGCATAGAAAGATGCATATTGATTATTATTTTTATTATAAAAGAGTGATTTTCATTAGATTTAAATTCTATGCATAGAAAGATGCATATTGTTTTTTTTAATTATAAAAGTGTTACTTTCATCAATATTGATTTTTATGCATAAATAGATGCATAAAAGAATTTTTTTATTATAAAAGTGTTACTTTTATCAATATTGATTTTTATGCATAAATAGATGCATAAAAGAATTTTTATTATTATAAAAGTGTTACTTTCATCAATATTGATTTTTATGCATAGATAGATGAATAAAAGATTTTTTTTAATTATAAAAGTGTTACTTTTCTCAATATTGATTTTTATGCATAAGTAGATGCATAAAAGAATTTTTTTTATAAAAGTGTTACTTTCATCAATATTGAATTTTATGCATAAATAGATGCATAAAAGAATTTTTTTATTATAAAAGTGTTACTTTCATCAATATTGATTTTTATCCATAAATAGATGCATAAAAGATTTTTTTAATTATAAAAGTGTTACTTTCATCAATATTGATTTTTATGCATAAAATGATGCATAAAAGAAAATTTTTATTATAAAAGTGTTAGTTTCATCAAAATTGATTTTTATGCATAAATAGATGCATAAAAGAATTTTCTTTTATATAAAAGTGTTATTTCCATAGAAGTTGGATTTTATGCATAAATAGATGCATACATAATTTTTTTATATCAAAATGAGAGTTCTCTTTAGTCATTTCCATGAATATTGGTAAATGAATAAGTAAATACTTTGTGTGAAGGAAAATTCTACTGTTTCATATTCTCTAGGATGGTAATGAGAAAATTCAGAAGACCTATTGAAGCCAAAATTTTAGATAAATGATTAATTTATTCTTTATAGGAATACATGTTTAGTTTTGAATTCAGTTAAGCAAAATACTCAATGAATGAAATTAAGTAAAGTAGTAATTGAGATATTACCCTTCGAGAAAGATAGTTCAGGGAGAACCTTTCCATACTCGAACCCTGAACCAGACTATGACCTCGACTTAATCTCCTTCGTCAGTTTCAAGAAAAGATGATGTGACCAGTTCAATAATCTACACTCAAATCACCCACCGAATCTGAAACTAAGTCGAGACCTTTGATTTTGATCTGAGGATCAAGAATTCAGAATTTGAGGAATTCTGCTTGGAAATCCAAACCTGTGATCTAGAAGTCTTGGGATACAGAATTAAGATATACTCATTGTATTCAAAAGAAAATCAAAACTGAAAACTTGCATAGAAACCCTGTTTGCTTAAAGGACTGTCTTACGCCAGCATGCTGGAGGGTGCATTTGGTATATGTGTTTTTCTAAGGGAAGTTCGGTTGCACAGCAGCTGGAGTGTTAAAAGGACGGCTCACGCGGCAAAAACTTGCCCATTCTTGACCAGCCTGGGTATGGTGTAAAATGGTGTGCTTCCAGTACGATGGGCGAGGGCCGACGAAGAGGTCCCTAAGTGAAGTGCCAGGACACCTAAGGAGGATCATGGAGGGTTCTGACCAGGCGATGCATGGGCTCGCGGTGCTTAGGACACCCATGCATATGTCGTGGAAGATGTATATATGTATATGATGATGAGAAAATTATTGTAATTTGTTACTAGATCTCGGCTGACCTGCTGGTCTCAAACGGAGAGTCCACAGTGATATTGTTTTGTGAGAAACAAGGATTGAATGGAAATTTTGAGTTATGACATCTGTAACCAATAATTGTTTGTTAATGGATTGTTTTATAAATTAAAGTTTAAAGAGGAGTGTGTGCTTATCTATATTCTAAAGCAAAAGTTTAAATTAAAGTTTAAAGAGGAGTGTGTGCGTATCTATATTCTAAAGCAAAAGTTAAGAAAGGCATTCAATTATGGGTGGGTGAGTACTTGTCTGGTTCTACCAATTGTAGTGGTTGGGCGGTGGATAGTTAAATAATAACCTGAAGACTTCTCAAATGAATAGATTAACGGCTGTGCCTGATTCAATTAGAAAAAAAGCATTGATTCCTTCAAGTTAAGTCTGTTATAGTTTTCCTTCTATCTGGTTTATTCAGATGAAGGGTAGTTCAGTATCTTGACCCCATTAGAAAAATTCGTTAAGAAATTCAAAATGGTGGAATCGGGTAGTTTCCCTTCTATCTGGTTTATTCAGATGAAGGGTAGTTCAGTATCTTGACCCCATTAGAAAAATTTGTTAAGAAATTCAAAATGGTGGAATCGTCCCTGTTTTCTAGGCATGGGAAATTTTCTCGATTTGAGTTTTCGGAATGACCACGAGCTTAGTCTCGTGCCCGCACATTCGAGGGCGAGGCCCCGAGTGGGAAACCTTGCCCCGCGCAAGAGGGAGCTGCTTCCGCTACTACTGCCAGCAACAATCGGGAATTCGGTGTGCGGAGGGGCAGTGGGATCCCATAGTTGGTATCAAAGCCTTGTTGTAAATTTACGTAACAGCAGTAGAAATTGCTTAAATTTTTAAAGTAAATCTGGGAAATAATGTTTTCACTTGTTAATATTATGTTGAATGAACTTCAAAAATTGAAAACTCATAAATTGAATTGGAAATTTATAGATGGATACCCCGAATCTATTTGGCATTCTTGAACTCTCCCAGAGTCAGGATATGATAGCCTTTGCATTCGAGCACCTCATCAACTCTGCTATGACCGAAGTAAGTAGAGTGAGACACGTCATTTTGATAGTCTTTATTTTCTTGATCCTCTTGAGCGACATCGGTATATGTGGTTCTGTGGAGGACGATGTATTAATGTCAGTACCAGTCACACCATCAGAGGCTCAGGCTAAATATTTCCTTAGCCATGATTCTGATAAGGCTAGCGGTTGTTCATCAGCATGTTCAACTCTTTGATCATTCGCCCAGGAACTTCACAGTTTCATGCTGAGTTTTTAGGCTTCTTAGCTGCTTTATCCCTAGAAGTAGAATTACTACACCTCTTTCTGTAATGAATCGTGTGTACCATGGCATGTCTCCTTCCCAGTTTTGCTTCTTTATAAGAATACGATTTGAGGCAGTGATTTTGGGAGCCGTGATGCTCTATGTATATATCAAAAAATTTGATAATAAATGATGTTTTGTAGAAAAATTCCAAATTGTTTTCATGATTGTGAATATGGTTAGTAAAATTATTAGAGTAAACCTTGTTTCATGATGTATGATGAAATATTTATCTGTTTAAAGAATAAATCACAAAAATTAAATAATCATAAATCTGTTGTCAAAGTTAAGTTTACGAAAATCTCGTTTTGTCAGAGTCATGAGGCGCGCGGCCCGTGCAAGGCAACCGAATCCTCTAACCGATGACAAAGAGTTAGATCCGGATGTTCGAAAAGCCCTGCACAGATCCCAACCTGATCCCTTCAAGGGTGAAGGGGAGCAATTAGGTGAAGTAGTGGAAAAGTGGATTGAGGCAATGGAGGAATACTTTGATGTAACTGGCTACAATGAGAGAAGCAGGATGGTTCTCGCCAGGTTAAAGATTGTGGAAATGGCTAGGGTCGCTTGGAGGAATTACTACAAGACTAACCATCTCGACCGGAATACCCAGACCTGGACCGATCTTAAAGCTTACCTGAAAGAGATTTTGTCCTCTGGGCTTCCTTGAAACTAAAATGAATGAGTTCTCGGAACTAAAGCAGGATAGCCAAACAATTGAAGAGTACCATCAGGCTTTTGCCCTTCTCCTTAAATATTCTCCTCAATTGGATGAAGAACAGCTGATGACCAGGTTCGTTTGAGGAATGAACGAGCCATTGGACACCTTAGTAAAGAATGCCAAACCTATATCAAGGATTCAGAGGGATGAGCTCAGAAGTGAGAACTGGTGTTTTGGGATGTCAGGGTTTTGGTCACCAGCTGAAAGACTGCCCGACTCCTGCCATGACAAGGGGACAGGGAAGTCAGGGACTGAGAGTGCACAGACCAACCCCTTCCTATCAGTCAAATCAAGGTCCATCTTGCCCAAATCAGGGAAATCCAAGGAGAACTCCAGCTCAGCCGTCTACCTCTATCTAGAGTAGCCTCAGAACTCCTTCTTAGAACTGGGGCAACCAAAGAGAAAGAGTTCCGCCTGAGACTGTAGCAACCATAGAGAAGTCACAATAGCAGAAGTAGTGGAAGAGGAAAGAGGACAAATTTATGCAGCAATTGAAAACCAAGGGCCAAACTGTCAATTCTCAGTCATGTAGATGCGCTTAGCAGAAAAACCTCCTTGCTTGCAATTACAGTTGTGTCAAATCCATTAATCAGTGAAGCAAAGGAGAAAATCATGCAGGACAAATTCTTTGCCCCTATTGCTACCCTTCTGATGCAAGAAATCAAGACTCCTCAGGAAATGAGTCGAGTTCTTGGGTACAAAATTGGATGAAGTATGCATGTATTATAATAATCTGCTATGTATTCCCAATGATGAGGGAATAAAGGGAAGAATTCTGAGAGAAGCCCATGATAGCTGGACATCCATGATAGCCTGATAGCTGGACATCCAGGGTTTATAAAAACCTATATGTCTATAAAGAAAAGCTTCTTCTAGCCAAGACTCAAAAAGGATGTACTTGATCATGTACGAAAATGCTTAATGTGTCAGAGAGTCAAGGCAGAGAGAGTCAAGATGCCAAGGAAACTACAACCTCTAGACATTCCACAAATGAAGTGGAAATGTATCAGAGTGGACTTTGTCACTGGATTTGCCTTTGACTTGGTCTGACCCATTGATCAGAGTCGAAATGTCCAGACAAACGCTTGACGACATGGACCAGCAAATGCAATCAATCTGTAAAGATATAAAAGTAGCCCAAGATAGGCAAAAGCAGTATGCAGATAAAAAGAGACCAGAGAGAGAGTTTGAAGAATCAGATATGGCCTTCATTTGAGGATGACCAAAGAGAAGTTCCTTATCTTTAGGGAAGTACAAGAAGATCTCTCCCAGATACTGTGGGCCATATGCTGTTATAAAGAAAGTGGGAGATCTAGCCTACAAACTTCTTCTGCCTCCCCATCTCAAGGTCAGTTTGCTTAAGAAATATGTACCCAGCCCGAGTAACGTGCTTGATGATGAACAATTGATCTCTCTAATTCAAGGCTAGATGGTACTCCAACCTGAGGAAATCCTTGACGTTCGGGAGAAGATTCTCAGGAGCAGAGTCACTTAGAGAATTTTTAGTAAAGTGGAAGTTCTTCCCTCTAGAAGACGCCACCTGGGAGAAAGAAGAAGAGTTGGCGAAAGATTACCCCAATTTGCGAGATGATGACATATCGCATTTTTCAAGTGGGAGAGGATGTAAGATTCTCCTCAGCCTAAATAATGAATAACCTTTACTTCAATCCCCTATAATCATTCCTTGTTTCTGAATACAAGAAAATATTATTTTTTCCTTGTTTTTACCTAGTGAGATGAAAAATTCTAGAGACTGGTAATTCAATATTGAGATATTTTTGGATAAACAAATTCTCCTAATATCAAAAATATGTTTTCCTAAAATAGAAAATCAAAATAAATTTTCCAAGGTGCATTAGGAATCAATTAAAAATAATTTTAAAGACCTTAGCCTAAGGGTCAAGATTTTTTAAAAAATTTGGATTATGGTCCAATTAAGGTTCCTATGGGCCAATAATATTAATCCAAGTGTTGGGATGAGATAAATCCAATAAATAAAAGAAAATACCCAAAAATGAGTAAATGCCCATATAAGATGAAGAGTTGACTGAGTACAAGATTTATTAGTTAAAAACTATGAGATATTACTAAAAAAATGAGATATTTTGGAGTAATCATACAATTTTGACACCTTGGTAAGGAGGGGGGAGACTTCAAGAAGGCACCTAGAATGAGTTTTAAATTCAAAAATATTAAGATATTTTTATCTCTCCTCTCTCCTAGATCAAACCAAATAAAAAAGGGAGCCAAACTGGTCCAAATCTTGTCCAAATTCAGCCAAACTGAAGCTCAAAAATTCTAGAACTTAGTTGGACTTGGTTAGTGGCCTCCCTCACCTATAAATAGACCCTCATTCTTTTGTATTCTCATCTGTGCCAATATTACACTAGAATAAGCATATTTTCTATTATCCCTTAAAAATCCTCTACAATTTGGAGAGATTGGAGTTTCTCTCTCTCTTCAACCTTCCTTGGAGCTTTTCTCTCAACATACTAACCAATTTATTGGTTGGGGCCAGTTCTGAGAATAGAGAAGCAAGCAAAACAAGAGGTAAGATGTGACTTTATGGTTTTTTCTTTAATATTCTAAATGTTTTTCACTTCTCAACTCCTCTCAAGCTTGAGAAGTATTCAAATGAATGGTTTTTCAATGCAAATGAATCTCTCTAATGAATTCTAATGATTAATCATAAAAATTTTACATTTATGCTTAATTTAGGATGTTTTTAAGTATATCTCTCTCTGTCCCAAAGGATGGTCATTCCTATGACCAATTCTCTATTCAAATGATGCTTCTCATGGAGAAATTCTCAATTCTAAAATCAAACTCTTTGCTAGTCAAGCTAGAGGCTAAAGAAATGGCTTTTTAATGTTGTATTACTAAGTCTTATGCTTTTCAAAATTATTAAAAATTATCAGTATTAGCAACGGAGCTATGGTAAATTTTTTTAAAAATTAACACATAAATCATTTTTATGCATAATGTGAAAAAAGGACTTCCTACCATATTCTAGGATTAGTTATCCTATGTTAAATGAGTAATTCTTGTCATATCCATGGAAAATTAATTTTTAATGTTTATGTATAAATAGTTAATTAGAGAAAAAGAGGAATTTTTGGTAATTTCATTTTTATGCTAAAAGAGGAATTCCCATGATAATGGAGATCCATGCATTTCAATGGAGAAAGAGAAAAAATTAGAATATTAAAATAATGGATATTTTTTTTAAATTAAAGAGAAACTTTAGTTAAATTTATTTTTATGCATGAATAAATTTAAATGATGAAAGAAGAACTCCCATCATATTTGGAATTCAATCATTTAAATGAGAAAAGTGAAATTCTTAGTATAATGGAATTTCGGATATTTTTATTTAATTTTAAGAGAAATTTTAGTTATATTTTTTTATGCATAAGAAAAATTTAAATGATAAAAGAGAAATTCCCATCATATTTGGAGTTCAATCATTTAAATTAAAAAAGTGGAATTCTTGTTATATTAGGATTAATGGATATTTTTATTTAATTTTTAAGAGAAATTTTAGTTAAAATTAATTTAAGCATGAATAAATTTAAATGATGAAAGAGGAATTCCTATCATATTTGGAATTCAATCATTTAAATGGTAAAAGTGAAATTCTTGGCATATTTGGATTATTGAATATTTTTATTTAATTTAAAGAGGAATTTTAGATAGATTTATTTTATAATAAAAGAGGAATTCCCATGACATTTCAATACTCATTAAATGAGAAAAAGAGGAATTTTTAGCTTATTCAAAAAAAAGGATATGGGTATTTAGTTAAAAGAAATATTTTTTATGATTTTTAAGTAAAGAAAGATTTGAATTATTTTTTGGTTTCAATAGATGAATTCTCACCATAATTCTACCTAGGGAATTAAGGTTGAGAATAACTAAATAACTAAATTGGTTTTTACCCAAAAATAGATGTTTATCTAAAGAAAATCCTTGTTAGAACTAAACTGAATGATTAGACTACGAGAGGGACGAACAGTAAACCTACGTGTCCATCTCTTGATCTGAATCAAGAAAAAACTTCGTGACCAATTCCAGTTCCTAAATACAAAGAATAGACTACCGTTAAACTAAATTAGTTTTCCTTTGACCGAAATAACCAAGAATCTAGTTGGACAATCAATCAAATGATGTGTAAATTACCCTGATGAGAGATCAAGGATTCTCATTATGAAATTGGAAATTAAGGAAAAAGGGGTTTTGTGGAACCAATCTCAAACTTGGAATTTTACTTTCATAGAACCTCTGTTTTTCATTTAAAGGATTGTTTTATGCCAGAATGCTAGAGGAAGCATTTGGCATGTGATTTAGTAAGAGGAGGTTCGTGTTGCAACAGCTACTGGCGGGGAGTCATCGAGGGACGTCGCTCGCATGGCAAAGCCTGCCGAGGTCTTGACCAGCCTCGGTACGGTTAAAATGGTGCGCTTCTGGTATAATGGGCGAGGACCGCGATCCTTGAGTGAAGTGATAGGACACCTAAGGAGGATCCTAGAGGGTTCTGACCAGGTGATACAGGGGCTCGTAGAGTTGCTAGGACACCCATGCATGTGTCGAGGAAGATTCAGATAATGGACTAAAAAGGAAAATTTTTTTGAATCAAATTTTGATGTTGGTTGGCCAGTTGGTTTTCAACGGAGAGTCCAGAGGACACATTTTGTAATACAATGGACTCAAAATTTTGGAGGATGATGATCAATAATATTATGATTTCTATTGAAGGATTTTTTAAAGACAACCGAATCTGTTATAAATGGCAATTTCATACTGGGTGTGTATGTGGAATGCCTACCTTAATTTTTGCATGAAATGCCGGCTAGGGGGCCTGGGAACTCTTTTCCTCGGTACCCAGGCAAAACATAACCAAATATTTATAAAGGAATCCCACCAATACAGTGGTTGGGTGATTGGCTAACCCATGGGCCTAGGCTGGGATCAGAGGATTCCTGCGATACCATTAAGATAGGATTAGTTGCATTAGTTAGATTCAGTCTGGAAAAGACCCTTGTTCTGTGGGAGGGAGTTAGTGGTTGTGCCTCGTTAAAGGAGGAAAAAAAGCGATGATTCTATGGACCAAGTGCAAGTCTCTTCTTTGATCTAACCATGTGACTTTAGGTTCTGTCGGATCAGTTTGAATAGTTAAGACTTGACCCGTTAGATTAATTCTCCCGTTTGAAGATTTTCCCATGGCGGAATTGCCCGTGCCCTCCGGGCGAGGAAAGTTTTTTCGGGATCGGTTTCGGAACCACCAGGATAGTCTCTTGTTTGGACATCCGCGGGCAAGGCCCCGAGTGTGGATCCCCGCCCCACGTGGGAGGCTGACACTGCTTCCGCCGCGAGCGCCTAGAGGGGGCACCGCGGAGGAGGGGCGGGGGTCTCACATTTATACCAAAGGCCCTTAACCATGTAAGTATTTATTTGAATCTTGTTACCCTATGCATCATTTTGGTCCTTAGTTGTTAGCTCCTTAGCTGCTACACACTTAAGAATATAGAAGTCAACATCCTCTTCGTTATAGTCTTCAGGAGGAGGGATAACAAAATTGTCTCCCACTGAAAGAGCATCGCTTAAGGTGTCATAATGGCCTACATAAGTGGTGCTATGGAACTCCTCCTCATCATCTGAAAAGCCAGCTTACTGTGGGAATCATTATCAGCTGGATTCAAAGTGTGGTATTGCCACATCTCCACATGTGACCTGTTCTTACATCTTCTCCATTGCCCATGCCTACAAGGAAAACAAAAAGCATGATAGCCATTTTATGTGTAATGCACAAGTTTTAGTCTCAGAATATCCATTCACACAATGCATTGCTCTTTAGCCCTTCAATGTCTTACAATCCCATTGAAGGTTTCTCTGAACATCACCTTGCTGGCTTCCAAAAGACCCTACTCACTTACCTCTTCTGCCTATCATAAATAGCAGTTTCTCCAGTGCTAAGATGCATCCTTAAAAAAGCAACAGCTTCAGCTACACAAGTAAAGGGCATGTTGTTTGTCTTCAACTACTCATGAGTTAGAGCCCTTTTAATAACTACCCTAGCCCCATCATGTTCCCCCTTCCCATGTGACGAACAAAAGAAATTCCAACTCATATCCATACCCGTGAGATGCCAATATCTAGCAACAAAGTAAAACGGTTGCTTTGCTTTAAACTGTGAAGCTGCACCATCTAATCACACCCAATGTTTTGTAAATGTCAGCCCTTGATCTTTCAACCATTGAGCATGTAAGAGGAAACAATGATGCACACATAAGGTGTCATGTTGTTTATCATCTGAGATAAAGAAATGCATGGTCTTCTTTATTGCACCTAATGCGATGCAAAAATATGTAATCTGCACAAAAAAAGTGACTTGCTTAGTGAACCAATGCATCGATTGAATTTTGTTCTGCTCCTTAAGGAGTTCTCCACGAGCGAAGTCTACTACATAGATAACTACATCACCTGGAAACTCAGAGATGCAGTCCTTGAAGTGCTAGGCTTGCCACCTAAATATGAAATTATGAATGATGAACTTTCCCAAGTGATCTTGGTACACCTACAGAAGATCTCTAGGTATCATTTTCTTCTATACAATGTCTTTGTTGATAGTGATCTTCCTGCCTTCATTTTCAATCCAGCAATACCCACTTTATTTTCAAAGACCTTAACAGCTACCTACATACTCTACTCATCAAGTCCTCTTAGACAGATTTGCATTTTCCTTACACCACATACATCACTTTTTCCCATTATGCATACTCTTACTTGTACTTTTTTATGCAAGGCATTTCCATCAGATTGAAGGCATAGAGTGCAGTTGTTGCAAGTACAAAAAGCCCATGGATTGTGATTTACTGCCTCAACCAAAAAAATCATCTGTACATGCACAATACAATAAACAGGTGTAGCAATTCCTCAATTTTTGGACAAAGAAGGGTTTCAAAGACTCGAGACAACATTGTGAAATTTCAGTATCTGGGTGTGAGGACCTCGACCCCCTCCAAGGCGTTGGTGGCAAAAGTAGCGTCGGCCTCTCACACGGGGTACGGATCCACACTCGGGGCCTCGCCCACATGGATATCCGTTAAGAGACTAATCCGACGGTTCCTCCAAAACCGAACCCAGAAAAAATTCCCTCGCCCGGAAGGCACAGGTGATTCCTCCAGGGAAAATCTTCAAACGAGAGAATCAATTTAACGGGTCAAAGTCTTACTATTCAAACTGATCCGACCGAATCTGAAGTCACATGGTCAGATCAAAGAAGAGACTTGCACTTGGTCCATAGAATCACCGCTTTTTTCCTCCTTTAATGAGGCACAGCCCCACTGATTCCCTCCCATAGAACAAGGGTCTTCTAAGGACTTAATCTAACTAACGTAACTAATTGTAGCTTAATGGTATCGCAGGAATCCCCCAATCCAGCCTACCGGCCCATGGGTTAGCCAACCGCCTGACCACTGTATTAGTGGGATTCCTTTATAAGGATTTGGTTATGTTTTGCCCGAGTACTGAGGAAAAGAGTTCTCAGGCCCCCTAGCCGACGTTTCATGCAAAAATTAAGGTAGGCATACCACGTACACACCCAATATGAAATTGCCATTATAACAGAATCGATTGTCTTTAAAACAATCCTTCAATAAAAATCATAATATTACTGATCATCATCCTCCAAAATTCTGAGTTCATTGTATTACAAAATATGTCATCTGGACTCTGCATTGAAGACCAGCTGGCCAACCAACAAGATCCATTATCAAAATTTGACTCACAAAAGTCATTCTTTTTAGTCCATCTGAATCTTCCTCAACGCACGCATGGGTGTCCTAGCAACCGCGAGCCCGTGCATCACTTAGTCAGAACCCTCTAGGATCCTACTTAGGTGTCCTAACACTTCACACAGAGACCGCTTCGTTGGTCCTCGCCCATTGTACTGGAAGCGCACCATTTTAACCGTACCGAGGCTGGTCAAGACCTCAGCAGGCTTTGCCGTGAGCGACGTCCGTCGACGACTCCCCGCCTACTGTTGCAAAACGAGCCTCTTCTTAGTTTAAACACAACAAATGCTTCCTCCAGCATCCTGGCATAAAACAGTCCTTTAAAAGAAAACAGAGGTTCTATGTAAGTAAAATTCCAAGTTTGAGATTGGTTCCACAAAACCCTTTTTTCTTAATCCTATAATCTCCAATGGTCTCCTACTCATGTTTCCCTCTTTAGGGAATGGAAATCTAGCTTGTTTTCCAAACTGACATGCTTCACATACATGATGACTACCATCATACTTGAACCTTGGTAGTCCTCCAACAATGCCTTTCACCTGCATATTCTTCAATCTCTGTATGTTCACATGTCCAATCCTTTTGTGCCACATATCAATGTCTTGCACAATCCCATTGCTTTTAGAAAACATGGCTGCATCCAATTTGAACAACCTTCCTTCCTTCTTGCCTGCATCCAATTTGAACCACCTTCCTTCCTTCTTGCCCTTGGCAATAAATCTACAGCTATGCTTAAAGTCTTCCACAAAACAACCATTCTCATTGAATCTTACTTGTAGTCCCTGCTCAACCATTTGGCCTACTGATGCCAAATTCTTTGTAATGGATGGTACATATAGCACTTCTGACATATTCTTCACATTTCCATCATGCATCCTCAAAGGCACACTGCCAACATGTGTTATAAGATGCTAAGTATCATCTCCTGTGACCACATAACCATTTGTACCCAATGGTTGCATCTTCTCAAACCACTCACCATGACATGTCATGTGGTTTGAGGCACCCGAATCCATATACCATGACTCCAGCATACTGAGAATACATTGTCCCCATAATGTGCTTCATTGCAAAAACATGATTTGAACTCCCATCATTGTTACTAGTAGATGCATAATTTCCATGTTGTGGTCTTCCATTCCTGACATCATTCTGCTTTTTGTAACAATTCTTGCTCTAACTCCTGCAATCAATCCTCCATGGGGGGTATGTTTTCTGCTTTTGCGAAAAACCACAAACTTTTGCATAAATTCACTTCCACTTGATTTTGCTCAAATCTGTATGCATCAATCTGCTTCAAGATTCTGTATGTTGCTTGTGCCCACTTTGCTAATACATGTGCAAGCTCAAATACACGTGCCTTTGTGTATACATTTGCCAAGAGTATATTCACTTCAAGCTTTCCATGAAAGCTTAGAGAAAAACCAGAAATTTTCACTTGCTTTATGCACTTCAATCTTCATTGAACCTGCTCTTTGGCACCTGCAATCCACTCAAGGGAGTTTTGCTACTCTTACCCGTTAGGCCAAGCTTCAGATCTGTAACCGAGGTGAGCTCGACAGTTTTCTTTTGCTCCACAGCTTTAATGGAAATCTTCACAGCTTCTTCTTCTTCTTCCCTCTTCTCTCACTCACTCTCACAACACAACTAATGAGCTCTAGGCTCTGATACCATGATAAGAAACAGAAGAAGGAGGGAGCACACACGAAGAGAAGCAAACCCTAATCCATATTCATCAATCATAAAGAAGGAGAGAAGCCATAGTCATCATCTCTCTCACACACACAAAAAAGAACACAACATAGTGTTATGTCCACACTACAAAGTAAACCTAATGTAATGTCCACAAACCACACATGACCAGCTGGACGCGGTCATAAACACTAAAGAAGGAGAGAAGCCATAGTCATCATCTCTCTCACACACACAAAAAAGAACACAACATAGTGTTATGTCCACACTACAACGTAAACCTAATGTAATGTCCACAAACCACACATGACCAGCTAGACGCGGTCATAAACACACCACACGATATCCATCTGCCATACTGTCACTCTGTCAGCACCCATGTGCTATCCTCCAGCTGTATACGAGCTTGACATTTCAACAACATCTCATCCACTCACATCCCATATCATTCATTTACATCCAATTCATATGACAACACATCTCATTCACTCACATACGGATTCTCATCACATTATATCTCAATTATTCACTCACATCGACATCACATCCTTTCACATACATATCCACATTCATTATTTCACATACACATCCATATCCATTCTTCCACACACACCATACATGTCCATATCCATTCTTCCACATACATGTCCATATCCATTCTTCCACATACACATCCACATCCATACTTCCACATACACATCCACATCCATTCTTCCACATACACATCCACATCCATTCTTCCACATACACATCCACATCCATTCTTCAATATACACATCCACATCCACATTCATTCTTCCACATACACATCCACATCCACATCCATTCTCATTACATCACATCTTATCCATCCTATTTTCATCTTATCTCATCCATTCACATGCTATTCCCATTTAATAGCTTTTTCTAGGTTGATCCCGATAATGGGACTTTTTCCTAAATTTTTACCAATTGCTTGGCCTAATTAAAGGTTCTTTTTCTCGACGATTAGTTCCATATTCATTCTTAATTTGTCAAATGAATTATATTCAATATTCCTCTTTTGGAATAGAAGAATTCATGGGATTTACAGAAATTAATTCTACCCATATTTCCACTTTTGATAAGTAATCATAAATTGAATTATACTAAAATTTCCTCTTCTTTCCATTTAATTTCTTGGATCTCAATAACCACGGGAATTCTTCTTTTCGCATTTAATTAATTGCATTCCAATGTCATGGGTATTCCTCTTTTATTCATCAATTATTTCTCATAAAGTAATTTTATCTAAAATAAAATACCCATAAATTCAATATACTAGGAATTTCTCTTTTCCCATCTAAATGATGGAATTCCAAATGTCATAGGAATTCCTCTTTTAACATTTAAGTATTTCTCATAGATAAAATAAATTTATCTAAATTTCATCTTTGAATTTAATTAAAATACTCATTAATTCCAATATACTAGGAATTTCTCTTTTCCCATCTCAATGATGGAATTCCAAATGTCATAGGAATTCCTCTTTTAACATTTAAATATTTCTCATAGATATAATAAGTTTATCTAAATTTTATCTTTGAATTTAATTAAAATACTCATTAATTCCAATATACTAGGAATTTCTCTTTTTCCATCTCAATGATGGAGTTCCAAATGTCATAGGAATTCCTCTTTTAACATTTAAATATTTCTCATAGATAAAATAAATTTATCTAAATTTTATCTTTGAATTGAATTAAAATATTCATTAATTCCAATATACTAGGAATTTCTCTTTTCCCATCTCAATGATGGAATTCCAAATGTCATAAGAATTCCTCTTTTAACATTAAAAATGAATTACTAGAAATTTCTCTTTTGCTAATTACTATTTATGCATAAACATAAAAATTAAATTTTCCATGATTATAATGAGAATCATTCAATTAATCTAGGATGATTAATCCTAATCCTAGAATATGGTAGGAAATCCTCTTTTCATATTGTGAATGAAAATGATTTATATGTTTATTTTTCAGAAATCTTACCATAGCTCCGCTCTGCTATTACTGATAATTCTCAATAAATTTGAAAGAATAAAGTTCAGTATTATTCATGTGATTAGAATAACCACTAATTGGATCATTATCCAATTATGGATTGATTCTTAATTTTACCATAAATTAATTAGCATAAAAGTATTAAAAAGCCATTATTTTGGCCTCTAATTAGACAAGCATAGATATTACTTTTAGATTAGAGAAATGCTTCATGAGAAGCTTCTCATTTGAATTGAACTGTGAAAAAGGCAATTTCATATTGGGTGTATAAGTGGTGTGACTAGTTTTATGTTTGCATGAACATCCAGCTAGGGGGCCTGGGAACTCTTTTCCCTGGTACCCGGGACAAAACCTAACCAAATTCCTAATTGGATCCCATCACTACAGTGGTTGGGTGGCTAGCTAACCCATGGGACTAGATGGGGTTAGGCTGGACTGATGGATCCGTAAATTGAGACTCAATTTCTGTTTAGTTCGATGGATGAAGTAAATCCCGGACAAAATTTGTTCTATGGAAAAATAATCAACGGTTGTGCCTCTCAATGAGGAAAAAAGCGTTGGTCTCTATGATCCAAGTGCAATCTCTCCCTTGATCTGACTATGGAACTTACGATTTCGGTCAGATCAGTTCAATTAGTTAAGGCTTTTGACAACGTTAGGGAAACGTTATCCTACTGGAATCGCCCGTGCTTTCCGGGCAAAGGAAGTTTTTCCGAGTTAGGTTTTGAAAAAACCGATGGATTAGTCTCTTGTCTGGATATCCGTGGGCGAGGCCTCGAGTGTGGGACCCTGCCCTGTGCAAGAAGTGCTACTTCCGCTGCTAGCACCCCTGAATTTGTTGCGCAGTGGGGACAGGGATCTCACACCCTCAAAAACTTCAAACCCCTGAATTTGTTGTGCGGTGGGGACAGGGATCTCACACCCTCAAAAACTTCAAACCCCACCAAGATGACTCAACTCTCTACACTAAGAGTTTCACAGCAGCCCGTGACACCCTTCTGACTTTGGAACACCTTTCCCTTCAATTATGTCTGACTTCTCTGCTGACTCATCTTTGACAGTTAGGCCAGACCCTACAAACACTTCCCTCCAACTCAAAGAGGCCAGATCTAGTCTTGAATATCCTAAACTAACTCCTACTGGGCCTCAGCTGCTATGATCGTAACTAACTCCTATCTGACTTGACACAGTCTTCAATCAACTTGACACAGTCCTCAATCGACACCTAGGCCACTAGCAGTGCCCAACCTATCCGATTGATTTTTGAATACTCTCTGATGGTCAGCCCCAAGTTCACAAGTGTCAAATAATACAAGACCCACCTTTCAATAACAATAGCTAATTAACCCAAATACTCAGCTGTTTCAATTGACTCTGTCAAGCCCTGTTGTATCAAAAAAACTAAGCTCTCTGGTTCAGACGTGACTCACTAGACTTAGAACCTCACTCACACATATATTCTCTCAATAATATCAAACCAGACAACAAAAGTTGATAAAAAATGACTCATCCATCCAAAATAACATAAGGAACCTCTTGCATATAGATGGTCAAATTGCGTGTCTCAACAATCGTGAGACTTGGGTAGAGAAAGAGAGCCTCAAGAAACATGGGAATTCCAACAAAACTATTCAATTTATTTTCCCTTAAATTCCTTGGCGCAGGAACAAGTAACAAATGGCTTTGCAACCACTCTCTGCAGGCTTTCACCCACCTCAACAGCATCAAGAGAAATTGAGCAAGATCCAATATCACCTCTTGCACTCTCTGCTCTTGACAGATACAAGCTTCTCAGTCAAATCCTGTATCATCTACTCATAATCACCATACACCCGCAGCATCCACAAAGCTCTAACATAGAAAATCCCCTTGGCTTTCTCACTCTCTTCTCAATTCTCTTCCCTTTCTTCTTGCAACCATTCGCTTCTCTCTTACTCTACCATCGCCACCCTACACATGCAACATTTGATAACAACTAGTTGTGTGGTAGCAGGTGGCCATGCAACAACCCTTATTCTCCGATTTTGTACCAACCCGATGCTTATTCTTATTCTTGGGTTTGGTCGGGGACACATCTATTGGGGGAACATATCTTGGGCACGAAAAAACCTATCATAGTCTGCAGAGACCCAGCTTGGTTAGAGCATTTATGCTAGCAAAAATATTCTTCAAACACACCAGCTCCAACTCCAACCATCATCTACTTCAGTATCATCAGTTTCTTGAGAGTGACCCTCCACTCAATCTCATGGTGAAAAAACTTGATTTTCTCAATCTGGGACATCTTTGCACGGTAGTCATTATCATTATTATGATCCCATGCAAGAAGTTTTACCTCTTCAACTGTGAGAGCAGCATAGATTTTGCAATCTAAGTTTAAAGGACTATTTGGATTTTCCTTTAATAGTTCCCTCCTAGCTTCAACAGAGTGTGATCCCCCAATGACATAATAGTTATAATTCTAACATTCTGCCATTTTAAAGCTATTTTTATTGGGACAATCTTGGGGGCCTACCAAAACAATAAATGGAACCACTGTGGCATGGGGATTTACCTTCATTTTCTTCTTAAGATTATTGACATGTACTATGTGAGGTTCTCTAATCTCCATTGATCTTCTACCAGATGGTGTATCAACAGGTGGACGATGTATCTTTTCCATTGGCAAGTTTAAAATCCTACCATTTGAGCACAAGTTTCTGTTGTTTAATTATCTCCCTTATTTTATTTTGTTGATTTGGGAGTGCACCTATGCCAAGTTCACCACCAGGAGTGATGATGTCAAGCTCCTCGTTGTCGTCTGAAGATACAAAATCCTCCTCACTTGACAAATTGATGTTTTTATGAGATGTCCTCTCATCTCGAGACCTTCTCAAGATCTTGTAGACATAGAAGTCCTTTTAACTTCTCTCTGTTTCCCTCCTTTCCCATGAGAGTCAAGTGCAGGAGACCTTGGAGGCTCTTGAGGGGTGACCTCTAAGCTAGCAACATTAGAGGCTGCAGTAGTCGAAGTCAAGAAAAGGTCCTAAGCTCACTAACAAGTCATTTTTTTCCAATGCACAAGTTAGTTTCACAAGACCACAAAGACCCACTTGAAGATCATTTTGGCTCACTAGAAACTCTCAAATGTTGTTTGTATCATCAATAATAAAAGAAACAAATCATCTCTCTCTTCCCATGTATAATCCACCTTTAACACTTTGCTACAAGATTTTTGACCTCTGACAAGATTACCCTTGCCAGAGTGCCTAGCAATGAAAAAAAGACCACCATCAACCCTAGAAAGACTCCACTCATGTTGAAGATAAGGAAGAGTTTTAATTGATGTACGTGCTGAGAGTTGAGGTCTATCTTTTGGTGCAATTATAAAACCATGAGTTCTTCCTAGGGGTACATAATAAGTTGTTGTCTTTGTCCTAGCTCTCACTGGAATAGACATAGGTTCGTCCTCCTTCTGATTCTCTTCTTCATCTTCATCAACAGAGGATGGTGATGAAGCTATAAATCTCTTTTGGGTGAAGGCTTTTGTCGTAGCAATACCCTGGGGAGGAAAAGTGGCAACGGTCCCAAAACTTGGTCGAGTTTGAGTTTGAGTTTGTATTTCTTTCTTTGCAATAGCATCCAACATTGTGTTGGTATGCTTGACACCTGCAGCACCATTGCTCTTCTCATGTTGTTGTAAAGCCTCCACTTGTTGGTAGAGGAATCTTTTCCTAGGTAAAGTAGCAGCTTGGGCTTCCTTTGTAATTTTTTTAGAATGTTCCTTTCTTGCCTTCTTTGCAGCTTGTATTTGAGGAGGTGAATCAAATTCTGGAGCCTCAATGGTAGGCCTCTTAGAGGACTTCTTCATCTTGTTACCCCTACTTTAGAGATAAAAAGAAATAGATTTAGGAAAATAATTATCAGTTGGTTCAATCAATCAAATCCAAAAAAATCAATAAGGTGGAGCTAACCATTAAAGTGAGCAACAACAAGGCTATCACAAGAAAATCAAAAACAAAAATATGCAAGAAATAGAGCAAAACAAGCTTCTATAAGACAAGAAAAGGAAATCAGAAGACATTAAAAGCAAAAGTTATTCTACTTTTATATGATAAAAAAAGAAGAATTTAAGAATGAATTAAGAAATAAACTAATTTTTATAGAAAAAAGGCAACAAGTAGGAGAACATTGAAAGATGACTTACATTGTTGTAAATTGGTATGGAAAACCAAAGGGAGAGATGAGAAAGGATGAACTTGTGGGCCTAGATTTTGATGCAACACATCGATATGGTTGCCAGATCATTGAGGGTAGAGGAGAAGGAATAAGAATAATTGTCAAGATGCATGGTCGTTTTAGGAGAAGATTGAGTGTAGATTGTTCTCAACCTTTAGTTTACGTGCAAACTCAATGCATCGCATCAAGTTTATGGAGAATTAGATGCATTATAACGGAATCAAATAAAAGAAAAACTAAAAAAGTTTGAATGGAGAAGAAGATCTCACCTTAGATGAAGGTTGCCTTCTCTTTTGTCCACCATATTTGTGTCAACAAATTTCAGTAGTCACAGTGTGGTATAGATAACGTAGAGAAGTGGTGTAGAATGAAATCAAGCAAAGATATTGCCCGCTATGTAGAAAAAGGGATAGCAAGAAGATATGGGCAAGCGATAAAGTGCCTAAGGAGAAAGTGATGGTTTGCTGAAGTGCTTTTAGGGCGATTTTACTAGTAAAAAAAGAGACTTTTGAATTGTTACAGGTCCTCTCGCCCTTCAAAGTATCACACTCTAAATCATGCTTCTTCTTAGAAGACTTCTCCGATGAATACTTCCCTTTGCCCTTATTGCTGGTGCTATTGTTACGGCCTTTCGACCATTGGCCAGTCAAGGCCTTAGAGCCTCCGCCATGTGGAGGGTTCGTAAAATGCTCTTCCTGGACCAAGACCATAGGCACAAGCTCTTCCCATGTGATGGTGCTGAGCCTCCCACTAGTGATCAAAGAGGAGTAGAAAGCTGAATATACTAAGAGGTCAGATGAGACAACAAGGTGATGGCCATGTCCTCTCTGAAGATATCTCCTTCCTAGCCTGAAGAACCTCGTGCTGAAGAGCCTACAACTTGTTGATGTGCTCCCACATCGCAAAGACTTTGCAAGATTCATCACCCGCACCTGCACTTCCAAGGAAATCCGCTTCATGGGTGATACCCTATTATACGGAGAAGCCGAATGCTGCCAAATCCCTCTGGCCAGCATCATATGTTTGATATGATTAATCACTTGTGGTGTGCAATTAAGGAACATGGAAGAATACACACGGGCATTGACACGATCCCACAACTGTGCCTGAGTCTGCTATTCTTTCCAAGTAGAGGGAAAAATCTCCCTATCCTCCAACTCTGGCCATGGAACACCAACCACAATGAAACTAGCCAAGTCATAAGACTCCAATATAGACTCCATCATTACGTTCCAGATGCCATAGTTAGTCCCGTCGATTTGTCGATCCACCAAGAATGTGGGGAGAGTGGGGATCTTCACATGCTTCTGAGCCATCTCAAGAAAATCTATCATCTCAAGGTTTACAAGGTCTTGTGAAGGGAGGGTGGGCGGGAAAGAAAATGAAGCAGAGGCTGCAAACACTATGCAAGGTGGTTGTCCAACGGTGATGGCCTCCTTCTACCTGATCTCCAAGTCCCGAACAGCCCAGCAAATATCTAATCAGCACTACAAAATAGCAAACCCTCAAGCTCCCATTGTCTCCAAACTTCAAGCCACCTGGGGCTCTAATACCATGTCGGAATGCACAGTGAAAAAATGAGACAAATGCTATGGAGAACAAAATGCAGAAGTGTAGAGAGAGAGAAGCTATATAAGCTATGCTACATACACAAGAATCCGATACAAGATGGAGTGGGGGACCAAGGGTGGCATTAATACCACCCTTTAGTGCTGGTCGACCAGCCTAAAAGTAGCCGATAGCGGTACTGAATGTCCACAACCAACCTAAAAGCCAGTCAGCAAAAATCAAGTCGGCCAGGACAAATCACCTGTCGACCAGTACAATAGGAGTCGACTAGCACAAGACTACCACATGACCAAAAAAGAATAGGGAAAACATGGAAAAATGGGGAAAAATGAGAAAAGCTCCTCTCACGGGCACACCCACAACAAAGGATCTCATTGTACACAGACAACAGATGACTGCTAACACAAGTTCCAAGTCCAAGCTCGAAGTTCCAAGTCCAAGTCCAAGCTCCAAGTCCAAATCCCAAGTCCAAGTTCCAAGTCCAAGCTCCAAGTTCCAAGTCCAAGTCCAAGCTCCAAGTCCAAATCCCAAGTCCAAGTTCCAAGTCCAAGCTCCAAGTTTCAAGTCCAAATCAAAGTCCAAATCCCAAGTCCAAGTTCCAAGTCCAAGCTCTAAGTCTAAATTCAAATCTTGAATCTTAAAGAGGGCGGTGATTGTGCGAAGGTGGGCGGTGGTCAGGCAGAGGCTAGGGCGGTGGGGCCGGGCTGAGCTGGTGCGACAGTGGCTCTGGGGGGGCAGACTAAGCTAAGCAATGGGTGGCATGGCAAGTGGATGAAGATGAGGGTATCCTTGCTCTCCACAAGCTTGATGCCCAAAACAAGAGGGATCTAGCTTCTTTTATACTTGGGAAGGGCATTGCTTTTTGCCAAAAGCAATACTTTATGCTTTGCTTTCCTCTTTTTTCTTTAATATTTTAGTAATAATAAAATATTGCTCATATTTTCCTAAATTTATTGATTTATGCTTTTCTAGATTTAGGGCCTTGCTTTTTGGCCTTGGAGCTGCTTTTTCTTTAGCTTTTTGGTTTGGCTAAGTCTCCTCTTTCCAATGGTGCCCTTGGCTTGCCAGTCAACTCAATTTGCTTTTCTAATTTTCCCTACTTTTTACCAAAACTGGTGCTTTTTCTTGTGCCAACTTCATGAACCCTATTTCCATGCTTTCATCAATCTATCCATGTGTCTGATCATGTATTCCATGATGTGAAAAAGAGCTAGGAGGGCCAAATAGTTACATCCCTCCCTCTTATATCGCAGCTGTCCTCAAATGCGAACCTCAACTACGGACTGTAAGTGTTCCAAGCACATCCATATGTTCCATGTATATCTATGTGTCCCAAGTACATTAAGTACAACCATATGTTTCAAATATTTCCCAGTACTATCCCTATCGGGTGACCTTGTGCATCTCGTCTTTCCCCATATCTTTGGTGTCATCTGCTCATCTAACAAAATCTCTATGACTTATCTTTAACCAATTTCTTTGTTCTTGATGATACTTCTTCAGAGCATATCACATGTGTTAGATATAATAAATGCATACTTACCTTCTACAGAAACTAGACACAAGCTAGTCAACAAAAAAGTATGCATCATTTGTGTCTACTAGGTATTCTAGATACTGGCCAGCCTAGAGCTCGGTGGATGTTGAAGGCATAGTTCTCTTAGGTTGAATGTTACTAAGTCGGATATATGCTTAGTTGGATATTTAGTAAGTCAGATATGTGCTAAGGATATGTGCTAAGTCGGAACTATAAGGTGGTAGGAATGTCTGATGAATGTCTTGGGATCTTGGAAATTAACAATGTCTTGGGATCTTGGAAGTCAAGATATGTAACTGTTATTCAAGAGTAACGTTTTGGGGGAAGGAGTAACGTTTTGGGCAAGGTAGAAAAGAAGGGGAAGTAATGTAATATGGAGGAGAATGAAGCAGATTTTAGGGTGTTTATCTCTCTTGTGTGACCTTACTCTGTCAGATTTCTATCTACATTTAAGTTTCTGCTCTGTCTAAATTTTTGTTTTCGCCTAATCAACATGTTTCTTGTGGAGAAATTGTGTCTGCTTGTTGTATTTGTGTTTGTGTTGATGAAGCCCAGCACGATTGGCAATCCTGTCGGGTTTGTCTTGTTTGGACAAAGGCGATGAATGCCAGAGAGGATGCATGTCAGAGAGGGAGAGAAGAGTAGCCAGAGTTTATTATACAAGGGCACAGGCCCAGGCAGGCAATATTGATCCATTTCATTACGATCAAAATGCGCAGGATGGTCAGGAGAGTCCACTCTCTAAAAATCGAGCAGTAGACCAACGGTGGGAGAATTCTGGAGCAACAGGGGGAAGGCAAGTGAGGCAATTGTTAGGGGCTTTACTCTTGGTAGTAAGATCTGCAAGAGTATGAAGAAGTCTCCAGTTTGACCCACTACAGGGGGCTACCAGGCAAAGACCTAGGAGACCACCACAGCCAAACCTCATGGCTCAACCACCTCTTAACCACCGCTAAATTCAGAGGAGGGTCCAAGGAAGATGCAGATTGCCGTGTAGCCTAGTTTAAAACTAGATGGCAAGCAAGCGGTTATCAGGCTTTATACAATGATCCAATTAAACTTCAACAGTTTGCAGCCACATTAGAAGGTAAAGCCATGAGCTGGTTTAGCCAGTATGGTATACCACATTTTGTTAATTATAATGCTTTGAGGACAGCATTTTTCCAGAGGTTCAAGAAGGAAAAGACTCCAACCGATGTTCTAAGAAAACTCAGGGACATTAGGCAGAAGAATATGTTGGTGGAAGACTATGCTCAAAAATTCAAAAATTTGGTTGAAAGATTGCAGGGCAATGAAAGACCCACTAATGAGATGTTGGCAGGATATTTCTTGAAAGGATTAAGTCGTAGTTTGAAGAATGTTGTGGCAAGCATTGACATTGCTAGAGGAATCAATGATCTTGTTGCTTCTGTAGCAAGAGTTGAAAAGAGGCTAGGTATGACAAAAGCAAAGAGTAGTAGAGATAATAGTTCTGATTTCGAAGAAGGGTCAGATGCAACATCAGATTCAGACAAGGAGGAGGATTCAGATACATCATCAGAAAGTGATGAAGAGGAGGACAAAAGAAAAAGAAAGGAGAGAAGTAAGAAGAAAAACAGAAGGATAAGCATCCCAAAGAGGCGGACTTGGTAAGTAAGTTGAAAAAATTTGGGTATTATGTGGTAGCACCAAAAGAGAAGCAGTATTGTCACATTTGTGAAAGGCATGGTCACACCATAGTTCAGTGTTGGTATAATCCTAAAAGCAGAGGACAGCCTACACCTGATGCAAGAAGAGGTAGAGTTGATGTAGGAGCAAATCAAGTAGCTCCATTTAGGGGCAGAACACCATTTCAGAGGCCTAGACCTCCAAGACCACCATGGAGGGAGCAGGAGAATAATGATAGGAGTGCTATGCCTTGTGTGTACTATGGTGCACCAAATCATTGGGTAGGCCTGAATTGTGCATTGTGGGTTAGGCATAGAGAAGAACGGGGAATGCCTGTGTTAAGGTGGTATAATCAGGGTAACCAGCAAGGAGGACAACAACAGCAACAACAACAGCAACATCAACAGAATCAGCAACCAGCTCAAGCTAATGTACTTTTGGTTGATCTCTCAGATCAGAAGGAGTATGATGCTGTTAGTCAACCAACTCAGGAGCAGCACAAGCAAGAAGATAAGTAAGAGTGGGTTTGTGATTGTAATGAATGCATGCAAGTTGATGATGTTGAAGTCATGGCTATCACTAGATCCAAAGCAAAGGGACCAATAGATTGGACAAAGCAGAAAGGAATTAGGGATGCTGTTAGTCAACCTACTCAGGAGCAGCACAAGCAAGAAGATAAGTAAGAGTGGGTTTGTGATTGTAATGAATGCATGCAAGTTGATGATGTTGAAGTCATGGCTATCACTAGTAGATCCAAAGCAAAGGGACCAATAGATTGGACGAAGCAGAAAGGAATTAGGGATCAGGTACAGAAGCAGATTCAGAAGGAGAATTTTTGAAGGAGTTGTTACAGTTGTTGCAAGAATACATGGATGTATTTGCTTGGGAGTATTCTTAGGTGAAAGGTATAGACCCTGCATTACATCAACATCATATTAACTTGCACAAAGATGCAGTTCCAATTGCGCAGCAAAGGTACAGAATGAACCCTAGTTTTGCAAAGCAGGTTAAGGAGGAGATAGATAAGTTGTTGGCAGTAGGCTTCATCAAGCCAGTGAATGAGGTGTTAGGGTTGTCTCCAATTATAGTGGTACACCTAAGAAGAATGGGAAGCTGAGAGTTTGTGTGGACTATAGAAAGCTTAATGCAACAACTATTACTGATCCTTTTCCAAAGTTGCAGGTCATGAAATGTATAGCTTTCTGGATGGGTTTTCTGGGTATAATCAGATTAAAGTTGCTCAGGACGAATAATACAAAACAGCCTTCATTACTGAGTGGGGTGCATTGTATACAGTAATGAGTTTTGGCTTGAAGAATGGACCACCATCATTCAATTTTGTGGCACATAAGGTATTTGAGCCATATTTGCAGGATTTTATGAGGGTTTTTGTAGATGATTTTTCAGTATTTGGCAAAAAATACTTGCATTTGCTGCATCTGAAGTTATGTTTGGAGAGATGTAGACAGTTCAGAATGGCACTGAATCCTTACAAGAGTGTCATAGCTGTTAGAAGTGGGGTACTACTTGGTCATGTGGTTTCGAGTGAAGGGATGGCCATTGATGTAAACAAGATTGAAGCAATCCAATCTACAAAGGCTCCAGTCAATGTTAAAGAGTTGATGAGATATGTGGGTCAAATTAAGTGGCATTCAAGGTATCTCAGATATTTAGCTAATGTGTGTTTACCACTAACACACTTAACTAAGAAAGAAGTGGCTTTTGTTTGGGCTGATCCTCAGGAAAGATCATTCCAACTTTTACAAAAGATGATCTCTGTTGTCCCAGTTCTATAGTCTCCGGATTGGTCTTTGCCTTTTCATGTCTTTGTGGATGCGTCTGACGTGGCCATAGGAGCAGTGTTGATGTAGGAAAAAGACAGAAGTTGGTTTACGCCAGTGTATTATGCAAGCAAAGTACTCACATCAGCTCTGAGAGGAATTATGCTGTCACTGATGAAAGAGAAGCATTGGGCATGGTATATGCTTTGAAAAAATTTAGGCACTATTTTTTGGGAAATAGGGTAATTTTCCATGTTGACCACCAAGCTTTGTTGTACCTAATCAAGAAGCCATTGCTAACAGGAAGGTTGGCTAGGTGGATGTTGTTATTACAGGAGTTTGATTTTGTTATTCTTCATACTCCAGGAAAAGAACATGCCATTGCTGATTACTTGAGTAGGTTAGACACAGGTGAAGAACCAGTGGGAGTGAATGATGATTTACTAGATGCTTCATTATTTGAAGTTTAGGCTGCTGTGTTGGATTCTTGGTATGACCAATTATTGACATTTCTGACTGAAGGCATTATTCCAGGTGAGTTTACTACAGATCAGAGGAGAAAGTTTGCTTTGAAGAGTAGACCTTTTTTGGTAATTGCAGGGGCATTATATAGGAAGGGCATTGATCAAGTCATCAGAAGGTGTGTTCCAAATTTTGAACAGAATGCTGTTAGTCAAGAAGCGCATTCTGGTGCAGCAGGTGGACATTTCTCAGGAGATATAACAGGAAAAAAAATTCTCCAGGCTAGATTGTGGTGGCCCACAGTTTTGAAGGATGCACATGAGTATGCTAAGAGATGTGTCATATGTCAAAAGACTGGTCAGCCAGATAATAAGGATAGAATGTCAGATCATCCTATTCTGCCACTAGAGCCTTTCTAGAAGTGGGGGATGGATTTTTGTGGGACCTGTTAAGCCTACAACAAGGAAAGGATGCAGATATATTTTGGTTGCAACAGACTATTGTACTAAATGGGTAGAAGCTGTAGCTTTGAAGGATAATAAAGCTTCGAGTGTTGCAAGGTTCTTGTATCACAACATAATGACCAAGTTTAGGTATCTTGTGGAGCTTGTGAGTGATAGGGGATCTCATTTCTTAAATGAGGTGATAGATAAATTAACTAAAACCCATATGATTATGCACAAAAAGTCTATAGCTTACCATCCGCAGGCTAATGGGCAAGCTGAAAGTACTAACAAAACATTGGTTGGAATTTTGAAGAAGATAGTGGCAGACAATCATGGGGATTGGGATGACAAATTGGACTCAGCATTACGGTCTTTTAGAACAGCCTTTAAGGTAACAACAGGGATGACACCATTTAGATTGGTGTATGGATTAGAAGCTGTGGTGCCTATGGAGTTTGTGGTGCCAAGTCTTAGAATCACAGCTAAGAAGATATCTCCTAAATTGTCAGTTTAGCATAGGAGTAAATATCTGATGCAGTTGGAAGAAGACAGGTTGGTCAGTTCATATAAATGTTCAGGTTGCTGAACCTGATGTTATGAAGGAGGTGGACCAGACTATTTGATGAAGCAGCATGATTTTACTTTTGTCTGACATTTTGATCTGATCAAGGGATATGTGGATCTGAGTCAAATTTCTTTGAAATCTACCACCGCATGCCATGTGTTGAAGGCATAGTTCTCTTAGGTTGAATGTTGCTAAGTCGGATATGAAGTAAGTCGGATATGTGCTAAGTCGAATATATGCTTAGTCGAATATTTAGTAAGTCGGATATGTGCTAAGTCGGAACCATAAGGTGGTAGGAATGTCTTGGGATCTTGGAAGTTAACAATGTCTTGGGATCTTGGCATCCTATGCCTCCTCTAACTCCTTTGCCTCTCCTATCCTTTGCCTCATCTGAATCTTTCTGACTCCTTTGATTCCCCTCCTCTGCCTCCTCTGGTTCCTCTACCTTCCCTACTATCCTTTGCCTCCTCTGATTCCTCTGACTTCTCTTATTCCTCTAACGTCCTTCCTTTGACTCCTCTAATTTCTCTCCTCTACCTCCTCTGACTCAATTCCTTGGCCTCCTTTGACTCCTCTGACTCCTCTGACTCCTCTGACTCCTCTGACTCCTCTGCTTCCAACCAACCCTACTACACCTCCCCCCTCTCTCATATGTCTGCTACTTAAAGGTAGCTATGACTGTCACAAGGATGCTACTTAAAGGTACGTATGATTGTCACAAAGATGCTACTTGAAAATTTGGCCTTTCCAATGCACATTACAACAAATGTGGTCTGATAGTGACCAACTTTGCAAGAGTAAGGGTGGGATCCATATATATACTCCTATAAAATTTGATCACCAGTAGTAGATAACAGTCGGTTGCAATGTGCATTGAAATGACCCAATTTTCAGGGGGCTCTCTAAGCAACCAGATGTTATCTGATGGTGACCAAACTTTGCAAGAGTGATGGTGGGGTCTCCACATATACTCTTGCAAATTTTAGTAACCATCTGACCTCATTCGGTTATAATGTGCGTTGGAAAGGCCTAATTTTCAAGGGGCTCTCTAACACCATAACACATTGAAAATTGGACCTTTTTAATGCACAATACAACCAAATTTTGACCAAAGGTGACCAAACATTTTAAGAGTAAAGATGGAGTCCCCAAATACACTCTTACAAAGTTTGGTAAACATCAAACCACATTTGGTTGCAATGTGCATTGGAGAGACCCAATTTGCAATGTGATGTAGCCTTAGAGAGCCCCTTGAAAATTACAGCTTTCTAACACACATTGTAACCAAATGTGTTTCGATGGTGACCAAACTTTGTAAAAGTGTATATGTAGGCCCTACCCTCCCTTTTGCAAAGGTTGGTCACTATTTGTGAGATCTCTGCCCTCTCTACGCATGGAATTCTGGAGTGCTAGCAGCAGAAGTAGCAACCTCTTGCGTAGGGTAGAGCTTCCCGCTTGGGGCCTCGCCCCCATGAATGTCCGGACAAGAGACTAATCCGGTGGTTTTTCCAAAACCGAACCCAAAAACAACTTCCCTCACCCAAAAAGCATAGGCGATTCCTCTAGGAAAAAATCTTCTAATGTAGTCAAGGGCCTTAACTAACCTTTGTATTCTGACCAAACCCGTAAGGTAACATGGTCGAATCAAAGGAGGAACTTGCACTTGGTTCATAGAGACCAACGCTTTTTCCCCATCAAAGAGGCACACCCGCCGTTGGTTCATAGAGACCAACGCTTTTTCCCCATCAAAGAGGCACACCCGTTGATTCTTTTCCATAGAACAAGGATTATCCTGTGGCTTACTTCAACTATTGTCACTTGAACAGAATTGAATTTTATTATATGAATCCATCAGCCCAACCTAACCCCATCCAATCCCATGGGTTAGCCAACCGCCCAGCCTAACCCCATCCAATCCCATGGGTTAGCCAACCGCCCAACCATTGTATTGATAGGATCCAAAACCATTATAAATATTTGGTTATGTTTTGTCCTGGGTACAAGGGAAAAGAGTTCCCAAGCCCCCTAGCCGGCTCTCATGCAAAACTTAAATAGACACACCACTTACGCACCCAATATGAAATTGCCTTTTCTTAGACTCAACTATCTCCAAAACAGCATTGCAATAAATCCACAATGTTTCCATCATAGTCCTCACAGTATTCCATTTACAGGGTCCAATTCCAACCATTCTTTCCTCGGTGTACCTATGGCATCATTGGCAACCAGAATGCTCACCACCTGCTCACTCAAGCTTCTCCAAAACCAGACCCCACTGCCAAATCTCCCTCGCCAACACCTAAAGATCTTAGAGAAGAGCCCAACTTACCACCAGTTGTTGAGGAATCCACTGCAAAGTCTTCCTTTCCAACACCTCAAGAGCTCAAAACACCGGAACTTGAACCTCAATCAGCCAAATTTGATCAAAGCAAACAGAAGAGAAAAAGATTCTCTAAAGATCCAGGGTCATCCCATGCCAAAAGAAAAGTTGATTTTGTTGAGTGATTCCACAAATTGGCTTTTGTTTTGTTCATTTTGTCCATATAAACACACCCTTTTTGGGACTATATTTTGTACTTAAATTCAGTATCAACAATTTGATATTCAACTGTTAAACCTTATTTTGTGTTGCGAACAATATGTTGACCATTTTTGTGAAGAAGTCAAGACGAAATTTAGCAGAATATATTGATTACATTATTGGAGAAATCCTTTTCAGCTTAACAAACTTGCCCTTGCAAGTGGCTCAAATACAACTTTTTTTGGGGGAAGACATGTGATGCATGAGGTTACACTCTCCATCCTTGTACTAACAACAATATCATCTACTTTGAATCTATATTCAGGTGATGTTTCATCCAGAAACTCAAGCGACTCTCTTACATGTCATAGTCTCCAGTTTGATGTTACTATAAGGTTCCTAGGATCTATGAATGGATGGACTATGATGTTAAATTCAAACTCTGGACAATTCTCTTCAGAATCCAAAGGGACCCAACTACCAAGCTTGCTTTTCCATCTCCTATAGTCATAGCCCAAAACTAGGGATTGACGACATAGTTGGTATGAGATAGAATCTGGGCTTACTCTACAACTGATATTGTCGCCAATATGAAAAGTTTCCTTGGTACTCCATCCTTCTCCAAGTATAGTGTCCAGATCAGTCGTAGATAGTCTTCTATTAAGCCACATCGTTCTTGTCCTCTGCAATTACATTGTATTGAAACATGCCACAAAGACATGTATAGGCAAGAACCATTGAATTTTTATCCTTCTTGAAATCCTTCCAGGAGACATAGCTTTAAGAATATCATCTTTGATTTTGGATTTGAAGCTTGTTATGGTATTTGGATCAGGAACTTCCCATTCGAGTGACATTAATGTGGGAATAGGTATGTCATATAATTCTCCATGAACACCTTCTCTTGATGGAACCCTGTATTCTGCAAAATACACAAATATATCCACTGATTTGTAAAATGAAGGTGGTTTGTCTGCATACATTACATCTGCAATCCCCTTGTGAATTGCTTTGAATGTGCCACTTAAGCTCTCAACAGGCTGCCACTCCACAGCTGTTGATGGAAAGATAACTGAAATTAAACAAACAATAAATATATCAGAAGGAGAAATATTGTGTTGTATCAAATAGATAAAGTTTTGTTAAATTACAGTAAGAATGGAGAATTGGATGTTCATCCAAGTTCAACACCATGTCTTTGGCCATGTAGACATGTTGAACTTTTGCAAGCCAGCCATTGTCGGTCACTTTGAAGGCAAGCCAGCCATTGTCGGTCACTTTGAAGGCAAGAACACGACCTTTCCAATGGGATTTCACTTCATTTCGCTTGGTTCTTTTCACCCTATGGGCACCTTTGCAAGAGGGAAGCATTGTTACCCAATCATTCACACGAAAAGACATGGGTTTCCAAACACCATCCTCTCTGGTGTTATGAAAATCACAAGAAGTTATATTATGAGAAGGACGACGTGAGGATGCCATAGAAGCTCGCAGATGAGAGAAAAATAGTGAGTCTTTTGAAAATGCAAAGAAAGGAGAATAAGCCATATGCCAAAAATGGAGGGAAGGTGGAAAAGGGAATGAGCCATACCAAAATGGAGGGAAGGTGGAAAGTAGACGTTTGAAAAAATAGCGTTGTTTTCAGAGCCTGAAAAGAGAAGATTTCGTATCTTCTTGCTTGATTTTTGAAATATAAAATGGAACAAGATGTCACTATTTTGGACCCAAACTTTAATGTTAGCCATCGTAAACGTCTAAATTAAGCCGTTTTAGCCGTTCGCCACTAAAATAGAACCGTTAAGAAGACATTTAGAGGAGACAAGAATGCCATACTTTTGTATACGTGTCAATTCACAATTGGACAATTTCTTAATCCTTAAATTAACAAACAGCCCTTTTCTAGCCGTTTTTGGCCCTAATGCTGTGACCTTTGCAGCAGTGTGCATGGTATGGACATGTAACAATGTTCTTAAAGTAGTGCAAGTGTTCTTGTTCCACTTTTGTAGTCTTGTCTCTCCTTATGTTGTGTTCCACTCTATTTTGTATCCGTAGTAAGCATTGAGGACTCTGGACATATTGTCGAGAGAAGAGCCCACCGCTTAGTATACCAGCGGCTTAGGAATTACTTCTGACTAGTGGTACTATCTTTCTCATTGGATTGACCATCAAAAATTATATTTATTTTATATTTTAAGTGAACCACCATGAATTCCCTAATGCAGTTACATGTGTGTGCACGTAGGTCTCTATTTTGGTCATCATCATCTTTATGCACCCCCATCACACTACGTCTAGTTGATCAAAGTATGGTAGGCAAGGCGGTGAGATAGGTGTTGTGATCACTTGGGTTTCGAGGTCGATGAAGATATCTTCATAGAACCTATTCTATTGAGAGGAAACCCACCCATACATATTGGATGTAGATAGGAATCCCACTCGATATGTTGTTGAGTGTACTGAGGCTTTTGTAAGGTAAGACTAGAGCTTTTTCTATAAGATAAGACTAGAGCTTCTTCTGTGGCATTCGCTTCTGTAAGATTCCTCTCCCAACCCCTTTTTGATGTCTAGTATCTTCCCCTGTAATCAACCCCTCTTCAGAAATATAAAGACCTTGTTTCTAACTATTTTAGCCTAGAGAGAGAAAATATTCTAGAGAGAGAATATTCAGATTTTGAATATTTTTGGATAGAAAAATATCTCTTATAATTCAGATGAGTTCCCCTGAAACAGAAATTCAAAAAGAATTTTCCAATGTGCAATTGGAATTAATTGGAAATAGGTATAAAGAACCTTAGTCTAAGGGTCTAGATTTTCAGAAATCTTTAGACTATGGTCCAATTAAGGTTCCTATGGGCCAATAGCATCAATCCATGTGTAGGGAGTAGATAAATCCAATTTGTAAAAAAGAAGATACCCAAAAATGAGTAAATGCTCACATAAGGTGAAGAGTTGAAAATGTACAAGGTTTATTAGTAAAAAACTATGAGCAATATTAAAAATATGAGATATTTTGGGAATAATGATTTTATTATGACACATATGTAAGGAAGGGGAGTCCCTTAAATGCTCACATAAGATGAAGAGTTGAAAATGTACAAGGTTTATTAGTAAAAAACTATGAGCAATATTAAAATGATTCCATTATGACACATATGTAAGGAAAGAGAGTTCTTTAAAGGAGGTGCATATTTCACATGCTTGAATGAGTTTTAAACTCATAAAAATTGAGATATTTCATCTCTCCTCTCTCCTCATTTAAGTCTAGTTCCAAAAAGTTAGCTTAACTGACCTAAAAATGGTCAAATATTGACCAAACTGATTTAGAAAATTCTAGAATCAGTTTGTTTGGTTAGGAGCTCAATTTTTCCTATAAATAGAAGCCTCCCCCTTGTTGAAAAATATATAGTGTTTATGCATCGTTACTCTACTCCACCTAAGCCAAGAACTGTGAATTCATTTAATAATTCACTAGTTTTTGGAGCTTCCCTCTTTCTTCAATCCCCATTAGTGGCTCCATCAACATACTTAACCAATTGATTGGTTGGGGGCCTCTACCGTGAACAAAGAATCAAGCAATTTGTAAGGTAATTAGTGAATATTGATCTTTCTATAATTTCTCAATGTTTCTCTCTTCTCAACCCCTCTCAAGCTTGAGAAGTTTAATTGGTATGGTTTTTTTTTAAATGCTAATGAAGTTTGAATAGTAGTGAAGAGTTACATAATGCTATTGAAGTTAATTTTCATTTATGTTTAAATTCTAATGATTTTTATGTAAATTTCCTCTCTCACTCAAGAAATGGTCATACTCATGACCCATTCTCAATCCAAATCAAGCTTTTCATAAAGCTTTTCCTTAACCCAAGATTAAGCTATGCTTGAGGCCAAATTATTGACTTTTTTCTATGCTTTTAGTTTATGATTCAATCCATTATGGATTAATAATCCAATTAGAGATTATTTTAATTATTCCTTAATGATAAGCATTATCCCTTAGAAAAATTGAGATTTATCAGTCATAGCAGCGGAGCTATGGCAAAATTTTTATAAAAATTATGCATAAAAAATTTTCATTCAAAGCATAAAAAGAGGACTTCCTACCATATTCTAGGAATCATCATCCTAGATTAATTGAAAGAATTTCATTATAATCATGGAGAAATTGAATTTTAATATTATGCATAAAGGATAAATTTTTATATCAAAAGTGTTATTTTTATCATTTTTATTTTCATGCATAGAAGTATGCATAATGGATAAATTTTTATATCAAAAGTGTTATTTTTACCATTTTTATTTCATGCATAGAAGTATGCATAATGGATAAATTTTTATATCAAAAGTGTTATTTTTACCATTTTTATTTCATGCATAGAAGTATGCATAATGGATAAATTTTTATATCAAAAGTGTTATTTTTATCATTTTTAATTTTCATGCATAGAAGTATGCATAAAAGAAATTTTTTTTATATCAAAAGTGTTACTTTTATCATTTTTATTTTTTCATGCATAGAAGTATGCATAAAGGAAAAATTTTTATATCAAAAGTGTTACTTTTATCATTTTTAATTTTCATGCATAGAAGTATGCATAAAGGAAAAATTTTTATATCAAAAGTGTTACTTTTATCATATTGGATTTCATGCATATAGGTATGCATAAAAGATATTCTTTTTATACTAAAAGTGTGATTTTCCTCATAAATGGATTTTATGCTTAACTTAGATGCATAAGAGAAATTCTTTTATTCTAAAAGTGTAATTTCCTACCAAACTGAATTTATGCATAAGAAGATGCATAAAAGATTGATTTTAATTTCGAAAGTGTTAGTCTCCTTAAATGGAATTTATGTATAAATAAATGTGTAGAGAAATCTTATATTAAATATAAGAATTCTCTTTTTAAAAAAAAAAGATATGAAATGTGATAAGATGTGATAAGAGGTGTATGAGATGTGATAAGAATTGATAAGATGCGTATGGAAAGTGATAGGATGTGATAAGATGTGTATGGGATGAGGTAAGAAGTGTATGTGATAGAATAGGATGTATATGGGTTGTGATAGGGCGAGAATGGATGTGATGTAAAAGATTAGATGTGAAGACATATGGGGTTACATGAATGGGAATGTGGAAATGGATGTATGTATGTGGATGTGTGGATGTGGAGATGGGAGTATGGATGTATGAATGTGAAAATGGATGTATGCATGAAGATGTATATGCATAGATGTGAATGTGGATGTAGATGTGGATGTATAGATGTGAATGGGAATGTGGATGTGGATGTATGTATGTATGTGGATGTAGATGTGAATGTATAGATGTGAATGGGAATGTGGATGTGGATGTATATGAATGTGGATGTAGATGTGGATGTATAGATGTGAATGGGAATGTGGATGTGGATGTATGTATGTATGTGGATGTGGATGTATGTATGTATGTGGATGTGGATGTATGAATGAGGATGTGATAATGGATGTATGCATGTAGATGTGGATATATGGATGTGAATATGAATGTGGATGTGGATGTGGATGTATAGATGTGGATATGGATGTGTATGTATGAATGTAGATAAGGGATGTGGATGTATAAATGAGGATGTGAAAATGGAGGTATGCATGTAGATGTGGATGTATGGATGTGAATATGGATGTGGATGTGGATGTATAAATGAGGATGTGAATGTGGATGTGAATGTGAATGTGGATGTGAATGTGGATGTATGGATGTGGATATGGATGTGTATGTATGAATGTGGATATGGGAAGTGGATGTATAAATGAGGATGTGAAAATGGATGTATCCATGTAAATGTGGATGTATGAATGTGAATGTGAATTAATGTGTCGTCGATATGAGGAAATGGATGAGAATGAGTACACATTGAATGGAATGTGGAATAAGTAATGTGGACTAAGGAGGGATAATGTGGAAAGACGAGAGTTTGATTTAGAAACTGTATTTTGTGACTGTTTGTAAATGACTGTTTTATGTCAAGAATGCTGGGGAAGCATTTTGACCATCTTGTGGATTAAGGTCATGAAGACCTAACTGTTAAAGTTGCAACTGCTGACGGAGAGTCAATGGAGGACGTCTCGCGTAGCAAGGTCGACCGAGGTCTTGACCAGCCTCGGTTCGATTTAAATGGTGAGCTTCCGGTACGGTGGATGAGGGACCAAGGAAGCGGCCTATGAGTGAAGCGCTAGGTCACCTGCGAAGGATCCTAGAGGGTGCTGACCATACGGTGCTCGGGCTCTGGGTCGCCCAGGATACCCACGCGTGCATCGAGGAAGATATTGGAACAAGGAGTAAGAGTTGTTTTGTGAAACCGGGCATGGATCTGGTTGACTGACCTTGCTGGTCCTCAACGGATGAGTCCATGGCTCTTTTATATGGATCTGTTGGTTGATCTTGCTGATCTTCAACGAGAGTCCATCTTGATAAGTGATTATATTGCCGAGTATTATGGGCTAGGAACTATGGAAACGGCCTCTGTGTGGACAGGTGGTGAGCGTTCTAGTTGCCAATGATGCCATAGATACTCTGATGAAGGAATGATGGGAAATTATGAATCAACTGGATAAATTGGGAGATTGTGATCAGTGGTACTATGGTTTCATTAAAGGATTGTTTTAAAGTTAGCTGATGCTAAGAAAAAGGCAATTTTCATATTGGGTGTGTAAGTGGTGTGGCTAGTTTTATGTTTGCATGAAATTCCGGCTAGGGGGCCTTGGAACTCTTTTCCTTGGTACCCGGGACAAAACCTAACCAAATTCCAAATTGGATCCCATCACTACAGTGGTTGGGCGGTTGGCTAACCCATGGGATCGGATGGGGTTAGGCTGGACTGATGGATCCGTAAACCGAGACTCAATTTCTGTTATTACGATAGATGAATTAAGTCCCGGATAGTAATTGTTCTATGGATAGGAATCAACGGCTGTGCCTCTTGATGGGGAAAAAAGCGTTGATCCCAATGATCCAAGTGCAAGTTTCTTCCTTGATCCGACTGAGTATCTTTATAGGTGCAGTTGGATCAGCGTGATCAGTAATGATCTTGACTACGTTAGAGTAAAAAATTATCCTGGTGGAATCGCCCGTGCTTTCCGGGTAAGGGAAGTTTTTTCCGGGTTCGGTTTTGGAAAAACCGACGGATTAGTCTCTTGTCCGGATATCCGTGGACGAGGCCCCGAATGTGGGACCCCTGTCCCGTGCGAGAAGTGCTACTTCCGCTGCTAGTACCCGAATCCGTTGCTCGGTGGGAACAGGGGGATCTCACAGTTGGTATCAGAGCATTTGGTTAATAAAGATCAATTGAGAAGACAAATAGGTCAGAAATTTATCAAGAAACACAAAAAGGTTGTAATTGTGTGATATAATTCATACAATTTGATATTCAAATTGAAATTCGTAATTTGGTAATTGGGTCTTCAGATGGAAGTACCGCAATTATATAGAATCCTTGACTTGCTTGAGGCCTAGACATGATGGTATTTACCTTATAATTCCAAGGGCCGTGACTATCCGTATATACCGAGAGTATAACTGCAGCTCTTTACTGACAGTATATACGAGTAAATCTAAGACTTGAAATTATAAGCGTTAATGCTATCCAGATGATGAATTTGAATGTGGTTGATATGATTTTTAATTCTGTTTGGGAACTGATGAATTGATAAGGATTCTGATTGAAAAATGATGATTTTTGAAATTTAGTTGAAATATAATGACTTGAGCAAAACCGCAATGAGGATGAATGGGACGAGTCCCTGTAATGATAAATGATGATAATGATTTCAACAAATCACTATGAGATTAGTGGATTGTGCTGTCAAAGTACTACTGTTAACACTTGACTCGGTATATCAAGTTAAGGGATGACAAATTGAAAACTTGCTTGACTGAAATTCCCGTGGAGGAATGTTCAGAAAGAAAAAATTTCGATCTGATGGACCATTATCGTGTTAAAGATATGAATGATATGATCTGAAATGAGTTTATTTAATGATGAGTTCTATATAAGGGATATTTATCCCCGTATTCTGTTGGGTTGACCAGAATATAAGGAACCCTAGAATAAATTGGATCTTAAGAAAAAGAGTTGTCCTCTACTTGGCGAGATGAGGACATCTCGTACTTTTTTAAGTGGGGTAGAATGTAAGATTCCTCCCCAGCCTTCGAGGCATACAGGAGTAAGAATCTCCCTTTTTTATCTTAAAATTATTCCCTCTCAAAAATAAAAGAAAGATTCTGTTTAAAAAAAAAGGAAGACCCTTTCCCTAGAATACTTCTCAGGAGTCACGCTGTTTTAAGGATTCAGAACAATGAGTTCAGAAGTGAAAATCGGTGTTTTGGATACCAAGGTTTTGGTCTTCATTCGAGTACGGCACAAAAGAAGTTCTTTATCTATTGCGGAGTTTAAGAAGTTATCCCCCAGATATTGGGAGCCTTATCTGACTTCAATGAAAGTAGGTGACTTAGCCTACAAGCTTCTTTTATCTCCTCATCTCAAAGTTCTGAATGCCTTCTATAGAAAAATGTGCCAAACCCAAATCATGGAAAGACGGTAAAACTTCAGTGGCAAGTTACCGTTGGCTTCTAAGTTACGCTAGCTCCTTCCTTTATATAAGTCGCAACTTTTACTTGTCGTTCACAGTAATCTTACTTCCATCGATCTCCTTTCTTTCTTAATCTCCTTCATGGCTTGGCAACAAGAATTAGTTTTATCCATGATGATTTCTCACCTTCAAGACGCAAGGGAGTCTGTGAAGAAAGATTTTATAGAGCAGTATGAGCGCTCACTTTTCCCTCACTTGGGAACTTCTGTAGCGCAGACAAAATGGCGGACCTATCAAGACATAACTAGGGTAACACCCTGGGGTCAGCAGCACTTTCGTAACAATGTCCGCTTGGCCATGGTTATTGAAGCTTTGGGTTTGGGTCCCCGATACTACTGCGTCATGAGATCAAGACATCCTGGGTTTCCTGAGCGGGTCTTCTTACTGGCGTGTTTTCTTCCTCATGAGAAGATATGCCTTTACCCCGTTTTTGGCTTGCCTCTCAGAGGTCCTTTTGTTAGAACACCTCATACCACTGAGATAGGCGCAGCAATAACCCACAGAATCATTCCCATAGATGAGTTACCTTATACTTGTGCAGCTTGTGAGGACTGCTTTTGTGACCATATGATGGACGGGCTTATGGAAGTGTAAAGAGTTCCTCTATCTTTACTGTATAAGTTCCGAGAATGAATAAAGTTTAAATCTTGTTCGTATTTTGAATCTTGCTCTCTTTAAGACTTATCTTGGTGGTTAATCTTGATTAAAATTTTTCTCTAAGTCTCATATTCGTGAATCTTGCGAAATTATCACAAGTTGCGAGATGAGGACATCTCGCGTTTTTTAAGTGGGGTAGAATGTAAGATTCCTCTCCCAACCCCTTTTTGATGTCTAGTATCTTCCCCTGTAATCAACCCCTCTTCAGAAATATAAAGACCTTGTTTCTAACTATTTTAGCCTAGAGAGAGAAAATATTCTAGAGAGAGAATATTCAGATTTTGAATATTTTTGGATAGAAAAATATCTCTTATAATTCAGATGAGTTCCCCTGAAACAGAAATTCAAAAAGAATTTTCCAATGTGCAATTGGAATTAATTGGAAATAGGTATAAAGAACCTTAGTCTAAGGGTCTAGATTTTCAGAAATCTTTAGACTATGGTCCAATTAAGGTTCCTATGGGCCAATAGCATCAATCCATGTGTAGGGAGTAGATAAATCCAATTTGTAAAAAAGAAGATACCCAAAAATGAGTAAATGCTCACATAAGGTGAAGAGTTGAAAATGTACAAGGTTTATTAGTAAAAAACTATGAGCAATATTAAAAATATGAGATATTTTGGGAATAATGATTTTATTATGACACATATGTAAGGAAGGGGAGTCCCTTAAATGCTCACATAAGATGAAGAGTTGAAAATGTACAAGGTTTATTAGTAAAAAACTATGAGCAATATTAAAATGATTCCATTATGACACATATGTAAGGAAAGAGAGTTCTTTAAAGGAGGTGCATATTTCACATGCTTGAATGAGTTTTAAACTCATAAAAATTGAGATATTTCATCTCTCCTCTCTCCTCATTTAAGTCTAGTTCCAAAAAGTTAGCTTAACTGACCTAAAAATGGTCAAATATTGACCAAACTGATTTAGAAAATTCTAGAATCAGTTTGTTTGGTTAGGAGCTCAATTTTTCCTATAAATAGAAGCCTCCCCCTTGTTGAAAAATATATAGTGTTTATGCATCGTTACTCTACTCCACCTAAGCCAAGAACTGTGAATTCATTTAATAATTCACTAGTTTTTGGAGCTTCCCTCTTTCTTCAATCTCCATTAGTGGCTCCATCAACATACTTAACCAATTGATTGGTTGGGGGCCTCTACCGTGAACAAAGAATCAAGCAATTTGTAAGGTAATTAGTGAATATTGATCTTTCTATAATTTCTCAATGTTTCTCTCTTCTCAACCCCTCTCAAGCTTGAGAAGTTTAATTGGTATGGTTTTTTTTAAATGCTAATGAAGTTTGAATAGTAGTGAAGAGTTACATAATGCTATTGAAGTTATTTTCATTTATGTTTAAATTCTAATGATTTTTATGTAAATTCTCTCTCTCACTCAAGAAATGGTCATACTCATGACCCATTCTCAATCCAAATCAAGCTTTTCATAAAGCTTTTCCTTAACCCAAGATTAAGCTATGCTTGAGGCCAAATTATTGACTTTTTTCTATGCTTTTAGTTTATGATTCAATCCATTATGGATTAATAATCCAATTAGAGATTATTTTAATTATTCCTTAATGATAAGCATTATCCCTTAGAAAAATTGAGATTTATCAGTCATAGCAGCGGAGCTATGGCAAAATTTTTATAAAAATTATGCATAAAAAATTTTCATTCAAAGCATAAAAAGAGGACTTCCTACCATATTCTAGGAATCATCATCCTAGATTAATTGAAAGAATTTCATTATAATCATGGAGAAATTGAATTTTAATATTATGCATAAAGGATAAATTTTTATATCAAAAGTGTTATTTTTATCATTTTTATTTTCATGCATAGAAGTATGCATAATGGATAAATTTTTATATCAAAAGTGTTATTTTTACCATTTTTATTTCATGCATAGAAGTATGCATAATGGATAAATTTTTATATCAAAAGTGTTATTTTTACCATTTTTATTTCATGCATAGAAGTATGCATAATGGATAAATTTTTATATCAAAAGTGTTATTTTTATCATTTTTAATTTTCATGCATAGAAGTATGCATAAAAGAAATTTTTTTTATATCAAAAGTGTTACTTTTATCATTTTTATTTTTTCATGCATAGAAGTATGCATAAAGGAAAAATTTTTATATCAAAAGTGTTACTTTTATCATTTTTAATTTTCATGCATAGAAGTATGCATAAAGGAAAAATTTTTATATCAAAAGTGTTACTTTTATCATATTGGATTTCATGCATATAGGTATGCATAAAAGATATTCTTTTTATACTAAAAGTGTGATTTTCCTCATAAATGGATTTTATGCTTAACTTAGATGCATAAGAGAAATTCTTTTATTCTAAAAGTGTAATTTCCTACCAAACTGAATTTATGCATAAGAAGATGCATAAAAGATTGATTTTAATTTCGAAAGTGTTAGTCTCCTTAAATGGAATTTATGTATAAATAAATGTGTAGAGAAATCTTATATTAAATATAAGAATTCTCTTTAAAAAAAAAAAAGATATGAAATGTGATAAGATGTGATAAGGGGTGTATGAGATGTGATAAGAATTGATAAGATGCGTATGGAAAGTGATAGGATGTGATAAGATGTGTATGGGATGAGGTAAGAAGTGTATGTGATAGAATAGGATGTATATGGGTTGTGATAGGGCGAGAATGGATGTGATGTAAAAGATTAGATGTGAAGACATATGGGGTTACATGAATGGGAATGTGGAAATGGATGTATGTATGTGGATGTGTGGATGTGGAGATGGGAGTATGGATGTATGAATGTGAAAATGGATGTATGCATGAAGATGTATATGCATAGATGTGAATGTGGATGTAGATGTGGATGTATAGATGTGAATGGGAATGTGGATGTGGATGTATGTATGTATGTGGATGTAGATGTGAATGTATAGATGTGAATGGAAATGTGGATGTGGATGTATATGAATGTGGATGTAGATGTGGATGTATAGATGTGAATGGGAATGTGGATGTGGATGTATGTATGTATGTGGATGTGGATGTTTGTATGTATGTGGATGTGGATGTATGAATGAGGACGTGATAATGGATGTATGCATGTAGATGTGGATATATGGATGTGAATATGAATGTGGATGTGGATGTGGATGTATAGATGTGGATATGGATGTGTATGTATGAATGTAGATAAGGGATGTGGATGTATAAATGAGGATGTGAAAATGGAGGTATGCATGTAGATGTGGATGTATGGATGTGAATATGGATGTGGATGTGGATGTATAAATGAGGATGTGAATGTGGATGTGAATGTGAATGTGGATGTGAATGTGGATGTATGGATGTGGATATGGATGTGTATGTATGAATGTGGATATGGGAAGTGGATGTATAAATGAGGATGTGAAAATGGATGTATCCATGTAAATGTGGATGTGAAAATGGATGTATCCATGTAAATGTGGATGTATGAATGTGAATGTGAATTAATGTGTCGTCGATATGAGGAAATGGATGAGAATGAGTACACATTGAATGGAATGTGGAATAAGTAATGTGGACTAAGGAGGGATAATGTGGAAAGACGAGAGTTTGATTTAGAAACTGTATTTTGTGACTGTTTGTAAATGACTGTTTTATGTCAAGAATGCTGGGGAAGCATTTTGACCATCTTGTGGATTAAGGTCATGAAGACCTAACTGTTAAAGTTGCAACTGCTGACGGAGAGTCAATGGAGGACGTCTCGCGTAGCAAGGTCGACCGAGGTCTTGACCAGCCTCGGTTCGATTTAAATGGTGAGCTTCCGGTAACGGTGGATGAGGGACCAAGGAAGCGGCCTATGAGTGAAGCGCTAGGTCACCTGCGAAGGATCCTAGAGGGTGCTGACCATACGGTGCTCGGGCTCTGGGTCGCCCAGGATACCCACGCGTGCGTCGAGGAAGATATTGGAACAAGGAGTAAGAGTTGTTTTGTGAAACCGGGCATGGATCTGGTTGACTGACCTTGCTGGTCCTCAACGGATGAGTCCATGGCTCTTTTATATGGATCTGTTGGTTGATCTTGCTGATCTTCAACGAGAGTCCATCTTGATAAGTGATTATATTGCCGAGTATTATGGGCTAGGAACTATGGAAACGGCCTCTGTGTGGACAGGTGGTGAGCGTTCTAGTTGCCAATGATGCCATAGATACTCTGATGAAGGAATGATGGGAAATTATGAATCAACTGGATAAATTGGGAGATTGTGATCAGTGGTACTATGGTTTCATTAAAGGATTGTTTTAAAGTTAGCTGATGCTAAGAAAAAGGCAATTTTCATATTGGGTGTGTAAGTGGTGTGGCTAGTTTTATGTTTGCATGAAATTCCGGCTAGGGGGCCTTGGAACTCTTTTCCTTGGTACCCGGGACAAAACCTAACCAAATTCCAAATTGGATCCCATCACTACAGTGGTTGGGCGGTTGGCTAACCCATGGGATCGGATGGGGTTAGGCTGGACTGATGGATCCGTAAACCGAGACTCAATTTCTGTTATTACGATAGATGAATTAAGTCCCGGATAGTAATTGTTCTATGGATAGGAATCAACGGCTGTGCCTCTTGATGGGGAAAAAAGCGTTGATCCCAATGATCCAAGTGCAAGTTTCTTCCTTGATCCGACCGAGTATCTTTATAGGTGCAGTTGGATCAGCGTGATCAGTAATGATCTTGACTACGTTAGAGTAAAAAATTATCCTGGTGGAATCGCCCGTGCTTTCCGGGTAAGGGAAGTTTTTTCCGGGTTCGGTTTTGGAAAAACCGACGGATTAGTCTCTTGTCCGGATATCCGTGGACGAGGCCCCGAATGTGGGACCCATGTCCCGTGCGAGAAGTGCTACTTCCGCTGCTAGTACCCGAATCCGTTGCTCGGTGGGAACAGGGGGATCTCACAGTTGGTATCAGAGCATTTGGTTAATAAAGATCAATTGAGAAGACAAATAGGTTAGAAATTTATCAAGAAACACAAAAAGGTTGTAATTGTGTGATATAATTCATACAATTTGATATTCAAATTGAAATTCGTAATTTGGTAATTGGGTCTTCAGATGGAAGTACCGCAATTATATAGAATCCTTGACTTGCTTGAGGCCTAGACATGATGGTATTTACCTTATAATTCCAAGGGCCGTGACTATCCGTATATACCGAGAGTATAACTGCAGCTCTTTACTGACAGTATATACGAGTAAATCTAAGACTTGAAATTATAAGCGTTAATGCTATCCAGATGATGAATTTGAATGTGGTTGATATGATTTTTAATTCTGTTTGGGAACTGATGAATTGATTGGGATTCTGATTGAAAAATGATGATTTTTGAAATTTAGTTGAAATATAATGACTTGAGCAAAACCGCAATGAGGATGAATGGGACGAGTCCCTGTAATGATAAATGATGATAATGATTTCAACAAATCACTATGAGATTAGTGGATTGTGCTGTCAAAGTACTACTGTTAACACTTGACTCGGTATATCAAGTTAAGGGATGACAAATTGAAAACTTGCTTGACTGAAATTCCCGTGGAGGAATGTTCAGAAAGAAAAAATTTCGATCTGATGGACCATTATCGTGTTAAAGATATGAATGATATGATCTGAAATGAGTTTATTTAATGATGAGTTCTATATAAGGGATATTTATCCCCGTATTCTGTTGGGTTGACCAGAATATAAGGAACCCTAGAATAAATTGGATCTTAAGAAAAAGAGTTGTCCTCTACTTGGCGAGATGAGGACATCTCGTACTTTTTTAAGTGGGGTAGAATGTAAGATTCCTCCCCAGCCTTCGAGGCATACAGGAGTAAGAATCTCCCTTTTTTATCTTAAAATTATTCCCTCTCAAAAATAAAAGAAAGATTCTGTTTAAAAAAAAAGGAAGACCCTTTCCCTAGAATACTTCTCAGGAGTCACGCTGTTTTAAGGATTCAGAACAATGAGTTCAGAAGTGAAAATCGGTGTTTTGGATACCAAGGTTTTGGTCTTCATTCGAGTACGGCACAAAAGAAGTTCTTTATCTATTGGGGAGTTTAAGAAGTTATCCCCCAGATATTGGGAGCCTTATCTGACTTCAATGAAAGTAGGTGACTTAGCCTACAAGCTTCTTTTATCTCCTCATCTCAAAGTTCTGAATGCCTTCTATAGAAAAATGTGCCAAACCCAAATCATGGAAAGACGGTAAAACTTCAGTGGCAAGTTACCGTTGGCTTCTAAGTTACGCTAGCTCCTTCCTTTATATAAGTCGCAACTTTTACTTGTCGTTCACAGTAATCTTACTTCCATCGATCTCCTTTCTTTCTTAATCTCCTTCATGGCTTGGCAACAAGAATTAGTTTTATCCATGATGATTTCTCACCTTCAAGACGCAAGGGAGTCTGTGAAGAAAGATTTTATAGAGCAGTATGAGCGCTCACTTTTCCCTCACTTGGGAACTTCTGTAGCGCAGACAAAATGGCGGACCTATCAAGACATAACTAGGGTAACACCCTGGGGTCAGCAGCACTTTCGTAACAATGTCCGCTTGGCCATGGTTATTGAAGCTTTGGGTTTGGGTCCCCGATACTACTGCGTCATGAGATCAAGACATCCTGGGTTTTCTGAGCGGGTCTTCTTACTGGCGTGTTTTCTTCCTCATGAGAAGATATGCCTTTACCCCGTTTTTGGCTTGCCTCTCAGAGGTCCTTTTGTTAGAACACCTCATACCACTGAGATAGGCGCAGCAATAACCCACAGAATCATTCCCATAGATGAGTTACCTTATACTTGTGCAGCTTGTGAGGACTGCTTTTGTGACCATATGATGGACGGGCTTATGGAAGTGTAAAGAGTTCCTCTATCTTTACTGTATAAGTTCCGAGAATGAATAAAGTTTAAATCTTGTTCGTATTTTGAATCTTGCTCTCTTTAAGACTTATCTTGGTGGTTAATCTTGATTAAAATTTTTCTCTAAGTCTCATATTCGTGAATCTTGCGAAATTATCACAAGTTGCGAGATGAGGACATCTCGCATTTTTTAAGTGGGGTAGAATGTAAGATTCCTCTCCCAACCCCTTTTTGATGTCTAGTATCTTCCCCTGTAATCAACCCCTCTTCAGAAATATAAAGACCTTGTTTCTAACTATTTTAGCCTAGAGAGAGAAAATATTCTAGAGAGAGAATATTCAGATTTTGAATATTTTTGGATAGAAAAATATCTCTTATAATTCAGATGAGTTCCCCTGAAATAGAAATTCAAAAAGAATTTTCCAATGTGCAATTGGAATTAATTGGAAATAGGTATAAAGAACCTTAGTCTAAGGGTCTAGATTTTCAGAAATCTTTAGACTATGGTCCAATTAAGGTTCCTATGGGCCAATAGCATCAATCCATGTGTAGGGAGTAGATAAATCCAATTTGTAAAAAAGAAGATACCCAAAAATGAGTAAATGCTCACATAAGGTGAAGAGTTGAAAATGTACAAGGTTTATTAGTAAAAAACTATGAGCAATATTAAAAATATGAGATATTTTGGGAATAATGATTTTATTATGACACATATGTAAGGAAGGGGAGTCCCTTAAATGCTCACATAAGATGAAGAGTTGAAAATGTACAAGGTTTATTAGTAAAAAACTATGAGCAATATTAAAATGATTCCATTATGACACATATGTAAGGAAAGAGAGTTCTTTAAAGGAGGTGCATATTTCACATGCTTGAATGAGTTTTAAACTCATAAAAATTGAGATATTTCATCTCTCCTCTCTCCTCATTTAAGTCTAGTTCCAAAAAGTTAGCTTAACTGACCTAAAAATGGTCAAATATTGACCAAACTGATTTAGAAAATTCTAGAATCAGTTTGTTTGGTTAGGAGCTCAATTTTTCCTATAAATAGAAGCCTCCCCCTTGTTGAAAAATATATAGTGTTTATGCATCGTTACTCTACTCCACCTAAGCCAAGAACTGTGAATTCATTTAATAATTCACTAGTTTTTGGAGCTTCCCTCTTTCTTCAATCCCCATTAGTGGCTCCATCAACATACTTAACCAATTGATTGGTTGGGGGCCTCTACCGTGAACAAAGAATCAAGCAATTTGTAAGGTAATTAGTGAATATTGATCTTTCTATAATTTCTCAATGTTTCTCTCTTCTCAACCCCTCTCAAGCTTGAGAAGTTTAATTGGTATGGTTTTTTTTTTAAATGCTAATGAAGTTTGAATAGTAGTGAAGAGTTACATAATGCTATTGAAGTTAATTTTCATTTATGTTTAAATTCTAATGATTTTTATGTAAATTCCCTCTCTCACTCAAGAAATGGTCATACTCATGACCCATTCTCAATCCAAATCAAGCTTTTCATAAAGCTTTTCCTTAACCCAAGATTAAGCTATGCTTGAGGCCAAATTATTGACTTTTTTCTATGCTTTTAGTTTATGATTCAATCCATTATGGATTAATAATCCAATTAGAGATTATTTTAATTATTCCTTAATGATAAGCATTATCCCTTAGAAAAATTGAGATTTATCAGTCATAGCAGCGGAGCTATGGCAAAATTTTTATAAAAATTATGCATAAAAAATTTTCATTCAAAGCATAAAAAGAGGACTTCCTACCATATTCTAGGAATCATTATCCTAGATTAATTGAAAGAATTTCATTATAATCATGGAGAAATTGAATTTTAATATTATGCATAAAGGATAAATTTTTATATCAAAAGTGTTATTTTTATCATTTTTATTTTCATGCATAGAAGTATGCATAATGGATAAATTTTTATATCAAAAGTGTTATTTTTACCATTTTTATTTCATGCATAGAAGTATGCATAATGGATAAATTTTTATATCAAAAGTGTTATTTTTACCATTTTTATTTCATGCATAGAAGTATGCATAATGGATAAATTTTTATATCAAAAGTGTTATTTTTATCATTTTTAATTTTCATGCATAGAAGTATGCATAAAAGAAATTTTTTTTATATCAAAAGTGTTACTTTTATCATTTTTATTTTTTCATGCATAGAAGTATGCATAAAGGAAAAATTTTTATATCAAAAGTGTTACTTTTATCATTTTTAATTTTCATGCATAGAAGTATGCATAAAGGAAAAATTTTTATATCAAAAGTGTTACTTTTATCATATTGGATTTCATGCATATAGGTATGCATAAAAGATATTCTTTTTATACTAAAAGTGTGATTTTCCTCATAAATGGATTTTATGCTTAACTTAGATGCATAAGAGAAATTCTTTTATTCTAAAAGTGTAATTTCCTACCAAACTGAATTTATGCATAAGAAGATGCATAAAAGATTGATTTTAATTTCGAAAGTGTTAGTCTCCTTAAATGGAATTTATGTATAAATAAATGTGTAGAGAAATCTTATATTAAATATAAGAATTCTCTTTTAAAAAAAAAGATATGAAATGTGATAAGATGTGATAAGAGGTGTATGAGATGTGATAAGAATTGATAAGATGCGTATGGAAAGTGATAGGATGTGATAAGATGTGTATGGGATGAGGTAAGAAGTGTATGTGATAGAATAGGATGTATATGGGTTGTGATAGGGCGAGAATGGATGTGATGTAAAAGATTAGATGTGAAGACATATGGGGTTACATGAATGGGAATGTGGAAATGGATGTATGTATGTGGATGTCTGGATGTGGAGATGGGAGTATGGATGTATGAATGTGAAAATGGATGTATGCATGAAGATGTATATGCATAGATGTGAATGTGGATGTAGATGTGGATGTATAGATGTGAATGGGAATGTGGATGTGGATGTATGTATGTATGTGGATGTAGATGTGAATGTATAGATGTGAATGGGAATGTGGATGTGGATGTATATGAATGTGGATGTAGATGTGGATGTATAGATGTGAATGGGAATGTGGATGTGGATGTATGTATGTATGTGGATGTGGATGTATGTATGTATGTGGATGTGGATGTATGAATGAGGACGTGATAATGGATGTATGCATGTAGATGTGGATATATGGATGTGAATATGAATGTGGATGTGGATGTGGATGTATAGATGTGGATATGGATGTGTATGTATGAATGTAGATAAGGGATGTGGATGTATAAATGAGGATGTGAAAATGGAGGTATGCATGTAGATGTGGATGTATGGATGTGAATATGGATGTGGATGTGGATGTATAAATGAGGATGTGAATGTGGATGTGAATGTGAATGTGGATGTGAATGTGGATGTATGGATGTGGATATGGATGTGTATGTATGAATGTGGATATGGGAAGTGGATGTATAAATGAGGATGTGAAAATGGATGTATCCATGTAAATGTGGATGTGAAAATGGATGTATCCATGTAAATGTGGATGTATGAATGTGAATGTGAATTAATGTGTCGTCGATATGAGGAAATGGATGAGAATGAGTACACATTGAATGGAATGTGGAATAAGTAATGTGGACTAAGGAGGGATAATGTGGAAAGACGAGAGTTTGATTTAGAAACTGTATTTTGTGACTGTTTGTAAATGACTGTTTTATGTCAAGAATGCTGGGGAAGCATTTTGACCATCTTGTGGATTAAGGTCATGAAGACCTAACTGTTAAAGTTGCAACTGCTGACGGAGAGTCAATGGAGGACGTCTCGCGTAGCAAGGTCGACCGAGGTCTTGACCAGCCTCGGTTCGATTTAAATGGTGAGCTTCCGGTAACGGTGGATGAGGGACCAAGGAAGCGGCCTATGAGTGAAGCGCTAGGTCACCTGCGAAGGATCCTAGAGGGTGCTGACCATACGGTGCTCGGGCTCTGGGTCGCCCAGGATACCCACGCGTGCGTCGAGGAAGATATTGGAACAAGGAGTAAGAGTTGTTTTGTGAAACCGGGCATGGATCTGGTTGACTGACCTTGCTGGTCCTCAACGGATGAGTCCATGGCTCTTTTATATGGATCTGTTGGTTGATCTTGCTGATCTTCAACGAGAGTCCATCTTGATAAGTGATTATATTGCCGAGTATTATGGGCTAGGAACTATGGAAACGGCCTCTGTGTGGACAGGTGGTGAGCGTTCTAGTTGCCAATGATGCCATAGATACTCTGATGAAGGAATGATGGGAAATTATGAATCAACTGGATAAATTGGGAGATTGTGATCAGTGGTACTATGGTTTCATTAAAGGATTGTTTTAAAGTTAGCTGATGCTAAGAAAAAGGCAATTTTCATATTGGGTGTGTAAGTGGTGTGGCTAGTTTTATGTTTGCATGAAATTCCGGCTAGGGGGCCTTGGAACTCTTTTCCTTGGTACCCGGGACAAAACCTAACCAAATTCCAAATTGGATCCCATCACTACAGTGGTTGGGCGGTTGGCTAACCCATGGGATCGGATGGGGTTAGGCTGGACTGATGGATCCGTAAACCGAGACTCAATTTCTGTTATTACGATAGATGAATTAAGTCCCGGATAGTAATTGTTCTATGGATAGGAATCAACGGCTGTGCCTCTTGATGGGGAAAAAAGCGTTGATCCCAATGATCCAAGTGCAAGTTTCTTCCTTGATCCGACCGAGTATCTTTATAGGTGCAGTTGGATCAGCGTGATCAGTAATGATCTTGACTACGTTAGAGTAAAAAATTATCCTGGTGGAATCGCCCGTGCTTTCCGGGTAAGGGAAGTTTTTTCCGGGTTCGGTTTTGGAAAAACCGACGGATTAGTCTCTTGTCTGGATATCCGTGGACGAGGCCCCGAATGTGGGACCCCTGTCCCGTGCGAGAAGTGCTACTTCCGCTGCTAGTACCCGAATCCGTTGCTCGGTGGGAACAGGGGGATCTCACAGCTTCATTTGCGATTCGTTTTAAGTAGTGTAATCATTCTATATTTGTTGTCTTTTATATTGTTGTTTGTTCATAAATATATGTAAATGAAAGAATCGTGTATGGCAGGTGGTTACTTGGGACGTTCTCACTCATCGAGGGGATGCAGTTCTAGATTGCTTTGTCGGAACTAGGACCCTCGCTAGAGCATGCAAGGGACTACATCGGCATTGGATCAACGGATGAGGTGCCCTTTATTTCTTGTATACCACCTCTTTTGCATGTTCTCGATGATTTAGGGAAACAATATTTCAAGGGAGACATCAGTGATTATGCTCAACAAGAGCAACAGACGGACGTGGGGGACCTAATCTCCACACAATCACCACCACTTTCCTCCACCCATCCCATTACCCATGAGCCCAACAAGGTCGATTGCTTTGTCTTGGCCACTTGGTATTTCATTGTAGGTCCCTTATGTCTTCTCTCGAGTCCTCCTCCACAACACACCCCCCCCTCGCGGGCCGACACACTCACCCACCCTCTCTCCTTTTTTACACAAACTGTCATGTGGGGATCCATATCAGTAGCTTGTCTAAAAAGTGATCTATTTTTTTTTTAAAAAAATCTCCAATTATACCTACATATAATTAAAACATGGTTTTTGAATGCTATTAGCATCATATCATAATCTCCTTTCAAGCTTGCATGCTTTTATTTTCTTCCCAATTTGCCTCCATATTCCTTATAGACCTAATCTTTCTTGATTTCCCTCCTACATATCTATTTTTCTATGAGCATTGTTTCTTATTTACTCGTTTTTAGTATTCATTGCCTTCTTATTGTTCTCTCATCATCTTCTATTTTTAGGATTAAAATATATTAACACTTGCGGACAAATGGTAATATTTCTTGAAAACAAGAAACATTTAGCATCTTTCAAAGATTCTATCAAAAAGGCCAATTTTTTTTAACCTTTTTTTGGAAAGTGGTCTATGCATGCGTACTACACCGCCCAAAAATGACAATATTTGGGACACTGCGCATTTTTTACAAAACAATGAAATGGAAAAAAGACTTGGTTTTGCTTACTTTTTGAGAACAAATGGAAATCTTACAATAAGTTTTAAAAAATATACCAAAATAGAGACCATTTGTCATTGCCATCTTTGATCTAGAAAAGAAATTAATATAACTCTAAAAAAAGGAGCTATTTTCTAAACATACAACTCATGGCATAGTTATGGCTCCTCATCATCATTGCTACCTATACCATCACTATCACTAGTTGGGGCGCCTAGGTAGATGAGGCATCCTCTTCATCGCTATCCACAAAGACATTTTTTTCGTCTACGTGTACACCTGAAGCTAAGACTCCTTGCATTTGCAGTCGTGTTAGCACACCCAAGGATGTGTTACCAAGCTCAAAGTTACTAAAGAAAGGGATCTTCTCTTGTAAAATATAAATGGTTGACTTTCTCAAGTAACTTGCTTTTGTGAGAGAGTAAAGTCATACACCAAAATATCTACCTTATCAAGTGGTAGTACACTAGCAGTGTTCTTTCCCCTCTTGCACTTGCCCTTTCCTTTTGTTGTATTACCATTTCCATGCTATACTTTCCCTAAAATGCATTTTCATGAGTTTTTCTCATCCAATGCATTGTTAGTGAAAATGTATGATTTGCCAATTTCATCTTTATTAATAGCTATTACCTTTTCAATCCAGAATGGATGTTTTAAAGCATCATCCTCAGCTAGGGTAGGAATAAGGGTACCCTCCTTTATGTCTTGTGGAGCACCACTCCACATCTCTCAAATTCTTGTTCACCTTTATTTTGATCGTCTCGCTCCAGTGTACATCTCTCTTAATTTCCCATGAAGAATTTTATTAATCTTTGCTAGAATTGATGCTGCAAATAACTGGTTTTTTAGCAATAGTTAGCCATTGAAAAGAACTATCTAGATTCCATGAGTTATTGATATTCCTTTCAAGTATTTCTTCTTGTTGTTCAAAGAAATTCTCCCACCATTTTACATCTTACTCTCCTGCATACTGCTTTGCCTTGTCGATTAGTAAACTTCTCTTTGCAATGCACCTTTGAGAATCCATAGCACAACCTACCTTGCTTACCTCCTTTGCTCCCTTTATGATTTTCTGAGGGTGCCATTTTTGAAGCTTGCATAACCATATTTTGAATAAATTTGAGAACTTTAAGGCCACCTAAGGAAGCCACTCTGCATCAGTAGAGAAAATCCTTCCAGACAATAAAGTTTGTCCACTTTCTTCTCTAGGCTTAATCAAAAAGGCATGTTGATAACTTAGACCGTTCAATTGTTCCAAGCACCTCCTTTTTTCTATCCTTGTACCATTAACAAAAAACTTGAAACCTATTGTCTCCTTCAAATGCTCTACCACTCTACATCAGTAGAGAAAATCTTTCCATACAATGACGTTTGTCCACTTTCTTCTGTAGGCTTATTCAAAAAGGCATGTTGATAACTTAGATCGTTCAACTGTTCCAAGAACCCCCTTTTTTCTATCCTTGACCCATTAACAAAAAATTTGAAACCTATTAACTCCTTCAAATGCTCTACCACTGGCTTTGGTGTGTAAGCTTTCTCTATATTGTGTCATCATGGTTGGCAAAGTAAAGTCATTGTGGGTAAGATAAGCATGCTAAACATTTGATCAATATGGTCATGAGTGTGACCCAAAGTAGAAAAGTCACCTTCACTTCCTAAACACCCCCAAGGAAAATAATATGATTAGGTATCCAAGAACTATTGATTCGTATTCTCTCACAGTGTATTTAGCTATAAATATAATATGGTTGGCAATGCACCTTGCCAATTACATATCACATGATGAATGATTGTGATGGTTAGATTTGGATCATTATGGATATTTGGATATGTGAAAAAAACGCTCGGTCTAACTTGACCCCATTCTATACAAGGCAACCAACCAAATTCATTTGCACGAGTGTGTTTTTTGTAATGTCCTTAGGTAACCTAGAAAAGTGAGGTAAGCAAGTTTTTTTCTGGTCCATTCCATCAATAACTAGACCAAGATAATTTTCTCGAAATGCAAAACACTTTCCTCTGTGGTCCGTTGGCTTCCTTCTTTCATTTTCTTGCTTTTCCCTGTGAATTCTCAAAGCATCCTTGACTATCCTTAGCTCATCTAGATCACTTGCAACCTTTCTTCTAGTTTTTAGCTTGGCACACATAGTGCACACACCCATTCAAACTTTTTGTCAGGTTGGCTAAGAAGGTTTTCCATGAGAGTAGCTTGTATACTACTCTTCTTTAGTTATAATAACATCTCTATACAATGAGAATATCACTGACTTTGTAAAATTGTTAGATAAGTTAAGCATGCATGTTGTCAGCTTACATTCTCCATGATACTTAAAATAACAATGAAGTCGTATTAAATAATTTTACCCCGTTGGACCTATGGATAATAAAGGATCCAATGACTTTGGTCTGCCCCATTTTTTGGTCCTGCACTTCACTCTCTTAGGCCGTACATTTCCAAGACTCAAAGCAAGCTTAAAGGCTGTCCAATATACCAAATCAGAGCCAAGGCTATATTCAATTTTTCCATGCAAACAAGGTATTAATTTCCCACTAAGAAGTGCATCTTTCTCTCCAATGCTCATGTCAAAATAGCGTGTTTGTAATGCCTTTAACTTCTACAATGTAAGATTTCTCCCTCCAACTTTTGATGATGTAAAGATGTAAGAACCTCCCCTTCAGTCTCTTGTAATCATCCCCCCTTTCAGAATGGAAAAAGATTTTGTTTGACCTTGTTTTGGTCTAGAGAGAGAATTTATCCTAGAGAGAGGTAATATAATTTTGAGATATTTTTGGATACAAAGTTACCCTTTAATTTTAAGATGAATTCCCCTGAAACAAAAGTTTAAAAAGAGTTTTCTAATGTACATTAGAAATTAATTGGAATATGTGCACTGGACACCTGTACCTAGGGGTACCTGTTTTCAAAAAATTATGGATTAAGGTCCAAACAGTGTTCTAATGGGCCAATGGAAATAATCCAAGTGTTTGGATAAGAAAAATGCAAGAAGAAAAGAAAATCTACCAAAAATGAGTAAATTTTCACATAAGATGAAGAGTACTGGTACTTAAGTATTATAAAAATGTGAATTTTGACACCTCAGGACACCTTAACCTAGGGGTACCTGTTTTCAAAAAAATATGGATTAAGGTCCAAACAGTGTTCTAATGGGCCAATGGAAATAATCCAAGTGTTTGGATAAGAAAAATGCAAGAAGAAAAGAAAATCCACCAAAAATGAGTAAATTTTCACATAAGATGAAGAGTACTGGTACTTAAGTATTATAAAAATGTGAATTTTGACACCTCAGGAGAGAGAAAACTCCACTTCAATGAGGTGCCTAGAAATCACATCAAAGGGGTCATTTTTTATTCAAAAAAATCATGAGGTGCTCATCTCTCCTCTTCCAAACTAGATCAAAACGTGGGCATAACTAGTCCAAAACTTGTCCAAATTGGATCAAACTGAAGCTGAAAGCCTCTAGATCCCAATTGGGCTTGGTTGGTGGCCTCCCTCACCTATATAGAGAGAGCCCCATTCCTTTGTATTTTCATCTTAGAGTATTTCCATGCTAGTATAATTTTTATTTTAGTGTATTTCCTTCATCCCTCTTCCTTGCCTCTCCATTGTGAAGCCTTGGTGCTTCACTAAACCTCTTCTTCTCTTGAAGATTACCCTCTTCTCTTGGTGGCCAAGCCTCTTCCTTGAGGGCTACACATCTTCTTGCAAGGTAAAGAATCAACCACACCAATGATGTTTACTTTCTTCTTTAGATGTTAATCTTCTTCCCAATCTCTCTACATGCTTGGGAAGCATTTTATCTCATTGTTTCCTCTTAAAACCATGCCCTTCTTGATTTATGTTGTTGTTTAGATGATGAAGTAATGTTTATGTTTATGCATAAATTATTTTTTATGCTAAAAGTGAATTTTGAGCATTCTCATTTCATAGAAGATGCGGGGAAGCTATGGCAAATTTTTTAGAAAATGAACTTAAATTTATGCATAATAAATTTTATTCTAAAAGTGGAGTTTTGAGAATTATTTATTTACCTGAAAAATAAAGAAGGTTATGTACAAATTTTTCTAGATTCATTCAATTGATGTGTGGCTACATAAGAAGTTGAGAGGCTCATTTGGTCACCTTGCATTGTGTATGAGAGAGAGAAATATTTTGGCAAACAAGAAGCAAAGCAACAAGGCCCAAGAAGTTCACACTTTCAAGACCAACCATACACAAAATCTTGATCCTTAGAAAGATTCCATACAGACTTCTTTTTCTTCTTATTACTTAAAAGATTTATTCGTGGTATCATAAAATTCTTAGAACCTATAAGAAGTTTTAACTTAGATGTTAGAAAAACTATTATAGAATGTACTTATGTTAACCCATGAGTAAAATTTTAATAAACAACAACTAGTTTGAAATAAATCTTAAAAGGTAAATAAAGTTTCTAAAGTATTTTTCTTAAAAGAAAGTTCACACAAAGAATGGACATAGTTCTAGTGTTTTTTAAAAAATAATAGGAGAGTAGCACATGATTTTAAAAAAATTGTTTGTGTACACAAAGTTGATACATTGCATCAACTTTGGCATAGAAACTTGATACTGTGCATTGAGTTGATACACACAATATTTTGTGCAAAAAAGTTAATGCAATGCATCAACTTTGCACACACAAATAAATTCTTTGCATCCGTTTTCAAAAACTCTATTTGTGTATGCAAAGTGATGGAATGCATCAACTTTGAAAAAATTTCTTTTCATATAAAAGTTGATGCATTGCATCAACTTGTTTCTATATAAAAATTTGATACATTGCATTAACTTTGCCACACAAACTTGATGTATTGTATCAAGTTGATGCACAATATCAAGGTGGCTTGGCAAATTTGATGCAATTATCAACTATAAGAATATGCACAACATCAAGGTGGCTAAGCAAAGTTGATGCAATGTCTCAACTTCAAGAAGATGCACAACATTAAGGTGACTCGGAAAAGTTGATGCAATGCATCAACTTTAAGAAGTTTTGTTTTTGTAAGCAAAGTTAATTCATTTCATCAACTTATTAAGAAAAAAATGTATGCAATGGTGATGCATTGTATTAATGTTCCAAGCAAACTTGATGCTTTGTGTTGAGTTTATACAGAACATTAAGTTTATGTAACAAAGTTGTTGCAGTGTATTAACTTTAAGAAAATTTTTGTTTTTGCATACAAAGTTAATGCATTTCATCAACTTTATATGCAAATCTGATGCATTATATCAAATTTTCCATGCAAACTTGATGTTTTGTTTGTGTTGAGTTGATACAGAACATCAAGTTTATGTAGCAAAGTTGATGCAGTGCATAAACATTAACAAAATTTGTTTATTTATACAAAGATGATGCATTCCATTAACTTTTCCACACAAACTTGATGTTGTGCATCAATGTGATGCACAAAATCTAGTTTGTGTTGCATATCCATGGGGTGAAGGAGGGGCACCCCTCGGCCCGAAGGGCCATTATAGTAAAACCTCATTGGTTTTTTCCACCTGTCCACCAACGATGTAATTGGTAGTCATGTAATGATCGTGAGCCCAAAAATGCATGCATGGTGGCTATCTAAGACAACTACTATTTTAGGCCTAAAAAAGCATAGTTTCTTACATAAAGTTGATGCACTACATCAACTTCTCCATGAAAATTCAATGTTATGCATTGATTTTACCACAAACTCGATCCACGACATTGAGTTTGTGTAGAGAAGTTGATGTAGTGCATCAACTTTGCTCGCATAAGCATGCTAGAAATAGTGATCATGATGTAATAAACCAAAAGTAACTTTTTTTAATAGTAAAACAGCCTTAAAAGCACTTCAGCCCAAAAAAAATGATCGCTTTCTCCTTTGGCACTTTATCTCTTGTGTATATCTTCCTGCTATCCCTTTTTCTACACAGAGGGAAATATCTTTGCTTGATTTCATGCTACGCAGATTCTGTACATTGTCTATATCACGCTGTGCTGAAATCTATTGACATGAATATGGTGGATAGAAGAGAAGGCAGCCTTAAGGTAACATGCCACATCATCACCAATTTGGGGACTTCTTGAATAATCCAAATTTTCCATCATGCTATATATCATTGGAAAGGTCTCAATAAGTAGATTCCAAATGTGCAATCTTCACCAACTTTTTATTTGATTTGCAAAAATTTCACCATGAGCCCATTTTTCTAGAGAGAGGAGGTGTGGAAATCTTGAAGGGGCAAAAATAAGAGTCCATATTTTGCCTAATGATATTGATGTGGTGCATCAAAATCTAGGCCCACAAGTGTATCCCTTCTCTCATCTCTCCCTTTGGTTTTCCTTATCGCTTCTTCACAACAATGTAGGTCCTCTTTCATTGTTCTTCTGCTTGTTACCTTTTTTCTATAAAAATTAGTTTTATTGCTTAATTCATTCATAAATTATTCTTTTTTGATCATATAGAAGTAGATTAATTTTTGATATACTTTTAATATCTTCGAATTTCCTTCTCTTGTTGTAGAAGCTTGTTTTTCTCTATTTACTACATGTTTCTATTTTGATATGCTTGCGATAGCCTTGTTGTGGCTCACTTTAATGGTTAGCTCCATCTTATTGATTTTTGTTGGATTTGATTGATTGAACCAACTGATAATTGTTTTGCTAAATCTTTTTCTTTATATCTATAAAGTAGGGGGGATGAGATGAAGAAGTCCTCTAAGAGGCCCATTATTGAGGCTCTAGAATCTGATTCACCGCCTCAAATATAAGCTACAAAGAAGACAAGAAAGGAAAGTTCTTAAAAAAAATGCAAAGGAAGCCCAAGGTACTACTTTACCCGAGAAAAGATCCGTCTTCCAACAAGTCGAGGCTTCACAACAACATGAGAAGAGAGATGGTGTCAAGCCTATCAACACAATATTAGATGCTATTGCAGAGAAAGAAGTATAAACTCTAGGTTTTGGGACCATTGCCACTTTTCCTCCCCGGGGTACTGCTGCAACAACAACTACACCCTTCACCCAAAAGAGATTTATAGCTTCTTCATCATCCTCTGTTGATGAAGATGAAGAAGAGAATCAGAAGGAGGATGAACCTATGTTTGTTCAAGTGAGAGCTAGGACAAAGACAACAACTTATAATGTACCCCCAGAGAACGCATGGCTTTATAAATGCACCATCAAATAGACCTCAACTCTCAGGTACATCAATTAAAACTCTTACTTATCTTCAACATGAGTGGAGTATTTTTGGGATCAATGGTGGCATTTTTTAATCATTTCTAGGTATTCTGGAAAGGGAAATATTCTTAGAGGTCAAACATCTTGTGGCAAAGTGCTAAAGGTGGATTATATAGGGGAAGAGAGAGATGATGTTGTTTCTTTTATTGTTGATGATATGAACAACACTATAGAGTTTCTAGTGAGCCAAAATAATCTTCAAGTTGGTCTTTGTGGCCTTGTGCAACTCACTTGTCCCTTGGAAAAATATGACAATATGGTAGTGAGCTCAGGACCTTTCTTGACTCCGACTAGTGCAACCTGTAATGTTGCTAGCTTAGAGGTCACCCCCCAAGAGGCTCCAAGGTCTTCTACACTCGACTCTCATGGGAAAGGAGGACAACAGAGAGAAATTAAAAGGACTTCTATGTCTACAAGCTCTTGGACAAGGTGAGAGGACATCTTATAAAAATAGAAATTCATTAAGCGAGGAGGATTCTGATTACTTAGATGACAACGAGGAGCCTGACATCATCACTCGTGGTGGTGATCTTCGCACAGGTGCACTCCCAACTCAACAAAATAAAATAAGGGAGATAATTAAACAGTACACTTGTGCTCAATGGTAGGATTTTAAACTTGCCAATATAAAAGATACATTAAAGATACATTGAGCACCTATTGATACACCATCTGGTAGAAGATTAATGAAGATTAGAGAACCTCACATAGTACATGTCAATAATCTTCAGAAGAAAGTGAAGGTAAATCCCCATACCACAATGGCTCCATTTATTATTTTGGTAGATCCCCAAGATTATCCCACTACTAATAACTTCAAAATGAAAAAATGTTAGAATTATAACTATTATATCATTGGGGGCTCACACTCTGTTGAAGCTAGGAGGGATATATTAAAGGAAAAGCCAAACAGTCCTTATTATAGCACTGTAGATTGCAAAATCTATGTTACTCTCATAATTGAAGAGGAAAATCTATGTTACTCTATGTTACTCTCATAATTGAAGAGGAAAATCTTCTTGCATGGGATCATAATAATGATAATGACTAACGTGCAACGATTTCTCAGGTTGAGAAAATTAGGTTTTTTCACACGAGTTTGAGGAATATGTAGCATGACACCAAAAGGTTGATAACATATTACAAAGACAATGTCTTTTGGAGGTTGGGATTCTTGTGGAGAAAGAGGAGCTATCATATGAACTCAGAAAGTATGATCCTCTATTTCAGCTTGCTTTTTTTATAGGAAAGATTTGGGATATTTAGAATAGAATCTTTTCAATGTGGGAGAATAAAGCTTTGAAAGGGCAGAAGCTAAAAGGTTAAATGAATCTAGTGGATTGAATAAAATTCGTGGTGGTAAGAAGGTGGATATATCAAGAGCTTGCAAAATCCATGAAGCTTAATCCACGCAAGCACTTCAAGGAGTGAAGGACCAAACACTACTAATTTATTCAAGGAGTGAAGGACCAAACACTACTAATTTATGTCTTATCATGTGTCTTTGAAGGAGCTATCATTTGATGAAGTGTCTTTGGAGCTACAAAAGTAAGTAAAGTTTTTAGCTGTTCATTTTTTTATCTTCTTGATGTAAATGAATTATGTATATTGTCTTTACATGTGGCTTACATCCATAAAGTTTACATGAAGATGCAAGAGGTCATGAGTGATGAAAAAACTAAACTGCACCACTTGGGAGAATGATGTACGTGCACAGTATCCCCAGTCTAGCTCTTAGGTAGTTTTGAAAGATTTTTTCTTGTCCTTAAGAGATTGGTTAAGATTCTTTTATTTTTGTATTAAATATTTTAATGTGATGGTATGTTAGTATTGTTGTTATGTTTTAAGAGACTAGCCACTTAATATTATATTCTTGTATATTAACTTTCTACTAACAACAGAAGCCTCTAACTAAAAAAGGCAAAAAATCACTCTTTCAAGAGGATCGGAGTGTCCACAAAACTTTCTTGTGCACCTTGACAGAGCTCGACGAGAGAAAACAAGATGCCTTCTAAGAAATGCTGCTCCAACCAAAGGAGATGAGCTAGAAGAGTTTTTTCTTCTTGGACAAGAAAGTAAAGCAGCATCCTATAAAGTGATTTGTGGGGATGTAAATAATCTTCAGAATATCATTCCAAAGAAAGATTAATTACAGTCTTGTTATTACTGACATCCCATATGGTTTTAATATGAGTGGTTCTACAAATGATGAGAGAGAATATGCCTATCAAGAAATTCAAAAGATGTTGTAGAATTTTAAAGTGGTAACTACATCAAATATGTGGAGATTTGTGATCTTTCAGAGCACTAGCCAAGCTCCATCAGTTAATTGCAGCTCTAAGAAAAGAAGCACATGGTCTAGAGTATCTTGTTTAGTATGATTTCAAGAAATTATGTTTTTAGTTTCTTTTCATTATTTTCAAACACTTTAGATTTATGTTTTACTAAATTTGATTGTAGGGTCAAAACAAATATAGATCATACTCGTGGTTTTCATTTCAAAAGTTCCTTTGAAATGCTCAAGCAAAGACGTTTTAAAGCACATGTCAATGAGTCTAGATGCTCCAATGTGCTTTCTTTTCTTGAAGTAACTAGGAAACTAAGGCATGTGACTGAGTCCAAAGCCTTGGTGAATCCCTACTAGAAGCCACTACAAGGGATCGGGCTCATAACCGTGCTCCTAGCCGCCCGCTAAAAATGACTTGTGGAAAAAAAGTAACGGGCCCGTGTATCAGCGCGTGTATCACCACGGCCAAAGACATGCGTGTAAAAGTGCGTGTATAGAAGCAGTTAGACGCGCTGATACGTGGGCGTATACACGCGTTTTGTCAGTTTAGCTGCGCTGATACGAGGGTGTATACACGCGTTTTGTCAGTTTAGCTGCGCTTAGATGCGCTGATACGAGGGTGTATACACGCGTTTTGTCAGTTTAGCTACACTTATACACGTGCATTTCACAATGTATCTACGTATATACATGCGTATTTCACAGAGTATCCACGTATATACAAGCGTAATTCACAGATATCTACGTATATACACGCGACTTTTTGCAGAGTTGATGCGTCTATACACGCGAACAGAGAGCAAAAAAAAAATCCAGAGAGTGCTATTTGGTACATGCTGTTCCAGCATTCCAGAGAGTGCTATTTGGTACCTGAATGCTGTTTGAGCATTCCAGCACCCAATAACACTCTCTGGATATTTTTTTTTGGGTGCATTGCACCATCCACGAGGAAGATTTAAGACAAGAACGACATGAATGCATACATTGTCAATACACGATTCAAGACAGACGACATGGATATTTTTTTTTGGGTGCATTGCACCATCCACGAGGAAGATTTAAGACAAGAACGACATGAATGCATACATTGTCAATACACGATTCAAGACAGACATGAATACAATACTATCAATTCACGATTCAATATTACTATCAAAATTTTATGTGTACACATATATACAAGGGAGTCCATATGTCGAAGTAGCCCATGGCTTCAGTTACAAAAATATATATACAACCACATTCTCAATATGGAATGTGATACTATAAGTCTGAGTACTACTCAGACCTAGATGATGACTCGCTGCTCCCTCCATGATCAGATGAGCTCACATCGGTCGGAATGTCCGATGAGTAGTGCTCACGTCCATCCTCTACAGTGGCGGCGGGTGGATCATCAGTAGGTGCAGCACCAGCTTGTGCTTGTTTAAGTAATATATAGTATATAAGTATATATATATGTAATGCAATAAACCAAAATCATTTGGTTAGAGTTTTCAAGTACCTATTGACCGTATGGTCTCATGGCCATCTCAAACTGCGCGTCCGTAATACGTCCCTCGGCTCTGAAGAGGGCCCACGTGTCATGTCTGCTATATCGACGAGCATACCCAGTATCGTGGGATGTGGGCTTCCTCCCCGTAACCCATCGCTGTATCATAATCAACACAATTCCTAAGATTAAAACAATCATAGAATCAATGAATTAAGTAAACAATCGAATAAAGTGGCAAGATACTTACGAACTCTGCCTCCCATGACTCGACGCCGCCAGATCCGAAATGCGAAGATCCACCAATGGTCTCCATCTGGATCCGTCGTGCCTCCACATGCTCTTCATGCCACCCTTTGCTCGTTTCTTTGCCTCCCACTCGCGTTTGTTGGCAGGTTTCTCGGCAAGATAGCCACCTACAGCTACATTTAGCCCATCATCGTACGCGAGTTTCTTAAGGTGAGATCTTTTATTACTTAAGATCTCCCTTATTCGCGTCCTTCCCCATACATCCGAGAATGTCGCATGTGGGGGATTGGGGTACTAACTATGTACAACATCTATCACCTCCCCAACTAATCGGCTATTTTGATCTTTAAATCTAATAAAATAATTTCTATACAAGTTTAATACTACCCCACGCATGTACTCCATTACCTCTTTTCCCCTCGCATCCATCACTATCCCGCCCCTATCCATCACATCATAGCAGATCACTCCCTCCACCTCTCTCATCTCCTCCTCATCCTCACTGGCTCCTCTAACTCTTCTCCCTCTATCTCCTCTCTCACTGCGTGTCCTACTACCTCCCCCACCAAAGCACCCGCCGCATCCTCCACTCCCACTCTTCCTACTGCTGGTGGGTGGAGTCACGACTGGGGGATTGTCTACATGACGGTGGCTGTGAGCCCTAACGTGACGGTGGCTATGAGGGAGTACGTGATGGTGGCTATGAGCCCTGACGTGATGGTGCCTAGGAGGGTGTGCGTGAGTGTGTCTGGGACGGGGTATGTCTCCTCGGTGGGCGTGGAAGAGGAGAAGCTGCATGCCGTCTCGTCGGACTCGTAGGCATAGACGGTAGTGGAGTGACCTGGACACTCGGGATCGGGGTATAGATACCAGGCAATTCAGGAGGGGGATGGGAATACATGTACTCTGTAAGCTCAATTGGACCACGATAGTGCCCAAAATGATTTAGCATCTCCATCATCCAAGTGCCGTACGCAAATGGATCGGATGAAGAACTTGGATCCATAAAGAATCTGCAAAAATAAAAGTATATACATGATTGCATCAAAGCACAAATGCAAGCTAGCACATATGATTTTGTGAAGGCAAGCCATATGCAGATGGGATCATCTCTCTGAAGAACCTGGATCGCAAGCATAGGTGAAACACAGTCGCGTGTATACACCCGTCCAAAAACGCGTGTATATGCGCGTGAACGTCTGTGCAGACAGGATACACGCAGACATACACGCGTTCCTACACGCGGCCTGCGAAAACTTTTTTTGGAAGCGACCGACCTCCGACAAATCGTCCTTATAAAAAGCCCAGTGTCGCCCACTGTCACAATCGTTCACCAGATGGCAACTAAAGAAGGAGAAGGACAGAGACAAACGCATAAAGGAAAGAGACAATAGCATAAACAAATGGAAGAAAAGAGACAGGACAAAGGACAAACTAACTCACCTCTGAAAAAGTGAGTCTTCTTTTTGGCTGGTTTCCTTCACCCGTGTGTGCTCCTTGTCTGCTCCTTGCACTTAGGTTTAGTGCTCTGTTGGAAGAGGCGGCGACGAAGGAGAGCAAATCTTTAGTTTGAAAATGTTTATTTGAAAAAGGCAGGTTATTTTTAAGTATGGATAGGTCATCGCGTGTAACCGCGCGTGTATTTTTGCGTTTATAATAAGTCAGTCGCGTTTATACACGCGATTTTTAGGATGTAGCCGCGTTTATACACGTAATTTTCAGGATATAGCCGCGTTTATACACGCCATTTTTAGGATGTAGCCGCGTTTATACACGTAATTTTCAGGATATAGCCGCATTTATACACGCCATTTTTAGGATATAGTCGCGTTTATACACGCAATTTTCAGGATGTAGCCGCGTTTATACACGCGATTTTTATACTTTCATTAAAAACTGATTATGATTTTGTGCTTACTCTTTTTTGTACATAGGATGTCATCAACCTCCTCAAGCAGTTCTGTGGTGAGGATGAGACAATGCGTCATCGTAATCTCGCGATGTGTGGTTGGGACAAAGGATCAAGTGTATGTGTAATTAATGTCAAGGATGCATTGTACGAGCGCGTCGAATTACCTTGAATCACATCTCCATGTATGGAGAATGGAATCAAATAGGTTTAGAGGTGAGTAGATGTAAATTGATAGTATTCAAATGACTCATGGTATACAAATTAAATTAATGGAGTTGTGATATATATACTCTAATTGAAGCAGGATGCAGTACCACATCCTAACATGGTGCCCTACGTGCGGCGAGAGCACGCAAAGCGTCGACGAGATGATGCTGGAGCTTCGGGATCTATTGTCAGAGATGAGTGGGAAAGGGATGAGAATAGCCCTGCACCCCACGAAGTTGTGGAAGAGGAAGTATTTGATGATATGGTGCGGTATCTTTTTAGGGATGATCCCAAAGGTATGGACGACGATGATATGGAACAAGAGCATCTTTACAAGGCTTTATCGACATTGGTTTTTGAAGGGTGCACATTCTCTATTTTACAAGCTTCACTTGAACTACTCAATATACAAACAGTTTATGGATGGAGCAATGCAAGTCTTGACGCATTATTGAAGTAAGCATTCTAACTTGCAAATTTGAATTAGTGGTTTAGGGTTTAGGGTTTAGGACTAATTGATGATATTGGATGCAGGCTATGATCAAACATGCTTCCAAAGGGAAATAGACTACCCACCTCAAGAGACATAGCGAGGCGCTATGTGACATCTCTTCGAGGATTGGATTATGATCGCATACATGCATGCGTCAATGATTGCATTCTCTTTCGTGGGATGCATAAGGAGGCTCGACATTGTCACACTTGTGGTGAAGCAAGGTATAGAATAGATGTGAAGAGTTTTGATGTACCTCGTAAAGTCTTGCGACACTTTCCTATAATTCCTCACATCAAACACATGTTCAAGTGCAAATCCATAGCAAAGCTCATGTCATGGCATTCCTCACATCGATCGGATGATGGCATGTGGAGAATTTCCACAGACACTCCTGCTTGGAAGCATATTGAAGATGAGTGGCCCAGCTTTAAAACAGAGCCCAGAAACTTGAGACTTGGCCTAGGTATGGATGGAGTGAATCCATTTGGTTTCAAAAGCACTGCATACAGCGTGTGGCCAGTTGTGTTGGTGAATTACAACCTTCCACCATCAATGGCGATCAAGAAGGGACATCTTATGTTATCCCTTCTAATTCCAGGGAAACATAAAGTCAAGCATATGGATGTTTATCTCAAACCGTTGATTGATGAGTTGGAGGAACTATGGAGAGGTGTTGCGGTGGTGGACATTAGTAGGCCTCCCTCCTCTCGACACTTCGACTTAAAAGCAGTGTTGATGTGGACTTATTGACTTTATTATTCTCTTGGCATACCCTAAGCATCTAGCAACACTTCCGAATGATATCCATGTTGATTGGTTGCATGAGGAAATGGAGAGAGCAGAGAGCGACGAGGGGCTGCATATCACGCCGGAAGAATGGGAGTATGCACGAGGATGCATGTTAAAGGTACATAGAACTAATGTTTTGCATTAGTTGTATGTTTTGCATTAGCTGTAAGTGATTTGCTTTTAATTTTTATTCACATTGCTTACATAAATATTGCTTCTATTTTGGTCCAGTGCACTATGTTCAATGCTATATGGTGTGAAGGCAAGCATTTTAGAACACAAAGAATTGATGAAAAGAGGAATACACAAGATTGCGGTGTCATTAATAGCTTTGAGGAAGCTAATGGAAAAATGGATGATTATTGTGGCACAATCCAAGACGTATTTAGGCTTGACTTCGTCGCTTCTTTGTGTATGTTTTGGATGTCAAATGGCAAATGAACATGGTGGAAAAAGGGCCTAATGCAACGATAAAACGCCATGCAAGTGGCTATGTAACTATTGACTCTAAGAAGTTTTGGCAAACAAAGAAAGATAGGCTCGTATTGCCACAACAATGTGAGCAGGTATGCATTTTTTTACTAATGTGTTTCATGTACATATATATCTAAGCTCGCGTACCCCTTAACTTTTGATATGCTAATTAATTAATGTAGTATGTGTATTTGAGTAGGTTATCTATCTACCGATGGTGCATGACATTAAATGGTGGTACGTCATCCCTATTGCACCACGTTCCAAAGTGATGTATAATGGAGGATGTAACAAGCCGCAATGAAGATGATGTCGAACATGCCAATGAAGATGTTGTGATCGATAATCAAGAAATAAGAGATGATCATGATAATGAGGATGAGCATGCCATTTCTCATGATCATGAGAATGACCCTACCATTGAGGATGATGGTGATGTTGATGAGGATGATCAGGACATCGATACCATTATCAATGGACAGAATATCGATAGTGGAATAAATTTAATCGTAGCTTTACAAATTGATCCAATGGATATTGATGTTGATCGTTTGGCAAGGATGGATCTTATTGAAGATGAGATCGAACCCTAACCAATCCATCACTGTATCGTTCTAAATTGATGACATTTCTATTGTATATGTTGTCTTTTAATTATCATCTCATGATTTATTTTTGAATATATTTCATTGTTGTAAATGCATGTAGTGGGATTGTGTAATGATATATACTGTAATGTACTATAAGATGGTTTAAAGAAAATAGTTTTTAATTTTGTAAAGGAATTTAGTTTTTCTTAATAAAGCACTCGCGTGTATTGATGCGTGTATAATTGCGTGTATATACACGCGCTTATACACGCGTTTTTGAAACCAGTATACACGCGAATTTAGATGCCAATATACACGTGCTGGTAGACGCGTTTCCTAAAGTTCAATACACGCGAATTTAGATGCCAATATACACGCGCCCGATACTATTCATATACATGCGCGACCTTACACACGCCCATAACTTATTGCGTGTATGGAACGCATGTATGGCAGCAGTGTCTTGTAGTGAGCCTCAACACTTGATTAATCGTTCGATTGACCTATTTTCCACGCACCAGATGATTGGATACTTGACTTGTTGTCTGAAACTAGTATACACTTATTCTTGCTTTAAAAAATCATGTTTAAGTATATACTTTCTTATTATTGATAGTGTGTTAGTTCTTATATTTATTTTTTCAAAACTATAGATACAACTGTGACATGTGCAATTAAGAGAAAGAGAAACTGTGTTGCAATTAAAAAGGATGAGATCCAAGTAGACTTTATTCTTATGCATGTAAATGGTGCTATGGAACTACCAAATAAAGATCAAGAGGTGGGAGAAGTCTCCATTGACGCTAATGAGAAGTTTCATTCAGCATCAAAAGAATCTATGCCTCCCCTCGCTGATGAGCCTAGGGAATTAGCATCTCTACTAGAAAATGAAAATTTTACTTTGATACTCCCTAGTCTCCAAGGAGAAGAAAATAATGATTAATCCAATGAAGAAGCAGAGGAAGAACCACATCAAGTGCTAGATGTTTAGATTTTGAGTCTATTACTTTATATAATTTAGTTTATCATCACTCTACTACATTACATACTTTAGTTTATTGCTTTGCGAAACCTTCAAGAAGTTTTATCTCATCTTTGTAGAGAGAACTTTTATTTCATATTATTTGTATTGGCTTTGCTATTTGGGTCTAGAAATAGATCCAAGCATGATTGTAGGGTTTTTCATAGTTTATAGAGCTTATGATGTTATCTATTCTAATCTTTTTTTATCACTTGTCAAGTAATGTGTATATTTGTGTATAGTGGTAAAATTTGTTCCAAGAAAGTTCATTTAAAAAAGTCTCTTTCATTTATGAAAATTATAAAATAATTTTTAATTAAAAAAATTTGGTTTTTCTTTAAGTTGTGGGGACTTCTTCTATCCTGTTTAAAAATTCAAGTTGTTTTTATGTCAAACATTATCAGCTCTTATAATGTAGTTTTTTAATGTACACATGGAATTCTAGATGTGCTTTCAAAAAAAGTGTGTTTTTAAGCTATTTTTGAAGTTTGCGAGAGAATATTTTTAGGTAACCTTTGTCAGTTACCTATTTTGCTTGCAACAGTGTTTATTCAAAGATTTCTTTTTTAAGCTCTTCTAGGCTTCTTCTTCTTCACTCAACACTCAACACCCAATATACAAGATAAGAGTACACATAATATGAAAGGTACTCAACCAATACATACGAGGGTTCTCTATAGTGTGAACCCAACTAAAATGAGCTGGCGCTAAAACTATGCCAGTCTCTAGAATGGCTGTCACACAGCCTATCATCCCACTGGCCGTATATCACCCATGATCTCACCAACCATGCCAGTGGTGTAAGTGTGGGGCCTATCCCCCAGGCGGGTCATCAGTGTAACTATGCCGGTCTCTAGAATGGCTATCACACAGCCTGTCATCCCACTGGCCGCATATCACCCATGATCTCACCAACCATGCCAGTGGTGTAAGTGTGGGGCCTATCCCCCAGGCGGGTCATCAGTGTCCACCGCCTCACTAGACGAGCTCGATATCTCAACATCAGAGCTAATGAGTGCTGCCATTGTCAATTGGTATGTGCTCTCCTTGGCGATGCTCTTGATTAACCCCTTGATGGAATCCTCATTCATACAGATTATTGGGTTTGCAAAGGAGGCGATAAAGTGGTAAAAGTGGTACTCTAGGAAGGCTGTTATGATTATCGACCAAGTGGTCCTCCAACCAATTCATGGAGATGTGTTGATCAACCACTTGCGCAAAACTCTCTTTTACAGACTCCTCTTCTTCAACAATCATGGCACTACTTCTGGCCTCATGATTGCTGGCGAGTGTTAAAGAACCAACCCCAAAGTCAACGCAATTGAGAGGTGTTTGTACCTCGCTTGATGTGGTCACTTGTGATATGCCCACATCTTGTGATAGTGCAATCTCATATTGATTTCCGATGAACCCCTTCGATTTGCAAATGAGTCCATGGAGGCATTTTGTCTTGAGTTAGATGTTTGAAAGATGCCGCCTTCAAAAACTAAACATAAGCTTTTTCAACCATATTCTTTCTTTTTTTGAATTAAATTTTAAATATGATTAGTAATTAATATACATCAATTTTTTTATCAATATGCAACTATAATTAATAATAATGCTTAAATTAATCCTTAATCATGATTAATTATTGATCCAAGAAATACATTGTTTCAAATAAGATGTGATGTAACTCTGTAAATTAACATTGCATTAAATATGCACATAATTTCTTAATATTTGGTAATTATTGTGCTATTTATATTAATCACAAGAAGAATACCTCAAGAATTTGAATGATTGAATCAACTTAGGTTGTGGAATGTGTTGTTGTAGTGTAGAGAACCTTTAATCCATCACCTCGTCACTCCTTATACACCACCAGATTCTCTAATTGATGGATTAATGTGTTGGTTGAGGGAAGAGAGGGGATGATTAAGGGAGGAGAGGGGAGTGATTTAAGGGAGGAGAGGGGACGATTTAGGAGGAGAGGGGAGATAGTTGAGGGAGAAGAGGAGCGAGAGAGCGTTGAGGGGCAAGGAGAGAGCGTTAAGGGGCGAGAGAGAGGGTGCTGAGGAGTGAGAGACGGGGGGGAGGACATTGGGGGGGAGTTGAGGGACAAGAGAGAGGGAATTGAGGGGGGCAGAGGGTATAGGGCGTTGAGGGGTGAGAGAGGGGCAGGAGCACGAGGGCATTGAGATGCAAGAGAGGGGCACGAGGGTGTGATAGTGTTGAGAGAGGGGGGGCACTTGGGCGAAGGGCTCACAAAGGGCTTTGTGACCCCTGTGTTGGCTATCCAACGGCTTTAAAGCCATTGGGGATAGCCACGCAACCCTTGTGGCTAGCCACGTGTACTGTCCAAGTGTGCGGGCATTGCACAACTTGCCACATATAATGCCCTAGTTCGGGAATTACACATGGCAAGCCACGTGTAATGCACGTGGCCAAATATTACATGTGGCCAAATATTACGTGTGGCACCAATGACTTTGGCACCATGTGTAATGCACATGGCCAAATATTACGTGTGGCACCAATGACTTTGGCACCATGTGTAATGCACGTGGCCAAATATTACATGTGGCACCAATGACTTTGGCACCATGTGTAATACTTGTCCACCATGTGCATTACACGTGGACTACGTAGTCCACATGCGCAATCCACTGGCAGCCACGTGGAATGCCTGAGTGCGGGCATTACATATGGCAGCTCCACGTTGTGTGTTCCGCGTGCCATGCACACGGTACATGCCACACGGTGTGGCTTGCATGCCACAGTCCACATGGTGTGGCCTGTGGTACGCATGCCACATTGTGTGGCCTGTGTGCCACATGCCACGTGGCATGGCCTATGGCATGCAGGCCATGCGGTGTATCCTCCATGCCAGAGGCCACACAACTTGTGTGGCTTGCATGTGACAGGCTATGCAGCATGGCCTGTGGCATGCATACCATGTTACGTGGCATATAGAGGGCTTAAAAAACCCTTTGTGAGCCCTCTGCCCAAGCACCCCCTCCCCTCCCTATACTCCATCAACGCACCCTGCGCCCCACCTCTCCTCCATGAACGTTTCGCGTATCCTCCATTAATGTGCACTCGCACACCCCACTTCTTCTCCATCAACGCACCCTCCCTCTTTTCCTTCTACATACCCCCCTCAATCTTGAATGTGTCATCACGTTGCCCTCTCTTGCGCTTTTGTCATTGGACATGCCATCACTAGAGGACAGGGATTTCATTAACGTCTTCACAATTTCATGATCACGTTAACAAAACCTATTGTTAACATATTAAAACTTGTGATCACATTGTATATTCACATGACCTGAGAAATGACCTACCGGAACCCACTATTCTAGTAACACCTCCGGGCTTCTATCATTCCCGGCGGGCCCGCCGGGATACAGAGTTTTCCCGGCGGGCCCGCCGGGAATGATAGAAGCCCGGCGGGCCCGCCGGGAAAAACAAAAAACACCGGCGGGGTATTATTCTGTGTATAAACACTGCCCGACACCCATCGTACAACTTTTGGGAAGATAGTCCTTGTTTTGGGGGCGTGATATCTCTCCTCAAAGTACTTGTAGAGCTCTCGAGTTGCTAGAAGTGTCCTCTTGGGAAGAACGTCCTTATTTTAGGGGCTGTCGTCTTTCCTTGTAGGCACTCCTAAGGCTATTGGGCCACTCCTCCTTAGTTCTTTGAACTGGGGGCAGGGTGTGGTTCGTAGCTAATACTTGCGGAGATTTAGGGACAAATTTGGAGTCATTCAGCTTTGCATTTGAGCCACGTACGTAATCTACCTCATTCTGCTTTATGAATGGTTTGATGGAGCCAAGAGTCCTGCTTAGGGGCTTGTATTGGTTCTTGATACTTGATATAGTTTAGAGTAGACAAGGGTCTATTGTCCTATACTAGAGTATTGGGCAAGCATAGATCTTTGATTTTTTTTGTGAATGTTAGAGAAGGTCTATTGTCCTATACTAGAGTATTGGGCAAGCATAGATCTTTGATTGTGTAAAGTATCCTTAATTGGGTACAAAAGGCATCCTTCATTGGGGGTGCAATGTGCATGATAGTTTCGAAGTAGTTTTGTAGTAAGACCTTGCAAGATAGTTTGAAATAGTTTTGTGTTATGTGATGATCTTTTGTATTTGTCAAGATAGTTTCGAAGTACTTTGTCTGCAGATGTATGTTTTGTTATACGTGAGTGATTTGTTGTTTTTTCATTTGTGTATTCATTGTTATATGCTTGGTTGAATAGGTTATTTGTTGAGATGGAGGACAATGTTGGATCCAGTGATACCTCTAATAGAGTCCAAATTTCAAATAGCAGGGAAAAAAAGGCACCTGGGATAGAGTGGCAATATGCAATTAACGTTGGTGATCGATTCATAGATTGGGAGTGTAAGCTATGCCATGCAGTAAAATCAGGTGGGGCGCCTCGACTAAGAGAACACTTTTTAGGCGGACCGAAGAAAAAGTCATGTACCCACCCCTCTGCACCTATAGTGGCCAAACGCATAAGAGAAGAAATTCAAAAGAAAGACTCAAGAAAACATGACACTCCTACCGTTAATGTATCAAGGCAGCAAGAACACTGTTGTTCTAATCATCAAACTCCCGCTACATCGCCTACTTGTACCCCGAACGGCAATATGCAGCCAGAAAGTAATCTACCCAGTGCATCTTCTTGTAAGCAAAACTTTGACGTAGGAAATATACCCATGCGTCAAACTTCATTGCAAGAAAGCCTACGTCAAGGTCGACTCGATGATGCACAACTCGTCCTTGCTGAAGCGATTTACTTTTCTGGGAGTGCTATGATGATGGTGGACAGTGAGCATTGGAAGAGAGCATGGAAGAAAATTGGTGAGTTTGGACCAGGGTTTTCACCGCCTACGTACCATGCTATGCGAAATGATCTATTAGAGAAATGTTATGCGCAGGTAAAAGAACGTGTACAAAGAATAATTCTTAGCAATATAGAGCTTTCTGGATGTAGTATAGTAAGTGATGGATGGTCTAATGTGCAAAGAAAACCATTAATTAATGTAATGGTTATTTCACCTAGAGGTGAGACTTTCATCCGTGCCGTGGATTCAGCTGGTTCAATCAAAACTGGGGCTTACATTGCTCAAGTCATTAGCTCTGTGATAGAGGAAGTGGGTGCCAAAAATGTAGTCCAAGTCGTCATGGACAATGCAAAAAATTGTAAAAATGCATCCAGAAACCTACAGCGACAATATCCACATATTTTTCCGGTAGGCTGTAATACTCATAGTTTGAATCTTGTATTAAAAGATTGGTATAAATCTGATGATACCAAATGGTTTGCCTCAATCGTCGACACTGCTCGCCAGCTTGTGAAATTCATGCTCAAGAGACAGAGAGTTTTGGATATGTTTCGACCTCGCATGTCAGTTATGTTAAAGCTTCCAGCGGAGACTAGGTTTTGCACTCACTTTTACACTTTTGAGTCTCTTCTTAGAAATAAAGATGCAGTTTGTGAAACATTTACATGCATGGCATTTCATGACTGGGAGAACACTCAACTTGAAAAAGTGAAAGAGAAAATCAAAGTCTTGAAGGGAGCGCTTACGAGAAGAAGTTGGTGGAACAGTGTGATGGATGCATACCATGTAATGATGCCTGTTATGTATGCTGTACGAAGCCTTGATCAAAGAGCGCCTAATCTCGGAAAAGCATGGATGCAATGGTGGACTGTCCAGCGGAGTTTGGAGTGTCCTGAGAAATTAGAGCATTCAGTGGTGGAAAAGCAATGGCGTGTACCATTCTCCAGTAGACAAAGAAAAGTTCTGTTGAAGTACTTTCATACTAGATGGATTGGAGCGCATTCACCACTGCACAGTGCTGCTTACATGTTAGATCCTGAATATTGGAATATGGATTTGATGTCCAACGTTGAGGTGGTGCAAGATTTTTATAAAGTGGTAAACACTTTCTATAATAATGATGATGATCGTGTACAGTGCATAAAGGAGATGACCTCATTTCGGTTGAAAGAGGGTTTATTTTCCAACTCCCTTGTTCAACAAATGGCTAAAGAGCAACCTGCATGGAAGTGGTGGATGATGAATGGTGGTGAGCATTATGCTTTATTGCGCAACCTTGCGATGAAGGTTCTAAGTCAGTGCTCTTCAAACTCAGGCTCAGAAAGAAACTGGAGCATGTATAAATATATTCATAGTACTATTCGTAATCGACTTCTTGCAGATCGAGCAGATAAACTTGTTTACATGTACTGCAATGAAAAGATCTTACGAGACATCGAAAGCGAAGAGTATGAAGAAGATATGCCCAGATGGATGTACAATTGTGAAGATGTAGTAGACGAGAACTTTGATGTTGGACGTACGTTCTGCACCACCCTTGAGATAGAAGACAATTTAGACATTGACTTAGATGAGCTTAATTTAGCAGATGAGAGAGTAAACGGTAAAAGAATTTTGGAGCAAGATACTGACATAGAGGAAGAAGTCACTTCATTAATTTAATAAAAAGTACTTGTACAAATGATCATATTTGGAGAAATTATCAATACAAAAGTAGAATTTGTTTTTCTTAGCTCTCATCTTGAAATAAATTGCGAATTGCACTAGGAGTTGCATCTAAAGGTCCTGGTGGTTTATATTCGCTAGCCATGCCGAACACTGTATAAATACCTTGATTTATTGGGACATTGCACAATGCACATGTGGAAGTATTTTGCATTTGTCTCACTAAACATATTAAGTGGTAGTAGTGTCCACATGGTAGTATATACTGGCCGCTCCACCCATCGAATACTTTGTAACATACAGGACATTGGGGGGTGGAGGAACTTGTAGCCTCAGCAGAAACTCCCACAAGATCAGGATGTATCAAAAAATGAGAGATGTGGTTTCCTTGGCGCACAGGAGCAATACGTGAAGAGATGCTCTGCACATCTTGGCTGATCTTTGTTAGCTGCTCTTGAATCCCTCTATTGGCCGGGGGAGGAGTTGACGCTTGAGTTAATCGGTCAGCTTCTTTCTCCTTCTCTGCTAGCTGTGCCCCTAAGCTTTCTTTGACCTGGTTTAACTCTAGTCCGGCGCCCTCCACCATGAGAGCAAGTTCTTCTCTTGTGAATGTCACTGTCTCTTCACGTATGTCGTGGGTGTTGACAGTGGCCTCTCTGGAGGCGAAGTCCACTGGAGTTTCGAGGATAAAGTGAGCATATAGCATTTTAGCAAAATAGAGTGGAGCGTCGGCGTTGTGGAGAGGATGACCGTACACCTCCAAGAAAATGCGCTCGGCATTAGTTTTGATATCATTGTGAGTGCAACGAGAAATCTTCCATCTTCCCTTCTTAATCTCGCCATCTGGACATGGCCATATTTCCTTTATCATCTCTGTGGTTACGTGTTTGTTTATGTCTTTCCATTGGGCATAAGTTGGATTGGTCCATTTCGATAACCTGCACGCTGTTCTTGTAGCTTCGCGGGCTATCAGGCCATGTGCAAGGGCCTTCATTCGCTTGTATGCCTTCTTGGCTAACTCCTGATGCTCGTTCGCTTGTGCCTGCTCCATATCTGCATGAACGTAAACGACTGTAGGATTTTAATGAACTGTAAAGATCAGCGCAAGATAAATTGACCATTACTCTCAAAATCTTGAAGTCAAACACAACGAGAGGAGATATGTATTGCAAAGACTCGATGAAAAATATCCACTTGACTCCAAAAACACTTCAAACAATGCTCGCACATCAAATTTTGAAGAGAAAACATAAACTTAAACACCACAAGAGGAGAGAGATATTGCAAAGACTCAATGAAGAGAGAAACAAAATTTTGAAACATTGGACACATCAAATTTTGAAGAGAGAAACAAAATTTTGAAACATTGGACACATCAAATTTTCAAATTCCTGAAACTTCATCTCTTGATACTGTATCATTACAAAGTTGGGGTGAATGCCACCGATAGCTCTACAAGAGGACGTTGTGCCCTCGTAGGGTCAGTATTTAGTGATCTAAAAAATTCAACTACTTGCAAAATTGATTTTCGCTCATCGCGATTAGGCAGAAACATCCAATTTTTGACTCTATGAATAATAGTATCCATGGTAACTTTGTCATGGGAACTATTATCCATCCACAACTCTTGCACTTTCTTCCAAAAGTCATATAAAGTTTGTAATAAATATCCCAAGGCAAAAACATCAGATGCAGGAGTGTATGCATCTGCCAAAAATGGATCATAAAGCTCTGGGGCTATCCACGGCCGTTTATTTCGCTCTCTGTCTGCGTAGGAGACTGCCTGTGCCACCTTCTCCGGGTTCTTGTCTGCTTCAAAAACAAAATTGAGAGATACCCGTCTTTTGGGCGCTCTCAGCAGCAACCCCCAATCGATAATACCTATGCGTGGCTTTAGCTCTTTTGTATAATCCAACACTACATCAAAAGGATGTAGGTCGGTATGTACAATACCTGCCATATGTGCTGCCGCTACACCTTCCACCAGGGCATGCATAATATGTGGCATGTTTATTACTACCTCTTTTATTTTGAAAGTTCTAGATGACCTAAAGGGATATTATCAGGCGGGGGTTGTCTCCATCCTTGATCCAAACGAAAAATGGCTCTGGTGAACTCACCTCATCTGAAGGGAACCTTCAGAAGAGTATCACCAAGAGCGCCGCCATTATAGTACGGGAAAATTGTGATCCAAGGAGCCTCTTTTGTAAAGGCAATGCATTGGACAATCGATGGATGTAGCACTTGCATACCTGCTCTGCCTGGAAGCTCTCGAACTTCGCGCTGCCTTCTCCTTTGTAGTGCTTTCCGCAAAAAGTGATGTGCTCCGGTAAAAATGATATACCTTTAATTGCATACTCTTTTACTATTCCAAACACACCGGAGCCTATTGTTCGTCCTTCGTGAAGAGCTTCGTGCGGGATGCCAATAAGATGTGTGCACATAGAATTGTAGATGGTACGATTAATGACACCTGTACCACTTGCATCTGCCTGACTGGACGTTGCAGCGACGTCCTGGGCAATTCGCACTCTTTTGGGGAGGGACTCTGCATCCAACGCCTTCATGCGCTTGCTCTTGGCTCTTTGCTCGCTCCATACAACGTCCCATAACTGTAGACGTTGCATGTTGGCTTCAGGCGGGGCAGCATCTCTAAGATCACTGCATGCTACTCGCATGCTCCCCAAAATGGTTCGTGTTATGTGCTGATGGTTGAAATCTGCTATCTTCTGTCTATCTAGCAGCTCAGCGTTGCCTCCGCTTCGAAGCCGACGCTGTGCATTTTCCCATATTTGGTCTATGAGATCTCGCATGAGTATCTCAGACTCGTTGATCTTTTTGACGACATCATCAGTACATTGTGATACCGTGATGACCGCTTCAACGCGAATTGCTCGCAGAACAATTTTGTGCTCTTCGGGAGAAAGCATGTTGATCGTCTTCGTAAATCTAGCAAATATCACTAAACACAAAAAAACAAAATATCAAACATTACTGAAATAAACATCAAGCAAACGTGAGAGAACAGCAACAAGTATATCAATATCGTCAATGTTCATACAAAAACGGAATATCAAATAATTTTAATGAACTCAACATCATCCAATACATCATCAAACGTGAGAAAACAGCAATAAGTGTATCATTACTTATCAATGATCAAACAAAAACAGAATGTATTAGACAACATTCTTGAACTCAACATCATGCAATACATTATCGAACGTGAGACAACCGCAACAAGCGCATTATTACTTACGAAGTGTATACATTATCGAATGAGAGAGAGAGAGAGGGGGGGAGGAAGAGAGAGAGGTGTGACAGATAGAGAGAGGAAAAATTAAATGACATTTTTTATAGTTTTGTGAGTTCCTAAAGAGAGAAAAATAATGTTTTGTAATCCTAAAGCACTCCTCATCTACATACCTATCGTGATAGAGAGAGATGTGAAGTGTATCATGAGAGAGAGAGAGAAAGAGTTGTGAAGTGTATCATTGCGAGAGAGAGAGAGAGAGAGAATTGTGAAGTGTATCATGAGAGAGAGAGAGAGAGGAGAGGAAGAGAGAGTTGTGACAGATAGAGAGAAGAAACATTAAATGACATTTTTAATGTTTTTGTGAGTTCCTAAAGAGAAAAATAATGTATTGTTTTAATTTTTAAGTAAATAGAGGGAGAAAAAAGAAATTATTAAAAATTATGTATATTTTAAGAGAAATAAAAAAAAATCATTATCTACACATCTATCGTGTTGTGAAGTTAATCATGAGAGAGATAGAGAAAGAGTTGTGAAGTGTATCATGAGAGAGAGAGGGGGGTAAGAAGAGAGAGATTCATATTTTTCGAGTTACGAATCACGATATTATAAAATAAAACGTTTAGACAATATGATGTAAACTTTGATCCATGAAATACTAATGCCGCGTTAGCAACCAAGTATCGCATGGATCAAACACAATAAAAACAATACAAGTCAAATCAAACAAATTTACGATATTTATTCGACCGCGTTAACGATCATATGCCGAAATACGCAAGCAAATTTACGACACTTTTTCGACCGCGTTAACGATCAAATGCCGCAATATGCAAAAAACATTTTATGTACTAGCGGCGGACGACACCAACTTGCCGTGTTAACGACAAAATGCCGCCCGATTCTATGGGAATACCAATAGGATACGAACATACACTGGCCGCGTTACCGACCATATGTCCGCATTTGACAAAGGGAAGGGAAGGGAAGGTGACATCGCCATAACGATACTATGCTTGCCGCGTTACCGACTAGTACCGCTACGGCGTGCCATACTTACCATAGGACACAGACTAGCCGCGTTACCGACTAAGTGCCCCAGGGTAAGCACCATTCCGAAGAATGGCCTTACACACACACACCAGTCGTGTGGCGGGCCACCCAAATCCTGCCGCGCATTGTGACAATGGGCGGCTGCCCGCACGAACTCACCCACACACACATCCCTCGTGTGGCGGACCACCCACATCCTGCCGCGCATTGCGACAATGGGCGGCTGCCCGCACGAACACACCCACATACACACACACACACACACACACAAGTTTTCATTACCTGTGTATGCTGTCAGCAATGAAATCCCAAAGGGCCCCCCGGGCCCATATATATAGAAAAATGTACCCCGCCGGGATATGTGACGACCCCTCCGGGACCCACCGGGCAAAGCAAAAGCCCGGCGGGCCCGCCGGGGTATAGCAAAAGCCCGGCGGGATTTTTCCCGGTTACCAGGTCGCTTGCCACCGGCTTTTTTATGAACATGTTAACATGTGAACATGTTAATAACATGTTCACACATGTTATTAACAAAAAAAATTTTGTGATCACGTGAATATAAAATCGGAGCTAGAGGAGCTAATCATGGAGTGTGTCATCTTTCAAGGATACATGGCGCTTGATGAGATGTGCAAGGACTCAAATGATTTGGACTTGTACTAAGCTAGAGAGATTTCAGGGAGTTTATTATGGCAAATAAAGTAAATAATCAAAGTAAAGGAGAACAACCTTACAAAAATGATAGTTATGTTCGAGCTCAGAATATCAAGCGCAATTTCTTACTGGAGGACATACAGAGTGATCAATGAAGGGAATAAGCAACTTAGTAGGAATTCGGCCCAATCAATGGTTGCACGTCTCGCAGAGCCTAATGAGTGTGTTTCCTAAGTATTTAATGTAGTAATAATGTTAGTGCTACTTCATAATGCCAACTTCTTCATAATGTACATGTCAAGTTTTTTATAGCTTAATGATGATTATGTTTCTCAATGTTCATCTTGTAAACCATGATGAGTGAGAGAGAGGAGGGAGATGAGGGAGAGAGTGCTGGGAGAGAGAGAGAGATAGAGGAGTGATGGAGAGAGAAGAGGGGAGAGAATGTAGAGATGCTAATTTTTGAAAAAGCATATATATGTATAACATAATTATATCATAGGACTAGTTTTTTTTAATTAATATTTTTTAAAAAAATAATAATTATTTTAAAATGGTCGAATTTAAAACAGCCAACTTATTTAAGGGTGTTAATCACCATTCAATACTTGTGTACTTGGTACCTATTGTGTCATTCTTTCTTGTTCTTGTTTACTTCTTTTTTGTTCCTCTTTATAATGAGTTGTACAATCACATACCCATCTTTTAAGAAGAATCTAAGTTTCAACAATGGACGAGTTCTCGTGTGTGCAAAGTTTTTACAGGAACAAAGAGCTCCCCATTCATTCTATGGATTGCAAGCCATAGTAAATATTGGGTCCCGAGAGTTACATATCCCTCTCGAGGCAACCTCTAATCATGAGGGGGAGTGTTCTATATACTTGATAGGCCAAGCCCACTATTGGCAACTCCTCTTGATAGAAGATCCCTCTCGAGGCAACCTCTAATCATGAGGGGGAGGTGTTCTTATACTTGATAGGCCAAGCCCACTACTGTCCTCTAGAGAGAAGATAGGACATAACACATGACCAATGTTGAAATGAGTGATGCTAGAGTGCCAAGTCAATAGCCAAGTTTATCCCACATGAGCTATCATAGCTCTGTTTTACTTTCCACATATAAAAGGAGGACATTTCAAGCATTGGAAAACAAGCACAACATGTCAAGTCTTTCTATGAGTATGATTTTCTATCTTGTATCCTAACTGAACTTGAGTCTAAACTTAATTCGCGCACACTCATCACCATAAGTATTGTTCATTTTTATCCACTTTAGAGTAGTGTAGGATTAGATCAAGATTAGGATCTAATTAGATAGTTGATTGTCATTAGTTAGGGATCTTGATCCATGAATTTCATCATGGTATCACAGCCTAGGTCTAGCTCTCCTAGATTAATTCTTTAGTACTAGGAACAAGTAATTAGTGTGTGATTAAAATAGAATTAAGGAATTCTTTCTTCTTCTTACTTCATTAAGGTTTATCATTAGTAAGAGAGAGAAGAAGAGAGGGTGAAGCTCTACTCCAAGGCAGAAAGCATCTCAGTTGGCTCAAGCAGGGCAGCCTCACTCTTCTGAGACGGGGTAGTGTTTTTTGGGTGATGTCCTTTGTAGAGTAAACATCTATAACATCCAGTCATCGCAGTAGCAACAAACACAAATAGGCAAGCGCACGGTAGCCCAGTCGCCACAAGAAGAAGAGAGGAGGTACGCATAGTAGATAGCTGCCAAGCAATTAGACCAGAGCGCATGCCAGCCAAAAGCAAGGAAAGCATCGGCGGGTTGGAGAGAGCAGAACGTGGCACAATATATACAAAGATCAAGCGTTGAGAAATCAGTAAGGTCGGCAAAGAAATGACTGCTAAGAATGCTTGGTTGATGCTGTTGTCGAGGAAAGGTTTGTAGCAGAAGCCGCATCGAGCACAAGGAGCAGCGCGGCGCCATCGTCGAGACAGCGAGACAACCATAAAACGCCAGGATCAAGAAGATAAGGTTTTTGAAACCTGAATTCTAAAAATAAAAATTACCTTATCTTTGTAAGTTTTCTTAGGACTTGTTCACACGCGACACAAAAAAACAATCATTCTTGCATTGCCCAATCTTGTAAGTGACTAGACACTACCGTGTTGAAGTCTAGGAGCTCGAACGGTAAGACCTTCGCAATGGAAAAAATTATGAGCATAAGTAAATTGCACATGGAGGACTCTCACATGGGGAAAGATCATGCACACGTTTTGAAACATTATGGGCAAACATCAAAGCACAAGCAAAAGCATCAAAGACACATAAGGAGATCAAGTACAAAAATATATATATATATGCATCAACAAGGTTTTCCATGAACAAGTTGGAAAAAGTTTGTAAGTGGCCAAATGAGCATGTTAGTGTGTGTGTGAAAAAGAGGAGTACAACTCTTGTAAAAATGCTGCAGCCAAATGAGTATGTAGGCATATGTAAGAAAAGCATAATTGGCATAAGCAAAGAGATCTCAAGCCAGTAACATCGAGCTATCACCACTACCCATCTCTCAAACAAAAAAATATTATGAAAAAAATTCTACTTCCTACAAAAAGTGTTTGTAACTAGCCTCTAGGACCAATGATGTACAACACCCCTCTTACAAAAAGTGTTTGTAACTAGCCTTTGGGACCAATGATGTACCCAAGCTAGAAATTTATCCCTCTTGTTTCTACAAAAAGAGTGATGTAATCAGCCTTTGAGGTCATATGATGCACTCACGCTGAAATTCATAGCCAAAGTAGCTATAATGCCAAAGTAGCATAAAGGCCAAAGCAGCCTAGCACAAGGGGAGAGAGAGGAAGAGTGAAAGCCTAACAACTGTACCCAATCTAGCATCAAGGGGGGGTGTTGAAATGAGTGATGCTAGAGTGCCAAGTTTATCCCACATGAGCTATCATATATCACCTAGCCAAGTTTATCCCACATGAGCTATCATATATCTGTTGTACTTTCCTCATATAAAAGGAGGACATTTAAAGCAATGGAATACAAACACAACATCTCAAGTCTTTCTATGAGTACAAGTTTCTATCTTGTAACCTAAAATCAATTAGCATTCACTCATCACCATGAGTATTGTTCATTTTTATCCACCTTAGATTAGTGTTATCAAGATTAGGATCTAATTAGATAGTTGATTGTCATTAGGGAGCTTGATCCATGAATTTCATCAACCAAGAGGATGATAGGCGAAGGATGCTTTCCTCAGTGGTGGTGTCCTCATAGTGGTATAGCTTGACTCAAAGCTTATCGAGTATGATTTCAAGCTATGTGATCACTTTCTATTCAGTCCACATTTTACTAATTAAAAACTTTTCAGTTTAACTGTGCATAGTGAAACTATAAAAAATTTGGAAGTGAAACTTTTTCAATTCAGTGGTGCATAGAGAAACCACAAAAATTTCACCATAGTTTCTCCCAAAATGTGTGCAAATGCCAATTCCCAACATTAAGTGGTCAATCCCACTATTACCACTCATTCAATAGTGTAAAAACACTAATGTATGCATCATTAGTACATGTGTCCCATAACTGCCATTCAAATGCATCAATTCATTTGCCAACAAGTGAGCAATGTTGCCAAGTAACAAATGAAGAAGAAGGTTGATGTCATGCAGCTACTTTCACTGTCTCCTCTCCAGCTCACCTAATCCTCCTCCTTTTACTTTTCCAAGGCACTTACGGTAAGGAAGGTTAATGAAAACACTCCCCCATGGATCCCTCTTACTCCTCTAGCCATGGGTACTCCTCTTCCACATACTAGATCCTAGTTTAGAATGGAGATGCCAATGAAATATTGCTTCAAAAGTTAGATTTAAGCCACTTACATCAAGTGCATGAACTCATTCTTATAGTATCTCTTTTCACCATCATTGATCACCATTACATCACCAATAGCTTCAAGCTTTGCCATCTTTATCATAAGATTACATGTGCCTCTTACCAAGGCTTGCAAGATTACATGTGCCTCTTACCAAGTGCATGAACTCATTCTTGTAGTATCTCTTTTCACCATCATTGATCACCATTACATCACCAATAGCTTCAAGCTTTGCCATCTTTATCATAAGATTACATGTGCCTCTTACCAAGGCTTGCAAGACAACCAAATGTCTCCAAGAGACATCGAGTCACGAAACTTCATCATTGTTTGCAAAAACATGTCAATGCTATCAATTTTTTGCATTGAGAGTCCAACAACCATTGCATCAAATCATTCGCCTCTAAATGTCATTGGAAACTTATTTACACAAAGCCAAATGGTCTTCACATAGATTAATGAAAAACCCTCACAAAAGGAGAACAAAAGCCTCAATAAGAAATTAGGATGTGATGCAAAATGGCTTCAAAATAGAGTGGAGTTTACTTGAGAGGACCTGGTATTTAAAAGGATAGAGAGTGATCTAAATAAGATAAAGAAATGAATGGTTGATGGATCAAAGGTTTTTTTGTATGGTGATTGGAAAAGATTAATTATAGAAAGTTATTGGTAAATATGAATGGTTAAAGAAGACTATAGAAGAAGTCATAAAAGTTAAGCTCAATAGTTGTATAGCTAATTTTGAGAATGTATGAATTGAGAATGTAGGAGACCTAATTAAGAGAATCATGGAAAAAAATGTTGCTCTTAATGCTCTTTTGAAACTATAAATTAACGTATTTCATCCTCACATTTGAGGGTGATTTAGCAATGAAATTAAACTTTATACTAGGAGATTGATTTTCTTCATTTAACATAGTTACAGATGCACTGGGTAACTTATGAGGTTACCCAAATAAAGATTCCCTTAATTTCGAGTTGATATTTCACGTTTTTAAAAAGTAGAGTGTGCATCATGACTTTTTTTTGAAAAACATACATATTTTAGTGATTTTCTAGTCTAAAACTCCTACCAAAATATGGTGATTTTTATAGTTTTATAAAACTTTATGATTAGGGCTTTGTCATTATTTTCTTGAATTTATGTCATTAATGTGATCGTAATGTTTTGAGTTTTAAAATCTTAAGATTTCATAAGATTTAAATAACTTTTTCTTTTTGAATAAATTTTTAATTAATATAATATATGCTCTATTACACTGACACACACACACACACACACACTAAACATACATACATACATATATATATATATATATATATATATATATATATATATATCATTGCATTGAACATGAACACACACACACTCACTCATTAACACACACTCACTCATTAACACATGCACATTCACCAGAAACAAAATCTATTGGAAAAATATTCTCACACACAATGCCACATATTCAAAAAACTTACACGAGTACATATATATTTTGATGTATATACATATTGATGTGCCTAAAAACTTTATAAATGTAGTACATACCTTATTATACATTAGTTTTTCAAATCACAAAGGAAAAATCACACAATAAATTTATGGTAAAGAAACTAATACCACAACGTCTTATGGTGGTTGCAAATCATTATATGTTACACAATAAACTAATTGGGCACCAATAAGAATATTTAATTATAAATTAATTCTATGGATTTATTTATATGGCCATTTTGTATTAAATCATCATTAATAAAAAATATCATATCAATTCAAAAAAAAACATTGTATTATAATTACACAAATAAATCTCTAATCTAATAATAAGATTCTTATAGAATAATTCATTATTACTTGGTGATATCATATAAAATATATTGATGGTCTTAATATGGAAATTCTAGTACACTACCAAATAAGAAAGTAGCATTCAAAAAATATCTTTTTCTTACAAAGTTGAATAAAAACTTTGTAACATAATTACTTTGTTAAATGTTACCATCATACTATAAAAAGATTAAAAATATGCCACATGTACATACCATCAATCTGTGATTGCTTAACTCTCTCAATAGGTAAGCTTAAAAGCTTGGAGAAAATAAAACTCTTTCAAGTTGCTTTTAGATAATGTTTTATCTTACAAGGCTTTACTGAGAGGATAAAATGTTAATGTTTTAGTGTCCTAGGTGTGGTAAGATCATCATCCTCATATTATGTTTAAATATAGGAATAGGCATGAATACAAAGATACAAAAATTTTTATAATTTAAAAATACTTTGTAATTATCAAATTCTACAATTGATAAAAGAGAATAAAGGGATACACAATCTCATTTTTGGTAGAAATATCTTAAACATATATTTTTTATGCATCAATTCTTGTGCTATGTCTCCAAGTTCACAAAAATGGATATTGTGTATCCATTTTTAAGTGTTTATGAACACTTTAAAATTATTCTAGATTCTTCACTATAATATTTTGAGTTTTATTAACATTTCATTTAGTAATAAGATTTTGATACCATGAATTCATTTTTGCTCTATTTTATTATAGATAGTTATATGCCTTTTTTTTAATATAAAAGACCATAGCAAGTAAAAGCACCCTGCTTGTTTGGAAAATGGATACCAAGTATCTACATTGTGTTGAAAACATAAAATTTGGATACTAAGTATCCAAATTGTGTTGAAAACACACAAATATAGATACTTGGTACCTATTTTCTAAAATGAACAAAGAGCTTCCAAAACAAATAAAGCTCCTTGCTTGTTTTTAAAAATGGATACCAAGTTTCTATATTATGTTGAAAACACACATTGCGTTGAAATTAGATACTTGGTATCCATTTTTCTAAAATGGGATAGGGAGCTTCCAAAACAAGTAAATTTGCACGATTTAGAATATGGATATCAAGTTCAAAGACTTGTGTGTTGTATGAATTCATACCGAGTTAAAAGACTTGTGTTGTGTTTCAACACAAACTATGGTAAAAACATAAAAGACTTTCAACTTGGTATCATTTTTTGAAACAAGCAAAGATATTTGACTTGTTTTGGGTTTTCTTTAAAAAGGGGCTACAAAAAATTAAGCTTTTTTAAAAATACAATAGCTTGAGCTATGTACTCAAAAAAAAAATCGCACCAAGGTAACATTTAGATTACATTCAAAACACATGCCTACAATCTAAATGTTATGTTGGTGCCAAAATATTTAAAAATTGTGTATTATAGCTCAAGTTATTGTATTTGAAGAAAACTCAAACTTTGGTAGCGCTTTTTAGAAAAAAACCAAAAAGCAAGTAGAATATAAATTTTTGTTTCAAATAACAAGTAGAGTATCATTGTTTGTTTTAAAAAATAAATACCAAGCTGAAAGGCTTGTGTGTTTTTCACATGTGTTGAAAACATGCAAGGCTTTTGAGCTTTGTATTCATTTTCCAAAATAGGTAGCTTTAACTTGTTTTGAAAGCTCTCTACTTGTTTTTAACACAATTCGTGTTGTAAACACACAAGGTTTTCAAGTTGGCATGCATGCAACTTTTATTTGTTTTAGAAGCTCTTTGTTTGTTTTAGACTAGGTTTGCATGTTTTCAACTCAATTTGGATACTTAGCATCCAAATGATGTATTTTCAAACACAATTAGATACTTGGTGTCCATTTTCTAAAACAAGACAAAATCTTTTACTTGTTTTGGACTTTTTTTTTCTGAAAAGCTATATACTTATTTATAATACAATAAAGAAATAGATGGATTTATGGTATTAAAATCTCACTTGTAAATAAAATTGAAGTGTAAAAAACTTATCCATTTTTCAAAAAATCTTTCAACATCTCAATATCTAGTTTCATATTCAAAATTAATACCTGGATGTATTTTCTTAGTATCTAGTTTCATAATCAAAATTAATATCTAGATGTATTTTTCTCAATATCTAGTTCTATATTCAAAATCAATAACAAATTCGATACCCATTATGTATTTTTTATTGAACTTGAAATGTTTATATGTATTAACCATATTTGTAATCAATAGCCATTATCTATATATCATCCTTTAATATTTTTATCATATAAAAAAATTATAAATTTATGATAAAATATTATCACAAGTTAAAATAAGATATATACTATTTTAAATTTAATTAATGTAAGTTTGAAATAAAATTAAAATAATAAATTAAAATTTTAGTGTAGAGAAATTTTACATCACTTCATTATCTTTGACTAAATTAAGAAGTGTCTTTTTTCAAGAAAAATATAGAGGAGTTAAAAATAAATTATTACAAAAAAGTTGATGAATTCTTTGTAAGCGTCTGTTATAAAACTTGAAATTTTATTTTGGGATTATTTTGTACACCTTAATCAATAGTTTTTTAGTGTATTTTAAATTTATAAAGTGTATTTTTAAGGACATTTTCACTTTTAGATGAAATTTAGCAAATCCCAAAACATAAAAATTTAGTGTACTTTTTAGATATGATTGTACGTAAGACATGGTTTTGCGAGAAGAGCTCAACAAATATTCAAATGAAGTGGAAAACTCATCTTCACACTTACCATTGTATGGTGATAAGCTAAAGTATGTCCAATAAAGAGGGGAAAAAAGAGAAGTAGAATCCATAAGCAAGGATCTAGCAATGTTGGCATCCAAAGCTGGAGTACCATTACTATCCAAAGACCACCTAAGCTTGTTAAAAGTGTGTTGTTACAAAAGAAGGATTTTGAGTGATCAACACGCTATTTCTTATGCTACTCGCTTGGGATATGATCGTGGTCATCTCATAAGTGGAGTTGCAGCAAAAGCATACATATCAAGGCTACAAAAGGCTTACTTGAGCTTATGGGTAGGATAATGTCTGGTTTCATTAAACATTGAGTGAGTATAATCAGATTCCAACCTAACCCATACTAGTTGTTGTTGCACGTCGAAGGAAACCATTTCTGAGGTCTAAACATGCAGTTTGAAGTATGGGATCTGCACAAATATCAAGACTTGTTGGGTGCAGAATGTTTGGAGCCATTTTGTACTAAAAGCCCATAAGATAGACTTAGGCTTTGGCCAAAACAATGTGCTTAGATGGGTTTAATTTTTGGATTATACGAGCCAAATCTTTACACTATTGTATCAAGCAATCAAATGCCTCCAAACTTACTGTCATTTGATTATCTCTTTTGTCAATATTTGCAATTCGATTGCAAATGAAGATGTGTTTGCAATTCGATTGCAATGAAGATGTGTTTGTTTTTTATTGAAGATATTGCCTTGTCAAGGTGTAAGGCTATGAATATTATAATTTAATTTGGATAGACTCAATTATCTCAACAGTGAAAATCTTTTATACATCATATTCAATAAATTTGATGAAATTTAGCATTGACAATATACTCGCTCTTTTATTTTTTTGGTTGAACTTCTAAGGTATTGGAGCGTTTGTCTATGAAGGTTTAAGACCATCCATATCATGGATGAATTTATGTTGTTGTTGGCACATAATATATTTATTTAAAATTTTGAATGTCCATTAATCATACATTTTATTTTCAACAGGATATGTTGAAGCATATAGCTTTAATTTCAAGTGTACAGAAAACTTACTATTGAGGTGGCACCAATCATTGGTGACTTATGTACCTAGAAGCAAAAGAGTTCCACCACCCCCAGATACAATAAGGAAACAAAGAAGAGTATTGATACTTGAACTCAATGGTATTTTACTTAAGACCATTGAGATGCAACATGGTGATGTATGTCTAGACTGGGCCAAACATATGCATCTTGTGGAAGAGAATACAAGTGTTTGGCATTTGATTCGCAAAGATGCATTCACTTTCCTTGATTTTTGTATGCAATGGTTTGAGGTATGGATTTGGAGTACTAATAGACTACAAAGGACTCGACGCATTCTTGAGTTGTGCTTTCCTCGGCACCATCAAAAGTTTAAGGTCGTAGCAGGGCAGGCAGCATGTCAAAAGACGGATCTTCTAATTGGATATCGATTTGTATACCACAAAAACTTGGATGTAGCATGGAGAATTTTTCATGACCTAGATGGAAATAACACGCTAATTTTTTATGATACCCTCTACAATGTAATGGGGAATATGCCCGGAACCTACTTGATTTTTCCAAAGATGTGGAATCAAAATATAGAGGAGCTTCAAAGTTTTTTGGAGACAACAATCAGTGCATAGTTACTTGGTTGGATTTATGCAAAGAACAAACGGGAGTATACTTGCAACACTTTAGTAAATAAAGCAGCTTATGAATAGAGAAACTTTGTATGTATTGGAGCAATACATGAGAAAACGCTATGTTTGAGATACAACTTGTACTCAATTATTATCTTGACAAAATGTCTACGAAGGGTTTTTGTCTTCAGATGAATTGTAAACTTGAATGTAACAATCTCATTGAAATTTGATTGCTTCTGGTGTTTCTAAACACCACACTCTTTGGAGATCCCTCAATTCTAAGGTTCCTTTTCCAAGTGTTCTTTGGCATTATTATCCCATGTTTTTACTTTAATGTCCCTCAAATTTGAGCATATATATCATGATTTATAATCTTGATGTAATGTCTAAGATGGGTTTTTATCTGTGGATCAATCGTAAACTTAGCACATTGTTACTGTCATTGAGATTTACTTTTTGTTTTGTTGTTTCTAACACCACACCCTTTAGAGATCTCTCATTTCTAAGGTTCCTTTTTAAGTGATATTTAGAATTCTTTTGGAAAATTAAATAAAGCCCATGTTTTACTTCAATGTCTCAAAGTGGAGATAGTATTTAACATTATCTTCTTCATATGAAAGGTGTTGTATAATCTCAATTAAGTTTAGTGTCATGTTTCCCTTGTCCTTCCAATATTGTTGCATTGACGTATGTATCTATACGACTACAAACAAATACGCCAAATAGTTATGTCAAGATATAATCTAATGGCACAAAGAGTGCACCAACAAATAGATGTTAGCTCAAACTACACAAAAATATCGAGTTTCCAACCAATCCTATAAGAAATGGGACTCGAATAATTCCCAAAATTCCTAAATTTGTCTTCCTTGCTTGTTTTGAAAAATGGATACCAAGTATGTACATTATGTTGAAAACACACATTGTGTTGAAATTAGATACTTGGTATCCATTTTTCTAAAATGGGATAGGGAGCTTCCAAAACAAGTAAATGTGCACGTTTCTATCATAATTGTATTACTAAGTTTTATTCTTTTTAAAATTATTAAAAACTATCAGTGATAGGAGCAGAGCTATGGTAAAATTTTTAAAAATTTATACATAAATCATTTTTATGCATAATGTGAAAAGAGGACTTCCTACAATAATTTAGGATTAGTCATCCTATGTTAAAAGAATAATTCTCATCATATCCATGGAAAGTGAATTTTTAATATTTATGCATAAATAATTAATTAGAGAAAAAGAGACATTTTTAGTAATTTCATTTTTATGATAAAAGATGAATTTCCATGATAATTGAGATCCATGTATTTCAATGGAGAAAGAGAAAAATAGGAATATTAATATAATAAATATTTTTACTTAAAATTAAAGAGAAATTTTAGATAAATTATTTTTATACATAAATAAATTTAAATGATGAAAGAGAAATTCCCATCATATTTGGAATTCAATCATTTAAATGGAAAAAGTGGAATTCTTGTCATATTTAAATTAATGGATATTTTTATTTAATTTTTAAGAGAAATTTTAGTTAAAATTATTTTATGTATGAATAAATTTAAATGATGAAAGAGGAATTCCCACCATATTTGGAACTCAATCATTTAAATGAAAAAAGAGAAATTCTTGGTATATTTAGAATAATGCATATTTTTATTTAAATTAAAGAAGAATTTTAGATAAATTCATTTTATGATAAAAGAGGAATTCCCATGACAATTAGAACCTAATCCTTAAATGAGGAAGAGATGAATTTTAAGTGTATTTAAAAAAATGGATATTTGTATTTAATTAAAAGAAAAAACTTTATGATATTTAAGTAGAGAAAGATTTGAATTAATGTTTAATAACAAAAGAGAAATTTTCACCATAATTCCACCTAGGAAATTAAGGTTGAGAAATTAAATAGTAGAAAGAATATCTTTAGATGTTTTATGTGATTAAATCACTAAATTGGTATTTACCCAAAAAAAATTATTTATCTGAAGAAAATCCTTGTTAATAGAACTAAATCGAATGATTTTGGTTAGACTACGAGAGGGACAGACAGTAAACCTATATGTCCATCTCTGGATCCAGAGATGGACTCTCTCACTGTTATCACAACTCTCACTGTTACCATCTTGGTAACTGGGCTGAAAGTTTCCTCATAATCAATGCCATGTGTGAGCATATCGTTTGGCTACCAATCTAGCCTTGTACCTGCTTATGCTTGCATCACTGTTATGTTTTACTTTGTACACCCACTTGCATCCAATGGCTTTCTTGCCTTCAGGCAATTGCACTAAATCCCAAGTCTCATTTCCATATAGTGCATCCATCTCCTCATCCATAGCTTTCTCCCAACACACATTTCTAACAGCCTCATCAATGCATGTGGGCTCTACAACCTGTACAACTTTTGCCATGTATGCATAGTGATGTGCCACATAACCATCATAGGTAAACCTCTGCATAGGATTCTTCACTCTCCCAGGTCTTCGTAGCTTTGCATTCATGGCTTCCATAGCCTTCTTTACACTAGGTGTTCTCATAGCTGGTATCTCAAGATCCTCACATCAAGGCTCATCTCTGAGCCACTAGACTCTCCATCAACATGAGAATGCCCTGTAGAAATGTCAGGCATACTAAGGGGCTCAATCACTTTCTTTTTGCCTTTATGTGATGTACTAATCACATTTGTAGGACTGGTATTACGACGCAGCCTGCCACTCCATGGTCTATCAAACTGAACCACTAGATGAGAACTCTCCCGGTCCACTCAAAGACTGTGATTGCTGACTTGCATTCTGTGCAACCACATTTCCACTCACATCAGCCCCAAGCTTCTTTTTCATCAACATACCAGTTGCACATCTCATAAAAAACAACATCCCTTGCTTACCCTCAACTCATGTCCCTCAACTCATATGTAGTAGGGTTATAACACTTGTATCCCTTTTGCTCAAGGGAATACCCAATAAACACACATTTTTTAGCTTTTGGATCTAGCTTAGTTCTCAGCTCATCTGGCACATGCACATATGCAATGCATCCAAGGACTTTCAGATGAGACAAATCAGTTTTTCTCCCAGAAAACCTCTCCTCTGGAGTTACATCAGTTGGAGTCCTGTTCATGATGTAAATTGCTGTAGAAATAGCCTCAGCCCAATAGCTATATGGCATATTCTTCTCTCCCATCAATGCTCGCGCAATCTCAGCAATGTGCCTGCTTTTCTGCTCATCACAGCAACTCCATTTTGCTACGGAGTGTATCTACATGTAAACTGTCTTTGAATACCATTCTTCTTCAAAAATTTAGAGTACTCATTGGAGAAGTACTCCCTCCCTCCATGTGACCTTAGGCACTTTACATGTTTCCTTGTTTGCTTTTCAACCATAACTCTGAAATTCTAAAAATGAGTGAACACCTCACCCTTCTCCTTCATGAAGTATACCCACACTTTCTTTTTGTGGTCCTCATCAATAAATGTCACATAATACCTGTAGCCTCCCATAGACGTGGTCTTCGTAGGACCCCATACATCTGAATGCACAACATCTAGTGCATTTCTTCTCACATTTTTGTGACGTGGAAATATATGCTTTGTTTGCTTCCCAAATTGACATGCTTCACATATTTTTTGCATACCTTCAACTTTAAACTTTGGTAGCCCTGTCACAATTTCTTTAGTCTGCATAAACTTCATTCTTTGCACATTCACATGTCCAATTCTTTTATGCCAAATGTCTGTGTCTGCAACAATTCTTGAACCATTTGCAAACATCGCAGCACTCACTTCAGGCATGTTTACATTCAATGTAAACATTCTGCCCACTCTGTTGCCTTTTGCAACCAACTTGCACTTGTCTTTAAAGTCTTCAACATAACAACCATCAGGATTAAACCGAACCTGCAAACCCTACTCAATCATCTAGCCAACTGAAACCAGATTCTTTGTTATGTTTGAAACATGAAGTACATCTGTAAGGTACTTCACTTTGCCATCCTGCATAGACAATGGCACATCTCTAGCATGGGCAATTGGATGAGCAGTGTCATCCCCTGTTTCCACAAAACCTGGTCTTTCAAGGTTTTTCATCTCCTTGAACCACTCCCCATGACTTGTCATGTGGTTCGAAGCACCTGAATCAATGTACCATACATCATCTTTATGTGCTGCTTCAACATTTTCAGACATGGCATTGACGACATGCTGCATAACAAACAACCTTTCATTATCCTCATTGTTTCCTTTCGAGGATGCATAGTTGTTTTGCTGCAATTTTCCATTTTGCATGTCAGCCTGCTTCTTATAACAATCTGCTTGCACATGTCCATGCTTACCACAATAAAAGCATCCACGTGTATCATTATGCTGCCTTTGCCAATTTCCACGACCTCTTTGACTCCCCCTGCCTCTAAATTGGCCTCTTCCACCTGCGTGTTGTTGTTGTTGTTGTTGTGAATTCTGGGAATGTTATTGTTGCTGCTGTGCTGGCCATAATTCTGATTACCTGTTCAGCCACCTCCTTGACCGCGTCCACGGCCTCCTCTACCTCGTCCACGGCCTCCTCTACCTCGTCCTCTTCCTGAACTTGTGTAGAAGCCATGTTGCTCTGAACTATTTTTGTTTTGTGAAGACTGTTGGTCTTCACCCAAGCTCTTCTCTTCTATAATCAACATAGACACCAAATCTATGAAATTGGGAATGCTTTCTTGAGTTTGAATAGATGTCTTGAACACCTTGTATTGTGGCCCGAGACCACGTAGACAGACTTCCACCTTATCATCATCATCTACTGAAACGCCAATAGATGCAAGGGATTCCACAATACCCTTGATCTTCAATGCATAGTCATTCACAGACATACTCTTTTTCTCCACAGTATGAAGTTCATTCTTTAACTATATCTTTCGTGCCTTGGTATTCGTTTCATAGAGTTTTACCAAGGTGTCCCACGCCTCCTTGGGGGACTTGGCATCTTGTATGTGCCCAATCATGGTGTCCTGTATACTGATAGAAGAGAGCCAATACATAACTTTTCTGGCTCCTTGGTTCCAATCCTTGAAGTCTTTCACATCTGCAGCAGTCGGATTGATCTCCGGTATCTCTCCCCGGTGCCTCTTCATGCTCACCTTCTATGTAGTCCCAATAACCCTTTCCCATGTCAACCTGAACCTCCAAGCATGGAAGTTGTTCTTATCAAGCTTCTCAGCAACAATTTGGTTTATGCCATCATTTGACATCTTGCCAGACACAAAAATTTCCCAGAAACAACACTCTGGTTTGTCCTGCACAAACTATTGTATTTGCTACAACGGTACTGTACTACACTCAAATATCACAACTAGTGACCTCAATGTGCATACATACACCCAATTGCAACTGTTGACCTCCTTGCAGCACACACAATGTCTGCACACCAAACATAGTTTTGCATAGAATTGATGACTTACCCGCAGTGCTTGAAATTGCCTGCTTTTTGAAAAACAGAGGTCCTAACGCGCCTGAAACGCGTTTTCGGCCTGAAAAATACTGTCGATAGTATAGTTGCTCTATAGCTGTACTCCCGCAAAGAAAGCTCCTCAATCACAGATTGTTTGCCGGTGCCTCCGGTAGAGCTCCCGACACAAGGGTGTAGTCGCCAACACAAATAGGGAAGAGTAGATGAAGTTCTTACCCTCGTACCGAGAGCTTGAGCTCTTGCAAGCACACACACACTCACAAAACCCTAAAAGAGAACACACAAGGTGAGAGGCTGAAAATCTTCTTCTTCTTCACAACACTCAACACACCATATACAAAGATAAGAGTACACCCAATATGAAAAGGTACTCAACCAAATACATTCTAGGGTTCTCTATAGTGTGAACCCAACTAAATGAACTGGCGCTATAACTATGCCAGTCTCTAGAATGGCTGTCACTCACACAGCCTGTCATCCCACTGGCCGCATATCACCCATGATCTCACCAACCATGCCATTGGTGTAAGTGTGGGGCCTATCTCCCAGGCGGGTCATCGGTGTCCATCGCCTCACTAGATGAGCTCGATATCTCAACACGAGAGGCTAACATAGCTTTTGCCGCCAGCACCCTCGGAGGGGGCACCGCGGAGGTGGCGGGGGTCTCACAGCTAGTATCAGAGCTTTGTTTAAAGCTAATAAGGAGAAATGAATTCTTATCAAAAAATTGTAATAAAAACTCAAAAAGAGCATTTACATATTGTATTTTCATATTTTCCTGACCCAACGGAGAGATGGAAGCACAAGTGGTTTGCAGGGTAGTATGTCCACGCCCCTTGCACCGTGTGCGATCCTGAGGCAGAATCTCTCATTAACCATGATTTTGATGAGGCTGAAAGTGATGCATGGTGTTATTTTATATCACTCAAGGCCTCAAAAATTCAGACTTTCCTACCAAATCTACAGACTCCTTAGTCGCTTTATTCCTAAGGAGAAGATAGTAGCTCCCTTGGCAGTAAGGGAATATTTGTATCAGGGCATGTCTATAGCCCAGTACTGTCGTCTTATGCATCTCCCGAGGAGATTTTGACTTCTAGAGCCGAGCTGCTCTATGTACATATTGCAACCTTTCTATAAATAAAGAAATGTTTTGTGGAGAAATTCCCTGTTGTATAAGTGATTGTTTATTGACGAATTAATGAAGTAAAATTTGTTACCGGACATATGTTATAGATCTCCAATAAGATCATTTATCTTGTTTAAGAAATTATTTTTCGAGCCTCTTAAGTCTTAGGATCGCGTGGATGATATCAAAATAAAAATTTAATAATATATCAGTTTTGGCAGAATGATGAGGCGAGGAAACTGTGGCCGTCAGCCAGACCCTCTCTGGAAAAGAAGAAGAGTTTGACCCCGACGTTCACAAGGCTCTTCAGAGAACTCAGCTAGAACCCTTCAAAGGTGAAGGGGAGACCTTGGGCGAGGCTACGGAGAAGTGGATTGAAGCAATGAAGGAATATTTTGATGTCACCGGCGGCTACAATGAGAGGAGCAAAATGGCTCTTGCCAGGCTGAAAATTGTGGAAACATCCAAGGTGGCGTGGAGAAACCATTGTGACACCAACCATCTGGATAGAAATACACAATCCTGGAATGATCTTAAAGCCTATTTAAGGAAGAGATTTTGTCCCCCCAGGTTTTTAGAAACCATAATGAATGAATTTTTAGAGCTAAACCAGGGGAGCAAAATCATCGAAGAATATCACTAGGCATTTTCTCTTCTACTCAAGTATTCACCACCTCTAGACGAAGAGCAACTTATGGTCAGGTTCATTAGGGGAATGAACGAACCCTTAGACACACTGGTCAAGAATGCCAAGTTAGTGTCCATGGCACAAGCTGTCAGAATGGCGAAGACTTCGCCAAAGCCTTCATCGTGAAAGTCCTGCCAAAGCTAGCTCCCTCATCCTTCAAGAGATTTCAGACACCCGAAAGTTCTTCCAACCTTCCGCCTCCAAAGAGACACCAAGGTCCAAACCAGAATCTGGCGATGGGAAGCTTCAGGAATGAAGAAAGACCTTTCCCTTTGGAAGTACTTTCTCAGGAACTCCGGCTCTCTTAAGAATGCAAAGGGAAGAGCTTCGAAGTGAGAATAGGTACTTCGGATGTCAGGGATTTGGGCACCATCTCAAGGATTTTCCATCTACTTCTGTGGTCCAAGGAAGCCAGGGTCCCAGAATTTAGAGATAGACTCCTTCGTATTAGTCCAATCAGGGTTTCCCACGCCAGAATCAGGGTAACCCCATAAGAGTGCCAGCTCATCTTGTAGCCTCCATGCAAAGCAGTCTCCAAACTCCCTCCCAGAATTGGAGTAACCAAAGAGAGAGAGTTCCACCTCAGACTGTAGTAGCTAGAGCTGTCACTCACTATAGCTGAGGAAGTGGAGGAAGAAAAAGGACAGATCTATGCAGCAATAGAGCATCAAGGGAATAACTGTCAATTTTCAGTCCTCCAGACCCCAGCAGAGTACCAAGGTAAGCAATTCAAGCTTTTGATTGATTCAGGCAGCACTCATTCTTTTATTTCCTCAGGATGTCTGCGTAACTTAGTCCTAAATCAAAAATCAGGGAAACCTATGCAAGTGGAAAGATTCTTTTCACACACCTTGAGATAGACCTTATTTAGTTTAGCCTAGATGGGAACGTAACAGAGTGCCAGTTCAGAGTCCTACCCTTGGGAATCATTAGGGAAAGGTTGAGGTCTATAGGGGCCCTTTAAGCTGCCATATTATGATTCTAATGACTTTTTGTTAAAATGTTAAGTTTCTTTGACTTTAGATACCTTCTTGTTCTTCAAACGGCTAGAAGTTTGAATTTCAAAGTTTCCCACCAAAATTGAATTTGAAATCGAGCGAGCAAAACTATATCATGTGACATATCTATGGAAAGAGCTCGACGAGTAGATTCTGGATCAATAATCTCCGACAAATTTTGAGCTCATATGTAGAAGTTATGGACATCCAAAATTTCAAAAACTTTGCCCCCCACTTTTTGGAAATGAAAAGTACAAAAAGGCATCTTCTAGAGAATCTTTTGACCACCTTTAATCACCCAACATTTTTGTATACATGGCATCACATGATTGGCTCTTTTCCTTAATAACCTTTTAATCACGTGGCATCTTAAAGGGCCCCTATAGACCTCAACCTTCCCCTAATGCTATGATGGAATCCTTGGAATGGATTGGCTCCAAAAGAATCAAGCTGACACACCATATCTTTTCTTGACCTTCACGGGAATACAGTTCAAGGAACTGGAATTTTCGGATCCCTAGTGCTGCAATTACTCAAGGCTTCTAAATTATTAAAAGGGCTCAGAAAGAGGCAAGCTGTTTATGCCGTTAAGGTGAATCCCCAGTAGACATAAATTGCAAGGCTAAAGAACCGGAGTGGTTAAGTGAGTATGCAGATGTGTTCCGTGAAGAGCTGACTGAGATGCCTCCGTCTCGCGAAGTAGATCATAAGATCAAGTTAACCCTCGGAGCTCAGCTAGTGGCCCAACGTGCATGCAAAATGCTAGTCCCTAAAGCCATAGAACTTAAGGAGCAATTAAGACAACTGTTAGAGTAGGGATTCGTCAGACCCAGTGTCTCACCTTGGGGTGCGTTCGTTCTCTTTCAAAAGAAGAAAGATGGAACGTTAAGACTCTGTATTGACTACATAGGATTGAATCAATTAAGAATTAAATATATTTATCCTTTCCCTAGGATTGATGAACTTTTGGATCGGTTAAGTGGAACCCAAATGTTCGCAAAGATAGATCTCAAATCTGAGTACTACCAGATCAGAATCAAGGAACATGACATCTTGAAGACAACATTCAATACTCGCTATGGGCATTATGAGTTCACAATCATGCCATTTGGATTGACTAATGCCCCAGCGACATTTAATCATCTTATGTAGGATATTCTCAGAGAATACTCGGATGATTTTGTTCTTGTCTTCTTTGATGATATCTTGGTATACTCAAAGAATGTTGTAGATCATGAAGATCATGTGTGGTACATTACCACTTCACCAGGAGAGATTCTCTTGGTGGGAGACATCGACTTGGCCTACGTCAGCACACAGGATCAGGTCGCTGACATCTTCACAAAGGCCTTGGGAGAAAAGAAGCTCCGCTGATTTTAAGATATTCTTGGAGGTTATGAGCTAGAGTTGAGCTTGAGGGGGAGTGTTGAGATGTCAAGCTAAACATGAGTTGACACTCACAAGGCGCCTGCATGACCGTTCAACATTTACATCACTGGGTGGGTTTGGTAGCTGGCACCAACATATCTTTGCCAGAGATTCTACAACTGGACTACACCAACTAGTCCACATCTATACACTCCTCTTAGCGTGTTCACATTATGGACTGCTTGTGTATACTCTATTATGTGTGTTAGTCACTTTATCTTCTTTGTAGACCTCTTTTGTTGTGTGAAGAAGAAGAAGAATTTTCAGCCTCTCACCTTGTGTTCTCTTCTAGGGTTTGTGTGAGTGTGTGTGAGCTTGCAAGAGCTCAAGCTCTCTTCCCCCCTACATCTTTTCACATGTCTCAGTATCAAGTAGAATATTTAACTTCACCTTATTTACAAAAGAGAAAATTATATATATATATATCACTTCATCTTTGAAAATCCTAGAGGTGATGATACTATATAAACATAGTTCATCTAAAAAGAATCGGATGGTGCAGAGCATGGCGTGATGCCTTAAAAAGAACCCATCCTAGAGAGAGAGACTTCACTCTCACCCTGCATTTTTGGCGTGTCGCACTACCATGGCCGCTCATGAAGGAGAAGAAGAAGCTGCTGCCATTACCGCCGCCACTGCCGCCAAGAAGCTCAACCCCTTCCTTGTGAGAAAGTTGAGGGGAACCTACTAGTACCTTTATTTTTGGGTGTGGGTGTGGAGGGGGATTGAGGATATACTCTGTTCCATCCAAGGAACAGCTTGCCAACCGTATCTTTGGCCATGGAAAGTACATATTCTCCTTTTGGTATCGAGGGAAGGGGGGGCCAACTGTTCATCTAGAGACCGGCTTAACGCAACCGTGGGGGAACCTACTAGTACCTTTATTTTTGGGTGTGGGTGTGGAGGGGGACTGAGGATATACTTTGTTCCATCCAAGCAACGGCTTGCCAACCGTATCTTTGGCCATGGAAACTACATATTCTCATTTTGGTATCGGGGGAAGGGGGCCAACTATTCATCTGGAGACTCGCTTGCAACAAGTCACCAGCATGAAAACTATGCCTACCTATCTCTCCCCATGCCTCCTCTTCCTCTGCCTCCTCTCTCTCTCTCACTAGCTATAGCCAACACCGGCACCGACAACCCCTATAAGGTAAATTTTGCCCCATCTTTCCTTTGGGTTGGAGCCTTGTACTCAACATCAATTTTGATGAGAAGAAGAAGGCCATGTAGTTTCTTAAACCCTAATCCTCTTATAAAGAGAGAGAGAGAGAGAGAGAGAGAGAGTGTTATAAAGAGAGAGAGAGAGAGAGAGAGAGAGAGAGAGAGAGAGAGATGCACCAATCTTTTTGGTAAGCAAGTTGTGTGTACCTATATGTGGATCACGTGATTTTTATGAGGTTATCTTATGGTTCACACACACAATGTATGAAAGGTGTCCATGATGCCCTTCGTGTCCAGAGTGCAAGGAAAATCAATTTACCTGTCATCCATGGCTTGAAGTATACCCTGCCGGTATTCACAGGTGTATGAAGACGCACAACACTACAAGAGAATCATTGTTTTTCGACGCTTAGTTTCCACGCCTAGTCGCGTCGTCGATATGTGTGTCGAAATAGGTGTCGAAATGTGTGTGGAAAAATGCGTCGAAATAACTGTCGAAATATGCGTGGAAAAAGTCGTTGGAATAAGCGTCGAAATAACAGTCGAAATTTTTCTTTTAAAAAAAATTTAAATTTATATATAATATTTGCTAGTTCCCATCCTAGGGTGTGTTTTAGCCTTCTCTTTCTACTTCTTTGCAAAAGCATATGTGTCTATGAGAGAGAGAGAGAGAGAGATGATCAGAGAGAAAGAGAGATAAAGAGAGAGAAAGAGAGAGAGAAAGAGAGAGAGAGAGAGAGGGGGGAGCCGAGGGAGAGAGGAGGGTATAACTTCCATCATGGTCTTTGAAGGAAAAAAATGCTAGTTCCTCCTCCTCATCACTAAGGTGCAATTAAGAAAGTGCTCTATTTTACAATGAAATTAAAATTCATCATCAACTTGCTCATCCTCAGCGAGATCCATGGCTCCAAATAAATCTATTTCTAGAAATAATCCATCATTGTTGTCAATCGGTGAAACCAGTTGTCAATTAGTAGTAGAAGATAATTCATCCATGTCGCCATCCTCTTCTAGCTCTTGCATGAGAGCTATCGATGCATCATGATCATACTCAGCTTGAATCTCTTCTTCTTCTGGATTATCTCTATTGTCTGTTTCTCATTCAAGATGTATTTGCTCAATGAGTACACCTTCATCCGATCCTAATCCCGTGTGAGCCTCACCTACTTCCTCAACTAGTATGTCTTCTTCTTTTTCTTCTTGTTGTTCAATAGGTGCTAGTGGTGTATGCTCAACCATCACATGATCTAGGGGGAGTTCAATAGGTGTTAGTGGTGTATGCTCAACCATCACATGATCTTTCTTCTCTTTCCTCTATTATTATTGCACCCTTGGATGCTAGGGATTTGTTTTGTAGATTTGCGCATAAGCATTATGCATAATGCTCATTCAGGCTTTATGCATAATGCTTTATGCATAAGCCTCATGCATAGCTTTATGGATAAGGCCTCATGTATAAGCTTTATGCATAAGGCCTCATGTATAAGCTTTATGCATAAGGCCTTATACATAATGCTTTATGCATAAGCCTCATGCATAGCTTTATGCATAATGCTTTATGCATAATGAATGTTGAGGGATAATTCATGTGTATGCTCTTATTAAAGTGTCCATGTGGGCTTTTTTATGTGTGTGTAGAAACATGTCTCGCACTCCAGATGAGGCACCGGCTTTCTCTCCATATGCCATGTCGCCTGATGAGTTCATGGGTTTTTTAGCAGAAGCCACGTCCGAGTAAAGAGTGATGGCACAATAATATTTTGGGAGAGGGGCAGGCACTTCAGCCGCACCATCGGGCACCACCACCGCTAACCCTAGTTCACCTGTAGAAACCCCACAAAGAGCTGCTAGAACCCCTCCCTCAGGTCGCTCGTCCACTCGCAGAGCACAACGCTCGAGTAGTGGAGGTGGAGGCGGTTGTTATCCAAGTGGGGGCATGGATGGGTCTATGCCCCCACGTGAGCGTTCTTCCCCATCTAGCGCCAGAAGCACTCCATGCTCACGATCATCGCGACATTTCAACACACAGCCCACACCCGCCAATGGAGAAAATTTTTACACAATTGTCAATGCCAATGTGGTTTTGGATAATGTCGGGCAGCAGGAGATGAAGAGCTGCATCCGCGAGCTTTGCCACATTGTCTTTGCAAATGACTTTATGACTTTATGGTGGCCAAAGTTAGATAAAGACAAGAAAGATAGAGTAGTTGATCATAAAAATCAATGCATGCCATCTAATGGTCATTAATCATGCCAAAAGAAGCATTAAAATTGGTGGCCAACTCATTAATCCGGAGTATATGAACGTGGTGTCGTTCAAGCAAAACTCCAAAGTAAGCAAGTGAAACACATGTGTGTAGCACTCATTAAAAAACCCCTAGATACAAGTGATCTAGGCAGAACCTAATGAGTCCAAATAAAAGTTGAAAAACATACAATAAAATCCACCAAAACAAACAGATCAACTAACCCATGATAGAATTTGTCTTAGGCTTAAGAAATTAAGAATAGACCACATACTCCGATCGGCGATAGTGATGTCGTCCCCATAAGAAGATGGATAAAGGACCACATGGTGGACGTCATGAAACATTGGCAGGGAGATGTGACTAGGAGAGTGAACGCAAGGGGGGTGAGAAGCCTTGGTACATGAGCACCAAGGATTGGAATGAGGAGAGGCAAAAGCATGCTCGAAATCCCCAACGCTACAAGCCACAAGAGGATGCAGCCAAAGTCCGAATGGAGAGCGTAAGAAGCTCTCACTTTGGAAGCGGCGGTTGGGGCGCATTCCATGTCTACTTTGTAAGTATCAACATTTATCTTGTATGTTTCATTTGATGTTATGTCTACTTTGTAAGTATCAACGCTTATCTTGTTGTTGTTCAATAGGTGCTAGTGGTGTATGCTCAACCATCACATGATCTTTCCTCTCTTTCCTCTATTATTATTGCACCCTTGGGTGTTAGGGATTTGTTTTGTAGATTTGCGCATAAGCATTATGCATAATGCTCATTCATGCTTTATGCATAATGCTCATTCATGCTTTATGCATAAGCCTCAAGCATTGCTTTATGCATAAGGCCTCATGCGTATGCATAATACTTTATGCATAAGGCTCAAGCATTGCTTTATGCATAAGGCCTCATGCGTATGCATAATACTTTATGCATAAAGCCTTATGCATAAGCTTTATGCATAATGAATGTTGAGGGATAATTCATGTGTATGCTCTTATTAAAGTGTCTATGTGGGCTTTGTTATGTGTGTGTAGAAACATGTCTCGCACTCCAGATGAGACACCGGCTTACTCTCCATCCTTCTCTCCATATGCCATGTCGCCTCACCAGTTCATGGGTTTTTTAGCACAAGCCACGCTCGAGCAAAGAGGGATGGCACAACAATATTTTGGGAGAGGGGTGGGCACTTCGGCTCTGCACCATCGAGCACCACCACTGCTAAGTTCTAACCCTAGTTCACTTGTAGAAACCCCACAAAGAGCCGCTAGAACCCCTCCCTCAGGTCGCTTGTCCACTCGCAGAGCACAATACTCAAGTAGTGGAGGTGGAGGCGGTTCTTGTCCAAGTGGGGGCACAGATGGGTCTACGCCCCCACGCCGAGCATCCTTTCCCATCTAGTGCCAGAAGCACTCCATGCTCGCGATCATCGCAACATTTCGACACACAGCCCACACCCACGCCGCCGATGGAGAAAAGTTTTACACAATTGTTAATGGCAATGTGGTTTTGGATAATGTCGGGCAAGAGACGAAGAGCCGTATCCACGAGCTTTGCCACATTGTCTTTGCAAATGACTTCATGGCTAAAGTTGGATAAAGACAAGAAAGATAGAGTCATAAATCAAATCAAGGATGAGTACAAGCTGGCCGGCGGTAGTGATGTTGTCTCCATAAGGTGAATAAAGGACCACATGGTGGACATCATGAAACATTGGCGGGGAGATGTGACTGGGAGAGTGAAGGCAGAGGGTGAGATGCCTTGGTACTTGAGCACCGAGGCCCTGGAATGAGGAGAGGCAAAAGCATGCTCGAAATCCCCAATGCTACAAGCAACAAGAGGATGCGGCCAAACCTCGAATCGAGAGCATAGGAAGCTCTCACCTTGGAAGCGGCGGTTGGGACGCATTCCATGTCTACTTTGTAAGAATCAACATTTATCTTATATGTTTCATTTGATGTTATGTCTACATTGTAAGTATCAACGCTTATCTTGTTGTTTTAGTACTTTTAGAATCAAGTGGTTGGTCTCGACAGGCAACGAGAGAAGAGGAGGACATTGCTCGCCCGCCATAACACATACTTTCTTTTGGAGAAGCTTGAGCGAGAAGGCGCCTACCTTAATTGGGAGCGCATTGTAGACATGGTAAGTGTGCGGCAAGCCTTAACCTTATGATTTGTATACTTGCTTTGCCTTGTCATGTTAGATCATTGTTTTGGTATACCAAAAAAAGCATCTTGTATGGTTTTTGCAAGGACCAATTGCTGATCCTGAGTGAGGGCTCCGCATAGAGTGGCCTTGCCCATGTCTTTCCCCTTGTACATACACATTTTGGTCAGCTCACATCTTTGTTTGAGCTTGTATAGATTGCATGATGCAAATTTTGGCTTATCTCGTTAGAGCTTGATATGTAAATTTCAATTTTGGCTTATCTCGTCAGAGCTTGATATGTAAAATACACATCTTGCAATATAATTTGGCCATTGTTTGCACTTGTGTGAATTGTGTACCTACTTTGTAATGTCAAAAACGTTATGGCACTCTCTCTAACTTTTTCAAAAAATTTGCTTCGTTCTTCACATCAGAGTACAATTGACTTTGACCGTACTCTATAAATTTGGCATAATGGTGCATCTAGCTACAAGACTGCAGCTCGATGCACCATTATGCCAAAAAAAATTTAATACCTGCACGCGGCAAAAGTTTCCTGCATCCGTAAATAGCGTCGAAAGTTTCCTACATCCGTCGAAAACAGCGTTGAAAGTTTCCTGCATCCATCGAAAATAGCGTCTAAATGAAGTTGAAATAAGTGTCGAAATACGCGTCGAAATCGCAGTCGAAATAACCGTCGAAATATCAGTCGAGATAGGCATCGAAAACACCGTCAAAAAATGCGTGGTAAAATTACTTATTTCGACGCTTATTTCGGCACTTATTTCGACGTTTTTTTCGACAGGTATTTCGACGTTTAGGGGATTTTGAGCTTAGTTTATAAGGCGTCAAAAAAAGCATGGATAATGGCCCCGCCTCTTGTAGTGCAACCTTTTTTAATCCTTGCATAATATTATAAAACAGGGGACTGTGGTCTGGTTTGGCCAGAGATGAGTTGATCCTTAGTGCTGGCAGTGAGCCAGGCACATTGCCCGTGCTGTGTTTCTAGAAGCTCCCATCTGCATTTCATTTCTAGACGCTCTCGGGAAGTTGCAAGGGCACCCCATGCAGACTGCATGTTTGCATATGCTTTAGTGATATAAGGATGTTGAGGCAGTCTGGTAAAGGACGAAAACCAGACCATGGTTAAAGCTATGCAGAGATTGAGAGATGATAGATTAGGTGTATGGGGTCCGTTGTATTAAGCTAATGGGGGTAATCACATCATTAGAGGTTTGTGACCATCTCTGTGAACAGCATTGATCAGTCTTCTGGACCGATCTCTGTATGAGATCAAAGGTTTGATGTCCTATATCTTTTCACTAGAGCTCTGAAAACAACCCTCCTCCTCTTTGACCAGCTAAAGGCTGATTAATAGGCAATGGGAGCTCTAGATGTATGCAAACAAAGAGGGGTGTGGCTGCCAGGCACATGTGACCTGCTCTTTAACACGCCTTGGGTGTTTTGACTAACATACGTAGCACCATGGCATTAGGAAGCCGACTGTCGTAGACTTGCTGCAAGCCATATGGCTTGGGGTCCTCAGCTTCATTTCGAAGGGCATCATCATGTACTAGGGCTTCAATGTCAGGCTCCATTATTCTCCATGGAAACCTCCCCTTTGCATTCTTGATGATATCTATACTACACAAGCAAAACTAAGCTGACATAAAACAAGGAAGATATCTTTTCAAGGTTTTCCTTTAAGTACAACAGCGTTGCACTGAGCTGAGAGATTGAATTGGAACTCTGGATGGTCTACACGTGGCCACTGCTTGCTTTGTGTGCTTTCGCTTGCATATAATATATATATTCATACATATTCAATAAAGCTCTAGGTTAGATGAAGAAACATGTCATGCATTTCTTCTAAGGTAGGTATGATCATGCAATAACCAAGAGTAACAAGAAAGTGTGTTGGATTTTTTTTGGGACCAATATAAATATGTATTAAATATACCAAAAAAACACTTACACCTCAAATAACAAGTTTACCCTCAACTCCATTTAGCATATTACAGATCATATCCCATCTCTCATCTTCAAATACAAAAGATGAATTTTCCCATGAAATCTGAAACCCTAGTTGAATGCATGCTTCCATCAGAACCTTACTAGTACAGCCTTTAGGTGATTGATCTTCCAAAACAACTCCCTGCTTTGTCCATACTTTTACCTTAGGTCTTGCACCAACTGGATTTTCAATGAAGGCCACATAGGTATATTTGATTTGTTTCACTTTATTGTACCATCTTTTGGTCCTGGGACCAAACTTTAGTGGTATGCACCTTGGCTTCTACATAGTAAATTTTTATTCACAATGCAAATTTGTAGAGATTTTCTCATTGTTTTCCTATAGAAGCTATAGTAGCGAAATTTGTTTGTTAAAAAGACCATGGGATTGAATTAAAAAGACCATGGGATTGAATTAAGAGAGTCTTGTAGGCATGGGCTTTGCAAGATATTTGGACTCTAGAAGCTTACTAAATTTGCTCAATTAATGACATAGCTGCCCATTTTGAGTCTACTTGTACTAAGGTTATGCACATTAACTTAAGGGTTCTCAAATGCACAATTTGAGTCTAGTTGTACATCAATTGGTAGAAAGTGTGGTACATGAATATAGAGAACGCCGATAACACAAGGAAGAGAATGAAAACATATCAACGAGTTTAGTCACGTATCAAGGAAGAGAAAGAAAACATATCAATGAGTTAATTAGAGCACATAAAAACGAGAAATGAACGGTTCATTTGTTTTTAGGTTGAATTAAAAAGCTCCGAGCTGTCTTCTTAGTAGCCCTTTTCTACCTAGTGTGGCTATTGTCCCCACACCCACGTACATCGAAGTTGGTGCTTTATGTGGCTTTGATTGAACAAATATCTATATAGCTGTGCCAAGTTGACCTCGGCTCCGAAAACAAAAACAAAAACAAAAACAAAAACAAAACAAAAGGTTAAACATATATCCATATAGATAGAAACGATGCCTTACAATCAAAGCAACCGACCTCCAAGGAAAGGAGAGGAAAAGTTTTTATTTAATTTAAATAAAGGAGTAAATTTAAGGAATAGGAGGTTGGGCCATATCATTGACGAGTTTCTTCCATTGGAGGTTGGAAGAACCGCCAGCCTTGATAGATTTTTGGGCGGCCTTCCGCCAGAGCGAGGTTGCGTGTTTAAGCTGTGAAGAGGTGTCTCCTTGCATGAGGGCACGAGCTTGTCGCTCGACCTCGTCTCTGTGTATGAGACCATTGTGGTCCGCCTCCAAATGTAACCCCACATTCCAGGCGTCCACAGAACACCTATTGTTGAGCATTTGGTCTGCAAAGTAGGGCCACCCAAGCATGGGCACCCCGGCGGAGATGCTCTCCAATGTGGAGTTCCAGCCACCACAGTGTGTTAGGAAGCCGCCCACGGCCGGGTGGGTGAGTACTTGGAGCTGGGGTGCCCATTCCACGAAGCATGCACGCCCTTGCACTCTTTCCAAGTAGCCTTTGGGGAAGAGGGATGTGTCGCCGTACATGAGGTCCGGTCGGATCACCCAAAGCATAGGTGATTGGCTAGCTTCCAAGCCCAAGGCCAGGTGTTCAAACTGTTGGGCGGACATGACAGCAATGCTCCCAAACGAGACATACAGAACTGATGACCGTTTAGCCATTTTAGGCAATTGTGGTCTTCTGGCCACAGGGCAGCCGTTCCATACGAGGCTAGCCGCCCGTCTCCACCCTCTTCGAAATACGACAGTGGTAGCAGAGGTCCCACTGTGTATACGGGATTGTTCTCCTCTCTCAAGGCTTCCATTGAACCTTGCTCAAGCTCTTCAAACGTGTTGATTGCAATCCACGTGCTCTCCTTTAGCCTTTGATACGGCTCCAGAAAGGCGTTGAACATGAAGTCTTGCGTATCGTAGGACTGCAAATACGTGTTTAGCTCCGTCACCTTCAGCGGTGGCACTCCTCGCACCCATGTTATTCGCTCAGGCTCTGTAAACGCAGTGGCACAACTTATTAGAAGAGAAATATAGCTTGTTTCCATAATCCTCATTAGAGTATGATTATCTTAATCACTAGCCACTACTAAGCGTAGAAATCAAGGATGGATGTCATCGTGAAGCCCAATCCCGTCCATTAGCTTATATGTGCAGCCTCTCCATTAGTTCAGCAGTTAAAGCCCAGCCCCATATTTCATTAGCTAATTATACCATTAAATCCAATTCAATCGACTAAATTAATAATTAAAAGCAAGTGCTTCATCTTCTCCGCTATGCAATACATAGTAATTGATTAGGAGAAGGTTAACCCACTTAATCATAAATTTTGCTTTAAATTACTCAGTGATGAAGGCTCACCCTTAGGAGATCGATGCCCTTGATTAACAGCCATGACGGATGCAATGGTACCAGCTGAAGCAGTCCAAAAAGCAAGCCTTCTGAGGCCAAATCTGGTGGCCACATCTTGTGTGAAGTAGAGGTAAAGGTCCGAAATCATGCAGGTGACAGGGGTGTCCTCGGATTGCAGTAGACCTTCCACCAGCTCTTCGAAAACCGGCTTCAAGCTATAGAAAGACTTGGCCAGCTCAACGAGGGTGTCTTGCCCACTGGTGCTCCCGTTCTCTCTCTTGTCCCTTATCTCTGCAAAGCGTATGTCAAGGCCCTGCTCTTCAAAACGGGGCTGCAAATTATTCTTCAGAAGTGCATGATTATGCTGTGTGTTAACAAATGTGATTATGAAGCCTTCTAAAGCAAGCTTTATAGATAAGTGCATCATGGGTCCTATGTGGCCTTGTGCAGGGAATGGGATGACAAGTGCATGTGGTTTAATGAGCTGGCTAGGAAGGCCCATACTGTTTGTTGACACGAGAAAAGGTTTGATTAGCTGCCTAACTGCGATCAGCTTAGTGAAGTGAAGTGAGACCCTAATTAAACAAGCTGGACGTGATGGGCTCTATATAAGGTGTCGAGAGCCTTAATGTGCAACCTCTGCGAGGATCTTGAGCTGAGAGAGAGAGAGAGAGAGAGAGAGAGAGAGATGTTATGCTGTGCGCTCTGCACTTGCCACTGATGATGATAATGAGTGTGAGGAAGATGGTCACCATTTTTATACATAAACATCAAGCGAGAAGATGTTCTCTGTTTTTGGTATAAAATAATAATAATATGGCATCTTTTGAAAATTTTACCGTTGACCGGAATAGAATATTTCACCTTAAAATTTGAAAAGGCTCTCACACACAAACCCCTTTAGTTGACTTGGCAACTTACCTTAGAATCTGCATCAGTGTCGTCACCTTAGACCTCATGAAGACGTCCCCCCTTACGCTAGCGCACGTGGCTTAATGGGCCTTGAGAGAATAGCCCAGTGCACATGCCGCATGCCAATCATATACCGCATAGTAAGGGCGTCACATGCCCCACATGCCCCATGCCCTCTTTTTTTTTTTAGCATTTTGGTCATTACATACTTGCGAAATGCACGTCAAAAATTACACTAAAATTCAAAAAAAAAAAAAACTTGCTACATTTCATCAAACCCATCAATCAAGGGTCCCTGCCAAAAATCAAGCCTCGCCGAGTGCTAAAACTTGACCTCCGCGGAAGCTGAGGTTGCAAGTTCAATGCTCGCCCCTCCCTCCCCGCCAGTCCATGAGGGGGGTGATTAAAGAAATGAACCCCCACCCCAAAAAAATGGGGGGGGGGGCGGGGGGGAACTTATTCTTCATGACAGTTTGAGCACCAATTTTTTTATAAACATTCTTCATGATAGTTTGAGCACTAATTTTTTTCTCGCATATGACAATACTACTATAACATAGTGAACAAGTGTGACCACAAGTGACATACCACATTTGAAGAAGCATCCATCCACATGCATCCACGTACTATTGAAAACGCAAAGGTAACGTTAAGTAAACTATACCACACCTAATATGATTGTTGGTGGTTGAAGTTTTTGGCTCTATTTTAAAATCAACATACATATTTTAAAACCATCTGTAACATGCTATTCATGTCCCTTAAAAAAAGACACCTTTTTGGAAAAACCATGTCTTGCGTACAATCATATCTGAAAAGTACACTAAATTTCTATGTTTTCGGATTTCCTAAATTTGATCTAAAAGTCAAAATGTCCTTAAAAATACACTTTATAAATTTAAAAATGTGTACACTAAAAAGTGATTTGCTAAATTTGATCTAAAAGTGAAAATGTCCTTAAAAATACACTTTATAAATTTAAAATACACTAAAAAACTATTTATTAAAGTGTACAAAATAATCCCAAAATAAAATTTCAAGTTTTATAATAGACGCTTACAAAGAATTCATCAACTTTTTTGTAATAATTTATTTTTAACTCCTCTATATTTTTTTTAAAAAAAGACACACTTCTTAATTTAGTCAAAGATAATGAAGTGATGTAAAATTTCTCCACACTAAAATTTTAATTTAGTATTTTACTTTTATTTTAAACTTACATTAATTAAATTTAAAATAGTATATATCTTATTTTAACTTGTGATAATATTTTATCATAAATTTATAAGTTTTTTATATGATAAAAATATTAAAGGATGATATATAGATAATGGCTATTGATTGCAAATATGGTAAATACGTATAAACATTTCAAGTTCAATAAAAAATACATAATGGGTATCGAATTTGTTATTGATTTTGAATATAGAACTAGATATTGAGAAAAATACATCTAGATATTAATTTTGAATATGAAACTAGATACTAAGAAAATACATCCAGGTATTAATTTTGAATATGAAACTAGATATTGAGATGTTGAAAGATTTTTTGAAAAATATACAGGTGAGATTTTAATACCATAAATCCATCGATTTCTTTATTGTATTATAAATAAGTATATAGCTTTTTTAGAAAAAAAAAGTCCAAAACAAGTAAAAGATTTTGTCTTGTTTTAGAAAATGGACACCAGGTATCTACATTGTGTTTGAAAATACATCATTTGGATGCTAAGTATCCAAATTGAGTTGAAAACATGCAAATCTAGTCTAAAACAAACAAAGGGCTTCTAAAACAAATAAAAGTTGCACGTTCTAGAAAATGCATGCCAACTTGAAAGTTACCTTGTGTGTTTACAACATGAATTGTGTTAAAAACAAGTACAGAGCTTTCAAAACAAGTTAAAGCTACCTATTTTGGAAAATGAATACAAAGCTCAAAAGCCTTGCATGTTTTCAACACATGTGAAAAAAACACAAGCCTTTCAACTTGGTATTTATTTTTTAAAACAAACAATGATATTCTACTTGTTCTTTGATACAAAAAATTTATATTCTACTTGCCTTTTGGTTTTTTTCTAAAAAGCGCTACCAAAGTTTGAGTTTTCTTGAAATACAATAAGTTGAGCTATAATACACAATTTTTAAATATTTTGGCACCAACATAACATTTAGATTATAGGCATGTCTTTTGAATGTAATCTAAATGTTGCCTTGGTGCCAATTTCTTTTTTTTTGAGTACATAGCTCAAGCTATTGTATTTTTAAAAAATCTTAATTTTTTGTAGCCCCTTTTTAAACAAAACCCAAAACAAGTCAAATATCTTTGCTTGTTTCAAAAAATGATACCAAGTTGAAAGTCTTTTATGTTTTTACCATAGTTTGTGTTGAAACACAACACAAGTCTTTTGACTTGGTATGAATTCATGTTGACAACACACAAGTGTTTAAACTTGATATCCATATTCTAAAACATGCAAATTTACTTGTTTTGGAAGCTCCCTATCCCATTTAAGAAAAATTGATACCAAGTATCTAATTTCAACGCAATGTGTGTTTTCAACATAATGTAGATACTTGGTATCCATTTTTCAAAACAAGCAACAAGGAGCTTTATTTGTTTTGGAAGCTCTTTGTTCATTTTAGAAAATAGGTACCAAGTATCTAGATTTGTGTGTTTTCAACACAATTTGGATACTTAGTATCCAAATTTTATGTTTTCAACACAATCTAGATACTTGTTTGGTATCGATTTTACAAGTGCACCTTGACAGAGCTCGGCGAGAGAAAGCAAGATGCCTTCTAAGAAATGTTGCTCCAACAGAAGGAGATGAGCTAGAAGAGTTTTTTCTTCCTGGTGGACAAGAAAGTAAAGCAGCATCCTATAAAGTGATTTGTGGGGATGTAGATAATCTTCAGAATATCATTCCAAAGAAAGATTACAGTCTTGTTATTACTGACATCCCATATGGTTTTAATATGAGTGGTTCTATAAATGATGAGAGAGAATATACCTATCAAGAAACTCAAAAGATGTTGTAGAATTTTCAAGTGTGGTAACTACATCAAATATGTGGAGATTTGTGATCTTTCAGAGGCTCGACTAGCCAAGCTCCATCAGCTAATTGCAGCTCTAAGAAAAGAAGCACATGGTCTAGAGTATGTTGTTTAGTATGATTTCAAGAAATTATGTTTTTAGTTTCTTTTCATTATTTTTCAAACACTTTAGATTTATGTTTTACTAATTTGATTGTAGGGTCAAAACAAATATAGATCATACTCGCGGTTTTCATTTCAAAAGTTCCTTTGAAATGCTCATGGTTGGCTATTGTGATGACATTAAGCAAAGACGTTTTAAAGCACATGTCAATGAGTCTAGATGCTCCAATGTGCTTTCTTTTCCTGAAGTAACTAGGAAAATAAGGCATGTGATTGAGTCCAAAGCCTTGGTGAATCCCTACTAGAAGCCTCAACACTTGATTAATCGTCCGATTGACCTATTTTCTATGCCAGATGATTGGATACTTGAATTGTTGTCTAGAACTAGTATACACTTATTCTTGCTTTAAAAAATCATGTTTAAGTATATACTTTCTTATTATTGATAGTGTGTTAGTTCTTATATTCATTTTTTCAAAACTACAGATACAACTGTGACATGTGCAATTAAGAGAAAGAGAAACTGTGTTGCAACAATTAAAAAGGATGAGATCCAAGTAGACTTTATTCCTATGCATGTAAATGGTGCTATGGAACTACCAAATAAAGATCAAGAGGTGGGAGAAGTCTCCATTGATGCTAATGAGAAGTTTCATTCAGCATCAAAAGAATCTATGCCTCCCCTCGCTGATGAGCCTAGGGAATTAGCATCTCTACTAGAAAATGAAAATTTTACTTTGATGCTCCCTGGTCCCCAAGGAGAAGAAAATAATGATCAATCCAATGAAGAAGCAGAGGAAGAACCAGATCAAGTGCTAGATGTTTAGATTTTGACTCTATTACTTTATATAATCTAGTTTATCATCACTCTACTACTTTACATACTTTAGTTTATTGCTCTGCGAAACCTTCAACAAGTTTTATCTCATCTTTTTAGAGAGAACTTTTATTTCATATTATTTGTATTGGCTTTGCTATTTGGGTCTAGAAATAGATCCAAGCATGATTTGTAGGGTTTTTCATAATTTATAGAGCTTATGATGTTATATATTCTAATCTTTTTTTTATCACTTGTCAAGTAATGTGTATATTTGTGTATAGTGGTAAAATTTGTTCCAAGAAAGTTCATTTAAAAAAGTCTCTTTCATTTATGAAATTTATAAAATAATTTTTAATTAAAAATTTTTGGTTTTTCTTTAAGTTGTGGGGACTTCTTCTATCCTGTTTAAAAATTCAAGTTGTTTTTATGTCAAACATTATCAGCTTATAATGTAGTTTTTTAATGTACACATGGAATTCTAGATGTGCTTTCAAAAAAAGTGTGTTTTTAAGCTGTTTTTGAAGTTTGCGAGGGACACATTTTCCCTTTCCACCTTAGAGTGCCTTCTCAAAATGAGCCTTCCTATAAGATTTCAGGGCATCTGTGATACCTACTCCAGAGTACATTGTGGATATCTCATGCATGTCGGCTCTACAGTAGGTGAGCCCACCTCCAACTTCCCATACAATTGTAGCATGTACTCGGTCAATTGGAACCAGTACACATGATGATGGATCCACACGAAGAACGGTTTGTCAGATGGCAGAATCCGGGCATCCCTCATAGCAAACTTGCCCCCACTAGCCAATATGTCAAGGAGTCCACATTTCCTGTATTGTGAATAAGCATTATGTTTCTACCTACATAATTAAAAAACATTGATGTGTCTAGAGAGTTAGAGATCTTACTCTCCATTTGAAATATGTGCTCGAGCAATCTCTACTAGCTTGGAAGTAGTGAATTTGCTAGCCTTTTCACCCTAGCCCTGGTATGAGATCACTTTTTTAAAAACTCTTTTCCACAGTCAGGGTTGGTAATTTGTGTCAGCTCATATCCTCTTTTAGGAAATAGTGCCTTTGTCTCCTTGAGGGTATCTCTGCAGTTATTGTCAAACATTTCTACATTCAGCTGATATTCTATACTCCCTCGCTCAGCCAAGCCATTGATCTTATCTTGGTACGTGGCATCAAACTTTGACTGCAATGTGTTTATGTTTAAGAAACATATTTTGAAATCAAAACATAGCTTTATTTTGGTTTGAGAAAGAGGCACGCACACACCTTGAAAACTAATTGTAACGACAGGAGTGCCATGGGAAGCTTCAACCACTTGGATCTGTTAGGTCCCTAATGAGGAAGTTCTTTCTGGGCCCATGCACGATCAATGTCATCAAACTTTGACAACCATGATTGTGGATCAGTAAGAACCCACACGCTGCATCCATAAATATATTATGTGTCGTTGTGTTCATCACATGAATGGTAGTGACCCTGGAAATTTTGCATGCATATAAAACAAGGATAAATGATGACATATACAATGTTTGTTCATTTGATACACATAAAAACAATGTACAATCCACTTACTTGTTGATCATGTGCAGCATCAACAAGAAGTTTGCCTCCTCCTCCTCAAGGAATCCGACCACTCTGCAATTCACCTTGGGAATCCTTTCTCTTTCAAGTCGATTGGTGTTTGCCCATTCTTGCCAAGCTTTGAGTCGATGGTTTCCATCCCAAACAACAAACATCTTCCCAAACATGTGTTTCCATCCTTCAATCTCCTCTATTATCGTGTTAAACACACCTAACAACAATAGGTCGTGACCGGGAACTTCGACAACGATTAAATGAAATGAGCGCTTTGCCAGGGAATCCCTCAGAGACAATGAGTGCTGCCATTGTCAATTGGTATGTGCTCTCCTCGGCGATGCTTTTGATTAACCCCTTGATGGAATCCTCGTTCATACAGATTACTGGGTTTGCAAAGGAGGTGATAAAGTGGTGGTACTCTAGGGGAAGGTGGTTATGATTATCGACCAAGTGGTTCTCCAACCAATTCATGGAGATGTGTTGATCAACTCGAGGGGGTCACTATATGTAAATTCTCTATATCACGTGCGTTCAAGGCCTATTTAAAAAGTCCCTTATCTGTGAATTTTTTAGTGAATATAATGTATCCTTTCTTATACAAATCTGTAAATTTTTTTTAAAATACAATAAATAAATCCCCTCTGTAAATATATTTATGTAAGTTTTAAATATTTAAAATGTCCTTCTGTTGAACCCACGTGATACTTACATATTTATACGAGTGACCCTCCCGAGTTGATCAACCACTTTCCCAAAACTCTCTTTTACAGACTCCTCTTCTTCAATAATCATGGCACTACTTCTGGCCTCACGATTGCTTGCGAGCGTTGAAGAACCAACCCCAGAGTCAATGCGATTAAGAGGTGTTCATACCTCGCTTGATGTGGTCACTTGTGATATGCCCAAATCTTGTCATAGTGCAATCTTATCTTGATTTTCGATGAACCCCTTCGATTTGCAAATGAGTCCGTGGAGGCATTTTGTCTTGAAAGTTAGATGTTTGAAAGATGCCGCCTTCAAAAATTAAACATAAGCTTTTTTAACCAGATTCTTTCTTTTTTTGCATTAATTTTTAAATATGATTAGTAATTAATATACGTCATTTTTTTATTGATATACAACCATTATTAATAATAATGCTTAAATTAATCCTTAATCATGATTAATTATTGATCCAAGAAATACATTATTTCAAATAAGATGTGATGTAACTCTGTAAATTAACATTGCATTAAATATGCACATAATTTCTTAATATTTGGTAATTATTATGCCATTTATATTAATCACAAGAAGAATACCTCAAGAATTTGAATGATTGAATCAACTTAGGTTGTGGAACGTGTTATTGTAGTGTAGAGAACCTTTAATCCATCACCTCGTCACTCCTTATACACCACCAGATTTTCTAATTGATGGATTAATGTGTTGGGGACAAGTTGATGAGGGAAGAGAGGGGACGATTTAGGGAGGAGAGGGGAGATAGTTGAGGGAGAAGAGGAGTGAGAGAGCGTTGAGGGGCGAGGAGAGAGCGTTAAGGGGCGAGAGAGAGGGTGTTGAGGGGTGAGAGACGGGGGAGAGGACATTGGGGGGCGTTGAGGGACAAGAGAGAGGGAATTGAGGGGGGGCAGAGAGGGGGGAGAGGGCATTGAGGGGTGAGAGAGGGGCACGAGCACGAGGGCATTGAGAGGCGAGAGAGGGGCACGAGGGTGTGATAGCATTGAGAGAGGGAGGGCACTTGGGCGAAGGGCTCACAAAGGGCTTTGTGAGCCCTCTGTTGGCTGTCCAACGGCTTTAAAGCCATTGGGGACAGCCACGCAACCCTTGTGGCTAGCCACATGTACTGTCCAAGTGTGCGGGCATTACACAGCTTGCCACATGTAACGCCCTAGTTTGGGAATTACAGTTTGGGAATTACACATGGCAAGCCATGTGTAATGCACGTGGCCAAATATTACAGGTGTCACCAATGACTTTGGCGCCATGTGTAATACTTGTCCACCATGTGCATTACACATGGACTACGTATTCCACACGCGCAGTCCACTTGGCAGCCATGTGGAATGCCTAAGTGTGGGCATTACATATGGCAGCACCGCGTTGTGTGTTCCGCATGCCATGCACGCGGTACATGCCACACACGCTGTGGCTTGCATGCCACAGTCCATATGGCGTGGCCTGTGTGCCACATGCCACATGCCACGTGGCATGGCCTATGGCATGGCCTATGGCATGCAGGCCATGCGGTGTATCCTCCGTGCCAGAGGCCACACAACTTGTGTGGCTTGCATGCGACAGGCTATGTGGCATGGCCTGTGGCATGCATACCACGTTACGTGGCCTATAGAGGGCTTTAAAAACCCTTTGTGAGCCCTCCTCCCAAGCACCCCTCCCCTCCCTATTCTCCATCAACGCACCTCGTGCCCCACCTCTCCTCCATGAATGTTTCCCCTATCCTCCATTAACGTGCACTCGCACCCCACTTCTCCTCCATCAATGCACCCTCCCTCTTTTCCTTCTACATACCCCCCCTCAATCTTGAACGTGTCATCACGCTGCCCTCTCTATTGCCCCTCTCTTGCGCTTTTGTAATTGGACATGCCATCACTAAAGGAGCTAACCATGGAGTGTATCATCTTTCAAGGATACATGGTGCAATCAAAGTAAAGGAGAACAACCTTACAAAAATGATAGTTAAGTTCTAGCTCAGAATATCAAGCGCAATTTCTTACTGGAGGACATAAAGAGTGATGAATGAAGGTAATAAGTAACTAATTAGGAATTCGGCCGAATCAATGGTTGCACGTCTCATAGAACCTAATGAGTGTGTTTCCTAAGTATTTAATGTAGTAATAATGTTAGTGCTACTTCATACTGCCAACTTCTTCATAATGTACATGAGTTTTTTATAGCTTAATGATGATTATGTTTCTCAATGTTCATCTTGTAAACCATGATGAGCGAGAGAGAGGAGGGAGACGAGGGAGAGAGTGCTGGGAGGGAGAGAGAGATAGAGGAGTGATGGAGAGAGAAGAGGGGAGAGAATGTAGGGATGCTAATTTTTGAAAAAGTATATACCTATATACAACATAATGCCCCACGCCAATCATGTAGCTTAATGGGCATTGGGAGAATAGCACAGTGCACATGCCCCATGCCAATCATATACCGCTAGTAAGGGCATCACATGCCCCACATGCCCCATGCCCTTTTTTTAGCATTTTGGTCGTTACATGCTTGCAAAATGCACGTCAAAAATTACACTAAAATACAAAAAAAAACTTGTTATATTTCACCAAACCCATCAATCAAGGGTACCTGCCAAAAATCAAGCCTCGCCGAGTGCTAAAACTTGACCTCCGCGAAAGCGGAGGTTGCGAGTTCAATGCTCGCCCCTCCCTCCCCACCGACCGCCAGTCCGACCGCCAGTCCATGAGGGGGGTGATTAAAGAAATGACCCCCCCCCAAAAAAAATGGGGGGGGGGGCGGGCGGGGGGGGGGAAACTTATACTTCATGACAGTTTGAGCACCAATTTTTTTAAAAAACATTCTTCATGACAGTTTGAGCACTAATTTTTTTCTCGCATATGACAATACTATAACATAGTGAGCAAGTGTGACAGTACACTAAATTTCTATGTTTTTGGATTTCCTAAATTTGATCTAAAAGTGAAAATGTCCTTAAAAATACACTTTATAAATTTAAAAATGTGTACACTAAAAAGTGATTTGCTAAATTTGATCTAAAAGTGAAAATGTCCTTAAAAATGCACTTTATAAATTTAAAATACACTAAAAACTATTGATTAAAGTGTACAAAATAATCCCAAAATAAAATTTCAAGTTTTATAACAGATGCTTACAAAGAATTCATCAACTTTTTTGTAATAATTTATTTTTAACTCCTCTATATTTTTTTTGAAAAAAGACACACTTCTTAATTTAGTCAAAGATAATGAAGTGATGTAAAATTTCTCTACACTAAAATTTTAATTTATCATTTTACTTTTATTTTAAACTTACATTAATTAAATTTAAAATAGTATATATCTTATTTTAACTTGTGATAATATTTTATCATAAATTTATAAGTTTTTTATATGATAAAAATATTAAAGGATGATAAATAGATAATGGCTATTGATTGCAAATATGGTTAATACATATAAACATTTCAAGTTCAATAAAAAATACATAATGGGTATCGAATTTGTTATTGATTTTGAATATAGAACTAGATAATGAAAAAATACATCTAGATATTAATTTTGACTATGAAACTAGATACTAAGAAAATACATCCATGTATTAATTTTGAATATGAAACTAGATATTGAGATGTTGAAAGATTTTTTGAAAAATGGATAAGTTTATTACACTTCAATTTATTCCAAATTATTCACTATAATATTTTATTTACAGGTGAGATTTTAATACCATAAATCCATTGATTTCTTTATTGTATTATAAATAAGTTTATAGCTTTTTTAGAAAAGAAAGTCCAAAACAAGTAAAAGATTTTGTCTTGTTTTAAAAAATGGACACCAAGTATCTAATTGTGTTTGAAAATACATCATTTGGATGCTAAGTATCCAAATTGAGTTTGAAAACATGCAAACCTAGCTTGAAATCATACTCGATAAGCTTTGAGTCAAGCTATACCACTCTGAGGACACCACCACTGAGGAAAGTATCCTTCACCTATCATCCTCTTGGTTGATGAAATTCATGGATCCCTAATGACAATCAACTATCTAATTAGATCCTAATCTTGATCTAATCCTACACTAATGACAACACTAATCTAAGGTGGATAAAAATGAACAATACTCAGGGTGATGAGTGTATGCTAATTGAGTTTAGACTCAAGTTCAGTTAAGTTACAAGATGGAAACTTGTACTCATAGAAAGACTTGAGATGTTGTGTTTGTATTCCAATGCTTCAAATGTCCTCCTTTTATATGAGGAAAGTACAATAGATATATGATAGCTCATGTGGGATAAACTTGGCTAGGTGACTTGGCACTCTAGCGCCACTCATTTCAGCACCCCCCCTTGATGCTAGATTGGGTACAGTTTTTAGGCTTTCACTCTTCCTCTCTCTCCCCTTGTGCTAGGCTACTTTGGCCTTTATGCTACTTTGGCATTATAGCTACTTTGGCTATGAATTCTAGCTTGAGTGCATCATATGGCCTCAAAGGCTGATTACATCACTCTTTTTGTAGAGACAAGAGGGGTAAATTTCTAGCTTGGGTACATCATTGGTCCCAGAGGCTAGTTACAAACACTTTTTGTAGAAAGTAGAATTTTTTTCACAATAATTTTTTGTTTGAGAGATGGGTAGTGTACTGGCTCGAGATCTATTTGCTTACGCCAATTATGCTTTTCTTACATATGCCTGCATACTCATTTGGCTGCAGCATTTTTACAAGAGTTGTACTCCTCTTTTTCACACACACACTAACATGCTCATTTGGCCACTTACAAACTTTTTCCAACTTGTTCATGGAAAACCTTGTTGATGCATATATATATATATTTTTTTTTGTACTTGATTTCTTTATGTGTCTTTGATGCTTTTGCTTGTGCTTTGATGTTTGCCCATAATGTTTCAAAACGTGTGCCCCATGTGAGAGTCCTCCATGTGCAATTTACTTATGCTCATAATTTTTCCATTGCGAAGGTCTTACCGCTCGAGTTCCTAGGCTTCAACACGGTAGTGTCTAGTCACTTACAAGATTGGGCATTGCGAAGGTCTTACCGCTGCTCGTTGTGCTCGATGCGGCTTCTGCTACAAACCTTTCCTCGACAACAGCATCAACCAAGCATTTCTTAGCAGTCACTCTCATCCTTTGCTGACCTTTCTTCTCTCTCTACTGATTTCTCAACGCTTGATCTTTGTATATATTGTGCCATGTTCTGCTCTCTCCAACCCGCCGATGCTTTCCTTCTTTTGACTGGCATGCGCTCTGGTCTAATTGCTTGGCAGCTATCTACTATGCGTGCCTCCTCTCTTCTTCTTGTGGCGACTGGGCTACCATGCGCTTGCCTATTTGTGTTTGTTACAGTGGGTACTAATTGTTGCTACTGCGATGACTGGATGTTATAGATGTTTACTCTACAAAGGACATCACCCAAAAAACACTACCCCATCTCAGAAGAGTGAGGCTGCCCTGCTTGAGCCAACTCAGATGCTTTTTGCCTTGGAGTAGAGCTTCACCCTCTCTTCTTCTCTCTCTCTTACTAATGATAAACCTTAATGAAGTAAGAAGAAGAAAGAATTCCTTAATTCTATTTTGATCACACACTAATTATTTGTTCCTAGTACTAAAGAACTAATCTAGGAGAGCTAGACCTAGGCTCTGATACCATGATGAAATTCATGGATCAAGATCCCTAACTAATGACAATCAACTATCTAATTAGATCCTAATCTTGATCTAATCCTACACTTCTCTAAAGTGGATAAAAATGAACAATACTTATGGTGATGAGTGTGTGCTAATTAAGTTTAGACTCAAGTTCAATTAAAATACAAGATGGAAAATTGTACTCATAGAAAGAATTGAGATGTTGTGCTTACATTCCAATGCTTCAAATGTCCTCCTTTTATATGTGGAAAGTACAACAGAGCTATGATAGCTCATGTGGGATAAACTTGGCTAGGTGACTTGGCACTCTAGCACCACTCATTTCAACATTGGTCATGTGTTAGGTCCTATCTTCTCTCTAGAGGAGTTGCCAATAGTGGGCTTGGCCTATCAAGTATATAGAACACCTCCCCCTCATGACTAGAGGTTGCCTCGAGAGGGATATGTAACTCTCCGGACCCAATATTTACTATGGCTTGCAATCCATAGAATGAATGTGGAGCTCTTTGTTCCTGTAAAAACTTTGCATGCACGAGAACTCGTCCATTGTTGAAACTTAGATTCTTCTTAGAAGATGGGAATGTGATTGTACAACTCATTATAAAGAGGAACAAAAAAGAAGTAAACAAGAACAAGAAAGAATGACAAATAGGTACCAAAAGTACACACGTATTGAATGGTGATTAACACCCTTAAATAAGTTGGCTGTTTTAAATTCGACCATTTTAAAATAAGTTGGCTATTTTAAATTCGGCCATTTTAAAATAAGTTGGTTGTTTTAAATTCGATCATTTTAAAATAATTATTATTTTAAAAAAAAAACATTAATTTTAAAAAAACTAGTGCTATGATATAATTATGTTATACATATATATGCTTTTTCAAAAATTAGCATCCGTACATTCTCTCCCCTCTTCTCTCTCCATCACTCCTCTATCTCTCTATCCCTCCCAGCACTCTCTCTCTCATCTCCCTCCTCTCTCTCGCTCATCATGGTTTACAAGATGAATATTGAGAAACATAATCATCATTAAGCTATAAAAAACTTGAGATGTACATTATGAAGAAGTTGGCATTATGTAGCACTAACATTATTACTACATTAAATACTTAGGAAACACACTCATTAGGCTCTGCGAGACGTGCAACCATTGATTGGGCCGAATTCCTAATTAGTTGCTTATTCCCTTCATTGATCACTCTGTATGTCCTCCAGTAAGAAATTGCGCTTGATATTCTTAGCTCGAACATAACTATCATTTTTGTAAGGTTGTTCTCCTTTACTTTGATTATTCACTTTATCTGCCATAATAAACTCCCTGAAATCTCTTTAGCTTGGTACAAGTCCAAATCGTTTGAGTCCTTGTACATCTCATCAAGCGCCATGTATCCTTGAAAGATGACACACTCCATGGTTAGCTTCTCTAGTGATGGCATGTCCAATGACAAAAGCACAAGAGAGGGGCAATAGAGAGGGCAGCGTGATGACACGTTCAAGATTGAGGGGGGGTATGTAGTGTTGAAATGTAGAGAGAAAGAGACGAGACAAGAGACACATCATGTACGCTCCCAAAGACTGATTCATATTGAGGACAAGATACATATATATAGGTGAGACCAAGTTAGGTAGAGTGAGCCATATATAGAGCTCCAACACCCCCACTCAAACAAGGGTCTCTAGCTATGGATGAAAAAACCCTTGGGGAGTACAAGGGAAAAACCCAAGCCCCTATACAAATGTGAAAATATGAACCAGAAGTAATGATGTGAAAGTGCATTGTGCATCTATATACAAATATACAAAAGGACCAAGAGGTCATAGTGAGCAATTGTGGAATGTGCAAAGTGCATGGTGTCTAGAAGATTACAACGATATATGTACAAAGCTACCATAAGAGTAAAGAGCCTAATCTAGAAAGAGTGAGCCCGAGGCAACTCCAAGCTCTGAGCGCAAGAGAATGAAGCGTGACTCATTGAGACCTTTGGTAAGAATATCTGCAATCATCTGGTCACTTGGACAATGTTCAATCATGATAGTGCCTTTGCGTACTTCGTATCGAACATAATGGTAATGCACATCAATATGTTTTGACTTGTTATGTTGGACATAGTCTTTTGCAAGACTAATAGCACTCTGATTATCACACTGCAAGGGTGTACTAGAAAGAGGAGAATGGCCGATATCTGTCAACACTTGTCGAAGCCAAATGAGTTCACGAGCTGCAAGTGATGCCGCAACATATTCAGATTCGGTTGTAGAAACTGCAACACAATGTTGTTTCTTGCTGGTCCAAAAAATAAGACAACCATTAATGAAGAAACAATTGCCACTAGTAGATCACATAGATAAATGTGAGCTGGCCCAATCTGCATCTGTGTAACCCAAAAGAGAAAGAGATGGAATGGAGTCAGATGTGAATTGTCGTTGATAAACCAAACCATAATCTATAGTGCCTTTCAAGTATTTCAACACGCGCTTTGCTGAAGACCAATGCTTAAGAGAAGGACATGCAAGGTGTTGCCCGAGATAGTTAGCAATAAACAAAATGTCAGGACGAGTGTTCAAACCAACAACTTGAAGACATCCAACCAAATTAGCATATGGTTGATTTGTAACAAGCTGGCCACCACCATCAGAAGTGTTTTTCATGGAACTCGCAAGACAAGGAGTAGTTGCTGAATGTGCAGATTCCAAACCAAACTTCTTAATAGTATCTTCAATAAACTTTGACTGTCGAAGTAATAAAATACCTTTACTGCGATCCCTTTGAATCTGAATGCCAAGACACGAGTGAAGCTCTCCAAGATCCACCATATCAAATGCCGAAGATAACAACTGCTTACTTTGGTGTAGAAATCCCAAATCATTGGAAACAAGGATTGTATCATCCACATAAAGGGCAAGGATTACAAAACTACCATTTTGGTGTTTGGTAAATAAGTTGGGATCAGAAGAGCAAGAGAGAAAACCATGGGAGGTAAGAAAAAGATCAAACTTGATGTACCAGGCCCGTGAAGCTTGTTTAAGACCATATAAAGCCCTATGAAGACGAGCAACAAGATCTTCCTTCCCTGCAATAACAAATCCTTCTGGCTGCTCCATGTAAATTTCTTCATTCAAATCTCCATTCAAGAAAGCTGTGCGCACGTCCATCTGATGAATTTCTAAGTCAAATTGAACAGCAAATGCCAATAAAACCCGAATACTAGTAATGCGAACAACTGGTGAAAAGGTTTCGTGATAATCAACGCCAGCAACTTGAGAATAACCTTTGGCAACTAAACGTGCCTTGAATTTGTCAAAGGATCCATCTGCTTTAAATTTTGTCTTATATACCCACTTACACTTAATGGCAGTACGGCCAGGAGGTAGCTCAGTGAGTATCCATGTACCTTTAGAGATAAGAGAATCATACTCTGCTTCCATAGCCTCTTGCCATTGATCCTTTTGTGGAGAACATATAGCATCACTGTACGTGGCTGGATCTTCAGAAGTAGAGAAAACATTAGCCTCAAAATCTTCATCATAAACATGACAAGAACCATGCTCAAAATCAATAGGCAGATCAATAAAAATGTCAACATCATCAATGACAGCATTCGGAATCAATGGTTGTGAAGAGGAAAGTTGCTCTTTAGATGGTTGTGAAGAGGAAATTTGCTCTATAGAAGAAGATTCATCATCACACAAGAATGGAAAAGCTTGAAGCAAAGATTTAGTATCATTAGAATCATCCATGGACCATGTACCGCCCATAAGCTGTTCATTGAGAAAATAGCATCACGATTCACAAGCACTTTCTTGGAGGACGGGTCATAGAATTTGTAGCCTTTGGAAGTGTCAGAATACCCAATAAAAATAACTTTAAGGCCAGGAGCATCAAGCTTTGCTCGTGTTTCTTTAGGAACATGAATGTAAGCAATACATCCAAAGGTTCGAAAATGAGATACAGAAGGAATTTCACCTGTCCATGCTGTGATGGGTATCTTACCAGAAGGAGCAGTAGTAGGAAGATGATTCTGAACAAAGACTACTGTCAAGAGAGCTTCACTCCAGAAGACACGAGATAACCCAGAATGAATCAGCATACATCGTATAGCATTGATAATAGTGCGATTCTTACGTTCAGCAACACCGTTCTGTTGAGGTGAATATGGAATTGTATGTTCATGATGAATACCATGGTCCGTACAATAACTCTCAAACTCACGAGACACATATTCTTTACCATTATCACTGCGAAGTTTCTTGAGGCGACGTCCAGTTTGAAGTTCGGCAGCCTTGTGAAATTGCTTAAAAACAGATAAAGCCTCAGATTTTTGTTGAAGCAAGAAAACAATTGTATACCGTGAGTAATCATCAATAAACGTAATGAAATAACGATGTTGTGTTCTCGATGGAGGCAAAGGTCCACAAATGTCGGTATGAACAAGATCCAACAAATCATGAGAATGAACTGAATTTGAGAGGGGAAAGGGTTTACGATTGTGTTTGCCAAGAGCACAAAACTCACAGATTCCCATATGAGGATGAACTTTAAGATCCATTCTGCGTACAAGACCTTGACGATGAAGATTAAGAAGCTTTGAGAAATCAGCATGAACAAAGCGATGATGCCATATCTTGCAATCATGATCCCCTGGAGCAGTGACAACATTTGCTACAGCATCATTAAGAGAGAGCTCAAACAAATTGCCATTACGAGAAGCAGTTGCAATAATCTGTCCATCTTTCTCAATGCGGCATTTGGTGTGGTCGAATCCAACAAACAAACCAAGATCAACAAGTCTTGCAACTGAAAGAAGATTACGTTGAAGTTCTGGGACATATAAAACCCCTCGTAAAACTCGAGTTGAAGAAGATAAGGTGCCAAGATATAAATCTCCAATGCCCTTGACTTGGCAAGTTGTATCATCAGCAAGATAAACAACACGCTTAACAGGTAAAGAATGATAGTTATGTAGCCACTTAGATTCATATGTCATATTTCCTGTAGCACCAGAATCAATAATGAAAAGTGAACCATCACGTACATGAAGTATTCTGTCTGGGGGAACTGAACATAAAACACAACTTGTTTCAGGCATAACATTATCATGATGCTCGGCTGCATATGCTCGATTTCGATCTACATCAAATTGACGCTTAAAGCACATGGAAGAGGGATGATGAGATTTTCCACAATAATCACAAGAAGAAGAATCTCTAGATAAACGTGGTTGTTTTGTGGTAATGTTGTGTTCTTCATCATATTGACGTGCCCAACAGTCATCTTCAGTATGACCATTCCTATTGCAGTAAGAACAATGCTTGTTAGTAAATTTGAGACGAGAGAAACTACCACCACGACGACCACCTCTACGGTTGCCTCGTTGAAAAGAACGCCTTCGCACATTAAAGGCCCGTTCCAACTGTTGTGACTCAGGCTCCTCTTGTTGTGAAAACATAACTGCATCATGACCAACACTACGTCGTTGTTGACGTTGAGAATACTCAATCAAAGATATGCAAGTTTGGTCAAAATCAAGACCGTCCTTGTTAGAAAGAATGGTAACAATGTTGTCATAAGACGGATCCTTTATTGTATCAAGAAGAATTGTAATAAGTTGCTTTCGTGGAACAGGATCACCCGCAGCAGCAAGTTGATTAATAATAGATTTGAAAGAATCAATATGTCCCGTCATAGCAGTACCAACTTCATACTGTAACTTTGAAAGCAAACCTCTCAAATAAAGTGTTTCTGTAACAGACTTTTTCTGGAAATTTGCTATAAGATACTCCCATACGTCATGGGAAGTAGGAAAGTCATACAGAATATACCGACGAGCTGCTTTATCACGCCTCTGCCAATCCATATAAGCAAGACGCCATGCATCAAAAACAGGGCCTTCCGTGATAAGAACGTTGTCAAAATTCGGAATAATAGGCTAAGACGGATATAGAGAATTGCCAATAACAACATCTGAGAGCTCATCGCCTTCAAGAATTAACAGCATCTTTGCTTTCCAACCGGGAAACCCTTGGCCTTGAAAAGAAGGAATAGAACGTTGGCCAGAAGGAAAACCATTGACGAGAACAGTCATAGCCATATCTATCTGTGAGAACACGTATAAGATAAAATCACAAAATTTGCACACCATAGACAAGGACGACTGCAAGAGATAAGAGACGTCAATAAGAAAAGAGTCCTCAAAATAGCGAGATGTGGGACGCAAGATACATTGGTAGACGCTGGATGAAAAAGCTAGATTGGTCGCTTTGCTAAAAATAGCAAAATCCGAGACGTGGGACGCAAGATTCATTGGTAGACGCTTGACGAAAAAGCTAGATTTGGCGGTTTGCTAAAAACGCTTGACGAAGAAGCTAGATTTGGGCGGGTTGCTAAAAACGCTTGACGAAGACGAAACCTGTGTGCTCACAAAGACACTTGATGAAGACGAAACCTATGTGCTCACACAAAGAACCTGTTTTGTTGTTTTACAGATGCAGTTTGCCTGAACTGTCATAACTTTTGACTCACAACTCCGTTTGACAAACTTTTTTGATAGGATTCACCAACACAATACAATCTACGCACCTGCACCTAATTAAGGACGCAATTAAGAAACAACTCTAATTACAACAAGTTAAGCTATAAAATCATGTAGACAACACATAATCAAAGAACAATCTTGTAAGACATGAAATTATAATCATGAATTTAACAAGAAGACATAGATGCTTCTCTCATAGATGCTCTGATACCATGTTGAAATGTAGAGAGAAAGAGACGAGACAAGAGACACATCATGTACGCTCCCAAAGACTGATTCATATTGAGGACAAGTGTTATATGTACATTATGTGTGCTATATTATATACACATTATGTGTGCATATACTAGGAGGCTAACCCACATTAGGCTTGTGAGCATAGGAGCATGGGAACAAGCTCTAGTGGAGCATGGGTTAGGACTAACCTTAAGGTTTAAGGTTAGGGTCAGGCATCCAAGGGTCACACATGAGGAATGGAAAGTCAAGAGTCACTTGAGGGCCCTCCTATATAATAGGGGCATGGGGCACACTCAAGGGAGCTTGGGGGGCTTGGAGGTTTGGGCTCCATGAGGCCAAGGCTATGTTATGCTCTCTTTGTAGAGGTTCATATCTATTCACCTACCATTTCACACTATAGCTATATGCTATTGGATTGTGTTATACCTCTTGATGGTATGGGACATCAAGGTAGAGGTATGATGTATTTCATTCATTATTCATGTGTGCATCCCTTGGGCTCGGGGGTGGTTGGGTGGTTGAGTTTATGCCTGATTTATGCATGTTTATGCATAACAATTATCTAGAGAGATCTTAGGGTTTTAACAGTGGTATCAGAGCAATCTCTATTTAATTGTTGAATTTTTTTTAGTAAATTTTAACATTTACTAATAAAATATTATCTTTTGTTGATTTGTGTTGGTGAAATGCACATGGATCATCGTTATGGTGATTGGAACATGTGGTACTTCAATTCAATGGACGAATCGACGTTGCGGGGGAATACCGTGAGTTAATGCTATTTTTTTCTATTTTTTATGGTTAAAATTGAGCATTAATGGAATTTTTTACAAAAATACCATAGAGTTTATGGTGGATATTTTTGTAGGATGGATTCCCTGAATTTCTAGAATTTTTTAGAAATTTTTTCTAAATTTTTAGGAATTTTTTGAGCATTTTTTTTATTAAAAATGTATTTTTATACATTTTTTGCGGGTTTTTTCCGCGGGAATGCGATCAAATTCTGTCAATTTCTACTGAAATTCAGTAGGGGACAGCGTGTTGATGCATGAGATGCTCTCCCGTGTGCGTGGGGTCCTCTCCGTCTCTCAAATCTGATTTTTCCTCATTTTTTCCGTGAGAAAATCTCTTTAAAATGATTTTTTTAAACATTAATCATAATTAATGATAATTATGATTAAGATATGTTTAATTAAAAAATTAATCAATGGATTAAATTAATCTCTGTTTAGCAGAGAGAGGAGATTGGAGAAAGAGAATGAAAATGAAAGTTGAGAGGAAAGGGAGGAGAGAAGGGAGAAGAGAGAATCTTATCTCTCTCTCTCTGGTCCATGCGCAGGCGACGGGAGGGGGGGGGGCTGCGCAGCAGCCGCCGGCGAAAAATCGCCCCCCCCCCCCCCCTAAAAAATCAAAACCATGTTATAAGCTAATTAAAGCTTATTTTTTCATTTTTTTGAAAAATGAGTTTTTTATTTAAAAAAAAGAGTTTTTTGATATATTTCAGAAAAAAAGCTTGAAAATAAGCCTGGAAAATACTGAAAAATAGGGGATTTGAGAAAAAAATTCTCTGAAAATTCTCTGAAATTTTCTTCTTAAAATTTTTTGGCTTTTCATCTTCCGGAAAACCTTTGGCTTTCCGTTTTCCCGAAACCTTTTGGCTTTCCGAATTCCGGAAAAACTTTTGACCTTCCGTATTCCGGAAACTTTTGACCTTTCACATTCCGAATTTTTTTTGTCTTTTCATTTTCCCAAAACTTTTGGCTTTCCGTATTCCGGGAAAACCATTGGAATTCCGAAATTTTTTGACCGTTCGTATTCTAAATGCGTTCGGGGTTGATTAAAAATTTTAAAAAATTCCTGAAAATTAGTGGAAAATTAGACAAAGGTTATTTTAAATTTCGGGTAAATGTGGGGTTGGTGTTTGGCATGTGGTTTGTCCATTAGGGCGCCCGTGACCATTCAAATTCCTTTAAAAATATATTTTTTGACAGAAAATTAAAAAATCCATTAAAATTAAAAATTTTCATTGGATTTGAGAATTGTCGGGCGGAATTGGAAATTTCGTGAACGATGGGATTCTCAGGGAAAATTAGGAATATTCTAGATATTATATTTAGAAATCCTAAAAATTGGTATTTTTAAAATATCAATGGTATTTTGGCAAATTAAATTGCTAAAAATTTTCTGGAAAAATATAGGTTTGGAATGCCATAGGATAGGTTTGGTGGAATTCAAAATTTTTTATATTTTGAGACCCTATAAATTTGGGAAAATTAGAAAAAAATCATGATAATTCTTTTTCTCGAGAATTTAATCTTTTCGAGGGTTATTTAATGTTGAAGTACGTTTTCTCGTACTGACATTAGATAGATGCGTGTTATTCGCATATTATTAATACGATTATATCTCGTATTAATGGATATTTATGTTTGGATTAATTCTAAACGATGTATTCATGATTTTTGACCATTGTTTAGCCATTCTTTTTGGACATGTTTCTTAATTTCTTTTAATGGCTATAATTTACGTTCAAAGTGTGTTTCACCTTTGACACTTTTCCATGATAATTTATTTTGCACTTATTAAAGTGTGGCTTGTGCTTAATTTCTTAAGCCTCTATCATGGGTTAGTTGATCGGTTTATTTTGGTGGACTTCTATTGGGTGTTTTCCAAGTTTTATATGGACTCATCAGGTTTTGCCTAGATCACTTATGTCTAGGGGTTTTCTTATTGAGTGTTACACACATGTGTTTCACTTTCTTACTTTGGAGTTTTATTTGGATAACACAATGTTCATATACTCCGGATTGATGAGTTGGCCACCAATTTTAATGCTTCTTTTGGCATGATTAATGTCCATTAGATGGTATGCATTGATTCTTATGATCAACTATGTTATTTATGGATTTAAGGAGCTTCTATGCTTTCATCCATGGTTTTATAAGGATCTTTTGATCTTTTGAATATTTACATGTGCTTTGAGGGTAGCATTTGCCTTCGTTTTTTGCACGTAATTTTGGAGTATATTTCTTATACTCTTATATATATTCCAACTCGGATACCTAGTTGCTTATATATCTAGGTGAGTTATTTGTCTACCCTAACTTAATTGTGTTTTGGGTAGTTATCATTAGAAAGGCGCCAATAATTCAATTTCTTTTCTAATGATGTACTCAGAAGGATTTATTCCTTGATGTAGTCTCAAGTATACAGAGACAGGTTTAGTATGTGAAAGTCTGGATAAGGCCATCTTATTCCTTTTATACAGGATTTTATTCATATTTCCTAGACGGCATACTAGAGAGTTTCAAATTGTTAAGGTATGTATGGGTGGTATCATGGTGGTATGGGACGCTAGGGATCCCTCACATATATTATCTTATGGGATAATTTGGGCTCAAGATTGTTGCTTTGCTTACATCACTTAGCATGTTGAACTCAACATTCAAAGACAATCTTATTTTCTAAATTCACTAGAAGTTATAGTGTGGGCATTCTCTAGATAAACTTCTTTTATCTATAGCCTGCATGTTTTGATGAGGGTAATCTCATTGGCATTTTCACTTGTTGAAATCTCTTTCTTTAGAGTTCAAACAAGTTTATCTTGTTGTGTTCGGATAAGGAAATTTGGATTCTTCCTTTGTTGGCATTTCTTTCTTTAGTTCCGTACTTTAGGTGATTTACACAATCAACCTGATAGGTTTACGGATGGACATATGTGACTCATCGAGACGATGATTCTCTATGTTGATATGGATAACTCGAGACGTTGATTATTCCATATGCAGATGTGGATATGTTGGGGCGCCGATGAATCCCTGGTTTCTGCTGTTATAATGCCATGTTTTCCTACTTTATTCCGAATGGTTTACAACGAGGAAGTTACTTTGAATGTGAATTGCTCTGATCATCCGCAATAGTCTGATGGGCAAACAGAGTGTATGAATCGGATTATAGTATATATGCTTCGTGCATGTCTCTAGAAAATCATCATATTGGAAAATATCTTCCAATGATGGAATTTGCCTATAACAGTTCTAAATTTACGGCTATTATTTTAGTCCGTGCATACTTATGTATGGGAATCAACTCAGGGCACCTATTGATGTCAGTCTTAAGGACATCGAGCTTGATGCATCGAGGGATTTCTTGCGAGATATGTAGGAAATCCTGATCGAAGCTCGGGATTCTATCAGGAGTGCTCATGATAGGGCACGGTTTTATGCTGATAGGAGACGCTCATCTCGGTCTTTTGAACCAGGAGCGTTGGTTTATTTTAATGTTCTTAAAGATTTTCAGACTTTGTCAATGGAAAAATGCTCGAATTTATCTCCTAGATATTGTGGTCCATTTCGAGTTATATATCGGATTGGCATGGTTGCGTATGAACTAAGACTACCTCCAATTGTTAGGGTTCATCCAGTCTTTCATATCGATAGATTGAAAGGGAAACTGGGAGGTGAGGATGACACAGTTACTCCTCAAGAACTCGTTGAAGTTGATGAATTATCCTATGTTCCACATGAACCTGATAAGGTACTTGAATTCAGGGAAAGGAAACTTTGTAGTTGACTAATCCCTGAGGTTAAAATAAGGTGGAAAGATAGGGAAATTGAGAATTCGACTTGGGAGTCGGTTGAGATTGTTCAGCGCAGTTCTCCTTCTTTTCATTGCAAGAGTGCAATGTTTTGAGAGAGGGGAAGTATGTTATATGTACATTATGTGTGCTATATTATATACACATTATGTGTGCATATACTAGGAGGCTAACCCACATTAGGCTTGTGAGCATAGGAGCATGGGAACAAGCTCTAGTGGAGCATGGGTTAGGACTAACCTTAAGGTTTAAGGTTAGGGTCAGGCATCCAAGGGTCACACATGAGGAATGGAAAGTCAAGAGTCACTTGAGGGCCCTCCTATATAATAGGGGCATGGGGCACACTCAAGGGAGCTTGGGGGGCTTGGAGGTTTGGGCTCCATGAGGCCAAGGCTATGTTATGCTCTCTTTGTAGAGGTTCATATCTATTCACCTACCATTTCACACTATAGCTATATGCTATTGGATTGTGTTATACCTCTTGATGGTATGGGACATCAAGGTAGAGGTATGATGTATTTCATTCATTATTCATGTGTGCATCCCTTGGGCTCGGGGGTGGTTGGGTGGTTGAGTTTATGCCTGATTTATGCATGTTTATGCATAACAATTATCTAGAGAGATCTTAGGGTTTTAACAACAAGATACATATATATAGGTGAGACCAAGTTAGGTAGAGTGAGCCATATATAGAGCTCCAACATGCAGAAGGAAAAGAGGGAGGGTGCGTTGATGGAGGAGAAGTGGGGTGTGCGAGTGCACGTTAATGGAGGATAGGGGAAACGTTCATGGAGGAGAGGTGGGGCGCGGGGTGCGTTGAACGGAGGATAGTAGGGAGGGGAGGGGGTGCTTGGGCGGAGGGCTCACAAAGGGTTTTTAAAGCCCTGTGTATGCCACGTAACGTGGTATGCATGCCACAGGCCATGCTGCATAGCCTGTCGCATGCAAGCCACACAAGTTGTGTGGCCTCTGGCGGCATGGAGGATACACTGCATGGCCTACATGCCACAGGCCATGCCACGTGGCATGTGGCATGTGGCACACAGGCCACACAACGTGGCCTGCATACCACAGGCGCCACGCCATGTGGACTGTGGCATGCAAGCCACACTGTGTGGCATGTACTGTGTGCATGGCATGCGGAACACACAACGCGGCACTGCCATATGTAATGCCTGCACTCAGGCATTCCACGTGGCTGCCAAGTGGACTGCGCATGTGGACTATGTAGTCCACGTGTAATGCACATGGTGGACAAGTATTACACATGGCACCAAAGTCATTGGTGCCACATGGAATATTTGGCCACGTGCATTACACGTGGCTTGCCATATGTAATTCCCAAACTAGGGCATTACACGTGGCAAGCTGTGTAATGCCCGCACACTTGGACAGTACACGTGGCTAGCCACAAGGGTTGCGTGGATGTCCCCAATGGCTTTAAAGCTGTTGGACAGCTAACTGAGGGCTCACAAAGCCCTTTGTGAGCCCTTCGCCCAAGTGCCCCCCCTCTCTCAATGCTATCACACCCTCGTGTCCCTCTCTCACCTCAACGCCCTCGTGCTCCTGCCCCTCTCTCACCCCTCAACGCCCAACATTTATCTTCTAGAGAATCTTCTAGAGAATCTTTTGACCACCTTTAATCACCCAACATTTTTGTATACATGGCATCACACGATTGGCTCTTTTCCTTAATAACCTTTTAATCACATGGCATCTTAAAGGGCCCCTATAGACCTCAACCTTCCCCTAATGTCTAGCGAGTCAAAGTCTTAACTAGTTAAACTGATCTGAGCGAACTTGAAGTCACATAGTCAGATCAAGAAGAGACTTGCACTTGGTCCATGGAATCACTGCTTTTTTCCTCATTTATGAGGCACAGGCGCTGATCCCCTCCCGCTGTGCAGAACAAGGTCTTCTTAGGATTTAAACTAATTAACGTAACTAATCGTATCTAGTTGTTTCTTAGGACTCCTTCGATCCAACCTAACCCCATCCGGCCCATGGGTTACCACCCGACCACTGTATTGGTGGAATTCCTTTATAAAGCTTTGGTTGTGTTTTTGCCCGGGTACCGAGGAAAAAAATTCCCAAGCCCCCTAGCCGGCGATTCTTGCAAAAATTAAGGTAGGCATACCACGTACATACCCAATATGAAATTACCATTTATAATAGATTCGACTGGCTTTAAAACAATCCTTCAATAGAAATCATAATATTTTTGATCATCATTTTCTAAAATTCTGAGTCCATTGTATTACAATAATATCCTTTGGACTCTCCGTTGAAGACCAGCTGACCAACAACGAGATCCAATATCAAAATTTGCTTCCCAAAAATCTTTCCTTTTAGTCCATCTGAAATCTTCCTCGACGTACGTATGGGTGTCCTAGCAACCGTGAGCTCGTGCATCGCCTGGTCAGAACCCTCTAGGATCTTCCTTAGGTGTCTTAGCACTTCACTCAGGGACCGCTTCGTCAGTCCTCGCCCATCATACCGGAGGCGCACCATTTTAACCGTACCAAGGCTGGTCAATACCTTGGCAAGCTTTACCGTGATGAGCGATGTCCCTTGATGACTCCCCACCAGCTGTTCCAAAGAACCTCCTCTTAGAAAAACATAAGCCAAATGCTTCCTCCAGCATTCTAGCATAAAAGAGTCCTTTGAATAAAAAAAACAGCGGTTCCAATGCAAGTAAATTTTGAATTTGAGATTGGTTCCAAAAACCCTTTTTCCATGATTACAAGGCATTCCATATCTAGTCAACGTATCCAATGCACATTGACGTTAGACTAGCCATATTCCTGCATGATCTTTGACCACTTCAATGCCAAGAAAATACCTCAAATCACCCAAGTCTTGAAAAGATGCAGGGTAGAAGAGAGCTTGAGCTCTTGCAAGCACACACACACTCACAAAACCCTAAAAGAGAACACACAAGGTGAGAGACTGAAAATCTTCTTCAACACTCAACACACCATATACAAAGATAAGAGTACACACAATATGAAAAGGTACTCAAGCAAATACATACTAGGGTTCTCTATAGTGTGAACCGAACTAAATGAGCTAGCGCTATAACTATGCCAGTCTCAAGAATGGCTGTCACACAGATTCCCCCTGAACATCTTCTCTATATCTGTTAGAGCCACAATGGGGACATTCTTGCAAATGCTCATATTCATGGCGGAAGAGGCAACAATCATTGCGACAAGCATGAATATTATTGTAATCCATGCCTATGGATTTCAATAACTTCTTGGCATCTGCACGAGATGGAGGCATCTCGTTGCCAGGGGCAATATCTGGTCTTTCAAAAGCTTGCAAGTATGGCAATATCTGATCGTTACTATTAAAATTTTCTCAAATACAAGTTGATAATTTATCATTTCAACAGTAGGTGTAATCTCCAAAAAAAGTCCTTACTTGAATAGTTCAGTGACACTTGTATTAGACCATCCACTGCAAATTTAGCATCGTAAGAGATGCACGTAATACAGATATGTTGGCACCATTGTATAATGGAAGGCGTGCAAGTTTACGCATGGCCTCTTCCGCTGGTTCATAATTTGACCGTTGAGAATGTCGTGGTTGATGATCTTCATGTTCATGCTCCTCGAAGAGAGCTTCTTGTTGCTCGATGAAGGCATCCAACATTTCTTCCATTGGACCTTCTTCCATTTCCTGACCTTCTTCCATTCCCTCGGGTGTTGTTAATTGAGCTCCATCTGTCACTCCCTCCTGCGATATCCTCATCCTTTGTTGGGGACGAGAATTCACAAGCGCAATGTTATCAAGATGCGGCTGCACACTTGCTTTGTTGTACGATTGAAACCGTAAATTTTGCAAGCGCTCCATTGGAAATATGCCAGCGTCATGAACATGCTGGTTGCAAATCCTTCGTTCTCGAAAGATTTGGTACTTACATCGCATGCATGGACACGCTATTCTCTCTTCAAGATTGAGAGGCTCCATCTAGCAGGATAACATGTATATGCAGCTCATTAAACACAAATCATTATGCATTACACAAAGCACTATGTAAACCATAAAACAGGGCTTCTTTTCCCCAGCCGTGAGGGAGATTTTAAAAAATAACATTTAAAGAGTCAAACGGGCTTCTTTTCCCCAGCCGTTTTGAGGGAGACTTTAAAAATATTTAAAAAAGCGTCAAACGGGCTTCTTTTCCCTAGCCGTTTGAGGGAGATTTTAAAAATAACTTATACATTAGCTTATCTTCTCTCCATACAAAATTAAGATGAATTTGAACAAGGATGGAGAGAGAAGCTATCTCTATTCATAAATAGCTATTTATAAAGGCCTTATGCAAAAATCTAAATGCATAGATTCTGTAAATAGAGCCTACACATTGAGCTCTATATGTAAGTCTTATGCAAGCTTTATGCAATCGTATGCATAGTAAGACTTGTAAGCCATAAGTATAAGCTTGCATAATAAGGCTGCAAGACTTATGCATAAGCTCTATGCATAAGCTCTATGCATAAGCCTTATGCATAAGCCTTATGCATAAGCTCTATGCATAAGCCAATTGCATAAGCCTTATGCATAAGCCATATGCATAAGCTCTATGCATAAGTCTTATGCATACGCTCTATGCATAAGCCATATGCATAAGTCTTATGCATAAGTCTTATGCATACGCTCTATGCATAAGCCATATGCATAAGCTCTATGCATAAGCCTTATGCATAAGCTCTATGTATAAGCCATATGCATAAGTCTTATGCATACGCTCTATGCATAAGTCTTATGCATAAGCTCTATGCAAGACTTATGCATAAGCTCTATGCATAAGGTCTATGCTATAAGCCTTATGCACTATGCTAACCCTTAATCCCATCACCCAATGGTGTAATAAACATGATCTTGTTTTACATGGATAAGAGATCTTACCTTGACAACATATATAAACTCTATGAATAAAGAGAATACCTTATGCATAGAAAAACAGAGTGTAAGACTTATATGTTATATGTATAAGAGAGTATAAACATTCAAAAAGCTTATGCTTTCCATCCATGCAAGGCACTCTACATCAAAAAAAGGTTTATGCAAAAAACATAACGCATGTGAAGCCTTATGCATAAAGCTCATCCATAAGATTTATACATAAAACATTATGTATTAAGCTTTATGCATAGATCTTAATTCATGCATTCAGCTAGATTCATATAGCTCTATGCATAAACTCTATGTATAGAGCTTGCATAAGCTTACAAGCCCTATGTATAGAGCTTTCATAATCTTACAACCTCTATGTATAAAGCCTATACATAGAGCATATGCATTGAGCTTTTACAAGAAAACTCTATGCATAAAGCCTATGCATAGAGCTTATGCATAGAGATTTCACAAGCTCGCAAGCTCTATGAATAGAGCTTATGCATAAAGCTTGCAAGAAGGCTATGCATAGAGATTGCAAGCTTATGATAGGTTTTATGCATAGATATTAAATTAATCCTATGTATAAGCTTACAAGAACCCTAAACTAACCCTAAACCATAAAACAGGGATGCAATAATACATAAAAAAAAGCATAAATTAAACAAGAAAAATCGAAAGAGGATCTACCTCTTTTTTGCGAAGCTGAAGGAGAGGATTAGTGAAAGATTGGTGAGGTGAAAGAGCTGCAAAACAAAATATTAAACAAAATAATTAGTAAATTAAACACAAGAATAAGAACTAATACAAAACCCAAAATCTCTATGCATGCATTAGGAGATCTATGCATACATAGAGAGCTCTCAACATGCATAGAGAGCCAAAAAAACACAAAACCCTAAACATCCTAATTCTTAAATTAAAAAGTAAAAGCAAGAACATATTAGGAGAAGGAGAAGAGGAGAAAAGAAGAAAGAAGGAGAAAAGAGGAGAGAGGAAAAAAGAGGAGAGGGAGAGAAAGAGACCTTCTCTGCAACGCTGTCTGCGAAAAAATCAGAAAATACGCTCTCGGCTGTAAAAAACTTACGAGCGTCGGTATATGCTACGGAATGTGCGTCGGTATATGCTTCGGAATATGCGTCGGTATATGCTTCGGAATAACCGTCAGTATACGCGTCGGTAAACGAAAATTTGAAAATACCCCGCTCGACTTGTCTCCTCCAACATTACGACGGGCATACCGACGTTCGACATTTGCGTCGGTATTTTAGCATCGGTATGCCCTCAAGCTCTTGTAGTGTTTCATCATTAAAACTTACCTATGCAAAAAGATAAATTTAACTAAATTTCCTCTTAAAATTTAAATAAAAAAACTCCATTGATTCCTTTACACTAGGAATTACACTTTCCTCATTTAAATATTTGAATTCCAATATGGTGGGAATTCCTCTTTCATCATTTAAATTTATCTATGAAAAAAGATAAATTTAACTAAAATCCTTCTTTAATTTTCAAATAAAATATACATTATTTTAGCATCCTAATTTTCCTCTTACTTCATTGGAATACATGAATTTCCATTGTCATGGGGATTACTCTTTTAACATAAAGATGAATTACTAGAAATTCCTCTTTTTTCTAATTAACTATTTATGCATAAACAAAAAAATTAAATTTTTCATGATTATAATGAGAATCATTCAATTAATCTAGGATGATTAATCCTAGAATATGGTAGGAAGTCCTCTTTTCATATTATGAATGAAGATGATTTATGTGTAAAATTTTTAAAAATTTTGCCATAGCTCTGTTGCTATTACTGATAATTCTCAATAATTTTGAAAATATAAAGTTTAGTAATATCATGTGATAGAATAACCATTAATTGGATCAATATCCAATTATGGACTTGTTTCCTAATTTTTCCATGAATTAAATACAATAGAAGCATAAAAAAGCCACTTATTTGGCCTCAATTTGACAAGCATAGAAATTACTTTTAGATTGGAGAATTGCTCCATGAGAAGCTTCATTTGAATATAGAATAGGTCATAGGAATGACCATTCTTTGGGGGAGAGAGAGAAATGCTTTAAAAAAAACATTATAATTTAAGCATAACTGGAAATTTATGTGTTTTATCACTACAATTCATTAAAGAACTTCAATTGTATTAAAAAGCCATTCAATTGAATGCTTCTCAAGCTTGAGAGGGGTTGAGAAGAGAGAAAAATTTTGAGATTAAAAAAAAAAGACCATAAACCACACTTTACCTCCTAAATTTCTTGAATATTTAATCAAAGTAGAGGCCCCCAACCAATCAATTGGTTTGATATGTTGATCAAGACTCCAAGGAAGATTGAAGAGAGAGAGAAGCTCCAATCTCTTCAATTTGTAGAGGGTTTTGGAGGATAATAAAAAATAACCTTATCTTAGAGTAATACCAGCATAGTTTACTTCATAGATAAGAATACAAAAGAATGAGGGTCTATTTATAGGTGAGGGAGGCCACTAACTGAGTCCAATTGAGTTATAGAATTTTTCAGCTTCAATTTGGTTGAATTTGGACAAGATTTGGACCAGTTTGGCTCCCTTTTTTATTTGGTTTGATCTAAGAGAGAGGAAAGAAAAATATCCTATTATTTTTTAGTTTAAAACTCATCCACACATGTGCAATAGGCGCCTCCTTGAAGGGCCCCCTTCTCCTTACCAATGTGTCAAAAATGAATGATTACTCTAAAATATCTCATTTTTTTTATTAATACTTCATAATTTTTGACTAATAAATATAATACTCACTCAACTCTTCATCTTATGTGGGCATTTACTCATTTTTGGGTATTTTCTTTTATTCTTTGGATTTATCTTATCCCAACACTTGGATTGATCTTATTAGTCCATAATAGGAACCTTAATTGGACCATAATCCAAAATTTTCAGAAAATCTTGACCCTTAGGCTAAGGTCTTCTAAATCATTTTTTTATTAATTCCAATTGTAAAATCTATTTTGATTTTTTGTTTCAGGAAAATACTTTTTTTGATATTTGTAGAATTATTGTTAATTGTTCAATGCTTTAAAAAGGTAAGCAAAATTAAGGAAATAAAAATCTTACTATTATTTTATGAAGGTGTCAATGCTAAATATTTATCCAGAAATATCCCAATATTGATTTACCACTCTCTAGAAATTTTTATCTCACTAGGCCAAACAAGGAAAAATAATATTTTCTTGTATTCAAAAACATAGAATGATTACAAGGGATTGAAGTAGAGGCTTATTAGTTATTCAGGCTGAGGAGGAATCTTACACTTCATCTTATGTGAGCATTTACTCATTTTTGGGAGATTTTCTTTTATTCTTTAATTTATCTCCTCCCTACATTTGGATTAATCTTATTGGTCCATAGGACCTTAATTGAAGCATAATTCAAAAATTTCTTAAAATCTGGACCCTTAGGCTAAGGTCCTTTATAACTATTTTTAATTAATTCCAATTGCACATAGGAAAGTTCTTTTTGAATTTCTGTCCATAACCCAGTTCCTCTTCCACCCATATCAGTAGCTAACCCCCACCATCTCCACCCCCGTCGGGCACATCCACCCTCCCACTCTTCCATGTATAACCTTCTTCTCCACACATCCATTTTCCACCCACCTCCATCACCCCCTTTTTTATCACTCTAGCTAGGAATGCACACTCCACCTCCACTAAACCCCTACCCATCCTTGATGCTAACCTCACCAGGGACCCTCTGCATCCACAACCCCTCCACCCCCATCGCTGACACACCAGCCCTCCACATACCAAAACCTTGAAGAAGGAGAGATTCTATTGCCGTCCCATCACTAGAGCATGAGGAGGTCAACCCTCTGCTCAACCCCCTCAACTGGTAGGATCCCCTCAATCGTATGGAGTTCGAGCAAGCCATTGCCATTCTGCTTGATCGACGACTCCAGGAAGATCCTATCACCCGGTTCACAAACCACATGGACATCTATGTCATGCCTCCTTACCTCGACGCGCAAAGCATGACCAGTGGCGTGGCAAGACCACCCCCCCACGACACATAGAGGATACCACTGGTCACCCACCAGGCTGCTCTCCACTTCACGTTTGAACTCATGGGCAAGCAGCCGTGACCCTTCCTCACCAAGCCTTTCATCTCGGACGCACCTCATGCATTTTACATTAGCCAAGATTACCTCTTGATATTATGAAAGTGGGCGTGGAATGTCTTCCATGAGAAACAAAAGTAGAACCCTTTGAAATTCAACTTTCCGTGGTTCACTCCCCTGCTGTCAGCGTAGAGTAGCCATGTACCAAAGAAACTATGGTCCGACGCATCCATGATTTCATCCACCTACTACAACCAAGTCCTTGACCCAGTTGTGATTGCAAAACTATTCAATTCTTTAGCTTGATCATCACGCTATTGAAGTCTTTTCTTGATTGGGACCAGTACTCTGAAGGCGCACAGGGTTTGGCCTTCGACATCAACAAAGGGCCCACCCTCAAGTAGATTCTTGGGTACTATGAACACATCATGTGGATGCTCGCCTAGCGCTACAGACATTTGAAGATACGATGGAGATCACCTTTTGGAGACAAGCTACAAGGTATTACATATTGAGATGTTAAGCTCAACATGAGCTAACACTCACAAGGTGCTTGCATGAGCTCAACATGAGCTGACACTCACAAGGTGCCTGCATGACCGTTTAACATTTATATCACTGGCAGGTTTGGTAGCTGGCACTGACATATCTTTGCCAAAGATTCTACAAGCTCGACTACACCAACTAGTCCACATCTACCCAATCCTCTTAGCGTGTTCACATTCTGGACCACTTATATATACTCTATTATGTGTGTTAGTCACTTTATCTTCTTTGTAGTCCTCTTTTGTTGTGTGAAGAAGAAGAAGAAATTTTAGCCTCTCACCTTCTCGGGGGGTGCACCTCAAAAAATGTAAGTCTACCACGTGCGATCATTAGGTGGGGTTTTTTAAATCCAAAATATTGGGTAAATTTAGAGAAATACAATTACAAGAGGGGTATTTTAATTGTACTTTGGAAAAAAACCCGTAAGTCTATAAAGAAAAAGGGGTAGTTTTATTAGCTCAAAATTCACAGATAAGGGGTTTTTTAAATACCCCTTGAACGCACGTTGTAGGAGGGGCTTCCATATAGTGCACCCCCCGAGCTCACCTTTTGTGTTCTCTTCTAGGGTTTGTGTGCGTGTGTGTGTGCTTGCAAGAGATCAAGCAGCTCGTAGGCTAAGTCACCTACTTTCTTTGTAATTAGATATGGCCCACAATATCTGGGGGATAACTTCTTGTACTTCCCAAGAGATAGAGAACTTCTTTTGGGCCGTACTCTAATGAAGACCATATCTACTTCTTTGAATTCTCTGTCTGTCCTCTTCTTATTAGCATACTGCTTCTGTCGATCCTGGGCAGCTTTAATATCTTTACAAATTGACTGCATCTACTGCTCCATGTCGTCAAGCATCTGTCTGGACATCTCGACCCCCTAATCAATGGGTCGGACCAAGTTAATGGAGTTAAGCAATCTTGTCCATACAGAGCTTTAAAAGGGCTCATCCCGATACTTCGGTGATAAGAAGCATTGTAGGCGAACTCGACTAGGTGTAGATAGCTTAGCCACTTCTTGGGTTCTCTGCCCCACAGCATGACCAAAGTATATCTTCGATTACTTGGTTTACCCTTTCAGTTTGACCATCGGTCTCAGGGTGATAAGCTGTGCTGAGATCCAAGAAAGTTCCCATTGCTTCGAAAAATACAGTCCAGAACCTTGAAGTAAACTTGGGATCTCGATCACTTACTATTCTCTTGGGTAGGCCATGCAATCTGAAGATTTCTTTGAGGAACACTCTAGCCACATCCACTGCAGTGTAGGTTTCTTTTACTGGGATCAAATGGGCAACTTTGGTTAGTCTGTCAGCTACCACAAAAATGGAGTTGTAACTTGATTGCACTGAAGGTAATCTAGTAATAAAGTCCATACTGATATATTCCCACTTCATCTGGGGGAATGGATGTAACTTCCCAGGCATTTTTACTCTTTTAGCTTTGACTTTCTGGCATGTCAGACATTAACGTACATGATTCAGTACATCCTTTTTTAGACTAGGCCAAAAGAAGCTTTTCTTTACAGACATGTAGGTTTTGATGAAACCTGGATGTCTTGCTATAAGGCTGTCATGGGCTTCATTCAGAATTTGGTCCTTGGTTCCCTCATCATTGGGAATGCATAACCTGCGATTATAATACATAATGCCATCATCCAGGCTGTACCCTTGAACTTTGTTCAACTCCTGAGGAGTTTTGCTTTCTTGCATAAGTAGGGTAGCAATAGGGCCAAATACCTTTTCCATTTGTCTTTTTCTGCCTAGGAATATCAATTTGAGCATTGCAGTATGGACAAGGCCATCTTGATGTCGCGCCTTGAGCACAACCCATCATGCATTTAATTGTCTTCAAATCTCCCCCAAGATGCCAATCCACCTTGAACTTTCCTATGTTTTCTACATCTAGAAGTTGACCATCGATTTGCTTTTTGATTACATCTATTATCCAGGGAGTCCTTTCAAACATCCATGTCAATACCTCATGTGTCTCCTTCGATACCTCGAATGCACCAAGCCACCGGACCTCTTTTTTAGATTGCACACTAAAACTTGGTTTGGTAGTCTTTTCCCATCCACAGATCATGGCCTCATTCATGAGTGCAATGCTCATATGTTCCAGCTTCTGACCTTTCACAATTTGGCACTCATCTAGCTTGAGCACAAATGAAAGTGTGCTCCCCAAAACTGTAAATAAATGGTAATTTAGAATATTCAAAACAAAATAATCGTCTTCATTTTCTACTGAAAAACATGAAAGCAATTGCAAGTTCTCACCTTCTAGTGAAAGACCATAGAACTTCACCATAGCTTGTTGTAGTCTCTCAATATGAATAAAGATGTTATTGTAAGCATCATAGTGAAATTTTGTACTTGTTGTCTTGATTTTCCTCGACCCTGTGTCTAATGTTAGTGTGCCCTCAACGTGATAAAACTGTCATCATATAGCTCGCTGCACATCATCATCATTGATATGCTTGACATTGTGAATCACCTTGAGTGTAGGAAATAAAGTGCCACTGATTCCTCGTCTTAGAAATGCATCTTTTACAACCTGGCGGATTGCTTGGTACCCTTTTATGCTGATTCCAGCTGCATCACAAGCATGTTGAATTAATGAAGAATCGATGGAGGTGGTAATCTCGCTCACTGCATTACTGACAACAGCTTGGCGTATTTTAGGATGATGAGGGTCAGTAATAATTGAGAGAATATCCTTGGTATTCAGAATGGCTTTGACCAAATCCTTCCATCTCTCTTCATTAGAACCACACACCTCTTGCAAAAAATTCCTGGCAGAACACAAATCATGACTATTTTGTTTAAATCATGACTATTTTGCTTAAATCACTGAGTGCATAATGAAAGTTTATGTTACTTACTTTGTTGTACGAATCCTTTTCTTCCGTGCTCCACCTTTAAACACAAGAGATTTTATAGTAGCCAATGTCTTTTTGCATTCACGAGCACCATTTGGCATTGCTTTGAGTCGTTTGATAAGTTTCTCTAGCCTTTGAATCTTTGCATCCTTCTCCACATTCTCTGCGAGGATCTCTTTCATTTTATCTCTGATGATGTTTTAAGTCCTTCTTGACATTGTAAAAGGCTAAATTGTGATGCTTGCAATTGAGATTGGAGAATATGGGTTTGCCAAGCTCCACTTGTAGTCAATCTTCTGTAGTATCCTAACAAGCCAAGCTCTCCTTCACGAACAAATTGCATAAAAGATGATAAATTGTGGAAAAGGAGGGAACTTTACTCTTAATGGAGGGTCAACCAGATAGAGATGCCCATCAACCCAAAGATCTATATTTTTCTCCTTAGCTATCCTACGAGCTTGGACAGATTGTGCATCAGTACAATGGGTTTTTTTAGAGCTACCATACTCTTGAGGAATACGAATGTGTAAATCAACCTTCCGTTTTCTAGCTTCACAAGGGGCTACACACACAGCTTGCAAAGGCTCCATAGCTAAGCAGAGGAAGAAGCTAAAGCAGAGAGATCCTCATAGGGGGGGAGAGAGAGAGAGAGAGAGAGAGAGAGGGAGTGAGTGAGAGACTCTTAAAACTTTGCTGTTTGCACGTTTAACAGGTTTAACACAAATCTATTTTTCTAAGTAAAAAATGATATTTTTGATATACAAATATACTAACATGGAGTTTTTTATCAATAAATTACATTTATGAGAAAAATTAAAAAATAATAATTTTTGGGTCCCCACAATTTCGGGATCTCATGGATGTAGTGGTTCCTGACAGCAATTAGTTATGTTTATGGGGTTGTGGGGACCTGACAGTTAGTTATGGATGTACTGGCTCCTAACACGCTTCTGACGTGACCCTTGAATTACAAGTTTTTTGGAAGAAAAAATTTATTTTCATCATACATATTGGTTGGGTGGTGTTTTTTCCACCTCAAAATGTAAAAAAATAAAAAATAAAAAAAAATCACTTTTTGGGGTCCACGTAAATACGAGAATGTTTTGCTGATGTGGAAGGGAGATATGGTGGGAGTTAATGAGAAAGAAGATTTCAAACTGACAAGAAAGATTCAATTTGTAGAGAGTGAAGATAAAAAATTCAAAAAGTAAGAGAGAAAGTATGAGAAAAGTCAAAAAGTAAGAGAGAGAGTATGAGAATATTCCCTTTAAAAAGTGAAACTAGGGGGGTATGGCTGATGTGGCAAGGCAAAAAGTAGGGGTCATCATAGCCTTTGTCTCTCTTAAGCCTAGATTTTTAAGCTCTAATCCCTTAAAATTAGGAATCCTTAGGAGGCCCTTTTTGGGTCCAAAAATTTCCTAATGGCTATGGAGAAGTGGATCGATGCAATGGAAGAATATTTCAATGTCACCGGGTACAATGAGAAGAGCCAAATGGCTCTTACAAGGTTGAAGAGATTGTAGAAACAGCTAGAGTGGCATGGAGAAACCACTGCGAGACAAACCGTCTGGATCGGAATGCCCAGACATGGAATGATCTCAAAATTTACCTAAGGATGAGGTTCTGTCCTCCCGGAAACAAAGATGAATGAATTCTTAGAACTAACCTAGGGGAGTAGAACTATTGAAGTATATCACCAAGCATTTACCCTCGTCTTCAAATACTCGCCACCACTGCTGAATGAAGAACAACTGATGGCCAGGTTCATTCGGGGACTGAATGCACCTTTGAATATTTTGGTGAAGAATGCCAAGCCAGTTTCCATGGCCGAAGCAGTGCGGATGGTGGCGAAGGATTTCTCCAAGACCTTTGATGTCAAGGTCCCACCAAAGCCAGCACCATCACCTTTCAAAAGGTTTTTAGTTCCAGAAGGTGATTCCAACCTTCCACGGCCTAAGAGATATCAGGGTCAATCCCAAGATAGGGGAAGTTCCAGAATGGAAGAAATGTCCTTTTCCCGAAACTCAATCCCCTGGAATTTAACTTCAAAAGTTCCACACTTGAACAAGGGAGTGAAATGCTGTAACCATCAAGGAATTGGACATCGCAGTATGGATTGTCCAACTCCATTTGGATCAAGGTTTTTAGGGCAGGGAAATCAGGGATCAAGTTTCTAGACTCCAGCTCCTTCCTTCCAGAGAGTAATCAGGTTTCTATCCGCCAAAATCACGGAAATCCCAAAGGTAGACCCTCTAACCAACCTACAGTTTCAATCCAAAGTAATGCAAGACCTATACCTCAAATCGGCTGTCCACTTCCAAGGCAGTAACGCTAGAAGTGATTGAAGAAGAAGAAGATGAAAGAGATCATACTCCACCTGCGAGATGAGGACATCTCATGTTTTTTAAGTGGGGTAGGATGTAAGATTCCTCCCCCATCCCCTCAAGATGTCCAATCTCTCCCCTTGTAATCATTCCCCTTGTCAGAATATGAACAGATCTTGTTTCTACCTATTTTGGCTTAGAGAGAGAAAATATTTTAGAGAGAGGTTATTTAATTTTTAGATATTTTTGGATGGAAAATATCTCTTCTTATTAAAATAAATTCCCCCAAAACAGAAGTTCAAAAAGGATTTCAGAAGGTGCATTAGAAATAAATTATAATCTGTTCAAAAGGCCTTAGCCTAAGGGTCCAGATTTTCTGAAAATTTTAGATTAAGGTTCTAAGGGGCCAATTAAATTAATCCAAATGTAGGGAAGGAGGAGATAAATTTAAGAAATAAAGAAAATCCTCCCAAAAATGAGTAAATACTCACATAAGATAAAGAGTTGACTAAGGACAAGGTTATTAGTTAAAAAAGAAGAGATATTTAGAGGAAATGATGCATTTTTGACACCTTAGTGTGGGGGAATTCTCCTCATGAAGGAGGCACCTATTTCACATGTGTGGATGAGTTTTAAACTCACAAATAATGAGATATTTTCATCTTTTCTCTCTCGTGTTTTAACTAGAAACAAAAAGTAAGCTAAACTGACCTAAAAATGGTCAAAAAGTGACAAAACTTATCTGAAAAATTCTAGAATCAGTTTGTTTGGTTAGAGGCTCATTTTTCCTATAAATAGAAGCCTCCCCCTTTGTAAAAGCTTAATAGTGTTTTTTGCACTGTTACTCTACTCCTCTCGAGAGCCAAAAACATTGAATTCATTGATAATTCACTTGTTTTTGACTATTTCCTCTACAAAGAATTGGTGGCCACTCTTGATCCAAGCAAGAGTAGAACCCTCAATCCCTCAAGCCAAAGGATAGCTCACAAAACTCCATGTAAGTTAGAAATTCTACTTTTTTCTAATTCTATTCTATGGTTTTATGATTTCTTGCTTCTTTTAAATTGAAATTGGATGTTATGCCTTGATGGAAAGGCTTTCCCCTTCTCTTCATTGAATTCAGCCCTTCTTTATCCAAGATGTGTAATCAAATAAATAGAGTTAAACTTTCCGTATTATTTTCTCTTTAAAAAAAGAAAAATTGATTAAATTAGAGTGCTAAATTCATCTTGGAGTAAATTCTAAGTAGATTTAGAATGTAAAAATTGAGAAATGGTCAGCCATACAAAGGAGGTTAAGGTAAAATTTTCTTAAACTTTGTGAAAATAAGTTTTATCTTTATGTTATTCAAAAAGAGTAATCACCTCCGTTTGTGTATTTTAAAAGTGTTATTTTCATTCTATGCATAGAAAGCTGCATATTGGAAATATTTTTATTATAAAAATGTTATTTTCATTGGAATTAACTTCTATACATAGAAAGATGCATATTGGACATATTTTTATTATAAAAGTGTTACTTTCACCAATATTGATTTTTATGCATAAAGTGATGCATAAAAGAATGTTTTTTTATTATAAAAGTATTACTTTCATCAAAATTGATTTTATGCATAAAAAGATGCATAAAGAATTTATTTTTATTTCAAAAGTGTTATTCTCACTAATTTTGATTTTATACATAGAAAGATGCATAAAGAAATTTATTTTTATTTCAAAAGTTACTCATTAATTTTGATTTTATGCATAGAAAGATACATAAAGGAATTTATTTTTATTCCAAAAGTGTTATTCTCATTAATTTTGATTTTATGCATAGAAAGATGCATAAAGAAATTTATTTTTATTCCAAAAGAGTTATTCTCATTAATTTTGATTTTATGCATAAATGAATTTATTTTTATTTCAAAAGATTTACTCTCATTAATTTTGATTTTATGCATAGAATAATGCATAAAGGAATTTATTTTTATTCCAAAAGTGTTATTCTCATTAATTTTGATGTTATGCATAGAAAGATGCAAAAAGGAATTTATTTTTATTCCAAAAGAGTTATTCTCATTAATTTTGATTTTATGCATAGAAAGATGCATAAAGGAATTTATTTTTATTCCAAAAGAGTTATTCTCATTATTTTTTATTTTATTGCATAGAAAGATGCATAAAGGAATTTATTTTTATTTCAAAAGAGTTTTTCTTATTAAATTTTATTTTATGCATAGAAAGATGCATAAAGGATTTATTTCTATTTCGAAAGTGTTATTTTCCTTAAAATTGAATTTATGCATAAATTGATGTATAAAAGGATTTTTATAAAAGTGTTATTCCCATTGAAGTTGATTTTTATAAAAGAATGAATGGATGGATAGATGTGATGTGAATCAGATAAATGATAATGATTGGAGAGATGTGATGTGAATCAAATAAATGTGAATGAATGGATGGATAGATGTGATATGAATCAGATAAATATGAATGAATGGATGGATAGATGTGATGTGAATCAGATAAATGAGAATGAATCGATGTATGTGATGTGAATTAGATAAATGTGAATGAATGGATGGATGGATGTGATGTGAATCAGATAAATGTGAATGAATGGATGGATGGATGTGATGTGAATAGATGTAATGAGATGTCATGTGAATGAGGATGTAAATGAATGATATAGGATGGATGTGGATGTATGTGAAAGAATGGATGTGGATGTATGTGAAGAATGGATGTGGATATATGTGAAGAATGAAAGTGGATGTATGTGAAAGAATGGATGTTGTATGTGAAAGGATGGATGTGGATGTATGTGAAAGTATAGATGTGGATGTGTATGTGATAAGTATGGATGAGGATGTATGTGGAAGAATATATGTGGATGTGAATGTGATGGATATGAACGAGAATAGAGGCAATGAGATGTAATGTAAAATGGATAGAATGATATGGGATGTGAATGAATGTGATAGCATGTGAATCACTATGTGAATGAATGACATTAGGAACTCAATGGAGTCTTTTTGGGCCCTTTAATTTGCCATGAGGTTATGGAAACGTTTAACTTTTTGACAAATAGGAGTCCGCCATGTAAGCAAAAACCAATGGTTTGTAAGAGAGGTGTAAGAGTGGTCAAAGGGTGCACTTTTTCCCCCAAAAAGGGGAGGGGGCAATTTTACAATTTTCGGACCTCCATAACTTCTACATACAAGCTCCGATTTGAGCGGAGATTATAGATCCGTGATCTACGCATCAAGAGCTTTCCATAGATATGTTACATGATATGGTTTTATCCGCTAGATTTTAAATTCCATTTTTCCCCCAAAATTCAAATTCGAATAAAGTAGCCGTTTTGAAGCTTCTAATTAGAAAACGTTTCTTCTTAAGAGAAAAGGTTTGACTCCCTTAAACTGCCAAATAAAAGGGCCCAAGAAGACTCCATTGAGTTCCTAATGAGAGATGTGAATGAATGTGATAGCCTGTGAATCGGGATGTGAATGAATGATAAGGGATGTGAATGAATGTGATAGCATGTGAATGGGGATGAGATTGAATGGTATGGGATGTGAACGGATGTGTTGTGATGTGAATTGGGATGTGAATGAATGAGATGTGATATGAAATGGATGTGATAAGATGCGATGTAAACTCGATAGATGTTAATGAATGTGATGTGATGAGATGCATGGGTAAATGCGAGTGGATATCTGATGAGATGTATGGGTAAATGCGAGTGGATGAGATCTGATGAGATGTATGGGTAAATGCAAGTGGATGAGATCTGATGAGGATATTTGAGGAAAGAAGTGATGAGATGTATGGGTAAATGCAAGTGGATGAGATCTGATGAGGATATTTGAGGAAAGAAGTGATGAGATGAAAAATGATGTAATTGGATGAGAATGGAAATTTATATGAAATGAATATGGATTAAGTAATGTTGATTGATGTGGAAAGACGGGATGAAAAATGATGTAATTGGATGAGAATGGGAATTTATATGAAATGAATATGATGAGGATATTTGAGGAAAGAAGTGATGAGATGAAAAATGATGTAAGTGGATGAGATCTAATGAGGATATTTGAGGAAAGAAGTGATGAGATTAAAAATGATGTAATTGGATGAGAATGGGAATTTATATGAAATGAATATGGATTAAGTAATGTTGATTGATGTGGAAAGACGAGATGAAAAATGATGTAATTGGATGAGAATGGGAATTTATATGAAATGAATATGGATTAAGTAATGTTGATTGATGTGGAAAGACGAGATGAAAAATGATGTAATTGGATGAGAATGGAAATTTATATGAAATAAATATGATGAGGATATTTGAGGAAAGAAGTGATGAGATGATGAAAAATGATGTATTGGAACAAGGAGTAAGAGTTGTGAATGTATTGCCGGTTACTCTATGAGCTAGGAACGATCGAAAAGGCCCCTGAGTGGACAGGTGGTGAGCGTTTTGGTTGCCAATGATGCCATAGGTACACCGATGAAGGAATGATTAGAAATAAGGATTTAAGCAGAGATTTATGATTAGTGACACCATGGTTTCATTAAATTATTATTTTTAAAGATAGCTGATTCTGTGAAAAAGGTAATTTCATATTGGGTGTGTAAGTGGTGTGACTAGTTTAAGTTTGTATGTTAGAACGGCAGACCCAGTGTCTCACCTTGGGGTGCGCCCATTCTCTTTCAAAAAAAGAAAGATGGAATGTTAAGACTCTGTATTGACTATAGAGGGCTGAATCAATTAACAATTAAGAATAGGTATCCTATTCCTAGGATTGATGAACTTCTGGATCGGTTAAGTAGGACCCAAATATTCACAAAGATAGATCTCAAATCCGGGTACTACCAGATCAGAATCAAGGAGTAGGACATCCCAAAGATAGCATTCAATACTCGCTATGGGCATTATGAGTTCAGAGTCATGCCGTTTGGATTGACTAATGCCCCAGTGACATTTAATCGTCTATGCAAGATATTCTCAGAGAATACTTGGATGATTTTGTTCTTGTCTTCTTTGATGATATCTTGGTATACTCAAAGAATGCTGCAGACCATGAAGATCATGTGCGCAAGGTCCTAGAAATCCTAAGGAAACACCAACTCTTTGCAAAGAAGAGAAAAGATTCATAGTGTCAAAGGATGGGATTTCTCCTGACCCTGCAAAGATCCAAGCAGTCGTAGAATGGCCAAAACCCAAGTCAGTAAAGGAAGTCAAAGGATTCCTAGGGTTAATCGGATGGTATAGGATCTTTATACCTAGGTATGCGCAGATAGCATCCCCCTTAACTAACCTTCTCAAGAAGAGTACACTTTTTCAGTGGTGGACTGCAATGTGTCAGAGTGCCTTTGACAAGCTAAAGACAACCTTACTAACCAACCCTGTCCTTAAATTGCAAGATTTTACCAAACCCTTTGAGGTAGTTACTGATGCCAATGGATTTGCCTTAGGCGGTGCTGTGATGCAAGAAGGTCATGCAGTGGCCTATGAATCCAGAAAACTCAGAACACATGAGAGGAATTATGCCGTCCATGACTTGGAGTTACTCTCAGTAGTGTATGCTCTAAAGTTGTGGAGACATTATCTTTTGGGACAAAGGTTCACCTTGATGACAGATCATCAAAGTATAAAGTGGATCATCAAAGTCTAAAGTGGATCTTCACCCAAAGGGATCTCAACATGCGTCAAAGGAGATGGATGCAAATCCTGCAGGAATTTGATTTTGAAATAACGTATCAGTCGGGGAAAGAAAATGTGGTTGCAGATGCGCTCAGCAGAAAAGCCTCGTTGCTTGCAGTAAACAGTGGTGTCAAATCCATTGATCAATGAAGCAAAGGAGAAAATCTTGCAGGACAAATTATTTGCCCCTATTGCTACCCTTCTGATGTAGGAAAGCAAGACTCCTCAGGAAATGAGTCGAGTTCTTGGATACAAATTGGATGAAGGATGCATGTATTATAATAATCGGCTATGTATCCCCAATGATGAGGGAATAAAGGGAAGAATTCTGAGAGAAGCCCATGATAGCCTGATAGCTGGACATCTAGGGTTTATAAAAACCTATATGTTTGTGAAGAAAAGCTTCTTCTGGCCAGGACTCAAAAAGGATGTACTTGATCATGTGCGAAAATGCTTGATGTGCCAAAGAGTTAAGATGCCAGGGAAACTGTAGCCTCTAGACATTCCACAAACGAAGTGGGAATGCATCAATATGGACTTTGTCACTTGATTCCCTTTAGTGCAATCAAGTTACAACTCCATTTTTGTGGTAGTTGACAGGCTAACCAAAGTTACCCATCTGATTCCAGTGAAAGAAACATACTCTGCAGTGGATGTTGCCAGAGTTTTCCTTAAGGAGATCTTCAAATTGCATGGTTTACCCAGGAGGATAGTAAGTGACAGAGATCCCAAATTCACATACCCAGGAGGATAGTAGGTGACAGAGATCCCAAATTCACATCGAAATTCTGGACACTGTGTTCTTTGAAGCAGTAGGAACTTTCTTGGATCTCAGCACAAACTATCACCTCGAAACTGATGGCTAGACGGAATGGGTGAATCAGGTAATAAAGGATATCCTTCGCTCATGCTGTGGTGGCAGGGAACCCGAGAAGTGGTTAAGTTATCTGCATCTGGTTGAATTTGCTTACAATGCTTCCTATCATCGGAGCATTGGGATGAGTCCTTTCAAATCTTTGTATGGACAAGATTGCCTTACACCGTTGGTCTGACCCATTGATCAGGGTCAAAATGTCCAGACAAATTCTTGATGACATGGACCACCAGATGCAATCAATCCGTAAATACATAAAGGTAGCCCAAGATAAACAAAAGCATTATGCAGATAAAAAGAGGTTAGAGAGAGAGTTTGAAGAGTAAGATATGGTCTTCATTAGAGTACGACCAAAAAGAAGTTCCTTATCCTTAGGGAAGTACAAGAAGCTCTCTCCCAGATACTGTGGGTCGTATGTTATCATAAAGAAAGTGGGCGATCTAGCTTACAAACTTCTTCTGTCTCCCCATCTCAAGGTACATGATGTATTCCATGTGAGCTTGCTTTAAGAAGTATGTACCTAGCCCGAGTCACATGCTTAATGATGAACAATTGATCTATGGTACTCCAACCTGAGGAAATCCTTGATGTTTGGGAGAAGATTCTCAGGAGCAGAGTCCTTAGAGAATTCTTAGTAAAGTGGAAGTTCTTCCCTCTAGAAGACGCCACCTTGGAGAAAGAAGAAGAGCCGGCGAAGGATTACCCCCACTTTGCGAGATGAGGACATCTCGCGTTTTTCAAGTAGGAGAGGATGTAAGGCTGTTGGAATTAGGGTTGCAGGAAAGCACACAAAGCTTGGAGAAGAAGAAGCAAGAATGCACGCAACACAAAGTGTATTAGATTGTGTCAATGTACAAAAGATAAGTTAGCCCTAGAATGATGGCCGTATTTACAAGCCGAGGGAAAAAACCTCCTAATAAAGAGGGAAAAAGTGCCCCGACGGTCCTAAGTGTATTCACACACATCACTGCCTATATATATGGCAACAAATCCCCCCTGGGAGTGATGGTGTGAACGAGAGCTGGCACTTATGTATAGGGGAGTGCCATCACTGCCTATATATATGGCAACAAATCCCCCCTGGGAGTGATGGTGTGAACGAGAGCTGGCACTCATGTATAGGGGAGTGCCATGCCCGAAGTAGATCAATCCACAAAGGGGAGCAAGCCCAAAACTTTGCGAAAAGCTTCAAACTTCTCACGAGGAAGCGCCTTTGTGAAAAGATCGACGAGGTTGTCCTGTGTTGGCACATAGGCCAAGCTGATCTCTCCTGCTGAGAGTCTCTCCCTGACATAGTGATAATGCACCTCAATGTGCTTTGTGCGAGCATGAAAAACTGGATTTCTCGCAACTGCCAATGCGCTCTGACTGTCAGTGAAGATAGAGGTGGCAGACTCCTATCCAACACCCAAGTCAGCCATAAGCCGTCTGAGCCACACACACTCAATCGTAGCTGTGAAAGCTACCCTGTACTCAGCTTCACAACTAGAAGTGGCCATAGTAGGTTGCTTCTTGCTCAACCAAGATATGCATGAGCTACCAAGCATGAAACAAAAACCACTTGTGGACACTCTTGTGTCATAGCAACCAGCCCAATCTGAGTCCGAAAGAGCATGCAAATCTGGCGGCAACGATCCCCCCTTGGGATAAAACAACCCAAGATGTATGGTGCCACTCAAGTAGCGAAAGATGCGTTTAACTGCCTTCCAATGCTGAGACCCTGGGCTATGCATAAACCTGCTCACCTGCAAGACTGCAAACTGAATGTCTGGCCTCGTAATGCATACATAAATGAGGCAACCAACAGCTGTCTGATAGAGTGTGACATCAAAGTGATCTCCAGCATCATGAAGACTCAACTTCAAACCTATCTCCATTGGAGTAGCAATAGGCTTGCAGTCTTCAAGGCCAAATCTCCGCAACAATGTCTCAATATACTTTGTCTGACACAAAGCAATACCTCCATCACACTACTTAAATTGTATCCCCAAATAATGATGCAAATGCCCCAAATCTGACATCTCAAAAGAGGCATTCAAATTAGTCTTAAAATCAGCAATATGACTTTCATTTGGTTCGGTGAGTAGCATGTCATCGACATAGAGAGCAATGATTAGATGCACATCATCCACACGTTTAGCATACAAAGTGCTTTCTGTTAGACTATTCTGAAAACCATGTGCAGTCAAATATGCATGTATCTTTTTATACCAAGCTCGTGGAGCTTGCTTTAAACCATATAAAGCCTTTTTTAACCTGCACACTTTGTTAGGGTCTTTGCACAAAACCATGAGGCTGCGATACATACACCTCCTCATGCAAATCTCCATTCAAGAACGCAGTCTTTATGTCCAACTGATGTACATTCCAACCATTATGAGTTGCCAATGCACAAATGCTACGAATGGTAGTCATACGACAAGTGGGAGCAAAGGTCTCATCAGAATCAATGCCCTTTTCTCGAACATAACCCTTTGCAACAAGTCTAGCCTTATAGCGATCAACACTGCCATCTGGCTTTCGTTTCAATTTAAAAACCCACTTACATCCAATGGCCTTTTTACCAATAGGCAAATCACACAAAGACCATGTACCATTTTTCATTATAGCATCATATTCACTTTGCATTGCAGCCAACCAATTTTCTGAATTTTGTGCCTCATCAAATGAAAGAGGTTCTTCCTCTTCACACATACTAGACACAGCCAAAGCATAACAATCTGATGCATAAGAGGCATGCTGAAAACCTGAACGAGTACGACTAGTCATAGGTGCATCAATCTTACTATCACGCAAGGTTTGCACCAGCCATTTAGGCATGCCTCTAGCCTGCTCATTTTCAGCCCTATCCTCATGAATTACATCCTGTAAATCTGCATCAAGAATAGGCTGATCTATGATGTCATTTGAAATCTGCATAGGCTGAATATTTGCCTCATTAGGACTTACATTTGAATTCCCACCCGTAAACAGAGGCAACAATGTATTAAATACATCGCGTGAGCTCACACCTGTCTCTTTGGTACATGATAACAAAGGCTGCACAGCATCTTCCACAAAAACAACATCTCGACTAATCAAGATACGCTTTGACTGCGGATGATACAATCTGTAACCCTTGCTCTCAGCACTGCAACCAACAAAAATGCATTTGACAGCCTTATCATCCAATTTTCTGCGTTATTGCACAGGCACTAAAGCATAGGCCAAGCAACCAAAGACACGCAAGTGACCAATAGAAGGCTTCCTACCATGCCAAGCTTCGTATGGAGTAATAGACTGCAAGGCCTTAGTAGGACACCTGTTGAGTACATATGCAGCACACATGACAGCCTCAAGCCAAAACGCATGTGGCAAAGCTTGGCTCTTGACCATACATCGTGCCATCTCCACCCATAAGTGACCTGTTTTTCCTCTCAGCAACACCATTTTGCTGAGGGGTATACGGCACTGTACATTGGTGTTTTATCCCACGACTAGCCAGAAATGCATCAAACTCTTTAGACATGTACTCCCCCCCTCGATCAGTGTACGGAGGGTGCCCACAGTACAATTGGATACATTTTCAACCATAAGAAAAAACTGTTTGAAGCACAAAAACACTTCGGACTTTGCCTTCAGTGGATACCCATGCATGCCTTGAGTAATCATCAATGAAAGTCACGAAGTACAAGTGTTTGCATAGGCCCACATACATCACTATGTACAAGCTGCAATTTGCGAGTGGCCCGCACAGAACCATCCTTTGGAAACGCAGAACGCTGCATTTTGCCCAAAATACAGCCTTCACAAACATGTTTCAATGGTGCCTCAAGAGGGGGCAATGAAGCAACCATATCAAATTTTTGCAAACGCAGCAAACTAGCAAAGTTCAGATGACCAAAATGAGCATGCCATAGTTTTGCATCTGAAACTGCCTTTTCATCAGAAACTGCATTTGCTGAATCTTCCACACACTTGTCATAAGAATTGAGCCTATACAGTCCACGAAACAAGGTGCCAGATACAATAATCGTATCACCAGAAGTCAAATCATGAACAGTACATCTGTCATCCACAAATTTGACTACAAGTCCAAGTCTAGCAAGCGCAGAGATAGACAATAGATTCTTCTTTATCCCTGGCACATACAAAGCATCTGAAAGTGTGAAAGTGCTGCCATTTGCAGCAATAAGCATAATTTTACCAATGCCCTTCACTGGGTAAGAAGCATTATTGGCACATGTGACAGTATTCCCATTAGGGACAGCCTCAAGAGAAGTGAACATATCACGATGCGAGGTAATGTGCTTTGTAGCACCACTGTCAAAATACCATACATGAGAGTCAATAGAAACTGCCAAACATGCATCATGTATAGATGGGTCATACTGGCAATACACGCTAAACGCCCATTCTGTATCCTACACAACATTTGCAGAATCTGCATTTGTAGAAGCATCCGCTATTGTGTCTGCATTTGACTCTTTCTTCTTTGCCTCTTTAGCCTTTAGCTTAGGGCAATTCTGATATGTCTCAGGTAAAGCATCAAGAACAGTCTGCACAAGAGAATGATCAAGAATAATCTCACCTGCAAAAATCAACTGTTCTTTGAGATCTTTAATCTCAGCAAGAAAAACATTCATGTCATCATCTTCTTGCATAATCTTCAATTCTAGCTCTTTACGCAGGTAAGCAATTTTTGCCTCGTTACGACCTGCATACAAACCAGCTAGAATATCCCAAGCGTGTTTTGCTGTTTTAGCTGAATGAATATGTGGGGTGATGTTACGTTTGACAGAAAGTGCAATCAAGGCATGAGCCTGCGCATCTTTACCATCCCAACGAGCTTGTTCAGCAGTGGGTAAAACAGCAGCAACAGTAGAGCTGCTAGAACCTGCAACATCCTCAACAGATCCTACATCCACAGAACTTGGACGTACATCCGTACCCTGCACAATGTTCCACACTCCTTTTGCAACCAAAACATGCTGCATCATGTATGCCCAAAGTGGGTAGTTGCTATCTCCATCCTCAGCAGACAACATGCGAAATACATCATTGCTGTTATCAGCCATGGCCACTGACTGAAACTGATGCAAAAGCTACCTGTAATGAAGCAAAGACTGAACAGAAGACAACTTGTGCTATGTAGCACGGTCCACAATAGAACACGTACGCCTGTTTTGCAGAAAACTGCACTGTCAAAATTTCTGTAGAAAATGACGAAAACACGTGCAGAACTTGAAATGCAAAAACGAAGCCCGAAACGACCTCAGATGCAAATTCTGAGAACGCAAAGCCGTACAAGCTTATTTGCAGAGTTTAGGGACCTGCAAGCGCTCGTGAAAACTCACCTCAATCGGAGAACGTGAGTCGGAGGGTGCTGGCGGCGTAGCCCTGGGAGCCGATGCCTGCTCTGATACCAATTGTTGGAATTAGGGTTGTAGGAAAGCACACAAAGCTTGGAGAAGAAGAAGCAAGAATGCACACAACACAAAGTGTATTAGATTGTGTCAATGTACAAAAGATAAGTTAGCCCTAGAATGATGGTCGTATTTACAAGCCGGGAAAAAAAACCTCCTAAAGAGGGAAAAAGTACCCCGGCGGTCCTAAGTGTGTTCACACACATCACTGCCTATATATATGGCAACAAAGGCTTCTCCTCATCCTGAATAACAAATAAGCCTCTACTTCAATCCCTTGTAATCATTCTATGTTTCTGAATACAAGAAAATATTATTTTTCCTTGTTTGGCCTAGTGAGATAAAAATTTCTAGAGAGTGGTAAATCAATATTGGGATATTTTTGGATAAATAAATTCTACAAATATCAAAAAAATGTTTCCCTGAAACAAAAAATCAAAATAGTTTTTCCAAGGTGCAATTGGAATTAATTAAAAATGATTTAGAAGTCCTTAGCCTAAGGGTCAATATTTTCTGAAAACTTTGGATTAAGGCTCCTATGGACCAATAAGATTAATCCAAGTATTGGGATAAGATAAATCCAAAGAATAAAAGAAAATATACAAAAATGAGTAAATGCCCACATAAGATGAAGAGTTGACTAAGTACTAGATTTATTAGTTAAAAATTATGAAGTATTAATTTAAAAAAAAGATATTTTAGAGTAATCATTCATTTTTGACACATTGGTAAGGAGAAGGGGGCCCTTCAAGGAGGCACCTATTTCACATGTGTGGATGAGTTTTAAACTCAAAAATAATAGGATATTTTTATCTCTCCTCTCTCCTAGATCAAACCAAATCAAAAAGGGAGACAAACTGGTCCAAAACTTGTCCAAATTCAGCCAAACTGAAGCTAGAAAATTCTAGAACTCAGTTGGACTCAGTTAGTGGCCTCCGTCACCTATAAATAGACCCTCATTCTTTTGTATTCTCAACTGTGAACTAAACTATGCCGGTATTACTCTAAGATAAGCTTATTTTATACTATCCTCTAAAAACCCTCTACAAATTGAAGAGATTGGAGCTTCTCTCTCTCTTCAATCTTCCTTGGAGACTTCATCAACATACCAAACCAATTAATTGGTTGGGGACCTCTACTTATGGTCTTTTTTCTTTAATCTCCAAATGTTTCTCTCTTCTCAACCCCTCTCAAGCTTGAGAAGCATTCAATTGAATGGCTTTTGAATACAATTGAAGTTCTTTAATGAATTGTAGTGATAAATTACATAAATTTTTATTTATGCTTAAATTAGAATATTTTTTTAAGCATCTCTCTCTCTCCCCCAAAGAATGGTCATTCTTATGACCTATTCTATATTCAAATGAAGCTTCTCACATGAAGCAATTCTCTAATCTAAAAGTAAATTCTATGCTTATCAAATTAGAGGCCAAATAAGTGGCTTTTTAATACTTTTATGCTATTTAATTTATGCAAAAATTAAGAATCAAGTCCATAATTGGATATTGATCCAATTAATGGTTATTCTAATCATAGGGATATTACTAAACTTTATGCTTTCAAATTATTGAGATTTATCAGTAATAGCAGTGGAGCTATGGCAAAATTTTTGAAAAATTAACACATAAATCATTTTCATTCATAATATGAAAAGAGGACTTCCTACCATATTCTAGGATTAATTATCCTAGATTAATTGAATGTTTCTCTTTATAATCATGAAAATTTTAATTTTTATGTTTATACATAAATAGTTAATTAGAAAAAAGAGGAATTTCTAGTAATCCATTTTTATGTTAAAAGAGTAATCCCCATGACAATGGAAATCCATGTATTCCAATGAAGTAAGAGAAAAATTGTGATGCTAAAACAATATATATTTTATTTAAAAATTAAAGAAGGATTTTAGTTAAATTTATATTTTTTCATAGATAAGTTTAAATAATGAAAGAGGAATTCCCACCATATTGGAATTCAAATATTTAAATGAGGAAAGTGTAATTCCTAGTGCAAAGGAATTAATGGAGATTTTTATTTAAATTTCAAGAGAAATTTTAGTTAAATTTATCTTTTTGCATAGATAAGTTTAAATGATAAAAGAGGAATTCCCACCATATTGGAATTCAAATATTTAAATGAGGAAAGTGTTATTCCTAGTGTAAAGGACTTAATGGAGATTTTTATTTAAATTTTAAGAGAAAATTTAGTTTAATTTATCTTTTTGCATAGATAAGTTTAAATGATGAAAGAGGAATTCCCACCATATTGGAATTCAAATATTTAAATGAGAAAAGTGGAATTTTTAGCTTAATGGAATTAATGGATATTTTTATGTAATTTTTAAGAAGAATTTTAAATAGATTTAATTTATGGTAAAAGAGGAATTCCCATGATAGCTAGATTGCACTCATTAAAATGAGAAAAAGAGGGGATTCAAGTTTATTCAAAAAAGGTATGATATTTAGTTAAAAAGAAGAATTTTTATGATAATTAACAAAAGATGGATTTGAATTAAATTTAGTGTCAAAAGATGAATTTCCACCATAATTCTACCTAATGAATTAAGGTTGAGAAATTATGTGATAGAAGGAATATCTTTGGATATTTTAATTGGTAAAATCACTAAATGGATATTTACCCAAAACTAGATGTCTATCTAAAGGGAATCCTTGTAGAACTAAACCGAATGAATTTGGTTAGACTACAAGAGGGACGGACAGTAAACCTACTTATTCATCTCTTGATCTGATCAAGTAAAAACTTCATGTGACCAATTCCAGTTTCTAATCAAAGAATAGACTACCCGAACTAAACTAGTTTTTCCTGACTGAACTCACCAAGTATCTAGTTGGACAATCAGACTGAATGATGGGTAGATTACCTTGATGAGAGATCAAGGATCCTCATTATTATGAAACTAGGAATTATGAGAAAAGGGTTTCTGGAATCAATCTCAAAATGGAATTCTACTTGCATTGGAACCTCTAAAGGACTGTTTTACGCCAGAATGCTGGAGGAAGCATTTGGCTTATGTTTTTTCTAAGAGGAGGTTCGTTAGAATAGCTGGTCGGGAGTCGTCAAGGGACGTCGCTCACGACAAAGCCTGCCGAGTGTTGCAACTTTATCACTTAGGTCTCCACCACGACCTCATTCACAAGATGGTCAAAATGCTTCCCCAGCATTCTTGACATAAAACAATCATTTAAAAACAAGTCATAAATATAGTTTCTAATATAACGAACTCTCATCTTTCACATCATTTCCTGTTATTCCACATTTTTCTAAATCAAATCACTTTGCTTAATCCACATCCAATCATATGTATTCTCATTTTCTTTCATCCATTCTCATCCAATCAGATCATATTACATCTCATCACATCTATCCATTTTCATCCAATCAGATCATATTACATCTCATCACATCTATCCTCATTACATCTCATCCATTCTCATCTACCCATATCCACATCACATCACATCACATCCAATCATATATGTATTCTCATTTTCTTTCATCCATTCTCATCCAATCAGATCATATTACATCTCATCACATCTATCCACATCTATCCTCATTACATCTCATCCATTCTCATCTACCCATATCCACATCACATCACATCACATCCATTCATATCCCATCTCATCCATTTATATCTACCCCAAGCCACATCACATCACATCACATCCATTCACATCTATCTCGATTCACATCTATTCACATCACATCTCATCCATTCACATCTATCCCGATTCACATCTCATCACATTACATCCATTCACATCACATCTCATCTATTCACATCTCATCCATTCACATCACATCTCATCTATTCACATCTCATCCATTCACATCTATCCCGATTCACATCTCATCACATTACATCCATTCACATCACATCTCATCTATTCACATCTATCCCGATTCACATCACATCTTATCACATCCATTCTCATCACATCTCATCTATTCATATCTATCTCGACTCACATTACATCCATTCACATCACATCTCATCCATTCACATCTATCTCGATTCACATCACATCACATCCATTCACATCACATCTCATCCATTCACATCCACATACACATCCATTTACATCACATCACATCCTATCACATCCACATCACATCTATCCTAATTCACATCTCATCACATCCATTCACATCACATCTCATCTTCTCTATTCACATCACATCTATCCTAATTCACATCTCATCTCCTCTATTCACATCCATCACATTCATTGCATTCCCATCCCATCACATACATTCTATTCACATTACATCACATCCATATCCATCCATACATTCACATTCACATCCACATATATTCACATCACATCATATTTCATCCACATCTCATCACATTTCATCCACATCTCATCACATTCGCATCCACATCCCTTTACATCACATCTCATCACATTCACATCCACATCCCTTTACATCACATCACATCCTTTCACATATGTTCACATCTCATTCTCATCTCATCATTCTCATCATTCACATCCACATCCACATCCATTTACACCACCTCACATACCATCCACATCCATTTACATCACAGCACATCTTATCACATCCACTCACATCTTATCACATCCCATTCACATTTAGTAGCTTTATCTACTTTGATACCGATGATGGGACTTTTTCTAAATTTCTGCCAATTGTTTGGCCTAGGTAAAGATACTTTTTCTCGATGGATATTTTCATATTCTTTCTCAAATTTCTCAAGGGAATATATTCAATATTCTACTTTTGAGTAAAAGAATTCATGAGATTTACAAAAATCAATTCTACCCATATTTCTCAATAATGCTCAAAATTCTTCTTTTGTGATAAATACTCGTAGATTGAATTATGCTAAAAATTCCTCTTTTCCCATTTAACTTCTTGGATCTCAATTATCATGGAAATTCTTCTTTTTGTATTTAAATTATTACATTCAAATGTCACGAGAATTCCTCTTTTATCATAAAATAAATTTATCTAAAATTTCTCTTTTCTTTAATAAAAATATCCATTATTCAAATATGCTAAGAATTCCACTTTTTCCATTTAAATGATTGAATTTCAATTGTCATGGGAATTCCTCTTTTATCATTTAAATTTTCTCATGCATAAAATAAATTTATCTAAATTCTTCTTTGAATTTCAATAAAAATATCCATTAATTCAATTATGCAAAGAATTCCACTTTTACCATTTAAATTATTGAATTCAGCTCCAAGGATGATTGAAGAGAGAGAGAAGCTCCACTCTCTCCAAAAGTAGAGGATTTTTAATAGATAATAGAAAATATGAGTATTTTAATGTAATACTGGTATGGTATAGCTCAAAGATGAGAATACAAAAGAGTGAGGACCTATTTATAGGTGAGGGAGGCCACTAACTGAGTGTAACTAAGTTCTAGAATTTTCCAGGTTCAGTTTGGCTGAATTTGGATAAGATTTGAATCAGTTTGGCTCCCTTTTTGATTTGGTTTGATCCAGGAGAGAGGAGAGATAAAAATATCACAATTTTTTTGAATTCAAAACTCATCCACATGTGTGAAATAGGCGCCTACCTCAAAGTCTCCCCCCTCCTTACCAAAAGGTGTCAAAAATGTATCATTATTCTAAAATATCTCATTTTTTTAGTAATATCTCATAGTTTTTAACTAATAAACCTTGTACTCAGTCAACTCTTCATCTTATGTGAGCATTTACTCATTTTTGGATATTTTCTTTTATTCTTTAGATTTATCTCATCCCAACACTTGCATAAATCTTATTGGTCCATAGGAACCTTAATTGGACCATAATCCAAAAAATTTTGAAAATCTTGACCCTTAGGCTAAGGTCCTTTATACACATTTTCAATTAATTCCAAATGCACATTGGAAAGTTCTTTATGAATTTCTGTTTCAGGGGAAACCATTTTAGACACTAAGAGGTGTTGGAGCTCTATATATGGCTCACTCTACCTAACTTGGTCTCACCTATATATATGTATCTTGTCCTCAATATGAATCAGTCTTTGGGAGCGTACATGATGTGTCTCTTTCTCTCTACATTTTAACATGGTATCAGAGCATCTATAAGGGAAGCATCTATGTCTTCTTGTTAAATTCATGATTATAATTTCATGTCTTACAAGATTGTTCTTTGATTATGTGTTGTCTACATGATTTTATAGCTTAACTTGTTGTAATTAGAGTTGTTTCTTAATCGCGTTCTTAATTAGGTGCAGGTGCGTAGATTGTATTGTGCTGGTGAATCCTATCAAAAAAGTTTGTCAAACGGAGTTGTGAGTCAAAAGTTATGACAGTTCAGGCAAACTGCATCTGTAACAGCAAAACAGGTTCTTTGAATAAGCAAACAGGTTCTTTGTGAGCACACAGGTTTCGTCTTCGTCAAGCGTCTTTAGCAAACCGCCAAATCTGGCTTCTTCGTCAAGCGTCTTTAGCAAACCGCCAAATCTAGCTTCTTCGTCAAGCGTCTCTTATTATTTTGCTATTTTTAGCAAAACGACCAATCTGGCTTTTTCATCAAGCGTCTATCAATGAATCTTGCGTCCCACGTCTCTCTATTTTGAGGACTCTTTTCTTATTGACGTCTCTTATCTCTTGTGGTCGTCCTTGTCTATGGTGTGCAGATTTTGTGATCCTATCTTATACGTCTTCTCGCAGATAGATATGGCTATGACTGTTCTCGTCAATGGTTTTCCTTTTGGCCAATGTTCTATTCCTTCTTTTCAAGGCCAAGGGTTTCCCGGTTGGAAAGCAAAGATGCTATTAATTCTTGAAGGCGATGAGCTCTCAGATGTTGTTATTGACAATTCTCTATGTCCGTCTCAGCCTACTATTCCGGATTCTGACAACGTTCTTATCACGGAAGGCCCTGTTTTTGATGCATGGCGTCTTGCTTATATGAATTGGCAGAGGCGTGATAAAGCAGCTCGTCGGTACATTCTTTCTGCTCTTAGTGATTCTCTCATGCTTGATGTGTATGACTTTCCTACTTCCCATGACGTATGGGAGTATCTTATAGCAAATTTTCAGAAAAAGTCTGTTACAGAAACACTTTATTTGAGAGGTTTGCTTTCAAAGTTACAGTATGAAGTTGGTACTGCTATGTGACGGGGCATATTGATTCTTTCAAATCTATTATTAATCAACTTGCTGCTGCGGGAGATCCTGTTCCACGAAAGCAACTTATTACAATTCTTCTTGATACGATAAAGGATCCGTCTTATGACAACATTGTTACCATTCTTTCTAACAAGGATGGTCTTGATTTTGACCAAACTTGCATATCTTTGATTGAGTATTCTCAACGTCAACAACGACGTAGCGTAGGTCATGATGCAACTATGTTTTCACAACAAGAGGAGCCTGAGTCACAACAGTTGGAACGGGCCTTTTATGTGCAAAGGCATCCTTTTCAACGAGGCAACCGAACAGGTGGTCGTCGTGGTGGTAGTTTCTCTCGTCTCAAATTTCCTAATAAGTATTGTTCTTACTGCAATAGGAATGGTCATACTGAAGATGACTGTTGGGCACGTCAATATAATGAAGAACACAACATTACCACAAAACAACCACGTTTATCTAGAGATTCTTCTTCTTGTGATTATTGTGGAAAATCTGATCATCCCTCTTCCATGTGCTTTAAGCGTCGATTTGATGGAGATCGAAATCGAGCATATGCAGCCGAGCATCATGATAATGATGTGCCTGAAACAAGTTGTGTTTTATGTTCAGTTCCCCCAGATAGAATACTTCATGTACGTGATGGTTCACTTTTCATTATTGATTCTGGTGCTACAGGAAATATGACATATGAATCTAAGTGGCTACATAACTATCATTCTTTACCTGTTAAGCGTGTTGTTTATCTTGCTGATGATACAACTTGCCAAGTCAAGGGCATTGGAGATTTATATCTTGGCACCTTATCTTCTTCAACTCGAGTTTTACGAGGGGTTTTACATGTCCTAGAACTTCAACGTAATCTTCTTTCAGTTGCAAGACTTGTTGATCTTGGTTTGTTTGTTGGATTCGACCACACCAAATGCCGCATTGAGAAAGATGGACAGATTATTGCAACTGCTTCTCGTAATGGCAATTTGTTTGAGCTCTCTCTTAATGATGCTGTAGCAAATGTTGTCACTGCTCCAGGTGATCATGATTGCAAGATATGGCATCATCGTTTTGTTCATGCTGATTTCTCAAAGCTTCTTGATCTTCATCGTCAAGGTCTTGTACGTGGCATGGATCTTAAAGCTCATCCTCATATGGGAATCTGTGAGTTTTGTGCTCTTGGCAAACACAATCGTAAACCCTTTCCTCTCTCGAATTCAATTCATTCTCATGATTTGTTGGATCTTGTTCATACCGACATTTGTGGACCTTTGCCTCCATCGAGAACACAACATCGTTATTTCATTACGTTTATTGATGATTACTCACGGTATACAGTTGTTTTCTTGCTTCGACAAAAATCTGAGGCGTTATCTGTTTTTAAGCAATTTCACAAGGCTGCCGAACTTCAAACTGGTCGTCGCCTCAAGAAACTTCGCAGTGATAATGGTGGAGAATATGTGTCTCGTGAGTTTGAGAGTTATTGTACGGACCATGGTATTCATCATGAACATACTATTCCATATTCACCTCAACAGAACGGTGTTGCTGAACGTAAGAATCGCACTATTATCAATGCTATACGATGTATGCTGATTCATTCTGGGTTATCTCGTGTTTTCTGGAGTGAAGCTCTCTTGACAGTAGTCTTTGTTCAGAATCATCTTCCTACTACTGCTCCTTCTGGTAAGATACCCATCACAGCATGGACAGGTGAAATTCCTTCTGTATCTCATTTTCGAACCTTTGGATGTATTGCTTATATTTATGTTCCCAAAGAAACACGAGCAAAGCTTGATGCTCCTGGGCTTAAAGTTATTTTTATTGGGTATTCTGACACCTCCAAAGGCTACAAATTCTATGACCCGTCCTCCAAGAAAGTGCTTGTGAATCGTGATGCTATTTTCAATGAATAGCTTATGGGCGGTACATGGTCCATGGATGATTCTGATGATACTAAATCTTTGCTTCAAGCTTTTCCATTCTTGTGTGATGATGAATCTTCTTCTATAGAGAAACTTTCCTCTTCACAACCATCTAAAGAGCAACTTTCCTCTTCACAACCATTGATTCCGAATGCTGTCATTGATGATGTTGACATTTTTATTGATCTGCCTATTGATTTTGAGCATGGTTCTTGTCATGTTTATGATGAAGATTTTGAGGCTACTGTTTTCTCTACTTCTGAAGATCCTGCCACGTACAGTGATGCTATATGTTCTCCACAAAAGGATCAATGGCAAGAGGCTATGGAAGCAGAGTACGATTCTCTTATCTCTAAAGGTACATGGATACTCACTGAGCTGCCTCCTGGCCGTACTGCCATTAAGTGTAAGTGGGTATATAAGACAAAATTTAAAGCAGATGGATCCTTTGACAAATTCAAGGCACGTTTAGTTGCCAAAGGTTATTCTCAAGTTGCTGGCGTTGATTATCATGAAACCTTTTAGTTGTTCGCATTACTAGTATTCGGGTTTTATTGGCATTTGCTGTTCAATTTGACTTAGAAATTCATCAAATGGACGTGCGCACAGCTTTCTTGAATGGAGATTTGAATGAAGAAATTTACATGGAACAGCCAGAAGGATTTGTTATTGCAGGTAAGGAAGATCTTGTTGCTCGTCTTCATAGAGCTTTATATGGTCTTAAACAAGCTTCACGGGCTTGGTACATCAAGTTTGATCTCTTTCTTACCTCCCATGGCTTTCTCTCTTGGTCTTCTGATTCCAACTTATTTACCAAACACCAAAATGGTAGTTTTGTAATCCTTGCCCTTTATGTGGATGATACAATCCTTGTTTCCAATGATTTGGGATTTCTACACCAAAGTAAGCAGTTGTTATCTTCGGCATTTGATATGGTGGATCTTGGAGAGCTTCACTCGTGTCTTGGCATTCAGATTCAAAGGGATCGCAGCAAAGGTATTTTATTACTTCGACAATCAAAGTTTATTGAAGATACTATTAAGAAGTTTGGTTTGGAATCTGCACATTTAGCAACTACTCCTTGTCTTGCGAGTTCCATGAAAAACACTTCTGATGGTGGTGGCCAGCTTGTTACAAATCAACCATATGCTAATTTGGTTGGATGTCTTCAAGTTGTTTGAACACTCGTCCTGACATTTTGTTTATTGCTAACTATCTCGCGCAACATCTTGCATGTCCTTCTCTTAAGCATTGGTCTTCAGCAAAGCACGTGTTGAAATACTTGAAAGGCACTGCAGATTATGGTTTGGTTTATCAACGACAGTTCACATCCGACTCCATTCCATCTCTTTCTCTTTTGGGTTACACAGATGCAGATTGGGCCAGCTCACATTTATCTATGCGATCTACTAGTGGCAATTGTTTCTTCATTAATGGTTGTCTTATTTCTTGGACCAGCAAGAAACAACGTTGTGTTGCAGTTTCTACAACCGAATCTGAATATGTTGCGGCATCACTTGCAGCTCGTGAACTCATTTGGCTTCAACAAGTGTTGACAGATATTGGCCATCCTCCTCTTTCTAGTACACCCTTGCGGTGTGATAATCAGAGTGCTATTAGTCTTGCAAAAGACTATGTCCAACATAACAAGTCAAAACATATTGCTGTGCATTACCATTATGTTCGATACGAAGTACGCAAAGGCACTATCATGATTGAACATTGTCCAAGTGACCAGATGATTGCAGATATTCTTACCAAAGGTCTCAATGAGTCACGCTTCATTCTCTTGCGCTCAGAGCTTGGAGTTGCCTCGGGCTCACTCTTTCTAGATTAGGCTCTTTACTCTTATGGTAGCTTTGTACATATATCGTTGTAATCTTCTAGACACCATGCACTTTGCACATTTCACAATTGCACACTATGACCTCTTGGTCCTTTTGTATATTTGAATATAGATGCACAATGCACTTTCACATCATTACTTCTGGTTCATATTTTCACATTTGTATAGGGGCTTGGGTTTTTCCCTTGTACTCCCCAAGGGTTTTTTCATCCATAGCTAGAGACCCTTGTTTGAGTGGGGGTGTTGGAGCTCTATATATGGCTCACTCTACCTAACTTGGTCTCACCTATATATATGTATCTTGTCCTCAATATGAATCAGTCTTTGGGAGCGTACATGATGTGTCTCTTTCTCTCTACATTTCAACAGGAGGATTTTTATATCCAAAAATATCTCAATTTTAGATTACCTCTCTCTAGATATTTTTTCTCTCTAGGCCAAAACATGGTAAAACAAGATCTTTCTTTTATTTTAGAGAGGGGAATAATTACAAGAAGAGAAGGAGAGGTTCTTACACCTTTACACCTCAAAAGTTGGAGGGAGGAATCTTACAATGTCAAATGATGGAATAAACCATATTGTTGAAGAGAAGCTTGATAAGAAAAACTTCCATGCTTGGAGGTATAGATTGAAAATTTTTCTGATGGGAAAAGGTTACTGGGACTACGTTGAAGGTGAACATGAGGAGGCACCAGAGATACCGGAGATTAACCCAAGTGCTGCAGATGTAAAGGAGTTCAAGGATTGGACTCAAGGAGCAAGGAAAGTCATGTATTGGCTTTCTATTAGTATATAGGACATCATGATTGGTCATATACAGAATGTCAAGTCACCTAAGGAGGCATGGGACACCTTGGTGAAGCTGTATGAAACTAACACCAAGGCACGAAAAATTCAGTTGAAGAATGAGCTTCATACTGTGAAGAAGAATAATATGTCTATGAATGATTATGCCTTGAAGATCAAGGGCATTGTGGAATCCCTTGCATTAATTAGTGTTTTTTTAATGATGATGATAAGATAAAAGTGTGTCTACATGGTCTCAGGCCACAATACTACAAGGCATTCAAGACGTCTATTCAGACTTGGGAGAACTTTCCCAACTTCACAGATTTGGTGTCAATGCTGATCATTGAAGAGGAGAACTTGGATGAAGATCAACAGTCTTCACAAAACAAAAAGAGTTCAGCGCAGCATGCCTTCTACACACAAGTGCAGGTAGAGGATGAGGTAGAGGTCATGGACGTGGCTAAGGTAGTGGCCGAACAAGTAATCAGAATTATGCTCAATAGCAGCAGCAGTCCCAAGATTCACAACATCAACACACAAGTAGAAGAGGCCAATTTAGAGGCACGGGGAGTCAGGGGGTCGAGGTAATTGCCAAAGGCAGCATAATGATACACGAGTGTGTTTTTACTGTGGTAAGCTTGGACATGTGCAAGCAGAGTGGCATGCGCAATGGAAAAGTGCAGCAAAACAACTATGCATCCTCTAGCAGAAATAATGAGGTTAATAAGAGGTTTTCTGTTGTAAGATTCTTCCTCAACCTGAATAATGAATACGCTCTACTTCAATCCCCTGTAATCATTTCCTATTTTTGAATACAAGAAAATATTATTTTTTCTTAGAGAGATGAAACATTCTAGAGAGTGGTAATTCAATATTAAGATATTTTTGGATAAACAAATTCTCCTAACATCAAAAATATGTTTCCCTGAAACAGAAAATCAAAATTAATTTTCCAAGGTACATTAGGAATCAATTAAAAATGATTTAAAAGACCTTAGCCTAAGGGTCAAGATTTTTTGAAATTTTTAGATTATGGTCCAATTAAGGTTCCTATAGGCCAATAAGATTAATCCAAGTGTTGAGATGAGATAAATCCAATGAATAAAAGAAAATACCCAGAAATGAGTAAATTCTCACATAAGATGAAGAGTTGAATGAGTGCAAGGTTTATTAGTTAAAAACTATGAGATATTACTAAAAAAATAAGATATTTTGACATAATGATACATTTTTGACACCTTGGTAAGGAGGGGGGAGACTTCAAGGAGGTGCCTATTTCACACATGTGAATGAGTTTTTAATTCAAAAATATTAAGATATTTTTATCTCTCCTCTCTCCTGGATCAAACCAAATCAAAAAGGGAGCTAAACTGGTCCAAATCTTGTCCAAATTCAGCCAAACTGAAGCTGGAAAATTCTAGAACTTAGTTGGACTCAGTTAGTGGCCTCCCTCACCTATAGACCCTCATTATTTTGTATTCTCATCTGTGAACTAGACCATGCCATTATTATATTAGAATAAGCATATTTTCTATTATCCCCTAAAAATCCTCTACATTTTGCAGAGATTGGAGCTTCTCTCTCTATTCAACCTTCCTTGGAGCTTTCCCCTCAACATACTAACCAATTGATTGGTTGGGGGCTTCTTCTAAGAATAGAGAAGTAAGAAAATCAAGAGGTAAGATGTGATTTTATGGTTTTTTCTCTCATATTCTAAATGTTTTCACTTCTCAACCCCTCTCAAGCTTGAGAAGTATTCAAATGAATGGTTTTTCAATGAAAATGAAGCCCTCTAATGAATTCTAATGATTAATCACAAAAAGATTATTTTTATGCTTAATTTAGGATGTTTTTTAAGTATATCTCTCTCTCCCCCAAAGAATGGTCATTCCTATGACCAATTCTCTATTCAAATGATGCTTCTCATGGAGCAATTCTTAATTCTAAAATCAAACTTTATGCTAGTTAAGCTAGAGGCTAAAGAAATGGCTTTTTAATGCTTTATGTTACATAAATTATGATGAACTTATGATTTAGATCCACAAATTGGATTTAGATCTATTGATAGTTAATCTATCATAATTGTATTACTAAGTTTTATTCTTTTTAAAATTATTAAAAACTATCAGTGATAGGAGCAGAGCTATGGTAAAATTTTTAAAAATTTATACATAAATCATTTTTATGCATAATGTGAAAAGAGGACTTCCTACAATAATTTAGGATTAGTCATCCTATGTTAAAAGAATAATTCTCATCATATCCATGGAAAGTGAATTTTTAATATTTATGCATAAATAATTAATTAGAGAAAAAGAGACATTTTTAGTAATTTCATTTTTATGATAAAAGATGAATTTCCATGATAATTGAGATCCATGTATTTCAATGGAGAAAGAGAAAAATAGGAATATTAATATAGTAAATATTTTTATTTAAAATTAAAGAGAAATTTTAGATAAATTATTTTTATACATAAGTAGATTTAAATGATGAAAGAGAAATTCCCATCATATTTGGAATTCAATCATTTAAATGGAAAAAGTGGAATTCTTGTCATATTTAAATTAATGGATATTTTTATTTAATTTTTAAGTGAAATTTTAGTTAAAATTATTTTATGTATGAATAAATTTAAATGATGAAAGAGGAATTCCCACCATATTTGGAACTCAATCATTTAAATGGAAAAAGGGGAATTCTTGGTATATTTGGAATAATGCATATTTTTATTTAAATTAAAGAAGAATTTTAGATAAATTCATTTTATGATAAAAGAGAAATTTCCATGACAATTAGAACCTAATCCTTAAATGAGGAAAAGAAGAATTTTAAGTGTATTTAAAAAAATGGATATTTGTATTTAATTAAAAGAAAAAACTTTATGATATTTAAGTAGAGAAAGATTTGAATTAATGTTTAATAACAAAAGAGAAATTTTCACCATAATTCCACCTAGGAAATTAAGGTTGAGAAATTAAATAGTAGAACGAATATCTTTAGATGTTTTATGTGATTAAATCACTAAATTGGTATTTACCCAAAAATAATTGTTTATCTGAAGAAAATCCTTGTTAATAGAACTAAATCGAATGATTTTGGTTAGACTACGAGAGGGACAGACAGTAAACCTATTTGTCCATCTCTAGATCCAGAGATGGACTCTCTCACTGTTATCACAACTCTCACTGTTACCATCTTGGTAACTGGGCTGAAAGTTTCCTCATAATCAATGCCATGTGTGAGCATATCGTTTGGCTACCAATCTAGCCTTGTACCTGCTTATGCTTGCATCACTGTTATGTTTTACTTTGTACACCCACTTACATCCAATGGCTTTCTTGCCTTCAGGCAATTGCACTAAATCCCAAGTCTCATTTCCATATAGTGCATCCATCTCCTCATCCATAGCTTTCTCCCAACACACATTTCTAATAGCCTCATCAATGCATGTGGGCTCTACAACCTGTACAACTTTTGCCATGTATGCATAGTGATGTGCCACATAACCATCATAGGTAAACCTCTGCATAGGATTCTTCACTCTCCCAAGTCTTCGTAGCTTTACATTCATGGCTTCCATAGCCTTCTTTACACCAGGCGTTCTCATAGCTGGTATCTCAAGATCCTCACATCAAGGCTCATCTCTGAGCCACTAGACTCTCCATCAACATGAGAATGCCCTGTAGAAATGTCAGGCATACTAAGGGGCTCAATCACTTTCTTTTTGCCTTTATGTGATGTACTAATCACATTTGTAGGACTGGTATTATGACGCAGCCTGCCACTCCATGGTCTATCAAACTAAACCACTAGATGAGGACTCTCCCGGTCCACTCAAAGACTGTGATTGCTGACTTGCATTCTGTGCAACCACATTTCCACTCACATCAGCCCCAAGCTTCTTTTTCATCAGCTGCTCATCTCATAAAAAACAACATTCTTTGCTTACCCTCAACTCATGTCCCTCAACTCATATGTAGTAGGGTTATAACACTTGTATCCCTTTTGCTCAAGGGAATACCCAATAAACACATTTTTTAGCTTTTGGATCTAGCTTAGTTCTCAGCTCATCTGGCATATGCACATATGCAATGCATCCAAGGACTTTCAGATGAGACAAATCAGTTTTTCTCCCAGAAAACCTCTCCTCTGGAGTTACATCAGTTGGAGTCCTATTCATGATGTAAATTGCTGTAGAAATAGCCTCAGCCCAATAGCTATGCGGCATATTCTTCTCTGCCATCAATGCTCGCGCAATCTCAGCAATGTGCCTGTTTTTCTGCTCATCACACAGCAACTCCATTTTGCTACGGAGCGTATCTACATGTAAACTGTCTCTGAATACCATTCTTCTTCAAAAATTTAGAGTACTCATTGGAGAAGTACTCCCTCCCTCCATGTGACCTTAGGCACTTTACATGTTTCCTTGTTTGCTTTTCAACCATAACTCTGAAATTCTAAAAATGAGTGAACACCTCACCCTTCTCCTTCATGAAGTATACCCACACTTTCTTTCTGTGGTCCTCATCAATAAATGTCACATAATACCTGTAGCCTCCCATAGACATGGTCTTCGTAGGACCCCATACATCTGAATGCACAACATCTAGTGCATTTCTTCTCACATTTTTGTCACGTGGAAATATATGCTTTGTTTGCTTCCCAAATTGACATGCTTCACATATTTTTTGCATACCTTCAACTTTAAACTTTGGTAGCCCTGTCACAATTTCTTTAGTCTGCATAAACTTCATTCTTTGCACATTCACATGTCCAATTCTTTTATGCCAAATGTCTGTGTCTGCAACAATTTCTTTAGTCTGCATAAACTTCATTCTTTGCACATTCACATGTCCAATTCTTTTATGCCAAATGTCTGTGTCTGCAACAATTCTTGAACCATTTGCAAACATCGCAGCACTCACTTCAGGCATGTTTACATTCAATGTAAACATTCTGCCTACTTTGTTGCCTTTTGCAACCAACTTGCACTTGTCTTTAAAGTCTTCAACATAACAACCATCAGGATTAAACCGAACCTACAAACCCTACTCAATCATCTAGCCAACTGAAACCAGATTCTTTGTTATGTTTGAAACATGAAGTACATCTACAAGGTACTTCACTTTGCCATCCTGCATAGACAATGGCACATCTCCAGCATGGGCAATTGGATGAGCAGTGTCATCCCCTGTTTCCACAAAACCTGTTCTTTCAAGGTTTTTCATCTCCTTGAACCACTCCCCATGACTTGTCATGTGGTTCGAAGCACCTGAATCAATGTACCATACATCATCTTTATGTACTGCTTCAACATTTTCAGACATGGCATTGACGACATGCTGCATAACAAACAACCTTTCATTATCCTCATTGTTTCTACTCGAGGATGCATAGTTGTTTTGCTGCAATTTTCCATTTTGCATGTCAGCCTGCTTCTTATAACAATCTGCCTGCACATGTCCATGCTTACTACAATAAAATCATCCACGTGTATCATTATGCTGCCTTTGCCAATTTCCACGACCTCTTTAACTCCCCCTGCCTCTAAATTGGCCTCTTCCACCTGCATGTTGTTGTTGTTGTTGTTGAGAATTCTGGGAATGTTGTTGTTGCTGCTGCTGGCCATAATTCTGATTACCTGTTCAGCCACCTCCTTGGCCGCGTCCACGGCCTCCTCTACCTCGTCCTCTTCCTGAACTTGTGTAGAAGCCCTATTGCTCTGAACTATTTTTGTTTTGTGAAGACTGTTGGTCTTCACCCAAGCTCTTCTCTTCTATAATAAACATAGACACCAAATCTATGAAATTGGGAATGTTTTCTCGAGTTTGAATAGATGTCTTGAACACCTTGTATTGTGGCCCGAGACCACGTAGACAGACTTCCACCTTATCATCATCATCTACTGAAACGCCAATAGATGCAAGGGATTCCACAATACCCTTGATCTTCAATGCATAGTCATTCACAGACATACTCTTTTTCTCCACAATATGAAGTTCATTCTTTAACTATATCTTTTGTGCCTTGGTATTCGTTTCATAGAGTTTTACCAAGGTGTCCCATGCCTCCTTGGGGGACTTGGCATCTTGTATGTGCCCAATCATGGTGTCCTGTATACTGATAGAAGAGAGCCAATACATAACTTTTCTGGCTCCTTGGTTCCAATCCTTGAAGTCTTTCACATCTGCAGAGCAGCAGTCGGATTGATCTCCGGTATCTCCGGTATCTCCGGTGCCTCTTCATGCTCACCTTCTATGTAGTCCCAGTAACCCTTTCCCATGTCAACCTGAACCTCCAAGCATGGAAGTTGTTCTTATCAAGCTTCTCAGCAACAATCTGGTTTATGCCATCATTTGACATCTTGCCAGACACAAAAATTTCCCAAAAACAACACTCTGGTTTGTCCTGCACAAACTATTGTATTTCCTACAGCGGTACTGTACTACACTCAAATATCACAACTAGTGACCTCAATGTGTATACATACACCCAATGGTAACTGTTGACCTCCTTGCAGCACACACAATGTCTGCACAACAAACATAGTTTTGCATAGAATCGATGACTTACCCGCAGTGCTTGAAATTGCCTGCTTTTTGAAAAACAGAGGTCCTAACGCGCCTGAAACGCGTTTTTGGCCTGAAAAATACTGTCGATAGTATAGTTGCCCTATAGCTTTACTCCCGTAAAGAAATCTCCTCAATCACAGATTGTGTGCCGGTGCCTCCGGTAGAGCTCCCGACACAAGGGTGTAGTCGCCAACACAAATAGGGAAGAGTAGATGAAGTTCTTACCCTCGTACCGAGAGCTTGAGCTCTTGCAAGCATACACACACTCACAAAACCCAAAAAGAGAACACACAAGGTGAGAGGCTGAAAATCTTCTTCTTCTTCACAACACTCAACACACCATATACAAAGATAAGAGTACACCCAATATGAAAAGGTACTCAACCAAATACATTCTAGGGTTCTCTATAGTGTGAACCCAACTAAATGAACTGGCGCTATAACTATGCCAGTCTCTAGAATGGCTGTCACTCACACAGCCTGTCATCCCACTGGCCGCATATCACCCATGATCTCACCAACCATGCCATTGGTGTAAGTGTGGGGCCTATCTCCCAGGCGGGTCATCAGTGTCCATCGCCTCACTAGATGAGCTCGATATCTCAACATGAGAGGCTAACACAGCTTCTGCCGCCAGCACCCTCGGAGGGGGCACCGCGGAGGGGGCGGGGGTCTCACAGCTAGTATCAGAGCTTTGTTTAAAGCTAATAAGGAGAAATGAATTCTTATCAAAAAATTGTAATAAAAACTCAAAAAGAGCATTTACATATTGTATTTTCATATTTTCCTGACCCAGCGGAGAGATGGAAGCACAAGTGGTTTGCAGGGTAGTATGTCCACGCCCCTTGCACCGTGTGCGATCCGAAGGCAGAATCTCTCATTAACCATGATTTTGATGAGGCTGAAAGTGATGCATGGTGTTATTTTATATCACTCAAGGCCTCAAAAATTCAGACTTTCCTACCAAATCTACAGACTCCTTAGTCGCTTTATTCCTAAGGAGAAGATAGTAGCTCCCTTGGCAGTAAGGGAATATTTGTATCAGGGCATGTCTATAGCCCAGTATTGTCGTCTTATGCGTCTCCCGAGGAGATTTTGACTTCTAGAGCCGAGCTGCTCTATGTACATATTGCAACCTTTCTATAAATAAAGAAATGTTTTGTGGAGAAATTCCCTGTTGTATAAGTGATTATTTATTGACGAATTAATGAAGTAAAATTTGTTACCGGACATATGTTCTAGATCTCCAATAAGATCATTTATCTTGTTTAAGAAATTATTTTTCGAGCCTCTTAAGTCTTAGGATCGCGTGGATGATATCAAAATAAAAATTTAATAATATATCATTTTTGGCAGAATGATGAGGCGAGGAGACTGTGGCCGTCAGCCAGACCCTCTCTGGAAAAGAAGAAGAGTTTGACCCCGACGTTCGCAAGGCTCTTCAGAGAACTCAGCTAGGACCCTTCAAAGGTGAAGGGGAGACCTTGGGGAGGCTACGGAGAAGTGGATTGAAGCAATGAAGGAATATTTTGATGTCACCGGGCTACAATGAGAGGAGCAAAATGGCTCTTGCGCTAGGCTGAAAATTGTGGAAACATCCAAGGTGGCGTGGAGAAACCATTGTGACACCAACCATCTGGATAGAAATACACAATCTTGGAATGATCTTAAAGCCTATTTAAGGAAGAGATTTTGTCCCCCCAGGTTTTTAGAAACCATAATGAATGAATTTTTAGAGCTAAACCAGGGGAGCAAAATCATCGAAGAATATCACTAGGCATTTTCTCTTCTACTCAAGTATTCACCACCTCTAGACGAAGAGCAACTTATGGTCAGGTTCATTAGGGGAATGAACGAACCCTTAGACACACTGGTCAAGAATGCCAAGTTAGTGTCCATGGCACAAGCTGTCAGAATGGCGAAGACTTCGCCAAAGCCTTCATCGTGAAAGTCCTGCCAAAGTTAGCTCCCTCATCCTTCAAGAGATTTCAGACACCGGGAAGTTCTTCCAACCTTCCACCTCCAAAGAGACACCAAGGTCCCAACCAGAATCTGGAGATGGGAAGCTTCAGGAATGAAGAAAGACCTTTCCCTTTGGAAGTACTTTCTTAGGAACTCCGGCTCTCTTAAGCAATGCAAAGGGAAGAGCTTCGAAGTGAGAATAGGTACTTCAGATGTCAGGGATTTGGGCACCATCTCAAGGATTTTCCGTCTCCTTCTGTGGTCCAAGGAAGCCAGGGTCCCAGAATTCAGAGATAGACTCCTTCGTATCAGTCCAATCAGGGATCCCCACGCCAGAATCAGGGTAACCCCATAAGAGTGCCAGCTCATCTTGTAGCCTCCATGCAAAGCAGTCTCCAAACTCCCTCCCAGAATTGGAGTAACCAAAGAGAGAGAGTTCCACCTCAGACTGTAGTAGCTAGAGCTGTCACTCACTATAGCTGAGAAAGTGGAGGAAGAAAAAGGACAGATCTATGCAGCAATAGAGCATCAAGGGAATAACCGTCAATTTTCAGTCCTCCAGACCCCAGCAGAGTACCAAGGTAAGCAATTCAAGCTTTTGATTGATTCAGGCAGCACTCATTCTTTTATTTCCTCAGGATGTCTTCGTAACTTAGTCCTAAATCAAAAATCAGGGAAACCTATGCAAGTGGAAAGATTCTTTTCACACACCTTGAGATAGACCTTATTTAGTTTAGCCTAGATGGGAACGTAACAGAGTGCCAGTTCAGAGTCCTACCCTTGGGAATCTATGATGGAATCCTTGGAATGGATTGGCTCCAAAAGAATCAAGCTGACACACCATATCTTTCCTTGACCTTCACGGGAATACAGTTCAAGGAACTGGAATTTTCGGATCCCCAGTGCTGCAATTACTCAAGGCTTCTAAATTATTAAAAGGGCTCAGAAAGAGGCAAGCTGTTTATGCCGTTAAGGTGAATCCAGTAGACATAAATTGCAAGGCTAAAGAACCAGAGTGGTTAAGTGAGTATGCAGATGTGTTCCGTGAAGAGCTAACTGAGATGCCTCCATCTCGCGAAGTAGATCATGAGATCAAGTTAATCCCCGGAGCTCAGCCAGTGGCCCAACGTGCATGCAAAATGCTAGTCCCTAAAGCCATAGAACTTAAGGAGCAATTAAGACAACTGTTAGAGTAGGGATTCGTCAGACCCAGTGTCTCACCTTGGGGTGCGTTCGTTCTCTTTCAAAAGAAGAAAGATGGAACGTTAAGACTCTGTATTGACTACATAGGATTGAATCAATTAAGAATTAAATATATTTATCCTTTCCTTAGGATTGATGAACTTCTGGATCGATTAAGTGGAACCCAAATGTTCGCAAAGATAGATCTCAAATCTGAGTACTACCAGATCAGAATCAAGGAACAGGACATCTTGAAGACAACATTCAATACTCGCTATGGGCATTATGAGTTCACAGTCATGCCATTTGGATTGACTAATGCCCCAGCGACATTTAATCATCTTATGTAGGATATTCTCAGAGAATACTTGGATGATTTTGTTCTTGTCTTCTTTGATGATATCTTGGTATACTCAAAGAATGTTGTAGATCATGAAGATCATGTGCGGTATATTACCACTTCATCAGGAGAGATTCTCTTGGTGGGAGACATCGACTTGGCCTACGTCAGCACACAGGATCAGGTCGCTGACATCTTCACAAAGGCCTTGGGAGCAAAGAAGCTCCGCTGATTTAGATATTCTTGGAGGTTATGAGCTAGAGTTGAGCTTGAGGGGGAGTGTTGAGATGTCAAGCTCAACATGAGTTGACACTCACAAGGCGCCTGCATGACCGTTCAACATTTACATCACTGGTGGTGGGTTTGGTAGCTGGCACCAACATATCTTCGCCAGAGATTCTACAACTGGACTACACCAACTAGTCCACATCTATACACTCCTCTTAGCGTGTTCACATTATGGACTGCTTGTGTATAATCTATTATGTGTGTTAGTCACTTTATCTTCTTTGTAGACCTCTTTTGTTGTGTGAAGAAGAAGAAGAATTTTCAGCCTCTCACCTTGTGTTCTCTTCTAGGGTTTGTGTGAGTGTGTGTGAGCTTGCAAGAGCTCAAGCTCTCTTCCCCCCTACATCTTTTCACATGTCTTAGTATCAAGTAGAATATTTAACTTCACTATATTTACAAAAGAGAAAATTATATATATATATATCACTTCATCTTTGAAAATCCTAGAGGTGATGATACTATACAAACATAGTTCATCTAAAAAGAATCGGATGGTGCAGAGCATGGCGTGATGCCTTAAAAAGAACCCATCCTAGAGAGAGAGACTTCACTCTCGCCCTGCATTTTTGGCGTGTCGCACTACCATGGCCGCTCATGAAGGAGAAGAAGAAGCTGCTGCCATTACCGCCGCCACTGCCACCAAGAAGCTCAACCCCTTCCTTGTGAGAAAGTTGGCACTATAGAGAGAAGAGGGGGGGAAGAAGAAGCGGCCATGTCGTTCTGGTGGTGTGTGATGCCCCTCTTTGCTGGTTACTTCATCATGTGCCACTACCACCAACCAAGGGCGTGTGCTGGTGCAGCATGAGTCTTATGGGGAAATCTGGGGCTAGCGCCAGGTCGCAGCTTGCAAGCAGGGAGAAGGTGGGGAAGGGCATCAGCTCATCTTCTCAAAGTAAGGCACAAGAATAATAAAGTACCCTACGGTCTGACTTCACTCTCGCCCTGCATTTTTGGCGTGTCGCACTACCATGGCCGCTCATGAAGGAGAAGAAGAAGCTGTTGCCATTACCGCCGCCACTGCCGCCAAGAAGCTCAACCCCTTCCTTGTGAGAAAGTTGGCACTATAGAGAGAAGAGGGGGGGAAGAAGAAGCGGCCATGTCGTTCTGGTGGTGTGTGATGCCCCTCTTTGCTGGTTACTTCATCATGTGCCACTACCACCAACCAAGGGCGTGTGCTGGTGCAGCATGAGTCTTATGGGGAAATCTGGGGCTAGCGCCAGGTCGCAGCTTGCAAGCAGGGAGAAGGTGGGGAAGGGCATCGGCTCATCTTCTCAAAGTAAGGCACAAGAATAATAAAGTACCCTACGGTCTAAAAAGTTTAATTCCAACAATTATCACTTAACTAGGATAAAGAAGGGTTGATTCTAAGAAGAGAGAGGGAAAAAGCCTTTCGATCAAGGCATAGCATCCATTTATCACTTCAAACAATCATAAACATTAGAAAAACATAAAATCAATAAAGAAAATTACAAGAATCTCTACTTACATAATTTCTTGGAGCTTTCCTTTGGCTTGATGGTTTGAGGGTTCAACTCTTGTTTGTAACAAGAGTGGCCACCAAGAGGAAAATGTCAAAAACTAGTGAATTATTAATAAACTCACAGTTCTTGGCTTGGGAGGAGTAGAGTAACAGTGCATAAACACTATTATTTTTTAACAAATGGGGAGGCTTCTATTTATAGGAAAAATTGAGCTCCTAACCAAACAACTGATTTTAGAATTTTCCAAATCAATTTGGTCAATTTTTGACCATTTTTGAGCTAACTTTTTGGAACTAGACTTAAATAAGGAGAGAGGAGAGATGAAATATCTCAATTTTTGAAGATATAAAACTCAATTGCACATGTGAAGTAGGTGCCTCATTCATGAGGGGAATTCCCCCATACTGAGGTGTCAAAAATGTATCATTTCACCTAAATATCTCTCTTTTTTTAACTATTAACCTTGTCCTTAGTCAACTCTTCATCTTATGTGAGTATTTACTCATTTTTGGGGGATTTTCCTTTTATTCTTCTATTTATCTCCTCCCTACATTTGGATGAATCTTATTGGTCCATAGGAACCTTAATTTAAAATTTTAAAAAAATCTTCACCCCCAGGATAATGCCTCTTGAACAGATTATACTTAATTTCTAATGCACCTTCTGAAAATCTTTTTGAACTTCTGTTTCAGGGGAACTTATTTTAATAAGAAGAGATATTTTTCTATCCAAAAATATTCAAAATCTGAATATTCTCTCTCTAGAATATTTTCTCTCTCTAGGCCAAAACAAGATCTTTTATATTTCTGAAGAGGGAATTGGTTACAGGGGAAGATGCTGGACATCTTGAGAGGCTGGGGAGGAATATTACATGCTTCATCATGCACAAGAGCTTCCTTGAAGTGTTTGATCTTTTTCATTCCCAAGTTCAAATTATGCCAAATGTATCAAGGGTGAGATTAAATGCCAAATGCCTCAAGGGTGAGATTATGCCATTTGGAGGCGGACCACAATGGTCTCATACACAGAGACGAGGTCGAGCGACAAGCTCGTGCCCTCATGCAAGGAGACACCTCTTCACAGCTTAAACATGCCACCTCGCTCTGGCGGAAGGCCACCCAAAAATCTATCAAGGCTGGCGGTTGTTCCAACCTCCAATGGAAGAAACTCGTCAATGATATGGCCCAACCTCCTATTCCTTAAATTTAGTCCTTTATTTAAATTAAATAAAAACTTTTCCTCTCCTTTCCTTGGAGGTCGGTTGCTTTGATTGTAAGGCATCGTTTCTATCTATATGGATATATGTTTAACCTTTTGTTTTGTTTTTGTTTTCGGAGCCGAGGTCAACTTGGCACAGCTATATAGATATTTGTTCAATCAAAGCCACATAAAGCACCAACTTTGATGTACGTGGGTATGGGGACAATAGCCACACTAGGTAGAAAAGGGCTACTAAGAAGACAGCTCGGAGCTTTTTAATTCAACCTAAAAACAAATGAACCATTCATTTCTCGTTTTTATGTGCTCTAATTAACTCATTGATATGTTTTCTTTCTCTTCCTTGATACGTGCACTAAACTCGTTGATATGTTTTCATTCTCTTCCTTGTGTTATCGGCATTCTCTATATTCATGTACCACACTTTCTACCAATTGATGTACAACTAGACTCGAATTGTGCATTTGAGAACCCTTAAGTTAATGTGCGTAACCTTAGTACAAGTAGACTCAAAATGGGCAGCTATGTCATTAATTGAGCATTAGTAAGCTTCTAGAGTCCAAATATCTTGCAAAGCCCATGCCTACAAGACTCTCTTAATTCAATCCCATGGTCTTTTTAACAAACAAATTTCGCTACTATAGCTTCTATAGGAAAACAATGAGAAAATCTCTACAAATTTGCATTGTGAATAAAAATTTACTATGTAGAAGCCAAGGTGCATACCACTAAAGTTTGGTTCGAGGACCAAAAGATGGTACAATAAAGTGAAACAAATCAAATATACCTATGTGGCCTTCATTGAAAATCGAGTTGGTGCAAGACCTAAGGTCAAAGTATGGACAAAGCAGGGAGTTGTTTTGGAAGATCAATCACCTAAAGGCTGTACTAGTAAGGTTCTGATGGAAGCATGCATTCAACTAGGGTTTCAGATTTCATGGGAAAATTCATCTTTTGTATTTGAAGATGAGAGATGGGATATGATCTGTAATATGCTAAATGGAGTTGAGGGTAAACTTGTTATTTGAGGTGTAAGTGTTTTTTTGGTATATTTAATACATATTTATATTGGTCCCATAAAAAAATCCAACACACTTTCTTGTTACTCTTGGTTATTGCATGATCATACCTACCTTAGAAGAAATGCATGCCATGTTTCTTCATCTAACCTAGAGCTTTATTGAATATGTATGAATATATATATTATATGCAAGCGAAAGCACACAAAGCAAGCAGTGGCCACGTGTAGACCATCCAGAGTCCCAATTCAATCTCTCAGCTCAGTGCAACGCTGTTGTACTTAAAGGAAAACCTTGAAAAGATATCTTCCTTGTTTTATGTCAGCTTAGTTTTGCTTGTGTAGTATAGATAGACTCGATGATCTCAGAATGCAAAGGGGAGGTTTCCATGGAGAATAATGGAGCCTGACATTGAAGCCCTAGTACATGATGATGCCCTTGGAAATGAAGCTGAGGACCCCAAGCCATATGGCTTGCAGCAAGTCTACGACAGTCGGCTTCCTAATGCCGTGGTGCTACGTATGTTAGTCAAAAGACCCAAGGCGTGTTAAAAGAGCAGGTCACATGTGCCTGGCAGCCACATCCCTCTTTGTTTGCATACATCTAGAGCTCCCATTGCCTATTAATCAGCCTTTAGCTGGTCAAAGAGGAGGAGGGTTGTTTTCAGAGCTATAGTGAAAAGATATAGGACATCAAACCTTTGATCTCATACGGAGATCGGTCCAGAAGACTGATCAATGCTGTTCACAGAGATGGTCACAGACCTCTAATGATGTGATTACCCCCATTAGCTTAATACAACGGACCCCATACACCTAATCTATCATCTCTCAATCTCTGCATAGCTTTAACCATGGTTTGGTTTTCGTCCTTTACCAGACTGCCTCAACATCCTTATATCACTAAAGCATATGCAAACATGCAGTCTGCATAGGGTGCCCTTGCAACTTTTCGAGAGCGTCTAGAAATGAAATGCAGATGGGAGCTTCTAGAAACACAGCACGGGCAATGTGCCTGGCTCACTGCCAGCACTAAGGATCAACTCATCTCTGGCCAACAAACCAGACCACAGTCCCCTGTTTTATAATATTATGCAAGGATTAAAAAAGGTTGCACTACAAGAGGCAGGGCCATTATCCATGCTTTTTTTGATGCCTTATAAACTAAGCTCAAAATCCCCTAAACGTCGAAATACCTGTCGAAAAAAAGTCGAAATAAGTGCCGAAATAAGCGTCGAAATAAGAGTCGAAATAAGTAATTTTACCACGCATTTTTTGACGGTGTTTTCGATGCCTATCTCGACTGATATTTCGACGGTTATTTCGACTGCGATTTCGACGCGTATTTCGACACTTATTTCAACTTCATTTAGACGCTATTTTCGATGGATGCAGGAAACTTTCAACGCTGTTTTCGACGGATGTAGGAAACTTTCGACGCTATTTACGAATGCAGGAAACTTTTGCCGTGTGCAGGTATTAAAATTTTTTTGGCATAATGGTGCATCGAGCTGCAGTCTTGTAGCTAGATGCACCATTATGCCAAATTTATAGAGTACGGTCAAAGTCAATTGTACTCTGATGTGAAGAACGAAGCAAATTTGTTGAAAAAGTTAGAGAGAGTGCCATAACGTTTTTGACATTACAAAGTAGGTACACAATTCACACAAGTGCAAACAATGGCCAAATTATATTGCAAGATGTGCATTTTACATATCAAGCTTTGACGAGATAAGCCAAAATTGAAATTTACATATCAAGCTCTAACGAGATAAGCCAAAATTTGCATCATGCAATCTATACAAGCTCAAACAAAGATGTGAGCTGACCAAAATGTGTATGTACAAGGGGAAAGACATGGGCAAGGCCACTCTATGCGGAGCCCTCACTCAGGATCAGCAATTGGTCCTTGCAAAAACCATACAAGATGCTTTTTTTGGTATACCAAAACAATGATCTAACATGACAAGGCAAAGCAAGTATACAAATCATAAGGTTAAGGCTTGCCGCACACTTACCATATCTACAATGCGCTCCCAATTGAGGTAGGCGCCTTCTCGCTCAAGCTTCTCCAAAAGAAAGTATGTGTTATGGCGGGCGAGCAATGTCCTCCTCTTCTCCCGTTGCCTGTCGAGACCAACCACTTGATTCTAAAAGTACTAAAACAACAAGATAAGCGTTGATACTTACAATGTAGACATAACATCAAATGAAACATATAAGATAAATGTTGATTCTTACAAAGTAGACATGGAATGCGTCCCAACCGCCGCTTCCAAGGTGAGAGCTTCCTATGCTCTCCATTCGAGCTTTGGCCGCATCCTCTTGTTGCTTGTAGCATTGGGGATTTCGAGCATGCTTTTGCCTCTCCTCATTCCAGGGCCTCGGTGCTCAAGTACCAAGGCATCTCACCCTCTGCCTTCACTCTCCCAGTCACATCTCCCCGCCAATGTTTCATGATGTTCACCATGTGGTCCTTTATTCACCTTATGGAGACGACATCACTACCGCCGGCCAGCTTGTACTCATCCTTGATTTGATTTATGACTCTATCTTTCTTGTCTTTATCCAACTTTAGCCATGAAGTCATTTGCAAAGACAATGTGGCAAAGCTCGTGGATACCGCTCTTCGTCTCTTGCCCGACATTATCCAAAACCACATTGCCATTGACAATTGTGTAAAACTTTTCTCCATCGGCGGCGTGGGTGTGGGCTGTGTGTCGAAATGTTGCGATGATCGCGAGCATGGAGTGCTTCTGGCACTAGATGGGGAAGGATGCTCACGTGGGGGCGTAGACCCATCTGTGCCCCCACTTGGACAAGAACCGCCTCCACCTCCACTACTTGAGCATTGTGCTCTGCGAGTGGACAAGCGACCTGAGGGAGGGGTTCTAGCGGCTCTTTGTGGGGTTTCTACAGGTGAACTAGGGTTAGAACTTAGCAGTGGTGGTGCTTGATGGTGCAGAGCCGAAGTGCCCACCCCTCTCCCAAAATATTGTTGTGCCATCCCTCTTTGCTCGAGCGTGGCTTGTGCTAAAAAACCCATGAACTGGTTAGGTGACATGGCATATGGAGAGAAGGATGGAGAGTAAGCCGGTGTCTCATCTGGAGTGCGAGACATGTTTCTACACACACATAACAAAGCCCACATAGACACTTTAATAAGAGCATACACATGAATTATCCCTCAACATTCATTATGCATAAAGCTTATGCATAAGGCTTTATGCATAAAGTATTATGCATACGCATGAGGCCTTATGCATAAAGCAATGCTTGAGCCTTATGCATAAAGTATTATGCATACGCATGAGGCCTTATGCATAAAACAATGCTTGAGGCTTATGCATAAAGCATGAATGAGCATTATGCATAATGCTTATGCGCAAATCTACAAAACAAATCCCTAGCACCCAAGGGTGCAATAATAATAGAGGAAAGAGAGGAAAGATCATGTGATGGTTGAGCATACACCACTAGCACCTATTGAACAACAACAAGATAAGCGTTGATACTTACAAAGTAGACATAACATAAAATGAAACATACAAGATAAATGTTGATACTTACAAAGTAGACATGGAATGTGCCCCAACCGCCGCTTCCAAAGTGAGAGCTTCCTACGCTCTCCATTCGGGCTTTGGCTGCATCCTCTTGTTGCTTGTAGCGTTGGGGATTTCGAGCATGCTTTTGCCTCTCCTCATTCCAATCCTTGGTGCTCATGTACCAAGGCTTCTCACCCCCCTTGCCTTCACTCTCCTAGTCACATCTCCCTGCCAATGTTTCATGACGTCCACCATGTGGTCCTTTATCCACCTTCTTATGGGGACGACATCACTATCGCCGACCGGAGTATGTGGTCTATTCTTAATTTCTTAAGCCTAAGACAAATTCTATCATGGGTTAGTTGATCTGTTTGTTTTGGTGGATTTTATTGTATGTTTTTCAACTTTTATTTGGACTCATTAGGTTCTGCCTAGATCACTTGTATCTAGGGGTTTTTTAATGAGTGCTACACACATGTGTTTCACTTGCTTACTTTGGAGTTTTGTTTGAACGACACCACGTTCATATACTCCGGATTAATGAGTTGGCCACCAATTTTAATGCTTCTTTTGGCATGATTAATGACCATTAGATGGCATGCATTGATTTTTATGATCAACTACTCTATCTTTCTTGTCTTTATCTAACTTTGGCCACCATAAAGTCATAAAGTCATTTGCAAAGACAATGTGGCAAAGCTCGCGGATGCAGCTCTTCATCTCCTGCTGCCCGACATTATCCAAAACCACATTGGCATTGACAATTGTGTAAAAATTTTCTCCATTGGCGGGTGTGGGCTGTGTGTTGAAATGTCGCGATGATCGTGAGCATGGAGTGCTTCTGGCGCTAGATGGGGAAGAACGCTCACGTGGGGGCATAGACCCATCCATGCCCCCACTTGGATAACAACCGCCTCCACCTCCACTACTCGAGCATTGTGCTCTGCGAGTGGACGAGCGACCTGAGGGAGGGGTTCTAGCAGCTCTTTGTGGGGTTTCTACAGGTGAACTAGGGTTAGCGGTGGTGGTGTCCGATGGTGCGGCTGAAGTGCCTGCCCCTCTCCCAAAATATTATTGTGCCATCACTCTTTACTCGGGCGTGGCTTCTGCTAAAAAACCCATGAACTCGTCAGGCGACATGGCATATGGAGAGAAGGATGGAGAGTAAGCCGGTGCCTCATCTAGAGTGCGAGACATGTTTCTACACACACATAAAAAAGCCCACATGGACACTTTAATAAGAGCATACACATGAATTATCCCCTCAACATTCATTATGCATAAAGCATTATGCATAAAGCTATGCATGAGGCTTATGCATAAAGCATTATGTATAAGGCCTTATGCATAAAGCTTATACATGAGGCCTTATCCATAAAGCTATGCATGAGGCTTATGCATAAAGCATTATGCATAAAGCCTGAATGAGCATTATGCATAATGCTTATGCGCAAATCTACAAAACAAATCCCCAGCATCCAAGGGTGCAATAATAATAGAGGAAAGAGAAGAAAGATCATGTGATGGTTGAGCATACACCACTAACACCTATTGAACTCCCCCTAGATCATGTGATGGTTGAGCATACACCACTAGCACCTATTGAACAACAAGAAGAAAAAGAAGAAGACATACTAGTTGAGGAAGTAGGTGAGGCTCACACGGGATTAGGATCGGATGAAGGTGTACTCATTGAGCAAATACATCTTGAACGAGAAACAGACAATAGAGATAATCCAGAAGAAGAAGAGATTCAAGCTGAGTATGATCATGATGCATCGACAACTCTCATGCAAGAGCTAGAAGAGGATGGCGACATGGATGAATTATCTTCTACTACTAATTGACAACTGGTTCCACCGATTGACAACAATGATGGATTATTTCTAGAAATAGATTTATTTGGAGCCATGGATCTCGCTGAGGATGAGCAAGTTGATGATGAATTTTAATTTCATTGTAAAATAGAGCACTTTCTTAATTGCACCTTAGTGATGAGGAGGAGGAACTAGCATTTTTTTCCTTCAAAGACCATGATGGAAGTTATACCCTCCTCTCTCCCTCGGCTCCCCCCTCTCTCTCTCTCTCTTTCTCTCTCTCTTTCTCTCTCTTTCTCTCTGATCATCTCTCTCTCTCTCTCTCTCTCTCTCTCTCTCTCTCTCATAGACACATATGCTTTTGCAAAGAAGTAGAAAGAGAAGGCTAAAACACACCCTAGGATGGGAACTAGCAAATATTATATATAAATTTAAATTTTTTTAAAAAGAAAAATTTCGACTGTTATTTCGACGCTTATTCCGACGACTTTTTCCACGCATATTTCGACAGTTATTTCGACGCATTTTTCCACACACATTTCGACACCTATTTCGACGCACATATCGACGACACGACTAGGCGTGGAAACTAAGCGTCGAAAAACAATGATTCTCTTGTAGTGTTGTGCGTCTTCATACACCTGTGAGTGAATACCGGCAGGGTATACTTCAAGCCATGGATGATAGGTAAATTGATTTTCCTTGCACTCTGGACACGAAGGGCATCATGGACACCTTTCATACATTGTGTGTGTGAACCATAAGATAACCTCATAAAAATCACGTGATCCACACATAGGTACACACAACTTGCTTACCAAAAAGATTGGTGCATCTCTCTCTCTCTCTCTCTCTCTCTCTCTCTCTCTCTCTCTCTCTCTTTATAAGAGGATTAGGGTTTAAGAAACTACATGGCCTTCTTCTTCTCATCAAAATTGATGTTGAGTACAAGGCGCCAACCCAAAGGAAAGATGGGGCAAAATTTACCTTAGCTATAGCTAGTGAGAGAGAGAAACTACATGGCCTTCTTCTTCTCATCAAAATTGGTGTTGAGTACAAGACTCCAACCCAAAGGAAAGATGGGGCAAAATTTACCTTATAGGGGTTGTCGGTGCCGGTGTTGGCTATAGCTAGTGAGAGAGAGAGAGGAGGCAGAGGAAGAGGAGGCATGGGGAGAGATAGGTAGGCATAGTTTTCATGCTGGTGACTTGTTGCAAGCGAGTCTCCAGATGAATAGTTGGCCCCCTTCCCCCGATACCAAAATGAGAATATGTAGTTTCCATGGCCAAAGATACAGTTGGCAAGCCGTTGCTTGGATGGAACAAAGTATATCCTCAGTCCCCCTCCACACCCACACCCAAAAATAAAGGTACTAGTAGGTTCCCCCACGGTTGCGTTAAGCCGGTCTCTAGATGAACAGTTGGCCCCCCCTTCCCCCGATACCAAAAGGAGAATATGTACTTTCCATGGCCAAAGATACGGTTGGCAAGCCATTCCTTGGATGGAACAGAGTATATCCTCAATCCCCCTCCACACCCACACCCAAAAATAAAGGTACTAGTAGGTTCCCCTCATGGTTGCATTATGGAGTGAGATGCATGCTAGAGCCCCACACATAGGCTTCTTCCAAGAGAGAAAACCATCATCAGTCACACTGTGCATGTGCCATGTGTACGGAGATGCTCTCCAATGTGGAGTTCCAACCACAGTGTGTTAGGAAGCCGCCCACGGCCGGGTGGGTGAGTACTTGGAGGTGGGGTGGGCTTTGCAAGATATTTGGACTCTAGAAGCTTACTAATGCTCAATTAATGACATAGCTGCCCATTTTGAGTCTACTTGTACTAAGGTTACGCACATTAACTTAAGGGTTCTCAAATGCACAATTTGAGTCTAGTTGTACATCAATTGGTAGAAAGTGTGGTACATGAATATAGAGAACGCCGATAACACAAGGAAGAGAATGAAAACATATCAACGAGTTTAGTGCACGTATCAAGGAAGAGAAAGAAAACATATCAATGAGTTAATTAGAGCACATAAAAACGAGAAATGAACGGTTCATTTGTTTTGAGGTTGAATTAAAAAGCTCCGAGCTGTCTTCTTAGTAGCCCTTTTCTACCTAGTGTGGCTATTGTCCCCACACCCACGTACATCGAAGTTGGTGCTTTATGTGGCTTTGATTGAACAAATATCTATATAGCTGTGCCAAGTTGATCTCGGCTCCGAAAACAAAAACAAAAACAAAAACAAAACAAAAGGTTAAACATATATCCATATAGATAGAAACGATGCCTTAAAATCAAAGCAACCGACCTCCAAGGAAAGGAGAGGAAAAGTTTTTATTTAATTTAAATAAAGGAGTAAATTTAAGGAATAGGAGGTTGGGCCATATCATTGACGAGTTTCTTCCATTGGAGGTTGGAAGAACCGCCAGCCTTGATAGATTTTTGGGCGGCCTTCCGCCAGAGCGAGGTGGCGTGTTTAAGCTGTGAAGAGGTGTCTCCTTGCATGAGGGCACGAGCTTGTCGCTCGACCTCGTCTCTGTGTATGAGACCATTGTGGTCCGCCTCCAAATGTAACCCCACATTCCAGGCGTCCACAAAACACCTATTGTTGAGCATTTGGTCTGCAAAGTAGGGCCACCCAAGCATGGGCACCCCGGCGGAGATGCTCTCCAATGTGGAGTTCCAGCCACCACAGTGTGTTAGGAAGCCGCCCACGGCCGGGTGGGTGAGTACTTGGAGCTGGGGTGCCCATTCCACGAAGCATGCACGCCCTTGCACTCTTTCCAAGTAGCCTTTGGGGAAGAGGGATGTGTCGCCGTACATGAGGTCCGGTCGGATCACCCAAAGCATAGGTGATTGGCTAGCTTCCAAGCCCAAGGCCAGGTGTTCAAACTGTTGGGCGGACATGACAGCAATGCTCCCAAACGAGACATACAGAACTGATGACCGTTTAGCCATTTTAGGCAATTGTGGTCTTCTGGCCACAGGGCAGCCGTTCCATACGAGGCTAGCCGCCCGTCTCCACCCTCTTCGAAATACGACAGTGGTAGCAGAGGTCCCACTGTGTATACGGGATTGTTCTCCTCTCTCAAGGCTTCCATTGAACCTTGCTCAAGCTCTTCAAACGTGTTGATTGCAATCCACGTGCTCTCCTTTAGCCTTTGATACGGCTCCAGAAAGGCGTTGAACATGAAGTCTTGCGTATCGTAGGACTGCAAATACGTGTTTAGCTCCGTCACCTTCAGCGGTGGCACTCCTCGCACCCATGTTATTCGCTCAGGCTCTGTAAACGCAGTGGCACAACTTATTAGAAGAGAAATATAGCTTGTTTCCATAATCCTCATTAGAGTATGATTATCTTAATCACTAGCCACTACTAAGCGTAGAAATCAAGGATGGATGTCATCGTGAAGCCCAATCCCGTCCATTAGCTTATATGTGCAGCCTCTCCATTAGTTCAGCAGTTAAAGCCCAGCCCCATATTTCATTAGCTAATTATACCATTAAATCCAATTCAATCGACTAAATTAATAATTAAAAGCAAGTGCTTCATCTTCTCCGCTATGCAATACATAGTAATTGATTAGGAGAAGGTTAACCCACTTAATCATAAATTTTGCTTTAAATTACTCAGTGATGAAGGCTCACCCTTAGGAGATCGATGCCCTTGATTAACAGCCATGACGGATGCAATGGTACCAGCTGAAGCAGTCCAAAAAGCAAGCCTTCTGAGGCCAAATCTGGTGGCCACATCTTGTGTGAAGTAGAGGTAAAGGTCCGAAATCATGCAGGTGACAGGGGTGTCCTCGGATTGCAGTAGACCTTCCACCAGCTCTTCGAAAACCGGCTTCAAGCTATAGAAAGACTTGGCCAGCTCAACGAGGGTGTCTTGCCCACTGGTGCTCCCGTTCTCTCTCTTGTCCCTTATCTCTGCAAAGCGTATGTCAAGGCCCTGCTCTTCAAAACGGGGCTGCAAATTATTCTTCAGAAGTGCATGATTATGCTGTGTGTTAACAAATGTGATTATGAAGCCTTCTAAAGCAAGCTTTATAGATAAGTGCATCATGGGTCCTATGTGGCCTTGTGCAGGGAATGGGATGACAAGTGCATGTGGTTTAATGAGCTGGCTAGGAAGGCCCATACTGTTTGTTGACACGAGAAAAGGTTTGATTAGCTGCCTAACTGCGATCAGCTTAGTGAAGTGAAGTGAGACCCTAATTAAACAAGCTGGACGTGATGGGCTCTATATAAGGTGTCGAGAGCCTTAATGTGCAACCTCTGCGAGGATCTTGAGCTGAGAGAGAGAGAGAGAGAGAGAGAGAGAGAGATGTTATGCTGTGCGCTCTGCACTTGCCACTGATGATGATAATGAGTGTGAGGAAGATGGTCACCATTTTTATACATAAACATCAAGCGAGAAGATGTTCTCTGTTTTTGGTATAAAATAATAATAATATGGCATCTTTTGAAAATTTTACCGTTGACCGGAATAGAATATTTCACCTTAAAATTTGAAAAGGCTCTCACACACAAACCCCTTTAGTTGACTTGGCAACTTACCTTAGAATCTGCATCAGTGTCGTCACCTTAGACCTCATGAAGACGTCCCCCCTTACGCTAGCGCACGTGGCTTAATGGGCCTTGAGAGAATAGCCCAGTGCACATGCCGCATGCCAATCATATACCGCATAGTAAGGGCGTCACATGCCCCACATGCCCCATGCCCTCTTTTTTTTTTTAGCATTTTGGTCATTACATACTTGCGAAATGCACGTCAAAAATTACACTAAAATTCAAAAAAAAAAAAAACTTGCTACATTTCATCAAACCCATCAATCAAGGGTCCCTGCCAAAAATCAAGCCTCGCCGAGTGCTAAAACTTGACCTCCGCGGAAGCTGAGGTTGCAAGTTCAATGCTCGCCCCTCCCTCCCCGCCAGTCCATGAGGGGGGTGATTAAAGAAATGAACCCCCACCCCAAAAAAATGGGGGGGGGGGGCGGGGGGGAACTTATTCTTCATGACAGTTTGAGCACCAATTTTTTTATAAACATTCTTCATGATAGTTTGAGCACTAATTTTTTTCTCGCATGTGACAATACTATTATAACATAGTGAACAAGTGTGACCACAAGTGACATACCACATTTGAAGAAGCATCCATCCACATGCATCCACGTACTATTGAAAACGCAAAGGTAACGTTAAGTAAACTATACCACACCTAATATGATTGTTGGTGGTTGAAGTTTTTGGCTCTATTTTAAAATCAACATACATATTTTAAAACCATCTGTAACATGCTATTCATGTCCCTTGAAAAAAAGACCCCTTTTTGGAAAAACCATGTCTTGCGTACAATCATATCTGAAAAGTACACTAAATTTCTATGTTTTCGGATTTCCTAAATTTGAGCTAAAAGTCAAAATGTCCTTAAAAATACACTTTATAAATTTAAAAATGTGTACACTAAAAAGTGATTTGCTAAATTTGATCTAAAAGTGAAAATGTCCTTAAAAATACACTTTATAAATTTAAAATACACTAAAAAACTATTTATTAAAGTGTACAAAATAATCCCAAAATCAAATTTCAAGTTTTATAACAGACGCTTACAAAGAATTCATCAACTTTTTTGTAATAATTTATTTTTAACTCCTCTATATTGTTTTTTAAAAAAAGACACACTTCTTAATTTAGTCAAAGATAATGAAGTGATGTAAAATTTCTCCACACTAAAATTTTAATTTATTATTTTACTTTTATTTTAAACTTACATTAATTAAATTAAAAATAGTATATATCTTATTTTAACTTGTGATAATATTTTATCATAAATTTATAAGTTTTTTATATGATAAAAATATTAAAGGATGATATATAGATAATGGCTATTGATTGCAAATATGGTTAATACATTTAAACATTTCAAGTTCAATAAAAAATACATAATGGGTATCAAATTTGTTATTGATTTTGAATATAGAACTAGATATTGAGAAAAATACATCTAGATATTAATTTTGAATATGAAACTAGATACTAAGAAAATACATCCAGGTATTAATTTTGAATATGAAACTAGATATTGAGATGTTGAAAGATTTTTTGAAAAATATACAGGTGAGATTTTAATACCATAAATCCATCTATGTCTTTATTGTATTATAAATAAGTATATAGCTTTTTTAGAAAAAAAAGTCCAAAACAAGTAAAAGATTTTGTCTTGTTTTAGAAAATGGACACCAGGTATCTACATTGTGTTTGAAAATACATCATTTGGATGCTAAGTATCCAAATTGAGTTGAAAACATGCAAAACTAGTCTAAAACAAACAAAGGGCTTCTAAAACAAATAAAAGTTGCACGTTCTAGAAAATGCATGCCAACTTGAAAACCTTGTGTGTGTTTACAACACGAATTGCGTTAAAAACAAGTAGAGAGCTTTCAAAACAAGTTAAAGCTACCTATTTTGGAAAATGAATACAAAGCTCAAAAGCCTTGCATGTTTTCAACACATGTGAAAAAAACACAAGCCTTTCAACTTGGTATTTATTTTTTAAAACAAACAATGATATTCTACTTGTTCTTTGATACAAAAAATTTATATTCTACTTGCCTTTTGATTTTTTTCTAAAAAGCGCTACCAAAGTTTGAGTTTTCTTGAAATACAATAAGTTGAGCTATAATACACAATTTTTAAATATTTTGGCACCAACATAACATTTAGATTATAGGCATGTCTTTTGAATGTAATCTAAATGTTGCCTTGGTGCCAATTTCTTTTTTTTTGAGTACATAGCTCAAGCTATTGTATTTTTAAAAAATCTTAATTTTTTGTAGCCCCTTTTTAAAGAAAACCCAAAACAAGTCAAATATCTTTGCTTGTTTCAAAAAATGATACCAAGTTGAAAGTCTTTTATGTTTTTACCATAGTTTGTGTTAAAACACAACACAAGTCTTTTGACTTGGTATGAATTCATGTTGACAACACACAAGTCTTTAAACTTGATATCCATATTCTAAAACATGCAAATTTACTTGTTTTGGAAGCTCCCTATCCCATTTAAGAAAAATTGATACCAAGTATCTAATTTCAACGCAATGTGTGTTTTCAACATAATGTAGATACTTGGTATCCATTTTTCAAAACAAGCAACAAGGAGCTTTATTTGTTTTGGTGCTCTTTGTTCATTTTAGAAAATAGGTACCAAGTATCTAGATTTGTGTGTTTTCAACACAATTTGGATACTTAGTATCCAAATTTTATGTTTTCAACACAATCTAGATACTTGTTTGGTATCGATTTTACAAGTGCACCTTGACAGAGCTCGGCGAGAGAAAGCAAGATGCCTTGCAGCATCCTATAAAGTGATTTGTGGGGATGTAGATAATCTTCAGAATATCATTCCAAAGAAAGATTACAGTCTTGTTATTACTGACATCCCATATGGTTTTAATATGAGTGGTTCTATAAATGATGAGAGAGAATATACCTATCAAGAAACTCAAAAGATGTTGTAGAATTTTCAAGTGTGGTAACTACATCAAATATGTGGAGATTTGTGATCTTTCAGAGGCTCCACTAGCCAAGCTCCATCAGCTAATTGCAGCTCTAAGAAAAGAAGCACATGGTCTAGAGTATCTTGTTTAGTATGATTTCAAGAAATTATGTTTTTAGTTTCTTTTCATTATTTTTCAAACACTTTAGATTTATGTTTTACTAATTTGATTGTAGGGTCAAAACAAATATAGATCATACTCGCGGTTTTCATTTCAAAAGTTCCTTTGAAATGCTCATGGTTGGCTATTGTGATGACATTAAGCAAAGACGTTTTAAAGCACATGTCAATGAGTCTAGATGCTCCAATGTGCTTTCTTTTCCTGAAGTAACTAGGAAAATAAGGCATGTGATTGAGTCCAAAGCCTTGGTGAATCCCTACTAGAAGCCTCAGCACTTGATTAATCGTTCGATTGACCTATTTTCTATGCCAGATGATTGGATACTTGAATTGTTGTCTAGAACTAGTATACACTTATTCTTGCTTTAAAAAATCATGTTTAAGTATATACTTTCTTATTATTGATAGTGTGTTAGTTCTTATATTCATTTTTTCAAAACTACAGATACAACTGTGACATGTGCAATTAAGAGAAAGAGAAACTGTGTTGCAACAATTAAAAAGGATGAGATCCAAGTAGACTTTATTCCTATGCATGTAAATGGTGCTATGGAACTACCAAATAAAGATCAAGAGGTGGGAGAAGTCTCCATTGATGCGAAGTTTCATTCAGCATCAAAAGAATCTATGCCTCCCCTCGCTGATGAGCCTAGGGAATTAGCATCTCTACTAGAAAATGAAAATTTTACTTTGATGCTCCCTGGTCCCCAAGGAGAAGAAAATAATGATCAATCCAATGAAGAAGCAGAGGAAGAACCAGATCAAGTGCTAGATGTTTAGATTTTGACTCTATTACTTTATATAATCTAGTTTATCATCACTCTACTACTTTACATACTTTAGTTTATTGCTCTGCGAAACCTTCAACAAGTTTTATCTCATCTTTTTAGAGAGAACTTTTATTTCATATTATTTGTATTGGCTTTGCTATTTGGGTCTAGAAATAGATCCAAGCATGATTTGTAGGGTTTTTCATAATTTATAGAGCTTATGATGTTATCTATTCTAATCTTTTTTTTTATCACTTGTCAAGTAATGTGTATATTTGTGTATAGTGGTAAAATTTGTTCCAAGAAAGTTCATTTAAAAAAGTCTTTCATTTATGAAATTTATAAAATAATTTTTAATTAAAAATTTTTGGTTTTTCTTTAAGTTGTGGGGACTTCTTCTATCCTGTTTAAAAATTCAAGTTGTTTTTATGTCAAACATTATCAGCTTATAATGTAGTTTTTTAATGTACACATGGAATTCTAGATGTGCTTTCAAAAAAAGTGTGTTTTTAAGCTGTTTTTGAAGTTTGCGAGGGACACATTTTCCCTTTCCACCTTCGAGCGCCTTCTCAAAATGAGCCTTCCTATAAGATTTCAAGGCATCTGTGATACCTACTCCAGAGTACATTGTGGATATCTCATGCATGTCGGCTCTACAGTAGGTGAGCCCACCTCCAACTTCCCATACCATTGTAGCATGTACTCGGTCAATTGGAACCAGTACACATGATGATGGATCCACACGAAGAACGGTTTGTCAGATGGCAGAATCCGGGCATCCCTCATAGCAAACTTGCCCCCACTAGCCAATATGTCAAGGAGTCCACATTTCCTGTATTGTGAATAAGCATTATGTTTCTACCTACATAATTAAAAAACATTGATGTGTCTAGAGAGTTAGAGATCTTACTCTCCATTTGAAATATGTGCTCGAGCAATCTCTACTAGCTTGGGAGTAGTGAATTCGCTAGCCTTTTCACCCTAGCCCTGGTATGAGATCACTTTTTTAAAAACTCTTTTCCACAGTCAGGGTTGGTAATTTGTGTCAGCTCATATCCTCTTTTAGGAAATAGTGCCTTTGTCTCCTTGAGGGTATCTCTGCAGTTATTGTCAAACATTTCTACATTCAGCTGATATTCTATACTCCCTCGCTCAGCCAAGCCATTGATCTTATCTTGGTACGTGGCATCAAACTCTGACTGCAATGTGTTTATGTTTAAGAAACATATTTTGAAATCAAAGCATAGCTTTATTGTGGTTTGAGAAAGAGGCATGCACACACCTTGAAAACTAATTGTGACGACAGGAGTGCCATGGGAAGCTTCAACCACTTGGATCTGTTAGGTCCCTAATGAGGAAGTTCTTTCTGGGCCCATGCACGATCAATGTCATCAAACTTTGACAACCATGATTGTGGATCAGTAAGAACCCACACGCTGCATCCATAAATATATTATGTGTCGTCGTGTTCATCACATGAATGGTAGTGACCCTGGAAATTTTGCATGCATATAAAACAAGGATAAATGATGACATATACAATGTTTGTTCATTTGATACACATAAAAACAATGTACAATCCACTTACTTGTTGATCATGTGCAGCATCAACAAGAAGTTTGCCTCCTCCTCCTCAAGGAATCCGACCACTCTGCAATTCACCTTGGGAATCCTCTCTCTTTCAAGTCGATTGGTGTTTGCCCATTCTTGCCAAGCTTTGAGTCGATGGTTTCCATCCCAAACAACAAACATATTCCCAAACATGTGTTTCCATCCTTCAATCTCCTCTATTATCGTGTTAAACACACCTAACAACAATAGGTCATGACCGGGAACTTCGACGATGATTAAATGAAATGAGCGCTTTGCCAGGGAATCCCTCAGAGACAATGAGTGCTGCCATTGTCAATTGGTATGTGCTCTCCTCGGCGATGCTTTTGATTAACCCCTTGATGGAATCCTCGTTCATACAGATTACTGGGGGTTTGCAAAGGAGGTGATAAAGTGGTGGTACTCTAGGGGAAGGTGGTTATGATTATCGACCAAGTGGTTCTCCAACCAATTCATGGAGATGTGTTGATCAACTCGAGGGGGTCACTATATGTAAATTCTCTATATCACGTGCGTTCAAGGCCTATTTAAAAAGTCCCTTATCTGTGAATTTTTTAGTGAATATAATGTATCCTTTCTTATTCAAATCTGTAAATTTTTTTAAAAATACAATAAATAAATCCCCTCTGTAAATATATTTATGTAAGTTTTAAATATTTAAAATGTCCTTCTGTTGAACCCACGTGATACTTACATATTTATACGAGTGACCCTCTCGAGTTGATCAACCACTTTCCCAAAACTCTCTTTTACAGACTCCTCTTCTTCAATAATCATGGCACTACTTCTGGCCTCACGATTGCTTGCCAGCGTTGAAGAACCAACCCCAGAGTCAACGCGATTGAGAGGTGTTCATACCTCGCTTGATGTGGTCACTTGTGATATGCCCAAATCTTGTCATAGTGCAATCTTATCTTGATTTTTGATGAACCCCTTCGATTTGCAAATGAGTCCGTGGAGGCATTTTGTCTTGAAAGTTAGATGTTTGAAAGATACCGCCTTCAAAAATTAAACATAAGCTTTTTTAACCAGATTCTTTCTTTTTCTGAATTAATTTTTAAATATGATTAGTAATTAATATACGTTATTTTTTTATTGATATACAACCATTATTAATAATAATGCTTAAATTAATCCTTAATCATGATTAATTATTGATCCAAGAAATACATTATTTCAAATAAGATGTGATGTAACTCTGTAAATTAACATTGCATTAAATATGCACATAATTTCTTAATATTTGGTAATTATTATGCCATTTATATTAATCACAAGAAGAATACCTCAAGAATTTGAATGATTGAATCAACTTAGGTTGTGGAACATGTTGTTGTAGTGTAGAGAACCTTTAATCCATCACCTCGTCACTCCTTATACACCACCAGATTTTCTAATTGATGGATTAATGTGTTGGGGACAAGTTGAGGGAAGAGAGGGGACGATTTAGGGAGGAGAGGGGAGTGATTTGAGGGAGAGGAGGGAACGATTTAGGGAGGAGAGGGGAGATAGTTGAGGGAGAAGAGGAGTGAGAGAGCGTTGAGGGGCGAGGAGAGAGCGTTAAGGGGCGAGAGAGAGGGTGTTGAGGGGTGAGAGACGGGGGAGAGGACATTGGGGGGCGTTGAGGGACAAGAGAGAGGGAATTGAGGGGGGGCAGAGAGGGGGGAGAGGGCATTGAGGGGTGAGAGAGGGGCACGAGCACGAGGGCATTGAGAGGCGAGAGAGGGGCACGAGGGTGTGATAGCATTGAGAGAGGGAGGGCACTTGGGCGAAGGGCTCACAAAGGGCTTTGTGAGCCCTCTGTTGGCTGTCCAACGGCTTTAAAGCCATTGGGGATAGCCCCGCAACCCTTGTGGCTAGCCACGTGTACTGTCCAAGTGTGCGGGCATTACAGAGCTTGCCACATGTAACACCCTAGTTTGGGAATTACACATGGCAAGCCATGTGTAATGCACGTGGCCAAATATTACAGGTGTCACCAATGACTTTGGCACCATGTGTAATACTTGTCCACCATGTGCATTACACATGGACTACGTATTCCACACGCGCAGTCCACTTGGCAGCCATGTGGAATGCCTAAGTGTGGGCATTACATATGGCAGTGCCGCGTTGTGTGTTCCGCATGCCATGCACGTGGTACATGCCACACACGCTGTGGCTTGCATGCCACAGTCCATATGGCATGGCCTGTGTGCCACATGCCACATGCCACATGCCACGTGGCATGGCCTATGGCATGCAGGCCATGCGGTGTATCCTCCGTGCCAGAGGCCACACAACTTGTGTGGCTTGCATGCGACAGGCTATGTGGCATGGCCTGTGGTATGCATACCACGTTACGTCGCCTACAGAGGGCTTTAAAAACCCTTTGTGAGCCCTCCTCCCAAGCACCCCTCCCCTCCCTATTCTCCATCAACACACCTCGTGCCCCACCTCTCCTCCATGAATGTTTCCCCTATCCTCCATTAACGTGCACTCGCACCCCACTTCTCCTCCATCAATGCACCCTCCCTCTTTTCCTTCTACATACCCCCCCTCAATCTTGAACGTGTCATCACGCTGCCCTCTCTATTGCCCCTCTCTTGCGCTTTTGTAATTGGACATGCCATCACTAAAGGAGCTAACCATGGAGTGTATCATCTTTCAAGGATACATGGTGCAATCAAAGTAAAGGAGAACAACCTTACAAAAATGATAGTTAAGTTCTAGCTCCGAATATCAAGCACAATTTCTTACTGGAGGACATAAAGAGTGATGAATGAAGGGAATAAGTAACTAATTAGGAATTCGGCCGAATCAATGGTTGCACGTCTCATAGAACCTAATGAGTGTGTTTCCTAAGTATTTTAATGTAGTAATAATGTTAGTGCTACTTCATACTGCCAACTTCTTCATAATGTACATGAGTTTTTTATAGCTTAATGATGATTATGTTTCTCAATGTTCATCTTGTAAACCATGATGAGCGAGAGAGAGGAGGGAGACGAGGGAGAGAGTGCTGGGAGGGAGAGAGAGATAGAGGAGTGATGGAGAGAGAAGAGGGGAGAGAATGTAGGGATGCTAATTTTTGAAAAAGTATATACCTATATACAACATAATGCCCAACGCCAATCATGTAGCTTAATGGGCATTGGGAGAATAGCACAGTGCACATGCCCCATGCCAATCATATACCGCTAGTAAGGGCATCACATGCCCCACATGTCCCATGCCCTTTTTTTTAGCATTTTGGTCGTTACATGCTTGCAAAATGCACGTCAAAAATTACACTAAAATACAAAAAAAAACTTGTTATATTTCACCAAACCCATCAATCAAGGGTACCTGCCAAAAATCAAGCCTCGCCGAGTGCTAAAACTTGACCTCCGCGAAAGCGGAGGTTGCGAGTTCAATGCTCACCCCTCCCTCCCCACCGACCGCCAGTCCATGAGGAGGGTGATTAAAGAAATGACCCCCCCCCCCCAAAAAATGGGGGGGGGCGGCGGGGGGGGGGGGGACTTATACTTCATGACAGTTTGAGCACCAATTTTTTTAAAAAACATTCTTCATGACAGTTTGAGCACTAATTTTTTTCTCGCATATGACAATACTATAACATAGTGAGCAAGTGTGACAGTACACTAAATTTCTATGTTTTTGGATTTCCTAAATTTGATCTAAAAGTGAAAATGTCCTTAAAAATACACTTTATAAATTTAAAAATGTGTACACTAAAAAGTGATTTGCTAAATTTGATCTAAAAGTGAAAATGTCCTTAAAAATGCACTTTATAAATTTAAAATACACTAAAAACTATTGATTAAAGTGTACAAAATAATCCCAAAATAAAATTTCAAGTTTTATAACAGATGCTTACAAAGAATTCATCAACTTTTTTGTAATAATTTATTTTTAACTCCTCTATATTTTTTTTGAAAAAAGACACACTTCTTAATTTAGTCAAAGATAATGAAGTGATGTAAAATTTCTCTACACTAAAATTTTAATTTATCATTTTACTTTTATTTTAAACTTACATTAATTAAATTTAAAATAGTATATATCTTATTTTAACTTGTGATAATATTTTATCATAAATTTATAAGTTTTTTATATGATAAAAATATTAAAGGATGATAAATAGATAATGGCTATTGATTGCAAATATGGTTAATACATATAAACATTTCAAGTTCAATAAAAAATACATAATGGGTATCGAATTTGTTATTGATTTTGAATATAGAACTAGATAATGAAAAAATACATCTAGATATTAATTTTGACTATGAAACTAGATACTAAGAAAATACATCCATGTATTAATTTTGAATATGAAACTAGATATTGAGATGTTGAAAGATTTTTTGAAAAATGGATAAGTTTATTACACTTCAATTTATTCCAAATTATTCACTATAATATTTTATTTACAGGTGAGATTTTAATACCATAAATCCATCGATTTCTTTATTGTATTATAAATAAGTTTATAGCTTTTTTAGAAAAGAAAGTCCAAAACAAGTAAAAGATTTTGTCTTGTTTTAAAAAATGGACACCAAGTATCTAATTGTGTTTGAAAATACATCATTTGGATGCTAAGTATCCAAATTGAGTTTGAAAACATGCAAACCTAGCTTGAAATCATACTCGATAAGCTTTGAGTCAAGCTATACCACTCTGAGGACACCACCACTGAGGAAAGTATCCTTCACCTATCATCCTCTTGGTTGATGAAATTCATGGATCCCTAATGACAATCAACTATCTAATTAGATCCTAATCTTGATCTAATCCTACACTAATGACAACACTAATCTAAGGTGGATAAAAATGAACAATACTCATGGTGATGAGTGTATGCTAATTGAGTTTAGACTCAAGTTCAGTTAAGTTACAAGATGGAAACTTGTACTCATAGAAATACTTGAGATGTTGTGTTTGTATTCCAATGCTTCAAATGTAATCCTTTTATATGAGGAAAGTACAATAGATATATGATAGCTCATGTGGGATAAACTTGGCTAGGTGACTTGGCACTCTAGCGCCACTCATTTCAACACCCCCCCTTGATGCTAGATTGGGTATAGTTTTTAGGCTTTCACTCTTCCTCTCTCTCCCCTTGTGCTAGGCTACTTTGGCCTTTATGCTACTTTGGCATTATAGCTACTTTGGCTATGAATTCTAGCTTGAGTGCATCATATGGCCTCAAAGGCTGATTACATCACTCTTTTTGTAGAGACAAGAGGGGTAAATTTCTAGCTTGGATACATTATTGGTCCCAGAGGCTAGTTACAAACACTTTTTGTAGAAAGTAGAATTTTTTTTACAATAATTTTTTGTTTGAGAGATGGGTAGTGTACTGGCTCGAGATCTATTTGCTTACGCCAATTATGCTTTTCTTACATATGCCTGCATACTCATTTGGCTGCAGCATTTTTACAAGAGTTGTACTCCTCTTTTTCACACACACACTAACATGCTCATTTGGCCACTTACAAACTTTTTCCAACTTGTTCATGGAAAACCTTGTTGATGCATATATATATATATATTTTTTTGTACTTGATTTCTTTATGTGTCTTTGATGCTTTTGCTTGTGCTTTGATGTTTGCCCATAATGTTTCAAAACGTGTGCCCCATGTGAGAGTCCTCCATGTGCAATTTACTTATGCTCATAATTTTTCCATTGCGAAGGTCTTACCGCTCGAGCTCCTAGGCTTCAACACGGTAGTGTCTAGTCACTTACAAGATTGGGCATTGCGAAGGTCTTACCGCTGCTCGTTGTGCTCGATGCGGCTTCTGCTACAAACCTTTCCTCAACAACAGCATCAACCAAGCATTTCTTAGCAGTCACTCTCATCCTTTGCTGACCTTTCTGCTCTCTCTACTGATTTCTCAACGCTTGATCTTTGTATATATTGTGCCACGTTTTGCTCTCTCCAACCCGCCGATGCTTTCCTTGCTTTTGACTGGCATGCGCTCTGGTCTAATTGCTTGGCAGCTATCTACTATGCATGCCTCCTCTCTTCTTCTTGTGGCGACTGGGCTACCGTGCACTTGCCTATTTGTGTTTGTTACAGTGGGTACTAATTGTTGCTACTGCGATGACTGGATGTTATAGATGTTTACTCTACAAAGGACATCACCCAAAAAACACTACCCCATCTCAGAAGAGTGAGGCTGCCCTGCTTGAGCCAACTCAGATGCTTTCTGCCTTGGAGTAGAGCTTCACCCTCTCTTCTTCTCTCTCTCTTACTAATGATAAACCTTAATGAAGTAAGAAGAAGAAAGAATTCCTTAATTCTATTTTGATCACACACTAATTATTTGTTCCTAGTACTAAAGAACTAATCTAGGAGAGCTAGACCTAGGCTCTGATACCATGATGAAATTCATGGATCAAGATCCCTAACTAATGACAATCAACTATCTAATTAGATCCTAATCTTGATCTAATCCTGCACTTCTCTAAAGTGGATAAAAATGAACAATACTTATGGTGATGAGTGTGTGCTAATTAAGTTTAGACTCAAGTTCAATTAAAATACAAGATGGAAAATTGTACTCATAGAAAGACTTGAGATGTTGTGCTTACATTCCAATGCTTCAAATGTCCTCCTTTTATATGTGGAAAGTACAACAGAGCTATGATAGCTCATGTGGGATAAACTTGGCTAGGTGACTTGGCACTCTAGCACCACTCATTTCAACATTGGTCATGTGTTAGGTCCTATCTTCTCTCTAGAGGAGTTGCCAATAGTGGGCTTGGCCTATCAAGTATATAGAACACCTCCCCCTCATGACTAGAGGTTGCCTCGAGAGGGATATGTAACTCTCGGGACCCAATATTTACTATGGCTTGCAATCCATAGAATGAATGTGGAGCTCTTTGTTCCTGTAAAAACTTTGCATGCACGAGAACTCGTCCATTGTTGAAACTTAGATTCTTCTTAGAAGATGGGAATGTGATTGTACAACTCATTATAAAGAGGAACAAAAAAGAAGTAAACAAGAACAAGAAAGAATGACAAATAGGTACCAAGTACACACGTATTGAATGGTGATTAACACCCTTAAATAAGTTGGTTGTTTTAAATTCCACCATTTTAAAATAAGTTGGCTGTTTTAAATTCGGCCATTTTAAAATAAGTTGGTTGTTTTAAATTCGATCATTTTAAAATAATTATTATTTTTTAAAAAAATATTAATTTAAAAAAAAACTAGTGCTATGATATAATTATGTTATACATATATATGCTTTTTCAAAAATTAGCATCCGTACATTCTCTCCCCTCTTCTCTCTCCATCACTCCTCTATCTCTCTCTCCCTCCCAGCACTCTCTCTCTCATCTCCCTCCTCTCTCTCGCTCATCATGGTTTACAAGATGAATATTGAGAAACATAATCATCATTAAGCTATAAAAAACTTGACATGTACATTATGAAGAAGTTGGCATTATGTAGCACTAACATTATTACTACATTAAATACTTAGGAAACACACTCATTAGGCTCTGCGAGACGTGCAACCATTGATTGGGCCGAATTCCTAATTAGTTGCTTATTCCCTTCATTGATCACTCTGTATGTCCTCCAGTAAGAAATTGCGCTTGATATTCTTAGCTCGAACATAACTATCATTTTTGTAAGGTTGTTCTCCTTTACTTTGATTATTCACTTTATCTGCCATAATAAACTCCCTGAAATCTCTTTAGCTTGGTACAAGTCCAAATCGTTTGAGTCCTTGTACATCTCATCAAGCGCCATGTATCCTTGAAAGATGACACACTCCATGGTTAGCTTCTCTAGTGATGGCATGTCCAATGACAAAAGCGCAAGAGAGGGGCAATAGAGAGGGCAGCGTGATGACACATTCAAGATTGGGGGGGGTATGTAGTGTTGAAATGTACAGAGAAAGAGACGAGACGAGACACATCATGTACGCTCCCAAAGACTGATTCATATTGAGGACAAGATACATATATATAGGTGAGACCAAGTTAGGTAGAGTGAGCCATATATAGAGCTCCAACACCCCCACTCAAACAAGGGTCTCTAGCTATGGATGAAAAAACCCTTGGGGAGTACAAGGGAAAAACCCAAGCCCCTATACAAATGTGAAAATATGAACCAGAAGTAATGATGTGAAAGTGCATTGTGCATCTATGTACAAATATACAAAAGGACCAAGAGGTCATAGTGAGCAATTGTGGAATGTGCAAAGTGCATGGTGTCTAGAAGATTACAACGATATATGTACAAAGCTACCATAAGAGTAAAGAGCCTAATCTAGAAAGAGTGAGCCCGAGGCAACTCCAAGCTCTGAGCGCAAGAGAATGAAGCGTGACTCATTGAGACCTTTGGTAAGAATATCTGCAATCATCTGGTCACTTGGACAATGTTCAATCATGATAGTGCCTTTGCGTACTTCGTATCGAACATAATGGTAATGCACATCAATATGTTTTGACTTGTTATGTTGGACATAGTCTTTTGCAAGACTAATAGCACTCTGATTATCACACCGCAAGGGTGTACTAGAAAGAGGAGAATGGCCGATATCTGTCAACACTTGTCGAAGCCAAATGAGTTCACGAGCTGCAAGTGATGCCACAACATATTCATATTCGATTGTAGAAACTGCAACACAACGTTGTTTCTTGCTGGTCCAAGAAATAAGACAACCATTAATGAAGAAACAATTGCCACTAGTAGATCGCATAGATAAATGTGAGCTGGCCCAATCTGCATCTGTGTAACCCAAAAGAGAAAGAGATGGAATGGAGTCGGATGTGAATTGTCGTTGATAAACCAAACCATAATCTATAGTGCCTTTCAAGTATTTCAACACGCGCTTTGCTGAAGACCAATGCTTAAGAGAAGGACATGCAAGGTGTTGCCCGAGATAGTTAGCAATAAAACAAAATGTCAGGACGAGTGTTCAAACCAACAACTTGAAGACATCCAACCAAATTAGCATATGGTTGATTTGTAACAAGCTGGCCACCACCATCAGAAGTGTTTTTCATGGAACTCGCAAGACAAGGAGTAGTTGCTGAATGTGCAGATTCCAAACCAGACTTCTTAATAGTATCTTCAATAAACTTTGACTGTCGAAGTAATAAAATACCTTTACTACGATCCCTTTGAATCTGAATGCCAAGACACGAGTGAAGCTCTCCAAGATCCACCATATCAAATGCCGAAGATAACAACTGCTTACTTTGGTGTAGAAATCCCAAATCATTGGAAACAAGGATTGTATCATCCACATAAAGGGCAAGGATTACAAAACTACCATTTTGGTGTTTGGTAAATAAGTTGGGATCAGAAGAGCAAGAGAGAAAACCATGGGAGGTAAGAAAAAGATCAAACTTGATGTACCAGGCCCGTGAAGCTTGTTTAAGACCATATAAAGCCCTATGAAGACGAGCAACAAGATCTTCCTTCCCTGCAATAACAAATCCTTCTGGCTGCTCCATGTAAATTTCTTCATTCAAATCTCCATTCAAGAAAGCTGTGCGCACGTCCATCTGATGAATTTCTAAGTCAAATTGAACAGCAAATGCCAATAAAACCCGAATACTAGTAATGCGAACAACTGGTGAAAAGGTTTCGTGATAATCAACGCCAGCAGCTTGAGAATAACCTTTGGCAACTAAACGTGCCTTGAATTTGTCAAAGGATCCATCTACTTTAAATTTTGTCTTAGGCAGTACGGCCAGGAGGTAGCTTAGTGAGTATCCATGTACCTTTAGAGATAAGAGAATCATACTCTGCTTCCATAGCCTCTTGCCATTGATCCTTTTGTGGAGAACATATAGCATCGCTGTACGTGGCTGGATCTTCAGAAGTAGAGAAAACATTAGCCTCAAAACCTTCATCATAAACATGACAAGAACCATGCTCAAAATCAATAGGCAGATCAATAAAAATGTCAACATCATCAATGACAGCATTCAGAATCAATGGTTGTGAAGAGGAAAGTTTCTCTTTAGATGGTTGTGAAGAGGAAATTTGTTCTATAGAAGAAGATTCATCATCACACAAGAATGGAAAAGCTTGAAGCAAAGATTTAGTATCATCAAAATCATCCATGGACCATGTACTGCCCACCATAAGCTGTTCATTGAAAATAGCATCACGATTCACAAGCACTTTCTTGGAGGACGGGTCATAGAATTTGTAGCCTTTGGAAGTGTCAGAATACCCAATAAAAATAACTTTAAGGCCAGGAGCATCAAGCTTTGCTCGTGTTTCTTTAGGAACATGAATGTAAGCAATACATCCAAAGGTTCGAAAATGAGATACAGAAGGAATTTCACCTGTCCATGCTGTGATGGGTATCTTACCAGAAGGAGCAGTAGTAGGAAGATGATTCTGAACAAAGACTACTGTCAAGAGAGCTTCACTCTAGAAGACACGAGATAACCCAGAATGAATCAGCATACATCGTATAGCATTGATAATAGTGCGATTCTTACGTTCAGCAACACCGTTCTGTTGAGGTGAATATGGAATTGTATGTTCATGATGAATACCATGGTCCGTACAATAACTCTCAAACTCACGAGACACATATTCTTTACCATTATCGCTGCGAAGTTTCTTGAGGCGACGTCCAGTTTGAAGTTCGGCAGCCTTGTGAAATTGCTTAAAAACAAATAACGCCTCAGATTTTTGTTGAAGCAAGAAAACAACTGTATACCGTGAGTAATCATCAATAAACGTAATGAAATAACGATGTTGTGTTCTCGATGGAGGCAAAGGTCCACAAATGTCGGTATGAACAAGATCCAACAAATCATGAGAATGAACTGAATTCGAGAGAGGAAAGGGTTTACGATTGTGTTTGCCAAGAGCACAAAACTCACAGATTCCCATATGAGGATGAGCTTTAAGATCCATTCCGCGTACAAGACCTTGACGATGAAGATTAAGAAGCTTTGAGAAATCAGCATGAACAAAGCGATGATGCCATATCTTGCAATCATGATCCCCTGGAGCAGTGACAACATTTGCTACAGCATCATTAAGAGAGAGCTCAAACAAATTGCCATTACGAGAAGCAGTTGCAATAATCTGTCCATCTTTCTCAATGCGGCATTTGGTGTGGTCGAATCCAACAAACAAACCAAGATCAACAAGTCTTGCAACTGAAAGAAGATTACGTTGAAGTTCTGGGACATGTAAAACCCCTCGTAAAACTCGAGTTGAAGAAGATAAGGTGCCAAGATATAAATCTCCAATGCCCTTGACTTGGCAAGTTGTATCATCAGCAAGATAAACAACACGCTTAACAGGTAAAGAATGATAGTTATGTAGCCACTTAGATTCATATGTCATATTTCCTGTAGCACCAGAATCAATAATGAAAAGTGAACCATCACGTACATGAAGTATTCTATCTGGGGGAACTGAACATAAAACACAACTTGTTTCAAGCATAACATTATCATGATGCTCGGCTGCATATGCTCGATTTCGATCTACATCAAATCGACGCTTAAAGCACATGGAAGAGGGATGATCAAATTTTCCACAATAATCACAAGAAGAAGAATCTCTAGATAAACGTGGTTGTTTTGTGGTAATGTTGTGTTCTTCATCATATTGACGTGCCCAACAGTCATCTTCAGTATGACCATTCCTATTGCAGTAAGAACAATGCTTGTTAGGAAATTTGAGACGAGAGAAACTACCACCACGACGACCACCTCTACGGTTTCCTCGTTGAAAAGAATGCCTTCGCACATTAAAGGCCCATTCCAACTGTTGTGACTCAGGCTCCTCTTGTTGTGAAAACATAACTGCATCATGACCAACACTACGTCGTTGTTGACGTTGAGAATACTCAATCAAAGATATGCAAGTTTGGTCAAAATCAAGACCGTCCTTGTTAGAAAGAATGGTAACAATATTGTCATAAGACGGATCCTTTATTGTATCAAGAAGAATTGTAATAAGTTGCTTTCGTGGAACAGGATCACCCGCAGCAGCAAGTTGATTAATAATAGATTTGAAAGAATCAATATGTCCCGTCATAGCAGTACCAACTTCATACTGTAACTTTGAAAGCAAACCTCTCAAATAAAGTGTTTCTGTAACAGACTTTTTCTGGAAATTTGCTATAAGATACTCCCATACATCATGGGAAGTAGGAAAGTCATACACATCAAGCATGAGAGAATCACTAAGAGCAGAAAGAATATACCGACGAGCTGCTTTATCACGCCTCTGCCAATCCATATAAGCAAGACGCCATGCATCAAAAACAGGGCCTTCCGTGATAAGAACGTTGTCAGAATTCGGAATAATAGGCTGAGACGGACATAGAGAATTGCCAATAACAACATCTGAGAGCTCATCGCCTTCAAGAATTAACAGCATCTTTGCTTTCCAACCGGGAAACCCTTGGCCTTGAAAAGAAGGAATAGAACGTTGGCCAGAAGGAAAACCATTGACGAGAACAGTCATAGCCATATCTATCTATGAGAAGACGTATAAGATAAAATCACAAAATCTGCACACCATACACAAGGACGACTGCAAGAGATAAGAGACGTCAATAAGAAAAGAGTCCTCAAAATAGCGAGACGTGGGACGCAAGATTCATTGGTAGACGCTGGATGAAAAAGCTAGATTGGTCGCTTTGCTAAAAATAGTAAAATCCGAGACGTGGGACGCAAGATTCATTGGTAGACGCTTGACGAAAAAGCTAGATTTGGCGGTTTGCTAAAAACGCTTGACGAAGAAGCTAGATTTGGGCGGGTTGCTAAAAACGCTTGATGAAGACGAAACCTGTGTGCTCACAAAGACACTTGATGAAGACGAAACCTGTGTGCTCACACAAAGAACCTGTTTTGCTTTTTTACAGATGCAGTTTGCCTGAGCTGTTATAACTTTTGACTCACAACTCCGTTTGACAAACTTTTTTGATAGGATTCACCAGCACAATACAATCTACGCACCTGCACCTAATTAAGGACGCGATTAAGAAAAAACTCTAATTACAACAAGTTAAGCTATAAAATCATGTAGACAACACATAATCAAAGAACAATCTTGTAAGACATGAAATTATAATCATGAATTTAACAAGAAGACATAGATGCTTCCCTCATAGATGCTCTGATACCATGTTGAAATGTAGAGAGAAAGAGACGAGACAAGAGACACATCATGTACGCTCCCAAAGACTGATTCATATTGAGGACAAGATACATATATATAGGTGAGACCAAGTTAGGTAGAGTGAGCCATATATAGAGCTCCAACATGTAGAAGGAAAAGAGGGAGAGTGCGTTGATGGAGGAGAAGTGGGGTGTGCGAGTGCACGTTAATGGAGGATAGGGGGAACGTTCATGGAGGAGAGGTGGGGCGCGGGGTGCGTTGAACAGAGGATAGTAGGGAGGGGAGGGGGTGCTTGGGCGGAGGGCTCACAAAGGGTTTTTAAAGCCCTGTGTATGCCACGTAACGTGGTATGCATGCCACAGGCCATGCCGCATAGCCTGTCGCATGCAAGCCACACAAGTTGTGTGGCCTCTGGCGGCATGGAGGATACACTGCATGGCCTGCATGCCACAGGCCATCCCACGTGGCATGTGGCATGTGGCACACAGGCCACACAACGTGGCCTGCATACCACAGGCGCCACGCCATGTGGACTGTGGCATGCAAGCCACACTGTGTGGCATGTACTGTGTGCATGGCATGCGGAACACACAACGCGGCGCTGCCATATGTAATGCCCGCACTCAGGCATTCCACGTGGCTGCCAAGTGGACTGCGCATGTGGACTACGTAGTCCACGTGTAATGCACATGGTGGACAAGTATTACACATGGCGCCAAAGTCATTGGTGCCACATGGAATATTTGGCCACGTGCATTACACGTGGCTTGCCATGTGTAATTCCCAAACTAGGGCATTACATGTGGCAAGCTGTGTAATGCCCGCACACTTGGACAGTACACGTGGCTAGCCACAAGGGTTGCGTGGATGTCCCCAATGGCTTTAAAGCTGTTGGACAGCTAACTGAGGGCTCACAAAGCCCTTTGTGAGCCCTTCGCCCAAGTGCCCCCCCTCTCTCAATGCTATCACACCCTCGTGTCCCTCTCTCGCCTCAACGCCCTCGTGCTCCTGCCCCTCTCTCACCCCTCAACGCCCAACATTTATCTTCTAGAGAATCTTCTAGAGAATCTTTTGACCACCTTTAATCACCCAACATTTTTGTATACATGGCATCACACGATTGGCTCTTTTCCTTAATAACCTTTTAATCACATTGCATCTTAAAGGGCCCCTATAGACCTCAACCTTCCCCTAATGTCTAGCGAGTCAAAGTCTTAACTAGTTAAACTGATCTGAGCAAACTTGAAGCCACATAGTCAGATCAAGAAGAGACTTGCACTTGGTCCATGGAATCACTGCTTTTTTCCTCATTTATGAGGCACAGGCGCGCTGATCCCCTCCCGCTGTGCAGAACAAGGTCCTCTTAGGATTTAAACTAATTAACTTAACTAATCGTATCTAGTTGTTTCTTAGGACTCCTTCGATCCAACCTAACCCCATCCGGCCCATGTATTGGTGGAATTCCTTTATAAAGCTTTGGTTGTGTTTTTGCCCGGGTACCGAGGAAAAAAATTCCCAGGCCCCCTAGCCGGCGATTCTTGCAAAAATTAAGGTAGGCATACCACGTACACACCCAATATGAAATTACCATTTATAATAGATTCGACTGGCTTTAAAACAATCCTTCAATAGAAATCATAATATTTCTGATCATCATTTTCTAAAATTCTGAGTCCATTGTATTACAATAATATCCTTTGGACTCTCCGTTGAAGACCAGCTGACCAACAACGAGATCCAATATCAAAATTTGCTTCCCAAAAATCTTTCCTTTTAGTCCATCTGAAATCTTCCTCGACGTACGTATGGGTGTCCTAGCAACCGTGAGCTCGTGCATCGCCTGGTCAGAACCCTCTAGGATCCTCCTTAGGTGTCTTAGCACTTCACTCAGGGACCGCTTCGTTAGTCCTCGCCCATCATACCGGAGGCGCACCATTTTAACCGTACCAAGGCTGGTCAATACCTTGGCAATGATGAGCGATGTCCCTTGACGACTCCCCACCAGCTGTTCCAAAGAACCTCCTCTTAGAAAAACATAAGCCAAATGCTTCCTCCAGCATTCTAGCATAAAAGAGTCCTTTGAATAAAAAAAACAGCGGTTCCAATGCAAGTAAAATTCGAATTTGAGATTGGTTCCAAAAACCCTTTTTCCATGATTACAAGGCATTCCATATCTAGTCAACGTATCCAATGCACATTGACGTTAGACTAGCCATATTCTTGCATGATCTTTGACCACTTCAATGCCAAGAAAATACCTCAAATCACCCAAGTCTTGAAAAGATGCAGGGTAGAAGAGAGCTTGAGCTCTTGCAAGCACACACACACTCAAAAAACCCTAAAAGAGAACACACAAGGTGAGACTGAAAATCTTCTTCAACACTCAACACACCATATACAAAGATAAGAGTACACACAATATGAAAAGGTACTCAAGCAAATACATACTAGGGTTCTCTATAGTGTGAACCGAACTAAATGAGCTAGCGCTATAACTATGCCAGTCTCAAGAATGGCTGTCACACAGCTTCCCCCTGAACATCTTCTCTATATTTGTTAGAGCCACAATGGGGACATTCTTGCAAATGCTCATATTCATGGCGGAAGAGGCAACAATCATTGCGACAAGCATGAATATTATTGTAATCCATGCCTATGGATTTCAATAACTTCTTGGCATCTGCACGAGATGGAGGCATCTCGTTGCCAGGGGGCAATATCTGGTCTTTCAAAAGCCTGCAAGTATGGCAATATCTGATCGTTACTATTAAAATTTTCTCAAATACAAGTTGATAATTTATCATTTCAACAGTAGGTGTAATCTCCAAAAAAAGTCCTTACTTGAATAGTTCAGTGACACTTGTATTAGACCATCCAAAAATTGACTGCAAATTTAGCATCGTAAGAGATGCACGCAATACAGATATGTTGGCACCATTGTATAATGGAAGGCGTGCAAGTTTACGCATGGCCTCTTCCTCTGGTTCATAATTTGACCGTTGAGAATGTCGTGGTTGATGATCTTCATGTTCATGCTCCTCGAAGAGAGCTTCTTGTTGCTCGATGAAGGCATCCAACATTTCTTCCATTGGACCTTCTTCCATTTCCTGACCTTCTTCCATTCCCTCGGGTGTTGTTAATTGAGCTCCATCTGTCACTCCCTCCTGCGATATCCTCATCCTTTGTTGGGGACGAGAATTCACAAGCGCAATGTTATCAAGATGCGGCTGCACACTTGCTTTGTTGTACGATTGAAACCGTAAATTTTGCAAGCGCTCCATTGGAAATATGCCAGCGTCATGAACATGCTGGTTGCAAATCCTTCGTTTTCGAAAGATTTGGTACTTACATCGCATGCATGGACACGCTATTCTCTCTTCAAGATTAAGAGGCTCCATCTAGCAGGATAACATGTATATGCAGCTCATTAAACACAAATCATTATGCATTACACAAAGCACTATGTAAACCATAAAATAGGGCTTCTTTTCCCCAACCGTGGGTGAGGGAGATTTTAAAAAATAACATTTAAAGAGTCAAACGGGCTTCTTTTCCCCAGCCGTTGAGGGAGACTTTAAAAATATTTAAAAAAGCGTCAAACGGGCTTCTTATCCCCAGCCGTTTGAGGGAGATTTTAAAAATAACTTATACATTAGCTTATCTTCTCTCCATACAAAATTAAGATGAATTTGAACAAGGATGGAGAGAGAAGCTATCTCTATTCATAAATAGCTATTTATAAAGACCTTATGCAAAAATCTAAATGCATAGATTCTGTAAATAGAGCCTACACATTGAGCTCTATATGTAAGTCTTATGCAAGCTTTATGCAATCATATGCATAGTAAGGCTTGTAAGCCATAAGTATAAGCTTGCATAATAAGGCTGCAAGACTTATGCATAAGCTCTATGCATAAGCCTTATGCATAAGCTCTATGCATAAGCTCTATGCATAAGCTCTATGCATAAGCCAATTGCATAAGCCTTATGCATAAGCCATATGCATAAGTCTTATGCATAAGCTCTATGCATAAGTCTTATGCATACGCTCTATGCATAAGCCATATGCATAAGCTCTATGCATAAGTCTTATGCATACGCTCTATGCATAAGCCATATGCATAAGTCTTATGCATACGCTCTATGCATAAGCCATATGCATACGCTCTATGCATAAGCCTTATGCATAAGCTCTATGCATAAGCCATATGCATAAGTCTTATGCATACGCTCTATGCATAAGTCTTATGCATAAGCTCTATGCAAGACTTATGCATAAGCTCTTTGCATAAGCTCTATGCTATAAGCCTTATGCACTATGCTAACCCTTAATCCCATCACCCAATGGTGTAATAAACATGATCTTGTTTTACATCATTACATGGATAAGAGATCTTACCTTGACAACATATATAAACTCTATGAATAAAGAGAATACCTTATGCATAGAAAAACAGAGTGTAAGACTTATATGTTATATGTATAAGAGAGTATAAACATTCAAAAAGCTTATGCTTTCCATCCATGCAAGGTACTCTACATCAAAAAAAGGTTTATGCAAAAAACATAAGCATGTGAAGCCTTATGCATAAAGCTCATCCATAAGATTTATATATAAAACATTATGTATTAAGCTTTATGCATAGATCTTAATTCATGCATTCAGCTAGATTCATATAGCTCTATGCATAAACTCTATGTATAGAGCTTGCATAAGCTTACAAGCCCTATGTATAGAGCTTTCATAATCTTACAACCTCTATGTATAAAGCCTATACATAGAGCATATGCATTGAGCTTTTACAAGAAGGCTATGCGTAGAGCTTTCAACAAGAAGGCTATGCAAGCTCTATGTACAATGTCCATGCAAGCTTTCAAGAAACCTATGCATAGAGATTTTATAAGCTTGCAAACTCTATGCATAAAGCCTATGCATAGAGCTTATGCATAGAGATTTCACAAGCTCGCAAGCTCTATGAATAGAGCTTATGCATAAAGCTTGCAAGAAGGCTATGCATAGAGATTGCAAGCTTATGATAGGTTTTATGCATAGATATTAAATTAATCCTATGTATAAGCTTACAAGAACCCTAAACTAACCCTAAACCATAAAACAGGGATGCAATAATACATAAAAAAAAGCATAAATTAAACAAGAAAAATCGAAAGAGGATCTACCTCTTTTTTGCGAAGTTGAAGGAGAGGATTAGTGAAAGATTGGTGAGGTGAAAGAGCTGCAAAACAAAATATTAAACAAAATAATTAGTAAATTAAACACAAGAATAAGAACTAATACAAAACCCAAAATCTCTATGCATGCATTAGGAGATTTATGCATACATAGAGAGCTCTCAACATGCATAGAGAGCCAAAAAAACACAAAACCCTAAACGTCCTAATTCTTAAATTAAAAAGTAAAAGCAAGAACATATTAGGAGAAGGAGAAGAGGAGAAAAGAAGAAAGAAGGAGAAAAGAGGAGAGAGGAAAAAAGAGGAGAGGGAGAGAAAGAGACCTTCTCTGCAACGCTGTCTGCGAAAAAATCAGAAAATACGCTCTCGGCTGTAAAAAACTTACGAGCGTCGGTATATGCTACGGAATGTGCGTCGGTATATGCTTCGGAATATGCATCGGTATATGCTTCGGAATAACCGTCGGTATACGCGTCGGTAAACGAAAATTTGAAAATACCCCGCCCGACTTGTCTCCTCCAACATTACGAGACGGGCATACCGACGTTCGACATTTGCGTCGGTATTTTAGCGTCGGTATGCCCTCAAGCTCTTGTAGTGTTTCATCATTAAAACTTACCTATGCAAAAAGATAAATTTAACTAAATTTTCTCTTAAAATTTAAATAAAAAAACTCCATTGATTCCTTTACACTAGGAATTACACTTTCCTCATTTAAATATTTGAATTCCAATATGGTGGGAATTCCTCTTTCATCATTTAAATTTATCTATGCAAAAAGATAAATTTAACTAAAATTCTTATTTAATTTTCAAATAAAATATACATTATTTTAGCATCCTAAGTTTCCTCTTACTTCATTGGAATACATGAATTTCCATTGTCATGGGGATTACTCTTTTAACATAAAGATGAATTACTAGAAATTCCTCTTTTTTCTAATTAACTATTTATGCATAAACAAAAAAATCAAATTTTTCATGATTATAATGAGAATCATTCAATTAATCTAGGATGATTAATCCTAGAATATGGTAGGAAGTCCTCTTTTCATATTATGAATGACGATGATTTATGTGTAAAATTTTTAAAAATTTTGCCATAGCTCCGTTGCTATTACTGATAATTCTCAATAATTTTGAAAATATAAAGTTTAGTAATATCATGTGATAGAATAACCATTAATTGGATCAATATCCAATTATGGACTTGTTTCCTAATTTTTCCATGAATTAAATACAATAAAAGCATAAAAAAGCCACTTATTTGGCCTCAATTTGACAAGCATAGAAATTACTTTTAGATTGGAGAATTGCTCCATGAGAAGCTTCATTTGAATATAGAATAGGTCATAGGAATGACCATTCTTTGGGGGGGAGAGAGAAATGCTTTAAAAAAAACATTATAATTTAAGCATAACTGGAAATTTATGTGTTTTATCACTACAATTCATTAAAGAACTTCAATTGTATTAAAAAGCCATTCAATTGAATGCTTCTCAAGCTTGAGAGGGGTTGAGAAGAGAGAAAAATTTTGAGATTAAAAAAAAAAAGACCATAAACCACACTTTACCTCCTAAATTTCTTGAATCTTTAATCAAAGTAGAGGCCCCCAACCAATCAATTGGTTTGGTATGTTGATCAAGACTCCAAGGAATATTGAAGAGAGAGAGAAGCTCCAATCTCTTAAATTTGTAGAGGGTTTTTGGAGGATAATAAAAAATAAGCTTATCTTAGAGTAATACCAGCATAGTTTACTTCATAGATAAGAATACAAAAGAATGAGGGTCTATTTATAGGTGAGGGAGGCCACTAACTGAGTCCAATTGAGTTATAGAATTTTTCAGCTTCAATTTGGTTGAATTTGGACAAGATTTGGACCAGTTTGGCTCCCTTTTTGATTTGGTTTGATCTAAGAGAGAGGAGAGAAAAATATCCTATTATTTTTTAGTTTAAAACTCATCCACACATGTGCAATAGGCGCCTCCTTGAAGGGCCCCCTTCTCCTTACCAATGTGTCAAAAATGAATGATTACTCTAAAATATCTCATTTTTTTATTAATACTTCGAGGACAGCTCCAAGGATGATTGAAGAGAGAGAGAAGCTCCACTCTCTCCAAAAGTAGAGGATTTTTAATAGATAATAGAAAATATGAGTATTTAATGTAATACTGGTATGGTATAGCTCAAAGATGAGAATACAAAAGAGTGAGGACCTATTTATAGGTGAGGGAGGCCACTATCTGAGTGTAACTAAGTTCTAGAATTTTCTAGGTTCAGTTTGGCTGAATTTGGATAAGATTTGAATCAGTTTGGCTCTCTTTTTGATTTGGTTTGATCCAGGAGAGAGGAGAGATAAAAATATCACAATTTTTTTGAATTCAAAACTCATCCACATGTGTGAAATAAGCGCCTACCTCAAAGTCTCCCCCCTCCTTACCAAAAGGTGTAAAAAATGTATCATTATTCTAAAATATCTCATTTTTTTAGTAATATCTCATAGTTTTTAACTAATAAACCTTGTACTCAGTCAACTCTTCATCTTATGTGAGCATTTACTCATTTTTGGATATTTTCTTTTATTCTTTAGATTTATCTCATCCCAACACTTGCATAAATCTTATTGGTCCATAGGAACCTTAATTGGACCATAATCCAAAAAATTTTGAAAATCTTGACCCTTAGGCTAAGGTCCTTTATACACATTTTCAATTAATTCCAAATGCACATTGGAAAGTTCTTTATGAATTTCTGTTTCAGGGGAAACCATTTTAGACACTAGGAGGTGTTGGAGCTCTATATATGGCTCACTCTACCTAACTTGGTCTCACCTATATATATGTATCTTGTCCTCAATATGAATCAGTCTTTGGGAGCGTACATGATGTGTCTCTTTCTCTCTACATTTCAACATGGTATCAGAGCATCTATAAGAGAAGCATCTATGTCTTCTTGTTAAATTCATGATTATAATTTCATGTCTTACAAGATTGTTCTTTGATTATGTGTTGTCTACATGATTTTATAGCTTAACTTGTTGTAATTAGAGTTGTTTCTTAATCGCGTCCTTAATTAGGTGCAGGTGCGTAGATTGTATTGTGTTGGTGAATCCTATCAAAAAAGTTTGTCAAACGGAGTTGTGAGTCAAAAGTTATGACAGTTCAGGCAAACTGCATCTGTAACAGCAAAACAGGTTCTTTGAATAAGCAAACAGGTTCTTTGTGAGCACACAGGTTTCGTCTTCGTCAAGTGTCTTTAGCAAACCGCCAAATCTGGCTTCTTCGTCAAGCGTCTTTAGCAAACCGCCAAATCTAGCTTCTTCGTCAAGCGTCTCTTATTATTTTGCTATTTTTAGCAAAACGACCAATCTGGCTTTTTCATCAAGCGTCTATCAATGAATCTTGCGTCCCACTCTCTCTATTTTGAGGACTCTTTTCTTATCGACGTCTCTTATCTCTTGCGGTCGTCCTTGTCTATGGTGTGCAGATTTTGTGATCCTATATTATACGTCTTCTCGCAGATAGATATGGCTATGACTGTTCTCGTCAATGGTTTTCCTTCTGGCCAACGTTCTATTCCTTCTTTTCAAGGCCAAGGGTTTCCCGGTTGGAAAGCAAAGATGCTATTAATTCTTGAAGGCGATGAGCTCTCAGATGTTGTTATTGACAATTCTCTATGTCCGTCTCAGCCTACTATTCCGGATTCTGACAACGTTCTTATCACGGAAGGCCCTGTTTTTGATGCATGGCGTCTTGCTTATATGGATTGGCAGAGGCGTGATAAACTAGCTCGTCGGTACATTCTTTCTGCTCTTAGTGATTCTCTCATGCTTGATGTGTATGACTTTCCTACTTCCCATGACGTATGGGAGTATCTTATAGCAAATTTTCAGAAAAAGTCTGTTACAGAAACACTTTATTTGAGAGGTTTGCTTTCAAAGTTACAGTATGAAGTTGGTACTGCTATGACGGGGCATATTGATTCTTTCAAATCTATTATTAATCAACTTGCTGCTGCGGGAGATCCTGTTCCACGAAAGCAACTTATTACAATTCTTCTTGATACGATAAAGGATCCGTCTTATGACAACATTGTTACCATTCTTTCTAACAAGGATGGTCTTGATTTTGACCAAACTTGCATATCTTTGATTGAGTATTCTCAACGTCAACAACGACGTAGCGTAGGTCATGATGCAACTATGTTTTCACAACAAGAGGAGCCTGAGTCACAACAGTTGGAACGGGCCTTTTATGTGCGAAGGCATCCTTTTCAACGAGGCAACCGAAGAGGTGGTCGTCGTGGTGGTAGTTTCTCTCGTCTCAAATTTCCTAACAAGTATTGTTCTTACTACAATAGGAATGGTCATACTGAAGATGACTGTTGGGCACGTCAATATGATGAAGAACACAACATTACCACAAAACAACCACGTTTATCTAGAGATTCTTCTTCTTGTGATTATTGTGGAAAATCTGATCATCCCTCTTCCATGTGCTTTAAGCATTGATTTGATGGAGATCGAAATCGAGCATATGCAGCCGAGCATCATGATAATGATGTGCCTGAAACAAGTTGTGTTTTATGTTCAGTTCCCCCAGATAGAATACTTCATGTACGTGATGGTTCACTTTTCATTATTGATTCTGGTGCTACAGGAAATATGACATATGAATCTAAGTGGCTACATAACTATCATTCTTTACCTGTTAAGCGTGTTGTTTATCTTGCTGATGATACAACTTGCCAAGTCAAGGGCATTGGAGATTTATATCTTGGCACCTTATCTTCTTCAACTCGAGTTTTACGAGGGGTTTTACATGTCCCAGAACTTCAACGTAATCTTCTTTCAGTTGCAAGACTTGTTGATCTTGGTTTGTTTGTTGGATTCGACCACACCAAATGCCGCATTGAGAAAGATGGACAGATTATTGCAACTGCTTCTCGTAATGGCAATTTGTTTGAGCTCTCTCTTAATGATGCTGTAGCAAATGTTGTCACTGCTCCAGGTGAGCATGATTGCAAGATATGGCATCATCGTTTTGTTCATGCTGATTTCTCAAAGCTTCTTGATCTTCATCGTCAAGGTCTTGTACGTGGCATGGATCTTAAAGCTCATCCTCATATGGGAATTTGTGAGTTTTGTGCTCTTGGCAAACACAATCGTAAACCCTTTCCTCTCTCGAATTCAATTCATTCTCATGATTTGTTGGATCTTGTTCATACCGACATTTGTGGACCTTTGCCTCCATCGAGAACACAACATCGTTATTTCATTACGTTTATTGATGATTACTCATGGTATACAGTTGTTTTCTTGCTTCGACAAAAATCTGAGGCGTTATCTAATTTTAAGCAATTTCACAAGGCTGCCAAACTTCAAACTGGTCGTCGCCTCAAGAAACTTCGCAGCGATAATGGTGGAGAATATGTGTCTTGTGAGTTTGAGAGTTATTGTACGGACCATGGTATTCATCATGAACATACTATTCCATATTCACCTCAAAAGAACGGTGTTGCTGAACGTAAGAATCGCACTATTATCAATGCTATATGATGTATGCTGATTCATTCTGGGTTATCTTGTGTTTTCTGGAGTGAAGCTCTCTTGACAGTAGTCTTTGTTCAGAATCATCTTCCTACTACTGCTCCTTCTGGTAAGATACCCATCACAGCATGGAAAGGTGAAATTCCTTCTGTATCTCATTTTCGAACCTTTGGATGTATTGCTTATATTCATGTTCCCAAAGAAACACGAGCAAAGCTTGATGCTCCTGGGCTTAAAGTTATTTTTATTGGGTATTCTGACACCTCCAAAGGCTACACATTCTATGACCCGTCCTCCAAGAAAGTGCTTGTGAATCGTGATGCTATTTTCAATGAACAGCTTATGGGCGGTACATGGTCCATGGATGATTCTGATGATACTAAATCTTTGTCTCAAGCTTTTCCATTCTTGTGTGATGATGAATCTTCTTCTATAGAGAAACTTTCCTCTTCACAACCATCTAAAGAGCAACTTTCCTCTTCACAACCATTGATTCCGAATGCTGTCATTGATGATGTTGACATTTTTATTGATCTGCCTATTGATTTTGAGCATGGTTCTTGTCATGTTTATGATGAAGATTTTGAGGCTACTATTTTCTCTACTTCTGAAGATCTTGCCACGTACAGTGATGCTATATGTTCTCCACAAAAGGATCAATGGCAAGAGGCTATGGAAGCAGAGTACGATTCTCTTATCTCTAAAGGTACATGGATACTCACTGAGCTGCCTCCTGGCCGTACTGCCATTAAGTGTAAGTGGGTATATAAGACAAAATTTAAAGCAGATGGATTCTTTGACAAATTCAAGGCACGTTTAGTTGCCAAAGGTTATTCTCAAGTTGCTGGCGTTGATTATCATGAAACCTTTTAGTTGTTCGCATTACTAGTATTCGGGTTTTATTGGCATTTGCTGTTCAATTTGACTTAGAAATTCATCAAATAGACGTGCGCACAGCTTTCTTGAATGGAGATTTGAATGAAGAAATTTACATGGAACAACCAGAAGGATTTGTTATTGCAGGTAAGGAAGATCTTGTTCCTCGTCTTCATAGAGCTTTATATGGTCTTAAACAAGCTTCACGGGACTGGTACATCAAGTTTGATCTCTTTCTTACCTCCCATGGCTTTCTCTCTTGCTCTTTTGATTCCAACTTATTTACCAAACACCAAAATGATAGTTTTGTAATCCTTGCCCTTTATGTGGATGATACAATCCTTGTTTCCAATGATTTGGGATTTCTACACCAAAGTAAGCAGTTGTTATCTTCGGCATTTGATATGGTGGATCTTGGAGAGCTTCACTCGTGTCTTGGCATTCAGATTCAAAGGGATCGCAGCAAAGGTATTTTATTACTTCGACAATCAAAGTTTATTGAAGATACTATTAAGAAGTTTGGTTTGGAATCTGCACATTCAGCAACTACTCCTTGTCTTGCGAGTTCCATGAAAAACACTTATGATGGTGGTGGCCAGCTTGTTACAAATCAACCATATGCTAATTTGGTTGGATGTCTTCAAGTTGTTTGAACACTCGTCCTGACATTTTGTTTATTGCTAACTATCTCAGGCAACATCTTGCATGTCCTTCTCTTAAGCATTGGTCTTCAGCACAGCGCGTGTTGAAATACTTGAAAGGCACTGCAGATTATGGTTTGGTTTATCAACGACAGTTCACATCCGACTCCATTCCATCTCTTTCTCTTTTGGGTTACACAGATGCAGATTGGGCCAGCTGACATTTATCTATGCGATCTACTAGTGGCAATTGTTTCTTCATTAATGGTTGTCTTATTTCTTGGACCAGCAAGAAACAACGTTGTGTTGCAATTTCTACAACCGAATCTGAATATGTTGTGGCATCACTTGCATCTCGTGAACTCATTCGGCTTCGACAAGTGTTGACAGATATTGGCCATCCTCCTCTTTCTAGTACACCCTTGCGGTGTGATAATCAGAGTGCTATTAGTCTTGCAAAAGACTATGTCCAACATAACAAGTCAAAACATATTGCTGTGCATTACCATTATGTTCGATACGAAGTACGCAAAGGCACTATCATGATTGAACATTGTCCAAGTGACCAGATGATTGCAGATATTCTTACCAAAGGTCTCAATGAGTCACGCTTCATTCTCTTGCGCTCAGAGCTTGGAGTTGCCTCGGGCTCACTCTTTCTAGATTAGGCTCTTTACTCTTATGGTAGCTTTGTACATATATCGTTGTAATCTTCTAGACACCATGCACTTTGCACATTTCACAATTGCACACTATGACCTCTTGGTCCTTTTGTATATTTGTATATAGATGCACAATGCACTTTCACATCATTACTTCTGGTTCATATTTTCACATTTGTATAGGGGCTTGGGTTTTTCCCTTGTACTTTCCAAGGGTTTTTTCATCCATAGCTAGGGACCCTTGTTTGAGTGGGGGTGTTGGAGCTCTATATATGGCTCACTCTACCTAACTTGGTCTCACCTATATATATGTATCTTGTCCTCAATATGAATCAGTCTTTGGGAGCGTACATGATGTGTCTCTTTCTCTCTACATTTCAACAGGAGGATTTTTATATCCAAAAATATCTCAATTTTAGATTACCTCTCTCTAGATATTTTTTCTCTCTAGGCCAAAACATGGTAAAACAAGATCTTTCTTTTATTTTAGAGAGGGGAATAATTACAAGAAGAGAAGGAGAGGTTCTTACACCTTTACACCTCAAAAGTTGGAGGGAGGAATCTTACAATGTCAAATGATGGAATAAACCATATTGTTGAAGAGAAGCTTGATAAGAAAAACTTCCATGCTTGGAGGTATAGATTGAAAATTTTTCTGATGGGAAAAGGTTACTGGGACTACATTGAAGGTGAACATGAGGAGGCACCAGAGATACCGGAGATTAACCCAAGTGCTGCAGATGTAAAGGAGTTCAAGGATTGGACTCAAGGAGCAAGGAAAGTCATGTATTGGCTTTCTATTAGTATATAGGACATCATGATTGGTCATATACAGAATGTCAAGTCACCTAAGGAGGCATGGGACACCTTGGTGAAGCTGTATGAAACTAACATCAAGGCACGAAAAATTTAGTTGAAGAATGAGCTTCATACTGTGAAGAAGAATAATATGTCTATGAATGATTATGCCTTGAAGATCAAGGGCATTGTGGAATCCCTTGCATTAATTAGTGTTTTTTTAATGATGATGATAAGATAAAGTGTGTCTACATGGTCTCGGGCCACAATACTACAAGGCATTCAAGACGTCTATTCAGACTTGGGAGAACTTTCCCAACTTCACAGATTTGGTGTCAATGCTGATCATTGAAGAGGAGAACTTGGATGAAGATCAACAGTCTTCACAAAACAAAAAGAGTTCAGCGCAGCATGCCTTCTACACACAAGTGCGGGTAGAGGATGAGGTAGAGGTCATGGACGTGGCTAAGGTAGTGGCCGAACAAGTAATCAGAATTATATTCAATAGCAGCAGCAGTCCCAAGATTCACAACATCAACACACAGGTAGAAGAGGCCAATTTAGAGGCACGGGGAGTCAGGGGGTCAAGGTAATTGTCAAAGGCAGCATAATGATACACGAGTGTGTTTTTACTGTGGTAAGCTTGGACATGTGCAAGCAGATTGTTATAAGAAGCAGAGTGGCATGCGCAATGGAAAAGTGCAGCAAAACAACTATGCATCCTCTAGCAAAAATAATGAGGATAATAAGAGGTTTTTTGTTGTAAGATTCCTCCTCAACCTGAATAATGAATAGGCTCTACTTCAATCCCCTGTAATCATTCTCTATTTTTGAATACAAGAAAATATTATTTTTTCTTAGAGAGATGAAACATTCTAGAGAGTGGTAATTCAATATTGAGATATTTTTGGATAAACAAATTCTCCTAACATCAAAAATATGTTTCCCTGAAACAGAAAATTAAAATTAATTTTCCAAGGTACATTAGGAATCAATTAAATATGATTTAAAAGACCTTAGCCTAAGGGTCAAGATTTTTTGAAATTTTTAGATTATGGTCCAATTAAGGTTCCTATAGGCCAATAAGATTAATCCAAGTGTTGAGATGAGATACATCCAATGAATAAAAGAAAATACCCAAAAATGAGTAAATTCTCACATAAGATGAAGAGTTGAATGAGTGCAAGGTTTATTAGTTAAAAACTATGAGATATTACTAAAAAAATAAGATATTTTCACATAATGATACATTTTTGACACCTTGGTAAGGAGGGGGGAGACTTCAAGGAGGTGCCTATTTCACACATGTGAATGGTATCTCAAGATCCTCACATCAAGGCTCATCTCTGAGCCACTAGACTCTCCATCAACATGAGAATGCCCTGTAGAAATGTCAGGCATACGAAGGGGCTCAATCACTTTCTTTTTGCCTTTATGTGATGTACTAATCACATTTGTAGGACTGGTACTATGACGCAGCCTGCCACTCCATGGTCTATCAAACTGAACCACTAGATGAGGACTCTCCCGGTCCACTCAAAGACTGTGATTGCTGACTTGCATTCTGTGCAACCACATTTCCACTCACATCAGCCCCAAGCTTCTTTTTCATCAGCTGCTCATCTCATAAAAAACAACATCCTTTGCTTACCCTCAACTCATGTCCCTCAACTCATATGTAGTAGGGTTATAACACTTGTATCCCTTTTGCTCAAGGGAATACCCAATAAACACATTTTTTAGCTTTTGGATCTAGCTTAGTTCTCAGCTCATCTGGCACATGCACATATGCAATGCATCCAAGGACTTTCAGATGAGACAAATCAGTTTTTCTCCCAGAAAACCTCTCCTCTGGTACATCAGTTGGAGTCCTATTCATGATGTAAATTGTTGTAGAAATAGCCTCAGCCCAATAGCTATGCGGCATATTCTTCTCTCCCATCAACGCTCGCGCAATCTCAGCAATGTGCCTGTTTTTCTGCTCATCACAGCAACTCCATTTTGCTATGGAGTGTATCTACATGTAAACTCTCTGTGAATACCATTCTTCTTCAAAAATTTAGAGTACTCATTGGAGAAGTACTCCCTCCCTCCATGTGACCTTAGGCACTTTACATGTTTCCTTGTTTGCTTTTCAACCATAACTCTGAAATTCTAAAAATGAGTGAACACCTCACCCTTCTCCTTCATGAAGTATACCCACACTTTCTTTCTGTGGTCCTCATCAATAAATGTCACATAATACCTGTAGCCTCCCATAGACATGGTCTTCGTAGGACCCCATACATCTGAATGCACAACATCTAGTGCATTTCTTCTCACATTTTTGTCACATGGAAATATATGCTTTGTTTGCTTCCCAAATTGACATGCTTCACATATTTTTTGCATACCTTCAACTTTAAACTTTGGTAGCCCTGTCACAATTTCTTTAGTCTGCATAAACTTCATTCTTTGCACATTCACATGTCCAATTCTTTTATGCCAAATGTCTGTGTCTGCAACAATTTCTTTAGTCTGCATAAACTTCATTCTTTGCACATTCACATGTCCAATTCTTTTATGCCAAATGTCTGTGTCTGCAACAATTCTTGAACCATTTGCAAACATCGCAGCACTCACTTCAGGCATGTTTACATTCAATGTAAACATTCTGCCTACTCTGTTGCCTTTTGCAACCAACTTGCACTTGTCTTTAAAGTCTTCAACATAACAACCATCAGGATTAAACCGAACCTGCAAACCCTACTCAATCATCTAGCCAACTGAAACCAGATTCTTTGTTATGTTTGAAACATGAAGTACATCTGCAAGGTACTTCACTTTGCCATCCTGCATAGACAATGGCACATCTCCAGCATGGGCAATTGGATGAGCAGTGTCATCCCCTATTTCCACAAAACCTGTTCATTATCCTCATTGTTTCTACTCGAGGATGCATAGTTGTTTTGCTGCAATTTTCCATTTTGCATGTCAGCCTGCTTCTTATAACAATCTGCCTGCACATGTCCATGCTTACTACAATAAAAGCATCCACGTGTATCATTATGCTGCCTTTGCCAATTTCCACGACCTCTTTGACTCCCCCTGCCTATAAATTGGCCTCTTCCACCTGCGTGTTGTTGTTGTTGTTGTTGTGAATTCTGGGAATGTTGTTGTTGCTGCTGCTGGCCATAATTCTGATTACCTGTTCAGCCACCTCCTTGGCCGCGTCCACGGCCTCCTCTACCTCGTCCTCTTCCTGAACTTGTGTAGAAGCCCTATTGCTCTGAACTATTTTTGTTTTGTGAAGACTGTTGGTCTTCACCCAAGCTCTTCTCTTCTATAATAAACATAGACACCAAATCTATGAAATTGGGAATGTTTTCTCGAGTTTGAATAGATGTCTTGAACACCTTGTATTGTGGCCCGAGACCACGTAGACAAACTTCCACCTTATCATCATCATCTACTGAAACGCCAATAGATGCTAGGGATTCCACAATACCCTTGATCTTCAATGCATAGTCATTCACAGACATACTCTTTTTCTCCAAAGTATGAAGTTCATTCTTTAACTATATCTTTCGTGCCTTGGTATTCGTTTCATAGAGTTTTACCAAGGTGTCCAACGCCTCCTTGGGGGACTTGGCATCTTGTATGTGCCCAATCATGGTGTCCTGTATACTGATAGAAGAGAGCCAATACATAACTTTTCTGGCTCCTTGGTTCCAATCCTTGAAGTCTTTCACATCTGCAGCAGTAGTCGGATTGATCTCCGGTATCTCCGGTGCCTCTTCATGCTCACCTTCTATGTAGTCCCAGTAACCCTTTCCCATATCAACCTGAACCTCCAAGCATGGAAGTTGTTCTTATCAAGCTTCTCAGCAACAATCTGGTTTATGCCATCATTTGACATCTTGCCAGACACAAAAATTTCCCAAAAACAACACTCTGGTTTGTCCTGCACAAACTATTGTATTTCCTACAGCGGTACTGTACTACACTCAAATATCACAACTAGTGACCTCAATGTGCATACATACACCCAATGGCAACTGTTGACCTCCTTGCAGCACACACAATGTCTGCACAACAAACATAGTTTTGCATAGAATCGATGACTTACCCGCAGTGCTTGAAATTGCCTGCTTTTTGAAAAACAGAGGTCCTAACGCGCCTGAAACGCGTTTTTGGCCTGAAAAATACTGTCGATAGTATAGTTGCCCTATAGCTTTACTCCCGTAAAGAAAGCTCCTCAATCACAGATTGTTTGCCGGTGCCTCCGGTAGAGCTCCCGACACAAGGGTGTAGTCGCCAACACAAATAGGGAAGAGTAGATGAAGTTCTTACCCTCGTACCGAGAGCTTGAGCTCTTGCAAGCATACACACACTCACAAAACCCTAAAAGAGAACACACAAGGTGAGAGGCTGAAAATATTCTTCTTCTTCACAACACTCAACACACCATATACAAAGATAAGAGTACACCCAATATGAAAAGGTACTCAACCAAATACATTCTAGGGTTCTCTATAGTGTGAACCCAACTAAATGAACTGGCGCTATAACTATGCCAGTCTCTAGAATGGCTGTCACTCACACAGCCTGTCATCCCACTGGCCGCATATCACCCATGATCTCACCAACCATGCCATTGGTGTAAGTGTGGGGCCTATCTCCCAGGCGGGTCATCGGTGTCCATCGCCTCACTAGATGAGCTCGATATCTCAACATGAGAGGCTAACACAGCTTCTGCCGCCAGCACCCTCGGAGGGGGCACCGCGGAGGGGGCGGGGGTCTCACAGCTAGTATCAGAGCTTTGTTTAAAGCTAATAAGGAGAAATGAATTCTTATCAAAAAATTGTAATAAAAACTCAAAAAGAGCATTTACATATTGTATTTTCATATTTTCCTGACCCAGCGGAGAGATGGAAGCACAAGTGGTTTGCAGGGTAGTATGTCCACGCCCCTTGCACCGTGTGTGATCCTGAGGCAGAATCTCTCATTAACCATGATTTTGATGAGGCTGAAAGTGATGCATGGTGTTATTTTATATCACTCAAGGCCTCAAAAATTCAGACTTTCCTACCAAATCTACAGACTCCTTAGTCGCTTTATTCCTAAGGAGAAGATAGTAGCTCCCTTGGCAGTAAGGGAATATTTGTATCAGGGCATGTCTATAGCCCAGTATTGTCGTCTTATGCATCTCTCGAGGAGATTTTGACTTCTAGAGCGGAGCTGCTCTATGTACATATTGCAACCTTTCTATAAATAAAGAAATGTTTTGTGGAGAAATTCCCTGTTGTATAAGTGATTATTTATTGATGAATTAATGAAGTAAAATTTGTTACCGGACTCAGCTAGGACCCTTCAAAGGTGAAGGGGAGACCTTGGGCGAGGCTACGGAGAAGTGGATTGAAGCAATGAAGGAATATTTTGATGTCACCGGCTACAATGAGAGGAGCAAAATGGCTCTTGCGCTAGGCTGAAAATTGTGGAAACATCCAAGGTGGCGTGGAGAAACCATTGTGACACCAACCATCTGGATAGAAATACACAATCCTGGAATGATCTTAAAGCCTATTTAAGGAAGAGATTTTGTCCCCCCAGTTTTTTAGAAACCATAATGAATGAATTTTTAGAGCTAAACCAGGGGAGCAAAATCATCGAAGAATATCACTAGGCATTTTCTCTTCTACTCAAGTATTCACCACCTCTAGACGAAGAGCAACTTATGGTCAGGTTCATTAGGGGAATGAACGAACCCTTAGACACACTGGTCAAGAATGCCAAGTTAGTGTCCATGGCACAAGCTGTCAGAATGGCGAAGACTTCGCCAAATCCTTCATCGTGAACTTTCCTACCAAAGCTAGCTCCCTCATCCTTCAAGAGATTTCAGACACCGGGAAGTTCTTCCAACCTTCCACCTCCAAAGAGACACCAAGGTCCCAACCAGAATCTGGAGATGGGAAGCTTCAGGAATGAAGAAAGACCTTTCCCTTTGGAAGTACTTTCTCAGGAACTCCGGCTCTCTTAAGAATGCAAAGGGAAGAGCTTCGAAGTGAGAATAGGTACTTCGGATGTCAGGGATTTGGGCACCATCTCAAGGATTTTCCGTCTCCTTCTGTGGTCCAAGGAATCCAGGGTCCCAGAATTTAGAGATAGACTCCTTCGTATCAGTCCAATCAGGGATCCCCATGCCAGAATCAGGGTAACCCGATAAGAGTGCCAGCTCATCTTGTAGCCTCCATGCAAAGCAGTCTCCAAACTCCCTCCCAGAATTGGAGTAACCAAAGAGAGAGAGTTCCACCTCAGACTGTAGTAGCTAGAGCTGTCACTCACTATAGCTGAGGAAGTGGAGGAAGAAAAAGGACAGATCTATGCAGCAATAGAGCATCAAGGGAATAACCGTCAATTTTCAGTCCTTCAGACCCTAGCAGAGTACCAAGGTAAGCAATTCAAGCTTTTGATTGATTCAGGCAGCACTCATTCTTTTATTTCCTCAGGATGTCTGTGTAACTTAGTCCTAAATCAAAAATCAGGGAAACCTATGCAAGTGGAAAGATTCTTTTCACACACCTTGAGATAGACCTTATTTAGTTTAGCCTAGATGGGAACGTAACAGAGTGCCAGTTCAGAGTCCTACCCTTGGGAATCTATGATGGAATCCTTGGAATGGATTGTCTCCAAAAGAATCAAGCTGACACACCATATCTTTCCTTGACCTTCACGGGAATACAGTTCAAGGAACTGGAATTTTCGGATCCCCATTGCTGCAATTACTCAAGGCTTCTAAATTATTAAAAGGGCTCAGAAAGAGGCAAGCTGTTTATGCCGTTAAGGTGAATCCAGTAGACATAAATTGCAAGGCTAAAGAACCAGAGTGGTTAAGTGAGTATGCAGATGTGTTCCGTGAAGAGCTGACTGAGATGCCTCCATCTCGCGAAGTAGATCATGAGATCAAGTTAATCCCCGGAGCTCAACGTGCATGCAAAATGCTAGTCCCTAAAGCCATAGAACTTAAGGAGCAATTAAGACAACTGTTAGAGTAGGGATTCGTCAGACCCAGTGTCTCACCTTGGGGTGCGTTCGTTCTCTTTCAAAAGAAGAAAGATGGAACGTTAAGACTCTGTATTGACTACATAGGATTGAATCAATTAAGAATTAAATATATTTATCCTTTCCTTAGGATTGATGAACTTCTGGATCGGTTAAGTGGAACCCAAATGTTCGCAAAGATAGATCTCAAATCTGAGTACTACCAGATCAGAATCAAGGAACAGGACATCTTGAAGACAACATTCAATACTCGCTATGGGCATTATGAGTTCACAGTCATGCCATTTGGATTGACTAATGCCCCAGCCACATTTAATTATCTTATGTAGGATATTCTCAGAGAATACTTGGATGATTTTGTTCTTGTCTTCTTTGATGATATCTTGGTATACTCAAAGAATGTTGTAGATCATGAAGATCATGTGCGGTATATTACCACTTCATCAGGAGAGATTCTCTTGCTGGGAGACATCGACTTGGCCTACGTCAGCACACAGGATCAGGTCGCTGACATCTTCACAAAGGCCTTGGGAGCAAAGAAGCTCCGTTGATTTAGATATTCTTGGAGGTTATGAGCTAGAGTTGAGCTTGAGGGGGAGTGTTGAGATGTCAAGCTCAACATGAGTTGACACTCACAAGGCGCCTGCATGACCGTTCAACATTTACATCACTGGTGGGTTTGGTAGCTGGCACCAACATATCTTTGCCAGAGATTCTACAACTGGACTACACCAACTAGTCCACATCTATACACTCCTCTTAGCATGTTCACATTATGGACTGCTTGTGTATACTCTATTTTATGTGTTAGTCACTTTATCTTCTTTGTAGACCTCTTTTGTTGTGTGAAGAAGAAGAAGAATTTTCAGCCTCTCACCTTGTGTTCTCTTCTAGGGTTTGTGTGAGTGTGTGTGAGCTTGCAAGAGCTCAAGCTCTCTTCCCCCCTACATCTTTTCACATGTCTCAGTATCAAGTAGAATATTTAACTTCACTATATTTACAAAAGAGAAAATTATATATATATATATATCACTTTATCTTTGAAAATCCTAGAGGTGATGATACTATACAAACATAGTTCATCTAAAAAGAATCGGATGGTGCAGAGCATGGCGTGATGCCTTAAAAAGAACCCATCCTAGAGAGAGAGACTTCACTCTCGCCCTGCATTTTTGGTGTGTCGCACTACCATGGCCGCTCATGAAGGAGAAGAAGAAGCTGCTGCCATTACCGCCGCCACTGCCACCAAGAAGCTCAACCCCTTCCTTGTGAGAAAGTTGGCACTATAGAGAGAAGAGGGGGGGAAGAAGAAGCGGCCATGTCGTTCTGGTGGTGTGTGATGCCCCTCTTTGCTGGTTACTTCATCATGTGCCACTACCACCAACCAAGGGCGTGTGCTGGTGCAGCATGAGTCTTATGGGGAAATCTGGGGCTAGCGCCAGGTCGCAGCTTGCAAGCAGGGAGAAGGTGGAGAAGGGCATCAGCTCATCTTCTCAAAGTAAGGCACAAGAATAATAAAGTACCCTACGGTCTGACTTCACTCTCGCCCTGCATTTTTGGCGTGTCGCACTACCATGGCCGCTCATGAAGGAGAAGAAGAAGCTGTTGCCATTACCGCCGCCACTGCCGCCAAGAAGCTCAACCCCTTCCTTGTGAGAAAGTTGGCACTATAGAGAGAAGAGGGGGGGAAGAAGAAGCGGCCATGTCGTTCTGGTGGTGTGTGATGCCCCTCTTTGCTGGTTACTTCATCATGTGCCACTACCACCAACCAAGGGCGTGTGCTGGTGCAGCATAAGTCTTATGGGGAAATCTGGGGCTAGCGCCAGGTCGCAGCTTGCAAGCAGGGAGAAGGTGGGGAAGGGCATCGGCTCATCTTCTCAAAGTAAGGCACAAGAATAATAAAGTACCCTACGGTCTAAAAAGTTTAATTCCAACAATTATCACTTAACTAGGATAAAGAAGGGTTGATTCTAAGAAGAGAGAGGGAAAAAGCCTTTCGATCAAGGCATAGCATCCATTTATCACTTCAAACAATCATAAACATTAGAAAAACATAAAATCAATAAAGAAAATTACAAGAATCTCTACTTACATAATTTCTTGGAGCTTTCCTTTGGCTTGATGGTTTGAGGGTTCAACTCTTGTTTGTAACAAGAGTGGCCACCAAGAGGAAAATGTCAAAAACTAGTGAATTATTAATAAACTCACAGTTCTTGGCTTGGGAGGAGTAGAGTAGCAGTGCATAAACACTATTATTTTTTAACAAATGGGAAGACTTCTATTTATAGGAAAAATTGAGCTCCTAACCAAACAACTGATTCTAGAATTTTCCAAATCAATTTGGTCAATTTTTGACCATTTTTGAGCTAACTTTTTGGAACTAGACTTGAATTAGGAGAGAGGAGAGATGAAATATCTCAATTTTTGAAGATATAAAACTCAATTGCACATGTGAAGTAGGTGCCTCATTCATGAGGGGAATTCCCCCATACTGAGGTGTCAAAAATGCATCATTTCACCTAAATATCTCTCTTTTTTTAACTATTAACCTTGTCCTTAGTCAACTCTTCATCTTATGTGAGTATTTACTCATTTTTGGGGGATTTTCCTTTTATTCTTCTATTTATCTCCTCCCTACATTTGGATGAATCTTATTGGTCCATAGGAACCTTAATTTAAAATTTTAAAAAAATCTCCACCCCCAGGATAATGCCTCTTGAACAGATTATACTTAATTTCTAATGCACCTTCTGAAAATCTTTTTGAACTTCTGTTTCAGGGGAACTTATTTTAATAAGAAGAGATATTTTTCTATCCAAAAATATTCAAAATTTGAATATTCTCTCTCTAGGCCAAAACAAGTAGAAACAAGATCTTTTATATTTCTGAAGAGGGAATTGGTTACAGGGGAAGATGCTGGACATCTTGAGAGGCTGGGGAGGAATATTACATGCTTCATCATGCACAAGAGCTTCCTTGAAGTGTTTGATCTTTTTCATTCCCAAGTTCAAATTATGCCAAATGTATCAAGGGTGAGATTAAATGCCAAATGCCTCAAGGGTGAGATTATGCCATTTGGAGGCGGACCACAATGGTCTCATACAGAGAGACGAGGTCGAGCGACAAGCTCGTGCCCTCATGCAAGGAGACACCTCTTCACAGCTTAAACATGCCACCTCGCTCTGGCGGAAGGCCGCCCAAAAATCTATCAAGGCTGGCGGTTGTTCCAATCTCCAATGGAAGAAACTCGTCAATGATATGGCCCAACCTCCTATTCGTTAAATTTAGTCCTTTATTTAAATTAAATAAAAACTTTTCCTCTCCTTTCCTTGGAGGTCGGTTGCTTTGATTGTAAGGCATCGTTTCTATCTATATGGATATATGTTTAACCTTTTGTTTTGTTTTTGTTTTCGGAGCCGAGGTCAACTTGGCACAGCTATATAGATATTTGTTCAATCAAAGCCACATAAAGCACCAACTTTGATGTACGTGGGTGTGGGGACAATAGCCACACTAGGTAGAAAAGGGCTACTAAGAAGACAGCTCGGAGCTTTTTAATTCAACCTAAAAACAAATGAACCGTTCATTTCTCGTTTTTATGTGCTCTAATTAACTCATTGATATGTTTTCTTTCTCTTCCTTGATACGTGCACTAAACTCGTTGATATGTTTTCATTCTCTTCCTTGTGTTATCGGCATTCTCTATATTCATGTACCACACTTTCTACCAATTGATGTACAACTAGACTCAAATTGTGCATTTGAGAACCCTTAAGTTAATGTGCGTAACCTTAGTACAAGTAGACTCAAAATGGGCAGCTATGTCATTAATTGAGCATTAGTAAGCTTCTAGAGTCCAAATATCTTGCAAAGCCCATGCCTACAAGACTCTCTTAATTCAATCCCATGGTCTTTTTAACAAACAAATTTCATTACTATAGCTTCTATAGGAAAACAATGAGAAAATCTCTACAAATTTGCATTGTGAATAAAAATTTACTATGTAGAAGCCAAGGTGCATACCACTAAACCGAGGACCAAAAGATGGTAAATAAAGTGAAATAAATCAAATATACCTATGTGGCCTTCATTGAAAATCCAATTGGTGCAAGACCTAAGGTCAAAGTATGGACAAAGCAGGGAGTTGTTTTGGAAGATCAATCACCTAAAGGCTGTACTAGTAAGGTTCTGATGGAAGCATGCATTCAACTAGGGTTTCAGATTTCATGGGAAAATTCATCTTTTGTATTTGAAGATGAGAGATGGGATATGATCTGTAATATGCTAAATGGAGTTGAGGGTAAACTTGTTATTTGAGGTGTAAGTGTTTTTTTGGTATATTTAATACATATTTATATTGGTCCCAAAAAAAATCCAACACACTTTCTTGTTACTCTTGGTTATTGCATGATCATACCTACCTTAGAAGAAATGCATGACATGTTTCTTCATCTAACCTAGAGCTTTATTGAATATGTATGAATATATATATTATATGCAAGCGAAAGCACACAAAGCAAGCAGCGGCCACGTGTAGACCATCCAGAGTCCCAATTCAATCTTTCAGCTCAATGCAACGCTGTTGTACTTAAAGGAAAACCTTGAAAAGATATCTTCCTTGTTTTATGTTAGCTTAGTTTTGCTTGTGTAGTATAGATAGACTTGATGATCTCAGAATGCAAAAGGGAGGTTTCCATGGAGAATAATGGAGCCTGACATTGAAGCCCTAGTACATGATGATGCCCTTGGAAATGAAGCTGAGGACCCCAAGCCATATGGCTTGCAGCAAGTCTACGACAGTCGGCTTCCTAATGCTGTGGTGCTACGTATGTTAGTCAAAAGACCCAAGGCGTGTTAAAGAGCAGGTCACATGTGCCTGGCAGTCACATCCCTCTTTGTTTGCATACATCTAGAGCTCCCATTGCCTATTAATCAGCCTTTAGCTGGTCAAAGAGGAGGAGGGTTGTTTTCAGAGCTCTAGTGAAAAGATATAGGACATCAAACCTTTAATCTCATATGGAGATCGGTCCAAAAGACTGATCAATGCTGTTCTCACAGAGATGGTCATAGACCTCTAATGATGTGATTACCCGCATTAGCTTAATACAACGGACCCCATACACCTAATCTATCATCTCTCAATCTCTGCATAGCTTTAACCATGGTCTGGTTTTCGTCCTTTACCAGACTGCCTCAACATCCTTATATCACTAAAGCATATGCAAACATGCAGTCTGCATAGGGTGCCCTTGCAACTTCCCGAGAGCGTCTAGAAATGAAATGCAGATGGGAGCTTCTAGAAACACAGCACGGGCAATGTGCCTGGCTCACTGCCAGCACTAAGGATCAACTCATCTCTGGCCAACAAACCAGACCACAGTCCCCTGTTTTATAATATTATGCAAGGATTAAAAAAGGTTGCACTACAAGAGGCGGGGCCATTATCCATGCTTTTTTTGATGCCTTATAAACTAAGCTCAAAATCCCCTAAACGTCGAAATACCTGTCGAAAAAAAGTCGAAAATAAGTGCCGAAATAAGCGTCGAAATAAGAGTCGAAATAAGTAATTTTACCACGCATTTTTTGACGGTGTTTTCGATGCCTATCTCGACTGATATTTCGACGGTTATTTCGACTGCGATTTCGACGCGTATTTCGACACTTATTTCAACTTCATTTAGACGCTATTTTCGATGGATGCAGGAAACTTTCAACGCTGTTTTCGACGGATGTAGGAAACTTTCGACGCTATTTACGGATGCAGGAAACTTTTGCCGCGTGCAGGTATTAAATTTTTTTTGGCATAATGGTGCATCGAGCTGCAGTCTTGTAGCTAGATGCACCATTATGCCAAATTTATAGAGTACGGTCAAAGTCAATTGTACTCTGATGTGAAGAACGAAGCAAATTTGTTGAAAAAGTTAGAGAGAGTGCCATAACGTTTTTGACATTACAAAGTAGGTACACAATTCACACAAGTGCAAACAATGGCCAAATTATATTGCAAGATGTGTATTTTACATATCAAGCTCTGACGAGATAAGCCAAAATTGAAATTTACATATCAAGCTCTAACGAGATAAGCCAAAATTTGCATCATGCAATCTATACAAGCTCAAACAAAGATGTGAGCTGACCAAAATGTGTATGTACAAGGGGAAAGACATGGGCAAGGCCACTCTATGCGGAGCCCTCACTCAGGATCAGCAATTGGTCCTTGCAAAAACCATACAAGACGCTTTTTTTGGTATACCAAAACAATGATCTAACATGACAAGGCAAAGCAAGTATACAAATTATAAGGTTAAGGCTTGCCGCACACTTACCATATCTACAATGCGCTCGCAATTGAGGTAGGCGCCTTCTCGCTCAAGCTTCTCCAAAAGAAAGTATGTGTTATGGCGGGCGAGCAATGTCCTCCTCTTCTCCCATTGCCTGTCGAGACCAACCACTTGATTCTAAAAGTACTAAAACAACAAGATAAGCGTTGATACTTACAATGTAGACATAACATCAAATGAAACATATAAGATAAATGTTGATTCTTACAAAGTAGACATGGAATGCGTCCCAACCGCCGCTTCCAAGGTGAGAGCTTCCTATGCTCTCCATTCGGGCTTTGGCCGCATCCTCTTGTTGCTTGTAGCATTGGGGATTTCGAGCATGCTTTTGCCTCTCCTCATTCCAGGGCCTCGGTGCTCAAGTACCAAGGCATCTCACCCTCTGCCTTCACTCTCCCAGTCACATCTCCCCGCCAATGTTTCATGATGTTCACCATGTGGTCCTTTATTCACCTTATGGAGACGACATCACTACCGCCGGCCAGCTTGTACTCATCCTTGATTTGATTTATGACTCTATCTTTCTTGTCTTTATCCAACTTTAGCCATGAAGTCATTTGCAAAGACAATGTGGCAAAGCTCGTGGATACGGCTCTTCGTCTCTTGCCCGACATTATCCAAAACCACATTGCCATTGACAATTGTGTAAAACTTTTCTCCATCGGCGGCGTGGGTGTGGGCTGTGTGTCGAAATGTTGCGATGATCGCGAGCATGGAGTGCTTCTGGCACTAGATGGGGAAGGATGCTCACGTGGGGGCGTAGACCCATCTGTGCCCCCACTTGGACAAGAACCGCCTCCACCTCCACTACTTGAGCATTGTGCTATGCGAGTGGACAAGCGACCTGAGGGAGGGGTTCTAGCGGCTCTTTGTGGGGTTTCTACAGGTGAACTAGGGTTAGAACTTAGCAGTGGTGGTGCTCGATGGTGCAGAGCCGAAGTGCCCACCCCTCTCCCAAAATATTGTTGTGCCATCCCTCTTTGCTCGAGCGTGGCTTGTGCTAAAAAACCCATGAACTGGTTAGGTGACATGGCATATGGAGAGAAGGATGGAGAGTAAGCCGGTGTCTCATCTGGAGTGCGAGACATGTTTCTACACACACATAACAAAGCCCACATAGACACTTTAATAAGAGCATACACATGAATTATCCCTCAACATTCATTATGCATAAAGCTTATGCATAAGGCTTTATGCATAAAGTATTATGCATACGCATGAGGCCTTATGCATAAAGCAATGCTTGAGCCTTATGCATAAAGTATTATGCATACGCATGAGGCCTTATGCATAAAGCATGAATGAGCACTATGCATAATGCTTATGCGCAAATCTACAAAACAAATCCCTAGCACCCAAGGGTGCAATAATAATAGAGGAAAGAGAGGAAAGATCATGTGATGGTTGAGCATACACCACTAGCACCTATTGAACAACAACAAGATAAGCGTTGATACTTACGAAGTAGACATAACATCAAATGAAACATACAAGATAAATGTTGATACTTACAAAGTAGACATGGAATGCGCCCCAACCGCCGCTTCCAAAGTGAGAGCTTCCTACGCTCTCCATTCGAGCTTTGGCTGCATCCTCTTGTTGCTTGTAGCGTTGGGGATTTCGAGCATGCTTTTGCCTCTCCTCATTCCAATCCTTGGTGCTCATGTACCAAGGCTTCTCACCCCCCTTGCCTTCACTCTCCTAGTCACATCTCCTTGCCAATGTTTCATGACGTCCACCATGTGGTCCTTTATCCACCTTCTTATGGGGACGACATCACTATCGCCGACCGGAGTATGTGGTCTATTCTTAATTTCTTAAGCCTAAGACAAATTCTATCATGGGTTAGTTAATCTGTTTGTTTTGGTGGATTTTATTGTATGTTTTTCAACTTTTATTTGGACTCATTAGGTTTTGCCTAGATCACTTGTATCTAGGGGTTTTTTAATGAGTGCTACACACATGTGTTTCACTTGCTTACTTTGGAGTTTTGCTTGAACGACACCACGTTCATATACTCCGGATTAATGAGTTGGCCACCAATTTTAATGCTTCTTTTGGCATGATTAATGACCATTAGATGGCATGCATTGATTTTTATGATCAACTACTCTATCTTTCTTGTCTTTATCTAACTTTGGCCACCATAAAGTCATAAAGTCATTTGCAAAGACAATGTGGCAAAGCTCGCGGATGCAGCTCTTCATCTCCTGCTGCCCGACATTATCCAAAACCACATTGGCATTGACAATTGTGTAAAAATTTTCTCCATTGGCGGGTGTGGACTGTGTGTTGAAATGTCGCGATGATCGTGAGCATGGAGTGCTTCTGGCGCTAGATGGGGAAGAACGCTCACGTGGGGGCATAGACCCATCCATGCCCCCACTTGGATAACAACCGCCTCCACCTCCACTACTCGAGCGTTGTGCTCTGCGAGTGGACGAGCGACCTGAGGGAGGGGTTCTAGCAGCTCTTTGTGGGGTTTCTACAGGTGAACTAGGGTTAGCGGTGGTGGTGTCCGATGGTGCGGCTGAAGTGCCTGCCCCTCTTCCAAAATATTATTGTGCCATCACTCTTTACTCGGGCGTGGCTTCTGCTAAAAAACCCATGAACTCGTCAGGCGACATGGCATATGGAGAGAAGGATGGAGAGTAAGCCGGTGCCTCATCTGGAGTGCGAGACATGTTTCTACACACACATAAAAAAGCCCACATGGACACTTTAATAAGAGCATACACATGAATTATCCCCTCAACATTCATTATGCATAAAGCATTATGCATAAAGCTATGCATGAGGCTTATGCATAAAGCATTATGTATAAGGCCTTATGCATAAAGCTTATACATGAGGCCTTATCCATAAAGCTATGCATGAGGCTTATGCATAAAGCATTATGCATAAAGCCTGAATGAGCATTATGCATAATGCTTATGTGCAAATCTACAAAACAAATCCCCAGCATCCAAGGGTGCAATAATAATAGAGGAAAGAGAAGAAAGATCATGTGATGGTTGAGCATACACCACTAACACCTATTGAACTCCCCCTAGATCATGTGATGGTTGAGCATACACCACTAGCACCTATTGAACAACAAGAAGAAAAAGAAGAAGACATACTAGTTGAGGAAGTAGGTGAGGCTCACACGGGATTAGGATCGGATGAAGGTGTACTCATTGAGCAAATACATCTTGAACGAGAAACATACAATAGAGATAATCCAGAAGAAGAAGAGATTCAAGCTGAGTATGATCATGATGCATCGACAACTCTCATGCAAGAGCTAGAAGAGGATGGCGACATGGATGAATTATCTTCTACTACTAATTGACAACTGGTTCCACCGATTGACAACAATGATGGATTATTTCTAGAAATAGATTTATTTGGAGCCATGGATCTCGCTGAGGATGAGCAAGTTGATGATGAATTTTAATTTCATTGTAAAATAGAGCACTTTCTTAATTTTAATTTGCCATTGCCTAATGGAGGTGATTAAGAAATAGACAAATAGGGAGATTACATGTGGACTGACACCAATGGTTTGTAAGAGCCTAGAAGGTAGTGGTCAAACTTAGAATAATAGGCTAAATAGGCTCTTTTTAAATTTTCAAAATCAACTAAAACTCAAAAATTCAAAACGTATATGCATTTTTTCCCTATTTTATATAGAAAAGGATAGCTGCAGCCTGTCAGCAGCCTGCAGCCATCATTAACTAAGGCCTCCAAAGTGATAGAGGCCCAAAAACGAGTTCCCATGCATTCAATGCACATTCCCCTTCACTTTCCACTATCCCTCTCTCCCACGTTCCCTCCAAAACGCTCTCTCTTCCCCCTTTCTCATAGCAAGGCGTTTTTCACTCTCTAGACTACTTCTTTTAGCTATCTACCTCTTGATCTACCTCTCTCTTCACTCAGAAACCCAGATCTATAGCTATGGAAGCTTGATCTGCAACCTCCTCTTAGAAGCTATGGAAGCTTGATCCTCTGATCTGCAACCTCCTCTTAGAAGCTATGGAAGCTTGATCCTCACTTACATTTCCTTCCTTCATCCTTCTTCCTTGTCCAACCTCCTTTTACAGAGTGTAACAGCAGAGCTTAGCTATGGAAGCTTGATCTGCAACCTCCTCTCAGAGGCTATAGAAGTTTGATCCTCACTGACATTTCCTTACTTCATCCATCTTCCTTGTCCAACCTCCTTTTACAGAGTGGAACAGCAGAGCTTAGCTATGGAAGCTTGATCTGCAACCTCCTCTCAGAAGCTAGGGAAGTTTGATCCTCACTTACATCCTTCTACCTTGTCCAACCTCCTTTTACAGAGTGTAACAGTGGAGCCAAGCTATGGAAGCTTGAGTTGCAAATGCTTTGGCTCTCATAATCTTACTCATTGTCTCCTCTCATCCCCTCCAATATCCTCTTTCAAAGTGCAGTAATAGCACAGCCAAGCCCTTGGAACTTGCTCTACAACTCCTTCTCTTTTTTACATCTCCCTAGTCTAAGTTTTTTTCTCACCATTCTATTTTTCTTTGCCATCAAGGTTTATAATCTCTCTAATATATACATCTGATGTCTTCTTCTAGAGCTCGAAGGCCTCCGATCAGTATTCAATCTCTCTCTTGTAGCAGTGGTCAAGATGAGGATGGGCACTGGAACATCAAACAGTACGAGAAGTGGAACTGGATTACGATGCAGCCTAGTACAAGAGGAAGCCACAAGGTGTCAAAGCGATACGTTGATATACAAAGTCACCATTGGAAAGGGCGGATATTGGAGCTCAAACAAAATCGTGATGGAAAAAAGCTAGCCAAGGTCCAACATGTTTACAAGGCAACAGAGCTGAAACTAGCAGACCATGACCAACGTCAACGATTTCCTGCAAATTGTAAGTTATTTCACCACTTTATATTTTTGTTTTTAAATCATTTGTGTGCTAATAATGGTATACTGAGCACTGCTTTGATTGTTCTTGGGTTCCTGTGCGTAGATATTTTTCCCTCAAACTATAGTGAATGGGAGCCTATGGAGGCAATTTCAGGAACCTTTGAAGCATACCATGTGGAGCTTGGTAGTTTAATCTTTGGAGGGTGTCCAGCTGCACAACTTCTTGCACGAAACATCATCTTCTATGAGGATACATATGTGGTTCCCACGACAGCAAATGGTACTGGAAAATTAGTTCCAAAACCTACGCCAACTCTCACATCTATTGAATGGCCAATTCTAGACAATGCTTCAGTGGCCATGGCTTGTTTGCAGATCGAAAGCAAGGTGCAAAATGCTATGAAGTGCACATATGGATCTCACAAAGCAACCATAACCTGCTTCATACCTCTACACCTCTTTGTGTACCTGTTCCGTACAAGTGACACACATCGTACCCCAACTTTATGGATTGCAAAGGGGGAGAGAGCTCTGACTTGTTTCTTATCACCTGCATGGGATAAAAAAGTTGTTCAACACAATGGAGACACCATCAGATGCGGAGTAATTGTTGAGAAGGTTGTGATGCGCTATCATATTGCCAAGCAACAGTTGTCCATTGCATTTCCTTATAGGCGATGGAAGCTTACAAATGGAGAATGGGAGGCGTTAGACTCCGACACAACCTCTACAGAACAGGGTGTGCTACATATATCCATGCAAGGTGGGGATGTAGAAGATGTTACTGTGAATGATGACTGGTCCCTTGCCAACTTACGTGACTACTTAGTTCTTCGATTCTCACTCAGTGGTGATTTTTCTTTGATAATCAATGGTAGAGTAGTGCGCAAAAGGCAGGAACGATCTTTTCTTTGTAGAGAAATTACTTTCCCTGGCTGTGTAGCTATCAGATAACCACTGGATATGTAATATTGAATTGAAGTAAATACAATTTCAATTTGTTTGCCTCACTGTCTTATTAAGGTTTTTCAATTGTCTTGTGCAGTTTTATTTTTTTGTGATAGTGTAAGGTTGGTCACAGAAGCATCTGTGGCGTGAGCCACTATAGTAAATTGGAAATGACCTTGCGATGGAAGGATACGTTCTTGCTTTCGCATACCATTTTTTAAAATTTTTTTGGTACTTACAAATTTTAAAAGTTTTTAAAAATTTTATAACAAGGTCACCCATTTATAAATGATACTTTACTCATTTACATCAATTGACAATTATCGTTCTCTCCTAACACTTGCTCTCAATTTCGCACACCTTTCTGTATCGCACACTCTCTATTTCCTCCAATCACACCTCTACTTGATGCACTTATTGCACAGCTAGGAAAGCTTGAGTTACTTCATAGGGTTGATGAGATCGTCCCTATGTTTGAGGGAGCAATTGATGTACGTGCAACAATGCATCTACACGCGGATGCTTTTACAGATGTCATTCAGTATATGGATGAACACATCAGCACGTACTCCATCATGTTTGAGGGTGGTGAGGGCTTATGGGTTCCAGTTGACCTCATCAGGTACATATTCAGGGAAGACAAGAATTTTAGATTTCGCCTATCCAGGTTTTTAAAATCCCTCACAGAAAAGGACTACAGAAATGAGGAGGAAGACTTACTCCTGGAACTACAGATGGGCAACATCGGCACTTCTTTCCTAAGCTGGGACATGGTTTTGGTCCTTCTGTTACAAGAGGGTGTGGCGAAAGAAAGTGGCAAGGAAAAAGAAAAGGGCAAAGTAAAGCTAATGGAGCAGGTCCAAGAGGCCCATGCTGAGGAAGAGAATGTTACAGAACAATGGGAGGCCTCAATGGCATTGGTGGCTCTACAAGATAATGTCCCCGAGGAGGTTCCGGACCTAGTTCTAGAGGGCGATGAAGTACTCGCGGAGGTCCCAGACCTTGTTATCATGTCTTTGCATCCAATCATTATTGATGGGAAAGAGTTTTTGTTTTTGGATGACATTGCCAAGACACTCGGGTTTCGTGAGGATGAGGCACTTTCTATTATTGCCGTGAATGCTGGGGGTCAAGACAAAGGAAAAGTGAAAATTTCTTTTGAAGATGACAACCTCACAAAAGCGCTTGCATATGATATTGGTAGCAGTACCTTGGAAGTTGTAGTGGCCAAAGCGCTCGTTGAAATAAAGCAAGAAGCGCAATTCTATGAGAGCGTAGCTGCCTTTGAACCACACATGCCCTTGGTTGCTGGCGATGCTCAAGACCAAGGAAGCATAAACCTGACGAATGAGCAACTAGTTGCAAGTGACGATGCAACTGAGGTATGTCCCTAATTCTTAGTTGTAAAGCAAATTATTTTTTGTATCATTTCACGCTTCCTAACTTCTATATTGACATGTTGATAGACTGCTTTTGAAGTGGACAAGTTTGCTATGCGCGTAGGAGGAACGCGGCCAAAGTCAGAGGGTCGAGATGCATCCCTTTGGCACTACATACCTGCCCTCAGGGCCGACATAGTGCGGGTTTTTCATTTAGAATATGCAGAGATCGCCTATGCCGAGCTCCTAAAATGTAAAGCACTTAGTGCAGTCTTGTCGGAGAACCCCTTAGCCTCGAACATAAATAAATGTATTTTGGTAGCTAGGGAAGCTGCCTTGTATTGCTTCACGGGCAACCATCCTGGCTCAGTTTTAGGCCATTGTGCCCTTTCTCAGGCTCAAGGAATCAATGAGCCGAGTGATGTATTCCAAAGCTTAGGCCAGAAACCAGCCTCTAGAACTCTCTCCTGAGCTCTTCCAAGAGCTTATTAAAAAGATGTAATGCAAACTTCTCTTCCAAGTTTAATAAAATTTTTTTGTTGTGCATTGTAAGTTGTGATTTTTCCTGGCAATTTTAAGATTTTGTTCATGTGTTCATAGAAAAAAATGTTTAAGATTTTTTTTAATTGTGATCGTGATTAAAAAAAGTAATCGAGATTGGGTTAGAGCGGTATGAAAAAATAATGTATTTATAGATGTAAACACACTCACATATATGTATATATATATGTACATCTATGTATATTTATACATATATATATGTGTGTGTGTGTGTGTACCTATATATATATAAGATTCTGGGGCTATTGAATGATATATATATACATATATATACATATATATATATAAAAGATGTATAGGATATATATATATAAGACATAAGATATTATAAGATTTTAAGGCTATTATCAGATATATATACATATATATAATATTTTATATAAATATATAAGATTTTAGGGCTGTTAGGGCACCTAAAGGGTCTTATGAGCCTCACCAGACCATGTGATATCAAAAAAAAAAAAATACCATGTGCGCTACGGCACGTAAATCGACATTTTGACCTGGTCAAAGTGCCGATTAACGCGCCGTAGCGCACATGGAAAATTTTTTTTATTTTTTTTTATGATTTTGGCTTTGAGGCTCATAAGGCACTCTATAAGGGTCTCTTGGTGCATTTATAATGGTCATATGAGCCTCACCAGACCATAGATATCAAAAAATAAATAAAAAAATGCCATGTGCGCTACGGCGCGTAAATCTCCATTTTGACCTGGTCAAACTAGAGATTAACGCGCCGTAGCGCACATGGCATTTTTTTTTATTTTTTTTGCCTTGAGGCTCATAAGGCACTCTGTAAGTTTCTCTATTTGACTATATAGGATCTACATTTTTTGTATATATAAATATTCATATATATGTGTGTGTGTGTACATATATATATATATATATATGTGCATATGTATATATATTTGTATATGTTTATATATGTGTGTATATATGTTTGTGTGTGTGTATATATATATATATGTGTGTGTGTGTGTGTTTGTGTGTGTTATTTCCTGTGTGTAGTGCTTTTATAATTTTTAAATGAAATGTTCATTGGCACTGAGCATACAAAAAAAATAGACTCAACAAAGAATGTAACACAACTCACAAAGTTTTCATTAATGTCTGAAAAAGCTACAAAGGAATCTGGGAACATTACAAAATTTTGTAGGGAGAATTACAAAATGGGTTAGCCTATTGAGGTAGAAGGCTACGCTCTAAACGTAGACGTAGGGATAGGGACATATCTACAGGCTTCAAAGTAACTCTCTTTGCATGTACCATAGCCAGCACTGAGTCTTCAAAAACAGAAACTACAATATCTTCAGCAGCTTCTTGAAGAGCTTCAAGAGCTGTGCTCTGTATGCGATCAACCCTGTCAGAATATTTTTCCATTGTTTCTCTCACCAGTCGAGAGAATGGTGCCTTGGGGATGAGAAGATCTGTGCTTTTCTGATATTTCCTAATCTCTCGTAGCGCGACTGTCCCTGGCCTCCATTTTCTCTTCTTCTTTGTAACTGGTGGAGGCGGTGGTGGTCTTTGATTCTCCCACGGTGGTCGTTCAGACCTGAACTTCTTTTTCTTTTGTGCACGCTCTTCCTCTTCTTGTTGGTCTCGAAACTTGCCCTCCATTCTTTTACCACACTTCTTGACTGGCCGCCTGGATGTTGTGGCTGCCTGTGGCTGTGCTTGGCTTGCCCTCCTTGCGTCCTCTTTGGGCTGCTGTCTCTTTTGCATTTCTGTCTCCCAAGCTGCCCTCACAAGAGCAAACTCTTTGTCAATGGTATCTTTCGTGATGCCGTAGGACAAGAGCTCGACCTCCCTGTTCTGTAAGATAACCTCTAGCTGTTCTAGGGTATCGGCCTCAATAACAATCTCCGGTGGCTGCCCTTGACCTTCCTCGGCTTCTTTTCGATGCCGCTCTTCTTCTGCTTCTCTACTAGGCCCTGCTTCTTCAGCTTCCTTCCTGCGTTGTGCTTCTTCGGCCTCCTTCCTGCGCTCTTCTTCTCTCATCTCCTTTGCCTCTTGCTCTATTACGATAGGTAGACTTGTCCTTTTTGCTGTAGTAGCAGGTAGTGGGCCGAGTTGATCGAAAAACCGCAAGTCTTGCTCTTGTTCTTCTCGCATGGCCTAGGTATTTACGAGTGCAAGAGATAGTGGGAGGGCAAGAGAGAGTAGAGCACAAAGAAGAAATTGAAATGTGGTTTCTATAAATGAAAAATGACTTAAATATGTCTATAAATATAATTTTTTAAAACTTTTAGAAAATTTAAAAACACAAAAAGATTATAATCAGAGAGTTTAAGCCCATGAGGAACCACACCGACGCTTGCTTGCTACCCACTGCCGTAGTCTCTCCCTAGCATTTGATCTGTTGTATCCTTCAGTTCTTCTTGCATTAACAGTTTTCATTATTTGACGCCTAAGAGACAAATTACCGCGACTTTTCTGCCTTTTTTTGCCAACCAGAACGCGATAGAACCAGTTGAACATTTCATGGAGTGCATTACTCTTGACTTTGCCACCACCATGGCGAGTGCCCTTAAAATACACGGCCTTTGCTTGGTAATGTGATTTCTCCATGCCTTGATTGCTCCAAAGTGCTAAAGAGCCATATCTATCGAGAAAGTATGGCCCATGTGCATACAATATATGCTGCATAGAAAATTACAAAAAGTCAACAAACAGTATGAAGAACATACTACAAGGACACAATAAATACAACATTACCATGTAGTGAGTAATGTGTGTTTCTCCCCATGCCTCGACCATTTCTTCTGTGAATCTACAAGTGGCTTGTTTAAGTGCCTCAATACCATGGTCATCCAGGTGAGGTCGCTCTAGAAGATCGACCATTTTATTACACACCTCCCATACATGTGCACGTTTTAGGCCAAGCCTGGCATCATTTCCTCGATATGTTGTGACATCACATATCTTCTTCCAAATTTCAAAGTCGGTGTGGCTATGAGAACCCAAGTGGTTTGATAGCAAGTGTCTTGCCTTTGATCCACCCATGCAAATTTTATTAGGGTTGTCTTGTGTAGGGTTTGATTTTCTGTCCTTTGTCAAGACCACTGCTCCAGCATGTAATCCCATAGAGGAAAGTACACCCTCTAGTGCACGTATTGACTCTTCTCGTCGATCTTCGGGCTCCATGTTCCAGACATAGTTTATGTGGAGCATCAATAGCTTATCCAAAATCCTCAGTCTTGCATGTAATGTGCACACATGCACTTGACATAGTGGAATTTCCAAGATTGGGTTCCAAGCATTGTCCTCCTAGTCACGACTAGGTGGCTTGCTCTGGTCACAACTTAATATGCCATTATGCCATACCTTTGATCCTTTCCTCTGTTCAGCATCAAAAACGATTGCTTTTTTTGCACCCACCTGTTTTTGACTTTTGCCTTTGCTAGGTTGTTTCCCTTTTACTCTTGAGTCTACTGCTGTCTTGGAATGACAACAGTAAACACATGAGAATATAGTATTCGCACCTGTTTTACAACCCAACATACACTTTAAGGTTTTTAGATCGCCACCCAAGTGCCATTCAACGTTAAAGCAGCCTATTCCGGGAACATCAAGCTTCTGACCATTGACCTGACAAGAGACGACATGTTGAATGCCAGACCGTTCAAAATACCACCTCAAGGTATCATGGTTCTCTTTTGGGAGGACCCATGCTGCTTGCCACCAGATGTTCTTCTCTGATTGAATGCCGTAGTAGTCTTGCTTATGCCCTTGACCCCTATTGTTGCTGTCTTCAGTTGCATCCAACTCTTGGGTCTCTAAAGGCCTTCCTCTAAGTGCTCGGCTCATCAAGGTTAAACTAACACGCTCCAATCTTTGACCTTTAACCACTTGACATTCATCCAGCTTCAAGACAAACACGGCATTTCCACCTGTCTCTTCAAGTGTGAGGCCATAGTACTGAATCATTGCTTTTTGTAGCACTTCCATGTCAATGTAGACATTGTTATATGCATTGTATTCAAAGGGTTTGATTGTTGGCATTGGCATAATATCCTCCACCCACTTGTACCCACCCTCGAACATGGATGCAATATCACCATTAGCACACTTCTTTGCCATCTGTAAGCTATAAAGTGTTGGAAGCAAGGATTGCGTAACTCCCTTTGCTCGCAACCCTAAAGTGATTGACCTGTACATTGCTCTGTAACCTTTCTGGCTAATACCTGCTGAGTCACATATATCAAGCATCTCTTTGGGGATGACAATTTCTTTGATTTCCTTCAAGAAATGTTGACGAAGGGTCTCCCGCAGCTTATCATTACCAGAACCTGTTATCATTTCCATAATATCCTTCTCCTGAAGGACATGCTGAAGAAGGGAGGCATTAACATTGTCCTCGGCGTTGTTACATCCTAGTATAGCTGCTGCACAAGCCCTACAATCACAATGGTCAACCATGAGAGATGCTTTATTCATTAATTGCTTCTCAAAGCTGCTATAATTCCTACAAAAAATTTTACCTGGTTGTTTGTTTACGCCTCTTGCATGCGCCTGCTGTCTTTGAAAGCAACCCAACAGCTTTACGTTTTCTTTGCCTTGCGTGATATCCCATGGGAAGATGAGTGAAATGGTGAACACGACGCCGAAGATTACGAGTGGAGTGTTGAAGACGAACATAATTATCAGTAAATTGATTTATTGTGCGCACACGATCCGCTAGATTATTCTTCTGCACCTCAAGCTCCTCTGAGAGCTCTTTAATCCTCTGCATCAAACCATTGATCTGCTTAGTCGATGCCGCTTGAAGCTGGTCGAAGACAAATTGTGTTTGCCTCTTTTCAGCTGCCTCATCTAGCCACAACATGTGTAATCTCCTACAATAGCCAAGAAGCCCATTGAAACCATCACCAACAAACATAAGAAAACTTGTAATGCTTTTGAATGGTGGAGGGGCACCAGATATTGGATCTGGTGGATAAAGATTTCCATCAATCCAAAGATCAATGGCCTTTGCTCCTTGCATTCGAAGCTGATCGTATGAAATATTGGGTGCAACATGCCTACTGCGTAGGGTTGCGTATTCTGTCTCCAAATCAACCTGAAGGCGGATCTTAGAAGGCTTATTGGTGATGTCTTGTAGTGCCATCTACAAGAAAGTAGGCTTGTAAGCTTGGGTTGAATAGGAGTGGAAGGAGCAGGATATGGTATCAAAAAATAATGGGAAGAATGGAGATGAGGGTTGCTTCTCTAGAGCTGCATTGTGGATAGAGAAAGAAGCCAGAAAGGGAGCCAAAGAAACATAGAGAGGGTTGGCAATGGTGAGACGAAAATGCAAAGGAGACAATGCATCATGGGAAGCTTCTTTAGTGCAAGCTATGGCTGCTAAGCAATATAGAGAGAGAATACTTCATGAAAAGGTTCTTCTGTGCTACTACTGTGGGTTTGGAGAGAGAACCAAGTATTGTAGAAAGAATGCTCCTGGTAAGCTTCTTCCTTGCAAGCCATGGCTACTACTGTGGGTTTGGAGAGAGAAGGCTCATTTAGGAGTACAGACCTGCTAGCTATGGAGAGAGGACCAAGTACTGTAGAGAGAATGCTCATGGTAAGCTTCTTCCCTGCAAGCCATGGCTACTACTGTGGGTTTGGAGAGAGAAGGCTCATTTAGGAGTACAGATCTGTTAGCTATGGCTTTTGGAGTAGAGAAAGACACTTTTTTTCATGGAGAAGGAGTGCAGGGCGTTTTAGAGAGAAGATTTAGAGAGAGAAAGAGATTTGGTGTACACACAAAAAAGGGGGGAAGAAAGTGACGAATTTTTGGAATGTTTGGAGTTCGAAAAGGTTGCTGCAGGCTATGATTACTGACTGACAGCCCATTACAAAGCTTTAAAGTCACCTAGGTGGCCAGATCTAGGAATATCTCCTTTTTTTTATTTTTTTTGTTTTTGTGAAAAATCAAATATATGCTTTTAGGACTAGGCTTCTAGGCTTGGTCAAAGATGGATTAGCATTTTAAGCATTTCACTAAACGTCCAAATTAAAGGGCCCAAGAAGACTCCATTGAGTTCCTAATGCTCTCTTTATAAGAGGATTAGGGTTTAAGAAACTACATGGCCTTCTTCTTCTCATCAAAATTGATGTTGAGTACAAGGCTCCAACCCAAAGGAAAGATGGGGCAAAATTTACCTTATAGGGGTTGTCGGTGCCGGTGTTGGCTATAGCTAGTGAGAGAGAGAAACTACATGGCCTTCTTCTTCTCATCAAAATTGGTGTTGAGTACAAGCCTCCAACCCAAAGGAAACCCAAAGGAAAGATGGGGCAAAATTTACCTTATAGGGGTTGTCGGTGCCGGTGTTGGCTATAGCTAGTGAGAGAGAGAGAGGAGGCAGAGAAAGAGGAGGCATGGGGAGAGATAGGTAGGCATAGTTTTCATGCTGGTGACTTGTTGCAAGCGAGTCTCCAGATGAATAGTTGGCCCCCTTCCCCCGATACCAAAATGAGAATATGTAGTTTCCATGGCCAAAGATACGGTTGGCAAGCCGTTGCTTGGATGGAACAAAGTATATCCTCAGTCCCCCTCCACACCCACACCCAAAAATAAAGGTACTAGTAGGTTCCCCCACGGTTGCGTTAAGCCGGTCTCTAGATGAACAGTTGGCCCCCCCTTCCCCCGATACCAAAAGGAGAATATGTACTTTCCATGGCCAAAGATACGGTTGGCAAGCCGTTCCTTGGATGGAACAGAGTATATCCTCAATCCCCCTCCACACCCACACCCAAAAATAAAGGTACTAGTAGGTTCCCCTCATGGTTGCATTATGGAGTGAGATGCATGCTAGAGCCCCACACATAGGCTTCTTCCAAGAGAGAAAACCATGATCAGTCACACTGTGCATGTGCCATGTGTACGGAGATGCTCTCCAATGTGGAGCTCCAGCCACAGTGTGTTAGGAAGCCGCCCACGGCCGGGTGGGTGAGTACTTGGAGCTGGGGTGCCCATTCCACGAAGCATGCACGCCCTTGCACTCTTTCCAGGTAGCCTTTGGGGAAGAGGGATGCGTCGCCGTACATGAGGTCCGGTCGGATCACCCAAAGCATAGGTGATTGGCTAGCTTCCAAGCCCAAGGCCAGGTGTTCAAACTGTTGGGCGGACATGACAGCAATGCTCCCAAACGAGACGTACAGAACTGATGACCGTTCTCGCCCGTTTAGCCATTTTAGGCAATTGTGGTCTTCTGGCCACAGGGCAGCCGTTCCATACGAGGCTAGCCGCCCGTCTCCACCCTCTTCGAAATACGACAGTGGCAGCAGAGGTCCCACTGTGTATATGGGCTTCCATTGAACCTTGCTCAAGCTCTTCAAACGTGTTGATTGCAATCCACGTGCTCTCCTTTAGCCTTTGATACGGCTCCAGAAAGGCGTTGAACATGAAGTCTTGCGTATCGTAGGACTGCAAATACGTGTTTAGCTCCGTCACCTTCAGCGGTGGCACTCCTCGCACCCATGTTATTCGCTCAGGCTCTGTAAACGCAGTGGCACAACTTATTAGAAGAGAAATATGGCTTGTTTCCATAATCCTCATTAGAGTATGATTATCTTGATCACTAGCCACTACTAAGCGTAGAAATCAAGGATGGATGTCATCATGAAGCCCAATCCCGTCCATTAGCTTATATGTGCAGCCTCTCCATTAGTTCAGCAGTTAAAGCCCAGCCCCATTCATTAGCTAATTATACCATTAAATCCAATTCAATCGACTAAATTAATAATTAAAAGCAAGTGCTTCATCTTCTCCGCTATGCAATACATAGTAATTGATTAGGAGAAGGTTAACCCACTTAATCATAAATTTTGCTTTAAATTACTTAGTGATGAAGGCTCACCCTTAGGAGATCGATGCCCTTGATTAACAGCCATGACGGATGCAATGGTACCAGCTGAAGCAGTCCAAAAAGCAAGCCTTCTGAGGCCAAATCTGGTGGCCACATCTTGTGTGAAGTAGAGGTAAAGGTCCGAAATCATGCAGGTGACAGGGGTGTCCTCGGATTGCAGTAGACCTTCCACCAGCTCTTCGAAAACCGGCTTCAAGCTATAGAAAGACTTGGCCAGCTCAACGAGGGTGCTCCCGTTCTCTCTCTTGTCCCTGTTCTCTGTTTTTGGCATCTTTTGAAAATTTTACCGTTGACCGGAATAGAATATTTCACCTTAAAATTTGAAAAGGCTCTCACACACAAACCCCTTTAGTTGACTTGGCAACTTACCTTAGAATCTGCATCAGTGTCGTCACCTTAGACCTCATGAAGACGTCCCCCCTTACGCTAGCGCACGTGGCTTAATGGGCATTTGCCATTGAGAGAATAGCCCAGTGCACATGCCCCATGCCAATCATATACCGCATAGTAAGGGCGTCACATGCCCCACATGCCCCATGCCCTCTTTTTTTTTTAAGCATTTTGGTCATTACATACTTGCTAAATGCACGTCAAAAATTACACTAAAATTCAAAAAAAAAACTTGCTACATTTCATCAAACCCATCAATCAAGGGTCCCTGCCAAAAATCAAGCCTCGCCGAGTGCTAAAACTTGACCTCCGCGGAAGCTGAGGTTGCAAGTTCAATGCTCGCCCCTCCCTCCCCGCCAGTCCATGAGGGGGGTGATTAAAGAAATGAACCCCCACCCCAAAAAAATGGGGGGGCGGGGGGGAACTTATTCTTCATGACAGTTTGAGCACCAATTTTTTTATAAACATTCTTCATGATAGTTTGAGCACTAATTTTTTTCTCGCATATGACAATACTACTATAACATAGTGAACAAGTGTGACCACAAGTGACATACCACATTTGAAGAAGCATCCATCCACATGCATCCACGTACTATTGAAAACGCAAAGGTAACGTTAAGTAAACTATACCACACCTAATATGATTGTTGGTGGTTGAAGTTTTTGGCTCTATTTTAAAATCAACATACATATTTTAAAACCATCTGTAACATGCTATTCATGTCCCTTAAAAAAAGACCCCCTTTTTGGAAAAACCATGTCTTGCGTACAATCATATCTGTTTTTGGTACAAAATAATAATATGGCATCTTTTGAAAATTTGACCGTTGAAAATTACAGCTCTCGCTGAAATAGTCTAATTTGGAATATTTTAGTCGTCTGCCTTAAAATTTGAAAAGGCTCACACACAAACCCCTTTAGTTGACTTGGCAACTTACCTTAGAATCTGCATCAGTGTCGTCACCTTAGACCTCATGAAGACGTCCCCCCTTACGCTAGCGCCTAGGGAGAATGCCCCACACCAATCATGTAGCTTAATGGGCATTGGGAGAATAGCATAGTGCACATTCCCCATGCCAATCATATACCGCATAGTAAGGGCGTCACATGCCCCACATGCCCCATGCCCTCTTTTTTTTTTGCATTTTGGTCATTATGCGAAATGCACGTCAAAAATTACACTAAAATACAAAAAAAAACTTGCTATATTTCATCAAACCCATCAATCAAGGGTACCTGCCAAAAATCAAGCCTCGCCGAGTGCTAAAACTTGACCTCCGCGGAAGCTAAGGTTGCGAGTTCAATGCACGCCCCTCCCCCCCTGCCAGTCCATGAGGGGGGTGATTAAAGAAATGAACCCCCCCCCCAAAAAAATGGGGGGGGTGGGGCGGGGGGAACTTATTCTTCATGAGAGTTTGAGCACCAATTTTTTTTAAAACATTCTTCATGACAGTTTGAGCACTAATTTTTTTCTTGCATATGACAATACTATAACATAGTGAACAAGTGTGACCACAAGTGACATACACATTTGAATAAGCATCCATCCACATGCATCCACATACTATTGAAAATGCAAAGGTAACGTTAAGTAAACTATACCACACCTAATATGATTGTGGGTGGTTGAAGTTTTTGGCTCTATTTTAAAATCAACATACATATTTTAAAATAAAAAAAGATCCCTTTTTGGAAAAACCATGTCTTACGTACAATCATATCTAAAAAGTACACTAAATTTCTATGTTTTGGGATTTGCTAAATTTGATCTAAAAGTGAAAATGTCCTTAAAAATACACTTTATAAATTTAAAATACACTAAAAAACTATTGATTAAAGTGTACAAAATAATCCCAAAATAAAATTTCAAGTTTTATAATAGACGCTTACAAAGAATTCATCAACTTTTTTGTAATAATTTATTTTTAACTCCTCTATATTTTTCTTGAAAAAAGACACACTTCTTAATTTAGTCAAAGATAATGAAGTGATGTAAAATTTCTCTACACAAATTTTAATTTATTATTTTACTTTTATTTTAAACTTACATTAATTAAATTTAAAATAGTATATATCTTATTTTAACTTGTGATAATATTTTATCATAAATTTATAAGTTTTTTATATGATAAAAATATTAAAGGATGATATATAGATAATGGCTATTGATTGCAAATATGGTTAATACATATAAACATTTCAAGTTCAATAAAAATACATAATGGGTATCGAATTTGTTATTGATTTTGAATATAGAACTAGATATTGAGAAAATTACATCTAGATATTAATTTTGATTATGAAACTAGATACTAAGAAAATACATCCAGGTATTAATTTTGAATATGAAACTAGATATTGAGATGTTGAAAGATTTTTTGAAAAATGGATAAGTTTTTTACACTTCAATTTATTCCAAATTATTCACTATGATATTTTATTTACAAGTGAGATTTTAATACCATAAATCCATCTATTTCTTTATTGTATTATAAATAAGTATATAGCTTTTTAAGAAAAAAAAAGTCCAAAACAAGTAAAAGATTTTGTCTTGTTTTAGAAAATGGACACCAAGTATCTCGGGGGGTGCACCTCAAAAAATGTAAGTCTACCACGTGCGATCATCAGGTGGGGTTTTTTTAATCCAAAATATTGGGTAAATTTACAGAAATACAATTACAAGAGGGGTATTTTAATTGTACTTTGGAAAAAAACCCGTAAGTGGGTGGTTGCAAGATCAGGGTGCCCAGTTTTGTCCACTCAGGCACCCTGTAAACAGTAAAAAAACGGGCATTTGTTTACCTTAAGTGGCTAATCTCTCCTAGTAAATGAAGGAATTTCGTTTCAAGTTCTTTTGTTGGAACATCATATTCAAAGTTGGAAATATAGTTGCATAATTTGATTAAGCATTAGATGGTCAAAAGTCCTCATTTTCTTAGGTACAAGGTCAATGTATACACCCTGTCCCAAATTTGAACTGATTCCATAAAATGCTAATATCTTTTACATATAAACTCATATGAGATTCCCACTTTGTACCTTAGATCTTCACATAATATGGAGTTTAACTTGATTTTTCAAGAAAATTTTAAGATGTCTGTCTATTTTCTTTAAATATTTCAAGGTCTCTAAAGTGTTATAATATACGCCTGTTTTTGTACCCACAATAGCTACCACTTAAAATCCTCAATCTTGTAGATCAAAAGAGTGGGTAGATACTAAGACATTAGTAGAATGTGGTGTTTAGTAAAAATTGCAAATCCAATGGTTGGATTTTTAATGATCTCTTTTTCAAAATTCTTCCAGACTATCAGAAGGCCTGCAAATATTAATAATCTAATTAGTAAAATTACATTTTTGATGTGAATCATCTAAAACCTATAGGGACTAGTGTACTTGTAATGGTGCATCTATGGAAAAATAAATTGGATCACTCTAAGTATGAAAAGATCATTTGTTTATTATTTCATCATATTTTTGATTAATTTTGATTAATTAGACTAATTTATATTAATTTAAGTTATATTAGGTTAATTTAAGGGCAAGTGTATTTTTTATTATTTGCTTGATCTAATTTTAAGTACCTTGCCCCCCAAAATTTGCTCTCCAAGCTATGTCCCAATTCTGCATAAACTGGACAAAACTGGATACCCTGATCTTGCAACAACCCAAGTCTATAAAGAAAAAGGGGTAGTTTTATTAGCTCAAAATTCACAGATAAGGGGTTTTTTAAATACCCCTTGAACGCACGTCGTAGGAGGGGCTTCCATATAGTGCACCCCCCAAGCCAAGTATCTAATTGTGTTTGAAAATACATCATTTAGATGCTAAGTATCCAAATTGAGTTGAAAACATGCAAACCTAGTCTAAAACAAACAGAGCTTCTAAAACAAATAAAAGTTGCATGCATGCCAACTTGAAAACCTTGTGTGTTTACAACACGAATTGTGTTAAAAACGAGTAGAGAGCTTTCAAAACAAGTTAAAGCTACCTATTTTGGAAAATGAATACAAAGCTCAAAAGCCTTGCATGTTTTCAACACATGTGAAAAACACACAAGCCTTTCAGCTTGGTATTTATTTTTTAAAACAAACAATGATATTCTACTTGTTATTTGAAACAAAAATTTATATTCTACTTGCTTTTTGGTTTTTTTCTAAAAAGCGCTACCAAAGTTTGAGTTTTCTTCAAATACAATAACTTGAGCTATAATACACAATTTTTAAATATTTTGGCACCAACATAACATTTAGATTGTAGGCATGTGTTTTGAATGTAATCTAAATGTTACCTTGGTGCGAAATTTTTTTTTTTGAGTACATAGCTCAAGCTGTTGTATTTTTAAAAAAGCTTAATTTTTTGTAGCCCCTTTTTAAAGAAAACCCAAAACAAGTCAAATATCTTTGCTTGTTTCAAAAAATGATACCAAGTTGAAAGTCTTTTATGTTTTTACCATAGTTTGTGTTGAAACACAACACAAGTCTTTTAACTTGGTATGAATTCATACAACACACAAGTCTTTGAACTTGATATCCATATTCTAAATCGTGCAAATTTACTTGTTTTGGAAGCTCCCTATCCCATTTTAGAAAAATGGATACCAAGTATCTAATTTCAATGCAATGTGTGTTTTCAACATAATGTAGATACTTGGTATCCATTTTTAAAAACAAGCAAGGAGCTTTAGTTGTTTTGGAAGCTCTTTGTTCATTTTAGAAAATAGGTACCAAGTATCTAGATTTGTGTGTTTTCAACACAATTTGGATGCTTAGTATCCAAATTTTATGTTTTCAACACAATGTAGATACTTGGTATCCATTTTCCAAACAAGCAGGGAGCTTTTACTTGCTATGGTCTTTTATATTTAAAAAAAGGCATATAATTATCTATAATAAAATATAATAAAATAGAGCAAAAATGAATTCATGGTATCAAAATCTTATTACTAAATGAAATGTTAATAAAACTCAAAATATTATATTGAAGAATCTAGAATAATTTTAAAGTGTTCATAAACACTTAAAAATGGATACACAATATCCATTTTTGTGAACTTGGAGACATAGCACAAGAATTGATGCATAAAAAATATATGTTTAAGATATTTCTACCAAAAATGAGATTGTGTATCCCTTTATTCTCTTTTATCAATTGTAGAATTTGATAATTACAAAGTATTTTTAAATTATAGAAATTTTTGTATCTTTGTATTCATGCCTATTCCTATATTTAAACATAATATGAGGATGATGATCTTACCACACCTAGGACACTAAAACATTAACATTTTATCCTCTCAGTAAAGCCTTGTAAGATAAAACATTATCTAAAAGCAACTTGAAAGAATTTTATTTTCTCCAAGCTTTTAAGCTTACCTATTGAGAGAGTTAAGCAATCATAGATCGATGGTATGTACATGTAGCATATTTTTAATCTTTTTATAGTATGATGGTAACATTTAACAAAGTAATTATATGTTACAAAGTTTTTATTCAACTTTGTAAGAAAAAGATATTTTTTGAATGCTACTTTCTTATTTGGTAGTGTACTAGAATTTCCATATTAAGAACATCAATATATTTTATATGATATCACCAAGTAATAATGAATTATTCTATAAGAATCTTATTATTAGATTAGAGATTTATTTGTGTAATTATAATACAATGTTTATTTTTTGAATTGATATGATATTTTTTATTAATGATGATTTAATACAAAATGTCCATATAAATAAATCCATAGAATTAATTTATAATTAAATATTCTTATTGGTGCCCAATTAGTTTATTGTGTAACATATAATGATTTGCAACCACCATAAGACGTTGTGGTATTACTTTCTTTACCATAAATTTATTGTGTGATTTTTCCTTTGTGATTTGAAAAACTAATGTATAATAAGGTATGTACTACATTTATAAAGTTTTTAGGCACATCAATATGTATATACATCAAAATATATATGTACTCGTGTAAGTTTTTTGAATATGTGGCATTGTGTGTGAGAATATTTTTCCAATAGATTTTGTTTTTGGTGAATGTGCATGTGTTTATGAGTGAGTGTGTGTGTGTTCATGCTCAATGCAATGATATATATATATATATATATATATATTTGTATGTATGTATGTTTAGTGTGTGTGTGTGTGTGTGTGTGTGTGTGTGTCAGTGTAATAGAGCATATATTATATTAATTAAAAATTTATTCAAAAAGAAAAAGTTATTTAAATCTTATGAAATCTTAAGAGTTTAAAACTCAAAACATTATGATCACATTAATGACATAAATTCAAGAAAATAATGACAAAGCCCCAATCATAAAGTTTTATAAAACTATAAAAATCACCATATTTTGGTAGGAGTTTTAGACGAGAAAATCACTAAAATATGTATGTTTTTCAAAATAAAGTCATGATGCACACTCTACTTTTTAAAAACGTGAAATATCAACTCGAAATTAAGGGAATCTTTATTTGGGTAACCTCATAAGTTACCCAGTGCATCTGTAACTATGTTAAATGAAGAAAATCAATCTCCTAGTATAAAGTTTAATTTCATTGCTAAATCACCCTCAATGTGAGGATGAAATACGTTAATTTATAGTTTCAAAAGAGCATTAAGAGCAACATTTTTTTCCATGATTCTCTTAATTAGGTCTCCTACATTCTCAATTCATACATTCTCAAAATTAGCTATACAACTATTGAGCTTAACTTTTATGACTTCTTCTATAGTCTTCTTTAACCATTCATATTTACCAATAACTTTCTATAATTAATCTTTTCCAATCACCATACAAAAAAACCTTTGATCCATCAACCATTCATTTCTTAATCTTATTTAGATCACTCTCTATCCTAAATACCAGGTCCTCTCAAGTAAACTCCACTCTATTTTGAAGTCATTTTGCATCACATCCTAATTTCTTATTGAGGCTTTTGTTCTCCTTTTGTGAGGGTTTTTCCTATATCTATGTGAAGACCGTTTGGCTTTGTGTAAATAAGTTTCCAATGACATTTAGAGGCAAATGATTTGATGCAATGGTTGGACTCTCAATGCAAAAAATTGATAGCATTGACATGTTTTTGCAAACAATGATGAAGATTAGTGACTCGATGTCTCTTGGAGACATTTGGTTGTCTTGCAAGCCTTGGTAAGAGGCACATGTAATCTTATGATAAAGATGGCAAAGCTTGAAGCTATTGGTGATATAATGGTGATCAATGATGGTGAAAAGAGATACTATAAGAATGAGTTCATGCACTTGATGTAAGTGGCTTAAATCTAACTTTTGAAGCAATATTTCATTGGCATCTCCATTCTAAACTAGGATCTAGTATGTGGAAGAGGAGTACCCATGGCTAGAGGAGTAAGAGGGATCCATGGGGGAGTGTTTTCATTAACCTTCCTTACCGTAAGTGCCTTGGAAAAGTAAAAGTGTAAGATTCCTCCCCCAACCCCCTTTTTTGATGTCTAGTATCTTCCCTTGTAATCAATCCCTCTTCAGAAATATAAAGACCTTGTTTCTAACTGTTTTAACCTAGAGAGAGAAAATTATTCTAGAGAGAGAATATTCAGATTATGAATATTTTTGGATAGAAAAATAAGTCATCTTATTAAAATAAGTTCCCCTGAAACAGAAATTCAAAAAGAATTTTCCAATGTGCAATTGGAATTAATGGGAAATGGGTAAAAAGGACCTTAGTCTAAGGGTCTAGATTTTCAGAGATTTTTGGATTATGGTCCAATTAAGGTTCCTATGGGCCAATAGCATCAATCCATGTGTAGGGAGGAGATAAATCCAATTTGTAAAAGAAGATACCCAAAAATGAGTAAATGCTCACATAAGATGAAGAGTTGAAAATGTACAAGGTTTATTAGTAAAAAACTATGAGTAATATTAAAAATATCAGATATTTTGGGTATCCAAAAATGAGTAAATGTTCACATAAGATGAAGAGTTGAAAATGTATAAGGTTTATCAGTAAAAAAACTATGAGCAATATTAAAAATATGAGATATTTTGGGTATAATGATTCCATTTTGACACATATGTAAGGAAGGGGAGTTCTTTAAAGGAGGTGCATATTTCACATAAGATGAAAAGTTGAAAATGTACAAGGTTTATTAGTAAAAAACTATGAGTAATATCAAAAAAATGAGATAAATTGAGTATCCAAAAATGAGTAAATGCTCACATAAGATGAAGAGTTGAAAATGTACAAGGTTTATTAGTAAAAAACTATGAGCAATATTAAAAATATGAGATATTTTGGGTATAATCATTCCATTTTGACACATATGTAAGGAAGGGGAGTTCTTTAAAGGAGGTGCATATTTCACATGCTTGAATGAGTTTTAAACTCAAAAATAATGTGATATTTTTTTCTCTCATCTCTCTTGAACCAAACCAAATCAAAATGGAACCAAACCGAATCAAAAAGTAACCAAACTAGGTCCAAATCTAGTCCAAATTCAACCAAACTGACTTGGAAAATTCTAGAATCAGTTTGTTTGGTTAGGAGCTCAATTTTTCCTATAAATAGAAGCCCCCCCTTGTTGAAAAAAATATAGCGTCTTATGCATTGTTACTCTACTCCACCTAAGCCAAGAACTGTGAATTCTTTAATAATTCACTAGTTTTTGACACTTCTCTCTTTCTTAAATCCCCATTGGTGGCTCCATCAACATACTAAACCAATTGATTGGTTGGGGGCCTCTACCGTGAACAAAGAATCAAGCAAATTATAAGGTAAGTATAGTGAATTTTGATCTTTTCTATAATTTCTCAATGATTATCTCTTCTCAACCCCTCTCAAGCTTGAGAAGCTTAATTGGAATGGTTTTTGAATGCTATTGAAGTTAATTGATGAATGGTAGTGAAGAGTTACATAATTTGATGAATGCTATTGAAGTTAATTGATTAATAATAGTTAAGAGTTACATAAATTTCCATTTATGTTTAATTCAAATGGTTTTTATGTAATTTCTCTCTCTCACTCAAGAAATGGTCATACTCATGACTCTTTCTCAATCCAAATGAAGCTTTTCATAAAGTTTTTCCTTAATCCAAGATTATTCTATGCTTAAGGCCAAATTAATGGCTTTTCCTATGCTTTTAGTTTATGTATTTCATGAATATTGATGATTCAATCCATTATGGATTAATGATCCAATTAGGGATCATTCTAATTATTTTTTTAATGATAAGCTTTATCTCTTAGAAAAATTGAGATATATCAGTCATAGCAGCGAAGCTATGGCAAAATTTTTATAAAAATTACGCATAAAATAATTTCATTCAAATCATGAAAAGAGGACTTCCTACCATATTCTAGGAATTATCATCCTAGATTAATTGAAAGAATTTCATAGTAATCATGGAAAAATTGGATTTTTATATTATGCATAAAAGATAAATATTTTATTATAAAAGTGTTACTTTTAGCATAATTGAATTTCATGCATAGAGGTATGCATAAGAGATGAATATTTTATTATAAAAGAGTTACTTTTAGCATAATTGAATTTCATGCATAGAGGTATGCATAAGAGATGAATATTTTATTATAAAAGAGTTACTTTTATCATAATTGAATTTCATGCATAGAGGTATGCATAAGAGATGAATATTTTATTATAAAAGTATTACTTTTAACATAATTGAAATTCATGCATAGAGGTATGCATAAGAGATGAATATTTTATTATAAAAGAGTTACTTTTAGCATAATTGAATTTCATGCATAGAGGTAGGCATAAGAGATGCATATTTTATTATAAAAGTGTTACTTTTAACATAATTTCATGCATAGAGGTATGCATAAGAGATGAATATTTTATTATAAAAGAGTTACTTTTAGCATAATTGAATTTCATGCATAGAGGTATGCATAAAAGATAATTATTTTATTATAAAAGTGTTACTTTTAACATAATTGAATTTCATGCAGAGGTATGCATAAAAGATATGGGAAGTGATAAGATGTGATAAGATGCATATGAGATGAGTTAGGATGTGATAAGATGAGTTAAGAAGTGATAGGATGTGTATGGGATGAGGTAAGAAGTGTATGTGATGGGATAAGATGTATATGGGTTGTGATAGGGTGAGAATATGGATGTGAATGTGGATGGGTATGTATGGATGTATGCATGTAGATGTGGATGCATGAATGTGGATGTATGGATGTGAATGAGGATGTGGATGTAGATACATGGATGTAAATGTGGATGTGTATGTATGGATGTATGCATATAGATGTGAGTGTGAATGTGGATGTATGGATGTAAATGAGGATGTGAATGTAGATGCATGGATGGGATGTGGATGTATGCATGTAGATGTGAATGTACGCATATAGATGTGGATGTATGGATGTGAATGTGCATGTGGATGTGGATATATGTATGGATGTGAATATATGATATGTGATGTGAAGGAATCTGAAGTGAGGAGATGAAAAATGATGTGATGGGATGAGTACACATATAAATGGAATGTGGAATAAGTAATGTGGATTGATGAGGGATAATGTGGAAAAATGAGAGTTAATATAGAAATTGTATTTGTAAACTGTTTCTAAATGCTGTCTGTAAATGACTGTTTTATGTCAAGAATGATGGGAAAGCATTTTGACTGTCTTGTGATTAAGGTCGTGGAGACCTAACTGCAACTGCTGACGGAGAGTCAATGGAGGACGTCTCGCGTAGCAAGGTCGGCCGAGGTCTTGACCAGCCTCGATGCGATTAAAATGGTGAGCTTCCGGTACGGTGGATGAGGGGCCAAGGAAGTGGCCTATGAGTGAAGCGCTAGGACACCTGCGAAGGATCCTAGAGGGTGCTGACCATACGGTGCTCGGGCTCTGGGTCGCCTAGGATACCCACGCGTGCGTCGAGGAAGATATTGGAACAAGGAGTAAGAGTTGTTTTCTGAAATCGGGCATGGATCTGGTTGATTGACCTTGCTGGTCTTCAATGGATGAGTCCATGGCTCTTTATATAGATCTGTTGGTTGATCTTGCTGATCTTCAAGGAGAGTTCATCTTGATAAGTGATTATATTGCCGAGTATTATGGGCTAGGAACTATTGAACGGGACCTGAGTGAGTGGATAGGTGGTGAGCGTTCTAGTTGCCAATGAAGCCATAGATACTCTGATGAAGGAATGATGGGAAATTAAGAATCAATGGGATAAATTGGAAGATGGTGATCAATGATACTATGGTTTTATTAAAGGATTGTTTTAAAACTGGTTGAATCTGTGAAAAGGCAATTTCATATTGGGTGTGTAAGTGGTGTGACTAGTTTTATTTTTGCATGAACTTCCGAGTAGGGGGCCTTGGAACTCTTTTCCTTGGTACCCGGGACAAAACCTAACCAAATTCTTAATTGGATCCCATCACTACAGTGGTTGGGCGGTTGGCTAACCCATGGGACTGGATGGGGTTAGGCTGGACTGATGGATCCGTAAATCGAGACTTAAGTTTTGTTACTACGATAGATAAAGTAAATCCAGGATAGTATTTGTTCTATGGATAGGAATCAACGGCTGTGCCTCTTGATGGGGAAAAAAGCGTTGATCCCAATGATCCAAGTGCAAGTTTCTTCCTTGATCTGACCAAGTATCTTTATAGATGCAATCGGATCTGTTTGATCAGTAAGGGTTTGACTACGTTAGAGTAAAAGTTTTTTCTGGTGGAATCACCCGTGCTTTTCGGTAAAGGAAGTTTTTCCAGGTTTGGTTTTGGAATAACCGACGGATTAGTCGCTTATCCGGATATCCGTGGGTGAGGCCCCGAATGTGGGACCCCTGCCCCACGCGAGAAGTGCTACTTCTGCTGCCAGTATCCTGAATCCGTTGCTCGGTGGGAATAGGGATCTCACAGTTGGTATCAGAGCAGGTTAATAAAGATCAACTAAGAAACCAAATATGTCAAAAATTTATCAAGAAACACAAAAAGGTTGTAATTGTGTGATATAATTCATACAATTTGATATTCAAATTGAAATTCGTAAATTAGTAATTAGAACTTCAATTAGAAAAACCGCAATTATATAGAATCCCTGACTTGCTTGAGGCCTAGACATGATGGTATTTACCTTATAATTCCAAGGGCCGTGAGACTACCGTATATACCGAGAGTATAACTACAGCTCTTTACTGACAGTATATACGAGTAAATCTAAGACTTGAAATTATAAGCGTTAATGCTATCCAGATGATGATTTCGAATGTGATTGATATGATTTTTAATTCTGTTTGAGAATTGATGAACTGATTTGGATTCTGATTGAAAATTCTGATTGAAAAATGATGATTTCTGAAATTAGTTGAAATATAATAATCTGAACAAAACCACAATAAGGATTAATGGGACGAGTCCCTGTGATGATATTCATAACTAGAATGATGATAATGATTTCAGCAAATCACTATGAGATTAGTGGGTGTGCTGTCAAATTGTTACTGTTAATACTTGACTGGTAGATCAAGTTAAAAGATGACAAATTGAGAACTTACTTGACTGAAATTTCCATGGAGGAATGTTCAGAAGGAAATTTTTTCGGTCTAATGGACCATTATCATGTTAAAGATATGAATGATATGATCTGAATGAATTGTTATTTAATGATGAGTTCTATATAAGGGATAATTATCCCAGTATTCTGTTGGGTTGACTAGAATATAAGGAACCCCAGAATAAAATTGAATCTTAAGAAAAAGAGTTGTCCTCTACCTTACGAGATGAGGACATCTCGCATTTTTTTAAGTGGGGTAGAATGTAAGATTCTTCCCCCAACCTTCGAGGTATACAGGAGTAAGAATCTCCCTTTTTGATCTTATAATTATTCCCTCTCTAAAATAAAAGAAAGTTTCTGTTTAAAAAAGGAAGACCCTTTCCCTAGAATACTTCTCAGGAGTCCCACTTGTTTTAAGGATTTAGAACAATGAGTTTAGAAGTGAGAATCGGTGTTTTGGATACCAAGGTTTTGGTTTTCATTCGAGTACGGCCCAAAAGAAGTTCTTTATCTCTTGGGGAGTATAAGAAGTTATCCCCCAGATATTGTGAGCCTTATATCTGAATTCAATGAAAGTAGGTGACTTAGCCTACGAACTTCTTTTATTCCCTCATCTCAAAGTTCTTAATGTATTTCATAGAAATATGTGCCAAACCCAAATCATAGAAAGACGGTAAAACTTCAGTGGCAAGTTACCGTTGGCTTCTAAGTTACGCTAGCTCCTTCCTTTATATAAGTCGTAACTTTTACCTATCGCTCACAGTAATCTTACTTCCATCGATCTTCCTTCTTCTTAATCTCCATGGCTTGGCAACAGGAATTAGTTTTATCCATGATGATTTCTCACCTTCAAGACGCAAGAGAGTTTGTGAAGAAAGATTTTATAGAACAGTATGAGCGCTCACTTTTCCCTCACTTGGGAACTTCTGTAGCGCAGACCAAATGGCGGACCTATCAAGACATAACTAGGGTAACACCCTGGGGTCAGCAGCACTTTCGTAACAATGTCCGCTTGGCCATGGTTATTGAAGCCTTAGGTTTGGGTCCCCGATACTACTGCATCATGAGATCAAGGCATCTTGGGTTTTCTGAGCGGGTCTTCTTACTGGCGTGTTTTCTTCCTCATCAGAAGATATGCCTTTACCCTGTTTTTGGCTTGCCTCTCAGAGGTCCTTTTGTTAGATCACCTCATACCACTGAGATAGGTGCGACAATAACCAGTAGAATCATTCCCATAGATGAGTTACCCTATACTTGTGCAGCTTGTGAGTGCTGCTTTTGTGACCATATGATGGACGGGCTTATGGAAGTGTAAAGAGTTCTTCTATCTTTACTGTATAAGTTCCGAGAATGAATAAAGTTTAAATCTTGTTCTTATTTTGAATCTTGCTCTCCTTAAGACTTTTCTTGGTGGTTAATCTTCATTAAAATTTTTCTCTAAGTCTCATATTCGTGCATCTTGCGAAATTATCCCAGTTTGCGAGATGAGGACATCTCGCATTTTTTAAGTGGGGTAGAATGTAAGATTCCTCCCCCAACCCCCTTTTTTGATGACTAGTATCTTCCCCTGTAATCAATCCCTCTTCAGAAATATAAAGACCTTGTTTCTAACTGTTTTAACCTAGAGAGAGAAAATTATTCTAGAGAGAGAATATTCAGATTATGAATATTTTTGGATAGAAAAATAAGTCATCTTATTAAAATAAGTTCCCCTGAAACAGAAATTCAAAAAGAATTTTCCAATGTGCAATTGGAATTAATGGGAAATGGGTATAAAGGACCTTAGTCTAAGGGTCTAGATTTTCAGAAATTTTTGGATTATGGTCCAATTAAGGTTCCTATGGGCCAATAGCATCAATCCATGTGTAGGGAGGAGATAAATCCAATTTGTAAAAGAAGATACCCAAAAATGAGTAAATGCTCACATAAGATGAAGAGTTGAAAATGTACAAGGTTTACTAGTAAAAAACTATGAGTAATATTAAAAATATGAGATATTTTGGGTATCCAAAAATGAGTAAATGCTCACATAAGATGAAGAGTTGAAAATGTATAAGGTTTATTAGTAAAAAAACTATGAGCAATATTAAAAATATGAGATATTTTGGGTATAATGATTCCATTTTGACACATATGTAAGGAAGGGGAGTTCGTTAAAGGAGGTGCATATTTCACATAAGATGAAGAGTTAAAAATGTACAAGGTTTATTAGTAAAAAACTATGAGTAATATCAAAAAAATGAGATAAATTGAGTATCCAAAAATGAGTAAATGCTCACATAAGATGAAGAGTTGAAAATGTACAAGGTTTATTAGTAAAAAACTATGAGCAATATTAAAAATATGAGATATTTTGGGTATAATCATTCTATTTTGACACATATGTAAGGAAGGGGAGTTCTTTAAAGGAGGTGAATATTTCACATGCTTGAATGAGTTTTAAACTCAAAAATAATGTGATATTTTTATCTCTCATCTCTCTTGAACCAAACCAAATTAAAATGGAACCAAACCGAATCAAAAAGTAACAAACTAGGTCCAAATCTAGTCCAAATTCAACCAAACTGACTTGGAAAATTCTAGAATCAGTTTGTTTGGTTAGAAGCTCAATTTTTTCTATAAATAGAAGCCCCCCCTTGTTGAAAAAAATATAGTGTCTTATGCATTGTTACTCTACTCCACCTAAGCCAAGAACTGTGAATTCTTTAATAATTCACTTTTGACACTTCTCTCTCTCTTAAATCCCCATTGGTGGCTCCATCAACATACTAAACCAATTGATTGGTTGGGGGCCTCTACCATAAACAAAGAATCAAGCAAATTATAAGGTAAGTATAGTGAATTTTGATCTTTTCTATAATTTCTCAATGATTATCTCTTCTCAACCCCTCTCAAGCTTGAGAAGCTTAATTGAAATGGTTTTTAAATGCTATTGAAGTTAATTGATGAATCGTAGTGAAGAGTTACATAATTTGATGAATGCTATTGAAGTTAATTGATTAATAATAGTTAAGAGTTACATAAATTTCCATTTATGTTTAATTCAAATGGTTTTTATGTAATTTCTCTCTCTCACTCAAGAAATGGTCATACTCATGACCCTTTCTCAATCCAAATGAAGCTTTTCATAAAGTTTTTCCTTAATCCAAGATTATTCTATGCTTAAGGCCAAATTAATGGCTTTCCCTATGCTTTTAATTTATGTATTTCATGAATATTGATGATTCAATCCATTATGGATTAATGATCCAATTAGGGATCATTCTAATTATTTTTTTAATGATAAGCTTTATCCCTTAGAAAAATTGAGATTTATCAGTCATAGCAGCGGAGCTATGGCAAAATTTTTATAAAAATTACGCATAAAATAATTTCATTCAAATCATGAAAAGAGGACTTCCTACCATATTCTAGGAATTATCATCCTAGATTAATTGAAAGAATTTCATAGTAATCATGGAAAAATTGGATTTTATATTATGCATAAAAGATAAATATTTTATTATAAAAGTGTTACTTTTAGCATAATTGAATTTCATGCATAGAGGTATGCATAAGAGATGAATATTTTATTATAAAAGAGTTACTTTTAGCATAATTGAATTTCATGCATAGAGGTATGCATAAGAGATGAATATTTTATTATAAAAGAGTTACTTTTATCATAATTGAATTTCATGCATAGAGGTATGCATAAGAGATGAATATTTTATTATAAAAGTGTTACTTTTAACATAATTGAAATTCATGCATAGAGGTATGCATAAGAGATGAATATTTTATTATAAAAGAGTTACTTTTAGCATAATTGAATTTCATGCATAGAGGTATGCATAAGAGATGAATATTTTATTATAAAAGTGTTACTTTTAGCATAATTGAATTTCATGCATAGAGGTATGCATAAGAGATGAATATTTTATTATAAAAGAGTTACTTTTAGCATAATTGAATTTCATGCATAGAGGTATGCATAAAAGATAATTATTTTATTATAAAAGTGTTACTTTTAACATAATTGAATTTCATGCATAGAGGTATGCATAAAAGATATGGGAAGTGATAAGATGTGATAAGATGCATATGAGATGAGTTAGGATGTGATAAGATGAGTTAAGAAGTGATAGGATGTGTATGGGATGAGGTGAGAAGTGTATGTGATGGGATAAGATGTATATGGGTTGTAATAGGGTGAGAATATGGATGTGAATGTGGATGGGTATGTATGGATGTATGCATGTAGATGTGGATGCATGAATGCGGATGTATGGATGTGGATGCATGGATGTGGATGTGGATGCATGGATGTAAATGTGGATGTGTATGTATGGATGTATGCATGTAGATGTGAGTGTGAATGTGGATGTATGGATGTAAATGAGGATGGGGATGTAGATGCATGGATGCGATGTGGATGTATGCATGTAGATGTGAATGTACGCATATAGATGTGGATGTATGGATGTGAATGTGCATGTGGATGTGGATATATGTATGGATGTGAATATATGATATGTGATGTGAAGAAATCTGAAGTGAGGAGATGAAAAATGATGTGATGGGATGAGTACACATATAAATGGAATGTGGAATAAGTAATGTGGATTGATGAGGGATAATGTGGAAAAATGAGAGTTAATATAGAAATTGTATTTGTAAACTGTTTGTAAATGCTATCTGTAAATGACTGTTTTATGTCAAGAATGCTGGGAAAGCATTTTGACCGTCTTGTGATTAAGGTCGTGGAGACCTTACTGATAAAGTTGCAACTGCTGACGGAGAGTCAATAGAGGACGTCTCGTGTAACAAGGTCGGCCGAGGTCTTGACCAGCCTCGGTGCGATTAAAATGGTGAGCTTCCGGTACGGTGGATGAGGGGCCAAGGAAGCGGCCTATGAGTGAAGCGCTAGGTCACATGCGAAGGATCCTAGAGGGTGCTGACCATACGGTGCTCGGGCTCTGGGTCGCCTAGGATACCCACGCGTGCGTCGAGGAAGATATTGGAACAAGGAGTAAGAGTTGTTTTCTGAAATCGGGCATGGATCTGGTTGATTGACCTTGCTGGTCTTCAATGGATGAGTCCATGGCTCTTTATATGGATCTGTTGGTTGATCTTGCTGATCTTCAACGAGAGTCCATCTTGATAAGTGATTATATTGCCGAGTATTATGGGCTAGGAACTATTGAGTGGATAGGTGGTGAGCGTTCTAGTTGCCAATGATGCCATAGATACTCTGATGAAGGAATGATGGGAAATTAAGATGATGCCAATGATGCCATAGATACTCTGATGAAGGAATGATGACGGCCCCTGAGTGGATAGGTGGTGAGCGTTCTAGTTGCCAATGATGCCATAGATACTCTGATGAACGAATGATGGGAAATTAAGAATCAATGGGATAAATTGGAAGATGGTGATCAATGATACTATGGTTTTATTAAAGGATTGTTTTAAAACTGGTTGAATCTGTGAAAAGGCAATTTCATATTGGGTGTGTAAGTGGTGTGACTAGTTTTATTTTTGCATGAACTTCCGGCTAGGGGGCCTTGGAACTCTTTTCCTTGGTACCCGGGACAAAACCTAACCAAATTCTTAATTGGATCCCATCACTACAGTGGTGGTTGGGCGGTTGGCTAATAACCCATGGGACTGGATGGGGTTAGGCTGGACTGATGGATCCGTAAATCGAGACTTAAGTTCTGTTACTACGATAGATAAAGTAAATCCAGGATAGTATTTGTTCTATGGATAGGAATCAACGGTGCCTCTTGATGGAAAAAAAAGCGTTGATCCCAATGATCCAAGTGCAAGTTTCTTCCTTGATCTGACCAAGTATCTTTATAGATGCATCTGTTTGATCAGTAAGGGTTTGACTACGTTAGAGTAAAAGTTTTTTTCTGGTGGAATCACCCGTGCTTTCCGGTAAAGGAAGTTTTTCCGGGTTTGGTTTTGGAATAACCGACGGATTAGTCGCTTATCCGGATATCCGTGGGTGAGGCCCCGAATGTGGGACCCCTGCCCCGCGCGAGAAGTGCTACTTCCGCTGCCAGTATCTTGAATCCGTTGCTCGGTGGGAACAGGGATCTTACAAAAAGGAGGAGGATTAGATGAGTTGGAGAGGAGACAGTGAAAGTAGCTACATGACATCAACCTTCTTCTTCATTCGTTACTTGGCAACATTGCTCACTTGTTGGCAAATGAATTGATGCATTTGAATGGCAGTTATGGGACACATGTACTAATGATGCATACATTAGTGTTTTTACACTATTGAATGAGTGACCACTTAATGTTGGGAATTGGCATTTGCACAAATTTTGGGAGAAACTATGGTGAAATTTTTGTGGTTTCGCTATGCACGACTGAATTGAAAAAGTTTCACTTCCAAATTTTTTATAGTCTCACTATGCACAGTTAAACTGAAAAGTTTTTAATTAGTAAAATATGGGCTGAATAGAAAGTGATCACATAGCTTGAAATCATACTCGATAAGCTTTGAGTCAAGCTATACCACTATGAGGACACCACCACTGAGGAAAGCATCCTTCGCCTATCATCCTCTTAGTTGATGAAATTCATGGATCAAGATCCCTAATGACAATCAACTATCTAATTAGATCCTAATCTTGATAACACCAATCTAAGGTGGATAAAAATGAACAATACTCATGGTGATGAGTGTATGCTAATTGATTATCGACTCAAGTTCAGTTAGGTTAAAGATAGAAACTTGTACTCATAGAAAGACTTGAGATGTGATTGTATTCCAATGCTTCAAATGTCCTCCTTTTATATGAGGAAAGTACAACAGATATATGATAGCTCATGTGGGATAAACTTGGCTAGGTGACTTGGCACTCTAGCATCACTCATTTCAACACCCCCCCTTGATGCTAGATTGGGTATAGTTGTTAGGCTTTCACTCTTCCTCTCTCTCCCCTTGTGCTAGGCTGCTTAAATTGGCCTTTATGCTACTTTGGCATTATAGCTACTTTGGCTATGAATTTCAGCTTGAGTGCATCATATGGCCTCAAAGGCTGATTACATCACTCTTTTTGTAGAGACAAGAGGGGTAAATTTCTAGCTTGGGTACATCATTGGTCCCAGAGGCTAGTTACAAACACTTTTTGTAAGAGGGGTAAATTTCTAGCTTGGGTACATCATTGGTCCCAAAGGCTAGGCTCCTCTTCTAGCTGAAGTTGCAACCTTCATTTTTGCAAATTTAGGGTAGACGGAGAAGGCGAAGATTATAGTTGAGGCCCAAAATGCTTTCATATACACATGTTTTCATGTATTGTGGCGTCTGTTCAAGTACTCGTAGGTGTTTGTCATGTCGTGGTCTTGTAAAATTTGATTTGGAATGTAATGGAAGTTAATCATATGGTGTCTTTGTAAATGAGTTGCAACAATGATAGTGTCCCATGGTGTGTAGTCTAGTGCTTAACATCTCATAGGTATCATATTAGAGGGAGAGGAGTAGACAAGAAGTGTAGAGAGCGCGCTCGTGAAAAAAATACATCCTCCATATTCATCACCTAGATGTGGCTATGATTACCTATTACAGCTTCTCCCCACCTTCACGTACATTATTGAGCATTAGTAACCTTCTAGAGTCCAAGTCTTTTGCAAAGGGCTATTGATAATATAGAGGAGCTTTTTAATTCACTCGATTGTGAAAGAAAAAATACGGAATCATATGTGAACTCAAGTATGATATTTATCAAAAGGTTTCCATGAGTGGAGTAGAAGCTGAAAGATTCCTTAGTAATATGACACAAAATCAAACAAATGCAAGATATTGTACAACTGATCAAGATATTGCACAACAAATGCAAGATATTGCGCACCTGATCAAGATAAAAATCCTAAACATATAATTCAAATAGTAAAATTTAATCAACTTTTGCTACTCATGATAAAAAGTACCATTGTGCAATAATGGAAAAGAAAGCTAAAAGAATTTACTTAGCTTGTTATTGTAGCATGGGGAGAAATAAATATCACACATTATAGGGTAATACAAGTTTAAACCAAGGTATGGAGATTTCCTTGCATGTCTAATTTTGATTAGATTTATGAACTTAAACTCAATGATTAGATTTCTAAATTAAAAAATTTTTTATAGCACATTTTATATATGTGGTTCATTCTCTACATAAACAAGTATGGTTCTATGAAAACATGGAGCCCTCAAGGCATAGAGAAATCACATCATTGAGTGAGAGTTGTATATTTTGAATATAATTGGCATGGATGTTCGAGAAAGACCAAAAGAAACTACAGGTCATAGAAATGTTTGGCTAGTTTTCTTTTGTTATATAGTGGGAAGATCGATCGTGTGATGAAGAGAGCACAATCTTGAATATTCCATTGGTTGGGCCAAGATTCACATCATGTGCATGATGCACACTTATAAGTAGATCACATTATTTGGACCTGTTTAAACCAAATAAACATTCCCTTTCAATCATTTTCTAGTATCCCTTATCGTTGAACTCAGTGGGGACCTATGACTCCAAGGTCCATGAACACCTGACAGTGTTTTTTGAATGTTTCTCCCTTCTAATGTCCATTTTCATCTTTAGCATTATGCACAAACACTGAAGATATGAAGTCCTTAGGGTGTCTTATGTAATCTAAGAAGACATGAGTTTCTATGAAGAAGAGCTTAAAAAAGAAATCTTTGAATAAACACTGTTGTAAGCAAAATAGGTAACTGACAAAGGTTACCTAAAAATATTCTCTCGCAAACTTCAAAAATAGTTTAAAAACACACTTTTTTTGAAAGCACATCTAGAATTCCATGTGTACATTAAAAAACTACATTATAAGAGCTGATAATGTTTGACATAAAAACAACTTGAATTTTTAAACAGGATAGAAGAAGTCCCCACAACTTAAAGAAAAACCAAATTTTTTTAATTAAAAATTATTTTATAAATTTCATAAATGAAAGAGACTTTTTTAAATGAACTTTCTTGGAACAAATTTTACCACTATACACAAATATACACATTACTTGACAAGTGATAAAAAAAGATTAGAATAGATAACATCATAAGCTCTATAAACTATGAAAAACCCTACGATCATGCTTGGATCTATTTCTAGACCCAAATAGAAAAGCCAATACAAATAATATGAAATAAAATTTCTCTCTACAAAGATGAGATAAAACTTCTTGAAGGTTTCGCAAAGCAATAAACTAAAGTATGTAATGTAGTAGAGTGATGATAAACTAAATTATATAAAGTAATAGACTCAAAATCTAAACATCTAGCACTTGATGTGGTTCTTCCTCTGCTTCTTCATTGGATTGATCATTATTTTCTTCTCCTTGGGGACTAGGGAGCATCAAAGTAAAATTTTCATTTTCTAAAGATGCTAATTCCCTAGGCTCATCAGCGAGGGGAGTCATAGATTCTTTTGATGCTGAATGAAACTTCTCATTAGCATCAATGGAGACTTCTCCCACCTCTTGATCTTTATTTGGTAGTTCCATAGCACCATTTACATGCATAGGAATAAAGTCTACTTGGATCTCATCCTTTTTAATTGCAACACAGTTTCTCTTTCTCTTAATTGCACATGTCACAGTTGTATCTGTAGTTTTGAAAAAATGAATATAAGAACTAACACACTATCAATAATAAGAAATTATATACTTAAACATGATTTTTTAAAGCAAGAATAAGTGTATACTAGTTTCAGACAACAAGTCAAGTATCCAATCATCTGGCGTGTAGAAAATAGGTCAATCGAATGATTAATCAAGTGCTGAGGCTGAGGCCACCAACCAAGCCCAATTGGGATCTAGAGGCTTTCAGCTTTAGTTTGATCCAATTTGGACAAGTTTTGGACTAGTTATGCCCACATTTTGATCTAGTTTGGAAGAGGAGAGATGAGCACCTCATGATTTTTTTGAATAAAAAATGACCCCTTTGATGTGATTTCTAGGCACCTCATTGAAGTGGAGTTCTCTCTCTCCTGAGGTGTCAAAATTCACATTTTTATAATACTTAAGTACCAGTACTCTTCATCTTATGTGAAAATTTACTCATTTTTGGGGGATTTTCTTTTCTTCTTGCATTTTTCTTATCCAAACACTTGGATTATTTCCATTGGCCCATTAGAACACTGTTTGGACCTTAATCCATAATTTTTTGAAAAGAGGTACCTCTAGGTTAAGGTGTCCAGTGCACATATTCCAATTAATTTCTAATGTACATTAGAAAACTCTTTTTAAACTTTTGTTTCAGGGGAATTCATCTTTAAATTAAAGGGTAACTTTGTATCCAAAAATATCTCAAAATTATATTATCTCTCTCTAGGATAAATTCTCTCTCTAGACCAAAACAGGGTCAAACAAAATCTTTTTCTATTCTGAAAGGGGGGATGATTACAAGAGACTGAAGGGGAGGTTCTTACATCTTTACATCATCAAAAGTTGGAGGGAGGAATCTTACATTGTAGAAGTTAAAGGCATTACAAACACGCTATTTTGACATGAGCATTGGAGAGAAAGATGCACTTCTTAGTGGGAAATTAATACCTTGTTTGCATGGAAAATTTGAATATAGCCTTGGCTTTGATTTGGTATATTGGACAGCCTTTAAGCTTGCTTTGAGTCTTGGAAATGTACGGCCTGAGAGAGTGAAGTGCAGGACCAAAAAATGGGGCAGACCAAAGTCATTGGATCCTTTATTATCCATAGGTCCAACGGGGTAAAATTATTTAATAGGACTTCATTGTTATTTTAAGTATCATGCAGAATGTAAGCTGACAACATGCATGCTTAACTTATCTAACAATTTTACAAAGTCAATGACATTCTCATTGTATAGAGATGTTATTTTAACTAAAGAAGAGTAGTATACAAGCTACTCTCATGGAAAACCTTCTTAGCCAACCTGACAAAAAGTTTAAATGGGTGTGTGCACTATGTGTGCCAAGCTAAAAACTAGAAGAAAGGTTGCAAGTGATCCAGATGAGCTAAGGATAGTCAAGGATGCTTTGAGAATTCACAAGGAAAAGCAAGAAAATGAAAGAAGGCAACGGACCATAGAGGAAAGTGTTGCATTTCGAGAAAATTATCTTGGTCTAGTTATTGATGGAATGGACCAGAAAAAAAACTTGCTTACCTCACTTTTCTAGGTTACCTAAGGACATTACAGAAAACACACTCGTGCAAATGAATTTGGTTGGTTGCCTTGTATAGAATGGGGTCAAGTTAAACCGGGCGTTTTTTTCACATATCTAAATATCCATAATGATAGAAATTTATGCATAAATAACTTTTATATCAAAAGTGAAATTTTGAGTATTATCATTTCTTAGAAAATGTGGGGAACCTCTAGAAAAATTTATATCATTAGAGAATGAACCTATGCATAATAAATTTTATGCTAAAAGTGGAGTTTTGAGCATTATTCATTTGCCTGAAAAATAAAGAAGGTTATGCACAAATTTCTAGATTCATTCAATTTATGAGAATTATGGAAATGAATCATGTAGATAAAAATGATTCATGGAAATGATTCATGACATTGTAGATAAAATTGAATTAGTGTTTAAGCTGAAAGAGGAAATATGGGTATAATTGATTTTGTAAATCCCATGAGATCGTATGCATAAATCCTTTATTCAAAAAGAAGAATATTGAGTATATTTTATTTTGGGAAAGTTGGGATAAGAATGAGGAAATACTCATGGTGGGAAGGCATCGTGAAATCATGGATAAAATTTTAATTAGAAAGGGAAATCACAAACATAATTAACTTTTGGAATTACGAAGTAAATATCTAGATTCTTGAAAAATAGAATCTTGAGGTACATTCTGAACAAGAAAAGGATTTCCTAGAAAAAGACCAGAAACACGCTTAGTTGAATGAATGTGAATAATTGTGACTGATTTATTTCTAGATTCCCTGCTGGGAAAGGAATCTGGAACTCTTGAAAGGATTGAGGATCCAAAAGAGAATGTAAATTTAGACTTAACTGAATTGAGTCGAGAAAAGTTATCTTTAACTAAGCCAAGTAATGGCCGAGACACTTAGAAAAGTCCTGTCAGTATAAAAAGTAGAGTAACTGTACTTTTAATCTGGTTGATGTGAGGATTGATGTAAAGTGATGAGATGATGTGAATGAATGTGGGAATGATGTAGGATGATGTGAATGGATGTGAAATGATGTGGGATGATGTGAATGAATGTGGGAATGATGTGGGATGATGTGAATGAATGTGGAAATGATGTGGGATGATGTGGATAAATGTGGGAATGATGTGGGATGATGTGAATGAATGTGGGGATGATGTGGGATGATGTGAATGAATGTGGGAATGATGTAGGATAATTTGAATGGATGTGAATTGATGTAACATGATGTGAGTGGATGTGAATTGATGTGAGATGATGTGAGTGGATGTGAATGGATGTAAGATGCTGTGAGATGATATGAATGAATGTGGGAATGATGTGGGATGATGTAAATGGATGTGAATTGATGTGAGATGATGAGAGTGGATGTGAATTGATGTGGGAATGATGTAAATGGATGTGAATTGATGTGAGATGATGAGAGTGGATGTGAATTGATGTGAAATGATGTGATGTGAATTGATGTAGAAAAATGTGGGTTAATGAGAAATGATATGGAATGATGAGAAATGAAGTGGAATGGTAAGAAATGATGAGGAATGATGTGAAAGGATGTGTAATGATGAGGAAAGATGGGAATTATGTTGGAACTGTATTTTTTATGTGAATCCTGTTATTTTAAAGATTGTTTTGTCAAGTATGTTGGGGCAAGGATTTAACTATCTTGTGGAATGAGGTCGTGGGGGACCTAAGTGGAATGAGGTCGTGGTGGGGGACCTAAGTGGAAATGTTGCAACAGCTGACGGAGAGTCAAAGAAGGAAGTCTCGCGTGGCAAGATCAGCTGAGGTCTTGACCGGCCTCGATTTGGTTAAAATGGTGAGCTTTTGATATGGTGGATGAGGGACCAAGGAAGCCGCCTATGAGTGAAGTGCTAGGTCACCTGCGCGAAGGAACCTAGAGGGTGCTGGCCATACGGTGCTCGCCCAGGATACCCACACGTGCGTTGAGGAATAAAAATGAGTTGGAGTTGTTCTCTGAACACGGGCATGGATCTGGTTGATTGGCCTTGCCAGTCTTCAACGGATGAGTTCATGGCTCTTTTACATGGATCTTGTTGGTTAATCTTGATCTTCAATGGAGAGTCCATATGGATTTTATGTGATTATATTCCTAGGTACTATGGGCTAGGAACTATTGAAAAGGCCCTTGAGTGAGCAGGTTAGGTTGTCAATGATGCCATAGGTATGCTGAGGAAGGAATGAATGGAATACTTGATTATATTCTTGGGTACTATGGGCTAGGAACTATTGAAAAGGCCCTTGAGTGAGCAGGTGGTGAGCGTTCTGGTTGCCAATGATGCCATAGGTACGCCGAGGAAAGAATGATTGGAATTGGACCCTGTAAATGGAATACTGAGGACTATGATGGAAACACTGTGGTTTTATTGCAATGCTGTTTTGGAGATAGTTGAGTCTAAGAAAAGGCAATTTCATATTGGGTGCGTAAGTGGTGTGTCTATTTAAGTTTTGCATGAGAGCCGGCTAGGGGGCTTCGGAACTCTTTTCCCTCACTCGGGACAAAACATAACCAAATATTTATAATGGTTTTGGATCCTATCAATATAGTGGTTGGGCGGTTGGCTAACCCATAGGATTGGATGGGGTTAGGCTGGGCGGTTGGCTAACCCATGGGATTGGATGGGGTTAGGCTGGGCTGATGGATTCATGTAATAAAATTCAATTCTGTTCAAGTGACAATAGTTGAAGTAAGCCACAGGATAATCCTTGTTCTATGAAAAAGAATCAACGGGTGTGCCTCTTTGATGGGGAAAAAAGCGTTGGTCTCTATGAACCAAGTGCAAGTTCCTCCTTTGATTCGACCATGTTACCTTACGGGTTTGGTCAAAATACAAAGGTTAGTTAAGGCCCTTGACTACATTAGAAGATTTTTTCCTAGAGGAATCGCCTATGCTTTTTGGGTGAGGGAAGTTGTTTTCGGGTTCGATTTTGGAAAAACCACCGGATTAGTCTCTTGTCTGGACATTCATGGGGGCGAGGCCCCATGCGGGAAGCTCTGCCCTGCGCAAGAGGTTGCTACTTCTGCTGCTAGCACTCCAGAATTCCATGCGTAGAGAGGGCAGAGATCTCACAAATAGTGACCAACCTTTGCAAAAGGGAGGGTGGGGTCTACATATACACTTTTACAAAGTTTGGTCACCATCGGAACACATTTGGTTACAATGTGTGTTAGAAAGCTGTAATTTTCAAGGGGCTCTCTAAGGCTACATCACATTGCAAATTGGGTCTCTCCAATGCACATTGCAACCAAATGTGGTTTGATGTTTACCAAGCTTTGTAAGAGTGTATTTGGGGACTCCATCTTTACTCTTAAAATGTTTGGTCACCTTTGGTCAAAATTTGGTTGTATTGTGCATTAAAAAGTCCCAATTTTCAATGTGTTATGGTGTTAGAGAGCCCCCTGAAAATTAGGCCTTTGCAACACACATTATAACCGAATGAGGTCAAATGGTTACTAAAATTTGCAAGAGTATATATGGAGACCCCACCATCACTCTTGCAAAGTTTGGTCACCATCGGATAACATCTGGTTGCTTAGAGAGCCCCGTGAAAATTGGGTCATTTCAACGCACATTGCAACCGACTGTTATCTGCTGGTGATCAAATTTTATAGGAGTATATATATGGATCCCACCCTCACTCTTGCAAAGTTGGTCACTATCAGACCACATTTGTTGTAATGTGCATTGGAAAGGCCAAATTTTCAAGTAGCATCTTTGTGACAATCATACGTACCTTTAAGTAGCATCCTTGTGACAATCATAGCTACCTTTAAGTAGCAGACATATGAGAGAGGGGGGAGGTGTAGTAGGGTTGGTTGGAAGCAGAGGAGTCAGAGGAGTTAGAGGAGTCAAAGGAGGCCAAGGAATTGAGTCAGAGGAGGTAGAGGAGAGAAATTAGAGGAGTCAAAGGAAGGACGTTAGAGGAATAAGAGAAGTCAGAGGAATCAGAGGAGGCAAAGGATAGTAGGGAAGGTAGAGGAACCAGAGGAGGCAGAGGAGGGGAATCAGAGGAGTCAGAAAGAGTCAGATGAGGCAAAGGATAGGAGGCAGAGGAGTTAGAGGAGGCATAGGATGCAGAGGAGTCGAAGGAGTCAGAGAGAAGGCACCAAGAAAGAGAGAGAGAGAGAGAGCCAAAAACTAAGGGTAAGCCTAAACAATGGTGTTTTTCTCTCCTCTAAATAGTAATCTTCTCCCAAACTCCCTAATGCTTGGGAAGCATTTTAATCTATGGTTTCTTCTTTGAAACCATGTTTTTTTAATTATATTGTTAAAATGGAGTAATGCCAATCTTTTATGCTTAAAAGTAATATTTTGATTTCTAAATCTCTCTTTTCATAAGAATACTCACCTTGATGGATTAATCCTTCTTAGAAGGATAGATCTTAGCCCTAATCTCATTTTTTAAACCAAATCTCTAGACCTAACAAGCTAGAGATAGAGATTAAGCTTTTTTATGATTTTTAATCTAATTAAAATGAGGATTAGTTCATTTATGCTTGTTTTATGTTAAGAAAATTCATATTTATTCATTTTAAACTGAAAGAGAGCTTGGGCTAACACTCTTATAATTATTTTCATATGTGCATATTCATAGGTGAATATGTACATGGAGTAAATAAAAATATTTCTTTTAGAATGAACAAACGGTGGAGATTACTCTTTTAGAATAACATAAAAATAAACTTTATTTTCCACAAAATTTAAGAAAATTTTACCATAACCTCCTTTGTATGGCTGACCATTTTCAATTTTTAACATTCTAATATCAAATTAAAATTAATCCCAATTTGAAGTAAAGTTCTCTAATCTACTCAATTTTCACTTTCTAGAGAGTAAACAATAAGAAAAGTTTAAATCAATTTATTTGTTACTCATTTTAGGATAAAGAATGCCTGAATTCTTAAGGAAGAGAAGGGGGTAGCCTTTTCATCAAGGCATAACATCAAGATTCACTTTAATCAACTAAAAAAAGCAAAAAAATCGGAAAAGCATAGATTAGAAATTAAAAAATAGAAATTTTAGCTTACATGGAGTTTTGTGAGCTTTCCTTTGGCTTGAGGGATTGAGGGTTCTACTCTTGTTTGGATCAAGAGTGGCCACCAATTCTTTTGGAGAGGATTTAGTCCAAAACAATTGAATTATCAAGTGAATTCAATGTAATTGGCTCTGGGTAGGAGTAGAGTAATAGTGCATAAACACTATTAAGCTTTTACAAAGGGGGAGGCTTCTATTTATAGGAAAAAGTGAGCCTCAAACCAAGCAAACTGATTCTAGAATTTTCCAGATCAATTTGGTCAATTTTTGACCATTTTTGGGTCAATTCAGCTTACTTTTTGGAACTAGACTTGAAATAGGAGAGAGGAGAGATGAAATATCTCACTTAATTGATTTAAAATTGGGAAGCAATGATGAGAAAAAAAGGCACCTCCTTCATGAGGGGGAACCCCCACTCTGAGGTGTCAAAAATTCATTTTTTAAATGTTTCCTTTGGTCCTTCACTCGTCATCTTATGTGAGTATTTACTCATATTTGGGGGATTTTTCTTTATTTCTTCAATTTATCTCCTCCCTACATTTGGATTAATCTTATTGGTCCCTCAAAACCTTAATCCAAAATTTTTAGAAAATCTGGACCCTTAGGCTAAGGTCTTTTGAGCAGATTATAATTTATTTCTAATGCACCTTAGGAAATTCTTTTTAAACTTCTATTTCGGGGGAATTTATTTTAATAAGAAAGGATATTTTTCCATCCAAAGATATCTTAAAACTGAGTTATCTCTCTCTAGACCAAAACAGGTAGAAACAAGATCTTTTATTATTCTGAAAAGGGAATTGATTATAGAGGAAGAAATTGGACATCTTGAGGGGCTGGGGAGGAATCTTACATCTCTTCTAGGGTTTTTGTGAGTTTGTGTGAGCTTGCAAGAGATCAAGGTCTCTTCCCCCTACATCTTTTCATGGTATCAGAGCCTGGCTCATGCTAAGGGAAGCAAGAGAAGCACAGGAAGCAGTTTGCGGGTAAGTGCTTCATCTACTCTTCCCCTTTGTGTTGGCTACTACACCGTTGTCGTCGGGAGGAACCGGCGAGTTTCGAGATTGAGGAGATTTCTTCGTAGGAGCAAAGCTTCAAGGTAATTATATTATCCCTTGGATGCCTCTTTTTGGGTCAAAAATGTATTTTGTGTGCGTCTGGACCTCCGTTTTTCAGTTCGTAGGCGTTCAACACGGGCACTGCAGGTAAGTTTTGATTCTCTGTAGAACTCTGTTTTTGGAACTGCAGGAAGGGCGATAGGTTGTGCAGACACAATGTGTACTAAAAAGAGGTCTCAAAGTTGCCATTGGGTGTATGTATACAAATTGAAGACACTGGTTGTGACAGTTTGGGTGCAGTTTAGTACCGCTGTAGAAAATACAACAGTTTGTGGAGGTCAAACAAGAGTGTTGTTTTTGGTAAATTTGTGTTGTAGACAAGATGTCTGAAAGATCCTTGCCCCCTCCGCGCAACGAATTCAGGGGTGCTATCAGCGAAAGTAGCACTTCTTGCGCAGGGTAGAGCCTCTCACGCGGGGCCTCGCCCACGGATATCCGAACAAGAGACCAATCCCTCGGTTCTTCCAAAACCGAACCCGAAAAAACTTCCCTCGCCCCAGAGAGTACAGGCGATTCCTCCAAGATATTTTTATTCTAATGTAGTCAAGGTCATCACTAACCAAACTGATCCGATTGAACCCGTAAGTCTCATGGTCAGATCAAGGAAGAAACTTGCACTTGGATCATAGAGACCAAAGCTTTTTTCCGCATCGTCGAGAGGCACAGCTGTTGATTCTTTTCCATAGAACAAGACTATCCAAGATTTACTTCATCTATCGTATCATAACAGAATCGAGTCTCATTTTAGGGATGCATCAGTCCAACCTAACCCCATCCAGTCCCATGGGGTAGCCAACTGTCCCCAACCACTGTAGTGATAGGATCCATTAAGGAATTTGGTTATGTTTTATCCCAGGTACCAGGGAAAAGAGTTCCCAGGCCCCCTAGCCAGCGCTTCAAGCAAACTTTAAGATAGTCACACCACTTACACACCTAATATGAAATTACTTTTTCACAGATTCAGCTGTCTTTAAAACAATCTTTTAATGAAACCATAGTATCACTAATCATAATCCTCCAAAATATCCGGTTGAATTCTAATTTCCAATCATTCTTTCATCGGTGTACCTATGGCCTTATTGGCAACTAGAATGCTCACCACCTGTCCACTCAGGGGCCTTTTCAATAGTTCCTAGCTCATAGTACCCGAAAATATATTCACTTATAAAAATCCAAATGGACTCTTTGTTGAAGATCAGCAAGATCAACCAACAGATCCATATAAAAGAGCCATGGACTCATTCGTTTTGAGGACCAGCAAGGTTAATCAACCAGATTCATGCCCGAGTTCAGAAAACAACTCTAATACCTTGTTCCATTTTCTTCCTCAACGCACGCGTGGGTATCTTTGGTAACCCAGAGCGCGAGCACTGTATGGTCAGCACCCTCTAGGATCCTTCGTAGGTCACCTAGCACTTCACTCATAGGCCGCTTCCTTGGTCCCTCATCTATTGTACCAGAAGCTCACCATTTAAATTGAACCGAAGGCTGGTTAAGACCTCGGCCGACCTTGCTTCCTGTTATTCCACATTTTTCTAAATCAAATCACTTTGCTTAATCCCCATCCAATCATATGTATTCTCATTTTCTTTCATCCATTCTCATCCAATCAGATCATATTACATCTCATCACATCTATCCACATCTATCCTCATTACATCTAATCCATTCTCATCTACCCATATCCACATCACATCACATCACATCCAATCATATGTATTCTCATTTTCTTTCATCCACTCTCATCCAATCAGATCATATTACATCTCATCACATCTATCCACATCTATCCTCATATGTATTCTCATTTTCTTTCATCCACTCTCATCCAATCAGATCATATTACATCTCATCACATCTATCCACATCTATCCTCATTACATCTCATCCATTCTCATCTACCCATATCCACATCACATCACATCACATCCATTCATATCCCATCTCATCCATTTATATCTACCCCAATCCACATCACATCACATCACATCCATTCACATCTATCTTCTCGATTCACATCCATTCACATCACATCTCATCCATTCACATCTATCCCGATTCACATCTCATCACATTACATCCATTCACATCACATCTCATCTATTCACATCTATCCCGATTCACATCACATCTTATCACATCCATTCTCATCACATCTCATCTATTCATATCTATCTCGACTCACATTACATCCATTCACATCACATCTCATCCATTCACATCCACATACACATCCATTTACATCACATCACATCCTATCACATCCACATCACATCTATCCTAATTCACATCTCATCACATCCATTCACATCACATATCATCTCCTCTATTCACATCCATCACATTCATTGCATTCCCATCCCATCACATACATTCTATTCACATTACATCACATCCATATCCATCCATACATTCACATTCACATCCACATATATTCACATCACATCACATTTCATCCACATCTCATCACATTTCATCCACATCTCATCACATTCGCATCCACATCCCTTTACATCACATCACATCCTTTCACATATGTTCACATCTCATTGTCATCTCATCATTCACATCCACATCCATTTACACCACCTCACATACCATCCACATTCATTTACATCACAACACATCTTATCACATCCACTCACATCTTATCACATCCCATTCACATTTAGTAGCTTTATCTACTTCGATACCGATGTGATGGGACTTTTTCTAAATTTCTGCCAATTGTTTGGCCTAGGTAAAGATACCTTTTCTCGATGGATATTTTCATATTCTTTCTCAAATTTCTTAAGGGAATATATTCAATATTCTACTTTTGAGTAAAAGAATTCATGAGATTTACAAAAATCAATTCTACCCATATTTCTCAATAATGCTCAAAATTCTTCTTTTGATAAATACTTGTAGATTGAATTATGCTAAAAATTCCTCTTTTCCCATTTAACTTCTTGGATCTCAATTATCATGAAAATTCTTCTTTTTGTATTTAAATTATTACATTCAAATGTCAGGAGAACTCCTCTTTTATCGTAAAATAAATTTATCTAAAATTTCTCTTTTCTTTAATAAAAATATCCATTATTCAAATATGCCAAGAATTCCACTTTTTCCATTTAAATGATTGAATTCCAATTGTCATGGGAATTCCTCTTTTATCATTTAAATTTTCTCATGCATAAATAAATTTATCTTTATTCTTCTTTGAATTTTAATAAAAATATCCATTAATTCAATTATGCCAAGAATTCCACTTTTACCATTTAAATTATTGAATTCCAATTGTCATGGAAATTCCTATTTTATCATTAAATAAAATTCTAAAAGTTTCTCTTTTCTTACTTATTTAATTATGCATAAACCTTAAAAATTGCTTTACCACCATGAATTTGATTAAAATCATTCTTTTAGCCTAGGATATTCAATCCTAGAATATGGTAGGTAGGCCTCTTTTCATATTATGCATAAAAATGAGTTATGTATTAATTTCTTAAAAATTTTGCCATAGCTCCGCTGCTATTACTGATAATTTTCAATACTTTTGAAAAGAATAAGACTTTGTGGTACCATTATGATAAAATAACTATCATTAGACCTAAATCCAATTTATGGATTTAAATCATAGGCTCACTTAATTTTATTAACATATAAGCATTAAAAAGCCATTTCTTTAATCTCTAGCTTAACTAGCATAGAGTTTGATTTTTGAATTGAGAATTTATCAATGAGAAGCATCATTTGAATAGAGAATTGGTCATAGGAATGACCATTCTTTTGGGGAGAGAGAGATATACATAAAAAACATCCTAAATTAAGCATAAAGATAAACTTATCTTAATGATTCATTACAACTCTTAAGAAAAGCTTGATTTGTATTATAAACACTTAATTAGAAACTTCTCAAGCTTGAGAGGGGTTGAGAAATGAAAACATTGAGAATAGTAGAGAAAAACCATGAATTACATCTCACCCCTTGATTTTACTTGCTTCTCTATCTTAGAAGAAGCCCCCAACCAATCAATTGGTTAGTGTGTTGAGAGGACAACTCCAAGGATGATTGAAGAGAGAGAGAAGCTCCACTCTCTCCAAAAGTAGAGGATTTTTAAGGGATAATAGAAAATATGAGTATTTTAAATGTAATACTGGTATGGTATAGCTCAAATATGAGAATACAAAAGAGTGAGGGCCTATTTATAGGTGAGGGAGGCCACTAACTGAGTGCAACTAAGTTCTAGAATTTTCCAGGTTCAGTTTGGCTGAATTTGGATAAGATTTGAATCAGTTTGGCTCCCTTTTTGACTTGGTTTGATCCAGGAGAGAGGAGAGATAAAAATATCACAATTTTTTTGAATTCAAAACTCATCCACATGTGTGAAATAGACGCCTACCTCAAAGTCTCCCCCCTCCTTACCAAAAGGTGTCAAAAATGTATCATTATTCTAAAATATCTCATTTTTTTTGTAATATCTCATAGTTTTTAACTAACAAACCTTGTACTCAGTCAACTCTTCATCTTATGTGAGCATTTACTCATTTTTGGGTATTTTCTTTTATTCCTTAGATTTATCTCATCCCAACACTTGCATAAATCTTATTGGTCCATAGGAACCTTAATTGGACCATAATCCAAAAAATTCTGAAAATCTTGATCCTTAGGCTAAGGTCCTTTATACTTATTTTCAATTAATTCCAAATGCACATTGGAAAGTTCTTTATGAATTTCTGTTTCAGGGGAAACCATTTTAGACACTAGGAGGATTTTTATATCCAAAAATATCTCAATTTTGGATTATCTCTCTCTAGATATTTTCTCTCTCTAGGCCAAAACATGGTAAAACAAGATCTTTCTTTTATTTCAGAGAGGGGAATAATTACAAGAACAGAAGGAGAGGTTCTTACACCTTTACACCTCAAAAGTTGGAGGGAGGAATCTTACAATGTCAAATGATGGAATAAACCATGTTGTTGAAGAGAAGCTTGACAAGAAAAACTGGAGGTATAGATTGAAAATTTTTATGATGGGAAAAGGTTACTGGGACTACGTTGAAGGTGAACATGAGGAGGCACCAGAGATACCGGAGATTAACCCAAGTGCTGCAGATGTAAAGGAGTTCAAGGATTGGAATCAAGGAGCAAGGAAAGTCATGTATTGGCTTTCTATTAGTATGATTGGTCATATACAGAATGTCAAGTCACTTAAGGAGGCATGGGACACCTTGGTGAAGCTGTATGAAACTAACACCAAGGCACGAAAAATTCAGTTGAAGAATGAGCTTCATACTGTGGAGAAGAATAATATGTCTATGAATGATTATGCCTTGAAGATCAAGGGCATTGTGGAATCCCTTGCATTAATTAGTGTTTTTTTAATGATGATGATAAGATAAAAGTGTGTCTACATGGTCTCGGGCCACAATACTACAAGGCATTCAAGACGTCTATTCAGACTTGGGAGAACATTCCCAACTTCACAGATTTGGTGTCAATGCTGATCATTGAAGAGGAGAACTTGGATGAGGATCAACAGTCTTCACAAAACAAAAAGAGTTCAGCGCAGCAGGCCTTCTACACACAAGTGCGGGTAGAGGATGAGGTAGAGGTCATGGACGTGGCTAAGGTAGTGGCCGAACAAGTAATCAAGAGGCAGGGGGAGTCAAGGGGGTCGAGGTAATTGTCAAAGGCAGCATAATGATACACGAGTGTGTTTTTACTGTGGTAAGCTTGGACATGTGCAGGCAGATTGTTATAAGAAGCAGAGTGGCATGCGCAATGGAAAAGTGCAGCAAAACAACTATGCATCCTCTAGCAGAATTAATGAGGATAATAAGAGGTTTTTTGTTGTAAGATTCCTCCTCAACCTCAATAATGAATAGGCTCTACTTCAATCCCCTATAATCATTCCCTATTTTTGAATACAAGAAAATATTGTTTTTGCTTAGAGAGATGAAACATTCTAGAGAGTGGTAATTCAATATTGAGATATTTTTGGATAAACAAATTCTCCTAACATCAAAAATATGTTTCCCTGAAACAGAAAATCAAAATTAATTTTCCAAGGTGCATTAGGAATCAATTAAAAATGATTTAAAAGACCTTAGCCTAAGGGTCAAGATTTTCTGAAATTTTTGGATTATGGTCCAATTAAGGTTCCTATAGGCCAATAAGATTAATCCAAGTGTTGAGATGAGATAAATCCAATGAATAAAAGAAAATACCCAAAAATGAGTAAATTCACACATAAGATGAAGAGTTGAATGAGTACAAGGTTTATTAGTTAAAAACTATGAGATATTACTAAAAAAATAAGATATTTTGATATAATGATACATTTTTGACACCTTGGTAAGGAGGGGGGAGACTTAAAGGAGGTGCCTATTTCACACATGTGAATGAGTTTTTAATTCAAAAATATTAAGATATTTTTTTCTCTCCTCTCTCTTGGATCAAACCAAATAAAAAAGGGAGCTAAACTGGTCCAAATCTAAGCATATTTTCTATTATCCCCTAAAAATCCTCTACATTTTGGAGAGATTGGAGCTTCTCTCTCTCTTCAACCTTCCTTGGAGCTTTCTCCTCAACATACTAACCAATTGATTGGTTGGGGGCTTCTTCTAAGAATAGAGAAGTAAGCAAATCAAGAGGTAAGATGTGATTTTATAATTTTTCTCTCATATTCGAAATGCTTTCACTTCTCAACCCCTCTCAAGCTTGAGAAGTATTCAAATGAATGGTTTTTCAATGAAAAGGAAGCCCTCTAATGAATTCTAATGATTAATCACAAAAAGATTATCTTTATGCTTAATTTAGGATGTTTTTTAAGTATATCTCTCTCTCCCCCAAAGAATGGTCATTCCTATGACCAATTCTCTACTCAAATGATGCTTCTCATGGAGCAATTCTTAATTCTAAAATCAATCTTTATGCTTTTTAAGCTAGAGGCTAAAGAAATGGCTTTTTAATGCTTTATGTTACATAAATTATGATGAACTTATGATTTAGATCCACAAATTGGATTTAGATATATTGATAGTTAATCTATCATAATTGTATTACTAAGTTTTATTCTTTTTAAAATTATTAAAAACTATCAGTGATAGGAGTAGAGCTATGGTAAAATTTTTAAAAATTTATACATAAATCATTTTTATGCATAATGTGAAAAGAGGACTTCCTACAATAATTTAGGATTAGTCATCCTATGTTAAAAGAATAATTCTCATCATATCCATGGAAAGTGAATCTTTAATATTTATGCATAAATAATAATTAGAGAAAAAGAGACATTTTTAGTAATTTCATTTTTATGATAAAAGATGAATTTCCATGATAATTTAGATCCATGTATTTCAATGGAGAAAGAGAAAAATAGGTATATTAATATAATAAATATTTTTATTTAAAATTAAAGAGAAACTTTAGATAAATTTTTTTTATACATAAATAAATTTAAATGATGAAAGAGGAATTCCCATCATATTTTTAATTCAATAATTTAAATGAAAAAAGTGGAATTTTTGTCATATTTAAATTAATGGATATTTTTATTTAATTTTTAAGAGAAATTTTAGTTAAAATTATTTTATGCATGAATAAATTTAAATGATGCAAGAGAAATTCCCATCATATTTGGAACTCAATCATTTAAATGGAAAAAGAGGAATTCTTGGTATATTTGGAATAATGCATATTTTTATTTAAATTGAAGAGGAATTTTAGATAAATTCATTTTATGATAAAAGAGGAATTCCCATGACAATTAGAACCTAATCCTTAAATGAGGAAAAGAGAATTAATGTTTATTAACAAAAGAGAAATTTTCACCATAATTCCACCTAGGAAATTAAAGTTGAGAAATTAAATAGTAGAAAGAATATCTTTTGATGTTTTATGTGATTAAATAACTAAATTGGTATTTACCCAAAAATAATTATTTATCTGAAGAAAATCCTTGTTAATAGAACTAAATCGAATGATTTTGGTTAGACTACGAGAGGGACAGACAGTAAACCTATATGTCCATCTCTGGATCCAGAGATGGACTCTCTCACTGTTATCACAACTCTCACTGTTACCATCTTGGTAACTGGGCTGAAAGTTTCCTCATAATCAATGCCATGTGTCTGAGCATATTGTTTGGCTACCAATCTAGCCTTGTACCTGCTTATGCTTGCATCACTGTTATGTTTTACTTTGTACATCCACTTGCATCCAATGGCTTTCTTGCCTTCAGGCAATTGCACTAAATCCCAAGTCTCATTTCCATATAGTGCATCCATCTCCTCATCCATAGCTTTCTCCCAACACACATTTCTAACAGCCTCATCAATGCATGTGGGCTCTACAATCTGTACAACTTTTGCCATGTATGCATAGTGATGTGCCACATAACCATCATAGGTAAACCTCTGCATAGGATTCTTCACTCTCCCAGGTCTTCGCAACTTTGCATTCATGGCTTCCATCGCCTTCTTTACACCAGGTGTTCTCATAGCTGGTATCTCAAGATCCTCACATCAAGGCTCATCTCTAAGCCACTAGACTCTCCATCAACATGAGAATGCCCTGTAGAAATGTCAGGCATACTAAGGGGCTCAATCACTTTCTTTTTGCCTTTATGTGATGTACTAATCACATTTGTAGGACTGGTATTATGACGCAGCCTGCCACTCCATGGTCTATCAAACTGAACCACTAGATGAGGACTCTCCCGGTCCACTCAAAGACTGTGATTGCTGACTTGCATTCTGTACAACCACATTTCCACTCACATCAGCCCCAAGCTTCTTTTTCATCAACATATCAGCTGCTCATCTCATCAAAAACAACATCCCTTGCTTACCCTCAACTCACGTCCCTCAACTCATATGTAGTAGGGTTATAACACTTGTATCCCTTTTGCTCAAGGGAATACCCAATAAACACACATTTTTCAGCTTTTGGATCTAGCTTAGTTCTCAGCTCATCTGGCACATGCACATATGTAATGCATCTAAGGACTTTCAGATGAGACAAATCAGTTTCCTCTGGAGTTACATCAGTTGGAGTCCTGTTCATGATCATTAAATTACTGTAGTCCATTGTTTGGGTGTCCATATCTATGAAAGGAAGAATAACCTGTTCACGTATTTCTGTTTCAAGGAAGAAGCAAACCCATGTCATGAGTGGTGGGGCCAAAGGAAGAATAACCTTTTCACGTATTTCTGTTTCAAGGAAGAAGCAAACCCATGTCATGAGTGGTGCGGTGGGGCCAAAGAAACAACAAGAAGACCATAGAACCCTCTCCCAAGAATGGAGAAGCCATAAAAACCTGCTTACACTTTGAACAACAATGGCATACAACAAGTAACCTCATCATATGTATCAACACCTAAAGAGATACCAATGAAAGCTTCAACAAGAACACTTGGGGCATGAGTTTTGGTGCTTCAGGGCAATGCAAGGCGATTTTGTTGCTCTTGGTACATATGGAGATGAAGTAGGTTGATGTAGCCTCAGCCCAATAGCTATGTGGCATATTCTTCTCTCCCATCAATGCTCGCGCAATCTCAGCAATGTGCCTGTTTTTCTGCTCATTAGCAACTCCATTTTGCTACGGAGTGTATCTACATGTAAACTGTCTCTGAATACCATTCTTCTTCAAAAATTTAGAGTACTCATTGGAGAAGTACTCTCTCCCTCCATGTAACCTTAGGCACTTTACATGTTTCCTTGTTTGCTTTTCAACCATAACTCTGAAATTTTGAAAATAAGTGAACACCTCACCCTTCTCCTTCATGAAGTATACCCACACTTTCCTTCTATGGTCCTCATCAATAAATGTCACATAATACCTGTAGCCTCCCATAGACATGGTCTTCGTAGGACCCCATACATTTGAATGCACAACATCTAGTGCATTTCTTCTCACATTTTTGTCACGTGGAAATACATGCTTTGTTTCCTTCCCATATTGACATGCTTCACATATTTTCTGCATACCTTCAACTTTAAACTTTGGTAGCCCTGTCACAATTCCTTTAGTCTGCATAAACTTCATTCTTTGCACATTCACATGTCCAATTCTTTTATGCCAAATGTCTGTGTCTGCAACAATTCTTGAACCATTTGCAAACATCGCAGCACTCCTTCAGGCATGTTTACATTCAATGTAAACATTCTGCCCACTCTGTTGCCTTTTGCAACCAACTTGCACGTCTTTAAAGTCTTCAACATAACAACCATCAGGATTAAACCGAACCTGCAAACCCTGCTTAATCATCTGGCCAACTGAAACTAGATTCTTTGTTATGTTTGGAACATGAAGTACATCTGTAAGGTACTTCACTTTGCCATCCTGCATAAACAATTGCACATCTCCAGCATGGGCAATTGGATGAGCAATCAAAACCTGGTCTTTCAAGGTTTTTCATCTCCTTGAACCACTCCCCATGACTTGTCATGTGGTTCGAAGCACCTGAATCAATGTACCATACATCATCTTTATGTGCTGCTTCAACATTTTCAGACATGGCATTAACGACATGCTATATAACAAACAACCTTTCATTATCCTCATTGTTTCTACTCGAGGATGCATAGTTGTTTTGCTGCAATTTCCCATTTTGCATGTCAGCCTGCTTCTTATAACAATCTGCCTGCACATGTCCATGCTCACCACAATAAAAGCATCCACGTGTATCATTATGCTGCCTTTGCCAATTTCCACGACCTCTTTGACTCCCCCTGCCTCTAAATTTGCCTCTTCCACTTGCGTGTTGTTGTTGTTGTTGTTGTGAATTCTGGGAATGTTGTTGTTGCTACTGCTGGCCATAATTCTGATTACCTGTTCGGCCATCTCCTTGGCCGCGTCCACGGCCTCCTCTACCTCGTCCTCTTCCTGAACTTGTGTAGAAGCCCTGTTGCTCTGAACTATTTTTGTTTTGTGAAGACTGTTGGTCTTCACCCAAGCTCTTCTCTTCTATAATCAACATAGACACCAAATCTATGAAATTGGGAATGTTTTCTCGAGTTTGAATAGATATCTTGAACACCTTGTATTGTGGCCTGAGACCACGTAGACAGACTTCCACCTTATCATCATCATCTATTGAAACGCCAATAGATGCAAGGGATTCCACAATACCCTTGATCTTCAATGCATAGTCATTCACAGACATACTCTTTTTCTCCACAGTATGAAGTTCATTCTTCAACTATATCTTTCGTGCCTTGGTATTCGTTTCATAGAGTTTTACCAAGGTGTCCCACGCCTCCTTGGGGGACTTGGCGTCTTGTATGTGCCCAATCATGGTGTCCTGTATACTGATAGAAGAGAGCCAATACATAACTTTTCTGGCTCCTTGGTTCCAATCCTTGAAGTCTTTCACATCTGCAGCAGTCGGATTGATCTCCGGTATCTCCGCCGGTATCTCCGGTGCTTCTTCATGCTCACCTTCTATGTAGTCCCAGTAACCCTTTCCCATGTCAACCTGAACCTCCGAGCATGGAAGTTGTTCTTATCAAGCTTCTCAGCAACAATCTGGTTTATGCCATCATTTGACATCTTGCCAGACACAAAAATTTCCCAGAAACAACACTCTGGTTTGTCCTGCATAAACTACTGTATTTCCTACAGCGGTACTGTACTACACTCAAATGTCACAACTAGTGACCTCAATGTGCATACATACACCCGATGGCAACTGTTGACCTCCTTGCAGCACACTCAATGTCTGCACAACAAACAGAGTTCTGCATAGAATCGATGACTTACCTGCAGTGCTTGAAATTGCCTGCTTTTTGAAAAACAGAGGTCCTAACGCGCCTGAAACGCGTTTTCGGCCTAAAAAATACTGTCCCCGATAGTATAATTGCCCTATAGCTTTACTCCCGCGAAGAAAGCCCCTCAATTAGAGATTGTTTGCCGGTGCCTCCGGTAGAGCTCCCGACACAAGGGTGTAGTCGTCAACACAAATAGGGAAGAGTAGATGAAGTTCTTACCCTCGTACCGAGAGCTTGAGCGCTTGCAAGCACACACACACTCACAAAACCCTAAAAGAGAACACGCAAGGTGAGGCTGAAAATCTTCTTCTTCTTCACAACACTCAACACACCATATACAAAGATAAGAGTACACCCAATATGAAAAGGTACTCAACCAAATACATTCTAGGGTTCTCTATAGTGTGAACCCAACTAAATGAACTGGCGCTATAACTATGCCAGTCTCTAGAATGGCTGTCACTCACACGGCCTGTCATCCCATTGGCCGCATATCACCCATGATCTCACCAACCATGCCATTGGTGTAAGTGTGGGGCCTATCTCCCAGGCGGGTCATCCGTGTCCATCGCCTCACTAGATGAGCTCGATATCTCAACACAAGAGGCTAACACAACTTCTGTCTCGCGAGCACCCTCGGAGGGGGCACCGTAGAGGGGGCGAGGGTCTCACAGCTGGTATCAGAGCTTTGTTGAAAGCTAATAAGGAGAAATGAATTCTTATCAAAAAATTGTAATAAAAACTCAAAAAGAGCATTTACATATTGTATTTTCATATTTTCCTGACCCAGCGATGGAAGCACAAGTGGTTTGCAGGGTAGTATGTCCACGCCTCTTGCGACACTGTGTGCGATCCTGAGGCAAAATCTCTCATTAACCATGATTTTGATGAGGCTAAAAGTGATGCATGGTGTTATTTTATATCACTCAAGGCCTCAAAAATTCAGACTTTCCTACCAAATCTATAGACTCCTTAGTCGCTTTATTCTCAATAAGGAGAAGATAGTAGCTCCCTTGGTTTTGACTTCTAGAGCCGAGCTGCTCTATGTACATATTGCAACCTTTCTATAAATAAAGAAATGTTTTGTGGAAAAATTCCATGTTGTATAAGTGATTGTTTATTGACGAATTAATGAAGTAAAATCTTACCGCATAGATCTCCAATAAGATCATTTATCTTGTTTAAGAAATTATTTTTCGAGCCTCTTAAGTCTTAGGATCGCGTGGATGATATCAAAATAAAAATTTAATAATATATCATTTTTGACAGAATCATGAGGCGAGGAAACTGTGGCCGTCAGCCAGACCCTCTCTGAAAGAAGAAGAGTTTGACCCCGACGTTCGCAAGGCTCTTCAGAGAACTCAGCTAGGACCCTTCAAAGGTGAAGGGGAGACCTTGGGCGAGGCTACGGAGAAGTGGATTGAAGCAATGAAGGAATATTTTGATGTCACCGGCTACAATGAGAGGAGCAAAATGGCTCTTGCCAGGCTGAAAATTGTGGAAACATCCAAGGTGGCATGGAGAAACCATTGTGACACCAACCATCTGGATAGAAATACACAATCTTGGAATGATCTTAAAGCCTATTTAAGGAAGAGAATTTGTCTCCCTAGGTTTTTAGAAACCATAATGAATGAATTTTTAGATCTAAACCAGGGGAGCAAAATCATCGAAGAATATCACTAGGCATTTTCTCTTCTACTCAAGTATTCACTACCTCTAGACGAAGAGCAACTTATGGTCAAGTTCATTAGGGGAATGAACGAACCCTTAGACACACTAGTCAAGAATGCCAAGTCAGTGTCCATGGCACAAGCTGTCAGAATGGCGAAGACTTCGCCAAAGCCTTCATCGTGAAAGTCCTGCCAAAGCTAGCTCCCTCATCCTTCAAGAGATTTCAGACACCGGGAAGTTCTTCCAACCTTCCGCCTCCAAAGAGACACCAAGGTCCCAACCAGAATCTGGAGATGGGAAGCTTCAGGAATGAAGAAAGACCTTTCCCTCTCGAAGTACTTTCTCAGGAACTCCGGCTCTCTTAAGAATGCAAAGGGAAGAGCTTCGAAGTGAGACCAGGTACTTCGGATGTCAGGGATTTGGGCACCATCTCAAGGATTTCCCATCTCCTTCTGTGGGCCAAGGAAGCCAGGGTCCCAGAATTTAGAGATAGACTCCTTCGTATCAGTCCCAATCAGGGTCCCCCGCGCCAAAATCAGGGTAACCCCATAAGAGTGCCAGCTCAGCCTGCAGCCTCCATGCAAAGCAGTCTCCAAACTCCCTCCTAGAATTGGAGTAACCACAAAGAGAGAGAGTTCCACCTCAGACTGTAGTAGCTAGAGCTATCACTCACTATAGCTGAGGAAGTGGAGGAAGAAAAAGGACAGATCTATGCAGCAATAGAGCATCAAGGGAATAACTGTCAATTTTTAGTCCTCCAGACCCCAGCAGAGTACCAAGGTAAGCAATTCAAGCTTTTGATTGATTCAGGCAGCACTCATTCTTTTATTTCCCCAGGACGTCTGCGTAACTTAGTCCTAAATCAAAAATCAGGGAAACCTATGCAAGTGGAAAGATTCTTTTCACACACCTTGAGACAGACCTTATTTAGTTTAGCCTAGATGGGAACGTAACAGAGTGCCAGTTTAGAGTCCTACCCTTGGGAATCTATGATGGAATCCTTGGAATGGATTGGCTCCAAAAAGAATCAAGCTAACACACCATATCTTTCCTTGACCTTCACGGGAATAAAGTTCAAGGAACTGGAATTTTCGGATCCCCAGTGCCGCAATTACTCAAGGCTTCTAAATTATTAAAAGGGCTCAAAAAAAGGCAAGCTGTTTATGCCGTTAAGGTGAATCCAGTAGACATAAATTGCAAGGCTAAAGAACCAGAGTAGTTAAGTGAGTATGCAGATGTGTTCCCTGAAGAGCTAACTGAGATGCCTCCGTCTCGCGAAGTAGATCATGAGATCAAGTTAACCCCCGCCGGAGCTCAGCCAGTGGCCCAACGTGCATGCAAAATGCTAGTCCCTGAAGCCATAGAACTTAAGGAGCAATTAAGACAACAATTTAGAGTAGGGATTTGTCAGACCCAGTGTCTCACCTTGGGGTGCGTCCGTTCTCTTTCAAAAGAAGAAAGATGGAACGTTAAGACTCTGTATTGACTACAGAGGATTGAATCAATTAAGAATTAAAAATAAGTATCCTTTCTCTAGGATTGATGAACTTTTGGATCGGTTAAGTGGAACCCAAATGTTCGTAAAGATAGATCTCAAATCTAAGTACTACTAGATCAGAATCAAGGAACAGGACATCTTGAAGACAACATTCAATACTCGCTATGGGCATTATGAGTTCACAGTCATGCCATTTGGATTGACTAATGCCCAGCGACATTTAATCATCTTATGTAGGATATTCTCAGAGAATACTTGGATGATTTTGTTCTTGTCTTCTTTGATGATATCTTGGTATACTCAAAGAATGTTGTAGATCATGAAGATCATGTGCGGTACATTGCCACTTCATCAGGAGAGATTCTTGGTGTGGGAGACATCGACTTGGCCTACGTCAGCACACAGGATCAGGTCGCTGACATCTTCACAAAGGCCTTGGGAGCAAAGAAGCTCCACTGATTTTAAGATATGCTTGGAGGTTATGAGCTAGAGTTGAGCTTGAGGGGGAGTGTTGAGATGTCAATCTCAACATGAGTTGACACTCACAAGGTGCCTGCATGACTGTTCAACATATCACAAGGTGCCTGCATGACTGTTCAACATATCACTTCATCTTTGAAAATCCTAGAGGTGATGATACTATACAAACATAGTTCATCTAAAAAAGAATCGGATGGTGCAGAGCATGGCGTGATGCCTTAAAAAGAACCCATCCTAGAGAGAGAGACTTCACTCTCGCCTTGCATTTTTGGCGTGTCGCACTACCATGGCCGCTCATGAAGGAGAAGAAGAAGCTGCTGCCATTACCGCCGCCACTGCCGCCAAGAAGCTCAACCCCTTCCTTGTGAGAAAGTTGGCACTATAGAGAGAAGAGGGGGGGCAGAAGAAGCGGCCATGTCGTTCTGGTGTTGTGTGATGCCCCTCTTTGCTGGTTACTTCATCATGTGCCACTACCACCAACCAAGGGCGTGTGCTGGTGCAGCATGAGTCTTATGGGGAAATCTGGGGCTAGCGCCAGGTCACAGCTTGCAAGCAGGGAGAAGGTGGGGAAGGGCATCAGCTCATCTTCTCAAAGTAAGGCACAAGAATAATAAAGTACTCTACGGTCTATCTGGACCAATGATTGTTTTCTAAGACACAGTACACATGGCACATGCATAGTGTGGCTGATGATGGTTTTCTCTCTTGGAAGAAGCCTATGTGTGGGGCTCTAGCATGCATCTCACTCCATAACGCAACCATGAGGGGAACCTACTAGTACCTTTATTTTTGGGTGTGGGTGTGGGGGGGGATTGAGGATATACTCTGTTCCATCCAAGCAACGGCTTGCCAACCGTATCTTTGGCCATGGAAACTACATATTCTCCTTTTGGTATCGGGGGAAGGGGGGGGCAACTGTTCATCTAGAGACCGGCTTAACGCAACCGTGGGGGAACCTACTAGTACCTTTATTTTTGGGTGTGGGTGTGGAGGAGGACTAAGGATATACTCTGTTCCATCCAAGCAACGGCTTGCCAACCGTATCTTTGGCCATGGAAACTACATATTCTCGTTTTGGTATCGGGGGAAGGGGGGCCAACTATTCATCTGGAGACTCGCTTGCAACAAGTCACCAGCATGAAAACTATGCCTACCTATCTCTCCCCATGCCTGCTCTTCCTCTGCCTCCTCTCTCTCTCTCACTAGCTATAGCCAACACCGGCACCGACAACACCTATAAGGTAAATTTTGCCCCATCTTTCCTTTGGGTTGGAGCCTTGTACTCAACAATTTTGATCAGAAGAAGAAGGCGATGTAGTTTCTTAAACCCTAATCCTCATATAAAGAGAGAGAGAGAGAGAGAGAGAGAGATGCACCAATCCTTTTGGTAAGAAAGTTGTGTGTACCTATGTGTGGATCACGTGATTTTTATGAGGTTATCTTATGGTTCACACACACAATGTATGAAAGGTGTCCATGATGCCCTTCATGTCCCCAGAGTGCAAGGAAAATCAATTTACCTATCATCCATGGCTTGAAGTATAACCTGTCGGTATTCATAGACGCACAACACTACAAGAGAATCATTGTTTTTCGACGCTTAGTTTCCACGCCTAGTCGCGTCATCGATATGTGCGTCGAAATAGGTGTCGAAATATGTGTGGAAAAATGCGTCGAAATAACTGTCGAAATATGCGTGGAAAAAGTCGTCGGAATAAGCGTCGAAATAACAGTCGAAATTTTTCTTTAAAAAAAAATTAAATTTATATATAATATTTGCTAGTTCCCATCCTAGGGTGTGTTTTAGCCTTCTCTTTCTACTTCTTTGCAAAAGCATATGTGTCTATGAGAGAGAGAGAGAGAGAGAGAGAGATGATCAGAGAGAAAGAGAGATAAAGAGAGAGAGAAAGAGAGAGAGAGAGGGGGGGAGCCGAGGGAGAGAGGAGGGTATAACTTCCATCATGCTCTTTGAAGGAAAAAAAATGCTAGCTCCTCCTCCTCATCACTAAGGTGCAATTAAGAAAGTGCTCTATTTTACAATGAAATTAAAATTCATCATCAACTTGCTCATCCTCAGCGAGATCCATGGCTCCAATTAAATCTATTTCTAGAAATAATCCATCATTGTTGTCAATCAGTGGAACAATTAGTAGTAGAAGATAATTCATCCATGTCGCCATCCTCTTCTAGCTCTTGCATGAGAGTTGTCGATGCATCATGATCATACTCAGCTTGAATCTCTTCTTCTTCTCGATTATCTCTAGTGTCTGTTTCTCGTTCAAGATGTATTTTCTCAATGAGTACACCTTCATCCGATCCTAATCCCGTGTGAGCCTCACCTACTTCCTCAACTAGTATGTCTTCTTCTTTTTCTTCTTGTTGTTCAATAGGTGCTAGTGGTGTATGCTCAACCATCACATGATCTAGGGGGAGTTCAATAGGTGTTAGTGGTGTATGCTCAACCATCACATGATCTTTCCTCTCTTTCCTCTATTATTATTGCACCCTTGGATGCTGGGGATTTGTTTTGTAGATTTGCACATAAGCATTATGCATAATGCTCATTCAGGCTTTATGCATAAGCCTCATGCATAGCTTTATGGATAAGGCCTCATGCATAAGCTTTATGCATAAGGCCTTATACATAATGCTTTATGCATAAGCCTCATGCATAGCTTTATGCATAATGCTTTATGCATAATGAATGTTGAGGGATAATTCATGTGTATGCTCTTATTAAAGTGTCCATGTGGGCTTTTTTATGTGTGTGTAGAAACATGTCTCGCACTCCAGATGAGGCACCGGCTTACTCTCCATATGCCATGTTGCCTGACGAGTTCATGGGTTTTTTAGCACAACCCACGCCCGAGTAAAGAGTGATGGCACAATAATATTTTGGGAGAGGGGCGGGCACTTCGGCCGCACCATCGGGCACCACCACCGCTAACCCTAGTTCACCTATAGAAACCCCACAAAGAGCTGCTAGAACCCCTCCCTTAGGTTGCTCGTCCACTCACAGAGCACAACGCTCGAGTAGTGGAGGTGGAGGCGGTTGTTATCCAAGTGGGGGCATGGATGGGTCTATGCCCCCACGTGAGCGTCCTTCCCCATCTAGCACCAGAAGCACTCCATGCTCACGATCATCGTGACATTTCAACACATAGCCCACACCCGCCAATAGAGAAAATTTTTACACAATTGTCAATGCCAATGTGGTTTTGGATAATGTCGGGCAGCAAGAGATGAAGAGCTGCATCCGCGAGCTTTGCCACATTCAATCTTTGCAAATGACTTTATGGTGGCCAAAGTTGGATAAAGACAAGAAAGATAGAGTCATAAATCAAATCAAGGATGAGTACAAGCCGGTCGGCGATAGTGATGTCGTCCCCATAAGAAGGTGGATAAAGGACCACATGGTGGACATCATGAAACATTGGCAGGGAGATGTGACTAGGAGAGTGAAGGCAGGGGGGGTGAGAAGCCTTGGTACATGAGTACCAAGGATTGGAATGAGGAGAGGCAAAAGCATGCTCGAAATCCCCAACACTACAAGCAACAAGAGGATGCAGCCAAAGCTCCAATGGAGAGTGTAGGAAGCTCTCACTTTGGAAGCGGCGGTTGGGATGCATTCCATGTCTACTTTGTAAGTATCAACATTTATCTTGTATCTTTCATTTGATGTTATGTCTACTTTGTAAGTATCAACGCTTATCTTGTTGTTGTTCAATAGGTGCTAGTGGTGTATGCTCAACCATCACATGATCTTTCCTCTATTTCCTCTATTATTATTGCACCCTTGGGTGCTGGGGATTTGTTTTGTAGATTTGCGCGTAAGCATTATGCATAATGCTCATTCATGCTTTATGCATAAGCCTCAAGCATTGCTTTATGCATAAGGCCTCATGCGTATGCATAATACTTTATGCATAAGGCTCAAGCATTGCTTTATGCATAAGGCCTCATGCGTATGCATAATACTTTATGCATAAGGCCTTATGCATAAGCTTTATGCATAATGAATGTTGAGGGATAATTCATGTGTATGCTCTTATTAAAGTGTCTATGTGGGCTTTGTTATGTGTGTGTAGAAACATGTCTCGCACTCCAGATGAGACACCGGCTTACTTTCCATCCTTCTCTCCATATGCCATGTCGCCTAACCAGTTCATGGGTTTTTTAGTACAAGCCACGCTCGAGCAAAGAGGGATGGCACAACAATATTTTGGGAGAGGGGTGGGCACTTCGGCTCTGCACCATCGAGCACCACCACCGCTAAGTTCTAACCCTAGTTCACCTGTAGAAACCCCACAAAGAGCCACTAGAACCCCTCCCTCAGGTCGCTTGTCCACTCGCAGAGCACAATGCTCAAGTAGTGGAGGTGGAGGCGGTTGTTTTCCAAGTGGGGGCACAGATGGGTCTACGCCCCCACGTGAGCATCCTTCCCCATCTAGTGCCAGAAGCACTCCATGCTCGCGATCATCGCAACATTTCGACACACAGCCCACACCCACGCCACCGATGGAGAAAAGTTTTACACAATTGTCAATGGCAATGTGGTTTTGGATAATGTCGGGCAAGAGACGAAGAGCCGTATCCACGAGCTTTGCCACATTGTCTTTGCAAATGACTTCATGGCCAAAGTTGGATAAAGACAAGAAAGATAGAGTCATAAATCAAATCAAGGATGAGTACAAGCTGGCCGGCGGTAGTGATGTCGTCTCCATAAGGTGAATAAAGGACCACATGGTGGACGTCATGAAACATTGGCGGGGAGATGTGACTGGGAGAGTGAAGGCAGAGGGTGAGACGCCTTGGTACATGAGCACCGAGGATTGGAATGAGGAGAGGCAAAAGCATGCTCGAAATCCCCAACGCTACAAGCAACAAGAGGATGCGGCCAAAGCCCGAATGGAGAGCATAGGAAGCTCTCACCTTGGAAGCGGCGGTTGGGACGCAATCCATGTCTACTTTGTAAGAATCAACATTTATCTTATATGTTTCATTTGATGTTATGTCTACATTGTAAGTATCAATGCTTATCTTGTTGTTTTAGTACTTTTAGAATCAAGTGGTTGGTCTCGACAGGCAACGGGAGAAGAGGAGGACATTGCTCGCCCACCATAACACATACTTTCTTTTTTTGGAGAAGCTTGAGCGAGAAGGCGCCTACCTCAATTGGGAGCGCATTGTAGATATGGTAAGTGTGCGGCAAGCCTTAACCTTATGATTTGTATACTTGCTTTGCCTTGTCATGTTAGATCATTGTTTTGGTATACCAAAAAAAACGTTTTGTATGGTTTTTGCAAGGACCAATTGTTGATCCTGAGTGAGGGCTCCGCATAGAGTGGCCTTGCCCATGTCTTTCCCCTTGTACATACACATTTTGGTCAGCTCACATCTTTGTTTGAGCTTGTATAGATTGCATGATGCAAATTTTGGCTTATCTCGTTAGAGCTTGATATGTAAATTTCAATTTTGGCTTATCTCGTCAGATCTTGATATGTAAAATGCACATCTTGCAATATAATTTGGCCATTGTTTGCACTTGTGTGAATTGTGTACCTACTTTGTAATGTCAAAAATGTTATGGCACTCTCTCTAACTTTTTCAACAAATTTGCTTCGTTCTTCACATCAGAGTACAATTGACTTTGACCATACTCTATAAATTTGGCATAATGGTGCATCTAGCTACAAGACTGCAGATGGATGCACCATTATGCCAAAAAAAATTTAATACCTGCACGCGGCGAAATAAGCGGGTCGAAAGTTTCCTGCATTCGTAAATAGCGTCGAAAGTTTCCTACATCCGTCGAAAACAGCGTTGAAAGTTTCCTGCATTCATTGAAAATAACGTCTAAATGACAGCCGAAATAAGTGTCGAAATACGTGTCGAAATCGCAGTCGAAATAACCGTCGAAATATCCGTCGAGACAGTCGTCAAAAACACCGTTAAAAAATGCGTGGTAAAATTACTTTTTTCGACGCTTATTTCGGCACTTATTTCGACGTTTTTTTCGACGGGTATTTCGACGTTTAGGGGATTTTGAGCTTAGTTCTAAAGCGTCGAAAAAAGCGTGGATAATGGCCCCGCCTCTTGTAGTGCAACCTTTTTTAATCCTTGCATAATATTATAAAACAGGGGACTGTGGTCTGGTTTGGCCAGAGATGAGTTGATCCTTAGTGCTGGCAGTGAGCCAGGCACATTGCCCGTGCTGTGTTTCTAGAAGCTCCCATCTGCATTTCATTTCTAGACGCTCTCGGGAAGTTGCAACAAGGGCACCCCATGTAGACTGCATGTTTGCATATGCTTTAGTGATATAAGGATGTTGAGGCAGTCTGGTAAAGGACGAAAACCAGACCATGGTTAAAGCTATGCAGAGATTGAGAGATGATAGATTAGGTGTATGGGGTCCGTTGTATTAAGCTAATGGGGGTAATCGCATCATTAGAGGTTTGTGACCATCTCTGTGAACAGCATTGATCAGTCTTCTAGACCAATCTCCGTATGAGATCAAAGGTTTGATGTCCTATATCTTTTCACTAGAGCTCTGAAAACAACCCTCCTCCTCTTTGACCAGCTAAAGGCTGATTAATAGGCAATGGGAGCTCTAGATGTATGCAAACAAAGAGGGATGAATTTTCCCATGAAATCTGAAACCCTAGTTGAATGCATGCTTCCATCAGAACCTTACTAGTACAGCCTTTAGGTGATTGATCTTCCAAAACAACTCCCTGCTTTGTCCATACTCTGACCTCAGGTCTTGCACCAACTGGATTTTCAATGAAGGCCACATAGGTATATTTGATTTGTTTCACTTTATTGTACCATCTTTTGGTCCTCGGACCAAACTTTAGTGGTATGCATCTTGGCTTCTACATAGTAAATTTTTATTCACAATGCAAATTTGTAGAGATTTTCTCATCGTTTTCCTATAGAAGCTATAGTAGCGAAATTTGTTTGTTAAAAAGACCATGGGATTGAATTAAAAAGACCATGGGATTGAATTAAGAGAGTCTTGTAGGCATGGGCTTTGCAAGATATTTGGACTCTAGAAGCTTACTAATATTATGCTCAATTAATGACATAGCTGCCCATTTTGAGTCTACTTGTACTAAGGTTACGCACATTAACTTAAGGGTTCTCAAATGCACAATTTGAGTCTAGTTGTACATCAATCGGTAGAAAGTGTGGTACATGAATATAGAGAACGCCGATAACACATTGAAGAGAACGAAAACATATCAACGAGTTTAGTGCACGTATCAAGGAAGAGAAAGAAAACATATCAATGAGTTAATTAGAGCACATAAAAACGAGAAATGAATGGTTCATTTGTTTTTAGGTTGAATTAAAAAGCTCCGAGCTGTCTTCTTAGTAGCCCTTTTCTACCTAGTGTGGCTATTGTCCCCACACCCACGTACATCGAAGTTGGTGCTTTATTGTCCCCACACCCACGTACATCGAAGTTGGTGCTTTATGTGGCTTTGATTGAACAAATATCTATATAGTTGTGCCAAGTTGACCTCGACTCCGAAAACAAAAACAAAAACAAAACAAAAGGTTAAACATATATCCATATAGATAGAAACGATGCCTTACAATCAAAGCAACCGACCTCCAAGGAAAGGAGAGGAAAAGTTTTTATTTAATTTAAATAAAGGAGTAGATTTAAGGAATAGGAGGTTGGGCCATATCATTGACGAGTTTCTTCCATTGGAGGTTGGAAGAACCGCCAGCCTTGATAGATTTTTGGGCGGCCTTCCGCCAGAGCGAGGTGGCGTGTTTAAGCTGTGAAGAGGTGTCTCCTTGCATGAGGGCACGAGCTTGTCGTTCGACCTCGTCTCTGTGTATGAGACCATTGTGGTCCGCCTCCAAATGTAATCCCACATTCCAGGCGTCCACAGAACACCTATTGTTGAGCATTTGGTCTGCAAAGTAGGGCCATCCAAGCATGGGTACCCCGGCGGAGATGCTCTCCAATGTGGAGTTCCAGCCACAGTGTGTTAGGAAGCCGCCCACGGCCGGGTGGGTGAGTACTTGGAGCTGGGGTGCCCATTCCACGAAGCATGCACGCCCTTGCACTCTTTCCAGGTAGCCTTTGGGGAAGAGGGATGCGTCGCCGTACATGAGGTCCGGTCGGATCACCCAAAGCATAGGTGATTGGCTAGCTTCCAAGCCCAAGGCCAGGTGTTCAAACTGTTGGGCGGACATGACAGCAATGCTCCCAAACGAGACGTACAGAACTGATGACCGTTCTCGCCCGTTTAGCCATTTTAGGCAATTGTGGTCTTCTGGCCACAGGGCAGCCGTTCCATACGAGGCTAGCCGCCCGTCTCCACCCTCTTCGAAATACGACAGTGCTAGCAGAGGTCCCACTGTGTATATGGGATTGTTCTCCTCTCTCAAGGCTTCCATTGAACCTTGCTCAAGCTCTTCAAACGTGTTGATTGCAATCCACGTGCTCTCCTTTAGCCTTTGATACGGCTCCAGAAAGGCGTTGAACATGAAGTCTTGCGTATCGTAGGACTGCAAATACGTGTTTAGCTCCGTCACCTTCAGCGGTGGCACTCCTCGCACCCATGTTATTCGCTCAGGCTCTGTAAACGCAGTGGCACAACTTATTAGAAGAGAAATATGGCTTGTTTCCATAATCCTCATTAGAGTATGATTATCTTGATCACTAGCCACTACTAAGCGTAGAAATCAAGGATGGATGTCATCGTGAAGCCCAATCCCGTCCATTAGCTTATATGTGCAGCCTCTCCATTAGTTCAGCAGTTAAAGCCCAGCCCCATTCATTAGCTAATTATACCATTAAATCCAATTCAATCGACTAAATTAATAATTAAAAGCAAGTGCTTCATCTTCTCCGCTATGCAATACATAGTAATTGATTAGGAGAAGGTTAACCCACTTAATCATAAATTTTGGTCCTATAAATTACTCAGTGATGAAGGCTCACCCTTAGGAGATCGATGCCCTTGATTAACAGCCATGACGGATGCAATGGTACCAGCTGAAGCAGTCCAAAAAGCAAGCCTTCTGAGGCCAAATCTGGTGGCCACATCTTGTGTGAAGTAGAGGTAAAGGTCCGAAATCATGCAGGTGACAGGGGTGTCCTCGGATTGCAGTAGACCTTCCACCAGCTCTTCGAAAACCGGCTTCAAGCTATAGAAAGACTTGGCCAGCTCAACGAGGGTGTCTTGCCCACTGGTGCTCCCGTTCTCTCTCTTGTCCCTTATCTCTGCAAAGCGTATGTCAAGGCCCTGCTCTTCAAAACGGGGCTGCAAATTATTCTTCAGAAGTGCATGATTATGCTGTGTGTTAACAAATGTGATTATGAAGCCTTCTAAAGCAAGCTTTATAGATAAGTGCATCATGGGTCCTATGTGGCCTTGTGCAGGGAATGGGATGACAAGTGCATGTGGTTTAATGAGCTGGCTAGGAAGGCCCATACTGTTTGTTGACACGAGAAAAGGTTTGATTAGCTGCCTAACTGCGATCAGCTTAGTGAAGTGAAGTGAGACCCTAATTAAACAAGCGATGGGCTCTATATAAGGTGTCGAGAGCCTTAATGTGCAAGCTCTGCGAGGATCTTGAGCTGAGAGAGAGAGAGAGAGAGAGAGATGTTATGCTGTGCGCTCTGCACTTGCCACTGATGATGATAATGAGTGTGAGGAAGATGGTCACCATTTTTATACATAAACATCAAGCGAGAAGATGTTCTCTGTTTTTGGTATAAAATAATAATAATATGGCATCTTTTGAAAATTTTACCGTTGACCGGAATAGAATATTTCACCTTAAAATTTGAAAAGGCTCTCACACACAAACCCCTTTAGTTGACTTGGCAACTTACCTTAGAATCTGCATCAGCGTCGTCACCTTAGACCTCATGAAGACGTCCCCCCTTACGCTAGCGCACGTGGCTTAATGGGCCTTGAGAGAATAGCCCAGTGCACATGCCCCATGCCAATCATATACCGCATAGTAAGGGCGTCACATGCCCCACATGCCCCATGCCCTCTTTTTTTTTTTAGCATTTTGGTCATTACATACTTGCGAAATGCACGTCAAAAATTACACTAAAATTCCAAAAAAAAAAAACTTGCTACATTTCATCAAACCCATCAATCAAGGGTCCCTGCCAAAAATCAAGCCTCGCCGAGTGCTAAAACTTGACCTCCGCGGAAGCTGAGGTTGCAAGTTCAATGCTCGCCCCTCCCTCCCCGCCAGTCCATGAGGGGGGTGATTAAAGAAATGAACCCCCACCCCAAAAAAATGGGGGGGGCGGCGGGGAACTTATTCTTCATGACAGTTTGAGCACCAATTTTTTTATAAACATTCTTCATGATAGTTTGAGCACTAATTTTTTTCTCGCATGTGACAATACTACTATAACATAGTGAACAAGTGTGACCACAAGTGACATACCACATTTGAAGAAGCATCCATCCACATGCATCCACGTACTATTGAAAACGCAAAGGTAACGTTAAGTAAACTATACCACACCTAATATGATTGTTGGTGGTTGAAGTTTTTGGCTCTATTTTAAAATCAACATACATATTTTAAAACCATCTGTAACATGCTATTCATGTCCCTTGAAAAAAAGACCCCCTTTTGGAAAAACCATGTCTTGCGTACAATCATATCTGAAAAGTACACTAAATTTCTATGTTTTCGGATTTCCTAAATTTGAGCTAAAAGTCAAAATGTCCTTAAAAATACACTTTATAAATTTAAAAATGTGTACACTAAAAAGTGATTTGCTAAATTTGATCTAAAAGTGAAAATGTCCTTAAAAATACACTTTATAAATTTAAAATACACTAAAAAACTATTAATTAAAGTGTACAAAATAATCCCAAAATCAAATTTCAAGTTTTATAACAGACGCTTACAAAGAATTCATCAACTTTTTTGTAATAATTTATTTTTAACTCCTCTATATTGTTTTTTAAAAAAAGACACACTTCTTAATTTAGTCAAAGATAATGAAGTGATGTAAAATTTCTCCACACTAAAATTTTAATTTATTATTTTACTTTTATTTTAAACTTACATTAATTAAATTTAAAATAGTATATATCTTATTTTAACTTATGATAATATTTTATCATAAATTTATAAGTTTTTTATATGATAAAAATATTAAAGGATGATATATAGATAACGGCTATTGATTGCAAATATGGTTAATACATTTAAACATTTCAAGTTCAATAAAAAATACATAATGGGTATCAAATTTGTTATTGATTTTGAATATAGAACTAGATATTGAGAAAATATATCTAGATATTAATTTTGAATATGAAACTAGATACTAAGAAAATACATCCAGGTATTAATTTTGAATATGAAACTAGATATTGAGATGTTGAAAGATTTTTTGAAAAATATACAGGTGAGATTTTAATACCATAAATCCATCTATGTCTTTATTGTATTATAAATAAGTATATAGCTTTTTTAGAAAAAAAAAAGTCCAAAACAAGTAAAAGATTTTGTCTTGTTTTAGAAAATGGACACCAGGTATCTACATTGTGTTTGAAAATACATCATTTGGATGCTAAGTATCCAAATTGAGTTGAAAACATGCAAATCTAGTCTAAAACAAACAAAGGGCTTCTAAAACAAATAAAAGTTGCACGTTCTAGAAAATGCATGCCAACTTGAAAACCTTGTGTGTGTTTACAACATGAATTGTGTTAAAAACAAGTAGAGAGCTTTCAAAACAAGTTAAAGCTACCTATTTTGGAAAATGAATACAAAGCTCAAAAGCCTTGCATGTTTTCAACACATGTGAAAAAAACACAAGCCTTTCAACTTGGTATTTATTTTTTAAAACAAACAATGATATTCTACTTGTTCTTTGATACAAAAAATTTATATTCTACTTGCCTTTTGGTTTTTTTCTAAAAAGCGCTACCAAAGTTTGAGTTTTCTTGAAATACAATAAGTTGAGCTATAATACACAATTTTTAAATATTTTGGCACCAACATAACATTTAGATTATAGGCATGTCTTTTGAATGTAATCTAAATGTTGCCTTGGTGCCAATTTCTTTTTTTTTGAGTACATAGCTCAAGCTATTGTATTTTTAAAAAATCTTAATTTTTTGTAGCCCCTTTTTAAAGAAAACCCAAAACAAGTCAAATATCTTTGCTTGTTTCAAAAAATGATACCAAGTTGAAAGTCTTTTATGTTTTTACCATAGTTTGTGTTAAAACACAACACAAGTCTTTTGACTTGGTATGAATTCATGTTGACAACACACAAGTCTTTAAACTTGATATCCATATTCTAAAACATGCAAATTTACTTGTTTTGGAAGCTCCCTATCCCATTTAAGAAAAATTGATACCAAGTATCTAATTTCAACGCAATGTGTGTTTTCAACATAATGTAGATACTTGGTATCCATTTTTCAAAACAAGCAACAAGGAGCTTTATTTGTTTTGGTGCTCTTTGTTCATTTTAGAAAATAGGTACCAAGTATCTAGATTTGTGTGTTTTCAACACAATTTGGATACTTAGTATCCAAATTTTATGTTTTCAACACAATCTAGATACTTGTTTGGTATCGATTTTACAAGTGCACCTTGACAGAGCTCGGCGAGAGAAAGCAAGATGCCTTGCAGCATCCTATAAAGTGATTTGTGGGGATGTAGATAATCTTCAGAATATCATTCCAAAGAAAGATTACAGTCTTGTTATTACTGACATCCCATATGGTTTTAATATGAGTGGTTCTATAAATGATGAGAGAGAATATACCTATCAAGAAACTCAAAAGATGTTGTAGAATTTTCAAGTGTGGTAACTACATCAAATATGTGGAGATTTGTGATCTTTCAGAGGCTCCACTAGCCAAGCTCCATCAGCTAATTGCAGCTCTAAGAAAAGAAGCACATGGTCTAGAGTATCTTGTTTAGTATGATTTCAAGAAATTATGTTTTTAGTTTCTTTTCATTATTTTTCAAACACTTTAGATTTATGTTTTACTAATTTGATTGTAGGGTCAAAACAAATATAGATCATACTCGCGGTTTTCATTTCAAAAGTTCCTTTGAAATGCTCATGGTTGGCTATTGTGATGACATTAAGCAAAGACGTTTTAAAGCACATGTCAATGAGTCTAGATGCTCCAATGTGCTTTCTTTTCCTGAAGTAACTAGGAAAATAAGGCATGTGATTGAGTCCAAAGCCTTGGTGAATCCCTACTAGAAGCCTCAGCACTTGATTAATCGTTCGATTGACCTATTTTCTATGCCAGATGATTGGATACTTGAATTGTTGTCTAGAACTAGTATACACTTATTCTTGCTTTAAAAAATCATGTTTAAGTATATACTTTCTTATTATTGATAGTGTGTTAGTTCTTATATTCATTTTTTCAAAACTACAGATACAACTGTGACATGTGCAATTAAGAGAAAGAGAAACTGTGTTGCAACAATTAAAAAGGATGAGATCCAAGTAGACTTTATTCCTATGCATGTAAATGGTGCTATGGAACTACCAAATAAAGATCAAGAGGTGGGAGAAGTCTCCATTGATGCGAAATTTCATTTAGCATCAAAAGAATCTATGCCTCCCCTCGCTGATGAGCCTAGGGAATTAGCATCTCTACTAGAAAATGAAAATTTTACTTTGATGCTCCCTGGTCCCCAAGGAGAAGAAAATAATGATCAATCCAATGAAGAAGCAGAGGAAGAACCAGATCAAGTGCTAGATGTTTAGATTTTGACTCTATTACTTTATATAATCTAGTTTATCATCACTCTACTACTTTACATACTTTAGTTTATTGCTCTGCGAAACCTTCAACAAGTTTTATCTCATCTTTTTAGAGAGAACTTTTATTTCATATTATTTGTATTGGCTTTGCTATTTGGGTCTAGAAATAGATCCAAGCATGATTTGTAGGGTTTTTCATAATTTATAGAGCTTATGATGTTATCTATTCTAATCTTTTTTTTATCACTTGTCAAGTAATGTGTATATTTGTGTATAGTGGTAAAATTTGTTCCAAGAAAGTTCATTTAAAAAAGTCTCTTTCATTTATGAAATTTATAAAATAATTTTTAATTAAAAATTTTTGGTTTTTCTTTAAGTTGTGGGGACTTCTTCTATCCTGTTTAAAAATTCAAGTTGTTTTTATGTCAAACATTATCAGCTTATAATGTAGTTTTTTAATGTACACATGGAATTCTAGATGTGCTTTCAAAAAAAGTGTGTTTTTAAGCTGTTTTTGAAGTTTGCGAGGGACACATTTTCCCTTTCCACCTTAGAGCGCCTTCTCAAAATGAGCCTTCCTATAAGATTTCAAGGCATCTGTGATACCTACTCCAGAGTACATTGTGGATATCTCATGCATGTCGGCTCTACAGTAGGTGAGCCCACCTCCAACTTCCCATACAATTGTAGCATGTACTCGGTCAATTGGAACCAGTACACATGATGATGGATCCACACGAAGAACGGTTTGTCAGATGGCAGAATCCGGGCATCCCTCATAGCAAACTTGCCCCCACTAGCCAATATGTCAAGGAGTCCACATTTCCTGTATTGTGAATAAGCATTATGTTTCTACCTACATAATTAAAAAACATTAATGTGTCTAGAGAGTTAGAGATCTTACTCTCCATTTGAAATATGTGCTAGAGCAATCTCTACTAGCTTGGGAGTAGTGAATTTGCTAGCCTTTTCACCCTAGCCCTGGTATGAGATCACTTTTTTAAAAACTCTTTTCCACAGTCAGGGTTGGTAATTTGTGTCAGCTCATATCCTCTTTTAGGAAATAGTGCCTTTGTCTCCTTGAGGGTATCTCTGCAGTTATTGTCAAACATTTCTACATTCAGCTGATATTCTATACTCCCTCGCTCAGCCAAGCCATTGATCTTATCTTGGTACGTGGCATCAAACTCTGACTGCAATGTGTTTATGTTTAAGAAACATATTTTGAAATCAAAGCATAGCTTTATTGTGGTTTGAGAAAGAGGCATGCACACACCTTGAAAACTAATTGTGATGACAGGAGTGCCATGGGAAGCTTCAACCACTTGGATCTGTTAGGTCCCTAATGAGGAAGTTCTTTCTGGGCCCATGCACGATCAATGTCATCAAACTTTGACAACCATGATTGTGGATCAGTAAGAACCCACACGCTGCATCCATAAATATATTATGTGTCGTCGTGTTCATCACATGAATGGTAGTGACCCTGGAAATTTTGCATGCATATAAAACAAGGATAAATGATGACATATACAATGTTTGTTCATTTGATACACATAAAAACAATGTACAATCCACTTACTTGTTGATCATGTGCAGCATCAACAAGAAGTTTGCCTCCTCCTCCTCACCGCCATTGTCAATTGGTATGTGCTCTCCTCGGCGATGCTTTTGATTAACCCCTTGATGGAATCCTCGTTCATACAGATTACTGGGGGTTTGCAAAGGAGGTGATAAAGTGGTGGTACTCTAGGGGAAGGTGGTTATGATTATCGACCAAGTGGTTCTCCAACCAATTCATGGAGATGTGTTGATCAACTGGAGGGGGTCACTATATGTAAATTCTCTATATCACGTGCGTTCAAGGCCTATTTAAAAAGTCCCTTATTTGTGAATTTTTTAGTGAATATAATGTATCCTTTCTTATTCAAATCTGCAATTTTTTTTTAAAATACAATAAATAAATCCCCTCTGTAAATATATTTATGTAAGTTTTAAATATTTAAAATGTCCTTCTGTTGAACCCACGTGATACTTACATATTTATACGAGTGACCCTCCCGAGTTGATCAACCACTTTCCCAAAACTCTCTTTTACAGACTCCTCTTCTTCAATAATCATGGCACTACTTCTCGCCTCACGATTGCTTGCGAGCGTTGAAGAACCAACCCTAGAGTCAACGCGATTGAGAGGTGTTCATACCTCGCTTGATGTGGTCACTTGTGATATGCCCAAATCTTTTCATAGTGCAATCTTATCTTGATTTTTGATGAACCCCTTCGATTTGCAAATGAGTCCGTGGAGGCATTTTGTCTTGAAAGTTAGATGTTTGAAAGATGCCGCCTTCAAAAATTAAACATAAGCTTTTTTAACCAGATTCTTTCTTTTTCTGAATTAATTTTTAAATATGATTAGTAATTAATATACGTCATTTTTTTATTGATATACAACCATTATTAATAATAATGCTTAAATTAATCCTTAATCATGATTAATTATTGATCCAAGAAATACATTATTTCAAATAAGATGTGATGTAACTCTGTAAATTAACATTGCATTAAATATGCACATAATTTCTTAAAATTTGGTAATTATTATGCCATTTATATTAATCACAAGAAGAATACCTCAAGAATTTGAATGATTGAATCAACTTAGGTTGTGGAACATGTTGTTGTAGTGTAGAGAACCTTTAATCCATCACCTCGTCACTCCTTATACACCACCAGATTTTCTAATTGATGGATTAATGTGTTGGGGACAAGTTGAGGGAAGAGAGGGGACGATTTAGGGAGGAGAGGGGAGTGATTTGAGGGAGAGGAGGGAACGATTTAGGGAGGAGAGGGGAGATAGTTGAGGGAGAAGAGGAGTGAGAGAGCGTTGAGGGGCGAGGAGAGAGCGTTAAGGGGCGAGAGAGAGGGTGTTGAGGGGTGAGAGACGGGGGAGAGGACATTGGGGGGCGTTGAGGGACAAGAGAGAGGGAATTGAGGGGGGGCAGAGAGGGGGGAGAGGGCATTGAGGGGTGAGAGAGGGGCACGAGCACGAGGGCATTGAGAGGCGAGAGAGGGGCACGAGGGTGTGATAGCATTGAGAGAGGGAGGGCACTTGGGCGAAGGGCTCACAAAGGGCTTTGTGAGCCCTCTGTTGGCTGTCCAACGGCTTTAAAGCCATTGGGGACAGCCCCGCAACCCTTGTGGCTAGCCACGTGTACTGTCCAAGTGTGCGGGCATTACAGAGCTTGCCACATGTAACACCCTAGTTTGGGAATTACACATGGCAAGCCATGTGTAATGCACGTAGCCAAATATTAGAGGTGTCACCAATGACTTTGGCGCCATGTGTAATACTTGTCCACCATGTGCATTACACATGGACTACGTATTCCACACGCGCAGTCCACTTGGCAGCCATGTGGAATGCCTAAGTGTGGGCATTACATATGGCAGCGCCGCGTTGTGTGTTCCGCATGCCATGCACGTGGTACATGCCACACACGCTGTGGCTTGCATGCCACAATCCATATGGCGTGGCCTGTGTGCCACATGCCACATGCCACGTGGCATGGCCTATGGCATGCAGGCCATGCGGTGTATCCTCCGTGCCAGAGGCCACACAACTTGTGTGGCTTGCATGCGACAGGCTATGTGGCATGGCCTGTGGTATGCATACCATGTTACGTCGCCTACAGAGGGCTTTAAAAACCCTTTGTGAGCCCTCCTCCCAAGCACCCCTCCCCTCCCTATTCTCCATCAACACACCTCGTGCCCCACCTCTCCTCCATGAATGTTTCCCCTATCCTCCATTAACGTACACTCGCACCCCACTTCTCCTCCATCAATGCACCCTCCCTCTTTTCCTTCTACATACCCCCCCTCAATCTTGAACGTGTCATCACGCTGCCCTCTCTATTGCCCCTCTCTTGCGCTTTTGTAATTGGACATGCCATCACTAAAGGAGCTAACCATGGAGTGTATCATCTTTCAAGGATACATGGTGCAATCAAAGTAAAGGAGAACAACCTTACAAAAATGATAGTTAAGTTCTAGCTCAGAATATCAAGCACAATTTCTTACTGGAGGACATAAAGAGTGATGAATGAAGGGAATAAGTAACTAATTAGGAATTCGGCCGAATCAATGGTTGCACGTCTCATAGAACCTAATGAGTGTGTTTCCTAAGTATTTTAATGTAGTAATAATGTTAGTGCTACTTCATACTGCCAACTTCTTCATAATGTACATGAGTTTTTTATAGCTTAATGATGATTATGTTTCTCAATGTTCATCTTGTAAACCATGATGAGCGAGAGAGAGGAGGGAGACGAGGGAGAGAGTGATGGGAGGGAGAGAGAGATAGAGGAGTGATGGAGAGAGAAGAGGGGAGAGAATGTAGGGATGCTAATTTTTGAAAAAGTATATACCTATATACAACATAATGCCCAACGCCAATCATGTAGCTTAATGGGCATTGGGAGAATAGCACAATGCACATGCCCCATGCCAATCATATACCGCTAGTAAGGGCATCACATGCCCCACATGCCCCATGCCCTTTTTTTTAGCATTTTGGTCGTTACATGCTTGCAAAATGCACGTCAAAAATTACACTAAAATAAAAAAAAAAACTTGTTATATTTCACCAAACCCATCAATCAAGGGTACCTGCCAAAAATCAAGCCTCGCCGAGTGCTAAAACTTGACCTCCGCGAAAGCGGAGGTTGCGAGTTCAATGCTCGCCCCTCCCTCCCCACCGACCGCCAGTCCATGAGGAGGGTGATTAAAGAAATGACCCCCCCCCCAAAAAAATGGGGGGGGCGGCGGGGGGGGGGGGGGGGGGGGGGAACTTATACTTCATGACAGTTTGAGCACCAATTTTTTTAAAAAACATTCTTCATGACAGTTTGAGCACTAATTTTTTTCTCGCATATGACAATACTATAACATAGTGAGCAAGTGTGACAGTACACTAAATTTCTATGTTTTTGGATTTCCTAAATTTGATCTAAAAGTGAAAATGTCCTTAAAAATACACTTTATAAATTTAAAAATGTGTACACTAAAAAGTGATTTGCTAAATTTGATCTAAAAGTGAAAATGTCCTTAAAAATGCACTTTATAAATTTAAAATACACTAAAAACTATTGATTAAAGTGTACAAAATAATCCCAAAATAAAATTTCAAGTTTTATAACAGATGCTTACAAAGAATTCATCAACTTTTTTGTAATAATTTATTTTTAACTCCTCTATATTTTTTTTGAAAAAAGACACACTTCTTAATTTAGTCAAAGATAATGAAGTGATGTAAAATTTCTCTACACTAAAATTTTAATTTATCATTTTACTTTTATTTTAAACTTACATTAATTAAATTTAAAATAGTATATATCTTATTTTAACTTGTGATAATATTTTATCATAAATTTATAAGTTTTTTATATGATAAAAACATTAAAGGATGATAAATAGATAATGGCTATTGATTGCAAATATGGTTAATACATATAAACATTTCAAGTTCAATAAAAAATACATAATGGGTATCGAATTTGTTATTGATTTTGAATATAGAACTAGATAATGAAAAAATACATCTAGATATTAATTTTGACTATGAAACTAGATACTAAGAAAATACATCCATGTATTAATTTTGAATATGAAACTAGATATTGAGATGTTGAAAGATTTTTTAAAAAATGGATAAGTTTATTACACTTCAATTTATTCCAAATTATTCACTATAATATTTTATTTACAGGTGAGATTTTAATACCATAAATCCATCGATTTCTTTATTGTATTATAAATAAGTTTATAGCTTTTTTAGAAAAGAAAGTCCAAAACAAGTAAAAGATTTTGTCTTGTTTTAAAAAATGGACACCAAGTATCTAATTGTGTTTGAAAATACATCATTTGGATGCTAAGTATCCAAATTGAGTTTGAAAACATGCAAACCTAGCTTGAAATCATACTCGATAAGCTTTGAGTCAAGCTATGCCACTCTGAGGACACCACCACTGAGGAAAGTATCCTTCACCTATCATCCTCTTGGTTGATGAAATTCATGGATCCCTAATGACAATCAACTATCTAATTAGATCCTAATCTTGATCTAATCCTACACTAATGACAACACTAATCTAAGGTGGATAAAAATGAACAATACTCATGGTGATGAGTGTATGCTAATTGAGTTTAGACTCAAGTTCAGTTAAGTTACAAGATGGAAACTTGTACTCATAGAAAGACTTGAGATGTTGTGTTTGTATTCCAATGCTTCAAATGTAATCCTTTTATATGAGGAAAGTACAATAGATATATGATAGCTCATGTGGGATAAACTTGGCTAGGTGACTTGGCACTCTAGCGCCACTCATTTCAACACCCCCCCTTGATGCTAGATTGGGTATAGTTTTTAGGCTTTCACTCTTCCTCTCTCTCCCCTTGTGCTAGGCTACTTTGGCCTTTATGCTACTTTGGCATTATAGCTACTTTGGCTATGAATTCTAGCTTGAGTGCATCATATGGCCTCAAAGGCTGATAACATCACTCTTTTTGTAGAGACAAGAGGGGTAAATTTCTAGTTTGGATACATCATTGGTCCTAGAGGCTAGTTACAAACACTTTTTGTAGAAAGTAGAATTTTTTTCACAATAATTTTTTGTTTGAGAGATGGGTAGTGTACTGGCTCGAGATCTATTTGCTTACGCCAATTATGCTTTTCTTACATATGCCTGCATACTCATTTGGCTGCAGCATTTTTACAAGAGTTGTACTCCTCTTTTTCACACACACACTAACATGCTCATTTGGCCACTTACAAACTTTTTCCAACTTGTTCATGGAAAACCTTGTTGATGCATATATATATATATATATTTTTTTGTACTTGATTTCTTTATGTGTCTTTGATGCTTTTGCTTGTGCTTTGATGTTTGCCCATAATGTTTCAAAACGTGTGCCCCATGTGAGAGTCCTCCATGTGCAATTTACTTATGCTCATAATTTTTCCATTGCGAAGGTCTTACCGCTCGAGCTCCTAGGCTTCAACACGGTAGTGTCTAGTCACTTACAAGATTGGGCATTGCGAAGGTCTTACCGCTGCTCGTTGTGCTCGATGCGGCTTCTGCTACAAACCTTTCCTCGACAACAGCATCAATCAAGCATTTCTTAGCAGTCACTCTCATCCTTTGCTGACCTTTCTGCTGTCTCTACTGATTTCTCAACGCTTGATCTTTGTATATATTGTGCCACGTTCTGCTCTCTCCAACCCGCCGATGCTTTCCTTGCTTTTGACTGGCATGTGCTCTGGTCTAATTGCTTGGCAGCTATCTACTATGCGTGCCTCCTCTCTTCTTCTTGTGGCGACTGGGCTACCGTGCACTTGCCTATTTGTGTTTGTTACAGTGGGTACTAATTGTTGCTACTGCGATGACTGGATGTTATAGATGTTTACTCTACAAAGGACATCACCCAAAAAACACTACCCCATCTCAGAAGAGTGAGGCTGCCCTGCTTGAGCCAACTCAGATGCTTTCTGCCTTGGAGTAGAGCTTCACCCTCTCTTCTTCTCTCTCTCTTACTAATGATAAACCTTAATGAAGTAAGAAGAAGAAAGAATTCCTTAATTCTATTTTGATCACACACTAATTATTTGTTCCTAGTACTAAAGAACTAATCTAGGAGAGCTAGACCTAGGCTCTGATACCATGATGAAATTCATGGATCAAGATCCCTAACTAATGACAATCAACTATCTAATTAGATCCTAATCTTGATCTAATCCTACACTTCTCTAAAGTGGATAAAAATGAACAATACTTATGGTGATGAGTGTGTGCTAATTAAGTTTAGACTCAAGTTCAATTAAAATACAAGATGGAAAATTGTACTCATAGAAATACTTGAGATGTGCTGCTTACATTCCAATGCTTCAAATGTCCTCCTTTTATATAAGTACAACAGAGCTATGATAGCTCATGTGGGATAAACTTGGCTAGGTGACTTGGCACTCTAGCACCACTCATTTCAACATTGGTCATGTGTTAGGTCCTATCTTCTCTCTAGAGGAGTTGCCAATAGTGGGCTTGGCCTATCAAGTATATAGAACACCTCCCCCTCATGACTAGAGGTTGCCTCTAGAGGGATATGTAACTATCGGGACCCAATATTTACTATGGCTTGCAATCCATAGAATGAATGTGGAGCTCTTTGTTCCTGTAAAAACTATGCATGCACGAGTACTCGTCCATTGTTGAAACTTAGATTCTTCTTAGAAGATGGGAATGTGATTGTACAACTCATTATAAAGAGGAACAAAAAAGAAGTAAACAAGAACAAGAAAGAATGACAAATAGGTACCAAGTACACACGTATTGAATGGTGATTAACACCCTTAAATAAGTTGGCTGTTTTAAATTCGGCCAATTTAAAATAAGTTGGCTATTTTAAATTCGGCCATTTTAAAATAAGTTGGTTGTTTTAAATTCGATCATTTTAAAATAATTATTATTTTTGAAAAAAATATTAATTTAAAAAAAACTAGTGCTATGATATAATTATGTTATACATATATATGCTTTTTCAAAAATTAGCATCCGTACATTCTCTCCCCTCTTCTCTCTCCATCACTCCTCTATCTCTCTCTCCCTCCCAGCACTCTCTCTCTCATCTCCCTCCTCTCTCTCGCTCATCATGGTTTACAAGATGAATATTGAAAAACATAATCATCATAAAGCTATAAAAAACTTGACATGTACATTATGAAGAAGTTGGCATTATGTAGCACTAACATTATTACTACATTAAATACTTAGGAAACACACTCATTAGGCTCTGCGAGACGTGCAACCATTGATTGGGCCGAATTCCTAATTAGTTGCTTATTCCCTTCATTGATCACTCTGTATGTCCTCCAGTAAGAAATTGCGCTTGATATTCTTAGCTCGAACATAACTATCATTTTTGTAAGGTTGTTCTCCTTTACTTTGATTATTCACTTTATCTGCCATAATAAACTCCCTGAAATCTCTTTAGCTTGGTACAAGTCCAAATTGTTTGAGTCCTTGTACATCTCATCAAGCGCCATGTATCCTTGAAAGATGACACACTCCATGGTTAGCTTCTCTAGTGATGGCATGTCCAATGACAAAAGCGCAAGAGAGGGGCAATAGAGAGGGCAGCGTGATGACACGTTCAAGATTGGGTTGGTATGTAGTGTTGAAATGTACAGAGAAAGAGACGAGACAAGAGACACATCATGTACGCTCCCAAAGACTGATTCATATTGAGGACAAGATACATATATATAGGTGAGACCAAGTTAGGTAGAGTGAGCCATATATAGAGCTCCAACACCCCCACTCAAACAAGGGTCTCTAGCTATGGATGAAAAAACCCTTGGGGAGTACAAGGGAAAAACCCAAGCCCCTATACAAATGTGAAAATATGAACCAGAAGTAATGATGTGAAAGTGCATTGTGCATCTATGTACAAATATACAAAAGGACCAAGAGGTCATAGTGAGCAATTGTGGAATGTGCAAAGTGCATGGTGTCTAGAAGATTACAACGATATATGTACAAAGCTACCATAAGAGTAAAGAGCCTAATCTAGAAAGAGTGAGCCCGAGGCAACTCCAAGCTCTGAGCGCAAGAGAATGAAGCGTGACTCATTGAGACCTTTGGTAAGAATATCTGCAATCATCTGGTCACTTGGACAATGTTCATTCATGATAGTGCCTTTGCGTACTTCGTATCGAACATAATGGTAATGCACATCAATATGTTTTGACTTGTTATGTTGGACATAGTCTTTTGCAAGACTAATAGCACTCTGATTATCACACCGCAAGGGTGTACTAGAAAGAGGAGAATGGCCGATATCTGTCAACACTTGTCGAAGCCAAATGAGTTCACGAGCTGCAAGTGATGCCACAACATATTCAGATTCGATTGTAGAAACTGCAACACAACGTTGTTTCTTGCTGGTCCAAGAAATAAGACAACCATTAATGAAGAAACAATTGCCACTAGTAGATCGCATAGATAAATGTGAGCTGGCCCAATCTGCATCTGTGTAACCCAAAAGAGAAAGAGATGGAATGGAGTCGGATGTGAATTGTGGTTGATAAACCAAACCATAATCTATAGTGCCTTTCAAGTATTTCAACACGCGCTTTGCTGAAGACCAATGCTTAAGAGAAGGACATGCAAGGTGTTGCCCGAGATAGTTAGCAATAAACAAAATGTCAGAACGAGTGTTCAAACCAACAACTTGAAGACATCCAACCAAATTAGCATATGGTTGATTTGTAACAAGCTGGCCACCACCATCAGAAGTGTTTTTCATGGAACTCGCAAGACAAGGAGTAGTTGCTGAATGTGCAGATTCCAAACCAAACTTCTTAATAGTATCTTCAATAAACTTTGACTGTCGAAGTAATAAAATACCTTTACTACGATCCCTTTGAATCTGAATGCCAAGACACGAGTGAAGCTCTCCAAGATCCACCATATCAAATATGAGGATGAGCTTTAAGATCCATTCCGCGTACAAGACCTTGACGATGAAGATTAAGAAGCTTTGAGAAATCAGCATGAACAAAGCGATGATGCCATATCTTGCAATCATGATCCCCTGGAGCAGTGACAACATTTGCTACAGCATCATTAAGAGAGAGCTCAAACAAATTGCCATTACGAGAAGCAGTTGCAATAATCTGTCCATCTTTCTCAATGCGGCATTTGGTGTGGTCGAATCCAACAAACAAACCAAGATCAACAAGTCTTGCAACTGAAAGAAGATTACGTTGAAGTTCTGGGACATGTAAAACCCCTCGTAAAACTTGAGTTGAAGAAGATAAGGTGCCAAGATATAAATCTCCAATGCCCTTGACTTGGCAAGTTGTATCATCAGCAAGATAAACAACACGCTTAACAGGTAAAGAATGATAGTTATGTAGCCACTTAGATTCATATGTCATATTTCCTGTAGCACCAGAATCAATAATGAAAAGTGAACCATCACGTACATGAAGTATTCTGTCTGGGGGAACTGAACATAAAACACAACTTGTTTCAAGCATAACATTATCATGATGCTCGGCTGCATATGCTCGATTTCGATCTACATCAAATCGACGCTTAAAGCACATGGAAGAGGGATGATCAAATTTTCCACAATAATCACAAGAAGAAGAATCTCTAGATAAACGTGGTTGTTTTGTGGTAATGTTGTGTTCTTCATCATATTGACGTGCCCAACAGTCATCTTCAGTATGACCATTCCTATTGCAGTAAGAACAATGCTTGTTAGGAAATTTGAGACGAGAGAAACTACCACCACGACGACCACCTCTACGGTTTCCTCGTTGAAAAGAATGCCTTCGCACATTAAAGGCCCGTTCCAACTGTTGTGACTCAGGCTCCTCTTGTTGTGAAAACATAACTGCATCATGACCAACACTACGTCGTTGTTGACGTTGAGAATACTCAATCAAAGATATGCAAGTTTGGTCAAAATCAAGACCGTCCTTGTTAGAAAGAATGGTAACAATGTTGTCATAAGACGGATCCTTTATTGTATCAAGAAGAATTGTAATAAGTTGCTTTCGTGGAACAGGATCACCCGCAGCAGCAGCAAGTTGATTAATAATAGATTTGAAAGAATCAATATGTCCCGTCATAGCAGTACCAACTTCATACTGTAACTTTGAAAGCAAACCTCTCAAATAAAGTGTTTCTGTAACAGACTTTTTCTGGAAATTTGCTATAAGATACTCCCATACGTCATGGGAAGTAGGAAAGTCATACACATCAAGCATGAGAGAATCACTAAGAGCAGAAAGAATATACCAACGAGCTGCTTTATCACGCCTCTGCCAATCCATATAAGCAAGACGCCATGCATCAAAAACAGGGCCTTCCGTGATAAGAACGTTGTCAGAATTCGGAATAATAGGCTGAGACGGACATAGAGAATTGCCAATAACAACATCTGAGAGCTCATCGCCTTCAAGAATTAACAGCATCTTTGCTTTCCAACCGGGAAACCCTTGGCCTTGAAAAGAAGGAATAGAACGTTGGCCAGAAGGAAAACCATTGACGAGAACAGTCATAGCCATATCTATCTATGAGAAGACGTATAAGATAAAATCACAAAATCTGCACACCATACACAAGGACGACTGCAAGAGATAAGAGACGTCAATAAGAAAAGAGTCCTCAAAATAGCGAGACGTGGGACGCAAGATTCATTGGTAGACGTTGGATGAAAAAGCTTGATTGGTCGCTTTGCTAAAAATAGTAAAATCCGAGACGTGGGACGCAAGATTCATTGGTAGACGCTTGACGAAAAAGCTAGATTTGGCGGTTTGCTAAAAACGCTTGACGAAGAAGCTAGATTTGGGCGGGTTGCTAAAAACGCTTGACGAAGACGAAACCTGTGTGCTCACAAAGACACTTGATGAAGACGAAACCTGTGTGCTCACACAAAGAACCTGTTTTGCTGTTTTACAGATGCAGTTTGCCTGAGCTGTCATAACTTTTGACTCACAACTCCGTTTGACAAACTTTTTTGATAGGATTCACCAGCACAATACAATCTACGCACCTGCACCTAATTAAGGACGCGATTAAGAAACAACTCTAATTACAACAAGTTAAGCTATAAAATCATGTAGGCAACACATAATCAAAGAACAATCTTGTAAGACATGAAATTATAATCATGAATTTAACAAGAAGACATAGATGCTTCCCTCATAGATGCTCTGATACCATGTTGAAATGTAGAGAGAAAGAGACGAGACAAGAGACACATCATGTACGCTCCCAAAGACTAATTCATATTGAGGACAAGATACATATATATAGGTGAGACCAAGTTAGGTAGAGTGAGCCATATATAGAGCTCCAACATGTAGAAGGAAAAGAGGGAGAGTGCGTTGATGGAGGAGAAGTGGGGTGTGCGAGTGCACATTAATGGAGGATAGGGGGAACGTTCATGGAGGAGAGGTGGGGCGCGGGGTGCGTTGAACAGAGGATAGTAGGGAGGGGAGGGGGTGCTTGGGTGGAGGGCTCACAAAGGATTTTTAAAGCCCTGTGTATGCCACGTAACGTGGTATGCATGCCACAGGCCGCATAGCTTGTCGCATGCAAGCCACACAAGTTGTGTGGCCTCTGGCGGCATGGAGGATACACTGCATGGCCTGCATGCCACAGGCCATGCCACGTGGCATGTGGCATGTGGCACACAGGCCACACAACGTGGCCTGCATACCACAGGCGCCACGCCATGTGGACTGTGGCATGCAAGCCACACTGTGTGGCATGTACTGTGTGCATGGCATGCGGAACACACAACGCGGCGCTGCCATATGTAATGCCCGCACTCAGGCATTCCACGTGGCTGCCAAGTGGACTGCGCATGTGGACTACGTAGTCCACGTGTAATGCACATGGTGGACAAGTATTACACATGGCGCCAAAGTCATTGGTGCCACATGGAATATTTGGCCACGTGCATTACATGTGGCTTGCCATGTGTAATTCCCAAACTAGGGCATTACATGTGGCAAGCTGTGTAATGCCCGCACACTTGGACAGTACACGTGGCTAGCCACAAGGGTTGCGTGGATGTCCCCAATGGCTTTAAAGCTGTTGACAGCTAACTGAGGGCTCACAAAGCCCTTTGTGAGCCCTTAGTGCGCCCCCTCTCTCAATGCTATCACACCCTCGTGTCCCTCTCTCGCCTCAACGCCCTCGTGCTCCTGCCCCTCTCTCACCCCTCAACGCCCAACATTTATCTTCTAGAGAATCTTCTAGAGAATCTTTTGACCACCTTTAATCACCCAACATTTTTGTATACATGGCATCACACGATTGGCTCTTTTCCTTAATAACCTTTTAATCACATTGCATCTTAAAGGGCCCCTATAGACCTCAACCTTCCCCTAATGTCTAGCGAGTCAAAGTCTTAACTAGTTAAACTGATCTGAGCAAACTTGAAGTCACATAGTCAGATCAAGAAGAGACTTGCACTTGGTCCATGGAATCACTGCTTTTTTTCTCATTTATGAGGCACAGGCGCGCTGATCCCCTCCCGCTGTGCAGAACAAGGTCTTCTTAGGATTTAAACTAATTAACGTAACTAATCGTATCTAGTTGTTTCTTAGGACTCCTTCGATCCAACCTAACCCCATCCAGCCCATGTATTGGTGGAATTCCTTTATAAAGCTTTGGTTGTGTTTTTGCCCGGGTACCGAGGAAAAAAATTCCCAGGCCCCCTAGCCGGCGATTCTTGCAAAAATTAAGGTAGGCATACCACGTACACACCCAATATGAAATTACCATTTATAATAGATTCGACTGGCTTTAAAACAATCCTTCAATAGAAATCATAATATTTCTGATCATCATTTTCTAAAATTCTGAGTCCATTGTATTACAATAATATCCTTTGGACTCTCCGTTGAAGACCAGCTGACCAACAACGAGATCCAATATCAAAATTTGCTTCCCAAAAATCTTTCCTTTTAGTCCATCTGAAATCTTCCTCGACGTACGTATGGGTGTCCTAGCAACCGTGAGCTCGTGCATCGCCTGGTCAGAACCCTCTAGGATCCTCCTTAGGTGTCTTAGCACTTCACTCAGGGACCGCTTCGTTAGTCCTCGCCCATCATACCGGAGGCGCACCATTTTAACCGTACCAAGGCTGGTCAATACCTTGGCAATGATGAGCGATGTCCCTTGACGACTCCCCACCAGCTGTTCCAAAGAACCTCCTCTTAGAAAAACATAAGCCAAATGCTTCCTCCAGCATTCTAGCATAAAAGAGTCCTTTGAATAAAAAAAACAGCGGTTCCAATGCAAGTAAAATTTGAATTTGAGATTGGTTCCAAAAACCCTTTTTTCATGATTACAAGGCATTCCATATCTAGTCAACGTATCCAATGCACATTGACGTTAGACTAGCCATATTCTTGCATGATCTTTGACCACTTCAATGCCAAGAAAATACCTCAAATCACCCAAGTCTTGAAAAGATGCAGGGTAGAAGAGAGCTTGAGCTCTTGCAAGCACACACACACTCACAAAACCCTAAAAGAGAACACACAAGGTGAGAGACTGAAAATCTTCTTCAACACTCAACACACCATATACAAAGATAAGAGTACACACAATATGAAAAGGTACTCAAGCAAATACATACTAGGGTTCTCTATAGTGTGAACCGAACTAAATGAGCTAGCGCTATAACTATGCCAGTCTCAAGAATGGCTGTCACACAGCTTCCCCCTGAACATCTTCTCTATATTTGTTAGAGCCACAATGGGGACATTCTTGCAAATGCTCATATTCATGGCGGAAGAGGCAACAATCATTGCGACAAGCATGAATATTATTGTAATCCATGCCTATGGATTTCAATAACTTCTTGGTATCTGCACGAGATGGAGGCATCTCGTTGCCAGGGGGCAATATCTGGTCTTTCAAAAGCCTGCAAGTATGGCAATATCTGATCGTTACTATTAAAATTTTCTCAAATACAAGTTGATAATTTATCATTTCAACAGTAGGTGTAATCTCCAAAAAAAGTCCTTACTTGAATAGTTCAGTGACACTTGTATTAGACCATCCAAAAATTGACTGCAAATTTAGCATCGTAAGAGATGCACGCAATACAGATATGTTGGCACCATTGTATAATGGAAGGCGTGCAAGTTTACGCATGGCCTCTTCCTCTGGTTCATAATTTGACCGTTGAGAATGTCGTGGTTGATGATCTTCATGTTCATGCTCCTCGAAGAGAGCTTCTTGTTGCTCGATGAAGGCATCCAACATTTCTTCCATTGGACCTTCTTCCATTTCCTGACCTTCTTCCATTCCCTCGGGTGTTGTTAATTGAGCTCCATTTGTCACTCCCTCCTGCACTATCCTCATCCTTTGTTGGGGACAAGAATTCACAAGCGCAATGTTATCAAGATGCGGCTGCACACTTGCTTTGTTGTACGATTGAAACCGTAAATTTTGCAAGCGCTCCATTGGAAATATGCCAGCGTCATGAACATGCTGGTTGCAAATCCTTCGTTTTCGAAAGATTTGGTACTTACATCACATGCATGGACACGCTATTCTCTCTTCAAGATTGAGAGGCTCCATCTAGCAGGATAACATGTATATGCAGCTCATTAAACACAAATCATTATGCATTACACAAAGCACTATGTAAACCATAAAACAGGGCTTCTTTTCCCCAGCCGTGAGGGAGATTTTAAAAAATAACATTTAAAGAGTCAAACGGGCTTCTTTTCCCCAGCCATTGAGGGAGACTTTAAAAATATTTAAAAAAGCGTCAAACGGGCTTCTTTTCCCCAGCCGTTTGAGGGAGATTTTAAAAATAACTTATACATTAGCTTATCTTCTCTCCATACAAAATAAAGATGAATTTGAACAAGGATGGAGAGAGAAGCTATCTCTATTCATAAATAGCTATTTATAAAGGCCTTATGCAAAAATCTAAATGCATAGATTCTGTAAATAGAGCCTACACATTGAGCTCTATATGTAAGTCTTATGCAAGCTTTATGCAATCGTATGCATAGTAAGGCTTGTAAGCCATAAGTATAAGCTTGCATAATAAGGCTGCAAGACTTATGCATAAGCTCTATGCATAAGCCTTATGCATAAGCTCTATGCATAAGCCTTATGCATAAGCCAATTGCATAAGCCTTATGCATAAGCCATATGCATAAGTCTTATGCATAAGCTCTATGCATAAGTCTTATGCATACGCTCTATGCATAAGCCATATGCATAAGCTCTATGCATAAGTCTTATGCATACGCTCTATGCATAAGCCATATGCATAAGTCTTATGCATAAGCTCTATGCATAAGTCTTATGCATACGCTCTATGCATAAGCCATATGCATAAGCTCTATGCATAAGCCTTATGCATAAGCTCTATGCATAAGCCATATGCATAAGTCTTATGCATACGCTCTATGCATAAGTCTTATGCATAAGCTCTATGCAAGACTTATGCATAAGCTCTATGCATAAGCTCTATGCTATAAGCCTTATGCACTATGCTAACCCTTAATCCCATCACCCAATGGTAAAATAAACATGATCTTGTTTTACATGGATAAGAGATCTTACCTTGACAACATATATAAACTCTATGAATAAAGAGAATACCTTATGCATAGAAAAACAGAGTGTAAGACTTATATGTTATATGTATAAGAGAGTATAAACATTCAAAAAGCTTATGCTTTCCATCCATGCAAGGCACTCTACATCAAAAAAAGGTTTATGCAAAAAACATAAGCATGTGAAGCCTTATGCATAAAGCTCATCCATAAGATTTATATATAAAACATTATGTATTAAGCTTTATGCATAGATCTTAATTCATGCATTCAGCTAGATTCATATAGCTCTATGCATAAACTCTATGTATAGAGCTTGCATAAGCTTACAAGCCCTATGTATAGAGCTTTCATAATCTTACAACCTCTATGTATAAAGCCTATACATAGAGCATATGCATTGAGCTTTTACAAGAAGGCTATGCATAGAGCTTTCAACAAGAAGGCTATGCAAGCTCTATGTACAATGTCCATGCAAGCTTTCAAGAAACCTATGCATAGAGATTTTATAAGCTTGCAAACTCTATGCATAAAGCCTATGCATAGAGCTTATGCATAGAGATTTCACAAGCTCGCAAGCTCTATGAATAGAGCTTATGCATAAAGCTTGCAAGAAGGCTATGCATAGAGATTGCAAGCTTATGATAGGTTTTATGCATAGATATTAAATTAATCCTATGTATAAGCTTACAAGAACCCTAAACTAACCCTAAACCATAAAACAGGGATGCAATAATACATAAAAAAAAGCATAAATTAAACAAGAAAAATCGAAAGAGGATCTACCTCTTTTTTGCGAAGCTGAAGGAGAGGATTAGTGAAAGATTGGTGAGGTGAAAGAGCTGCAAAACAAAATATTAAACAAAATAATTAGTAAATTAAATACAAGAATAAGAACTAATACAAAACCCAAAATCTCTATGCATGCATTAGGAGATCTATGCATACATAGAGAGCTCTCAACATGCATAGAGAGCCAAAAAAACACAAAACCCTAAACGTCCTAATTCTTAAATTAAAAAGTAAAAGCAAGAACATATTAGGAGAAGGAGAAGAGGAGAAAAGAAGAAAGAAGGAGAAAAGAGGAGAGAGGAAAAAAGAGGAGAGGGAGAGAAAGAGACCTTCTTTGCAACGCTGTCTGCGAAAAAATCAGAAAATACGCTCTCGGCTGTAAAAAACTTACGAGCGTCGGTATATGCTACGGAATGTGCGTCGGTATATGCTTCGGAATATGCGTCGGTATATGCTTCGGAACAACCGTCGGTATACGCGTCGGTAAACGAAAATTTGAAAATACCCCGCCCGACTTGTCTCCTCCAACATTACGACGGGCATACCGACGTTCGACATTTGCGTCGGTATTTTAGCGTCGGTATGCCCTCAAGCTCTTGTAGTGTTTCATCATTAAAACTTACCTATGCAAAAAGATAAATTTGACTAAATTTTCTCTTAAAATTTAAATAAAAAAACTCCATTGATTCCTTTACACTAGGAATTACACTTTCCTCATTTAAATATTTGAATTCCAATATGGTGGGAATTCCTCTTTTATCATTTAAATTTATCTATGCAAAAAGATAAATTTAACTAAAATCCTTATTTAATTTTCAAATAAAATATAAATTATTTTAGCATCCTAATTTTCCTCTTACTTCATTGGAATACATAAATTTCCATTGTCATGGGGATTACTCTTTTAACATAAAGATGAATTACTAGAAATTCCTCTTTTTCCTAATTAACTATTTATGCATAAACAAAAAAATCAAATTTTTCATGATTATAATGAGAATCATTCAATTAATCTAGGATGATTAATCCTAGAATATGGTAGGAAGTCCTCTTTTCATATTATGAATAAAGATGATTTATGTGTAAAATTTTTAAAAATTTTGCCATAGCTCCGTTGCTATTACTGATAATTCTCAATAATTTTGAAAATATAAAGTTTAGTAATATCATGTGATAGAATAACCATTAATTGGATCAATATCCAATTATGGACTTGTTTCCTAATTTTTCCATGAATTAAATACAATAAAAGCATAAAAAAGCCACTTATTTGGCCTCAATTTGACAAGCATAGAAATTACTTTTAGATTGGAGAATTGCTCCATGAGAAGCTTTATTTGAATATAGAATAGGTCATAGGAATGACCATTCTTTGGGGGAGAGAGAGAAATGCTTTAAAAAAACATTATAATTTAAGCATAACTGGAAATTTATGTGTTTTATCACTACAATTCATTAAAGAACTTCAATTGTATTAAAAAGCCATTCAATTGAATGCTTCTCAAGCTTGAGAGGGGTTGAGAAGAGAGAAAAATTTTGAGATTAAAAAAAAAAAGACCATAAACCACACTTTACCTCCTAAATTTCTTGAATCTTTAATCAAAGTAGAGGCCCCCAACCAATCAATTGGTTTGGTATGTTGATCAAGACTCCAAGGAAGATTGAAGAGAGAGAGAAGCTCCAATCTCTTCAATTTGTAGAGGGTTTTTGGAGGATAATAAAAAATAAGCTTATCTTAGAGTAATACCAGCATAGTTTACTTCATAGATAAGAATACAAAAGAATGAGGGTCTATTTATAGGTGAGGGAGGCCACTAACTGAGTCCAATTGAGTTATAGAATTTTTCAGCTTCAATTTGGTTGAATTTGGACAAGATTTGGACCAGTTTGGCTCCCTTTTTGATTTGGTTTGATCTAAGAGAGAGGAGAGAAAAATATCCTATTATTTTTTAGTTTAAAACTCATCCACACATGTGCAATAGGCGCCTCCTTGAAGGGCCCCCTTCTCCTTACCAATGTGTCAAAAATGAATGATTACTCTAAAATATCTCATTTTTTATTAATACTTCATAATTTTTTACTAATAAATATAATACACTCAACTCTTCATCTTATGTGGGCATTTACTCATTTTTGGGTATTTTCTTTTATTCTTTGGATTTATCTTATCCCAACACTTGGATTGATCTTATTAGTCCATAATAGGAACCTTAATTGGACTATAATCCAAAATTTTCAGAAAATCTTGACCCTTAGGCTAAGGTCTTCTAAATCATTTTTTTATTAATTCCAATTGCAAAATCTATTTTGATTTTTTGTTTCAAGAAAATACTTTTTTTTGATATTTGTAGAATTATTGTTAATTGTTCAATGCTTTAAAAAGGTAAGAAAAATTAAGGAAATAAAAATCTTACTATTATTTTATGAAGGTGTCAATGCTAAATATTTATCCAGAAATATCCCAATATTGATTTACCACTCTCTAGAAATTTTTATCTCACTAGGCCAAACAAGGAAAAATAATATTTTCTTGTATTCAAAAACATAGAATGATTACAAGGGATTGAAGTAGAGGCTTATTAGTTATTCAGGCTGAGGAGGAATCTTACACTTCATCTTATGTGAGCATTTACTCATTTTTGGGAGATTTTCTTTTATTCTTTAATTTATCTCCTCCCTACATTTGGATTAATCTTATTGGTCCATAGGACCTTAATTGAAGCATAATTCAAAAATTTCTTAAAATCTGGACCCTTAGGCTAAGGTCCTTTATAACTATTTTTAATTAATTCCAATTGCACATAGGAAAGTTCTTTTTGAATTTCTGTTTCAGGGGAAACCATTTTAGACACTAGGAGGATTTTTATATCCAAAAATATCTCGATTTTGAATTACCTCCCTCTAGACATTTTCTCTCTCTAGATCAAAACAGGGTAAAACAGGATCTTTCTTTTATTTCAGAGAGGGAAATAATTATAAGATCAGAAGGGGAGGTTCTTACACCTGCACACCTCAAAAGCCGAAGGGAGGAATCTTACATCCTACCCCACGTAAAAAATGTGAGATGTCCTCATCTCGCAAAAACTAGAGGAGAACTCTTTCCCTTAAGATCCAACTAATTTTTGGGGTTCCTTATAGTCTAGTGAACCCAACAGAATCATGGGATAAAGATCCCTTATATAGAACTCATCATCAAATAATAATTCACTTAGATCATAACATTCAAATCCTTATCACAATAATGGTCCACCATTAGACCGAGATTTCTATCTGAATAGTCCTCCATGGGAATTTTCAATTATACAGATTTTTAATTTGACGTCCCTTAACTTGATCGACTGCGTCAAGTGTTAACAGCAGCAATCTGTCAGCACAATCCACTAATCTCATAGTGATTTTTTGAAGTCATTAACGTCATTCTAGTTAATGAACATCATCATAGGGACTCATCCCATTCATCCTAATTGTGGTTTTGCCAGCTTATTACATTTCAACCAAAATTCAAGAATCATTATTTTTCAATCAAAATCCAAATCAACTCATCAGTTCTCAACCAGAATTTAAAAATCATATCAATCACATTCGAATTCATCATCTAGATAGCATTTATGCTCATAATTTCAAGTCTTAGATTTACTCGTATATACTGCCAGTAAAGAGCTACAGTTATATCCTCGGTATATACGGGTAGTCACCGTCCTTGGAACTATGAGGTAAATACCATCATGTCTAGGTCTCAAGCAAGTCAAGGATTCCATGTAATTGTGGTACTTCCATCTAAAGACCCAATTACCAATTTATGAATTTCAATCTCTAAATAACAATTTGTATGCATTTTATCACACTTACAACCTTTTACTGCTACTTCATAAATTTTTGACATTTTTGGCTTCCCCGTTGATCCACATTAGCCAATTTTCTCTAATACCAGCTGTGAGATCCCTGTCCCCATCGTGCAACAACGAATTTAGGGGTGCTAGCAGCGGAAGTAGCACTTCATCCCAATTTGAAGTAAAGTACTCTAATCTATTCAATTTTCACTTTCTAAAGAGTAAACAACAAGAAAAGTTTAAATCAATTTATTTGTTACTCATTTTAGGATAAAGAAGGGCTGAATTCTTAAGGAAGAGAAGGGGGTGGCCTTTTCATCAAGGCATAATATCAAAATTCACTTTAATCAACTAAAAAAAAGCAAAGAAATCAGAAAACCATAGATTAGAAATTAAAAAGTAGAATTTTTAGCTTGCAAAAAATCTAGACCCTTAGGCTAAGATCCTTTATACCTATTTTTAATTAATTTCAATTGCACATTGGAAAATTTTTTTTGAATTTCTATTTCAGGGGAAACCATTTTAGACACTAGGAGGATTTTTATATCCAAAAATATCTCAATTTTGAATTACCTCCCTCTAGACATTTTCTCTCTCTAGGCCAAAATAGGGTAAACATGATCTTTCTTTTACTTTAGAGAGGGGAATAATTATAAGATTAGAAGGGGAGGTTCTTACACTTGCACACCTCAAAAGCCGGAGGGAGGAATCTTACACCTGCAGATGCCATTGAAGCAGGCCTAGGCCTTGACAAGAACGATGGCAGAGATGATGGCCAGGGCAATCTACCACCACCACCCCCACGACCCTCTTCTTCCCCACCTCCCCCACCATAACCCAGTTCCTCTTCCACCCATATCAGTAGCTAACCCCCACCATCTCCACCCCCGTCGGGCACATCCACCCTCCCACTCTTCCATGTATAACCTTCTTCTCCACACATCCATTTTTCCACCCACCTCCATCATCCCCTTTTTTATCACTCTAGCTAGGAATGCACACTCCACCTCCACTAAACCCCTACCCATCCTTGATGCTAACCTCACCAGGGACCCTCTGCATCCACAACCCCTCCACCCCCATCGCTGACACACCAGCCCTCCACATACCAAAACCTTGAAGAAGGAGAGATTCTATTGCCGCCCCATCACTAGAGCATGAGGAGGTCAACCCTCTGTTCAACCCCCTCAACTGGTAGGATCCCCTCAATCGTATGGAGTTCGAGCAGGCCATTGCCATTCTGCTTGATCGACGACTCCACCAGGAAGATCCTATCACCCGGTTCACAAACCACATGGACATCTATGTCCTACCTCCTTACCTCGACGCGCAAAGCATGACCAGTGACACGGCAAGACCACCCCCCCACGACACATAGAGGATACCACTGGTCACCCACCAGGCTGCTCTCCACATCACGTTTGAACTCATGGGCAAGCAGCCGTGACCCTTCCTCACCAAGCCTTTCATCTCGGACGCACCTCATGCATTTTACATTAGCCAAGATTACCTCCTGATATTATGAAAGTGGGCGTGGAATGTCTTCCATGAGAAACAAAAGTAGAACCCCAAGTTAAAATTCAACTTTCCTTGGTTCACTCCCCTGCTGTCAGCGTAGAGTAGCCATGTACCAAAGAAACTATGGTCGAGCATCCATGATTTCATCCACCTACTACAACCAAGTCCTTGACCCAGTTGTGATTGCAAAACTATTCAATTCTTTAGCTTGATCATCACGCTATTGAAGTCTTTTCTTGATTGGGACCAGTACTCTGAAGGCGCACAGGGTTTGGCCTTTGACATCAACAAAGGGCCCACCCTCAAGTAGATTCTTGGGTACTATGAACACATCATGTGGATGCTCGCCTAGCACTACAGACATTTGAAGATACGATGGAGATCACCTTTTGGAGACAAGCTACAAGGTATTCCATATTGAGATGTTAAGCTCAACATGAGCTAACACTCACAAGGTGCTTGCATGAGCTCAACATGAGCTGACACTCACAAGGTGCCTGCATGACCGTTTAACATTTATATCACTGGCAGGTTTGGTAGCTGGCACTGACATATCTTTGCCAAAGATTCTACAAGCTCGACTACACCAACTAGTCCACATCTACCCAATCCTCTTAGCGTGTTCACATTCTGGACCACTTATATATACTCTATTATGTGTGTTAGTCACTTTATCTTCTTTGTAGTCCTCTTTTGTTGTGTGAAGAAGAAGAAGAAATTTTAGCCTCTCACCTTCTCGGGGGGTGCACCTCAAAAAATGTAAGTCTACCACGTGCGATCATTAGGTGGGGTTTTTTAAATCCAAAATATTGGATAAATTTACAGAAATACAATTACAAGAGGGGTATTTTAATTGTACTTTGGAAAAAAACCCGTAAGTCTATAAAGAAAAAGGAGTAGTTTTATTAGCTCAAAATTCACAGATAAGGGGTTTTTTAAATACCCCTTGAACGCACGTCGTAGGAGGGGCTTCCATATAGTGCACCCCCCGAGCTCACCTTTTGTGTTCTCTTCTAGGGTTTGTGTGCGTGTGTGTGTGCTTGCAAGAGATCAAGCAGCTCGTAGGCTAAGTCACCTACTTTCTTTGTAATTAGATATGGCCCACGATATCTGGGGGATAACTTCTTGTACTTCCCAAGAGATAGAGAACTTCTTTTGGGCCGTACTCTAATGAAGACCATATCTACTTCTTTGAATTCTCTGTCTGTCCTCTTCTTATTAGCATACTGCTTCTGTCGATCCTGGGCAGCTTTAATATCTTTACGAATTGACTGCATCTACTGCTCCATGTCGTCAAGCATCTGTCTGGACATCTCGACCCCCTAATCAATGGGTCGGACCAAGTTAATGGAGTTAAGCAATCTTGTCCATACAGAGCTTTAAAAGAGCTCATCCCGATACTTCGGTGATAAGAAGCATTGTAGGCGAACTCAACTAGGTGCAGATAGCTTAGCCACTTCTTGGGTTCTCTGCCCCACAGCATGACCGAAGTATATCTTCGATTACTTGGTTTACCCTTTCAGTTTGACCATCGGTCTCAGGGTGATAAGCTGTGCTGAGATCCAAGAAAGTTCCCATTGCTTCGAAAAATGCAGTCCAGAACCTTGAAGTAAACTTGGGATCTCGATCACTTACTATTCTCCTGGGTAGGCCATGCAATCTGAAGATTTCTTTGAGGAACACTCTGGCCACATCCACTACAGTGTAGGTTTCTTTTACTGGGATCAAATGGGCAACTTTGGTTAGTCTGTCAACTACCACAAAAATGGAGTTGTAACTTGATTGCACTGAAGGTAATCTAGTAATAAAGTCCATACTGATATATTCCCACTTCATTTGGGGGATGTCCAATGGATGTAACTTCCCAGGCATTTTTACTCTTTTAGCTTTGACTTTCTGGCATGTCAGACATTAACGTACATGATTCAGTACATCCTTTTTTAGACTACAGCCATGTAGGTTTTGATGCAACCTGGATGTCTTGCTATAAGGCTGTCATGGGCTTCATTCAGAATTTGGTCCTTGGTTCCCTCATCATTGGGAATGCATAACCTGCGATTATAATACATAATGCCATCATCCAGGCTGTACCCTTGAACTTTGTTCAACTCCTGAGGAGTTTTGCTTTCTTGCATAAGTAGGGTAGCAATAGGGCCAAATACCTTTTCCATTTGTCTTTTTCTGCCTAGGAATATCAATTTGAGCATTGCAGTATGGACAAGGCCATCTTGATGTCGCGCCTTGAGCACAACCCATCATGCATTTAAGTTGTCTTCAAATCTCCCCCAAGATGCCAATCCACCTTGAACTTTCCTATGTTTTCTACATCTAGAAGTTGACCATCGATTTGCTTTTTGATTACATCTATTATCCAGGGAGTCCTTTCAAACATCCATGTCAATACCTCATGTGTCTCCTTCGATACCTCGAATGCACCAAGCCACCAGACCTCTTTTTTAGATTGCACACTAAAACTTGGTTTGGTAGTCTTTTCCCATGCACAGATCATGGCCTCATTCATGAGTGCAATGCTCATATGTTCCAGCTTCTGACCTTTCACAATTTGGCACTCATCTAGCTTGAGCACAAATGAAAGTGTGCTCCCCAAAACTGCAAATAAATGGTAATTTAGAATATTCAAAACAAAATAATCGTCTTCATTTTCTACTGAAAAACATGAAAGCAATTGCAAGTTCTCACCTTCTAGTGAAAGACCATAGAACTTCACCATAGCTTGTTGTAGTCTCTCAATATGAATAAAGATGTTATTGTAAGCATCATAGTGAAATTTTGTACTTGTTGTCTTGATTTTCCTCGACCCTGTGTCTAATGTTAGTGTGCCCTCAACGTGATAAAACTGTCATCATATAGCTCGCTGCACATCATCATCATTGATATGCTTGACATTGTGAATCACCTTGAGTGTAGGAAATAAAGTGCCACTGATTCCTCGTCTTAGAAATGCATCTTTTACAACCTGGCGGATTGCTTGGTACCCTTTTATGCTGATTCCAGCTGCATCACAAGCATGTTGAATTAATGAAGAATCGATGGAGGTGGTAATCTCGCTCACTGCATTGCTGACAACAGCTTGGCATATTTTAGGATGATGAGGGTCAGTAATAATTGAGAGAATATCCTTGGTATTCAGAATGGCTTTGACCAAATCCTTCCATCTCTCTTCATTAGAACCACACACCTCTTGCAAAAAATTCCTGACAGAACACAAATCATGACTATTTTGTTTAAATCATGACTATTTTGTTTAAATCACTGAAAGTTTATGTTACTTACTTTGTTGTACGAATCCTTTTCTTCCGTGCTCCACCTTTAAACACAATAGATTCTATAGTAGCCAATGTCTTTTTGCATTCACGAGCACCATTTGGCATTGCTTTGAGTCGTTTGATAAGTTCCTCTAGCCTTTGAATCTTTGCATCCTTCTCCACATTCTCTGCGAGGATCTCTTTCATTTTATCTCTGATGATGTTTTAAGTCCTTCTTGACATTGTAAAAGGCTAAATTGTGATGCTTGCAATTGAGATTGGAGAATATGGGTTTGCCAAGCTCCACTTGTAGTCAATCTTCTGTAGTATCCTAACAAGCCAAGCTCTCCTTCACGAACAAATTGCATAAAAGATGATAAATTGTGGAAAAGGAGGGAACTTTACTCTTAATGGAGGGTCAACCAGATAGAGATGCCCATCAACCCAAAGATCTACATTTTTCTCCTTAGCTATCCTACGAGCTTGGACAGATTGTGCATCAGTACAATGGGTTTTTTTAGAGCTACCATACTCTTAAGGAATACGAATGTGTAAATCAACCTTCGATTTTCTAGCTTCACAAGGGGCTACACACACAGCTTGCAAAGGCTCCATAGCTAAGCAGAGGAAGAAGCTAAAGCAGAGAGATCCTCATAGGGAGGGGGGAGAGAGAGAGAGAGAGAGAGAGAGAGAGAGAGAGAGAGAGAGAGAGGGAGTGAGTGAGAGACTCTTAAAACTTTGCTGTTTGCACGTTTAACAGGTTTAACACAAATCTATTTTTCTAAGTAAAAAATGATATTTTTGATATACAAATATACTAACATGGAGTTTTTTTATCAATAAATTACATTTATGAGAAAAATTAAAAAATAATAATTTTTGGGTCCCCACAATTTCGGGATCTCATGGATGTAGTGGTTCCTGACAGCAATTAGTTATGTTTATGGGGTTGTGGGGACCTGACAGTTAGTTATGGATGTACTGGCTCCTAACACGCTTCTGACGTGACCCTTGAATTACAAGTTTTTTGGAAGAAAAAATTTATTTTCATCATACATATTGGTTGGGTGGTGTTTTTTCCACCTCAAAATGTAAAAAAATAAAAAATAAAAAAAATTCACTTTTTGGGGTCCACGTAAATACGAGAATGTTTTGCTGATGTGGAAGGGAGATATGGTGGGAGTTAATGAGAAAGAAGATTTCAAACTGACAAGAAAGATTCAATTTGTAGAGAGTGAAGATAAAAAATTCAAAAAGTAAGAGAGAAAGTATGAGAAAAGTCAAAAAGTAAGAGAGAGAGTATGAGAATATTCCCTTTAAAAAGTGAAACTAGGCGGGTATGGCTGATGTGGCAAGGAAAAAAGTAGGGGTCATCATAGCCTTTGTCTCTCTTAAGCCTAGATTTTTAAGCTCTAATCCCTTAAAATTAGGAGTCCTTAGGAGGCCCTTTTTGGGTCCAAAAATTTTCTAATGGCTATGGAGAAGTGGATCGATGCAATGGAAGAATATTTCAATGTCACCGGGTACAATGAGAAGAGCCAAATGGCTCTTACAAGGTTGAAGAGATTGTAGAAACAGCCAGAGTGGCATGGAGAAACCACTGCGAGACAAACCGTCTGGATCGGAATGCCCAGACATGGAATGATCTCAAAATTTACCTAAGGATGAGGTTCTGTCCTCGCGGAAACAAAGATGAATGAATTCTTAGAACTAACCTAGGGGAGTAGAACTATTGAAGTATATCACCAAGCATTCGCCCTCGTCTTCAAATACTCGCCACCACTGCTGAATGAAGAACAACTGATGGCCAGGTTCATTCGGGGACTGAATGCACCTTTGAATATTTTGGTGAAGAATGCCAAGCCAGTTTCCATGGCCGAAGCAGTGCGGATGGTGGCGAAGGATTTCTCCAAGACCTTTGATGTCAAGGTCCCACCAAAGCCAGCACCATCACCTTTCAAAAGGTTTTTAGTTCCAGAAGGTGATTCCAACCTTCCACGGCCTAAGAGATATCAGGGTCAATCCCAAGATAGGGGAAGTTCCAGAATGAAAGAAATGTGCTTTTCCCGAAACTCAATCCCCTGGAATTTAACTTCAAAAGTTCCACACTTGAACAAGGAAGTGAAATGCTGTAACTATCAAGGAATTGGACATCACAGTATGGATTGTCCAACTCCATTTGGATCAAGGTTTTTAGGGCAGGGAAATCAGGGATCAAGTTTCTAGACTCCAGCTCCTTCCTTCTAGAGAGTAATCAGGTTTCTATCCGCCAAAATCACGAAAATCCCAAAGGTAGACCCTGTAACCAACCTACAGTTTCAATCCAAAGTAATGCAAGACCTATACCTCAAATCGGCTGTCCACTTCCAAGGCAGTAACGCTAGAAGTGATTGAAGAAGAAGAAGAAGATGAAAGAGATCATACTCCACCTGCGAGATGAGGACATCTCATGTTTTGTAAGTGGGGTAGGATGTAAGATTCCTCCCCCATCCCCTCAAGATGTCCAATCTCTCCCCCTGTAATCATTTCCCTTGTCAGAATATGAACAGATCTTGTTTCTACCTAGAGAGAGAAAATATTTGAGAGAGGTTATTTAATTTTTAGATATTTTTGGATGGAAAAATATCTCTTCTTATTAAAATAAATTTCCCCAAAACAGAAGAGGATTTCAAAAGGTGCATTAGAAATAAATTATAATCTGTTCAAAAGGCCTTAGCCTAAGGGTCCAGATTTTCTGAAAATTTTAGATTAAGGTTCTGAGGGGCCAATTAAATTAATCCAAATGTAGGGAAGGAGGAGATAAATTTAAGAAATAAAGAAAATCCTCCCAAAAATGAGTAAATACTCACATAAGATAAAGAGTTGACTAAGGACAAGGTTATTAGTTAAAAAAGAAGAGATATTTAGAGGAAATGATGTATTTTTGACACCTTAGTGTGGGGGAATTCTCCTCATGAAGGAGGCACCTATTTCACATGTGTGGATGAGTTTTAAACTCACAAATAATGAGATATTTTCATCTTTTCTCTCTCGTGTTTTAACTAGAACCAAAAAGTAAACTAAACTGACCTAAAAATGGTCAAAAAGTGACAAAACTTATCTAAAAAATTCTAGAATCAGTTTGCTTGGTTAGAGGCCCATTTTTCCTATAAATAGAAGCCTCCCCCTCTGTAAAAGCTTAATAGTGTTTTTTGCACTGTTACTCTACTCCTCTCGAGAGCCAAAAACATTGAATTCATTGATAATTTACTTGTTTTTGACTATTTCCTCTACAAAGAATTGGTGGCCACTCTTGATCGAAGCAAGAGTAGAACCCTCAATCCCTCAAGCCAAAGGATAGCTCACAAAACTCCATGTAAGTTAGAAATTCTACTTTTTTCTAATTCTATTCTATGGTTTTATGATTTCTTGCTTCTTTTAAATTGAAATTGGATGTTATGCCTTGATGGAAAGGCTTTCCCCTTCTCTTCATTGAATTCAGCCCTTCTTTATCCAAGATGTGTAATCAAATAAATAGAGTTAAACTTTTCGTATTATTTTCTCTTTAAAAAAAGAAAAATTGATTAAATTAGAGTGCTAAATTCATCTTGGGGTAAATTCTAAGTAGATTTAGAATGTAAAAATTGAGAAATGGTCAGCCATACAAAGGAGGTTAAGGCAAAATTTTCTTAAACTTTGTGAAAATAAGTTTTATCTTTATGTTATTCAAAAAGAGTAATCACCTCCGTTTGTGTATTCTAAAAGTGTTATTTTCATTCTATGCATAGAAAGATGCATATTGGAAATATTTTTATTATAAAAGCGTTATTTTCATTGGAATTAACTTCTATACATAGAAAGATGCATATTGGACATATTTTTATTATAAAAGTGTTACTTTCACCAATATTGATTTTTATGCATAAAGTGATGCATAAAAGAATGTTTTTTTATTATAAAAGTATTACTTTCATCAAAATTGATTTTATGCATAAAAAGATGCATAAAGAATTTATTTTTATTTCAAAAGTGTTATTCTCATTAATTTTGATTTTATACATAGAAAGATGCATAAAGAAATTTATTTTTATTTCAAAAGTTACTCATTAATTTTGATTTTATGCATAGAAAGATGCATAAAGGAATTTATTTTTATTCCAAAAGTGTTATTCTCATTAATTTTGATTTTATGCATAGAAAGATGCATAAAGAAATTTATTTTTATTCCAAAAGAGTTATTCTCATTAATTTTGATTTTATGCATAAATGAATTTATTTTTATTTCAAAAGATTTACTCTCATTAATTTTGATTTTATGCATAGAATGATGCATAAAGGAATTTATTTTTATTCCAAAAGTGTTATTCTCATTAATTTTGATGTTATGCATAGAAAGATGCAAAAAGGAATTTATTTTTATTCCAAAAGAGTTATTCTCATTAATTTTGATTTTATGCATAGAAAGATGCATAAAGGAATTTATTTTTATTCCAAAAGAGTTATTCTCATTATTTTTTATTTTATTGCATAGAAAGATGCATAAAGAAATTTATTTTTATTTCAAAAGAGTTTTTCTTATTAAATTTTATTTTATGCATAGAAAGATGCATAAAGGATTTATTTCTATTTCGAAAGTGTTATTTTCCTTAAAATTGAATTTATGCATAAATTGATGTATAAAAGGATTTTTATAAAAGTGTTATTCCCATTGAAGTTGATTTTTATAAAAGAATGAATGGATGGATAGATGTGATGTGAATGAGATAAATGATAATGATTGGAGAGATGTGATGTGAATCAAATAAATGTGAATGAATGGATGGATAGATGTGATATGAATCAGATAAATATGAATGAATGGATGGATAGATGTGATGTGAATCAGATAAATGAGAATGAATCGATGTATGTGATGTGAATTAGATAAATGTGAATGAATGGATGGATGGATGTGATGTGAATCAGATAAATGTGAATGAATGGATGGATGGATGTGATGTGAATAGATGTAATGAGATGTCATGTGAATGAGGATGTAAATGAATGATATGGGATGGATGTGGATGTATGTGAAAGAATGGATGTGGATGTATGTGAAGAATGGATGTGGATATATGTGAAGAATGGAAGTGGATGTATGTGAAAGAATGGATGTTGTATGTGAAAGGATGGATGTGGATGTATGTGAAAGTATAGATGTGGATGTGTGTGATAAGTATGGATGAGGATGTATGTGGAAGAATATATGTGGATGTGAATGTGATGGATATGAACAAGAATAGAGGCAATGAGATGTAATGTAAATTGGATAGAATGATATGGGATGTGAATGAATGTGATAGCATGTGAATCACTATGTGAATGAATGATAAGGGATGTGAATGAATGTGATAGCCTGTGAATCGGGATGTGAATGAATGTGATGGCATGTGAATGGGGATGAGATTGAATGGTATGGGATGAGATTGAATGTGATAGCATGTGAATCACTATGTGAATGAATGATAAGGGATGTGAATGAATGTGATAGCCTGTGAATCGGGATGTGAATGAATGTGATGGCATGTGAATGGGGATGAGATTGAATGGTATGGGATGTGAACGGATGTGTTGTGATGTGAATCGGGATGTGAATGAATGAGATGTGATATGAAATGGATGTGATAAGATGCGATGTAAACTTGATAGATGTTAATGAATGTGATGTGATGAGATGCATGGGTAAATGCGAGTGGATGAGATCTGATGAGATGTATGGGCAAATGCGAGTGGATGAGATCTGATGAGATGTATGGGTAAATGCAAGTGGATGAGATCTGATGAGGATATTTGAGGAAAGAAGTGATGAGATGAAAAATGATGTAATTGGATAAGAATGGAAATTTATATGAAATGAATATGGATTAAGTAATGTTGATTGATGTGGAAAGACGAGATGAAAAATGATGTAATTGGATGAGAATGGGAATTTATATGAAATGAATATGATGAGGATATTTGAGGAAAGAAGTGATGAGATGAAAAATGATGTAATTGGATGAGAATGGGAATTTATATGAAATGAATATGGATTAAGTAATGTTGATTGATGTGGAAAGACGAGATGAAAAATGATGTAATTGGATGAGAATGGGAATTTATATGAAATGAATATGGATTAAGTAATGTTGATTGATGTGGAAAGACGAGATGAAAAATGATGTAATTGGATGAGAATGGGAATTTATATGAAATGAATATGATGAGGATATTTGAGGAAAGAAGTGATGAGATGATGAAAAATGATGTATTGGAACAAGGAGTAAGAGTTGTGAATGTATTGCCGGTTACTCTATGAGCTAGGAACGATCGAAAAGGCCCCTGAGTGGACAGGTGGTGAGCGTTTTGGTTGCCAATGATACCATAGGTACACCGATGAAGGAATGATTAGAAATAAGGATTTAAGCAGAGATTTATGATTAGTGACACCATGGTTTCATTAAATTATTATTTTTAAAGATAGCTGATTCTGTGAAAAAGGTAATTTCATATTGGGTGTGTAAGTGGTGTGACTAGTTTAAGTTTGTATGTTAGAACGGCAGACCCAGTGTCTCACCTTGGGGTGCGCCCGTTCTCTTTCAAAAAAAGAAAGATGGAATGTTAAGACTCTGTATTGACTATAGAGGGCTGAATCAATTAACAATTAAGAATAGGTATCCTATTCCTAGGATTGATGAACTTCTGGATCGGTTAAGTAGGACCCAAATATTCACAAAGATAGATCTCAAATCCGGGTACTACCAGATCAGAATCAAGGAGTAGGACATCCCAAAGATAGCATTCAATACTCGCTATGGGCATTATGAGTTCAGAGTCATGCCATTTGGATTGACTAATGCCCCAGTGACATTTAATCGTCTATGCAAGATATTCTCAGAGAATACTTGGATGATTTTATTCTTGTCTTCTTTGATGATATCTTGGTATACTCAAAGAATGCTGCAGACCATGAAGATCATGTGCGTAAGGTCCTAGAAATCCTAAGGAAACACCAACTCTTTGCAAAGAAGAGCAAAGATTCATAGTGTCAAAGGATGGGATTTCTCCTGACCCCGCAAAGATCCAAGCAGTCGTAGAATGGCCAAAACCCAAGTCAGTAAAGGAAGTCAGAGGATTCCTAGGGTTAATCGGATGGTATAGGATCTTTATACCTAGGTATGCGCAGATGGCATCCCCCTTAACTAACCTTCTCAAGAAGAGTACACTTTTTCAGTGGACTGCAATGTGTCAGAGTGCCTTTGCTCAATGTGCTTTGTGCGAGCATGAAAATCTGGGTTTCTCGCAACTGCCAATGCGCTCTGACTGTTAGTGAAGATACAGGTGGCAGACTCCTATCCAACACCCAAGTCAGCCATAAGCCGTCTGAGCCACACACACTCAACCGTAGCTGTGAAAGCTACCGTGTACTCAGCTTCACAACTAGAAGTGGCCATAGTAGGTTGCTTCTTGCTCAACCAAGATATGCATGAGCTACCGAGCATGAAACAAAAACCACTTGTGGACACTCTTGTCATAGCAACTAGCCCAATCCGAGTCCGAAAGAGCATGCAAATCTGGCGGCAACGATCCCCCCTTGGGATAAAACAACCCAAGATGTATGGTGCCACTCAAGTAGCGAAAGATGCGTTTAACTGCCTTCCAATGCTGAGACCCTGGGCTATGCATAAACCTGCTCACCTGTGAGACTGCAAACTGAATGTTCGGCCTCGTAATGCATACATAAATGAGGCAACCAATAGCTGTCTGATAAAGTGTGTGATCTCCAGCATCATGAAGACTCAACTTCAAACCTGTCTCCATTGGAGTAGCAATAGGCTTGCAGTCTTCAAGGCCAAATCTCCGCAACAATGTCTCAATATACTTTGTCTGACACAAAGCAATACCTCCATCACACTACTTAAATTGTATCCCCAAATAATGATGCAAATGCCCCAAATCTGACATCTCAAAAGAGGCATTCAAATCAGTCTTAAAATCAGCAATATGACTTTCATTTGGTTCGGTGAGCAGCATGTCATCGACATAGAGAGCAATGATTAGTAGATGCACATCATCCACACGTTTAGCATACAAAGTGCTTTCTGTTAGACTATTCTGAAAACCATGTGCAGTCAAATATGCATGTATCTTTTTATACCAAGCTCGTGGAGCTTGCTTTAAACCATATATAGCCTTTTTTAACCTACACCTTTTGAGTAAAAGAATTCATGAGATTTACAAAAATCAATTCTACCCATATTTCTCAATAATGCTCAAAATTCTTCTTTTGTGATAAATACTCGTAGATTGAATTATGCGAAAAATTCCTCTTTTCCCATTTAACTTCTTGGATCTCAATTATCATGGAAATTCTTCTTTTTGTATTTAAATTATTACATTCAAATGTCACGAGAATTCCTCTTTTATCATAAAATAAATTTATCTAAAATTTCTCTTTTCTTTAATAAAAATATCCATTATTCAAATATGCTAAGAATTCCACTTTTTCCATTTAAATGATTGAATTCCAATAGTCATGGGAATTCCTCTTTTATCATTTAAATTTTCTCATGCATAAAATAAATTTATCTAAATTCTTCTTTGAATTTCAATAAAAATATCCATTAATTCAATTATGCAAAGAATTCCACTTTTACCATTTAAATTATTGAATTCCAATTGTCATGGAAATTCCTCTTTTATCATTTAAATAAAATTCTAAATTTTCTCTTTTCTTAATTATTTAATTATGCATAAACCTTAAAATTTACTTTACCACCATGAATTTGATTAAAATCATTCTTTTAGCCTAGGATATTCAATCCTAGAATATGGTAGGTAGGCCTCTTTTCATATTATGCATAAAAATGAGTTATCTATTAATTTCTTAAAAATTTTACCATAGCTCCGTTGCTATTACTGATAATTTTCAATACTGTTGAAAAGAATAAGACTTTGTGGTACCATTATGATAAAAGAACTATCATTAGACCTAAATCCAATTTATGGATTTAAATCATAAGTTCACTTAATTTTATTAACATATAAGCATGCCATTTCTTTAACCTCTCGCTTAACTAGCATAGAGTTTGATTTTTGAATTGAGAATTTATGAATGAGAAGCATCATTTGAATAGAGAATTGGTCATAGGAATGACCATTCTTTTGGGGAGAGAGAGATATACATAAAAAACATCCTAAATTAAGCATAAAGATAAACTTATCTTAATTATTCATTACAACTCTTAAGAAAAGCTTGATTTGTATTATAAACACTTAATTAGAAACTTCTCAAGCTTGAGAGGAGTTGAGAAATGAAAACATTGAGAATAGTAGAGAAAAACCATGAATTACATCTTACCCCTTGATTGTACTTGCTTCTCTATCTTAGAAGAAGCCCCCAACCAATCAATTGGTTAGTGTGTTAAGAGGACAGCGCCAAGGATGATTGAAGAGAGAGAGAAGCTCCACTCTCTCCAAAAGTAGAGGATTTTTAATAGATAATAGAAAATATGAGTATTTTAATGTAATACTGGTACGGTATAGCTCAAAGATGAGAATACAAAAGAGTGAGGACCTATTTATAGGTGAGGGAGGCCACTAACTGAGTGTAACTAAGTTCTAGAATTTTATAGGTTCAGTCTGGCTGAATTTGGATAAGATTTGAATCAGTTTGGCTCCCTTTTTGATTTGGTTTGATCCAGGAGAGAGGAGAGATAAAAATATCACAATTTTTTTGAATTCAAAACTCATCCACATGTGTGAAATAAGCGCCTACCTCAAAGTCTCCTCCCTCCTTACCAAAAGGTGTCAAAAATGTATCATTATTCTAAAGTATCTCATTTTTTTAGTAATATCTCATAGTTTTTAACTAATAAACCTTGTACTCAGTCAACTCTTCATCTTATGTGAGCATTTACTCATTTTTGGATATTTTCTTTTATTCTTTAGATTTATCTCATCCCAACACTTGCATAAATCTTATTGGTCCATAGGAACCTTAATTGGACCATAATCCAAAAAATTTTAAAAATCTTGACCCTTAGGCTAAGGTCCTTTATACACATTTTCAATTAATTCCAAATGCACATTGGAAAGTTCTTTATGAATTTCTGTTTCAGGGGAAACCATTTTAGACACTAGGAGGTGTTGGAGCTCTATATATGGCTCACTCTACCTAACTTGGTCTCACCTATATATATGTATCTTGTCCTCAATATGAATCAGTCTTTGGGAGCGTACATGATGTGTCTCTTTCTCTCTACATTTCAACATGGTATCAGAGCATCTATAAGGGAAGCATCTATGTCTTCTTGTTAAATTCATGATTATAATTTCATGTCTTACAAGATTGTTCTTTGATTATGTGTTGTCTACATGATTTTATAGCTTAACTTGTTGTAATTAGAGTTGTTTCTTAATCGCGTCCTTAATTAGGTGCAGGTGCGTAGATTGTATTGTGTTGGTGAATCCTATCAAAAAAGTTTGTCAAACGGAGTTGTGAGTCAAAAGTTATGACAGTTCAGGCAAACTACATCTGTAACAGCAAAACAGGTTCTTTGAATAAGCAAACAGGTTCTTTGTGAGCACACAGGTTTCGTCTTCGTCAAGTGTCTTTAGCAAACCGCCAAATCTGGCTTCTTCGTCAAGCGTCTTTAGCAAACCGCCAAATCTAGCTTCTTCGTCAAGCGTCTCTTATTATTTTGCTATTTTTAGCAAAACGACCAATCTGGCTTTTTCATCAAGCGTCTATCAATGAATCTTGCGTCCCACGTCTCTCTATTTTGAGGACTCTTTTCTTATCGACGTCTCTTATCTCTTGCGGTCGTCCTTGTCTATGGTGTGCAGATTTTGTGATCCTATCTTATACGTCTTCTCGCAGATAGATATGGCTATGACTATTCTCGTCAATGGTTTTCCTTCTGGCCAATGTTCTATTCCTTCTTTTCAAGGCCAAGGATTTCCCGGTTGGAAAGCAAAGATGCTATTAATTCTTGAAGGCGATGAGCTCTCAGATGTTGTTATTGACAATTCTCTATGTCCGTCTCAGCCTACTATTCCGGATTCTGACAACGTTCTTATCACGGAAGGCCCTGTTTTTGATGCATGGCATCTTGCTTATATGGATTGGCAGAGGCGTGATAAACTAGCTCGTCGGTACATTCTTTCTGCTCTTAGTGATTCTCTCATGCTTGATGTGTATGACTTTCCTACTTCCCATGACGTATGGGAGTATCTTATAGCAAATTTTAAGAAAAGTCTGTTACAGAAACACTTTATTTGAGAGGTTTGCTTTCAAAGTTACAGTATGAAGTTGGTACTGCTATGACGGGGCATATTGATTCTTTCAAATCTATTATTAATCAACTTGCTGCTGCGGGAGATCCTGTTCCACGAAAGCAACTTATTACAATTCTTCTTGATACGATAAAGGATCCGTCTTATGACAACATTGTTACCATTCTTTCTAACAAGGATGGTCTTGATTTTGACCAAACTTGCATATCTTTGATTGAGTATTCTCAACGTCAACAACGACGTAGCGTTGGTCATGATGCAACTATGTTTTCACAACAAGAGGAGCCTGAGTCACAACAGTTAGAACGGGCCTTTTATGTGCGAAGGCATCCTTTTCAACGAGGCAACCGAAGAGGTGGTCGTCGTGGTGGTAGTTTCTCTCGTCTCAAATTTCCTAACAAGTATTGTTCTTACTACAATAGGAATGGTCATACTGAAGATGACTGTTGGGCACGTCAATATGATGAAGAACACAACATTACCACAAAACAACCACGTTTATCTAGAGATTCTTCTTCTTGTGATTATTGTGGAAAATCTGATCATCCCTCTTCCATGTGCTTTAAGCATCGATTTGATGGAGATCGAAATCGAGCATATGCAGCCGAGCATCATGATAATGATGTGCCTGAAACAAGTTGTGTTTTATGTTTAGTTCCCCCAGATAGAATACTTCATGTACGTGATGGTTCACTTTTCATTATTGATTCTGGTGCTACAGGAAATATGACATATGAATCTAAGTGGCTACATAACTATCATTCTTTACCTGTTAAGCGTGTTGTTTATCTTGCTAATGATACAACTTGCCAAGTCAAGGGCATTGGAGATTTATATCTTGGCACCTTATCTTCTTCAACTCGAGTTTTACGAGGGGTTTTACATGTCCATGAACTTCAACGTAATCTTCTTTCAGTTGCAAGACTTGTTGATCTTGGTTTGTTTGTTGGATTCGACCACACCAAATGCCGCATTGAGAAAGATGGACAGATTATTGCAACTGCTTCTCGTAATGGCAATTTGTTTGAGCTCTCTCTTAATGATGCTGTAGCAAATGTTGTCACTGCTCCAGGTGATCATGATTGCAAGATATTGCATCATCGTTTTGTTCATGCTGATTTCTCAAAGCTTCTTGATCTTCATCGTCAAGGTCTTGTACGTGGCATGGATCTTAAAGCTCATCCTCATATGGGAATCTGTGAGTTTTGTGCTCTTGGCAAACACAATCGTAAACCCTTTCCTCTCTCGAATTCAATTCATTCTCATGATTTGTTGGATCTTGTTCATACCGACATTTGTGGACCTTTGCCTCCATCGAGAACACAACATCGTTATTTCATTACGTTTATTGATGATTACTCATGGTATACAGTTGTTTTCTTGCTTCGACAAAAATCTGAGGCGTTATCTATTTTTAAGCAATTTCACAAGGCTGCCGAACTTCAAACTGGTCGTCACCTCAAGAAACTTCGCAGCGATAATGGTGGAGAATATGTGTCTTGTGAGTTTGAGAGTTATTGTACGGACCATGGTATTCATCATGAACATACTATTCCATATTCACCTCAAAAGAACGGTGTTGCTGAACGTAAGAATCGCACTATTATCAATGCTATACGATGTATGCTGATTCATTCTGGGTTATCTTGTGTTTTCTGGAGTGAAGCTCTCTTAACAGTAGTCTTTGTTCAGAATCATCTTCCTACTACTGCTCCTTCTGGTAAGATACCCATCACAGCATGCTTCTGTATCTCATTTTCGAACCTTTGGATGTATTGCTTATATTCATGTTCCCAAAGAAACACGAGCAAAGCTTGATGCTCCTGGGCTTAAAGTTATTTTTATTGGGTATTCTGACACCTCCAAAGGCTACAAATTCTATGACCCGTCCTCCAAGAAAGTGCTTGTGAATCGTGATGCTATTTTCAATGAACAGCTTATGGGCGGTACATGGTCCATGGATGATTCTGATGATACTAAATCTTTGCTTCAAGCTTTTCCATTCTTGTGTGATGATGAATCTTCTTCTATAGAGAAACTTTCCTCTTCACAACCATCTAAAGAGCAACTTTCCTCTTCACAACCATTGATTCCGAATGCTGTCATTGATGATGTTGACATTTTTATTGATCTGCCTATTGATTTTGAGCATGGTTCTTGTCATGTTTATGATGAAGATTTTGAGGCTACTATTTTCTCTACTTCTGAAGATCCTGCCACGTACAGTGATGCTATATGTTCTCCACAAAAGGATCAATGGCAAGAGGCTATGGAAGCAGAGTACGATTCTCTTATCTCTAAAGGTACATGGATACTCACTGAGCTGCCTCCTGGCCGTACTGCCATTAAGTGTAAGTGGGTATATAAGACAAAATTTAAAGCAGATGGATCCTTTGACAAATTCAAGGCACGTTTAGTTGCCAAAGGTTATTCTCAAGTTGCTGGCGTTGATTATCATGAAACCTTTTAGTTGTTCGCATTACTAGTATTCGGGTTTTATTGGCATTTGCTGTTCAATTTGACTTAGAAATTCATCAAATGGACGTGCGCACAGCTTTCTTGAATGGAGATTTGAATGAAGAAATTTACATGGAACAGCCAGAAGGATTTGTTATTGCAGGTAAGGAAGATCTTGTTGCTCGTCTTCATAGAGCTTTATATGGTCTTAAACAAGCTTCACGGGACTGGTACATCAAGTTTGATCTCTTTCTTACCTCCCATGGCTTTCTCTCTTGCTCTTCTGATTCCAACTTATTTACCAAACACCAAAATGATAGTTTTGTAATCCTTGCCCTTTATGTGGATGATACAATCCTTGTTTCCAATGATTTGGGATTTCTACACCAAAGTAAGCAGTTGTTATCTTCGGCATTTGATATGGTGGATCTTGGAGAGCTTCACTCGTGTCTTGGCATTCAGATTCAAAGGGATTGCAGCAAAGGTATTTTATTACTTCGATAATCAAAGTTTATTGAAGATATTATTAAGAAGTTTGGTTTGGAATCTGCACATTCAGCAACTACTCCTTGTCTTGCGAGTTCCAGGAAAAACACTTCTGATGGTGGTGGCCAGCTTGTTACAAATCAACCATATGCTAATTTGGTTGGATGTCTTCAAGTTGTTTGAACACTCGTCCTGACATTTTGTTTATTGCTAACTATCTCGGGCAACATCTTGCATGTCCTTCTCTTAAGCATTGGTCTTCAGCAAAGCGCGTGTGGAAATACTTGAAAGGCACTGCAGATTATGGTTTGGTTTATCAACGACAGTTCACATCCAACTCCATTCCATCTCTTTCTCTTTTGGGTTACACAGATGCAGATTGGGCCAGCTGACATTTATCTATGCGATCTACTAGTGGCAATTGTTTCTTCATTAATGGTTGTCTTATTTCTTGGACCAGCAAGAAACAACGTTGTGTTGCAATTTCTACAACCGAATCTGAATATGTTGTGGCATCACTTGCAGCTCGTGAACTCATTTGGCTTCGACAAGTGTTGACAGATATTGGCCATCCTCCTCTTTCTAGTACACCCTTGCGGTGTGATAATCAGAGTGCTATTAGTCTTGCAAAAGACTATGTCCAACATAACAAGTCAAAACATATTGCTGTGCATTACCATTATGTTCGATACGAAGTACGCAAAGGCACTATCATGATTGAACATTGTCCAAGTGACCAGATGATTGCAGATATTCTTACCAAAGGTCTCAATGAGTCACGCTTCATTCTCTTGCGCTCAGAGCTTGGAGTTGCCTCGGGCTCACTCTTTCTAGATTAGGCTCTTTACTCTTATGGTAGCTTTGTACATATATCGTTGTAATCTTCTAGACACCATGCACTTTGCACATTTCACAATTGCACACTATGACCTCTTGGTCCTTTTGTATATTTGTATATAGATGCACAATGCACTTTCACATCATTACTTCTGGTTCATATTTTCACATTTGTATAGGGGCTTGGGTTTTTCCCTTGTACTCCCCAAGGGTTTTTTCATCCATAGCTAGGGACCCTTGTTTGAGTGGGGGTGTTGGAGCTCTATATATGGCTCACTCTACCTAACTTAGTCTCACCTATATATATGTATCTTGTCCTCAATATGAATCAGTCTTTGGGAGCGTACATGATGTGTCTCTTTCTCTCTACATTTCAACAGGAGGATTTTTATATCCAAAAATATCTCAATTTTAGATTACCTCTCTCTAGATATTTTTTCTCTCTAGGCCAAAACATGGTAAAACAAGATCTTTCTTTTATTTTAGAGAGGGGAATAATTACAAGAAGATAAGGAGAGGTTCTTACACCTTTACACCTCAAAAGTTGGAGGGAGGTATTCTAGGAATTATCATCCTAGATTAATTGAAAGAATTTCATAGTAATCATGGAAAAATTGGATTTTTATATTATGCATAAAAGATAAATATTTTATTATAAAAGTGTTACTTTTAGCATAATTGAATTTCATGCATAGAGGTATGCATAAGAGATGAATATTTTATTATAAAAGAGTTACTTTTAGCATAATTGAATTTCATGCATAGAGGTATGCATAAGAGATGAATATTTTATTATAAAAGAGTTACTTTTACATAATTGAATTTCATGCATAGAGGTATGCATAAGAGATGAATATTTTATTATAAAAGTGTTACTTTTAACATAATTGAAATTCATGCATAGAGGTATGCATAAGAGATGAATATTTTATTATAAAAGAGTTACTTTTAGCATAATTGAATTTCATGCATAGAGGTATGCATAAGAGATGAATATTTTATTATAAAAGTGTTACTTTTAGCATAATTGAATTTCATGCATAGAGGTATGCATAAGAGATGAATATTTTATTATAAAAGAGTTACTTTTAGCATAATTGAATTTCATGCATAGAGGTATGCATAAAAGATAATTATTTTATTATAAAAGTGTTACTTTTAACATAATTGAATTTCATGCATAGAGGTATGCATAAATGATATGGGAAGTGATAAGATGTGATAAGATGCATATGAGATGAGTTAGGATGTGATAAGATGAGTTAAGAAGTGATAGGATGTGTATGGGATGAGGTGAGAAGTGTATGTGATGGGATAAGATGTATATGGGTTGTAATAGGGTGAGAATATGGATGTGAATGTGGATGGGTATGTATGGATGTATGCATGTAGATGTGGATGCATGAATGTGGATGTATGGATGTGAATGAGGATGTGGATGTGGATGCATGGATGTAAATGTGGATGTGTATGTATGGATGTATGCATGTAGATGTGAGTGTGAATGTGGATGTATGGATGTAAATGAGGATGGGGATGTAGATGCATGGATGGGATGTGGATGTATGCATGTAGATGTGAATGTACGCATATAGATGTGGATGTATGGATGTGAATGTGCATGTGGATGTGGATATATGTATGGATGTGAATATATGATATGTGATGTGAAGAAATCTGAAGTGAGGAGATGAAAAATGATGTGATGGGATGAGTACACATATAAATGGAATGTGGAATAAGTAATGTGGATTGATGAGGGATAATGTGGAAAAATGAGAGTTAATATAGAAATTGTATTTGTAAACTGTTTGTAAATGCTATCTGTAAATGACTGTTTTATGTCAAGAATGCTGGGAAAGCATTTTGACCGTCTTGTGATTAAGGTCATGGAGACCTTACTGATAAAGTTGCAACTGCTGACGGAGAGTCAATAGAGGACGTCTCGTGTAACAAGGTCGGCCGAGGTCTTGACCAGCCTCGGTGCGATTAAAATGGTGAGCTTCCGGTACGGTGGATGAGGGGTCAAGGAAGCGGCCTATGAGTGAAGCGCTAGGTCACATGCGAAGGATCCTAGAGGGTGCTGACCATACGGTGCTCGGGCTCTGGGTCGCCTAGGATACCCACGCGTGCGTCGAGGAAGATATTGGAACAAGGAGTAAGAGTTGTTTTCTGAAATCGGGCATGGATCTGGTTGATTGACCTTGCTGGTCTTCAATGGATGAGTCCATGGCTCTTTATATGGATCTGTTGGTTGATCTTGCTGATCTTCAACGAGAGTCCATCTTGATAAGTGATTATATTGCCGAGTATTATGGACTAGGAACTATTGAGTGGATAGGTGGTGAGCGTTCTAGTTGCCAATGATGCCATAGATACTCTGATGAAGGAATGATGGGAAATTAAGATGATGCCAATGATGCCATAGATACTCTGATGAAGGAATGATGACGGCCCCTGAGTGGATAGGTGGTGAGCGTTCTAGTTGCCAATGATGGCATAGATACTCTGATGAAGGAATGATGGGAAATTAAGAATCAATGGGATAAATTGGAAGATGGTGATCAATGATACTATGGTTTTATTAAAGGATTGTTTTAAAACTGGTTGAATCTGTGAAAAGGCAATTTCATATTGGGTGTGTAAGTGGTGTGACTAGTTTTATTTTTGCATGAACTTCCGGCTAGGGGGCCTTGGAACTCTGTTCCTTGGTACCCGGGACAAAACCTAACCAAATTCTGAATTGGATCCCATCACTACAGTGGTTGGGCGGTTGGCTAATAACCCATGGGACTGGATGGGGTTAGGCTGGACTGATGGATCCGTAAATCGAGACTTAAGTTCTGTTACTACGATAGATAAAGTAAATCCAGGATAGTATTTGTTCTATGGATAGGAATCAACGGTGCCTCTTGATGGGGAAAAAAGCATTGATCCCAATGATCCAAGTGCAAGTTTCTTCCTTGATCTGACCAAGTATCTTTATAGATGCATCTGTTTGATCAGTAAGGGTTTGACTACGTTAGAGTAAAAGTTTTTTTCTGGTGGAATCACCCGTGGTTTCCGGTAAAGGAAGTTTTTTCGGGTTTGGTTTTGGAATAACCGACGGATTAGTCGCTTATCCGGATATCCGTGGGTGAGGCCCCGAATGTGGGACCCCTGCCCCGCGTGAGAAGTGCTACTTCCGCTGCCAGTATCCTGAATCCGTTGCTCAGTGGGAACAGGGATCTTACAAAAAGGAGGAGGATTAGATGAGTTGGAGAGGAGACAGTGAAAGTAGCTACATGACATCAACCTTCTTCTTCATTCGTTACTTGGCAACATTGCTCACTTGTTGGCAAATGAATTGATGCATTTGAATGGCAGTTATAGGACACATGTACTAATGATGCATACATTAGTGTTTTTACACTATTGAATGAGTGACCACTTAATGTTGGGAATTGGCATTTGCACAAATTTTGGGAGAAACTATAGTGAAATTTTTGTGGTTTCGCTATGCACGACTGAATTGAAAAAGTTTCACTTCCAAATTTTTTATAGTTTCACTATGCACAGTTAAACTGAAAAGTTTTTAATTAGTAAAATGTGGGCTGAATAGAAAGTGATCACATAGCTTGAAATCATACTCGATAAGCTTTGAGTCAAGCTATACCACTATGAGGACACCACCACTGAGGAAAGCATCCTTCGCCTATCATCCTCTTAGTTGATGAAATTCATGGATCAAGATCCCTAATGACAATCAACTATTTAATTAGATCCTAATCTTGATAACACTAATCTAAGGTGGATAAAAATGAACAATACTCATGGTGATGAGTGTATGCTAATTGATTATCGACTCAAGTTCAGTTAGGTTAAAGATAGAAACTTGTACTCATAGAAAGACTTGAGATGTTGTGTTTGTATTCCAATGCTTCAAATGTCCTCCTTTTATATGAGGAAAGTACAACAGATATATGATAGCTCATGTGGGATAAACTTGGCTAGGTGACTTGGCACTCTAGCATCACTCATTTCAACACCCCCCCTTGATGCTAGATTGGGTATAGTTGTTAGGCTTTCACTCTTCCTCTCTCTCCCCTTGTGCTAGGCTGCTTAAATTGGCCTTTATGCTACTTTGGCATTATAGCTACTTTGGCTATGAATTTCAGCTTGAGTGCATCATATGGCCTCAAAGGCTGATTACATCACTCTTTTTGTAGAGACAAGAGGGGTAAATTTCTAGCTTGGGTACATCATTGGTCCCAGAGGCTAGTTACAAACACTTTTTGTAAGAGGGGTAAATTTCTAGCTTGGGTACATCATTGGTCCCAAAGGCTAGGCTCCTCTTCTAGCTGAAGTTGCAACCTTCATTTTTGCAAATTTAGGGTAGACGGAGAAGGCGAAGATTATAGTTGAGGCCCAAAATGCTTTCATATACACATGTTTTCATGTATTGTGGTGTCTGTTCAAGTACTCGTAGGTGTTTGTCATGTCGTGGTCTTGTAAAATTTGATTTGGAATGTAATGGAAGTTTAGATCATCATATGGTGTCTTTGTAAATGAGTTGCAACAATGATAGTGTCCCATGGTGTGTAGTAGTGCTTAACATCTCATAGGTATCATATTAGAGGGAGAGGAGTAGACAAGAAGTGTAGAGAGCGCGCTCGTGAAAAAAATACATCCTCCATATTCATCACCTAGATGTGGCTATGATTACCTATTACAGCTTCTCCCCACCTCCACGTACATTATTGAGCATTAGTAACCTTCTAGAGTCCAAGTCTTTTGCAAAGGGCTATTGAGAATATAGAGGAGCTTTTTAATTCACTCGATTGTGAAAGTAAAAATACGGAATCATATGTGAACTCAAGTATGATATTTATCAAAAGGTTTCCATGAGTGGAGTAGAAGCTGAAAGATTCCTTAGTAATATGACACAAAATCAAACAAATGCAAGATATTGTACAACTGATCAAGATATTGCACAACAAATGCAAGATATTGCGCACCTGATCAAGATAAAAATCCTAAACATATAATTCAAATAGTAAAATTTAATCAACTTTTGCTACTCATGATAAAAAGTACCATTGTGCAATAATGGAAAAGAAAGCTAAAAGAATTTACTTAGCTTGTTATTGTAGCATGGGGAGAAATAAATATCACACATTATACGGTAATACAAGTTTAAACCAAGGTATGGAGATTTCCTTGCATGTCTAATTTTGATTAGATTTATGAACTTAAACTCAATAATTAGATTTCTAAATTAAAAATTTTTTTATAGCACATTTTATATATGTGGTTCATTCTCTACATAAACAAGTATGGTTCTATGAAAACATGGAGCCCTCAAGGCATAGAGAAATCACATCATTGAGTGAGAGTTGTATATTTTGAATATAATTGGCATGGATGTTCGAGAAAGACCAAAAGAAACTACAGGTCATAGAAATGTTTGGCTAGTTTTCTTTTGTTATATAGTGGGAAGATCGATCGTGTGATGAAGAGAGCACAATCTTGAATATTCCATTGGTTGGGCCAAGATTCACATCATGTGCATGATGCACACTTATAAGTAGATCACATTATTTGGACCTGTTTAAACCAAATAAACATTCCCTTTCAATCATTTTCTAGTATCCCTTATCGTTGAACTCAGTGGGGACCTATGACTCCAAGGTCCATGAACACCTGACAGTGTTTTTTGAATGTTTCTCCCTTCTAATGTCCATTTTCATCTTTAGCATTATGCACAAACACTGAAGATATGAAGTCCTTAGGGTGTCTTATGTAATCTAAGAAGACATGAGTTTCTATGAAGAAGAGCTTAAAAAAGAAATCTTTGAATAAACACTGTTGTAAGCAAAATAGGTAACTAACAAAGGTTACCTAAAAATATTCTCTCGCAAACTTCAAAAATAGTTTAAAAACACACTTTTTTTGAAAGCACATCTAGAATTCCATGTGTACATTAAAAAACTACATTATAAGAGCTGATAATGTTTGACATAAAAACAACTTGAATTTTTAAACAGGATAGAAGAAGTCCCCACAACTTAAAGAAAAACCAAATTTTTTTAATTAAAAATTATTTTATAAATTTCATAAATGAAAGAGACTTTTTTAAATGAACTTTCTTGGAACAAATTTTACCACTATACACAAATATACACATTACTTGACAAGTGATAAAAAAAGATTAGAATAGATAACATCATAAGCTCTATAAACTATGAAAAACCCTACGATCATGCTTGGATCTATTTCTAGACCCAAATAGCAAAGCCAATACAAATAATATGAAATAAAATTTCTCTCTACAAAGATGAGATAAAACTTCTTGAAGGTTTCGCAAAGCAATAAACTAAAGTATGTAATGTAGTAGAGTGATGATAAACTAAATTATATAAAGTAATAGACTCAAAATCTAAACATCTAGCACTTGATGTGGTTCTTCCTCTGCTTCTTCATTGGATTGATCATTATTTTCTTCTCCTTGGGGACTAGGGAGCATCAAAGTAAAATTTTCATTTTCTAGTAGAGATGCTAATTCCCTAGGCTCATCAGCGAGGGGAGTCATAGATTCTTTTGATGCTGAATGAAACTTCTCATTAGCATCAATGGAGACTTCTCCCACCTCTTGATCTTTATTTGGTAGTTCCATAGCACCATTTACATGCATAGGAATAAAGTCTACTTGGATCTCATCCTTTTTAATTGCAACACAGTTTCTCTTTCTCTTAATTGCACATGTCACAGTTCTATCTGTAGTTTTGAAAAAATGAATATAAGAACTAACACACTATCAATAATAAGAAATTATATACTTAAACATGATTTTTTAAAGCAAGAATAAGTGTATACTAGTTTCAGACAACAAGTCAAGTATCCAATCATCTGGCGTGTAGAAAATAGGTCAATCGAACAATTAATCAAGTGCTGAGGCTCACTACAAGAAGACACTGCTGCCATACACGCGTTCCATACATGCGATAAGTTACGGGCGTGTGTATGGTCGCACATGTATATGAATAGTATCGGGGCATCTAAATTCGCATGTATTGAACTTTAGAAAATGTGTCTACCAGTGCGTGTATATTGGCATCTAAATTCACGTGTATACTGGTTTCAGAAACGCGTGTATATACACGCAATTATACACGCATCAATATACGCGAGTGCTTTATTAAGAAAAACGAAATTCCTTTACAAAATTAAAAACTATTTTCTTTAAACCATCTCATAGTACATTACAGTATATATCATTACACAATCCCACTACATGCATTTACAACAATGAAATATATTCAAAAATAAATCATGAGATGATAATTAAAAGACAACATATACAATAGAAATGTCATCAATTTAGAACCGATACAGTGATGGATTGGTTAGGGTTCAATCTCATCTTCAATAAGATCCATCCTTACCAAACGATCAACATCAATATCCATTGGATCAATTTGTAAGGCTACGATTAAATTTATTCCACTATCGATATTCTATCCATTGATAATGGTATCGATGTCCTGATCATCCTCATCAACATCACCATCATCCTCAACGGTAGGGTCATTCTCATGATCATGAGAAATGGCACGCTCATCCTCATGATCATGATCATCCCTTTTGCTTGATCATTGATCACAACATCTTCATTGGCATGTTCGACATCATCTTCATTGCGGCTTGTTACATCCTCCATTATACATCACTTTGGAACGTGGTGCAATAGGGATGACGTACCACCATTTAATGTCATGCACCATTGGTAGATAGATAACCTACTCAAATACACATACTGCAGTAATTAATTAGCATATCAAAAGTTAAGGGGTACGCGAGCTTAGATATATATGTACATGAAACACATTAGTAAAAAAATGCATACCTGCTCACATTGTTGTGGCAATACGAGCCTATCTTTCTTTGTTTGCCAAAACTTTATAGAGTCAATAGTTACATAGCCACTTGCATGGCGTTTTATCGTTGCATTAGGCCCTTTTTTCACCACGTTCATTTGCCATTTGAAATCCAAAACATACACAAAGAAGCGACGAAGTCAAGCCTAAATATGTCTTGGATTGTGCCACAATAATCATCCATTTTTCCATTAGCTCCCTCAAAGCTACTAACGACACCGCAATCTTGTGTATTCCTCTTTTCATCAATTCTTTGTGCTCGAAAATGCTTGCCTTCACACCATATAGCATTGAACATAGTGCACTGGACCAAAATAGAAGCAATATTTGTGTAAGCAATGTGAATAAATATTAAAAGCAAATCACTTACAGCTAATGCAAAACATTACTTCTATGTACCTTTAACATGCATCCTCGTGCATACTCCCATTCTTCCATCGTGATATGCAACCCCTCGTCGCTCTCTTCTCTCTCCATTTCCTCATGCCACCAATCAACATGGATATAATTTGGAAGTGTTGCTAGATGCTTAGGGTACGCCAATAGAATAATAAAGTCAATAAGTCCACAATAACACTGCTTTTAAGTCGAAGTGTCGAGAGGAGGGAGGCCTACTAATGTCTACCACCGCAACACCTCTCCATAGTTCCTCCAACTCATCAATCAACTGTTCGAGATAAAAATCCATATGCTTGACTTTATGTTTCCCTGGAATTAGAAGGGATAACATAAGATGTCCCTTCTTGATCGCCATTGATGGTGGAAGGTTGTAATTCACCAACACAACTGGCCACACGCTGTATGCGGTGCTTTTGAAACCAAATGGATTCACTCCATCCATACCTAGGCCAAGTCTCAAGTTTCTGGGCTCTATTTTAAAGCTGGGCCACTCATCGTCAATATGCTTCCAAGCAGGAGTGTCTACGAAAATTCTCCACATGCCATCATCCGATCGATGTGAGGAATGCCATGACATGAGCTCTGCTATGGATTTGCACTTGAACATGTGTTTGATGTGAGGAATTATAGGAAAGTGTCGCAAGACTTTATGAGGTACATCAAAACTCTTCACATCTGTTCTATACCTTGCTTCACCACAAGTGGGACAATGTCGAGCCTCCTTATGCGTCCCACGAAAGAGAATGCAATCATTGACGCATGCATGTATGCGATCATAATCCAATCCTCCAAGAGATGTCACATAGCGCCTCGCTATGTCTCTTGAGGTGGGTAGTTTAATAATAGCCTGCATCCAATATCATCAATTAGTCCTACACCCTAAACCCTAAACCACTAATTCAAATTTGCAAGTTAGAATGCTTACTTCAATAATGCGTCAAGACTTGCTTTGCTCCATCCATAAACTGTTTGTATATTGAGTAGTTCAAGTGAAGCTCGTAAAATAGAGAATGTGCACCCTTCAAAAACCGGTGTCGATGAAGCCTTATAAAGATGCTCTTGTTCCATATCATCGTCTTCCATACCTTGGGGATCATCCCTAAAAAGATACCACACCATATCATCAAATACTTCCTCTTCCACAACTTCGTGGGGTGCAGGGCTATTGTCATCCCTTTCCCACTCATCTCTGATAATAGATCCCGAAGCTCCAGCATCATCTCGTCGACGCTTTGCGTGCTCTCGTCGCGCGTAGGGCACCATGTTAGGGTGTGGTACTGCATCCTGCTTCAATTAGAGTATATATATTACAACTCCATTAATTTAATTTGGATACCATGAGTCATTTGAATACTATCAATTTACATCTACTCACCTCTAAACCTATTTGATTCCATTCTCCATACATGGAGATGTGATTCAAGGTAATTCGACGCGCTCGTACAATGCATCCTTGACATCGATTACACATACACTTGATCCTTTGTCCCAACCACACATCGCGAGATTATGACGCATTGTCTCATCCTCACCACATAACTGCTTGAGAAGGTTGATGACATCCTATGTACGAAAAAGAGTAAACACAAAATCATAATCAGTTTTTAATGAAAGTATAAAAATCGTGTGTATAAACGCGGCTACATCTTGAAAATTACGTGTATAAACGCGACTATATCCTACAAATGGCGTGTATAAACGTGGCTATATCCTAAAAATTACGTGTATAAACGCGGCTACATCCTAAAAATCGCATGTATAAACGCGGCTGACTTATTATAAACGCGAAAATACACGCGCGATTACGTGCGACGACCTGTCCATACCTAAAAATAACCCGCCTTTTTCAAATAAACATTTTCAAACTAAAGATTTGCTCTCCTTCGTCACGGCCTCTTCCAACAGAGCACTAAACCTAAGTGTAAGGAGCAGACAAGGAGCACACACGGGTGAAGAAAACCAGCCAAAAAGAAGACTCACTTTTTCAGAGGTGAGTCAGTTTGTCCTTTGTCCTGTCTCTTTCCTTCCATTTGTTTATGCTATTGTCTCTTTCCTTTATGCGTTTGTCTCTGTCCTTCTCCTTCTTTGGTTGCCATTTGTTGGTGAACGATTGTGATAGTGGGCTTTTTATAAGGACGATTTGTCGGAGGTCGGTCGCTTTCAAAAAAAAAATTTGTAGGCCGCGTGTAGGAACGCATGTATGTCTGCGTGTATCCTGTCTGCACAGACGTTCACGTGCATATACACACGTTTTTGGACGGGTGTATACACGTGACTGTGTTTCACCCATGCTTACGATCCAGGTTCTTCAGAGAGATGATCCCATTTGCATATGGCTTGCCTTCACAAAATCATATGTGCTAGCTTACATTTGTGCTTTGATGTAATCATGTATATACTTTTATTTTTGTTGCACATTCTTTATGGATCCAGGTTCTTCATCCGATCCATTTGTGTACGGCACTTGGATGATGGAGATGCTAAATCATTTTGGGCGCCATCCTGGTCCAGTTGAGCTTACAGAGTACATGTATGCCCATCCCCCTCCTGGATTGCCTGGTATCTATACCCCGATCCCGAGTGTCCAGGTCACTCCACTACCGTCTATGCCTGCGAGTCCGATGAGACAGCATGCAGCTTCTCCTCTTCCACGCCCACCGAGGAGACATACCCCGTCCTCCCAGACACACTCACGCACACCCTCCCAGGCACCATCACGTCAGGGCTCACAGCCACCATCACGTACTCCCTCACAGCCACCGTCACGTCAGGGCTCACAGCCACCGTCACATAGACAATCCCCCAGTCGTGACTCCACCCGCAGCAGTAGGAAGAGTGGGAGTGGAGGATGCGGTGGGTGCTTTGGTGGGGGAGGTAGTAGGGCACGCGGTGAGAGAGGAGATAGAGGGAGAAGAGTTAGAGGAGACAGTGAGGATGAGGAGGAGATGAGAGAGGTGGAGGGAGTGATCTGCTATGATGTGACGGATAGGGGCGGGATAGTGATGGATGCAAGGGGGAAAGAGGTAATGGAGTACATGCGTGGGGTAGTATCAAACTTGTATAGAAATTGTTTTATTAGATTTGAAGATCAAAATAGCCGATTAGTTGGGGAGGTGATAGATGCTGTACATAGTCAGTACCCCAATCCCCCACATGATGTGACATTCTCGGATGTATGGGGAAGGACGCGATAAGGGAGATCTTAAGTAATAAAAGATCTCACCTTAAGAAACTCGCATACGATGATGGGCTAAATGTAGCTGCGGGTGGCTATCCTGCCGAGAAACCTGCCACACTGCACACAAACGCGAGTGGAAGGAGGCAAAGAAACGAGCAGAGGGTGGCATGAAGAGCAGGCAGCATGTGGAGGCATGACGGATCCAGATGGAGACCATTGGATCTTCGCATTTTGGATCTAGCGGCGTCGTCATGGGAGACAGAGTTCGTAAGTATCTTGCCACTTTATTCGATTGTTTACTTAATTCATTGATTCTATGATTGTTTTAATCTTACAAATTGTGTTGATTATGATACAGCGACGACGGGTTACGGGGAGGAAGCCCACAGCCCACGATACTGGGTATGCTCGCCGGCATAGCAGACATGACACGTGGGCCCTCTTTAGAGCCGAGGGACGTATTACGGACGCGCAGTTTGAGATGGCCATGAGACCATACGGTCAACCGAATGATTTTGGTTTATTGAATTATATATATATATATACTTATATACTATATATTACTTGAACAAGCACAAGCTGCTACTGCACCTGCTAATGATCCACCCGTCGCCACTGCAGAGGGTGGACGTGAGCACTACTCATCGAGCATTCCGACCGATGTGAGCTCATCTGATCATGGAGGGAGCAGCGAGTCATCATCTGGGTCTGAGTAGTACTCAGACTTATAGTATCACATTCCATAGTAAGAATGTGGTTGTATATATATTTTTGTAACTGAAGCCATGGGCTACTTCGACATATGGACTCCCTTGTATATATGTGTATACATAAAATTTTGATAGTAATATTGAATCGTGAATTGATAGTATTGTATTCATGTCTGTCTTGAATCGTGTATTGACAATGTATGTATTCATGTCGTTCTTGTCTTAGATCTTCCTCGTGGATGGTGCAATGCACCCAAAAAAAATATCCAAAGAGTGTTATTGGGTGCTAGAATGCTCGAACAGCATTCAGGTACCAAATAGCACTCTCTGGAATGCTGGAATAGTATTCAGGTACCAAATAGCACTCTCTGGATTTTTTTTTTGCTCTCTGTTCGCGTGTATAGACGCGTCAACTCTGCAAAAAGTCGCGTGTATATACGCAGATATCTGTGAATTACGCTTGTATATACGCGGATACTTTACGAAATAGGCGTGTATATACGCGGTTACACTGTGAAATGCGCGTGTATAAGTGCAGCTAAACTAACAAAACGCGTGTATACACCCTCGTATCAGCGCGTCTAAGCGCAGCTAAACTGACAAAACGCGTGTATACACCCTCGTATCAGCGCAGCTAAACTGACAAAACGTGTGTATACGCCCACGTATCAGCGCATCTAACTGCTTCTATACACGTGCTTTTACACGCATGTCTCTGGCCGCAGTGATACACGCGCTGATACACGGGCCCGTTACTTTTTTTCCACAAGTCATTTTTAGCGGCGGGTGGCTACTAGGAGCACGGTTATGAGCCCGATCCCTTGTAGTGGCTTCTAGTAGGGATTCACCAAGGCTTTGGACTCAGTCACATGCCTTAGTTTCCTAGTTACTTCAAGAAAAGAAAGCACATTGGAGCATCTAGACTCATTGACATGTGCTTTAAAATGTTTTTGCTTGAGCATTTCAAAGGAACTTTTGAAATGAAAACCACGAGTATGATCTATATTTGTTTTGACCCTACAATCAAATTTAGTAAAACATAAATCTAAAGTGTTTGAAAATAATGAAAAGAAACTAAAAACATAATTTCTTGAAATCATACTAAACAAGATACTCTAGACCAAGTGCTTCTTTTCTTAGAGCTGCAATTAACTGATGGAGCTTGGCTAGTGCTCTGAAAGATCACAAATCTCCACATATTTGATGTAGTTATCACTTTAAAATTCTACAACATCTTTTGAATTTCTTGATAGGCATATTATCTCTCATCATTTGTAGAACCACTCATATTAAATCCATATGGGATGTCGGTAATAACAAGACTATAATTAATCTTTCTTTGGAATGATATTCTGAAGATTATTTACATCCCCACAAATCACTTTATAGGATGCTGCTTTACTTTCTTGTCCAAGAAGAAAAAACTCTTCTAGCTCATCTCCTTCGGTTGGAGCAGCATTTCTTAGAAGGCATCTTGCTTTCTCTCGCCGAGCTCTGTCAAGGTGCACAAGAAAGTTTTGTGCACACTCCGATCCTCTTGAAAGAGTGATTTTTTGCCTTTTTTAGTTAGAGGCTTCTATTGTTAGTAGAAAGTTAATATACAAGAATATAATATTAAGTGGCTAGTCTCTTAAAACATAACAACAATACTAACATACCATCACATTAAAATATTTAATACAAAAATAAAAGAATCTTAACCAATCTCTTAAGGAGGACAAGAAAAAATCTTTCAAAACTACCTAAGAGCTAGACTAGGGATACTGTGCACGTACATCATTCTCCCAAGTGGTGCAGTTTAGTTTTTTCATCACTCATGACCTCTTGCATCTTCATGTAAACTTTATGGATGTAAGCCACATGTAAAGATAATATAAATAATTCATTTACATCAAGAAGATAAAAAATGAATAGCTAAAAACTTTACTTACTTTTGTAGCTCCAAAGACACTTCATCAAATGATAGCTCCTTCAAAGACACATGATAAGACATAAATTAGTAGTGTTTGGTCCTTCACTCCTTGAAGTGCTTGCGTGGATTAAGCTTCATGTATTTTGCAAGCTCTTGATATATCCACCTTCTTACCACCACGAATTTTATTCAATCCACTAGATTCATTTAACCTTTTAGCTTCTGCCCTTTCAAACCTTTATTCTCCCACATTGAAAAGATTCTATTCTAAATATCCCAAATCTTTCCTATAAAAAAAGCAAGCTAAAATAGAGGATCATACTTTCTGAGTTCATATGATAGCTCCTCTTTCTCCACAAGAATCCCAACCTCCAAAAGACATTGTCTTTGTAATATGTTATCAACCTTTTGGTGTCATGCTACATATTCCTCAAACTCGTGTGAAAAAACCTAATTTTCTCAACCTGAGACATCGTTGCACGTTAGTCATTATCATTATTATGATCCCATGCAAGAAGATTTTCCTCTTTAATTGTGAGAGTAACATAGATTTTGCAATCTACAGTGCTATAATAAGGACTGTTTGGCTTTTCCTTTAATATATCCCTCCTAGCTTCAACAGAGTGTGAGCCCCCAATGACATAATAGTTATAATTCTAACATTTTTCCATTTTGAAGTTATTTTTATTGGGACAATCTTGGGGATCTACCAAAATAATAAATGGAGCCATTGTGGTATGGGGATTTACCTTCATTTTCTTCTGAAGATTATTGACATGTACTATGTGAGTTCTCTAATCTTCATTAATTTTCTACCAGATGGTGTATCAATAGGTGCTCAATGTATCTTTTATATTGGCAAGTTTAAAATCCTACCATTGAGCACAAGTGTCTTAATGAATTGCTATTTTTATAAGATGTCCTCTCACCTTGTCCAAGAGCTTGTAGACATAGAAGTCCTTTTAATTTCTCTCTGTTGTCCTCCTTTCCCATGAGAGTCGAGTGTAGAAGACCTTAGAGCCTCTTGGTGGGGGGGTGACCTCTAAGCTAGCAACATTATAGGTTGCACTAGTCGGAGTCACAAGTGAGTTGCACAAGGCCACAAAGACCCACTTGAAGATTATTTTGGCTCACTAGAAACTCTATAGTGTTGTTCATATCATCAACAATAAAAGAAACAACATCATCTCTCTCTTCCCCTATATAATCCACCTTTAGCACTTTGCCACAAGATGTTTGACCTCTAAGAATATTATCCTTGCCGGAATACCTAGAAATGATTAAAAAAATGCCACCATTGACCCCAAAAATACTCCACTCATGTTGAAGATAAGTAAGAGTTTTAATTGATGTACCTGCTGAGAGTTGGTCTATCTGATGGTGCATTTATAAAGCCATGCGTTCTCCCTGGTGGGGGGTACATTATAAGTTGTTGTCTTTGTCCTAGCTCTCACTTGAACAAACATAGGTTCATCCTCCTTCTGATTCTCTTCTTCATCTTCATCAACAGAGGATGATGAAGAAGCTATAAATCTCTTTTGGGTGAAGGGTGTAGTTGTTGTTGCAGCAGTACCCCGAGGAGGAAAAGTGGCAATGGTCCCAAAACCTAGTTGAGTTTGAGTTTATACTTCTTTCTCTACAATAGCATCTAATATTGTGTTGATAGGCTTGACACCATCTCTCTTCTCATGTTGTTGTGAAGCCTCGACTTGTTGGAAGACAGATCTTTTCTCGGGTAAAGTAGTACCTTGGGCTTCCTTTGCATTTTTTTAAGAACTTTCCTTTCTTGTATTCTTTGTAGCTTATATTTGAGGAGGTGAATCAGATTCTAGAGCCTCAATAATGGGCCTCTTAGAGGGCTTCTTCATCTCATCCCCCCTACTTTATAGATATAAAGAAAAAGATTTAGCAAAACAATTATCAGTTGGTTCAATCAATCAAGTCCAACAAAAATCAATAAGATGGAGCTAACCATTAAAGTGAGGCCACAACAAGGCTATCGCAAGCATATCAAAATAGAAACATGTAGTAAATAGAGAAAAACAAGCTTCTACAACAAGAGAAGGAAATTCGAAGATATTAAAAGTATATCAAAAATTAATCTACTTCTATATGATCAAAAAAGAATAATTTATGAATTAATTAAGCAATAAAACTAATTTTTATAGAAAAAAGGTAACAAGCAGAAGAACAATGAAAGAGGACCTACATTGTTGTGAAGAAGCGATAAGGAAAACCAAAGGGAGAGATGAGAGAAGGGATAAACTTGTGGGCCTAGATTTTGATGCACCACATCAATATCATTAGGCAAAATATGGACTCTTATTTTTGCCCCTTCAAGATTTCCACACCTCCTCTCTCTAGAAAAATGGGCTCATGGTGAAATTTTTGCAAATCAAATCAAAAGTTGGTGGAGATTGCACATTTGGAATCTACTTATTGAGACCTTTCCAATGATATATAGCATGATAGAAATTTTGGATTATTCAAAAAGTCCCCAAATTGGTGATGATGTGGCATGTTACCTTAAGTCTGCCTTCTCTTCTATCCACCATATTCATGTCAATAGAGCACAGCGTGATATAGACAATGTACAGAATCTGCGTACCATGAAATCAAGCAAAGATATTTCCCTCTATGTAGAAAAAGGGATAGCAGGAAGATATACACAAGAGATAAAGTGCCAAAGGAGAAAGCGATCATTTTTTTGGGCTGAAGTGCTTTTAAGGCTATTTTACTAATAAAAAAAGTTACTTTTGGTTTATTACATCATGATCGCTATTTCTAGCATGCTTATGCGAGCAAAGTTGATGCACTACATCAACTTCTCCACACAAACTCAATGTCGTGGATCGAGTTTGTGGTAAAATCAATGCATAACATTGAATTTTCATGGAGAAGTTGATGTAGTGCATCAACTTTATGTAAGAAACTATGCTTTTTTAGGCCTAAAATAGTAGTTGTCTTAGATAGCCACCATGCATGCGTTTTTGGGCTCATGATCATTACATGACTACCAATTACATCGTTGGTGGACAGGTGGAAAAAACCAATGAGGTTTTACTATAATGGCCCTTCGAGCCGGGGGGTGCCCCTCCTTCACCCCATGGCTATGCAACACAAACTAGATTTTGTGCATCACATTGATGCACAACATCAAGTTTGTGTGGAAAAGTTAATGGAATGCATCATCTTTGTATAAACAAACAAATTTTGTTAATGTTTATGCACTGCATCAACTTTGCTACATAAACTTGATGTTCTGTATCAACTCAACACAAAACATCAAGTTTGCATGGAAAAATTGATATAATGCATCAGATTTGCATATAAAGTTGATGAAATGCATTAACTTTGTATGCAAAAATAAAAATTTTCTTAACGTTAATACACTGCATCAACTTTGTTACATAAACTCAATGTTTTGTATAAACTCAACACAAAGCATCAAGTTTGCTTGGAACATTAATACAATGCATCACCATTGCATACATTTTTTTCTTAATAAGTTGATGAAATGAATTAACTTTGCTTACAAAAACAAAACTTCTTTAAGTTGATGCATTGCATCAACTTTTCCGAGTCACCTTAATGTTGTGCATCTTCTCGAAGTTGAGACATTGCATCAACTTTGCTAAGCCACCTTGATGTTGTGCATATTCTTATAGTTGATAATTGCATCAAATTTGCCAAGCCACCTTGATGTTGTGCATCAACTTGATACAATACATCAAGTTTGTGTGGCAAAGTTAATGCAATGTATCAAATTTTTATACAGAAACAAGTTGATGCAATGCATCAACTTTTATATGAAAGAAATTTTTTCAAAGTTGATGCATTCCATCACTTTGCATACACAAATAGAGTTTTTGAAAATGGATGCAAAGAATTTATTTGTGTGTGCAAAGTTGATGCATTGCATCAACTTTTTTGCACAAAATATTGTGTGTATCAACTCAATGCACAGTATCAAGTTTCTATGCCAAAGTTGATGCAATGTATCAACTTTGTGTACACAAACAATTTTTTTAAAATCGTGTGCTACTCTCCTATTATTTTTTAAAAGACACTAGAACTATGTCCATTCTTTGTGTGAACTTTCTTTTAAGAAAAATACTTTAGAAACTTTATTTACCTTTTAAGATTTATTTCAAACTAGTTGTTGTTTATTAAAATTTTACTCATGGGTTAACATAAGTACATTCTATAATAGTTTTTCTAACATCTAAGTTAAAACGTCTTATAGGTTCTAAGAATTTTATGATACCACGAATAAATTTTTTAAGTAATAAGAAGAAAAAGAAGTCTGTATGGAATCTTTCTAAGGATCAAGATTTTGTGTATGGTTGGTCTTGAAAGTGTGAATTTCTTGGGCCTTGTTGCTTTGCTTCTTGTTTGCCAAAATATTTCTCTCTCTCATACACAATCCAAGGTGACCAAATGAGCCTCTCGACTTCTTATGTAGCCACACATCAATTGAATGAATCTAGAAAAATTTGTACATAACCTTCTTTATTTTTCAGGTAAATGAATAATTCTCAAAACTCCACTTTTAGAATAAAATTTATTATGCATAAATTTAAGTTCATTTTCTAAACATTTTGCCATAGCTTCCCCGCATCTTCTATGAAATGAGAATGCTCAAAATTCACTTTTAGCATAAAAAATAATTTATGCATAAACATAAACATTACTTCATCATCTAAACAACAACATAAATCAAGAAGGGCATGGTTTTAAGAGGAAACCATGAGATAAAATGCTTCCCAAGCATGTAGAGAGGTTTTGAAGAAGATTAACATCTAAAGAAGAAAGTAAACATCATTGTTTATGCTTACCCTTGGTGTGGTTGATTCTTTACCTTGCAAGAAGATGTGTAGCCCTCAAGGAAGAGGCTTGGCCACCAAGAGAAGAGGGTAATCTTCAAGAGAAGAAGAGGTTTAGTGAAGCACCAAGGCTTCACAATGGAGAGGCAAGGAAGATGGATGAAGGAAATACACTAAAATAAAAATTATACTAGCATAGAAATACTCTAAGATGAAAATACAAAGGAATGGGGCTCTATCTATATAGGTGAGGGAGGCCACCAACCAAGCCCAATTGGGATCTAGAGGCTTTTTTTCTTTAGTTTGATCCAATTTGGACAAGTTTTGGACTAGTTATGCCCACATTTTGATCTAGTTTGGAAGAGGAGAGATGAGCACCTCATGATTTTTTTGAATAAAAAATGACCCCTTTGATGTGATTTCTAGGCACCTCATTGAAGTGGAGTTCTCTCTCTCCTGAGGTGTCAAAATTCACATTTTTATAATACTTAAGTACCAGTACTCTTCATCTTATGTGAAAATTTACTCATTTTTGGTGGATTTAAATCCACCAAAAATGAGTAAATTCTCTCTTCAAGATTGAGAGGCTCCATCTAGCAGGATAACATGTATATGCAGCTCATTAAACACAAATCAGCTTATCTCCTCTCCATACAAACTTAAATAGAATTTGAACAAGGATGGAGAGAGAAGCTATCTCTATTCATAAATAGCTGTTTATAAAGGCCTTATGCAATAATCTAAATGCATATTATAAGTATAAGCTCGCATAATAAGGCTGCAAGACTTATGCATAAGCTCTATGCATAAGCCTTATGCATAAGTCTTATGCATAAGCCATATGCATAAGCTCTATGCATAAGCCATATGCATAAGTCTTATGCACACGCCCTATGCATAAGTCTTATGCATAAGCCATATGCACACGCTCTATGCACAAGTCTTATGCATAAGCCATAAGCTCGGACCTAATCCCAAAAACCCTAGGACTGAATTACGGTTTTGTAAATTCCGCCAGAGTCTCCTTTGTAATTGGAACCAAATCTCAAATGAAAATGCAACTTCTTAAAACTTGTACGCAATACTCTTTGTATCCCACAATGTCATGAAAGATCATATGCACTCTTTGTCCATCAAAGCATTTGCAATATCCACACAATATGACGGAAAAGGGGCCCCATTGCCCAAATGCATCCACAAAGTCGATGGTGAGGATTGTTGAGGACGCGCGTTGAAGCTTGCCGATCTCCCGGCCAAGCTCTTCTCACCCCTTCATCGAGTTTTCCTCCAAGGTGAAGGTTGAGGCCATTTCTTCACACCGGTGTACCTAATCCCCCTTCGTACCGCTTTACCAAGCAATCACGGCACAAAGAGTTCAAGCCATTCTCCCCTTGGCCTCTCCAACCAATGCCAAGGTACCCTCACACATTGCTAGATTCTATAGAAACTTGAAGTGGTTGCAATGGTGAGTGTAGGTACAAAATGATGTGGATAATATCAAATGATAGAACAAGTTTGTTGGCTTACAAGTATTGAGCATGACTCATGCCCTTTTACAATTTAGAACTCATCAATAAAGCATGGACTCATGCCTCAATCCATCATCCAAAAGCTCCAACACAAACCAACAATTCACAATGCCCTCACCATGGCATTTGCATAAGCATTTGTTAACCACAATCAAGGCATTTGCAAATGCATTTCAACAATCCCTTTCACACAAGCCTTATGCACATGCTCTATGCAATTACGCTCTACGCAATTACGCTCTATGCATAAGCCTTATGCACACACTCTATGCATAAGCCTTATGCATAAGCTCTATGCATAAGCCATATGCATAAGCCATATGCATAAGTCTTATGCGTACGCTCTATGCATAAGCCATATGCATAAGTCATATGCATAAGTCTTATGCATACGCTCTATGCATAAGTCTTATGCATACGCTCTATGCAAGACTTATGCATAAGCTCTATGCTATATGCCTTATGCACTATGCTAACCCTTAATCCCTTTCACATAAGCCTTATGCACACGCTCTATGCAATTACGCTCTATGCAATTACGCTCTATGCATAAGCCGTATGCACACGCTCTATGCATAAGCCTTATGCATAAGCTCTATGCATAAGCCATATGCATAAGCCATATGCATAAGTCTACCTGCGTACGCTCTATGCATAAGCCATATGCATAAGTCATATGCATACGCTCTATGCATAAGTCTTATGCATACGCTCTATGCAAGACTTATGCAATGCTATATGTCTTATGCACTATTATGCTAACCCTTAATCCCTTTCACATAAGCCTTATGCACACGCTCTATGCAATTACGCTCTATGCATAAGCCTTATGCACACGCTCTATGCATAAGCCTTATGCATAAGCTCTATGCAATTACGCTCTATGCATAAGCCTTATGCACACGCTCTATGCATAAGCCTTATGCATAAGCTCTATGCATAAGCCATATGCATAAGTCTTATGCGTACGCTCTATGCATAAGCCATATGCATAAACTCTATGCATAAGTCATATGCATAAGTCTTATGCATACGCTCTATGCATAAGTCTTATGCGTACGCTCTATGCAAGACTTATGCATAAGCTCTATGCATAAGCTCTATGCTATATGCCTTATGCACTATGCTAACCCTTAATCCCATCACCCAGTGGTGTAATAAACATGATCTTGTTTTACATGGATAATAGATCTTACCTTGATAACATATATAAACTCTATGAATAAAGAGAATACCTTATGCATAGAAAAACAGAGCATAAGACTTATATGTTATATGTATAAGAGAGTAAAAACATTCAAAAAGCTTTCAACAAGAAGGCTACGCAAGCTCTATGTACAATGTCCATGCAAGCTTTCAAGAAACCTATGCATAGAGATTTTATAAGCTTGTAAGAAACCCATGCATAGAGATTTTATAAGCTTGCAAACTCTATGCATAAAGCCTATGCATAGAGATTTCACAAGCTCACAAGCTCTATGAATAGAGCTTATGCATAACGCTTGCAAGAAGGCTATGCATAGAGATTGCAAGCTTATTATAGGTTTTATGCATAGATATTAAATTAATCTTATGTGTAAGCTTACAAGAACCCAAAACTAACCCTAAACCATAAAACAGGGATGCAAAAATTCATAGAAAATAGCATAAACAAGAAAAATCGAAAGAGGATCTACCTCTTTTTTGCAAAGCTGAAGGAGAGGATTGGTGAAAGATTGGTGAGGTGAAAGAGCTGCAAAACAAAATATTAAACAAACTAATTAGTAAATTAAACACAAGAAAAAGAACTAATACAAAACCCTAAAATCTCTATGCATGCATTAGGAGATCTATGCATACATAGAGAGCTCTCAACATGCATAGAGAGCCAAAAAAACACAAAACCCTAAACGTCCTAATTCTTAAATTAAAAACTAAAAGCAATTGCAATAACATGTTAGGAGAAGGAGAAGAGGAGAAAAGAAGAAAGAAGGAGAAAAGAGGAGAGAGGAAAAAAGAGGAGAGAGAGAGAAAGAGAAGAGGGAGAGAAAGCACCTTCTTCGCTTGTACTTGCGTTTCTCCACAGTGAAAAAACCAGAAAATAGGCTCTCGGCTGTGAAAAACTTACGAGCGCCGGTATATGCTACGGAATATGCGTCGGAATATACGTCAGTATATGCTACGAAATATGCGTCGGTATAGGCGTCGGAATAAGCGTCGGTATAGGCGTCGGTATAGGCGTCGGAATACGAAAATTTAAAAAAACCCCGCCATGCTTGTCTCCTCCAACATTACGACGGACATACCGACGTTCGACATTTGCGTCGGTATTTTAGCGTCGGTATGTCCTCAAGCTCTTGTAGTGTTTTCTTTTATTCTTGCATTTTTCTTATCCAAACACTTGGATTATTTCCATTGGCCCATTAGAACACTGTTTGGACCTTAATCCATAATTTTTTGAAAAGAGGTACCTCTAGGTTAAGGTGTCCAGTGCACATATTCCAATTAATTTCTAATGTACATTAGAAAACTCTTTTTAAACTTTTGTTTCAGGGGAATTCATCTTTAAATTAAAGGGTAACTTTGTATCCAAAAATATCTCAAAATTATATTACCTCTCTCTAGGATAAATTCTCTCTCTAGACCAAAACAAGGTCAAACAAAATCTTTTTCCATTCTGAAAGGGGGGATAACTACAAGAGACTGAAGGGGAGGTTCTTACATCTTTACATCATCAAAAGTTGGAGGGAGGAATCTTACATTGTAGAAGTTAAAGGCATTACAAACACGCTATTTTGACATGAGCATTGGAGAGAAAGATGCACTTCTTAGTGGGAAATTAATACCTTGTTTGCATGGAAAATTTGAATATAGCCTTGGCTTTGATTTGGTATATTGGACAGCCTTTAAGCTTGCTTTGAGTCTTGGAAATGTACGGCCTGAGAGAGTGAAGTGCAGGACCAAAAAATGGGGCAGACCAAAGTCATTGGATCCTTTATTATCCATAGGTCCAACGGGGTAAAATTATTTAATAGGACTTCATTGTTATTTTAAGTATCATGCAGAATGTAAGCTGACAACATGCATGCTTAACTTATCTAACAATTTTACAAAGTCAATGACATTCTCATTGTATAGAGATGTTATTTTAACTAAAGAAGAGTAGTATACAAGCTACTCTCATGGAAAACCTTCTTAGCCAACTTGACAAAAAGTTGAAATGGGTGTGTGCACTATGTGTGCCAAGCTAAAAACTAGAAGAAAGGTTGCAAGTGATCCAGATGAGCTAAGGATAGTCAAGGATGCTTTGAGAATTCACAAGGAAAAGCAAGAAAATGAAAGAAGGCAACGGACCACAGAGGAAAGTGTTTTGCATTTCGAGAAAATTATCTTGGTCTAGTTATTGATGGAATGGACCAGAAAAAAACTTGCTTACCTCACTTTTCTAGGTTACCTAAGGACATTACAGAAAACACACTCGTGCAAATGAATTTGGTTGGTTGCCTTGTATAGAATGGGGTCAAGTTAAACCGGGCGTTTTTTTCACATATCTAAATATCCATAATGATAGAAATTTATGCATAAATAACTTTTATATCAAAAGTGAAATTTTGAGTATTATCATTTCTTAGAAAATGTGGGGAACCTCTAGAAAAATTTATATCATTAGAGAATGAACCTATGCATAATAAATTTTATGCTAAAAGTGGAGTTTTGAGCATTATTCATTTGCCTGAAAAATAAAGAAGGTTATGCACAAATTTCTAGATTCATTCAATTTATGAGAATTATGGAAATGAATCATGTAGATAAAAATGATTCATGGAAATGATTCATGACATTGTAGATAAAATTGAATTAGTGTTTAAGCTGAAAGAGGAAATATGGGTATAATTGATTTTGTAAATCCCATGAGATCGTATGCATAAATCCTTTATTCAAAAAGAAGAATATTGAGTATATTTTATTTTGGGAAAGTTGGGATAAGAATATGTAAATGGATGTGAATTGATGTGAGATGATGAGAGTGGATGTGAATTGATGTGGGAATGATGTAAATGGATGTGAATTGATGTGAGATGATGAGAGTGGATGTGAATTGATGTGAAATGATGTGATGTGAATTGATGTAGAAAAATGTGGGTTAATGAGAAATGATATGGAATGATGAGAAATGAAGTGGAATGGTAAGAAATGATGAGGAATGATGTGAAAGGATGTGTAATGATGAGGAAAGATGGGAATTATGTTGGAACTGTATTTTTTATGTGAATCCTGTTATTTTAAAGATTGTTTTATGTCAAGTATGTTGGGGCAAGCATTTAACTATCTTGTGGAATGAGGTCGTGGGGGACCTAAGTGGAATGAGGTCGTGGGGGACCTAAGTGGAAATGTTGCAACAGCTGACGGAGAGTCAAAGAAGGAAGTCTCGCATGGCAAGATCAGCCGAGGTCTTGACCGGCCTCGATTTGGTTAAAATGGTGAGCTTTTGATATGGTGGATGAGGGACCAAGGAAGCCGCCTATGAGTGAAGTGCTAGGTCACCTGCGCGAAGGAACCTAGAGGGTGCTGGCCATACGGTGCTCGCCCAGGATACCCACACGTGCGTTGAGGAATAAAAATGAGTTGGAGTTGTTCTCTGAACACGGGCATGGATCTGGTTGATTGGCCTTGCCAGTCTTCAACGGATGAGTTCATGGCTCTTTTACATGGATCTTGTTGGTTAATCTTGATCTTCAATGGAGAGTCCATATGGATTTTATGTGATTATATTCCTAGGTACTATGGGCTAGGAACTATTGAAAAGGCCCCTGAGTGAGCAGGTTAGGTTGTCAATGATGCCATAGGTATGCTGAGGAAGGAATGAATGGAATACTTGATTATATTCTTGGGTACTATGGGCTAGGAACTATTGAAAAGGCCCTTGAGTGAGCAGGTGGTGAGCGTTCTGGTTGCCAATGATGCCATAGGTACGCTGAGGAAAGAATGATTGGAATTGGACCCTGTAAATGGAATATTGTGAGGACTATGATGGAAACATTGTGGTTTTATTGCAATGCTGTTTTGGAGATAGTTGAGTCTAAGAAAAGGCAATTTCATATTGGGTGCGTAAGTGGTGTGTCTATTTAAGTTTTGCATGAGAGCCGGCTAGGGGGCTTGGGAACTCTTTTCCCTCACTCGGGACAAAACATAACCAAATATTTATAATGGTTTTGGATCCTATCAATATAGTGGTTGGGCGGTTGGCTAACCCATAGGATTGGATGGGGTTAGGCTGGGCGGTTGGCTAACCCATGGGATTGGATGGGGTTAGGCTGGGCTGATGGATTCATGTAATAAAATTCAATTCTGTTCAAGTGACAATAGTTGAAGTAAGCCACAGGATAATCCTTGTTCTATGAAAAAGAATCAACGGGTGTGCCTCTTTGATGGGAAAAAAAGCGTTGGTCTCTATGAACCAAGTGCAAGTTCCTCCTTTGATTCGACCATGTTACCTTACGGGTTTGGTCAAAATACAAAGGTTAGTTAAGGCCCTTGACTACATTAGAAGATTTTTTCCTAGAGGAATCGCCTATGCTTTTTGGGTGAGGGAAGTTGTTTTCGGGTTCGATTTTGGAAAAACCACCGGATTAGTCTCTTGTCTGGACATTCATGGGGGCGAGGCCCCATGCGGGAAGCTCTGCCCTGCGCAAGAGGTTGCTACTTCTGCTGCTAGCACTCCAGAATTCCATGCGTAGAGAGGTCAGAGATCTCACAAATAGTGACCAACCTTTGCAAAAGGGAGGGTGGGGTCTACATATACACTTTTACAAAGTTTGGTCACCATCGGAACACATTTGGTTACAATGTGTGTTAGAAAGCTGTAATTTTCAAGGGGCTCTCTAAGGCTACATCACATTGCAAATTGGGTCTCTCCAATGCACATTGCAACCAAATGTGGTTTGATGTTTACCAAGCTTTGTAAGAGTGTATTTGGGGACTCCATCTTTACTCTTAAAATGTTTGGTCACCTTTGGTCAAAATTTGGTTGTATTGTGCATTAAAAAGTCCCAATTTTCAATGTGTTATGGTGTTAGAGAGCCCCCTGAAAATTAGGCCTTTGCAACACACATTATAACCGAATGAGGTCAAATGGTTACTAAAATTTGCAAGAGTATATGTGGAGACCCCACCATCACTCTTGCAAAGTTTGGTCACCATCGGATAACATCTGGTTGCTTAGAGAGCCCCGTGAAAATTGGGTCATTTCAACGAACATTGCAACCGACTGTTATCTGCTGGTGATCAAATTTTATAGGAGTATATATATGGATCCCACCCTCACTCTTGCAAAGTTGGTCACTATCAGACCACATTTGTTGTAATGTGCATTGGAAAGGCCAAATTTTCAAGTAGCATCTTTGTGACAATCATACGTATCTTTAAGTAGCATCCTTGTGACAATCATAGCTACCTTTAAGTAGCAGACATATGAGAGAGGGGGGAGGTGTAGTAGGGTTGGTTGGAAGCAGAGGAGTCAGAGGAGTTAGAGGAGTCAAAGGAGGCCAAGGAATTGAGTCAGAGGAGGTAGAGGAGAGAAATTAGAAGAGTCAAAGGAAGGACGTTAGAGGAATAAGAGAAGTCAGAGGAATCAGAGGAGGCAAAGGATAGTAGGGAAGGTAGAGGAACCAGAGGAGGCAGAGGAGGGGAATCAGAGGAGTCATAAAGAGTCAGATGAGGCAAAGGATAGGAGGCAGAGGAGTTAGAGGAGGCATAGGATGCAGAGGAGTCGAAGGAGTCAGAGAGAAGGCACCAAGAAAGAGAGAGAGAGAGAGAGAGAGCCAAAAACTAAGGGTAAGCCTAAACAATGGTGTTTTTCTCTCCTCTAAATAGTAATCTTCTCCCAAACTCCCTAATGCTTGGGAAGCATTTTAATCTATGGTTTCTTCTTTGAAACCATGTTTTTTTAATTATATTGTTAAAATGGAGTAATGCCAATCTTTTATGCTTAAAAGTAATGTTTTGATTTCTAAATCTCTCTTTTCATAAGAATACTCACCTTGATGGATTAATCCTTCTTAGAAGGATAGATCTTAGCCCTAATCTCATTTTTTTAACCAAATCTCTAGACCTAACAAGCTAGAGATAGAGATTAAGCTTTTTTATGATTTTTAATCTAATTAAAATGAGGATTAGTTCATTTATGCTTGTTTTATGTTAAGAAAATTCATATTTATTCATTTTAAACTGAAAGAGAGCTTGGGCTAACACTCTTATAATTATTTTCATATGGAAATCATATTTGGGTATTTTTCTTAAATGAATAAGGTGCTTAAATGTAATTATGTTTATGTTTAAAAACTTAGGTTTACACATAAACCAATTTTTATGTTAAAAGTGTTATTTTAACCATTTTTAATTCATAGAAAATGTGGGAAAGTTATGGCAAAATTTTATCAGTAGAAAATGAAGGTTTAGGCATAAATAATTTTCATTCTAAAAGAGGAACTTTGAGTATTATTATTTCATAGAAAATGTGAGAAAATTATGGTAAAATTTTATTATTAAAAAAATAAATTTTATGCATAATTAATTTTTATACTAAAAGTGGAATTTTAAGTATTCTCATGTCATAGAAAATATGGGAAAGTTATGGTAAAATCTTTATCATTAGAAAATGAAATTTATGCATAAATAACTTTTATATCAAAAGTGTGATTTTGAGTATTATCATTTCTTAGAAAATGTGGGGAAGCTCTAGAAAAATTTATATCATTAGAGAATGAATTTATGCATAGTAAATTTTATGCTAAAAGTGGAGTTTTGTGCATTATTTATTTGCCTGAAAAATAAAGAAGGTTATGCACAAATTTCTAGATTCATTCAATTTATGACAATTATGGAAATGATTCATGTAGATAAAAATGAATTAGTGTTTAAGCTGAAAGAGGAAATATGAGTATAATTGATTTTGTAAATCCCATGAGATCGTATGCATAAATCCTTTATTCAAAAAGAAGAATATTTAGTATATTTTATTTTGGAAAAGTTGGGATAAGAATGAAGAAATACTCATGGGAATGCATCGTGAAATCATGGATAAAATTTTAATCAGAAAGGGAAATCACAAACATAATTAACTTTTGGAATTACGAAGTATATATCTAGATTCTCGAAAATAGAATCTTGGGGTACATTCTGAACAAGAAAAGAATTTCCTAGAAAAAGACCAGAAACACGCTTAGTTGAATGAATGTGAATAATTGTGATTGATTTATTCCTAGATTCCCTGCTGGGAAAGGAATCTGGAACTCTTGAAAGGATCGAGGATCCAAAAGAGAATGGAAATTTAGACTTAACTGAATTGAGAAAAGTTATCTTTAACTGAGCCAAGTAATGGTCGAGACGTTTAAAAAAGTCCTGTCAGTATAAAAATTAGAGTAACTATACTTTTAATCTGGTTGATGTGAGGATTGATGTAAAGTGATGAGATGATGTGAATGAATGTGGGAATGATGTAGGATGATGTGAGTGGATGTGAAATGATGTGGGATGATGTGAATGAATGTGGGAATGATGTGGGATGATGTGAATGAATGTGGAAATGATGTGGGATGATGTGGATGAATGTGGAAATGATGTGGGATGATGTGATGAATGTGGAAATGATGTCGATGAATTTGGAAATGATGTGGGATGATGTGGATAAATGTGGGAATGATGTGGGATGATGTGAATGAATGTGAGAATGATGTAGGATGATGTGAATGGATGTGAGAATGATGTAGGATGATGTGAATGGATGTGAATTGATGTAAGATGATGTGAGTGGATATGAATTGATGTGAGATGATGTGAGTGGATGTGAATTGATGCGAGTAGATGTGAAACCTGTTATTTTAAAGATTGTTTTACGTCAAGTATGTTGGGGCAAGCATTTTGACTATCTTGTGGAATGAGGTCGTGGGGGACCTAAGTGGAAATGTTGCAACAGTAGCTGAGACGGAGAGTCAAAGAAGGACGTCTCGCGTGGCAAGATCAACTGAGGTCTTGACTAGCCTCGATTTAGTTAAAATGGTGAGCTTCCGATATGGTGGATGAGAGACCAAGGAAGTCGCCTATGAGTGAACTACTAGGTCACCTACGCGAAGGAACCTAGAGGGTGCTAACCATACGGTGCTCGGGCTCTAGGTCACCCCAGGATACCCACGCGTGCGGGCATCGAGGAATAAAAATGAGTTGGAGTTGTTTTCTGAACACGGGCATGGATCTGGTTGATTGGCCTTGCTAGTCTTCAAAACGGATGAGTTCATGGCTCTTTTACATGGATCTTGTTGGTTGATCTTGCTGATCTTCAATGGAGAGTCCATATGGATTTTATGTGATTATATTCCTAGGTACTATGGGCTAGGAACTATTGGAAAGGCCCCTGAGTGAGCAGGTGGTGAGCGTTCTGGTTGTCAATGATGCCATAGGTACGCTGAGGAAGGAATGAATGGAATACTTGATTATATTCTTGGGTACTATGGGCTAGGAACTATTGAAAAGGCCGTTCTGGTTGCCAATGATGCCATAGGTATGCCGAGGAAAGAATGATTGGAATTGGACCCTGTAAATGGAATACTGAGGACTATGATGGAAACACTGTGGTTTTATTGCAATGCTGTTTTGGAGATAGTTGAGTCTAAGAAAAGACAATTTCATATTGGGTGCGTAAGTGGTGTGTCTATTTAAGTTTTGCATGAGAGCCGGGCCAGGGATTGGCTAACCCATGGGATTGGATCCTATCATATAATAAAATTCAATTTTGTTCAAGTGACAATAGTTGAAGTAAGCCACAGGATAATCCTTGTTGTATGGAAAAGAATCAACGGGTGTGCCTCTTTGATGGGGAAAAAAGCGTTGGTCTCTATGAACCAAGTGCAAGTTCCTCCTTTGATTCGACCATGTTACCTGCGGGTTCGGTCAGAATACAAAGGTTAGTTAAGGCCCTTGACTACGTTAGAAGATTTTTTCCTAGAGGAATCGCCTATGCTTTTTGGGTGAGGGAAGTTGTTTTCGGGTTCGGTTTTGGAAGAACCACCGGATTAGTCTCTTGTTCGGACATTCGTGGGGGCGAGGCCTCGAGTGGAAAGCTCTTTCCCATGGTGGAATCACCCATGCCTTTCGGGTGAGGGGAGTCTTTCGGGCCCGCTGGGACCGCCCGGGCTAGCCTCTAACCCCGGATATCCACGAGCGAGGCCCTGGAGTGTGGATCCCCACCCTGCGCCGCAGGAGGCCGATGCCACTTCCGCCCCTGCCAGCATGGTGGGTACCGCGGAGGGGGCAGGGACCTCACATGCATCTTTCCATGCATAGAATTCAATGAAAATAACACTTTCATAATAAAAAAAGATTCTATTATGCATCTTTCCATGCATAGAAATTAAATTCAATGAAAATAACACTTTTATAATAAAAACAAATTTCTATTATGCATCTTTCCATACATAGAAATTAAATTCAATGAAAATAACACTTTTATAATAAAAACATTTCTATTGTGTATCTTTCCATGCATAGAATTTAAACTCAATGAAAATAACACTTTTATAATAAAACAATTTCTATTATCCATCTTTCCATTGCATAGAAATTGAATTTAATGAAAATAACACTTTTATAATTAAAAAAATTTCTATTATGCATCTTACCATGCATAGAAATTAAATTAAATAAAAATAACACTTTTATAATAAAAAGATTTCTAATATGCATCTTTCTATTCATAAAATTTAAATTCAATGGAAACAACACTTTTATAATAAAAAAATTTCCATTATGCATCTTTCTATGCATGGAATTTAAATTCAATAATTAATATCAATGATATCCATGCATATTCATAGGTGAATATGTACATGGAGTAAATAAAAATATTTCTTTTAGAATGAACAAACGGTGGAGATTACTCTTTTAGAATAACATAAAAATAAACTTTATTTTCCACAAATATAAAGAAAATTTTACCATAACCTCCTTTGTATGGCTGACCATTTTCAATTTTTAACATTCTAATATCAATTTAAAATTAATCCCAATTTGAAGTAAAGTTCTCTAATCTACTCAATTTTCACTTTCTAGAGAGTAAACAATAAGAAAAGTTTAAATCAATTTATTTGTTACTCATTTTAGGATAAAGAATGCCTGAATTCTTAAGGAAGAGAAGAGGGTAGCCTTTTCATCAAGGCATAACATCAAGATTCACTTTAATCAACTAAAAAAAGCAAAAAAATCGGAAAAGCATAGATTAGAAATTAAAAAATAGAAATTTTAGCTTACATGGAGTTTTTTGAGCTTTCCTTTGGCTTGAGGGATTGAGGGTTCTACTCTTGTTTGGATCAAGAGTGGCCACCAATTCTTTTGGAGAGGATTTAGTTCAAAACAATTGAATTATCAAGTGAATTCAATGTAATTGGCTCTGGGTAGGAGTAGAGTAATAGTGCATAAACACTATTAAGCTTTTACAAAGGGGGAGGCTTCTATTTATAGGAAAAAGTGAGCCTCAAACCAAGCAAACTGATTCTAGAATTTTCCAGATCAGTTTGGTCAATTTTTGACCATTTTTGGGTCAATTCAGCTTACTTTTTGGAACTAGACTTGAAATAGGAGAGAGGAGAGATGAAATATCTCACTTAATTGATTTAAAATTGGGAAGCAATGATGAGAAAAAAAGGCACCTCCTTCATGAGGGGGAACCCCCACTCTGAGGTGTCAAAAATTCATTTTTTAAATGTTTCCTTTGGTCCTTCACTCGTCATCTTATGTGAGTATTTACTCATATTTGGGGGATTTTTCTTTATTTCTTCAATTTATCTCCTCCCTACATTTGGATTAATCTTATTGGTCCCTCAGAACCTTAATCCAAAATTTTTAGAAAATCTGGACCCTTAGGCTAAGGTCTTTTGAGCAGATTATAATTTATTTCTAATGCACCTTAGGAAATTCTTTTTAAACTTCTATTTCGGGGGAATTTATTTTAATAAGAAAGGATATTTTTCCATCCAAAGATATCTTAAAACTGAGTTATCTCTCTCTAGACCAAAACAGGTAGAAACAAGATCTTTTATTATTCTGAAAAGGGAATTGATTATAGAGGAAGAAATTGGACATCTTGAGGGGCTGGGGAGGAATCTTACATCTCTTCTAGGGTTTTTGTGAGTTTGTGTGAGCTTGCAAGAGATCAAGGTCTCTTCCCCCTACATCTTTTCATGGTATCAGAGCCTGGCTCATGCTAAGGGAAGCAAGAGAAGCACAGGAAGCAGTTTGCGGGTAAGCGCTTCATCTACTCTTCCCCTTTGTGTTGGCTACTACACCGTTGTCGTCGGGAGGCACCGGCGAGTTTCGAGATTGAGGAGATTTCTTCGTAGGAGCAAAGCTTCAAGGTAATTATATTATCCCTTGGATGCCTCTTTTTGGGTCAAAAATGTGTTTTGTGTGCGTCTGGACCTCCGTTTTTCAGTTCGTAGGCGTTCAACACGGGCACTGCAGGTAAGTTTTGATTCTCTGTAGAACTCTGTTTTTGGAACTGCAGGAAGGGCGATAGGTTGTGCAGACACAATGTGTACTAAAAAGAGGTCTCAAAGTTGCCATTGGGTGTATGTATACAAATTGAAGACACTGGTTGTGACAGTTTGGGTGCAGTTTAGTACCGCTGTAGAAAATACAACAGTTTGTGGAGGTCAAACAAGAGTGTTGTTTTTGGTAAATTTGTGTTGTAGACAAGATGTCTGAAAGATCCTTGCCCCCTCCGCCCAACGGGGTGCTAGCAGCGAAAGTAGCACTTCTTGTGCAGGGTAGAGCCTCTCACGCGGGGCCTCGCCCACGGATATCCGAACAAGAGACCAATCCCTCGGTTCTTCCAAAACCGAACCCGAAAAAACTTCCCTCGCCCCAGAGAGTACAGGCGATTCCTCCAAGATATTTTTATTCTAATGTAGTCAAGGTCATCACTAACCAAACTGATCCGATTGAACCCGTAAGTCTCATGGTCAGATCAAGGAAGAAACTTGCACTTGGATCATAGAGACCAAAGCTTTTTTCCTCATCGTCGAGAGGCACAGCTGTTGATTCTTTTCCATAGAACAAGACTATCCAAGATTTACTTCATCTATCGTATCATAACAGAATCGAGTCTCATTTTAGGGATCCATCAGTCCAACCTAACCCCATCCAGTTCCATGGGGTAGCCAACTGTCCCCAACCACTGTAGTGATAGGATCCATTAAGGAATTTGGTTATGTTTTGTCCCAAGTACCAGGGAAAAGAGTTCCCAGGCCCCCTAGCCGGCGCTTCAAGCAAACTTTAAGATAGTCACACCACTTACACACCTAATATGAAATTACTTTTTCACAGATTTAGCTGTCTTTAAAACAATCTTTTAATGAAACCATAGTATCACTAATCATAATCCTCCAAAATATCCGGTTGAATTCTAATTTCCAATCATTCTTTCATCGGTGTACCTATGGCCTTATTGGCAACTAGAATGCTCACCACCTGTCCACTCAGGGGCCTTTTCAATAGTTCCTAGCTCATAGTACCCGAAAATATATTCACTTATAAAAATCCAAATGGACTCTTTGTTGAAGATCAGCAAGATCAACCAACAGATCCATATAAAAGAGCCATGGACTCATTCGTTTTGAGGACCAGCAAGGTTAATCAACCAGATCCATGCCCGAGTTCAGAAAACAACTCTAATACCTTGTTCCATTTTCTTCCTCAACGCACGCGTGGGTATCTTTGGTAACCCAGAGCGCGAGCACTGTATGGTCAGCACCCTCTAGGATCCTTCGTAGGTCACCTAGCACTTCACTCATAGGCCGCTTCCTTGGTCCCTCATCTATTATACCGGAAGCTCACCATTTAAATTGAACCGAAGGCTGGTTAAGACCTCGGCCGACCTTGCTTCCTGTTATTCCACATTTTTCTAAATCAAATCACTTTGCTTAATCCACATCCAATCATATGTATTCTCATTTTCTTTCATCCATTCTCATCCAATCAGATCATATTACATCTCATCACATCTATCCACATCTATCCTCATTACATCTCATCCATTCTCATCTACCCATATCCACATCACATCACATCACATCCAATCATATGTATTCTCATTTTCTTTCATCCACTCTCATCCAATCAGATCATATTACATCTCATCACATCTATCCACATCTATCCTCATATGTATTCTCATTTTCTTTCATCCACTCTCATCCAATCAGATCATATTACATCTCATCACATCTATCCACATCTATCCTCATTACATCTCATCCATTCTCATCTACCCATATCCACATCACATCACATCACATCCATTCATATCCCATCTCATCCATTTATATCTACCCCGATCCACATCACATCACATCACATCCATTCACATCTATCTTCTCGATTCACATCCATTCACATCACATCTCATCCATTCACATCTATCCCGATTCACATCTCATCACATTACATCCATTCACATCACATCTCATCAATTCACATCTATCCCGATTCACATCACATCTTATCACATCCATTCTCATCACATCTCATCTATTCATATCTATCTCGACTCACATTACATCCATTCACATCACATCTCATCCATTCACATCCACATACACATCCATTTACATCACATCACATCCACATCACATCTATCCTAATTCACATCTCATCACATCCATTCACATCACATCTCATCTCCTCTATTCACATCCATCACATTCATTGCATTCCCATCCCATCACATACATTCTATTCACATTACATCACATCCATATCCATCCATACATTCACATTCACATCCACATATATTCACATCACATCACATTTCATCCACATCTCATCACATTTCATCCACATCTCATCACATTCGCGTCCACATCCCTTTACATCACATCACATCCTTTCACATATGTTCACATCTCATTGTCATCTCATCATTCACATCCACATCCATTTACACCACCTCACATACCATCCACATTCATTTACATCATAACACATCTTATCACATCCACTCACATCTTATCACATCCCATTCACATTTAGTAGCTTTATCTACTTCGATACCGATGTGATGGGACTTTTTTCAAAATTTCTGCCAATTGTTTGGCCTAGGTAAAGATACTTTTTCTCGATGGATATTTTCATATTCTTTCTCAAATTTCTTAAGGGAATATATTCAATATTCTACTTTTGAGTAAAAGAATTCATGAGATTTACAAAAATCAATTCTACCCATATTTCTCAATAATGCTCAAAATTCTTCTTTTGATAAATACTTGTAGATTGAATTATGCTAAAAATTCCTCTTTTCCCATTTAACTTCTTGGATCTCAATTATCATGAAAATTCTTCTTTTTGTATTTAAATTATTACATTCAAATGTCAGGAGAACTCCTCTTTTATCGTAAAATAAATTTATCTAAAATTTCTCTTTTCTTTAATAAAAATATCCATTATTCAAATATGCCAAGAATTCCACTTTTTCCATTTAAATGATTGAATTCCAATTGTCATGGGAATTCCTCTTTTATCATTTAAATTTTCTCATGCATAAAATAAATTTATCTTTATTCTTCTTTGAATTTTAATAAAAATATCCATTAATTCAATTATGCCAAGAATTCCACTTTTACCATTTAAATTATTGAATTCCAATTGTCATGGAAATTCCTATTTTATCATTAAATAAAATTCTAAAAGTTTCTCTTTTCTTACTTATTTAATTATGCATAAACCTTAAAAATTGCTTTACCACCATGAATTTGATTAAAATCATTCTTTTAGCCTAGAATATGGTAGGTAGGCCTCTTTTCATATTATGCATAAAAATGAGTTATGTATTAATTTCTTAAAAATTTTGCCATAGCTCCGCTGCTATTACTGATAATTTTCAATACTTTTGAAAAGAATAAGACTTTGTGGTACCATTATGATAAAATAACTATCATTAGACCTAAATCCAATTTATGGATTTAAATCATAGGTTCACTTAATTTTATTAACATATAAGCATTAAAAAGCCATTTCTTTAACCTCTAGCTTAACTAGCATAGAGTTTGATTTTTGAATTGAGAATTTATCAATGAGAAGCATCATTTGAATAGAGAATTGGTCATAGGAATGACCATTCTTTTGGGGAGAGAGAGATATACATAAAAAACATCCTAAATTAAGCATAAAGATAAACTTATCTTAATGATTCATTACAACTCTTAAGAAAAGCTTGATTTGTATTATAAACACTTAATTAGAAACTTCTCAAGCTTGAGAGGGGTTGAGAAATGAAAACATTGAGAATAGTAGAGAAAAACCATGAATTACATCTCACCCCTTGATTTTACTTGCTTCTCTATCTTAGAAGAAGCCCCCAACCAATCAATTGGTTAGTGTGTTGAGAGGACAACTCCAAGGATGATTGAAGAGAGAGAGAAGCTCCACTCTCTCCAAAAGTAGAGGATTTTTAAGGGATAATAGAAAATATGAGTATTTTAAATGTAATACTGGTATGGTATAGCTCAAAGATGAGAATACAAAAGAGTGAGGGCCTATTTATAGGTGAGGGAGGCCACTAACTGAGTGCAACTAAGTTCTAGAATTTTCCAGGTTCAGTTTGGCTGAATTTGGATAAGATTTGAATCAGTTTGGCTCCCTTTTTGACTTGGTTTGATCCAGGAGAGAGGAGAGATAAAAATATCACAATTTTTTTGAATTCAAAACTCATCCACATGTGTGAAATAGGTGCCTACCTCAAAGTCTCCCCCCTCCTTACCAAAAGGTGTCAAAAATGTATCATTATTCTAAAATATCTCATTTTTTTGGTAATATCTCATAGTTTTTAACTAACAAACCTTGTACTCAGTCAACTCTTCATCTTATGTGAGCATTTACTCATTTTTGGGTATTTTCTTTTATTCCTTAGATTTATCTCATCCCAACACTTGCATAAATCTTATTGGTCCATAGGAACCTTAATTGGACCATAATCCAAAAAATTCTGAAAATCTTGATCCTTAGGCTAAGGTCCTTTATACTTATTTTCAATTAATTCCAAATGCACATTGGAAAGTTCTTTATGAATTTCTGTTTCAGGGGAAACCATTTTAGACACTAGGAGGATTTTTATATCCAAAAATATCTCAATTTTGGATTACCTCTCTCTAGATATTTTCTCTCTCTAGGCCAAAACATGGTAAAACAAGATCTTTCTTTTATTTCAGAGAGGGGAATAATTACAAGAACAGAAGGAGAGGTTCTTACACCTTTACACCTCAAAAGTTGGAGGGAGGAATCTTACAATGTCAAATGATGGAATAAATCATATTGTTGAAGAGAAGCTTGACAAGAAAAACTTCCATGCTTGGAGGTATAGATTGAAAATTTTTCTGATGGGAAAAGGTTACTGGGACTACGTTGAAGGTGAACATGAGGAGGCACCAGAGATACCGGAGATTAACCCAAGTGCTGCAGATGTAAAGGAGTTCAAGGATTGGAATCAAGGAGCAAGGAAAGTCATGTATTGGCTTTCTATTAGTATGATTGGTCATATACAGAATGTCAAGTCACTTAAGGAGGCATGGGACACCTTGGTGAAGCTGTATGAAACTAACACCAAGGCACGAAAAATTCAGTTGAAGAATGAGCTTCATACTGTGGAGAAGAGTAATATGTCTATGAATGATTATGCCTTGAAGATCAAGGGCATTGTGGAATCCCTTGCATTAATTAGTGTTTTTTTAATGATGATGATAAGATAAAAGTGTGTCTACATGGTCTCGGGCCACAATACTACAAGGCATTCAAGACGTCTATTCAGACTTGGGAGAACATTCCCAACTTCACAGATTTGGTGTCAATGCTGATCATTGAAGAGGAGAACTTGGATGAAGATCAACAGTCTTCACAAAACAAAAAGAGTTTAGCGCAGCAGGCCTTCTACACACAAGTGCGGGTAGAGGATGAGGTAGAGGTCATGGACGTGGCTAAGGTAGTGGCCGAACAAGTAATCAAGAGGCAGGGGGAGTCAGGGGGGTCGAGGTAATTGTCAAAGGTAGCATAATGATACACGAGTGTGTTTTTACTGTGGTAAGCTTGGACATGTGCAGGCAGATTGTTATAAGAAGCAGAGTGGCATGCGCAATGGAAAAGTGCAGCAAAACAACTATGCATCCTCTAGCAGAAATAATGAGGATAATAAGAGGTTTTTTGTTGTAAGATTCCTCCTCAACCTCAATAATGAATAGGCTCTACTTCAATCCCCTATAATCATTCCCTATTTTTGAATACAAGAAAATATTATTTTTGCTTAGAGAGATGAAACATTCTAGAGAGTGGTAATTCAATATTGAGATATTTTTGGATAAACAAATTCTCCTAACATCAAAAATATGTTTCCCTGAAACAGAAAATCAAAATTAATTTTTCAAGGTGCATTAGGAATCAATTAAAAATGATTTAAAAGACCTTAGCCTAAGGGTCAAGATTTTTTGAAATTTTTGGATTATGGTCCAATTAAGGTTCCTATAGGCCAATAAGATTAATCCAAGTGTTGAGATGAGATAAATCCAATGAATAAAAGAAAATACCCAAAAATGAGTAAATTCTCACATAAGATGAAGAGTTGAATGAGTACAAGGTTTATTAGTTAAAAACTATGAGATATTACTAAAAAAATAAGATATTTTGATATAATGATACATTTTTGACACCTTGGTAAGGAGGGGGGAGACTTAAAGGAGGTGCCTATTTCACACATGTGAATGAGTTTTTAATTCAAAAATATTAAGATATTTTTTTCTCTCCTCTCTCTTGGATCAAACCAAATAAAAAAGGGAGCTAAAATGGTCCAAATCTAAGCATATTTTCTATTATCCCCTAAAAATCCTCTACATTTTGGAGAGATTGGAGCTTCTCTCTCTCTTCAACCTTCCTTGGAGCTTTCCCCTCAACATACTAACCAATTGATTGGTTGGGGGCTTCTTCTAAGAATAGAGAAGTAAGCAAATCAAGAGGTAAGATGTGATTTTATAATTTTTCTCTCATATTCGAAATGCTTTCACTTCTCAACCCCTCTCAAGCTTGAGAAGTATTCAAATGAATGGTTTTTCAATGAAAAGGAAGCCCTCTAATGAATTCTAATGATTAATCACAAAAAGATTATCTTTATGCTTAATTTAGGATGTTTTTTAAGTATATCTCTCTCTCCCCCAAAGAATGGTCATTCCTATGACCAATTCTCTACTCAAATGATGCTTCTCATGGAGCAATTCTTAATTCTAAAATCAATCTTTATGCTTTTTAAGCTAGAGGCTAAAGAAATGGCTTTTTAATGCTTTATGTTACATAAATTATGATGAACTTATGATTTAGATCCACAAATTGGATTTAGATATATTGATAGTTAATCTATCATAATTGTATTACTAAGTTTTATTCTTTTTAAAATTATTAAAAACTATCAGTGATAGGAGTAGAGCTATGGTAAAATTTTTAAAAATTTATACATAAATCATTTTTATGCATAATGTGAAAAGAGGACTTCCTACAATAATTTAGGATTAGTCATCCTATGTTAAAAGAATAATTCTCATCATATCCATGGAAAGTGAATCTTTAATATTTATGCATAAATAATTAATTAGAGAAAAAGAGACATTTTTAGTAATTTCATTTTTATGATAAAAGATGAATTTCCATGATAATTGAGATCCATGTATTTCAATGGAGAAAGAGAAAAATAGGTATATTAATATAATAAATATTTTTATTTAAAATTAAAGAGAAACTTTAGATAAATTATTTTTATACATAAATAAATTTAAATGATGAAAGAGGAATTTCCATAATATTTTTAATTCAATAATTTAAATGGAAAAAGTGAAATTTTTGTCATATTTAAATTAATGGATATTTTTTATTTAATTTTTAAGAGAAATTTTAGTTAAAATTATTTTATGCATGAATAAATTTAAATGATGCAAGAGAAATTCCCATCATATTTGGAACTCAATCATTTAAATGGAAAAAGAGGAATTCTTGGTATATTTGGAATAATGCATATTTTTATTTAAATTGAAGAGGAATTTTAGATAAATTCATTTTATGATAAAAGAGGAATTCCCATGACAATTAGAACCTAATCCTTAAATGAGGAAAAGAGAATTAATGTTTAATAACAAAAGAGAAATTTTCACCATAATTCCACCTAGGAAATTAAAGTTGAGAAATTAAATAGTAGAAAGAATATCTTTAGATGTTTTATGTGATTAAATTAAATTGGTATTTACCCAAAAATAATTATTTATCTGAAGAAAATCCTTGTTAATAGAACTAAATCGAATGATTTTGGTTAGACTACGAGAGGGACAGACAGTAAACCTATATGTCCATCTCTGGATCCAGAGATGGACTCTCTCACTGTTATCACAACTCTCACTGTTACCATCTTGGTAACTGGGCTGAAAGTTTCCTCATAATCAATGCCATGTGTCTGAGCATATTGTTTGGCTACCAATCTAGCCTTGTACCTGCTTATGCTTGCATCACTGTTATGTTTTACTTTGTACATCCACTTGCATCCAATGGCTTTCTTGCCTTCAGGCAATTGCACTAAATCCCAAGTCTCATTTCCATATAGTGCATCCATCTCCTCATCCATAGCTTTCTCCCAACACACATTTCTAACAGCCTCATCAATGCATGTGGGCTCTACAATCTGTACAACTTTTGCCATGTATGCATAGTGATGTGCCACATAACCATCATAGGTAAACCTCTGCATAGGATTCTTCACTCTCCCAGGTCTTCGCAGCTTTGCATTCATGGCTTCCATCGCCTTCTTTACACCAGGTGTTCTCATAGCTGGTATCTCAAGATCCTCACATCAAGGCTCATCTCTAAGCCACTAGACTCTCCATCAACATGAGAATGCCCTGTAGAAATGTCAGGCATACTAAGGGGCTCAATCACTTTCTTTTTGCCTTTATGTGATGTACTAATCACATTTGTAGGACTGGTATTATGACGTAGCCTGCCACTCCATGGTCTATCAAACTGAACCACTAGATGAGGACTCTCCCGGTCCACTCAAAGACTGTGATTGCTGACTTGCATTCTGTACAACCACATTTCCACTCACATCAGCCCCAAGCTTCTTTTTCATCAACATACCAGCTGCTCATCTCATCAAAAACAACATCCCTTGCTTACCCTCAACTCACGTCCCTCAACTCATATGTAGTAGGGTTATAACACTTGTATCCCTTTTGCTCAAGGGAATACCCAATAAACACACATTTTTTAGCTTTTGGATCTAGCTTAGTTCTCAGCTCATCTGGCACATGCACATATGTAATGCATCTAAGGACTTTCAGATGAGACAAATCAGTTTCCTCTGGAGTTACATCAGTTGGAGTCCTGTTCATGATCATTAAATTGCTGTAGTCCATTGTTTGGGTGTCCATATCTATGAAAGGAAGAATAACCTTTTCACGTATTTCTGTTTCAAGGAAGAAGCAAACCCATGTCATGAGTGGTGGGGCCAAAGGAAGAATAACCTTTTCACGTATTTCTGTTTCAAGGAAGAAGCAAACCCATGTCATGAGTGGTGCGGTGGGGCCAAAGAAACAACAAGAAGACCATAGAACCCTCTCCCAAGAATGGAGAAGCCATAAAAACCTGCTTACACTTTGAACAACAATGGCATACAACAAGTAACCTCATCATATGTATCAACACCTAAAGAGATACCAATGAAAGCTTCAACAAGAACACTTGGGGCATGAGTTTTGGTGCTTCAGGGCAATGCAAGGCGATTTTGTTGCTCTTGGTACATATGGAGATGAAGTAGGTTGATGTAGCCTCAGCCCAATAGCTATGTGGCATATTCTTCTCTCCCATCAATGCTCGCGCAATCTCAGCAATGTGCCTGTTTTTCTGCTCATTAGCAACTCCATTTTGCTACGAAGTGTATCTACATGTAAACTGTCTCTGAATACCATTCTTCTTCAAAAATTTAGAGTACTCATTGGAGAAGTACTCTCTCCCTCCATGTAACCTTAGGCACTTTACATGTTTCCTTGTTTGCTTTTCAACCATAACTCTGAAATTTTGAAAATAAGTGAACACCTCACCCTTCTCCTTCATGAAGTATACCCACACTTTCCTTCTGTGGTCCTCATCAATAAATGTCACATAATACCTGTAGCCTCCCATAGACATGGTCTTCGTAGGACCCCATACATTTGAATGCACAACATCTAGTGCATTTCTTCTCACATTTTTGTCATGTGGAAATACATGCTTTGTTTCCTTCCCATATTGACATGCTTCACATATTTTCTGCATACCTTCAACTTTAAACTTTGGTAGCCCTGTCACAATTCCTTTAGTCTGCATAAACTTCATTCTTTGCACATTCACATGTCCAATTCTTTTATGCCAAATGTCTGTGTCTGCAATAATTCTTGAACCATTTGCAAACATCGCAGCACTCCTTCAGGCATGTTTACATTCAATGTAAACATTCTGCCCACTCTGTTGCCTTTTGCAACTAACTTGCACGTCTTTAAAGTCTTCAACATAACAACCATCAGGATTAAACCGAACCTGCAAACCCTGCTCAATCATCTAGCCAACTGAAACTAGATTCTTTATTATGTTTGGAACATGAAGTACATCCAAGGTACTTCACTTTGCCATCCTGCATAAACAATTGCACATCTCCAGCATGGGCAATTGGATGAGCAATCAAAACCTGGTCTTTCAAGGTTTTTCATCTCCTTGAACCACTCCCCATGACTTGTCATGTGGTTCGAAGCACCTGAATCAATGTACCATACATCATCTTTATGTGCTGCTTCAACATTTTCAGACATGGCATTAACGACATGCTATATAACAAACAACCTTTCATTATCCTCATTGTTTCTACTCGAGGATGCATAGTTGTTTTGCTGCAATTTCCCATTTTGCATGTCAGCCTGCTTCTTATAACAATCTGCCTGCACATGTCCATGCTCACCACAATAAAAGCATCCACGTGTATCATTATGCTGCCTTTGCCAATTTCCATGACCTCTTTGACTCCCCCTGCCTCTAAATTTGCCTCTTCCACCTGCGTGTTGTTGTTGTTGTTGTTGTGAATTCTGGGAATGTTGTTGTTGCTACTGATGGCCATAATTCTGATTACCTGTTCGGCCATCTCCTTGGCCGCGTCCACGGCCTCCTCTACCTCGTCCTCTTCTTGAACTTGTGTAGAAGCCCTGTTGCTCTGAACTATTTTTGTTTTGTGAAGACTGTTGATCTTCACCCAAGCTCTTCTCTTCTATAATCAACATAGACACCAAATCTATGAAATTGGGAATGTTTTCTCGAGTTTGAATAGATATCTTGAACACCTTGTATTGTGGCCCGAGACCACGTAGACAGACTTCCACCTTATCATCATCATCTAATGAAACGCCAATAGATGCAAGGGATTCCACAATACCCTTGATCTTCAATGCATAGTCATTCACAGACATACTCTTTTTCTCCACAGTATGAAGTTCATTCTTCAACTATATCTTTCGTGCCTTGGTATTCGTTTCATAGAGTTTTACCAAGGTGTCCCACGCCTCCTTGGGGGACTTGGCGTCTTGTATGTGCCCAATCATGGTGTCCTGTATACTGATAGAAGAGAGCCAATACATAACTTTTCTGGCTCCTTGGTTCCAATCCTTGAAGTCTTTCACATCTGCAGCAGTCGGATTGATCTCCGGTATCTCCGCCGGTATCTCCGGTGCTTCTTCATGCTCACCTTCTATGTAGTCCCACCAGTAACCCTTTCCCATGTCAACCTGAACCTCCGAGCATGGAAGTTGTTCTTATCAAGCTTCTCAGCAACAATCTGGTTTATGCCATCATTTGACATCTTGCCAGACACAAAAATTTCCCAGAAACAACACTCTGGTTTGTCCTGCATAAACTACTGTATTTCCTATAGCGGTACTGTACTACACTCAAATGTCACAACTAGTGACCTCAATGTGCATACATACACCCAATGGCAACTGTTGACCTCCTTGCAGCACACACAATGTCTCCACAACAAACAGAGTTCTGCATAGAATCGATGACTTACCTGCAGTGCTTGAAATTGCCTGCTTTTTGAAAAACAGAGGTCCTAATGCACCTGAAACGCGTTTTCGGCCTAAAAAATACTGTCCCCGATAGTATAATTGCCCTATAGCTTTACTCCCGCGAAGAAAGCTCCTCAATTAGAGATTGTTTGCCGGTGCCTCCGGTAGAGCTCCCGACACAAGGGTGTAGTCATCAACACAAATAGGGAAGAGTAGATGAAGTTCTTACCCTCGTACCGAGAGCTTGAGCGCTTGCAAGCACACACACACTCACAAAACCCTAAAAGAGAACACACAAGGTGAGGCTGAAAATCTTCTTCTTCTTCACAACACTCAACACACCATATACAAAGATAAGAGTACACCCAATATGAAAAGGTACTCAACCAAATACATTCTAGGGTTCTCTATAGTGTGAACCCAACTAAATGAACTGGCGCTATAACTATGCCAGTCTCTAGAGTGGCTGTCACTCACACGGCCTGTCATCCCATTGGCCGCATATCACCCATGATCTCACCAACCATGCCATTGGTGTAAGTGTGGGGCCTATCTCCCAGGCGGGTCATCCGTGTCCATCGCCTCACTAGATGAGCTCGATATCTCAACACAAGAGGCTAACACAACTTCTGTCTCGCGAGCACCCTCGGAGGGGGCACCGTAGAGGGGGCGAGGGTCTTACAGCTGGTATCAGAGCTTTGTTGAAAGCTAATAAGGAGAAATGAATTCTTATCAAAAAATTGTAATAAAAACTCAAAAAGAGCATTTACATATTGTATTTTCATATTTTCCTGACCCAGCGATGGAAGCATAAGTGGTTTGCAGGGTAGTATGTCCACGCCTCTTGCGACACTGTGTGCGATCCTGAGGCAGAATCTCTCATTAACCATGATTTTGATGAGGCTAAAAGTGATGCATGGTGTTATTTTATATCACTCAAGGCCTCAAAAATTCAAACTTTCCTACCAAATCTATAGACTCCTTAGTCGCTTTATTCTTAATAAGGAGAAGATAGTAGCTCCCTTGGTTTTGACTTCTAGAGCCGAGCTGCTCTATGTACATATTGCAACCTTTCTATAAATAAAGAAATGTTTTGTGGAAAAATTCCCTGTTGTATAAGTGATTGTTTATTGACGAATTAATGAAGTAAAATCTGTTACCGCATAGATCTCCAATAAGATCATTTATCTTGTTTAAGAAATTATTTTTCGAGCCTCTTAAGTCTTAGGATCGCGTGGATGATATCAAAATAAAAATTTAATAATATATCATTTTTTACAGAATCATGAGGCGAGGAAACTGTGGCCGTCAGCCAGACCCTCTCTGAAAGAAGAAGAGTTTGACCCCGACGTTCGCAAGGCTCTTCAGAGAACTCAGCTAGGACCCTTAAAAGTTGAAGGGGAGACCTTGGGCGAGGCTACGGAGAAGTGGATTGAAGCAATGAAGGAATATTTTGATGTCACCGGCTACAATGAGAGGAGCAAAATGGCTCTTGCCAGGCTGAAAATTGTGGAAACATCCAAGGTGGCATGGAGAAACCATTGTGACACCAACCATCTGGATAGAAATACACAATCTTGGAATGATCTTAAAGCCTATTTAAGGAAGAGAATTTGTCTCCCTAGGTTTTTAGAAACCATAATGAATGAATTTTTAGATCTAAACCAGGGAAGCAAAATCATCGAAGAATATCACTAGGCATTTTCTCTTCTACTCAAGTATTCACCACCTCTAGACGAAGAGCAACTTATGGTCAAGTTCATTAGGGGAATGAACGAACCCTTAGACACACTAGTCAAGAATGCCAAGTCAGTGTCCATGGCACAAGCTGTCAGAATGGCGAAGACTTCGCCAAAGCCTTCATCGTGAAAGTCCTGCCAAAGCTAGCTCCCTCATCCTTCAAGAGATTTCAGACACCGAGAAGTTCTTCCAACCTTCCGCCTCCAAAGAGACACCAAGGTCCCAACCAGAATCTGGAGATGGGAAGCTTCAGGAATGAAGAAAGACCTTTCCCTCTCGAAGTACTTTCTCAGGAACTCCGGCTCTCTTAAGAATGCAAAGGGAAGAGCTTCGAAGTGAGACCAGGTACTTCGGATGTCAGGGATTTGGGCACCATCTCAAGGATTTCCCATCTCCTTCTGTGGGCCAAGGAAGCCAGGGTCCCAGAATTTAGAGATAGACTCCTTCGTATCAGTCCCAATCAGGGTCCCCCGCGCCAAAATCAGGGTAACCCCATAAGAGTGCCAGCTCAGCCTGCAGCCTCCATGCAAAGCAGTCTCCAAACTCCCTCCCAGAATTGGAGTAACCACAAAGAGAGAGAGTTCCACCTCAGACTGTAGTAGCTAGAGCTATCACTCACTATAGCTGAGGAAGTGGAGGAAGAAAAAGGACAGATCTATGCAGCAATAGAGCATCAAGGGAATAACTGTCAATTTTTAGTCCTCCAGACCCCAGCAGAGTACCAAGGTAAGCAATTCAAGCTTTTGATTGATTCAGGCAGCACTCATTCTTTTATTTCCCCAGGATGTCTGCGTAACTTAGTCCTAAATCAAAAATCAGGGAAACCTATGTAAGTGGAAAGATTCTTTTCACACACCTTGAGACAGACCTTATTTAGTTTAGCCTAGATGGGAACGTAACAGAGTGCCAGTTCAGAGTCCTACCCTTGGGAATCTATGATGGAATCCTTGGAATGGATTGGCTCCAAAAAGAATCAAGCTAACACACCATATCTTTCCTTGACCTTCACGGGAATAAAGTTCAAGAAACTGGAATTTTCGGATCCCCAGTGCCGCAATTACTCAAGGCTTCTAAATTATTAAAAGGGCTCAAAAAAAGGCAAGCTGTTTATGCCGTTAAGGTGAATCCAGTAGACATAAATTGCAAGGCTAAAGAACCAGAGTAGTTAAGTGAGTATGCAGATGTGTTCCCTGAAGAGCTAACTGAGATGCCTCTGTCTCGCGAAGTAGATCATGAGATCAAGTTAACCCCCGCCGGAGCTCAGCCAGTGGCCCAACGTGCATGCAAAATGCTAGTCCCTGAAGCCATAGAACTTAAGGAGCAATTAAGACAACAATTTAGAGTAGGGATTTGTCAGACCCAGTGTCTCACCTTGGGGTGCGTCCGTTCTCTTTCAAAAGAAGAAAGATGGAACGTTAAGACTCTGTATTGACTACAGAGGATTGAATCAATTAAGAATTAAAAATAAGTATCCTTTCCCTAGGATTGATGAACTTTTGGATCGGTTAAGTGGAACCCAAATGTTCGCAAAGATAGATCTAAAATCTAAGTACTACTAGATCAGAATCAAGGAACAGGACATCTTGAAGACAACATTCAATACTCGCTATGGGCATTATGAGTTCACAGTCATGCCATTTGGATTGACTAATGCCCAGCGACATTTAATCATCTTATGTAGGATATTCTCAGAGAATACTTGGATGATTTTGTTCTTGTCTTCTTTGATGATATCTTGGTATACTCAAAGAATGTTGTAGATCATGAAGATCATGTGCGGTACATTGCCACTTCATCAGGAGAGATTCTTGGTGTGGGAGACATCGACTTGGCCTACGTCAGCACACAGGATCAGGTCGCTGACATCTTCACAAAGGCCTTGGGAGCAAAGAAGCTCCACTGATTTTAAGATATGCTTGGAGGTTATGAGCTAGAGTTGAGCTTGAGGGGGAGTGTTGAGATGTCAAGCTCAACATGAGTTGACACTCACAAGGTGCCTGCATGACTGTTCAACATATCACAAGGTGCCTGCATGACTGTTCAACATATCACTTCATCTTTGAAAATCCTAGAGGTGATGATACTATACAAACATAGTTCATCTAAAAAAGAATCGGATGGTGCAGAGCATGGCGTGATGCCTTAAAAAGAACCCATCCTAGAGAGAGAGACTTCACTCTCGCCCTGCATTTTTGGCGTGTCGCACTACCATGGCCGCTCATGAAGGAGAAGAAGAAGCTGCTGCCATTACCGCCGCCACTGCCGCCAAGAAGCTCAACCCCTTCCTTGTGAGAAAGTTGGCACTATAGAGAGAAGAGGGGGGGCAGAAGAAGCGGCCATGTCGTTCTGGTGTTGTGTGATGCCCCTCTTTGCTGGTTACTTCATCATGTGCCACTACCACCAACCAAGGGCGTGTGCTGGTGCAGCATGAGTCTTATGGGGAAATCTGGGGCTAGCGCCAGGTCACAGCTTGCAAGCAGGGAGAAGGTGGGGAAGGGCATCAGCTCATCTTCTCAAAGTAAGGCACAAGAATAATAAAGTACTCTACGGTCTATCTGGACCAATGATGGTTTTCTAAGACACAGTACACATGGCACATGCATAGTGTGGTTGATGATGGTTTTCTCTCTTGGAAGAAGCCTATGTGTGGGGCTCTAGCATGCATCTCACTCCATAACGCAACCATGAGGGGAACCTACTAGTACCTTTATTTTTGGGTGTGGGTGTGGGGGGGGATTGAGGATATACTCTGTTCCATCCAAGCAACGGCTTGCCAACTGTATCTTTGGCCATGGAAACTACATATTCTCCTTTTGGTATCGGGGGAAGGGGGGGGCAACTGTTCATCTAGAGACCGGCTTAACGCAACCGTGGGGGAACCTACTAGTACCTTTATTTTTGGGTGTGGGTGTGGAGGGGGACTAAGGATATACTCTGTTCCATCCAAGCAACGGCTTGCCAACCGTATCTTTGGCCATGGAAACTACATATTCTCGTTTTGGTATCGGGGGAAGGGGGGCCAACTATTCATCTGGAGACTCGCTTGCAACAAGTCACCAGCATGAAAACTATGCCTACCTATCTCTCCCCATGCCTGCTCTTCCTCTGCCTCCTCTCTCTCTCTCACTAGCTATAGCCAACACCGGCACCGACAACCCCTATAAGGTAAATTTTGCCCCATCTTTCCTTTGGGTTGGAGCCTTGTACTCAACAATTTTGATCAGAAGAAGAAGGCGATGTAGTTTCTTAAACCCTAATCCTCATATAAAGAGAGAGAGAGAGAGAGAGAGAGAGATGCACCAATCTTTTTGGTAAGAAAGTTGTGTGTACCTATGTGTGGATCACGTGATTTTTATGAGGTTATCTTATGGTTCACACACACAATGTATGAAAGGTGTCCATGATGCCCTTCATGTCCCCAAAGTGCAAGGAAAATCAATTTACCTATCATCCATGGCTTGAAGTATAACCTGTCGGTATTCACAGGTGTATGAAGACGCACAACACTACAAGAGAATCATTGTTTTTCGACGCTTAGTTTCCACGCCTAGTCGCGTCATCGATATGTGCGTCGAAATAGGTGTCGAAATATGTGTGGAAAAATGCGTCGAAATAACTGTCGAAATATGCGTGGAAAAAGTCGTCGGAATAAGCGTCGAAATAACAGTCAAAATTTTTCTTTTAAAAAAAATTAAATTTATATATAATATTTGCTAGTTCCCATCCTAGGGTGTGTTTTAGCCTTCTCTTTCTACTTCTTTGCAAAAGCATATGTGTCTATGAGAGAGAGAGAGAGAGAGAGAGATGATCAGAGAGAAAGAGAGATAAAGAGAGAGAGAAAGAGAGAGAGAGAGGGGGGGAGCCGAGGGAGAGAGGAGGGTATAACTTCCATCATGCTCTTTGAAGGAAAAAAAATGCTAGCTCCTCCTCCTCATCACTAAGGTGCAATTAAGAAAGTGCTCTATTTTACAATGAAATTAAAATTCATCATCAACTTGCTCATCCTCAGCGAGATCCATGGCTCCAATTAAATCTATTTCTAGAAATAATCCATCATTGTTGTCAATCAGTGGAACCAGTTGTCAATTAGTAGTAGAAGATAATTCATCCATGTCGCCATCCTCTTCTAGCTCTTGCATGAGAGCTGTCGATGCATCATGATCATACTCAGCTTGAATCTCTTCTTCTTCTCGATTATCTCTAGTGTCTGTTTCTCGTTCAAGATGTATTTTCTCAATGAGTACACCTTCATCCGATCCTAATCCTGTGTGAGCCTCACCTACTTCCTCAACTAGTATGTCTTCTTCTTTTTCTTCTTGTTGTTCAATAGGTGCTAGTGGTGTATGCTCAACCATCACATGATCTAGGGGGAGTTCAATAGGTGTTAGTGGTGTATGCTCAACCATCACATGATCTTTCCTCTCTTTCCTCTATTATTATTGCACCCTTGGATGCTGGGGATTTGTTTTGTAGATTTGCACATAAGCATTATGCATAATGCTCATTCAGGCTTTATGCATAAGCCTCATGCATAGCTTTATGGATAAGGCCTCATGCATAAGCTTTATGCATAAGGCCTTATACATAATGCTTTATGCATAAGCCTCATGCATAGCTTTATGCATAATGCTTTATGCATAATGAATGTTGAGGGATAATTCATGTGTATGCTCTTATTAAAGTGTCCATGTCGGCTTTTTTATGTGTGTGTAGAAACATGTCTCGCACTCCAGATGAGGCACCGGCTTACTCTCCATCCTTCTCTCCATATGCCATGTTGCCTGACGAGTTCATGGGTTTTTTAGCACAACCCACGCCCGAGTAAAGAGTGATGGCACAATAATATTTTGGGAGAGGGGCGGGCACTTCGGCCGCACCATCGGGCACCACCACCGCTAACCCTAGTTCACCTATAGAAACCCCACAAAGAGTTGCTAGAACCCCTCCCTTAGGTTGCTCGTCCACTCGCAGAGCACAACGCTCGAGTAGTGGAGGTGGAGGCGGTTGTTATCCAAGTGGGGGCATGGATGGGTCTATGCCCCCACGTGAGCGTCCTTCCCCATCTAGCACCAGAAGCACTCCATGCTCACGATCATCGTGACATTTCAACACATAGCCCACACCCGCCAATAGAGAAAATTTTTACACAATTGTCAATGCCAATGTGGTTTTGGATAATGTCGGTCAGCAAGAGATGAAGAGTTGCATCCGCGAGCTTTGCCACATTGTCTTTGCAAATGACTTTATGGTGGCCAAAGTTGGATAAAGACAAGAAAGATAGAGTCATAAATCAAATCAAGGATGAGTACAAGCCGGTCGGCGATAGTGATGTCGTCCCCATAAGAAGTTGGATAAAGGACCACATGGTGGACATCATGAAACATTGGCAGGGAGATGTGACTAGGAGAGTGAAGGCAGGGGGGGTGAGAAGCCTTGGTACATGAGTACCAAGGATTGGAATGAGGAGAGGCAAAAGCATGCTCGAAATCCCCAAAACTACAAGCAACAAGAGGATGCAGCCAAAGCTCCAATGGAGAGTGTAGGAAGCTCTCACTTTGGAAGCGGCGGTTGGGATGCATTCCATGTCTACTTTGTAAGTATCAACATTTATCTTGTATCTTTCATTTGATGTTATGTCTACTTTGTAAGTATCAACGCTTATCTTGTTGTTGTTCAATAGGTGCTAGTGGTGTATGCTCAACCATCACATGATCTTTCCTCTATTTCCTCTATTATTATTGCACCCTTGGGTGCTGGGGATTTGTTTTGTAGATTTGCGCGTAAGCATTATGCATAATGCTCATTCATGCTTTATGCATAAGCCTCAAGCATTGCTTTATGCATAAGGCCTCATGCGTATGCATAATACTTTATGCATAAGGCTCAAGCATTGCTTTATGCATAAGGCCTCATGCGTATGCATAATACTTTATGCATAAGGCCTTATGCATAAGCTTTATGCATAATGAATGTTGAGGGATAATTCATGTGTATGCTCTTATTAAAGTGTCTATGTGGGCTTTGTTATGTGTGTGTAGAAACATGTCTCGCACTCCAGATGAGACACCGGCTTACTTTCCATCCTTCTCTCCATATGCCATGTCGCCTAACCAGTTCATGGGTTTTTTAGTACAAGCCACGCTCGAGCAAAGAGGGATGGCACAACAATATTTTGGGAGAGGGGTGGGCACTTCGGCTCTGCACCATCGAGCACCACCACCGCTAAGTTCTAACCCTAGTTCACCTGTAGAAACCCCACAAAGAGCCACTAGAACCCCTCCCTCAGGTCGCTTGTCCACTCGTAGAGCACAATGCTCAAGTAGTGGAGGTGGAGGCGGTTGTTGTCCAAGTGGGGGCACAGATGGGTCTACGCCCCCACGTGAGCATCCTTCCCCATCTCGTGCCAGAAGCACTCCATGCTCACGATCATCACAACATTTCGACACACAGCCCACACCCACGCCACCGATGGAGAAAAGTTTTACACAATTGTCAATGGCAATGTGGTTTTCGATAATGTCGGGCAAGAGACGAAGAGCCGTATCCACGAGCTTTGCCACATTGTCTTTGCAAATGACTTCATGGCCAAAGTTGGATAAAGACAAGAAAGATAGAGTCATAAATCAAATCAAGGATGAGTACAAGCTGGCCGGCGGTAGTGATGTCATCTCCATAAGGTGAATAAAGGACCACATGGTGGACGTCATGAAACATTGGCGGGGAGATGTGACTGGGAGAGTGAAGGCAGAGGGTGAGACGCCTTGGTACATGAGCACCGAGGATTGGAATGAGGAGAGGCAAAAGCATGCTCGAAATCCCCAACGCTACAAGCAACAAGAGGATGCGGCCAAAGCCCGAATGGAGAGCATAGGAAGCTCTCACCTTGGAAGCGGCGGTTGGGACGCAATCCATGTCTACTTTGTAAGAATCAACATTTATCTTATATGTTTCATTTGATGTTATGTCTACATTGTAAGTATCAATGCTTATCTTGTTGTTTTAGTACTTTTAGAATCAAGTGGTTGGTCTCGACAGGCAACGGGAGAAGAGGAGGACATTGCTCCCCCACCATAACACATACTTTCTTTTTTTGGAGAAGCTTGAGCGAGAAGGTGCCTACCTCAATTGGGAGCGCATTGTAGATATGGTAAGTGTGCGGCAAGCCTTAACCTTATGATTTGTATACTTGCTTTGCCTTGTCATGTTAGATCATTGTTTTGGTATACCAAAAAAAACGTTTTGTATGGTTTTTGCAAGGACCAATTGTTGATCGTGAGTGAGGGCTCCGCATAGAGTGGCCTTGCCCATGTCTTTCCCCTTGTACATACACATTTTGGTCAGCTCACATCTTTGTTTGAGCTTGTATAGATTGCATGATGCAAATTTTGGCTTATCTCGTTAGAGCTTGATATGTAAATTTCAATTTTGGCTTATCTCGTCAGAGCTTGATATGTAAAATGCACATCTTGCAATATAATTTGGCCATTGTTTGCACTTGTGTGAATTGTGTACCTACTTTGTAATGTCAAAAATGTTATGGCACTCTCTCTAACTTTTTCAACAAATTTGCTTCGTTCTTCACATCAGAGTACAATTGACTTTGACCATACTCTATAAATTTGGCATAATGGTGCATCTAGCTACAAGACTGCAGCTGGATGCACCATTATGCCAAAAAAAATTTAATACCTGCACGCGGCGAAATAAGCGGGTCGAAAGTTTCCTGCATTCGTAAATAGCGTCGAAAGTTTCCTACATCCGTCGAAAACAGCGTTGAAAGTTTCCTGCATCCATTGAAAATAGCGTCTAAATGACAGTCACAATAAGTGTCGAAATACGTGTCGAAATCGCAGTCGAAATAACCGTCGAAATATCCGTCGAGACAGTCGTCGAAAACACCGTTAAAAAATGCGTGGTAAAATTACTTTTTTCGACGCTTATTTCGGCACTTATTTCGACGTTTTTTTCGACGGGTATTTCGACGTTTAGGGGATTTTGAGCTTAGTTCTAAAGCGTCGAAAAAAGCGTGGATAATGGCCCCGCCTCTTGTAGTGCAACCTTTTTTAATCCTTGCATAATATTATAAAACAGGGGACTGTGGTCTGGTTTGGCCAGAGATGAGTTGATCCTTAGTGCTGGCAGTGAGCCAGGCACATTGCCCGTGCTGTGTTTCTAGAAGCTCCCATCTGCATTTCATTTCTAGACGCTCTCGGGAAGTTGCAATAAGGGCACCCCATGTAGACTGCATGTTTGCATATGCTTTAGTGATATAAGGATGTTGAGGCAGTCTGGTAAAGGACGAAAACCAGACCATGGTTAAAGCTATGCAGAGATTGAGAGATGATAGATTAGGTGTATGGGGTCCGTTGTATTAAGCTAATGGGGGTAATCACATCATTAGAGGTTTGTGACCATCTCTATGAACAGCATTGATCAGTCTTCTAGACCAATCTCCGTATGAGATCAAAGGTTTGATGTCCTATATCTTTTCACTAGAGCTCTGAAAACAACCCTCCTCCTCTTTGACCAGCTAAAGACTGATTAATAGGCAATGGGAGCTCTAGATGTATGCAAACAAAGAGGGATGAATTTTCCCATGAAATCTGAAACCCTAGTTGAATGCATGCTTCCATCAGAACCTTACTAGTACAGCCTTTAGGTGATTGATCTTCCAAAACAACTCCCTGCTTTGTCCATACTCTGACCTCAGGTCTTGCACCAACTGGATTTTCAATGAAGGCCACATAGGTATATTTGATTTGTTTCACTTTATTGTACCATCTTTTGGTCGTGGGACCAAACTTTAGTGGTATGCATCTTGGCTTCTACATAGTAAACTTTTATTCACAATGCAAATTTGTAGAGATTTTCTCATCGTTTTCCTATAGAAGCTATAGTAGCGAAATTTGTTTGTTAAAAAGACCATGGGATTGAATTAAAAAGACCATGGGATTGAATTAAGAGAGTCTTGTAGGCATGGGCTTTGCAAGATATTTGGACTCTAGAAGCTTACTAATATTATGCTCAATTAATGACATAGCTGCCCATTTTGAGTCTACTTGTACTAAGGTTACGCACATTAACTTAAGGGTTCTCAAATGCACAATTTGAGTCTAGTTGTACATCAATCGGTAGAAAGTGTGGCACATGAATATAGAGAACGCCGATAACACAAGGAAGAGAACGAAAACATATCAACGAGTTTAGTGCACGTATCAAGGAAGAGAAAGAAAACATATCAATGAGTTAATTAGAGCACATAAAAACGAGAAATGAATGGTTCATTTGTTTTTAGGTTGAATTAAAAAGCTCCGAGCTGTCTTCTTAGTAGCCCTTTTCTACCTAGTGTGGCTATTGTCCCCACACCCACGTACATCGAAGTTGGTGCTTTATGTGGCTTTGATTGAACAAATATCTATATAGCTGTGCCAAGTTGACCTCGGCTCCGAAAACAAAAACAAAACAAAAGGTTAAACATATATCCATATAGATAGAAACGATGCCTTACAATCAAAGCAACCGACCTCCAAGGAAAGGAGAGGAAAAGTTTTTATTTAATTTAAATAAAGGAGTAAATTTAAGGAATAGGAGGTTGGGCCATATCATTGACGAGTTTCTTCCATTGGAGGTTGGAAGAACCGCCAGCCTTGATAGATTTTTGGGCGGCCTTCCGCCAGAGCGAGGTGGCGTGTTTAAGCTGTGAAGAGGTGTCTCCTTGCATGAGGGCACGAGCTTGTCGTTCGACCTCGTCTCTGTGTATGAGACCATTGTGGTCCGCCTCCAAATGTAATCCCACATTCCAGGCGTCCACAGAACACCTATTGTTGAGCATTTGGTCTGCAAAGTAGGGCCACCCAAGCATGGGTACCCCGGCGGAGATGCTCTCCAATGTGGAGTTCCAGCCACAGTGTGTTAGGAAGCCGCCCACGGCCGGGTGGGTGAGTACTTGGAGCTGGGGTGCCCATTCCACGAAGCATGCACGCCCTTGCACTCTTTCCAGGTAGCCTTTGGGGAAGAGGGATGCGTCGCCGTACATGAGGTCCGGTCGGATCACCCAAAGCATAGGTGATTGGCTAGCTTCCAAGCCCAAGGCCAGGTGTTCAAACTGTTGGGCGGACATGACAGCAATGCTCCCAAACGAGACGTACAGAACTGATGACCGTTCTCGCCCGTTTAGCCATTTTAGGCAATTGTGGTCTTCTGGCCACAGGGCAGCCGTTCCATACGAGGCTAGCCGCCCGTCTCCACCCTCTTCGAAATACGACAGTGCTAGCAGAGGTCCCACTGTGTATATGGGATTGTTCTCCTCTCTCAAGGCTTCCATTGAACCTTGCTCAAGCTCTTCAAACGTGTTGATTGCAATCCACGTGCTCTCCTTTAGCCTTTGATACGGCTCCAGAAAGGCGTTGAACATGAAGTCTTGCGTATCGTAGGACTGCAAATACGTGTTTAGCTCCGTCACCTTCAGCGGTGGCACTCCTCGCACCCATGTTATTCGCTCAGGCTCTGTAAACGCAGTGGCACAACTTATTAGAAGAGAAATATGGCTTGTTTCCATAATCCTCATTAGAGTATGATTATCTTAATCACTAGCCACTACTAAGCGTAGAAATCAAGGATGGATGTCATCGTGAAGCCCAATCCCGTCCATTAGCTTATATGTGCAGCCTCTCCATTAGTTCAGCAGTTAAAGCCCAGCCCCATTCATTAGCTAATTATACCATTAAATCCAATTCAATCGACTAAATTAATAATTAAAAGCAAGTGCTTCATCTTCTCCGCTATGCAATACATAGTAATTGATTAGGAGAAGGTTAACCCACTTAATCATAAATTTTGCTTTAAATTACTTAGTGATGAAGGCTCACCCTTAGGAGATCGATGCCCTTGATTAACAGCCATGACGGATGCAATGGTACCAGCTGAAGCAGTCCAAAAAGCAAGCCTTCTGAGGCCAAATCTGGTGGCCACATCTTGTGTGAAGTAGAGGTAAAGGTCCGAAATCATGCAGGTGACAGGGGTGTCCTCGGATTGCAGTAGACCTTCCACCAGCTCTTCGAAAACCGGCTTCAAGCTATAGAAAGACTTGGCCAGCTCAACGAGGGTGTCTTGCCCACTGGTGCTCCCGTTCTCTCTCTTGTCCCTTATCTCTGCAAAGCGTATGTCAAGGCCCTGCTCTTCAAAACGGGGCTGCAAATTATTCTTCAGAAGTGCATGATTATGCTGTGTGTTAACAAATGTGATTATGAAGCCTTCTAAAGCAAGCTTTATAGATAAGTGCATCATGGGTCCTATGTGGCCTTGTGCAGGGAATGGGATGACAAGTGCATGTGGTTTAATGAGCTGGCTAGGAAGGCCCATACTGTTTGTTGACACGAGAAAAGGTTTGATTAGCTGCCTAACTGCGATCAGCTTAGTGAAGTGAAGTGAGACCCTAATTAAACAAGCGATGGGCTCTATATAAGGTGTCGAGAGCCTTAATGTGCAAGCTCTGCGAGGATCTTGAGCTGAGAGAGAGAGAGAGAGAGAGAGATGTTATGCTGTGCGCTCTGCACTTGCCACTGATGATGATAATGAGTGTGAGGAAGATGGTCACCATTTTTATACATAAACATCAAGCGAGAAGATGTTCTCTGTTTTTAGTATAAAATAATAATAATATGGCATCTTTTGAAAATTTTACCGTTGACCGGAATAGAATATTTCACCTTAAAATTTGAAAAGGCTCTCACACACAAACCCCTTTAGTTGACTTGGCAACTTACCTTAGAATCTGCATCAGCGTCGTCACCTTAGACCTCATGAAGACGTCCCCCCTTACGCTAGCGCACGTGGCTTAATGGGCATTGAGAGAATAGCCCAGTGCATGCCACCTTGGAGAAAGAAGAAGAGCCGGCAAAGGATTACCCCCACTTTGCGAGATGACGACATCTCGCGTTTTTCAAGTAGGAGAGGATGTAAGGCTGTTGGAATTAGGGTTGCAGGAAAGCACACAAAGCTTGGAGAAGAAGAAGCAAGAATGCACACAACACAAAGTGTATTAGATTGTGTCAATGTACAAAAGATAAGTTAGCCCTAGAATGATGGCCGTATTTACAAGCCGGGGGAAAAAACCTCCTAAAGAGGGAAAAAGTGCCCCGGCGGTCCTAAGTGTGTTCACACACATCACTGCCTATATATATGGCAACAAATCCCCCCTAGGAGTGATGGTGTGAACGAGAGCTGGCACTCATGTATAGGGGAGTGCCATGCCCGAAGTAGATCAATCCACAAAGGGGAGCAAGCCCAAAGCTTTGCGAAAAGCTTCAAACTTCTCACGAGGAAGCGCCTTTGTGAAAAGATCGGCGAGGTTGTCCTGTGTTGGCACATAGGCCAAGTTGATCTCTCCTGCTGAGAGTCTCTCCCTGACATAGTGATAATGCACCTCAATGTGCTTTGTGCGAGCATGAAAAACTGGGTTTCTCGCAACTGCCAATGCGCTCTGACTGTCAGTGAAGATAGAGGTGGCAGACTCCTGTCCAACACCCAAGTCAGCCATAAGCCGTCTGAGCCACACACACTCAACCGTAGCTGTGAAAGCTACCCTGTACTCAGCTTCACAACTAGAAGTGGCCATAGTAGGTTGCTTCTTGCTCAACCAAGATATGCATGAGCTACCGAGCATGAAACAAAAACCACTTGTGGACACTCTTGTGTCATAGCAACCAGCCCAATCTGAATCCGAAAGAGCATGCAAATCTGGCGGCAACGATCCCCCCTTGGGATAAAACAACCCAAGATGTATGGTGCCACTCAAGTAGCGAAAGATGCGTTTAACTGCCTTCCAATGCTGAGACCTGGGCTATGCATAAACCTGCTCACCTGTGAGACTGCAAACTGAATGTCCGGCCTCGTAATGCATACATAAATGAGGTAACCAACAGCTGTCTGATAGAGTGTGACATCAAAGTGATCTCCAGCATCATGAAGACTCAACTTCAAACCTGTCTCCATTGGAGTAGCAATAGGCTTGCAGTCTTCAAGGCCAAATCTCCGCAACAATGTCTCAATATACTTTGTCTGACACAAAGCAATACCTCCATCACACTGCTTAAATTGTATCCCCAAATAATGATGCAAATGCCCCAAATCTGACATCTCAAAAGAGGCATTCAAATCAGCCTTAAAATCAGCAATATGACTTTCATTTGGTCCGGTGAGCAGCATGTCATCGACATAGAGAGCAATGATTAGATGCACATCATCCACACGTTTAGCATACAAAGTGCTTTCTGTTGGACTATTCTGAAAACCATGTGCAGTCAAATATGCATGTATCTTTTCATACCAAGCTCGTGGAGCTTGCTTTAAACCATATAAAGCCTTTTTTAACCTGCACACTTTGTTTTCCTGCCCTCTTTGCACAAAACTACGAGGCTGCGATACATACACCTCCTCATGCAAATCTCCATTCAAGAACGCAGTCTTTATGTCCAACTGATGTACATTCCAACCATTATGAGTTGCCAGTGCACAAATGCTACGAATGGTAGTCATACGACAAGTGGGAGCAAAGGTCTCTTTATGTCCAACTGATGTACATTCCAACCATTATGAGTTTCCAATGCACAAATGCTACGAATGGTAGTCATACGACAAGTGGGAGCAAAGGTCTCATCAAAATCAATGCCCTTTTCTTGAGCATAACCCTTTGCAACAAGTCTAGCCTTATAGCGATTAACACTGCCATCTGGCTTTCGTTTCAATTTAAAAACCCACTTACATCCAATGGCCTTTTTACCAATAGGCAAATCACACAAAGACCATGTACCATTTTTCATTATAGCATCATATTCACTTTGCATTGCAGCCAACCAATTTTCTGAATTTTGTGCCTCATCAAATGAAAGAGGTTCTTCCTCTTCACACATACTAGACACAGCCAAAGCATAACAATCTGATGCATAAGAGGCATGCTGAAAACCTGAACGAGTACGACGCATCAATCTTACTATCACGCAAGGTTTGCACCAGCCATTTAGGCATACCTCTAGCCTGCTCATTTTCAGCCCTATCCTCATGAATTACATGCTGAAAACCTGAAGGAGTACGACTAGTCATAGGTGCATCAATCTTACTATCACGCAAGGTTTGCACCAGCCATTTAGGCATACCTCTAGCCTGTTCATTTTCAGCCCTATCCTCATGAATTACATCCTATAAATCTGCATCAGGAATAGGCTGATCTATGATGTCGTTTGAAATCTGCATAGGCTGAATATTTGCCTCATTAGGACTTACATTTGAATTCCCACCCGTAAACAAAGGCAACAATGTATCAAATACATCGCGTGAGCTCACACCTCTCTTTGGTACATGATAACAAATGCTGCACAGCATCTTCCACAAAAACAACATCTCGACTAATCAAGATACGCTTTGATTGCGGATGATACAATCTGTAACCCTTGCTCTCAGCACTGCAACCAACAAAAATGCATTTGACAGCCTTATAATCCAATTTTCTGCGTTGTTGCACAGGCACTAAAGCATAGGCCAAGCAACCAAAGACACGCAAGTGACCAATAGAAGGCTTCCTGCCATGCCAAGCTTCGTATGGAGTAATAGACTGCAAGGCCTTAGTAGGACACCTGTTGAGTACATATGCAGCACACATGACAGCCTCAAGCCAAAACGCATGTGGCAAAGCTTGGCTCTTGACCATACATCGTGCCATCTCCACCCATAAGTGACCTGTTTTTCCTCTCAGCAACACCATTTTGCTGAGGGGTATACGGCACTGTACATTGGTGTTTTATCCCACGACTAGCCAAAAATGCATCAAACTCTTTAGACATGTACTCCACCCCTCGATCAGTGTACGGAGAGTACCCACAGTACAATTGGATACATTTTCAACCATAAGAAAAAACTGTTTGAAGCACAAAAACACTTCGGACTTTGCCTTCAGTGGATACCCATGCATGCCTTGAGTAATCATCAATGAAAGTCACAAAGTACAAGTGTTTACCAAATGACGGAGTTTGCATAGGCCCACATACATCACTATGTACAAGCTGCAATTTGCGAGTGGCCCGCATACATCACTATGTACAAACTGCAATTTGCGAGTGGCCCGCATAGAACCATCCTTTGGAAACGCAGAACGCTGCATTTTGCCCAAAATACAGCCTTCACAAACATGTTTCAATGGTGCCTCAAGAGGGGGCAATGAAGCAACCATATCAAATTTCTGCAAACGTAGCAAACTAGCAAAGTTCAGATGACCAAAACGAGCATGCCATAGTTTTGCATCTGAAACTGCCTTTTCATCAGAAACTGCATTTGCTGAATCTTCCACGCACTTGTCATAAGAATTGAGCCTATACAGCCCACGAAACAAGGTGCCAGATACAATAATCGTATCACCAGAAGTCAAATCATGAACAGTACATCTGTCATCCACAAATTTGACTACAAGTCCAAGTCTAGCAAGCGCAGAGACAGACAACAGATTCTTCTTTATCCCTGGCACATACAAAGCATCTGAAAGTGTGAAAGTGCTGCCATTTGCAGCAATAAGCATAATTTTACCAATGCCCTTCACTGGGTAAGAAGCATTATTGGCACATGTGACAGTATTCCCATTAGGGACAGCCTCAAGAGAAGTGAACATATCACGATGCGAGGTAATGTGCTTTGTAGCACCAGTGTCAAAATACCATACATGAGAGTCAATAGAAACTGCCAAACATGCATCATGTATAGATGGGTCATACTGGCAATACACGCTTAACGCCCATTCTGTATCCTGCACAACATTTGCATAATCTGCATTTGTAGAAGCATCCGCTATTGTGTCTACATTTGACTCTTTCTTCTTTGCCTCTTTAGCCTTTAGCTTAGGGCAATTCTTAATGACATGATCATTTGCCTTACAATAGTTGCACCTGGTCTTTTTCTTGTCTTTATCAAGAGCCTTCTCAGACTTATTGTTGCTACCTGTGGAAGGAGAAGAAGTTGCAGACCTACTAATAGGAGAAGAAACAGTGGAAGGGACTGCCTTACCACTTCTTCTCTGCTGCTGGTGGGCAGCAATAAATGCTTGATCAACTACACACTGCCTGGCCCTATTTTTCCTGGACTGCGCTTCTTGCAAGAGCTTGTTGACTAAAGTATCATACTTGACAGCATCAGGTCTGTCCTCATTAAGAAGTCTCCACGTGGAAGCAAAAGTCTGATATGTCTCAGGTAAAGCATCAAGAACAGTCTCCACAAGAGAATGATCAGGAATAATCTCACCTGCAGAAATCAACTGTTCTTTGAGATCTTTAATCTCAGCAAGAAAAACATTCATGTCATCATCTTCTTGCATAATCTTCAATTCTAGCTCTTTACGCAGGTAAGCGATTTTTGCCTCGTTACGACCTGCATACAAACCAGCTAGAATATCCCAAGCCTGTTTTGCTGTTTTAGCTGAACGAATATGTGGGGTGATGTTACGTTTGATAGAAAGTGCAATCAAGGCATGAGCCTGCATATCTTTACCATCCCAACGAGCTTGTTCAGCAGTGGGTAAAACAGCAGCAAAACAGTAGAGCTGCTAGAACCTGCAACATCCTCAACAGATCCTATATCCACAGAACCTGGACGTACATCCGTACCCTGCACAATGTTCCACACTCCTTTTGCAACCAAAACATGCTACATCATGTATGCCCAAAGTGGGTAGTTGCTATCTCCATCCAGTTTGTCTTCAGTAGACAACATGCGAAATACATCATTGCTGTTATCAGCCATGGCCACTGACTGAAACTGATGCAAAAGCTACCTGTAATGAAGCAAAGACTGAACAGAAGACAACTTGTGCTATGTAGCACGGTCCACAATAGAACACGTATGCCTGTTTTGCAGAAAACTGCACTGTCGAAATTTCTGCAGAAAATGACGAAAACACCTGTGCAGAACTTGAAATGCAAAAACGGAGCCCAAAACGACCTCAGATGCAAATTCTGAGAACGCAAAGCCGTACAGGCTTATTCGCAGAGTTTAGGGACCTGCAAGCGCTCGTGAAAACTCACCTCAATCGGAGAACGTGAGTCGGAGGGTGCTGGCGGCGTAGCCCTGGGAGCCGATGCCTGCTCTGATACCAATTGTTGGAATTAGGGTTGCAGGAAAGCACACAAAGCTTGGAGAAGAAGAAGCAAGAATGCACACAACACAAAGTGTATTAGATTGTGTCAATGTACAAAAGATAAGTTAGCCCTAGAATGATGGCCGTATTTACAAGCCGGGGGAAAAAACCTCCTAAAGAGGAAAAAAGTTCCCCGGTGGTCCTAAGTGTGTTCACACACATCACTGCCTATATATATGGCAAAAAAGGCTTCTCCTCATCCTGAATAACAAATAAGCCTCTACTTCAATCCCTTGTAATCATTCTATGTTTCTGAATACAAGAAAATATTATTTTTCTTTGTTTGGCCTAGTCAGATAAAAATTTCTAGAAAGTGGTAAATCAATATTGGGATATTTTTGGATAAATAAATTCTACAAATATCAAAAAAATGTGTCCCTGAAACAAAAAATCAAAATAGTTTTTCCAAGGTGCAATTGGAATTAATTAAAAATGATTTAGAAGTCCTTAGCCTAAGGGTCAATATTTTCTGAAAACTTTGGATTAAGGCTCCTATGGACCAATAAGATTAATCCAAGTATTGGGATAAGATAAATCCAAAGAATAAAAGAAAATATACAAAAATGAGTAAATGCCCACATAAGATGAAGAGTTGACTAAGTACTAGATTTATTAGTTAAAATTTATGAAGTATTAATTTGAAAAAAAGATATTTTAGAGTAATCATTCATTTTTGACACATTGGTAAGGAGAAGGGGGCCCTTCAAGGAGGCACCTATTTCACATGTTTGGATGAGTTTTAAACTCAAAAATAATAGGATATTTTTATCTCTCCTCTCTCCTAGATCAAACCAAATCAAAAAGAGAGACAAACTGGTCCAAAACTTGTCCAAATTCAGCCAAACTGAAGCTAGAAAATTCTAGAACTCGGTTGGACTCAGTTAGTGGCCTCCGTCACCTATAAATAGACCCTCATTCTTTTGTATTCTCAACTGTGAACTAAACTATGCCGGTATTACTCTAAGATAAGCTTATTTTATACTATCCTCTAAAAACCCTCTACAAATTGAAGAGATTGGAGCTTCTCTCTCTCTTCAATCTTCCTTGGAGACTTCATCAACATACCAAACCAATTAATTGGTTGGGGGCCTCTACTTATGGTCTTTTTTCTTTAATCTCCAAATGTTTCTCTCTTCTCAACCCCTCTCAATCTTGAGAAGCATTCAATTGAATGGCTTTTGAATACAATTGAAGTTCTTTAATGAATTGTAGTGATAAATTACATAAATTTTTATTTATGCTTAAATTAGAATATTTTTTTAAGCATCTCTCTCTTTCCCCCAAAGAATGGTCATTCTTATGACCTATTCTATATTCAAATGAAGCTTCTCACATGAAGAAATTCTCTAATCTAAAAGTAAATTCTATGCTTATCAAATTAGAGGCCAAATAAGTGGCTTTTTAATGCTTTTATGCTATTTAATTTATGAAAAAATTAAGAATCAAGTCCATAATTGGATATTGATCCAATTAATGGTTATTCTAATCATAGGGATATTACTAAACTTTATGCTTTCAAATTATTGAGATTTATCAGTAATAGCAGTGGAGCTATGGCAAAATTTTTAAAAAATTAACACATAAATCATTTTCATTCATAATATGAAAAGAGGAATTCCTACCATATTCTAGGATTAATTATCCTAGATTAATTGAATGTTTCTCTTTATAATCATGAAAATTTTAATTTTTATGTTTATACATAAATAGTTAATTAGAAAAAAGAGGAATTTCTAGTAATCCATTTTTATGTTAAAAGAGTAATCCCCATGACAATGGAAATCCATGTATTCCAATGAAGTAAGAGAAAAATTGTGATGCTAAAACAATATATATTTTATTTAAAAATTAAAGAAGGATTTTAGTTAAATTTATATTTTTTCATAGATAAGTTTAAATAATGAAAGAGGAATTCCCACCATATTGGAATTCAAATATTTAAATGAGAAAAGTGTAATTCCTAGTGTAAAGGAATTAATGGAGATTTTTATTTAAATTTTAAGAGAAATTTTAGTTAAATTTATCTTTTTGCATAGATAAGTTTAAATGATAAAAGAGGAATTCCCACCATATTGGAATTCAAATATTTAAATGAGGAAAGTGTTATTCCTAGTGTAAAGGACTTAATGGAGATTTTTATTTAAATTTTAAGAGAAAATTTAGTTTAATTTATCTTTTTGCATAGATAAGTTTAAATGATGAAAGAGGAATTCCCACCATATTGGAATTCAAATATTTAAATGAGAAAAGTGGAATTTTTAGCTTAATGGAATTAATGGATATTTTTATGTAATTTTTAAGAAGAATTTTAAATAGATTTAATTTATGGTAAAAGAGGAATTCCCATGATAGCTGGATTGCACTCATTAAAATGAGAAAAAGAGGGGATTCAAGTTTATTCAAAAAAGATATGATATTTAGTTAAAAAGAAGAATTTTTATGATAATTAACAAAAGATGGATTTGAATTAAATTTAGTGTCAAAAGATGAATTTCCACCTTAATTCTACATAATGAATTAAGGTTGAGAAATTATGTGATAGAAGGAATATCTTTGGATATTTTAATTAGTAAAATCACTAAATGGATATTTACCCAAAACTAGATGTTTATCTAAAGGAAATCCTTGTAGAACTAAACTGAATGAATTTGGTTAGACTACGAGAGGGACGGACAATAAACCTACTTATCCATCTCTTGATGTGATCAAGTAAAAACTTCATGTGACCAATTCCAGTTTCTAATCAAAGAATAGACTACCCGAACTAAACTAGTTTTTCCTGACTGAACTCACCAAGTATCTAGTTGGACAATCAGACTGAATGATGGGTAGATTACCCTGATGGGAGATCAAGGATCCTCATTATTATGAAACTAGGAATTATGAGAAAAGGGTTTCTCGAATCAATCTCAAAATGGAATTCTACTTGCATTGGAACCTCTAAAGGACCGTTTTACGCCAGAATGCTGGAGGAAGCATTTGGCTTATGTTTTTTCTAAGAAGAGGTTCATTAGAATAGCTGGCCGGGAGTCGTCAAGGGACGTCGCTCATGACAAAGCCTGTCGAGTGTTGCAACTTTATCACTTAGGTCTCCACCACGACCTCATTCACAAGATGGTCAAAATGCTTCCCCACTACACGACCTCATTCACAAGATGGTCAAAATGCTTCCCCAGCATTCTTGACATAAAACAATCATTTAAAAACAAGTCATAAATACAGTTTCTAATATAACGAACTCTCATCTTTCACATCATTCATTCCACATTTTTCTAAATCAAATCACTTTGCTTAATCCACATCCAATCATATGTATTCTCATTTTCTTTCATCCATTCTCATCCAATCAGATCATATTACATCTCATCACATCTATCCATTTTCATCCAATCAGATCATATTACATTTGATCATATCTATCCACATCTATCCTCATTACATCTCATCCATTCTCATCTACCCATATCCACATCACATCACATCACATCCAATCATATGTATTCTCATTTTCTTTCATCCATTCTCATCCAATCAGATCATATTACATCTCATCACATCTATCCACATCTATCCTCATTACATCTCATCCATTCTCATCTACCCATATCCACATCACATCACATCACATCCATTCATATCCCATCTCATCCATTTATATCTACCCCGATCCACATCACATCACATCACATCCATTCACATCTATCTCGATTCACATCCATTCACATCACATCTCATCCATTCACATCTATCCCGATTCACATCTCATCACATTACATCCATTCACATCACATCTCATCTATTCACATCTATCTCGATTCACATCACATCTTATCACATCCATTCTCATCACATCTCATCTATTCATATCTATCTCGACTCACATTACATCCATTCACATCACATCTCATCCATTCACATCTATCTCGATTCACATCACATCACATCCATTCACATCACATCTCATCCATTCACATCCACATACACAATTTACATCACATCACATCCTATCACATCCACATCACATCTATCCTAATTCACATCTCATCACATCCATTCACATCACATCTCATCTCCTCTATTCACATCCATCACATTCATTGCATTCCCATCCCATCACATACATTCTATTCACATTACATCACATCCATATCCATCCATACATTCACATTCACATCCACATATATTCACATCACATCACATTTCATCCACATCTCATCACATTTCATCCACATCTCATCACATTCGCATCCACATCCCTTTACATCACATCTCATAACATTCACATCCACATCCCTTTACATCACATCACATCCTTTCACATATGTTCACATCTCATTCTCATCTCATCATTCTCATCATTCACATCCACATCCATTTACACCACCTCACATACCATCCACATCCATTTACATCATAGCACATCTTATCACATCCACTCACATCTTATCACATCCCATTCACATTTAGTAGCTTTATCTACTTCGATACCGATGATGGGACTTTTTCTAAATTTCTGCCAATTATTTGGCCTAGGTAAAGATACTTTTTCTCGATGGATATTTTCATATTCTTTCTCAAATTTCTCAAGGGAATATATTCAATATTCTACTTTTGAGTAAAAGAATTCTTGAGATTTACAAAAATCAATTCTACCCATATTTCTCAATAATGCTCAAAATTCTTCTTTTGTGATAAATACTCCTAGATTGAATTATGCTAAAAATTCCTCTTTTTCTATTTAACTTCTTGGATCTCAATTATCATGGAAATTCTTCTGTTTGTATTTAAATTATTACATTCAAATGTCACGAGAATTCCTCTTTTATCATAAAATAAATTTATCTAAAATTTCTCTTTTCTTTAATAAAAATATCCATTATTCAAATATGCTAAGAATTCCACTTTTTCCATTTAAATGATTGAATTCCAATTGTCATGGGAATTCCTCTTTTATCATTTAAATTTTCTCATGCATAAAATAAATTTATCTAAATTCCTCTTTGAATTTCAATAAAAATATCCATTAATTCAATTATGCAAAGAATTCCACTTTTACCATTTAAATTATTGAATTCCAATTGTCATGAAAATTTCTCTTTTATCATTTAAATAAAATTCTAAAATTTTCTCTTTTCTTAATTATTTAATTATGCATAAACCTTAAAAATTACTTTACCACCATGAATTTGATTAAAATCATTCTTTTAGCCTAGGATATTCAATCCTAGAATATGGTAGGTAGGCCTCTTTTCATATTATGCATAAAAATGAGTTATCTATTAATTTCTTAAAAATTTTACCATAGCTCCGCTGCTATTACTGATAATTTTCAATACTGTTGAAAAGAATAAGACTTTGTGGTACCATTATGATAAAATAACTATCATTAGACCTAAATCCAATTTATGGATTTAAATCATAAGTTCACTTAATTTTATTAACATATAAGCATTAAAAAGCCATTTCTTTAACCTCTAGCTTAACTAGCATAGAGTTTGATTTTTGAATTGAGAATTTATCAATGAGAAGCATCATTTGAATAGAGAATTGGTCATAAGAATGACCATTCTTTTGGGGAGAGAGAGATATACATAAAAAACATCCTAAATTAAGCATAAAGATAAACAACTCTTAAGAAAAGCTTGATTTGTATTATAAACACTTAATTAGAAACTTCTCAAGCTTGAGAGGGATTGAGAAATGAAAACATTGAGAATAGTAGAGAAAAACCATGAATTACATCTTACCCCTTGATTGTACTTGCTTCTCTATCTTAGAAGAAGCCCCCAACCAATCAATTGGTTAGTGTGTTGAGAGGACAGCTCCAAGGATGATTGAAGAGAGAGAGAGAAGCTCCACTCTCTCCAAAAGTAGAGGATTTTTAAGGGATAATAGAAAATATGAATATTTTAATGTAATACTGGTATGGTATAGCTCAAAGATGAGAATACAAAAGAGTGAGGGCCTATTTATAGTTGAGGGAGGCTACTAACTGAGTGTAACTAAGTTCTAGAATTTTCCAGGTTCAGTTTGGCTGAATTTGGATAAGATTTGAATCAGTTTGGCTCCCTTTTTGATTTGGTTTGATCCAGGATAGAGGAGAGATAAAAATATCACAATTGTTTTGAATTCAAAACTCATCCACATGTGTGAAATAGGCGCCTACCTCAAAGTCTCCCCCCTCCTTACCAAAATATGTCAAAAATGTATCATTATTCTAAAATATCTCATTTTTTTAGTAATATCTCATAGTTTTTAACTAATAAACCTTGTACTCAGTCAACTCTTCATCTTATGTGAGCATTTACTCATTTTTGGATATTTTCTTTTATTCTTTAGATTTATCTCATCCCAACACTTGCATAAATCTTATTGGTCCATAGGAACCTTAATTGGACCATAATCCAAAAATTTCTGAAAATCTTGACCCTTAGGCTAAGGTCCTTTATACACATTTTCAATTAATTCCAAATGCACATTGGAAAGTTCTTTATGAATTTCTGTTTCAAGAGAAACCATTTTAGACACTAGGAGGATTTTTATATCCAAAAATATCTCAATTTTAGATTACCTCTCTCTAGATATTTTCTCTCTCTAGGCCAAAACATGGTAAAACAAGATCTTTCTTTTATTTCAGAGAGGGGAATAATTACAAGAAGAGAAGGAGAGGTTCTTACACCTTTACACCTCAAAAGTTGGAGGGAGGAATCTTACAATGTCAAATGATGGAATAAACCATATTGTTGAAGAGAAGCTTGACAAGAAAAACTTCCATGCTTGGAGGTATAGATTGAAAATTTTTCTGATGGGAAAAGGTTACTGGGACTACGTTGAAGGTGAACATGAGGAGGCACCAGAGATACCGGAGATTAACCCAAGTGCTGCAGATGTAAAGGAGTTCAAGGATTGGAATCAAGGAGCAAGGAAAGTCATGTATTGGCTTTCTATTAGTATATAGGACATCATGATTGGTCATATACAGAATGTCAAGTCACCTAAGGAGGCATGGGACACCTTGGTGAAGCTGTATGAAACTAACATCAAGGCACGGAAAATTCAGTTGAAGAATGAGCTTCATACTGTGAAGAAGAATAATATGTCTATGAATGATTATGCCTTGAAGATCAAGGGCATTGTGGAATCCCTTGCATTAATTAGTGTTTTTTTAATGATGATGATAAGATAAAAGTGTGTCTACATGGTCTCGGGCCACAATACTACAAGGCATTCAAGACGTCTATTTAGACTTGGGAGAACATTCCCAACTTCACAGATTTGGTGTCAATGCTCATCATTGAAGAGGAGAACTTGAATGAAGATCAACAGTCTTCACAAAACAAAAAGAGTTCAGCGCAGCATGCCTTCTACACACAAGTGCGGGTAGAGGATGAGGTAGAGGTCATGGACGTGG